>NC_135896.1:41414743-42664743 GCF_964194155.1 Cetorhinus maximus | reverse complement strand
TAAATGCTGGCCTAGCCAGCAAAACCCACATCCTGGAAATGAATAAAAAAAAACTTTTATACCTATCTCATGTTATCACAGAAATAAACAAAGCTGTAGTGAATAATTGATTAAATGCTTTTAATCAAGAAGAGATGCTCAGTTAATGGCCATATTGAGCTAGCATTTATGAACACCATTCGCTAATGGTGTAATTTAGCTTTGCCTTTCTGTGCTACACGGCATCGTGGCACTGAGATCAAAAAGATGAATTTTGTTAATTAGTATGTATACTGATTATGAAATATCATTTGAATTAGGTGGGGTGATTTGCATTTAACTGTACACATGCTTTTCTGCTCAGTAAATCATCATTGACATCATAATGAATAATGATGATCTCTGAATGTCTGTTCCTGCAAATAACTGATTCCATTATAAAACAATCATAAGTTCAGTGTTAGTATATTTGTTACACCTTTTAGGCTAAAATATTATTAGAAAAAACTTAATTAATTCTATGATATTGCTTTCATAAAAAGTATAGGAAGAGGAGTAGGCCATCGGGCCACCTAAGGCATTCTATTAGATCATTGCTGCACCTCAACTTTATTTGTCCACCTTCTGCTTCCCGTAATTAGAGAAGCCTAAGCAGAACAGCATAACCCGGTGCAGTTATCTACCACCCTCTTAACAGCAGGCACCAATTTTTCAAATCGCTGGCACAACTTAATTGCAGCACAAAGTACAAAATTATGATCCAAACTTCAACAGTTCCTCAATTACCTGCACTCAAGTTTTGTCTTCCTAAAGAAGAGTTTCAAAAGCCTTGTTTACTTCGGTTGGAGAAGACTCAGGAAAGGTCAGCAGCAATTTCCTTATTGTGATTTCACATACAAGTAACATGATGATGTGAGTTTCAATTTGAGTGACATCCACTTATCAGTTAAAGACAGACGAATAATTTAGAATTGCAATTACTTCGGTGTGAGAAATATCTTTATTATGTATTTTATATTAAATTGCAATTGGAATGTTTAACTGAGCTAGATATGCAGATTTACAAATTGAGTATTCCCTGCAATTCAGACACCTTGATGTTATAAGAATAAAATTCCCTATTAAACTCATTGTGGATTTATTAGAATTCAGGGTGAATTTCTCCCTATAAAAAGATGTTTTTTGTCATTAATATATTAAAAACAAATTAATTAGTTTCAGCTTTTGCAGGCAATCCATGATGCTGCTTTCCTGAAATACTTTCCTCTTTAAACATTTGATCATTTAAAAATGCTTTCTTGCATTTTAAAGAAGAACTCTGCATTCTAACACTTACCGGACCAGCTTACAGTATTTAACCAGTGACTGACATTTGGTGCTCTCATTGATCGGTGAAAATCCTGAAATTTCCAATACTAAAGCTGCTTGTTCTACTTTCTTGAAATGGCAGTGGATCCATGGAATTATGTGCATTCTGCTTCAAGAAATGGAAGAAAATGCATGACAGAAATCACAATTGCTCAATTCACCAGGGAGCCATCAATCATGGCAGAGCGAACTCTAGTACACCTGATCCTTGGTATGAGGAAAATGTCTACCATTTCAAGCACTATATTCCTAATGCTCCTGTGTATTTATATGTAGCAGCAGAAATCCCTAAGTTATTTTATTAACGATGGTTGCTATAGAATTAGTGCCTGGGCTTATGCCATGTGACTCACATGAACTGCTAATTATTTTTAGCTTGGAATGCTGTTTGCCTGCCCAATGATCCAGTTGTAATAGCAGGCTATTCCCCCATGACTTACTCATGGGATTCATGTCAGTAGTTCATACAACTAGATTAGAAAACTAAATGCACAATATTAATTTTTTCAAAATATGTTTGCAAAAACTTAACTGAGAAGCCTTTATTCTAGTAATAATGCTGTCACTGTGTTGGTTTGTAACAATTTGCTTACATTACTGGAAAGGACTTGTACAAATTGAATTTTAGCATTTTCTAATAAACAAGATATACTTTTAAATATTTATTCTTTTCTGATCAAAATCAGATTGATGGTTAAGGTGGTTAATCCAGTTAGTGCACTTTCGTGCCACTACATGGATTTGTGGAATGAGTGTTCACATTTGCAATTCCCTCAGATGCTGAAGTTTCAGTCTCAGTGGAGCTGTTAATGACAGGCACAGACATAAGGAAAGGCTCTTCCCGACAAGAAGAAATGGAAAAATCTGAGACCAAGTTGATTTATCTTTGCCCTAAAAGTAATTCTTGACAGGAAGTTTCAGAGCAGCATTACTGAAAGCTTGAGAACAGATTGTTAGTCACCTGCAAAGCTTGGAAATGTTATTTGCAGAGGGGTTTGGTCTAAAATGGAGGTAGAATAAATATTTAAAAAATCAGTGGAGGAGATGATGGAAAAGGGGATTTCTATAAATAATTGCCTTTTCTGGAAATTATCTTCCTAACCCCTCAATGCTTGTCTTTCACTATAGCTAAAGTTATAAGTTTTAAGTTAAACGTGGGAAAAAAATAACATATATAGTACTATAGATACATAGTAGTGAGTAGCATGACATTGAATCCAAGTTGTTATTGACCTAAGTGAGAGAGTGAATCATGAACAGTTTATGAATAACTGTATACCTTGAGATTATCTCGGCATTATCTTGTTCCCAGTATTACTTGATGCTTAAAATCTCTTACTGTAATTGAGTATCCTATCATCGTATTATTCAGTCTCCACAGGCAAAAGGCTACTGAAGACATGTAGAGCAGATTCAAAATAGTTGAAATTTTAAATTATAACTGGTAAAAATGTTTCAGAGCATAATACATTTGTGAGAACTTAGATGACATAGATCTTAAGCGTTTGTAAGAATTATTCAAGCCCTTTGAGACATGTTATAGTCTATACATGGCAGTGATGATACTTCTAATTAATTTCTTTAATACTGTGCTTTTTGACAGTTTGGATGTGCTTATCACTAGGTATAATGTCAGACTGTCAGGTTGATTATTCAAGGATTGTTAACTAAATGGCATTTGATGAACTAGTAATGCTCACTAACCAATGGGGCTGTTAAGCATGTAAATAAATGAGTTGTATTTTGTTAGCATGAATTAAATATTAGAAACATTTTTTCTTCAGATAGATATGCAAAAACAAATAGCATTGAGGTAATTGAGGTGTAATTTATTCCCATGCTTTTGCTTTTAAGTGTTTATTGTGGTGAAGCAAAACTGGCTGGCTATTATAAATACGGAAAATTTTACAAGAAACAATGTTTAATTCAGGTAAAATAATGGGAGTTGATGCTACCTGCTTGTGTTCATTGGTCGGGATTTTCCATGCCTGCCTGTGCCGGGCGTGTTCGGTGACGTGAGTGGACAGTATGGTGAGAAGGCCAAAAATCGGTTTCATGATGCCGTGAAACGAGCTTACGATCGTCCACTCCGCCCACCGATGGCGGGATGCGTTCCCCGCCATTGGATGTCAGGAACCTCATTGTAATGCATCAGCATATCATTACAAGGCCAGCCCACCGGACTCATCCCCCCTACCAGCTGGATCATCCGCCCACTTACGCCAATGTGTTTCACAACAGCATATATAAGGCGTGCACTTGGCAGACTGCACTTCATTCGGGATTTCAAGGTTTGTTTGCCTACCTTGCTTCGGTCATCACTGGCAGTCATCAGCGCCAGACTTCACAGACAGCACCACATCACTTTTAGGGGGTCTCATGGGTAGGTCTCTACCTACCAGATCAGCCATATGTGGGCGGCTTTTCAATGGCTGCAGAGCAAGGTCTTGCTTGGGGAAGGAGGAGAAGTGACCTCAGGGAAGGGAAGAGGCTGCAGAACAAGAGCTGTATTGGGGAAGGGGGTATCCCAGGGTGTGTGTGGGGGCACATGTTGATCTGCACAAGTGGCCTCAAGATGGTGAGGGCTGAGGAGGCAGTTTCCAGAGGAGATGAGGCCAGATGGACATGTGAGGATGTGTGTGAGAATGAGTGGTGATGTCCCTTGAGCTGTCAGTGAGTGAGTTGCTGGTGAATGTGTGATGGGCTTGAGCGTGTGAGTTTAGAGTGATGAGATGGCTTCCATACCCTGACTGCAAGGATGAGATCATTCATCCTCTATCTGCATTGGATGGCCAACCTCTCCTGTGCAACATTGGCAGTGATCACCACTGTCATTGCCTACCAAGCCGGAGTGGTAATGTTGCTGCCCCTCATGCGGCTAGAGCGAGGGTAGAGGACATCACAGCGGGCCTCCAGAAGGCACTCGAGGGCTGCAGTCTTCTTGCCTTTTGGGGCCATGTCTTCTTTGCTGCAGTCCTGGGCTGGAAGCACTGAACACGGCTGTACTTTAAATGTAGTGCCTGGTGTGATGAAGCGGCGAGGTGACGGCGTTGCGAGCGAATGAGAGGCTGCCCGCCATGGAAACAGTGTGTTTCCCGGGAATGCATTAGTAATGCAGCAGGTTTGGGATGATACGGCGTGAAAGCCCATCATTGCAGTCGACAGGTAAAATGCCATTTCACTACTGCACTAACGCAAATCTGGGATGATTCCGTCCATTACATCTAACCTAGCATGCCAGTACAGCAAGGATAGCTTCAGTTCAGAAATAATTTACTGTGCGAAGAACTTAGAAATGTTTCAATGTGATATAATGCCATGTATATTATCATTTAAGTAAATCAGTTTATTCTTTTACTAGCATATGTGTTCAACACACTTAAGGTGCCGCTAAAGTCTGTGATGTAAAATGAGGAATGATTTTGCCCAATTGCTTTTAATTTCATATTAAATTGACTTCCCGCTTACTAATGGATTCATGTACATAACCAAGTCTGTACAAGAAGTGATCCCTCAAGCATCATAATAAAATACTTTCTTTTTTAATGCTGTGTAATGATACATGAAAGTCACTAAATTCTTTTGTAGTTCCTTGGCAGCAAGAACCTACAACAAAGGTAGCTTTTAGCCTGAAAATACTGAGTGGCTGCCAAAAACATATAAGTAGGAGTTCAAACCATTGCCTTTTTCTGTTTTATGTAAAACCTGTGTGGCACTAAAATGTGCAAAGGTTTTTACTTTGAATTAAAATATAAGCTAGTGAAATGTTTCTGGTATTGAGTAGGTGTGTCATAAGCTTTATAAGTGCACTAATGAAATCCAACAACTGCAACTAACATTTATAAAGCAGCTTTAATAGGAACAAAAATAGGCCATTCAGTCCTTCACGGTTGTTCCACCATTTAATGCGATCATGCCTGATCATTATCTCCCACCACATTCCCAAGAGCAATTAGTAATAAGCAACAAATGCTGGGTTTATCAGGAACACTCACATCCCATGAACGCATTAAATGAAACATTCCTTCTACCCGCTTTGGTTCCTTAACCCTTAATACCTCAGCCTAACAAAAACTATCAATCTCTGTTTTGAAATATTCAGTTGACCTAGCTCCAGCTTTTAGTGGGGTCAGAGTTTCCGATTTCCACTTCCCTTAGTATTTTCTAACATAATCCCTAAATGTCCTAACTTTATTTTTAAGGTTATGACACCTCTTTCTCGAACTTGCCCACCAACAGAAATATTTTCCCTCTATTTATCCTATCAAATCTTTTAATCATCTCAAACACCTCAATTAATCACCGCTTGAGACATTGAGCAGAAGTCAGGACAAAAGTTAGGGAGGCACCAAAAGGCATGTTTAAAAAGATGGACTTTGAAGAGAGTTTGAAAATTGGATGAGATCTAGCAGGATGGTGAGGTCCGAAGAGCAGGGCTATTGTGGCCAAAGATGCTACCATGGATGGGGATGGAGAGAAGGACTGGAGATGAAACTGTAGATGGTGCACACCAGAATATGGGGCAGCATTTTGACCTCGGCGTGCAGGTGCAGTTGGCAGGCCTGGGCGCGGCTGAGAAACGGGCCACCGCCTGCGATCAGCCCCTGACCACGATTTCACGCTGGCTGCCCAATTAATGTCCAGCCAGCGTGAAAGGCACGCTGAAATGCTCAGCACTGCCACATTAGGGGGTAGGGGGTGGAAGGAGGGCAAGCGCTGAAGTCAGCGCAGGTGCAGGGGAGAGTGGAAGGAAAGCTCCCTGAAGGCAGAGAGCTGCCTCAGGGAGCTGACAACTTTAAAATCAATAAAAACAGAATGTAAAGTCCGGAAACAATGTCCACGCATGTTTATCAGAATGAGTCACCTCAACATATGGATGTTGAAAATTATGTCCACACATGTTTATCTTTTATTTTAAATTAATCTCGGAGACCTCATCCCATCCTTGGATGAGGTTTCCTCAAAAATGCAAAGCCGCCTGGCCGATGTGCCTGCCTGTCAACCATAACGTTGGACGGGCAGTGAAAAATCCCCGCTAATTGAAACTTTAATGGCCTTAATAGGCCTCTTAATTGTTGGCGGGCGCACTGCCACCTCTCACGAGAGCGCGATGACATCGGGACGCTCACCCGACGTCATCACGCGCTACTTCATGCTCCAGTATGTCGGGCGCGTGCCTGCACGACGAGGTCAAAATCCTGCCCAGGGAGTTTGAGGAAATTGAAGAGATAGAATGTGTGAGGCAGTGGAGATCAGTGAAGACATGGGTGATAGGTGAGTGGGAATTAATATAAGCAGGGCTTTGGACTTCATGTAAGGTGGAGCTCAGGAAACTAGTGAGGAGAGTATTTGAGATGTTGGGACTGGAGGTGATGAAGGTTTGTGAATGAGGGTTTTCATCGAGGCAGTGAGACAGAGGCAGGCTATTTTACTGAGTTGGCAACAGCAGCCTTAATAATAGATAGTATCTGGAGTTTGAAGCACACCTCGAGGAAACAGGATACTGGCATTCAAACCATTGGATTCAACCTGAGCAAGCAGCTGGTAAGTGTATAGGATTTGGAGGGCAGGTTGGAGTTTCTGTTAGGAGGCCTCAACAAATAGTTCCAGTTTTGGCCAATGCCAAGTTGGCTCATTCAGAAAGTAACAGCCTAAATCAAGAACCTTTTAGGGAACAGCATTCAAAGTATCCTAAGATTTAGATTAGCTATGGAAAAGGACAAGGACTAATCTTGAATAAAAGTACTGAATTGGAGGAGGACTAATTTCAGCAGGCTGAGAATTGATACGGCTTGGGTAAACTGCAATCAGCGATTGACAGGCAAAACCGTAATCAAATAAACAGGCAACCTTGAAAGAGGAAATGTTTGAGTACAGTCTAGATACATTGCCACGAAGGAGAAAGGCAGGCCACCCAAAACCAGAGCTGTCTGGACGATGAAAGAGTTAGAGAGTAAGAAGAAGCAGGAAGAGGGATCGTATGACAGAAATTAGGTTGATAATACAAGTGGGAACGTAGAAAGTTCAGAGGGGATGTGAAAAGGGAAATAAGAGGGGCAAAGAGATAACTAGTAATAAAGTAATAAGAGCAGGGGTGGAGCCGGTTGGGAACCAAAAAGGAGACCGACAAATGTAGCAGGATTTTGCACTTTGGGTCAGGACCCTGACATCAGGGTCAAATGGGGATCCCAACCCCGCAGTGTAGGGAACAGTCGCCTGGGAGTGAGTTTCCTTGAAAACAGATGGCATGCTCGCCGTCCAATTAAGGGTGGTGAGCAGGGTCTCGAAGCTGGAAGACCAATCAGAAGCCCTCAAGTATGGAAGGAGCTGCAGCCTGCCTTTGCAGGTTAGGGAGAGAGAGAGGGCACCTCCATCCTGAGCTGCTTTTTGAGCAGCTATAAAAAACTTAACATTAAAAAATGGCCACAGCTGCTGGGCCACCATTATGTATGGGAAATCCCCCCATAAGGCAACCTGCAGCTGCACCTGTGACCAGGTAGGCAGGGAGGGCCTCAAAGCGTGTCTGGAGCTCAGGCTCCCCAGTCTGCTGCCAGGGGGGCTGCTCCAGGTAACTGGTTTATTCCCAAAGTCACAGGGGACCCACAGACTGATTGGAAAATTCCAGTCAGCATCTGATAATTAGCTTTAATTGGCCAAAGTCTTACCATAATTGGTTATCGCCACTTGTGGGCAGGTAACCCTTCCATCCCCGATCTCACCTCTGGGAAAATGGCTATCTTCTGATGCTGATAAAGGGAGGTACTGGAAAGGCTGGCTGCACTTAAAGTCGATAATTCACAGGCCTGAATAGGATGCATCTTAGGTTGTTGAAAGAAGTAAAGGTGGAAATTGCAGAGGCACGGGACATAATCTTCCAATCCTCCTTAGATAGGGGTGTGGTGCCAGAGGACTGGAGAATTTAAAAGTTAAACTCAATGATGAGGAGTCTTTCAGAAACAATAATCTGAGACAAAATTAACAGTCATCTCGACAAGTGGGAATTAATTAAGGAAGGCCAGCACAGATTTGTTAAAGGAAAATTGTGCTTAACTATCTTGATTGAGTTCTTTGTTTAGGTAACAGAGAGGCTTGATGAGGGTAATGTAATTGATGTGGTGTATATGGACTTTCAAAAGGCATTTGATAAAGTGCCACATAATAGGCTTTCCAGAAAACTTGAAGTCTATTGAATAAAAGAGGCAGTGCCAGCATGGAACAAAATTGGCAACGTGACAGGAAACAGAGTAGTAGTTAATGGTGTTTTTCCGACTGGAGAAAGATACATAATGGAGTTCCCCAGGGGTCATTCTATGATCACTGTTTTTTTGTGATTATATACTAATGACTTGGGTGTGTATATACTGGGAACAACTTTAAAAAATTGCTGATTTCACAAATCTTGCAGGTATAATGAACAGTGAGGACAGTGCTAGACGTGAGGAGGACATGGTCAGGTTGGTGGAATGGGCAGACCCATGGCAGATGAAATTTAATACAGTGAAGTTCAAAGTGATAGATTTTGGTAGGAAGAATGGGGAGAGGTAATATAAACTAAAGCATACAATTCTAAAGGGGGTGCAAGAACAGAGAGACTTGGGGATATGTGTGCACACATCGTCAAAGGTGGTAGGGCAGATTAAGAAAACAATTTAAAAAGCAGACGAGACCCTGTGTTTTGTAAATAACAACAACAATAGGTTATATTTACATAGGGTCTTTAATGTAATAAAACGTCTCAAGGCGCATCACAGGAGTATTATGAAGCAAAATTGGACACAGAGCCACTTAAGTCCAAAGAGGTAGGTTTTAAGGAGTAACTTTAAGGAGGAAAGAAAGGTAGAGAGGTGGGGAGGTTTGAGGTGGGGACCAAAGGCAATGGCCTTGGTCTTCCCAGTGTTTACTTGGAGCAAATTACTGTTAACCCATACTGGATGTCAGATAAGCAGTCCTATGATTAGCAACAGTGGAGGAGTCGAGAGAATTGGTGTTGAGGTAGAACTGGGTCTCATCGGTTTTCATTTGGAAACTAATGCTGTGCTTTCAGGTAATGTTGCCTAGGGCAGCATGCAGATGAGCAACAGGAAAGAGTTAAAAATTAATCCTTGGGGTTACTAGAAGTAATGATGCGAGAGCAGACAGAGAAGCCATTGCAAATGATACCTTGGTTACAATTAGATAGAGAAGAATGGAACATGGTGAGTGCAGTTCCACCCAGCTGTACAACAGTGGAGGGGCTTTAATGGAGGATCAGTGTCCTTGGCAAAGACTGCATGCAGGCCGATAAAGATGAGGATGGATAGTTAACCTTTCTCACAATCACATAGGATGTCATTCATTACTTTGTTAACAGCAGTTTTGATACTGTGACAGGAACAGAAGCCTGATTGGAGGGATTCAAGCATGGTGTTCTGGGAAAGATGTATGGGCACAGATTTGTGAGGTGAGAACATGTTCAATGACTTTGGGGAGGAAAGAGAGTTTGGAGATGGGCCAATAGTTTGCAAGGGTAATGGGGTCAAGGGTGGGTTTTTGAGCAGAGAAGTGATGATGGTTGATTTAAAGGAGAGAGGGGCAACACTTGAAGAAGGAGATAACGGCAACATGCGGACCAGGAAGGAAATTTGGGTGGTCACCAGTTTAGTGAGAATGGATTTGAGGGAACAGAGGTGTGTCTCATGGATATGATGAGCCCAAAGACAGGATGAGGAAGGTAGGAGAGAAACTAGAGAAAGATGTGAATTCAGGACAAGGGCATGGGGGAACTTTAGAGAAAGTTTATCCTGGTGGGCCAGTTGAAGGGAGGAAAGTGGCAAGGGCAACTGTTCAGATGGTCTCAATCTTAGTGAGGAAGAAGTCCATGATCTCCTCACACTTATTGTTGGAGGTAAGGATGCAGGAGACAGGGAAGAGGGGTTTAAGAAGACAGTTTTCAGTACAGAAAAGAAAATAGGGGTTATCTTTCCATTCCAGGATGATCCTGGAATAGTGAGTGATTTTAGTAGATGAGAGCAGGACCCAATAGTGCTTTGTGCAGTCCAGCCACATCTGGTAGTGAATGGTTAAACCAGTTGTCCACGATATCCATTCAAATCTGTGTCCCTTGAGCTTAAGGTACCAGAGGTGAGGGTATAGAGGCATAGAGCACAGAAACAAGGAAGTTATGATGAATTTTCAACTGGCCCACCAGGATAAACTTTCTCTAAAGTTCCCCCATGCCCTTGTCCTGAATTCACATCTTTCTCTAGTTTCTCTCCTATCTCCCTCATCCTGTCTTTGGGTTCATCATATCCATGAGACACACCTCTGTTCCCTCAACTCCATTCTCACTAAACTGGTGACCACCCAAATTTCCTTCCTGGTCCCCATGTTGCCGATATTGTTAATGGTTCTCCTTCTTCAAGTATTGCCCTTCTCTTTAGGCCTCAACTGGAGTATTGTGTCCAATTCTGGGCACTACACTTTAAGAAGGATGTGACAGAGAGACTGCAGAAGTTTACTAGAATGGTTCCAGGGATGAGGAACTTCAGTTATGTGGATAGATTGGAGAAACTGGGGTTGTTCTCCTGAGAAAAAAGGATATTGAGGGGAGATTTGGTAAAGGCATTCAAAATCATGGGGGGTCTAGACAGTGTAGTGATATGATGTGGCAGGTGGTATGTGCCAGGCGGACCAAATCCACAAGGGGAACTTGGCACGCTATTACAATGGTTTTGTAATTTGTAATTTGGGGAATGAAGCCAGGCAGGTGGCTGAGGTGGTGGTGGGGGAGCATTTTAGTGATAGCGACCACAACATGGTACAATTTAAGCTTGTTTTGGACAAAGAAATAGACAAGTTGCAAAAAAATGTTTTGGATTGGGGGAGAGCGGATTTTAGTAAAATAGGGCAGGATCTGGGAACAGCTACTTGTGGTGAAATCTACAGAGGAACAGTGGGGGGCATTCAAAAAGGAAATGGGGAGGGTACAGGCTCAACATGTTTCCTCTACGGTGATAGGAAGGCCAGAGAACCATGGATGACCAGAGGTATTCAGGTTACAATGAGAAGGAAAAGAGAGGCTTTTAGCAGGTACAAGGGAAGCAAATCAGCAGAGGCATTAGTGGAGTACAGAAAGTGCAGGGTGGAGCTTAAGAAAGCAATTAGGAAAGCAAAGAGGGGATATGAGAAAGCTCTGGCTGGTAAAAGTAGGGAAAAATCCCAAGATATTCTATAAGTATATCAATGGGAAGAGGATAACCAGGGAAAGAGTAGGGCCCATTAGGGACCAAGGGGGCAATCTATGGGTGGAGCCAGAGGACATCAGTAGAGCACTGAACGAATACTTCACATCCGTCTTCACCCAAGAGAATGAGGATGAAGGTATGGCACTCGGGGAGAGAGACTGCGAGGTTCTTGAGCAAATTGATATAGGAAGTGACAAGGTATTGGAGGTGTTGGCAGGCTTAAAAGTGGACAAATCTCCAGGTCCGGATGATTTGAGTCCCAGACTCCTGAGGGAGGCAAGGGAGGAGATCGCAGGGGATCTGGCCCAAATTTTTAATTCCACTTGGCCACGGGGGAGGTGCCAGAGGACTGGAGAACAGCTAATGTGGTTCCGCTATTTAAGAAGAGTTGTAGAGATAAGCCAGGGAACTACAGACCAGTGAGTCTCACGTCAGTGGCAGGGAAACTATTGGAGAAAATTCTGAAGGAGAGAATCTATCTCCACTTGGAGAGGCAAGGTTTGATCAGGGATAGTCAGCATGGCTTTGTCAGAGGGAGGTCATGCCTAACAAATTGGATTGAATTTTTTGAGGAGGTGACCAGGTGTGTAGATGAGGGTAGTGTAGTTGTTGTAGTTTATATGGATTTCAGCAAAGCCTTTGACAAGGTCCCATATGGGAGACTTATAAAGAAGGCAAATGCACATGGGATACATGGTAATTTGATAAGGTGGATTTAAAATTGACTTTGTTGTAGGAGACAGAGGGTGATGACAGAATAATGTCTTAGTGACTGGAAGCCATTGTACAGTGGTGTACCACAGGGATCTGTGCTGGGTCCCCTATTATTTATCATTTATATAAACGACATAGATGACTATGTGGGGGGGTAGGATTAGTAAGTTTGCGGATGACGCAAAGATTGGCCTGGTGGTTAACAGTGAGGTTGAGTGTCTTGGGCTACAGGAAGATATAGACGGGATGGTCAAATGGGCAGATAAGTGACAAATGGAATTTAACCCTGAAAAGTGTGAGGTGATACACTTTGGAAGGAGTGATTTGATAAGGAAGTATTCAATGAACGGCATGACACTAGGAAGTTCTGAGGAACCAAGGGACCTTGGCGTGTGTGTCCATAAATCTCTGAAGGTGGAGGGGCATGTTAGTGGGGTGGTGAAAAGGACAAATGGGACACTTGCCTTTATCAATCGATGCATAGATTACAAAAGTAGGGAGATCATGTTGGAGTTGTATAGAACCTTAACGAGGCCACAGCTGGAGTACTGTGTGCAGTTCTGGTTGCCACATCACAGCAAGGATGTGATTGCACTGGAGGGGGTGCAGAGGAGATTCACCATGATGTTGCCTGGGATGAAACATTTAAGTTATGAAGAGAGGTTGGATAGACTTGGGTTGTTTTTGTTGGAGCAGAGAAGACTGAGGGGTGACCTGATCGAGGTGTACAAGATTATGAGGGGCATTGACAGGGTGGATGGATAGGGAGCAGCTGTTCCCCTTAGTTGAAGGGTCAGTCATTAGGGGACATAAGTTCAAGGTGAGGGGCAGGATGTTTAGTGGGGATGAGGAAAAACTTTTTTACCCAGAGGTTGGTGACGGTCTGGAATGCACTGCCTGGGAGGGTGGTGGAGGCGAGTTGCCTCACATCCTTTAAAAAGTACCTGGATGAGCACTTGGCACGTCATAACATTCAAGGCTATGGGCCAAGTGCTGGTAAATGGGATTAGGTAGGTAGGTTTCTCACGTGTCAGTGCAGACTCGATGGGCCGAAGGGCCTTTTCTGCAGTGTGTGAATCTGTGATTCTGTATTTATTACGAGAAGATTGTGCACTGAATTCAGAAGTTATGAGTCCACTAACACCTTTCGTGATTTTAAAAATTAAATTAAATTAAAACATTTATTAACAAAAGAAAAGAATTCAAACACATACATAAGATTACAGTTACTTGATATTATAACAAATCCCAGAATTCCTAATTAACCTGACTTCCAACTAACAGCCCTTTTAAGGCAACAGTCCAAAATAGATTTTAAATTTAAATTGGCAATCCGGCAAGGTTACCACACCCACCCACTCGACAGTGGAATCCCAAAGGCTTTTTAACACGACTTTAGTTACTGAAGCAGCACTTCTTCTTCAGAGTGGCTAGAGGTTGTTTCTTCAAGGCTGTTTCACCCAGTGTACCTTTCAAGATTTTACACGACCACACCCCCACATAGCCTTCGGTCCTTTTTTATATATGTCTCTCTCTCTTTAATGTGTAAAATCCCATTGTTCTACATGTCTCTGGAAATTTACTTTTCCCATAATATAAAATTATTTCGTGTCATCATTATGGTCAGCACTTTTGGGAAAAATAAACATATTGCTTTGCCCCATGTATTTTGTTAGTTGTAAACGTTACACCAACCGCGATCGGGGCGGAAGGCGATTTAAGGATGGTGGGCCAATTAAGGCCTGCCCAGCGTGAAACGCGAGCGGCAGTGCTCAACGCTGCCTGTGTGGGTGGGGGGAGGAGGGCAAGCGGGGCGAGCGTGAACTTCACGCATGAGCACGAGTGCGCGCTTCAGAATCTCACTGAGGCACAGAGCTGCTTCAGGGAGATGAAGAGTTGTAAAAAAAGGAAAGAATTGAAGAATGTAGTAAAACATGTTCCCTCATGTGAATCTGTCACATGAGCAGGGACATGTTATTAATTAAATTTTAAATATTTATTTTATTTTTATTTGCTTTAGGAAACCTCATCCCACCCGTGGATGAGGTTTCCTAAAAAATGCAAAGGATGCTTGGTCAAAAATTTCTTTTAATAGCCTTGTTAAAGGCCTTTACAGGCCTTATAATTGTGGGCATGCGCGCTGCTGACTCCAGAGTGTGCCCGCCGACCGAAATATCAGGTGACTGCGCGTTGACGTCAGGATGCTCGCCTGACATTAACGCATGTCATTTTATGCTCAAGTGGGCCAGGCATGTGCCTGCCTGCCAAACTAAGGGGAAAATTTTCCCCCCATTGGGGGGGTTGTCGGGGTGCGGGCCGCCATTTTACATGGGCAGGCCAACTAAGGCCTGCCCATCGTGACGCTCGCCCGGAAGCGCTGTGCCTTCCCTGTGCGGGTGGGGGAGGGGTGGTATTCCCTGAGGTGCCTCAGGGAGATCAGTTTGACATTTAAAACCTGAAATAACACATTTAAAAACTTTTAAAACATGTCCCCTCATGTGACACTGTCACATGAGCTGGGACTTGTCAAAGAATTATTTCAAAAATTTTTATTGAATTTTAAAACCCTTCATGAAACCTCGTCCCGCCCATGGATGAGGTTTCATGAAAAATGCGAAGGCTGCCTGGGCTCTTTGCCTGTCCACCAACCTTGAGGTTGGTCGGGCAGCTTGTTAAGTTGCTTTAATTAGTTTTTAACAGGCCTTAATAGGCCTTTGACACGGCTGTGCGCCCGCCGAACTGGAAATCTAAATGACACGCGGTCACGGTGGGATGCCCGCCCGACGTCACCGGGCGTTATTTTACGCATCGGCGAGCGGGCCCCACCCCCGCTCGCTGACCAGAGAATTCAGCCCTAAAAGCATTGCCCACTCTTTTGATCATTTCGATCTTGTAGCCTATGCGTCTCTAATCTAATTAAATCAGTTACACAGACAGAAACATCCACACTCACACCCATAAGCCGACATTAATATTACAAAAAATATGAAACAGTTTTGTGGCAGTAGATAGCGAGAAACTGTTCAGGCACAAGGGTCGCAATCTAGAAACATAGATCTAAGATGATTGGCAAAAGAGCCAATGACGCGGCAAATTGTTATGGCCTGAAATGCACTGCCTCAAAGAGTGGTAGAGGCAGATTCAATCGAGGCTTTCGAAAGGTAATTAGAAAGTACATGAAGGAAAACAAATTGCTATGGGGAAAGGCAGGGACTGGCTAGATTGCTGTAGCAGAGAACCACCAATGGGCTCGTCAGGCCAAATGACCTCCCTCTGTGCTGTAACCATTCTATGGCCAGGATTTCCCGGTCGGCAAGCGGGAGGCGGGGCCCGCTCGCCGACACATAAAATGATGCGCAGTGAAGTCGGGCAGACCTCCCGTCGTCATCCCGCCCCATTTAAATTTTCAGGTAGGCGGGGGCTCAGCAGAATCAGCTGTGCACCCGCTGACCTGTCAGTGGCCAATTGAGGCCATTGACAGAGTCATTAAACTAATTAATGGACCTGCCCGCCCAACTTTAAGGTTGGTGGGCAGGCCAGGAGCCCCAGTGGGCATTAGAAAAAGCATGAAGCCTCATCCATGGGCGGGATGAGGTTTCATGTAGGTTTTTAAAAATTTAATTAAAGTGTACGTAAAAGTTATGGACATGTCACAACTCATCCCCCACACCGCCCGCACAGGGAGCACATGGCGCTTCCATGCGGACGTCATGCTGGGCGGGCCTTATCTGGCCCGCCCATGTAAAATGGCACCGCATCCCCGATTGGGGGCGGCGATCGGAGGTGCGTCTCTGCTCCCGCTCTTCAGCTTCCCCCGCAACAAGGGGAAAATTCTGCTGTATGATTCTGCGTTTGGTGGCAGAGAGGTACAAAGGGATGTTGTCAGCAGATGTAGGTAAGTTGACCCTATGTTATGTATAATGTTATGAGGAGGGACTTTTGGTAGAGAAATAGGAGGCAGGAAAGCATGTCACTTTGGGGCATGGGGCTGCCCATGCAGAGTCGGAGGAGAAACAATTACAGAAGATGTGCTGACTACACTGGGGCAGGTGGGAACCATGATGGAGTGTTTGCACAGAGATGGACTATAAAGGAGAGACAGTGGTGCAGGATACAAAGGCCACAGTCAAGGTGGTCAATAAAATGATAACTGGTCTGCTGCTGCAGGCATAACCTTGGTGACTTTGACCAGGTTTAATCATAGTTTTATGAGCTGGATGACAGCCAAGTTGAAAGATTCAAACAGAAAATGGTGTCAGAGGTGAGCACAGAGCTGGATGGCAATTGATATTTTTGTAATTCTCTGGCAGTGTGGAAACCGGGATAAAGGTATTTCGTTTGCAATCAAGGAAAATTTAATAAGATTCCAGCTCTCAAATCAGATATCATGACAGTATCAATCAGAATGAGGTAAAAGAAGAATGTATTCACACACTAATTGATACTGAGTTACAAAGTTATACAATATAAGGGAATTGTTTCATATCATTCGTGATACAGTAAGATGCCACCTAAGTTGTGATTTTAACTGTGAAAGGTGATCCAGTTCCCTCATGCTGCAAGGTGCAGTAAATTTCACAAGTTATTTAACTGTGATCAGTGCCAGTGTGATGCCAGTTACTGACAATGACTGACAGATTGTATCAAACACACGTACCTTTAGCTGTTCACAACAGGCAAAGTACCGACTGTACCCAACCAGCCGGTGCTTGCAAAACTCAAAACATAGGCCAGGATTTTCCGGCCCCATCGCGGGTGGGACCCGCCACGGGTGACACAGCACCCCAGCCAGAAGTCCATTGACTTGCGGCGGGACCAGAAGATCCCGGTAGCGGGCGGGTGTGGAAAATCCCAGCCATAGTATCCAACATTAGATGTAATTCTGCGATTGGACAACATTTGCTAAATAATCCTGATTGTGCTAAGACTTACAATGACCAACCAATTTAAGATTATCAGTCGGGCTCATAGTGTGGTTCACTCACATGTGCTAGAAGCTACATATGTTCACACAAAGGGCCCTGTACTTTGCAGACAGGAGCATGTCCATGCATTGCACCTTTTTCAAGTAAACAAAAGCTTGGGGAATAGCTATTCCCTGGTTCATTCCTCATGGCAATGCCTTGACCAATCTGAGTCGACCTGCCTGGTTTGAATTTAAATAAAAGCTTGGCAGTTACCTGTTCCCTGGTGCATGCTTCATGGCAACACCTCTACCAGTCAGAGTTCACTGGCTAACAAATCAGCACTCTCTTCTCATGCAGTATAAATTGTTGTTCCCTTTACAGTTGGTATTCTTGCAAATCTGTACAGTGCAAGACAAAAAGCATCAACAGCAGGTCTCTTTTTTCAGCAAAACTCAAATGATCTAATTACTGTCTATAGTCAGTAGCATACAGTTAATGCAAGGATATTACAGTCAGGTGTGACCAAATTCAAAGACCATAGGGATTACTGACAAATAGTCTATTTATAAGATGTTTTTGATAATTTATTGCATTATCTGCTATGTAATGTAATCCTATCAGATATATAATTAAATGAGATTTACAATAGCTGCCTTGGGAATAATAGGCCGAGGGAAGAAATTGCCTCTGTTGTGATATGACGTGCATATACCTTTAAGGAGCTGTATCTTAAACTACTGTAAATCATTACATACCTCTACAGGATATGATATATTATTCCATTGACTTGTGGTCAGTCGACAAGCAGCAGGATAGAGATCAGATGTACTATATTTAGCAATATAAATCTATTTATACATCACCCACCTCCTTGGTGTGAGGTCATTGAACTTGTTGCGGTATTGTATCCAGGCCCCCAGGGCTCGGCTCCTGGTATTGATTGCCATGGTTATCTGCTCTCACTGCCCTCTGAACATATGTCTGGGGGGCATCCTGGCCTCTAGAGGATACAGGACAGCTCTCCTCCTTTGCACCTACTCCACCAAGACCTCCACTGAAAAGCTTAGAGCCCATTCACTTCCTTGCTGTGCCGTTCTCTCTCATTCCCAGGTCAGAGTCAGTGATATAGTGACTCACAGCATCTGCTCCAACCTTCTGTACCTCCCCTTTTAGAGGTACTGGCTGAATTTAAGTCGTGCAGGTTTGCTTTAATGGCTCACTTCTCAGCATTTTGGGCCCCTTGCTGAGGTGTGTGGTTAGTGCTGGCTGCATGCTGCAATCATGTGAATCAGAGGGCAGCATCACCAAGTTGGCATGCTGCCTGCATTACATTGAACAGGCAGGAGGTAATCATCCATCACTATACCTGTGTCTCTTTATAGGGACTATCAAATGTAGCCCCAATTATCTTTTCCAAACGAAACCCAGATTTTTTAAATTGCATACTCCAAAAATATGATCCATTATTCCTAACTTGATACTTTGCCAAAATTGACACAAGTAAGTCATTTTAAAAAGTACTCTTATTTGGGAAGGTATCAATTGGAATGTAGCAGTCAGTGGGTGGTATGCGCTGACCATCAGTGACTTGCCACATTAGTTTTTCGTAATTCCACTATCTGAAAAACCCATTGCCATCAGTTGAATGTAAGTGTTGTGTTTGTTGGGTGCATTAATGATAACACCTAAAATATACCTAAAATTGTGCACACTTTTGGCAGTTGTAGCAATAGGCATTGTGCTTAGTGAGGGTTGAATGAGAAATTGTAAATTCAGAGCAAACCCCTTCAATCTCTCTGAATACTATAAAACATAAAACAGGGTAGGATCTGTTCCAGCCATGCAAATATTTTCTGCCCAGTTTTCCTCTCTGCTCTCCACCCAGGCAATGCTTGAAGCTCAGGGATAAAGAAATTAATCCTCCACAATGACGTGTCAGAAATCGACCATCCTACATGGTTCAGCCCTCTCCCTTTATCACCACAGCGTTTTGCCTTATATGCTCATGTGGCAGGGTAGTTGAACGGGACCTTGGTGATGGGGGCAGAGCCCGAGGCCCGGAGGGTGGGCTGAAGCAGAGGGGGCGGAGTCTGAAGCCCAGAGCATGGGCTGGAGAAACTGGGGAGACCAGAAGCCAGAGAGAGAGAGAGGAGGGCAGGGCAGGACAGCAGCAAGGAACAGAAGTCTAGGACTGATGAGTCACAGTGTCGAAGAGTCAAGGCCATGGATAGGGTAGACCAAAGTCTCCGATAGAGGCTGAAGAACCAGGAAGTGGCAGTGGAGTGGGCAACCAGCTGCAGAAGACCTAGGCAGACCACCTGGATGGCACCACTGAGTTCAAGAAGCCACGAGGTGAGGAAAATCCCCTTCGTGTCTGGAAGACAAGTTAATCTGGTTCACATGGTCCTGGGAATTTAGCAGCAGGAGCTCCACCAACTGAACTCTGCTATCCGGTTGATTAGAGGGTTAGGCAGGAGTTAAGCTCTCAAAAGTATCCTGGTGGATCTGGAGTGTTGGCCGTGAGTGTCTATTGTAAAAATTTCATTCCTCTAAGCTAAGCTTTTTCATTAATGTTTATAAAGATTTGATACCAGTGGCATAAAGGATCCTTGCTTTATAACGTATATGCAGTACATGTGCTTGAATCTCACATGACATTGAACTTCTCCCCTTTCCCTCCCGCACCGATGGGAAGAGTTCCAGCTCCAGCATTTCATGAACCAGTTTCTCAGAATCATCTCACAGCACTCAGAGCTACTTTTCCCCTTCACTATGGCTGACTTTCATATTGGCAAAATTAGCAGTAGGTGGTAATTTCCCTGCCCCACCCCGATCTCTGAATTATGCACAGGTGGATAGTGACTACTAGGATAATTCTAAGAGCCAAGCACAAAATAGTTTTACCTGGTGAAGGTCAGATACAGCAGTAACAATACTATTGGCAAGGGCACACAGGCACAACTGTTTAAATAATGCTCTGTTCAACTAAGAACATAAGAACTAGAAGTAGGAGTGGACCATATGTTCCCTTGAGCCTTCTCTGCCATTCAGTCCAATCATGGTTGATCTTCTGCCTTAACTCCATTTTCCTGCCCGCTTCCCATATCCTTTGATTCCCTGAGTGACCAAAAATCTGTCTATCTCAGCCCTAAATATATTCAATGGTGGGGCATCCACAACACCTTGGAGTAGAGAATTTCAAAGATTCACAACCCTTTGAGTGACAAGATTTCTCCTCAGCTCAGTCCTA
Source organism: Cetorhinus maximus (assembly GCF_964194155.1). Taxonomy (NCBI): domain Eukaryota; kingdom Metazoa; phylum Chordata; class Chondrichthyes; order Lamniformes; family Cetorhinidae; genus Cetorhinus; species Cetorhinus maximus. The sequence goes on along the minus strand of NC_135896.1, from coordinate 42,644,302 downwards.
AATGATCAGCTCCTTATCCTGAGACTGTGCTCCCATGTTCTAGATTCCCCAGTCAGGGGAAACAACCTTTCAGTGCCTACCCTGTCAAGCCTTTTGTATGTTTCAATGAGACCACCTCTCATTCTTCTAAACTCCTAACAGTATAGGCCCAACTTACTTAGCCTTTCATCATAGGGCAACCCTCTCATACCTGGGACCAATCTAGTGAATCTTTACTTTGCCATGTCCAATGCAAGTAGATCCTGGTGTTGCATGGATCTTTTGGAAGCCAAAACTATACACAGTATTGCTGGTGTGGTCTCACCAAAGACCTGTGCATTTGAAGCACGACTTCTTTATTCTTGGACTCCAATCCCCTTGCAATAATGGCTCTTTGTGTAGTTTGATTTTTCAGAATCAAAACAGGATTCCTTGGTAAGCGTACGGGAATGAGAACTGGAGTAATGGGGACAAATACAAAATTTCCCATGTAAGTTCTGAATGAGGGAAGTCAATCTAATTTAAAATTATGCATTGCAACTTGTAACCCTGCAGTTTACCAGCCCTAACCTCCCACTACATGATGTGTGTGGATGGTACATACACCATTAGACAACCTAATGTCTTAGATAGCTTCAAGAGTCTGCCCATGACTCACAGATCACAGAGATAATGGATTCTAATGGTTCAGCCTCTAAATGGCCTATTCAGACTGAACAAAAACTGTGACAGGAAATTCTTCAATTTTTTTAAAGCCGGATATGCTTTTCTTTTTATGTCTGTAAAAAGACTTAGGGCGGAATCGTCCCAGATTTGCACAAAGTGCGCTAGTGGGCGGGTAAAATGATGCTTTGTTCGCCGGCCACATGGTGGCTTTTCATCCTGTATTGTCCCAAACCCGTCACATTACTTGTGCATTCCCGGGAAACATGTCGTTTCTATGGCGAGTGGGGTCTCATTCACCCGCCATGCCATTACCTCGTTGCTTCATCACGCTAGGTGCCATATTTAAAGTCCAGCCGTGCACACACCTATCAATGCTGCCAGCCCACGACTGCTGCAAAGAAGACATGACCTGAAGGGGAAATCGACTGCAGACCCCAGCTTCAATGAAGCGTCCTTTGAGTGCCTTTTGGACGCAGTGGAGACTCACTGTGATGTCCTCTACTCACGCTCTGCCACAGGATGGGGAGCAACCTCACTAATCTAGCTTGGGAGGTGGTGGCAGCGGTGTCAGTGTCAATGCCCTGCAAAAGAGGACAGCCACCCAGTGCCGCTACAGAATGAATAGTCTCATTTGTTCAGTCAGGGTAACTCACTCTCCTCATCACTCTCAGCTCACACACTCACAAACCCATCACACATCCACAAGGATCTCACAGCTCAAGGGACAACACCACTGACTCTCTCACACACTCTCACATCTCCATCAGGCTAACTCCCTCCCGAGCTTGCGTCCTCATCCCGTCCATGGATCCGCTCACCACACAAACTTTCCACGCAGTGCCACTTGTCCTGCTCACACTCTCTCCATCTGTTTTCATGCAGGAGAAGCCTGCTCACATCAGCAGGGAGAGGTCCCAGACCAGGGATGGAGTGGCCCACATTTGGCTGCTCACTCACTTTGTGCCATCGCACTGACTGGTGAGGATATGGACTGTGCCTGCAGTGACGGTGAGGTCGGCGGCGAACACCCTCGTGAGGATCCTACACCACATCATCCCTCTCTCAATGTAAATGTGACTGCTCTCTCTCCTGCTTTTGACTCTGCTGCCATGCACTAATTATCTCTACTTTGGTTCACAGGGAACTCGGCCAAGCGACCAACACGCTCAGCCAGCCAGTCCCTCAGCTCCATAAATGTCCTCATCTCCAGCCAAGAGGACACCTATTCCATTGAAGAGCTGGAATTAAGCAGCCTGGAAGACTCATCACAGCGCTTACCCACACCCTCCACCAGCGCAGAGACACACCTTGGTGGAACCTAGATCTAGAGCAGGCTCAGGTTTACAATCTGGTGGTCACCGCATGGACACGTGTCCGCAGCAGTGGGAGGCAGGTCTGTGCGCGCTCCCCGGCACTCGAAGGATCTGGCATCTGTGAGGTCCGAGTCAGATGACAAGCCTCTAGATTTGGCCTTCCAACTCATCCTAGAGAGTCAGCAGAAGGCGGGGGAACATCACAAAGAGCTGTTGGAAGCCCTCAACAGAGTGGCACGCAAGTCGGAGGAGTGCGTCCGCCTGCTCTCTGATGAAGTAGTGCCCACATGTGCGTGTATGGAGGTCTCCATAGGGAGGATGGCGGATGCCATGGAGACCCTGGTCCAGCAGAATGCGAAATGTGTGCAGACTTGCACTCCATCACAGGGCCCATGGGTGAGCTCCTGCAGTGGCAACATGAGAGGGAAATGGGGCACCTTAATGTTCCTCCAGGTGCTCCTTCCCTTCAAGGAGTCAGACCAGGGCCCCCAGGCACCCGAAGGGAGGAGGAGGAGCAGCTGGATACCCCTGGGTCATCCACTTAGGAATCTCAGAGTCTGTCCTCTTCCTCCAAGTCCCCTTTGCCTATGACCCCCTCAACCTCATCCTCTGTCAGCGCAGAGGGAGCAGTCGGCCTACGAGTGATTCTGGAGGGTGTAGTGTGTGTCTGTGGCAGGGCCTTTTGGAGCCTCGTGCAAGCACTCTCCCACACACACGAATCCTTCACGTATCACACTCACCTCAGTGTCCTGAGCATTTTCAATGCTGCCGGCTGGGGTTCTCTTTCAGTTGTCAATTTGAGCTGACCTGCATCTCCGCCCACCCACTGATCACACTCCCATGCAGCACCTGATCTGGCCCATGACTGCCGTTTCACTTTTGATCAGGACAGCATAGTCTGGATTCTCTTTTTCATCAGCTTCCCTGTCTTTTCCCCTCCTCCAATCGCCCATTTCCTTTCCCTCATCAGAGTTGACCCCCCTGACATAAACTTCCACCTTCCTTCCGTGACCTACCAGTCACAACCCTTTTCCTTCAGAGATATCCAAGTGAACGTATACGTTCCCTTCCTTCCTGAAAATCCCACCCTCATCCACATTCACCTCTCCGACCTCCTCCTTCCCAACCCCTGGTCTGCCTCCGAGTCACCACCAACTACCCTCGACGTCCCTTCTACCGCTACCGTCGAACCCTCACCACTGCCCCCACCCTACCACCTCACTCCGTCATTCTCACTGTTCCCTCGTTCCACGCCCCCCCCTCAGTTCACTCTCCAGGAGGCAGTCATGGACCCATCATACACCTCCTTTGCACATTCACCTGGACATACCCCCCTCCAGACCCCTTCGCCCACTGGAACCCCTTCCCCCTGGACTCCTTCCCCCACTGGAACACCTTTCCCGCTCTGGACCCTTTCCCCCTGGAACTCCTTTCCCCCCACTTAGTGCTCCCAACCCCTGGACTCCTCCCCACAACTTAGTCCCCTGCCTTCCTGACACCCTCAGACTCCCTTAATTCTTCTGCCACCCTTTGTTCTTCCCCACCTCCTGACTCCTTCCTCCAGCATTACTTCTTCCTGCAGCCTCACTTCTTCCTCTCGCCTTACTCCTTCCCCCTTCCTGACTCCCTCAGACACCCTCACTTCTTCCTCCAGCTTTACTCCTTCCCCCTTTCTGACTCCTTCTTCCACCCTCACTTCTTCTTTCACCCTTACTTCCTCCCCTCTCCACAGTCCATCCTCCCCCTAGACTCCCCCCCACCACTCTTTGCACTTCTTCCTCCCCCAGACTCCCTCCCCTGTTCACAATCCTTCCTCCCCTGGACTCCTTCCCCTTGCCACACTCCTTCCCCACTCTGAACTCCTTCTCTTACACCTTCCACACCCACCTCCCCAGTTGCCATCTTCTCCCCGTTAACCCCCCTCCCTCCGCACTCCCTCCCTCCTCCCAACCTCACCCCCCTGACACCTCCATTTTCCCTCCTAAACTCACCCTCCCAAAACCTTCTTTCCCTCCCAATATCACCCCCGACACCTTCATTCCTCCCTCCCAACCTCAAACCCCCTGACATCTTCATTTCCCCCCCTCCCAACCTCATCCCCTGACACCTTCATCCCCCCTGTCCTAAACACAACCCCTCTGACACCTCTTCCTCTCCCACTCGATACTGGACCTCCTTCTCCCACCCCTTTGACCATCATACATTGTGAACATCAACAGTGGCTTTCCAACTTCCATGAGCTGCTTGGCAGCAGAGCCACGTCCATGAGAATCCACCCAGCATGCCATGGACATTCCTCCAAGATATCGTTGCTGTCGGGCTCCAGCATCTTCTGCTCCTTGAATGTCCGCGATCTGAGCAAGGCCCTGGCGGTAAGTCCCGACTTCTGCACGTCACACTGGTCAAGACGTGTTCTGCACTGGCGCGTTTTCCCACCAACGTGGGCGGACGATCTATCGGGGAGGGGATAAGTCTGGCCTTATCATGATATGCAGATGTATCACAATGAGGTTCTCAACGTCTGATGGCGAGGAACGTGGCCTGCCACCAATGGGCTGAGCGGAAAGATCACAAACTGGTTTCACAACTTCGTGAAACCCATATTTGGCCTTCTCACCATATTGTCCGCTCACACCACCGAACACGCCCGACGCCAGCGGGCACGGAAAGTCCCAGCCTTAGAATTCAGCAACTATAGCAAACTATAAATGCTATAATTTATGAATGGTATGGAAGTCTGCATCCATTAAGAATCTATCATTCTAGCATTCGATGCCTAGCAAAGTGGAAAATATTGTTCAGTGGCTAAGGACTTCTGTTTTCTAAGACACGGGCCTGCATTTTTGTGAGTTAGGTTGACTCCAGAGGCCTTTAAAAATGGCGGCAGGACGCAATTCGGGAATTCCCTTCCCCATTGCAGTTCCAGGAATTTCTGCCAGCCAAGAAAGGGGAGCAGATCGCGAGCCTCCACGCTGCACTTCTGACCTGGCCGGCACATTGCTGGGATAGACATCTCATAAGCCAGTCCTTGCAATTTTCTTGGAGTCCAGTCAGCTTCAACACAACTTGTGGTTCACAGCTCCTCAGAGCAATAATGAACAAAAGTCGGATTTGGGAGCCTCAAACCCCTCAAAACCCCCCATTCCCCCTTCCACGCCTGCCATGCCCCCTGCAATGCCCCCTCATATCTCTCATGTGCCCAAGTTCCTTCCATATGCCTTCCGTTACCCCCATGCCCTATCCAAGGAGGGGCATGCAGGATGTGGGGGGCAGGTATGGAAGGGACATTGGTGTGATGGAGGACATATGGAAGGGGCATGGGTGACATAGAGGAGGCATGGTATATATCAGGGGCATGTGGCATAGAGGGGTCATGGGAGGCATGCAGGAGTAATTGAGGGTGTGGGGAGGTGAGGGGGTGTGAAGGGTGAGGGCCGGAGGACCTAACAGTCTTTAACACAACTGAGCCAAAGTCCCACAGAATTGAGGTAGCCTGCTTTGCCACTCGAACCCCTCTGTGGCTACCTCCAAACCACCTCTGGAGACAGTGGGCCCAACTCCATCCTGCCCCCCACCTCCCCAGGATGAAAATATGGTGGGTGGGGGCCCTTATAAAGGAGACAGGCCTGCTGGGTTGTGAAGTATCTTCCTGCCTCCATCGCAACAATCCGGCCCAAAATTGTTTCTTCTTGGTCCAGTGTTCAGCCAATTGAACACCCAAGTTTAGATTTACCATGTACGAAATCAATAGCTGAGTATGTGGTTTACTTGGAACATGCACCAGGAAGGTGTTGGCTAAGGGCTTGTTTCCAATTGGGCTTGAGCCTTATTTCCATGAAAGCAATGAACTGTGGACACCAGCCAGGCTTTCCAATGCAGCTCTGGAGTTGAGGCCTTTGCAAAGTGAGGCTGGCACAGTGTTGAAGCGGCCTACTTTCCTGTGAGAGAGTGGAGCCGAATGCTATGCGTATGTGTATTGAGTAGGGGAGGGAGTGGTAGTGGGCGGTGGTGGGGAGTGGGGAGGAGCAAAAATCCCACCCCCATATTGTTGTGGAACCAGAAGTTGGGAGCAGGGTCCGAAGCCAGGTGTTGGCTCATGGTTAACATCTTCAGAGAGACTAATGCCTGTACAGGTGAGTAGTCAAGACACTCGAATCAACAATTACAACCTGTATTTATAATGCACATTGGATGCAGTAAAACTCTTACAAATGCAAAGTTTATAAGTTTGTTATGTTTTAAGACCCCTATTTAATTTAAGGTAAAATGTAAAATGGAGTAGTGAAGAGGGTCATGCGACCTGCTCTGAATCCTGCTTCACAGTGATAGTTTAGTTGCTATGGAGGCAGTGAGGCTCAGATTAACTTACTGGGAAGAAAGTGCAAGATGTTCACACCTGCGGACAATTGCAAGGGCTAATGCGATGACTCCAGGTAGACCGTTAGGCCTGAACCTTTGCTCTCGGGCCTGGAGGGCAGAGTTGCGACATTTCCCAGCTTTTTATTTCTTTTTTTAATTCATTCATGGGATGTGGGAGTCGCTGGTTAGACCAGCATTTATTACCCATCCCTAATTGTTCTTGAGAAGGTGATGGTGAGCTGCCTTCTTGAACCGCTGCAGTCCATGTGGTGTAGGTACACTCACAGTGCTGTTAGGGAGGGAGTACCAAGATTTTGACCCAGTGACAATGAAGGAACGGTGATATATCTCCAAGTCAGGATGGTCAGTGGCTTGGAGGGGAACTTGTAAGTGGTGGTGTTCCCATGTGTCTGCTGCTCTTGTCCTTCTAGAAGGTAGTGGTCATGGGTTTGGAAGGTGCTGTCTAAAGAAGCCTGATGAGTTCCTGCAGTGCATCTTGTAGATGGTACACACTGCTGCCAATGTGCGTCGGTGGTGGAGGGAGTGAATGTTTGTGGATGGGGTGCCAATCAAGCAGGCTGCTTTGTCCTGGGTGCTGTCAAGTTTCTTGAGTGTTGTTGGAGCTGCACTCATCCAGACAGGTGGAGAGTATTCAATCACACTCCTGACTTGTGCCTTGTAGATGGCAGACAGCTTTGGGGAGGCACGAGGTGAGTTACACACTGCAGGATTCCTTGCCTCTGACTTGCTCTTGTAGCCACAGTATTTATATGCCTAGACCAATTCAGTTTCTGGTCAATGGTAATCCCCAGGATGTTGATGGTGGGGGATTCAGCAATGGTAATGCCATTGAATGTCAAGGGGTGATGGCTGGATTCTCTCTTGTTGGAGATGGTCATTGCCTGGTACGTGTGTGGCGCGAATGTTACTTGCCACTTGTCAGCCTAAGCCTGAATATTGTCCTGGTCTTGCTGTATTTGGACTTGGACTGATTCAGTATCTGAGGAGATGCGAATGGTGTTGAACATTGTGCAATCATCAACGAACATCCCCACTTCTGACCTTATGATGGAAGGAAGGTCATTGATGAAGCGGCTGAAGATAGCTAGGCCTAGGACACTACCCTGAAGAACTCCTGCAGTGATGTCCTGGAACTGAGATGATTCACCTCCAACAACCACAATCATCTTCCTTTGGGCTAGGTGTGACTCCAGCCAACAGAGAGTTTTCCCCTGATTCCCATTTTCTCCAGTTTTGCTAGGACTCTTTGATGCCACACTTTGTCAAATTCTGCCTTTATGTCAAGAGCAATCACTCTCACCTCACCTCTGGAGTTAAGACCATAAGACGTAGGAACAGAAGTAGCCATTCGGCCCTTTGCGTCTGCTCCGCCATTCACTGATATCATGGCTGATTAGATAATCCTCAACTTCAATTTCCTGCCTTTTCCTCATAACCCTTGATTCCCTTACTGATTAAAAATCTGTCTATCTCCGCCTTGAATATACTTAACGACCCAGCCTCCACAGCCCTCTGCGGTAAAGAATTCCACAGATTCACTACTCTCTGAGAGAAGAAGATCCTCCTCATCTCTGTCTTAAATAGGTGACCCCTTACTCTGAGATTATGCCCTCTGGTCCTAGACTCTCCCACAAGGGGAAACAACCTCTCAGTAGCTATCTGTCAAGACCCCTAAGAATCTTATATGTTTCAATAAGGTCGCTTCCCATTCTTCTAAACTCCAATGTGTACAGGCCCAACCTACTCATAAGAAAATCACCCCCTACCCGGGATCAACTTAGTGAACCTTCTCTGGACTGCCTTCAATGCCAGTATCCCTTTCCTGAGATAAGGGGACCAAAACTATTCACAGAATTGTAAGTGTGATCTAACTAGTGCCTTGTATAGTTTTAGCAAGACTTCCCTATTTTTATACTCCATTTGTTTTGAAATAAAAGCCAACATTCCTTTTGCCTTACCTATTACATACTGAACTTGTATGCTAGCTTTTTGTGATTCATGCACAAGGACACCCAAATCCCTCTGTGCTGCAGCTTTTTGCAGTCTTTCTCCATTTAAATAATATTCAGCTCCTCTATTCTTCCTGCCATAGCGTATAACCTCACATTTTCCCACATTATATTCCATCTGCCAAGTTTTTGCCCACTCACTTAACCTGTCTATATCCCTCTGTAGATTCTTTGTGTCATCCTCACCACTCGCCTTCCCACCTATTTTTGTGTCATCCACAAACTTGACGATAGTAGATTCACTTCCCTCAGTCAAAGTATTGTGCAAAGTATTTATTGAACTCCTCTGCCATTTCCTGGTTCCCCATTATTATTTCCCCAGCCTCATTCTCTAAGGGGCCTATATTCGTTTTGGCCTCTCTTCCTTTTCATATATTTAAAGAAGCTCTTACTGTCCATTTTTATATTATTTGCTAGTTTACCCTCAAAGTTTATTTTCTCCCTCTTTATTACTTTTTTGGTCATCTTTTGTTGGTTCAACTCTTTTGTCCATGTTTGAACCAAGGCTGTGATGAGGTCAGGAGCTGAGTGGCCCTGGCGGAACCCCAACTGAGCATCAGTGAGCAGGTTATTGTTAAGCAAATGCCGCTTAATGGCACTATTGATGACCCCTCCCATTACTTTACTGATGATTGAGAGTAGGCTGATGGGGCAGTAATTGGCTGGATTGGATTTGTCCTGGTTTTTGTGCATAGGATATACCTGGGCAATTTTCCACATTACTGGGTAGATGCCAGTGCTGTAGCTGTACAGAAACAGCTTCGTTAGGGGCGTGGCAAACCCAACTCGGGACAAAGTGGCCCAGAAGGTGGGGTGGTGGGGTTTGCTGTGAATCAGGCAGGGCGATCCTGGAACGAGTGCGAAGGCTGCCGGGTGCAGAGGTGGGCTGGACGGAAGGATTACCTCAGTGCACCAGCACTTTGTCAAAGATTTTTTAAGAAGCATGAAAACAAAGATCAGCCCTCACCCCTCACATTCCTTCAATCTCCACACACTCCCCATGCCCCATTTATGCCAACCCATGCCACACCATGCCCTTTACCCACCCTCCCATGGCACATCATACTATCCATGTCAACCTCTGTCCCTCTACACACCACTATAACCCCTTATACTCTCCATGCCAACCCATATGCCTCATAACCCATAACCCTTCATACCCTCATGCCCCACTACCCAACACCATAACTCCTCAAACACTCCTTCCCAACTTAGTTCTCACTCATGCCAATTCATGGTCCCCACCAACCACCCTTTGCCATTACAACTACCATGCCAGCTCGCCTGCTGTCCACCATGGGCAGACCTCAGGTGCCATGCTGAGATTAAATAAAATAACGTTCTAAGTGTCTATTGCAGGCTTTATTTTTTTTTATCTCATTCATAAAAACTCATTCACTAAACCTACATTCCTTCAACTATAATTTATAAGAACAAACATTTAATTCAAATGCTTAATCCCTTATAAAAAAACCCAAGAATTTGAATTCATGGTCCCACTTCAGAGAGTCTATAGCCGCTTGGAGTTGTCAATCAAACTGTGAAATGGAAGGCACTCCACTGTGATAATTGAAAGTTGTGAAAACAGTCATGCAGCACAAATCCAGTAATGATAACCCTCAGGCTTGTGATAACAGACAGAATGAAATAGCAAGCAATGACTTTTTTAACACTCCACAGAGTTTTTCCCAAAGATTTAAAGGACAGAAGTTTTAAATGTTTTGGCAGCTTGACAGTTGCTTATAACTGTTGTTTTTAAAACTTTTGGCAGTTCCTCTTGACAGTTGCTTTTGACACTTTTGACATTTCATCTTGATGGCTCGCTTGATGGTTCCAATGAGTTTATGCACTTTTTACACACATTCATGTCCATTTTTAACAATCCCAAAGAACATCTTACCCCTTCCAAAGGGAAGCTTACCTCTCCCAATGGGCACCTGACCTCCCTTAAAGGTGTCCCGGAACCATATCCAAAAGGGTACTCTACCTTTTCAAAAGGGCACCCTACCTCTCCAAAGAACTCCATCCAGTTTAGACTTGCTCCTACCAGGTCTAAACTGCACATATTGGGCAGGATTTTACGTCTCGCGGGTGGGCACGGGCCCGAACTGATCAGGCGTAAAATCGTGCGAGATGACGTCGGGCGAGCGTCCTGACGTCATCCCACATATGCGCAATCTTCAGGTTGGTGGGCGTGCGCTAGTCGCCCGACATCAATTAAAAGGCCACTTAACGCCATTAAAAAGGCAATTGATCCCGATTTTACATTGCCCAGGTGATTTCCACTCATCGCACGGGTAAAAGGGGCAAGCAGGCAGCCTACTTCTTGCAAAGCCTCATCCAAGGGCAGGATAAAAAAGGTCAGCAGCATTGCCGTTGTAGTGAGGAGTTTAGGAGATAGTTTGCTGCTGGTTGCTTATTTGAACTTAACAGCTTCATCTCTGTTCTGAGATTCATTCTTAGCATTTCCAGACTTCATTTCAGGACTTATTAGTGTCTTCAAGGCCCCTGGAGAATTTTGGCTGTGTGGACCCTTCTAGTATCAGACAGCCTTCTGAAACCCTGGTTGTGGGGATTGTGGTCTCAGCTGGTGGCACCTCCTCCTCTGAGGAAGAGAGGGGCAGAAGGGAGAGGAGGCCAGGTGTCCCAATGCAGCTTCTAGTGGAGTGACCTGTGAGAGGAGAGGCACCGCCACAAGGGGCGCAGGGCCAGTAGGTAGTCCAAGACATAAGGGGCCGCAGAAGACGGCACTATTCTGCTGCCAGGGTTTACAGGCAGCAAAGCAGCTACCTCAATATGTCCAAGGTGCAATGCTGAAGGAGGATCCGCCACTCCAGAGAGACTGTGACCTCCATTTGTCAGATAATTGGGCCTGAGATCACCTCCAACTGTGTGGGTGGACATCCCATGCCAGTGGCTCTGAAGGTTACAGTAGCCCTCAACTTCTATGCCTCCAGCTGTTTCCAGGGGTCAGTGGGGGATCTTTGTAGAGTGTCCCAATCAGGAGTCCACAGTTGCGTCAAGCTGGTGACAGAAGCTCTGTTCAGGTGGGTAACGACATTTAGTCATTTCTGTACGGACGAGGCCAGCCAGGCTGAACAAGCCAGGGGGTTTGCAATGATTGCTGGGTTCCCCCGCATCCAAGGTGCAATTGACCGCACACATGTGGTCATCAAGGTGCCAGCAGGTCAGCCGGGTGCCCTCGTCAGCAGGAAAGGCTTCCACTCAATGAATGTCCAGATAGTTTGTGAACACAAGACGCATATTCTGCAAGTCTGTGCAAGGTACCCTGACAGCTTCCAGGACACTTATATCCTGAGACACTCACAGGTGCCAAGGCTATTCAGTGCTCCAGCCCAACTGGATGGATGGCTGTTGGGTGACAATGGCTATCTATTGAAAAGGTGGCTTATGACGCCTCTCCACCACCCAAGAACAGAGGCAGAGTAGTGTTATAATTAGAGTCATGCCTCCACCAGGCCGGTGATAGAGAGAGGACCATAGGTCTTCTGAAGATGTGCTTCCAGTGCCTGGACCATTCATGGGGAGCACTACAATACCTCCCAGAGCGGGTGTCACTGATGGTGGTCGCATGCTGTGCTTACCACAATCCGGCACTGGCAAGGGGAGACTCACTGGAGGAAGAGGAGCTTGAGGCAGCTCCACAAGCCACAGAAGATGAATCCAATAGTGAGTCAGAAGAGGAGCACGATGAGGAGAACACTGAGGGCATGGGGTTTATATAATTTTGACACTCAAAACAAACGAATAATACCATATCTGGCGTTAATGCCCACACCAGTAAACATATAAACAAAACATAGCAGAACAGAAGATCACCTGTGAACAGTCCATCTTGTGCTCATGGTGCCTTAAACTTAGGCTTATGAGTGTTGCATCTTGGTGCCCACTCCGCCCCCACCTTCACTGGCAGCAGCATTGGAGACAGCCTACTGACTCTGCTGTTTTGTTGGCCTTGACGACCTTGGAGGTCGTCCTCTGGCCTGTTATGCGTGTGCTGGCCCTGCCTGGGAGGGAGCAGCCATTGAAACAATTGTCACTTCCCCAGTCATTGCAGCCTAATGAGATCCCATTGTCACTGGCAGAGGGGCATAGGAGCTGCTGCCGTCATCCAGAGTACCCTGAGGGGAGCCCGCAGAGATGACAAGCAGGTCGTGTGCCAATGCACGGTTGCTCTGGACCTCTCTGCTTGCCATTGATGGACGGGCACCTAGCTGGGACACTGGGTGCCTCATCCATCTCCCACACTAGCACTGACCACCTGAGGTCATTGCCTGTGTGAGGGCTTGCAGGCCCGAGTGCAACTCCAGGAACCCCTGATTCTGTCCTTGGAGCTGCCTCTCCATGAGAGTCTCCACTCTCTCAATGGAGGAGGCAGCGCACTCGGACTTAAAGGGTCACTGCAGTGCTCATGCTCTGCATGGACTCCTCCACAACAGAGACCATGGCATGTTTACCCTCATGGGTCTCTGCCAGGTCCTCCCGCACATCGTTCTGGGCATCCAGCATCTTCTGCCTAATGGACGATTCCAGAGACTGAGCATCGTCCTGGTTCCCAGCAGCCCTCTGGCTGCCAGCACCCTGGGCACTCTCTGCCTCCGCCTACTCCTCAAGCGAGTGTGGAGTGCCCTCACCGCTGTGCACTGACATTCTAGCCAATGATCTAGTGCCCACCAAGGTGCTGGTATCTGCGGTGGTGCCTGGTTCAGTGAGTGGGTGTGACGCAGGTGCATCTGAAGTCTGGCGCTCCCCTGGCATCAAGGGTGGCTCTTTGGTGCAAGCTGGCGAATCTAAGGGAGAACAACAGCATGTCATTAGTTTAAGTCATCACACTGTCACTGTGCATACCAGATGCCTGGAGAGACCATGGAGATCTGCATCATGATGCCATCATCTTTCAGTGATCAATGGGGACTCCAGCTTTGAGGCTCCCATTAATGATGAGACTACACAAGAATGTTTGCACAATCCGATACTCTCACCTCTGTGCACCGCACTCATACTTCGTCAGAGACTGCTGCCTCTCCACAACCGCCTGACTGAGGTGGTGGCGGCATTCCAGCTCCTTTGCATCCATTTCAAACTTTGTCATGATTAGGAGATTTGGGGAGCCCCCGCCTGTCCTTGATCTCTCTTTGTTGTTATGGCTCCTCTTCTCCTGAAACAACAGAGGAGCATTGATTAGTCCACTCTCTACCTGCAGCACCATTGCAGCCTGGCCAATCCCACCTGAGGAACACCTTGCAGGGCACACCCGATTTGTGACCCTTGAGCCGCAAGGCACTCAGGCCAAGCAGCCAGGGCTCACCCCCTTGGCCAGCTCCGATGTCATTGACAGTTGGCACTCAGACTCTAACATCCCTCAGCTCCACAGGGGGATGGCCAGCCTTTAACACTTCTCCACACTGATCCATGCCAACACGGTATTCACCCTTCCTGAAGGCAGCAGGTCATTGAACCTTTTGCGGCACTGCACCCATGTGCGCCTCACAACGTCGTGGCTGCTGACCTCAGCTGCCACCTCCTCCCAAGCTTTTTTGCTCTGATGCGGTGGCCTCCTCCTGCCATCCCTGGGCATGAGGGTGTCCCACCTGACACCCACCTCCTCCACGAGGACCGCAAGGCCCTAGTCCAAAAAATGGTGGGGGGGGCCGAGTGCTCACCCAATTTGCCCTCCCTCCTGATGTTTCCAGCCACTGTTGAGGCCATTGCTCCAGTCTCCAGACCGCAAAAAGATTCTCCGCTGGCAGCCTCTGCCGTTTTTAAACCCCCCTGCTGGGTCATCATTGGACCCGGCGCTTGACAGGCCCTCACCCCCGCCCGGCCCTTCCCGACCATTGTGAAGATGCGTTTCACTCTGGCTGGGCCTTACTTGGTGTGGTTGTGGGCCGATTACGGTCGGGGGCCTGTTTCCCAACCGCTCCCAGTCCCGACGATTGTGCGCCCTTGATGAGGGAAAAATTCAGGCCATTATGTTTCACACACCTTGCTCACCAAAATCAGACATGAGCGGGGGCAGCTGCTGATTTATATGGGCAGCTGCCTCCATGAAATGCGCATGTGTGAAACACAACAAGCCCCCATTCAGCCCCTGAAAAATGGTAGGTGCCATCTTTGCGACAATCCAGTCCTTAGTCTCCAAGTCTCAAAAGGAGGTGTTAGGTTTTGTAAACAGTTATACTTTAAACTGTCTATTAATTCCAGGATAGAACGGAATTGGGAGTTTAGAAGATAATTAATTATAATTTTTACCTGGATACAAGGCCCATATGATTCATATTGCCATGGAGATGGGCTTTGAGAGGGGAAGAGTCCATAGCAAGCCATTGTACAATTGGGTTACAGGGTTTTTCTTAAGATATATCTGAACCTCACCTATAGGTCAGTCTGCAAGAATCTGAGAGAGAGAGACAGAGAGAGAGAGAGCAGGGAGAAAGAGTCTGTATTGTTCATCATACAGATTCTGGGTGAGACCTCACACTTGGATTGAAGAGACCAAATCCATGAGGGTGTAAACAGGTTTAGGAGACTTGCCTTGCTTCGACTGGAGGGAAGGATCTCCAGAATAACCCTTACTGTGAAAGTTAGTTTGGGGATTAAAGTTACCTGGCTGGAAAAGGGAAAAGGAAGCAAGCCATTGGCAGCTGAGAATAGCTTTGGACTAGTTCCTGGAGAATGAAGTGTAGATAGAGTAAAGTAAAATCTTGGAGGGGGATATTTGGCCATTTAAAAGTTAAAGGGGGATTCTTTTCTTAGTTTAGGGTGTTAGTTGCCTACTGAATAGTGTTCAGATAATGTCACTTTTAGTTTGTTTATTACAGTCTTAAAACTTGAAACCTTGTCATGTGATCCTTCCAGACAGTCACTGGAAATTCAAATATATTGTTAAAGCTATCATTTTCTATGGAAATCATAACAAAATATACCAAAGTACTTCACAGGAGCGTTATTAAACAAAATTTGACACTGAGCCACATAAGGATATATTAGGGCAACTTGATCAATGAAGGTGGTGGACAAAAGAAAGGAAGAGAGTTGGAGATGGTTAGGGATGCTCTTCTCTCCTTTCAGGAAGAACTTACAGCCTTGGCAGCTGAAGGCATAGCCAATGATGGAGTGATTAAAATCGAGAATGCTCAAGTGGCCAGAACTAGGGCACATTGATAGTTTGGAGCGTTGTAGGGCTGGAAGAGATTACAAGGAGGGATTTGAAAATGAGGTTGAGAATTTTAAAATTGAAGCATTGCTTAACTGGGAGCTAATATAGGTCAGTGAGCATAGTAGTGTGGGTGAATAGGAGTGGCATGAGTTATGACATGGGCAGAAAGGTTTTGGATAACCTCAGGTATATTGAAGGTAGAAATGGGAGGCCAGACAGGAGTGTGTTGGAATACTTAAGTCTATAGATCCAGAGATAGATGAGCATTTCAGTAGCAGATGAACCGATACACTGTTGGAGTTGGGTGATATTACAGAGGTGGAAATAAGTGGTTTTCGTGTTGGCAGAGATGTGATTGGAAGCTCATATAAGGGCCAAACATGACACCAAGTTTGCAAACAATATGGTTCAACTTCAGATTCTTGCAAGGGTGAGGGATGGACTCAATGATAATCAAATAGAGTTTTTTTTACAGATACAGAAGACAAAGGTTTGGTTTTGTCAATATTTAGTTGGAGGGAATTTCTGCTCATCCACTACTGGGTGTTGGACCAGCAGTATGTTGCAAATATCTAGTTCAAAAGTCAGATGTTTTAGAATATAATGTTTAGTTTTAGGAATTAAAATGTAGGATAAATGGAAAAGCCTGGTTAAGACATTGATAAACAACCCTTACATAAAGACAAATCAAACAAGCCTTGGTTTCCTTAACCTGTGTTTATCTTACAAGCTCAGAGTTGATAGTGAAAAAAAAATTTAAACAATGAATGATCTATTTCTAAGCTTGTAATGAAGCCAGAAGGTTTAGAGAAAGATTTGGAAAAATCCATCAGCGGTATAAATTTTTCATATGGGTTAAAAAATCAGAGCTATGTTGAAGGTAAAATAATTCATTCGCGTTTCTGTTTGAGACCATCCCAAATCATGCCATGTTGTCATAGAGATGGGCTATGGGGGTAGAAGGTTCCTTTGTTTAAGTTATCTGGGCGTTTGCTCAGAAAGTGGGCAGTTGCAGTTTTGCTTTGTTGTAGACTGCACCTCATTGGACTTATGGAGCCAACAGGAAATGATTGTTAGGCAGGTTGCATCTTTAAGCAGAGAAAATACGAACTTTATCATTCACATGGAATGTGGGTGGGGCTCAAGCTCAGTTTGGATTTTGTGAGGTGGAAGGTTTGCCTAGCTTGTAGCTAGTGGAAGAAATCTACAGCAGTCCTTCTGACAGTGGGAAGTCAGTAGAGTTAGCTTGGAAAGCTGTAAGAAGGCAGTCGGGTATCGACCGGCAACCAGAACGAGGAGCTGAGGCATCCAGTCATGAAGTGTTAAACAAAATTTGGGGGTCACTTAGCCAAAAAGCTAATGAAAGGATCTCCATAAAATATCACCTTGGAGAATAGCTAGAACCCTTAGGAGAATTAAAGTGGATTTCAGAGGGCTGTGGCATACCTTGTGGGCTGATCCCTAAAAAAGTGAATGAACCTTCAAGATTGTTGTAATATATAAGGGAATTCTTGGGGCAGGGTGCGGGGGGAAGTAAAAAGTGGAACTGAGTTCATAGCATAAATAATTATAAACTATAGTGTTAATTTAATAGAGCTTGCTTTGTTTAATTCTTCTTATTTGCAATAAAGTTTGTTTTTGTTTATAAGTGTGAAATGTTGTATCGTAGTTCCGTCAGTTGATTGCTGGATGTTTGGATTTCTCTTTAAATATTAACGGTCCTGAACAGAATTGTAACTAATGTGACAATTTAGAAACAGGGGAGGAGTCAAGAGAAGTTGGTGAGGTACAGCTGGATGTTGTCAGCATCCTTGTGAAACTATCATGTGATTTTGGATGATGTCACCAAAGGTCATCATGTAGATGAGAAACAGGAGAAGGCCGTGGATAGATCTTTAGGTGACAGCAGAGGTTATAGTGTGAGAGTAGGAAAATAAGCCATTGCAGGGAATTCTCTGGCATTGAGTCGGCCTGGAGGTTATGAGGGGCCATGGCGCAGGGTGGGGGTGAGGAGGTGTGAGGGGTGAACGTTGGAGGGCCTAACAAGGTCTAAAATTACTGGAACAAAGTGCCGGAGAATTCAGGTGGACCTTCTAACCAGCCTGCCCAGGCAATCACAAACCCCCATGGCTGCCTATGCTCTGCTTCTGAAGTCAACTGGCCTGGCTCTATCCCACCCCAGCATGAGGTGGAAAGCATGGTGGAAAGATTCAATGTTATTTGTGTTCATTGATGTTTCTGAGCAGATGGTTTGGGGTTGCTAGGGCTGTAGTCTAAGAAACATTCGTTTGGAGTTAATGGTGGGATCTATAGGTTATGCATTTATGAGCTGTTTTTGGAATTAGTGGTGAAGGATTTAAAGTTGACTGGCGGAAAAGAGAATTCTTGTCAAACCAAGACCAATCATGCAATTATACAAACTTACAAAAATGATGGACAGAAACACCACTGGCCCATCAAGTCTGCCCATACCTCATAAAGCACCTTAGCATAATGATCCCCAATGTCTCCAACCCACAGGCAGTCATGTAATCACCCGGGAGATATGGAGCCCTAGGCTAATTCGAAGAGGAAATATATGAAAAATTCCTCAGACCCCGAAGGTGGTGAAAATAAGCCCCAGGAGATTGCTCTTCTTCTTTTTCCTCTTAGGCAGTCCTGTAGGATTGAGGATGACTTGCTTCCACTCCAGTTCAATGGGTTTTGAGATGGTTGATAAATTCAACACGCGATCTGCAGACTCTGCCACTTACAGGGCAGGTGGTGCTTGAAGGGTTGGGTAGAGGAGTTGTTTACAGTTTGTGCTCTCCCTCCAATGCCTCAACTTTGCTTCTGCATATTCCCAACAAAGTTTCTCAATGTATTCGGTGCCTTCCCAAATGAGCCTTCTCCATTTTGGTCGGTCACAAGCCAGGGTCCACCATGAGTCAGCAGGTACGTTTGATCTCTTCAGGTATGCTTTGAGGATATCCCTGAGGTTATGTTTTCCTCCTGGAAGCCTCCTGCCACGAACGAGTAGAGTAGTTGCTTCAGCAATCTGGTGTCAGACATACAAACAACATGTCCCACCCAGCGGAGCTGGTTTTGAGTGATAAGCACCTCGGTGCCGGGCAAGTTGACTTGGGAGAGGACGCTGCTGTTGGACTGCCTTTCTTGCCACCAGATTTGGAGGATCTTGGAGGATCTTAATCCAGGAGACTACAGAGAGTGGAAGACATATCATCCAGTATCCCACCTACCCCTTGTATGCTATGATAGCCACAGCTAAAAACTCACCCAACACTTTACAGAAAGCCTGAGTGAATTAGTACTGATTGTACAAGCCAACAACTCAGACCAAAACTCCTGATATCCAATCAAGTTCTATGCTTACATAATCTGTATGCATGTCCCTAGTTCTCTCTAAATTATCTAACTCAAATAGTCTATCCATATGGACATTTTAATCCCTTCATTGTTTTAAACACCTCACTCAAAACCTTCTAAAGTCTATGGCTGGGATTTTCTGGTCCCAGTGCGATGGATGCAATGAGCCATTCAAAAGTCCATTCACTTTGGCGGCACTGGAAGATCCCACCAGCGGGAGGGGCTGGAAAATTTTGGTACTGGTAAATGATCCAGCTTTCCAAGCCATTCATAGTAACTAAGGGCCTTTCAGCTAGTTATCAATTTAATGCCTTCCTTTGAACTTTTTCCAGGGCCTCTATATCATCTACCAGCCAAAACTGGACACATTATTCTAGTTGACACATTACCCAAGGTTTTGTCAGTATAGTGCAGTACTGAGTACTGCACTGTTAGAGGTGTCGCCCTTTGGGTAAGAGGTTAAACTGAAGCCCCATTTTACCTTTCAGGTGAGCATAAGAGATCCCAGCTCGACTTGTAGAATAGTAAGAGTGTTTTTCCTGGTGTCCTGACCAATATTTATTTCTCAACCATCATCACTAAAACAGGATATCAGATCACTACCTCATTGCTATTTGTGGGACTTTATGGTACCGTCATTTTTTCTACACTATTACAGTGACTACATTTCAAATTGGCTGTAAAGTGCTTTGTGATATCCACAAATCATGAAAGATACTATAGAAGTGCAAGTTCTTCCTTTTTTCCTATGCGCTGAACAACATTGATATCCTGGATCCCCACAATTACCTGGTCTGCAAACTTCCAATTCTTGGTCCTACTAATGGCCCATTATTTGCCTCTTAAAGACCAGACAAAAGTACCACACTTACAATTCAATTTGAAACTGACAGATGGTGAAAACACAACAGAGTAGATTTTCATGAGCCCAATTTCATTGGGTGAGTGGTTGGTGGTATGCACCCAAGGGATTTGGTCTGAAGCCCTACCAAATTTCATGACCAAACCTCAATTCCATATGCTCGGCAAGTTTTGAGCACTCTGTCAATCAGAGTATAATGTATATGGACTCGAAACGTTAACTCTGTCTTCCTCTCCACAGATGCTGTCAGATCTGCTGAGTTTTTCCAGCTATTTTTTTAGTTTCAGATTTCCAGCATCCGCAGTATTTTGCTTTTATCTTAGTCTATAACGTATACCCCTTTTTCTCACAGTTTTAGAATACAGTCTGTTACAGTTCAAAGTGTAGGTGTTTTTGAAAGGTTATTGTAAAGTAGCTAGGGTGAAATGTGTTTGCTAAAAGAAGCATTCTCACAGGTTATAAAATATAGCCAATTTGAAAAGTTAAAAGCTACTTAGAAACATACAATAGTAAATCAACTTTTACGAACTTCACAATAAAATTTATTTTGATGGGTGCTTTAATAGAGGCAATTGGCTCACTTACAAAGACATAATAACAAAAATCATGCTTTGTTGATATCTATTACACTTTTGCATGGTATGTGCTTTGAAAAGCCCTTTAGTTTACACAATCCTAAATCACACTGAATAAGATTCATCTCATGGGCTGAATTTTTCTGTCGGCGAGAAGGGGGCGGGGCCCACTCGCCGATGCGAAAATGACACGGGATGACGTCGGGCGGAACCCCCGACGTCATCCCGCCCCATTTAAATCTTCAGGAAGGAGGGGACACAGCGCGATCAGCTGTCCACCCGCCGACCTGTCAATGGCCAATTGAGGCCATTGACAGGATAATTAAAACAATTAAAGGACCTGCTCGTCCAACCTTAAGGTTGGTGGGCAGGCCAGGAGCCCCCGGCGGGCTTCTGAAAAAACATGAAACCTCATCCACCAGCAGGATGAGGTTTCATGTCAGTTTTTAAAAAGTTTATTAAAGTTTTTGTGCAATTTATTAACATGTCCCATCTCGTGTGACATTGTCACATGAGAGGGACATGTTAATGATTTTTTTATTTTTCGATTTTTAAAGTTTGAAAACCTTTCAGCGATCTCCCTGAGGCAGCACTTAGCCTCAGGGAGATGTGCGCTCTTTTGCGCGCATGCACGAAAGAGCGCACTCTCGTATTTGGGGAATCCTCCCCCTGCCCGCACAGGAAGCGCATAGCGTTTCCCAGCGGATGTCACGCTGGGCGGGCCTTAATTGGCCCCCCCCCCATGTAAAATGGCGGTGGGGCCCACTTCTCCGGCGGGGACCGGCTCCCCGCCCGCCGGAGATTGGGTCGAGCCCGCTCGCCCGACAGGCAAAAAAATTCAGCCCCATGTTACTGTAGGTCGTTGTGCCAAAACAAACTGATTATACTGTTAAAACGAGGTACATCTTTACCTCAGAGAAAAATGTAACTCTTATTCACAGATAATGCATGTATGTGTTATTTTAAGGTTACCCTTAAGTTAAGCGTTTTGTTCTGAGATTGGAAAATAGCTACCATTGTAACAATCAGAAATAACTCCAGCAATCATACACTTTGGGAGATGTTTTACTGTTTGATGGTATGAACAGATTGTACCTCATTGTTCTAAATATGATATAACTTATTCTTGCCTGGTAGATTTATTGTCTACGAATCAGTGACCATATTAGAACAGGACATAATTAACAGCTTGCATGGAACATCAGAACCTATGTAACCAAAACTCTGATGTCTTTGTGTGGTGTTTGCTCTATGTTATACAAATATTAAATACTATTTATTTTAATGCCGTTGTAGGTTCGGTCCAGTGTTTAAAAGAGGCTGAGGCAGACCTTGGGGAGCGTGATTCTGTAAGTAATAAATTTTTAATGCACTTTGGGTCAAATATGTTGCTTTTACTGGATCTCAGTGTAGTATATTGGATCTTTAAAGTAGTTTTAAAAATAAAACTTAGGATTTATTAAATGCATTATTGTGGAATTTTATTTTAAAATTTAAAACCAAAAATTAAAGAAACCTTTCTAATTTGATTGTATTGCATTCATTGAAACAATATAGATTTACACATTTGCTCTGTTGTGTTAGTTTCAACCTTTAGTTTGTTAAGTGTTTAACATTTTCCCAAAAATGCCTAGATCTTAATACAAAGTGTTGAGATAGCCAGTAAACTTAAAAATACAGATGCAGGCAGTGTAATGTTAATGATTGTATCAATTGTTGCTGTTCCATTATAAAATATAAGCTGCTTTTGATGGTTTTTTTTGAGGCTAAGTTAATATTTCATTTCAAAGTATTGATTTCACTTGTAATTCATTCTCTCACAGGTGTGTGAGCTGCCAACAGAATTTGTAGAAACTGTTAGACCAAGGCCTCAAGGGTCTTCACCAGTATATGATTATTCATTAATAGAGGGATACAAAGGCAAAGAGGTATGTAAACAGATATGAGGTTGAAACAGCAATGACAAAACTGCTAAAATCTGGGAGTCATCTGCAATTTGGCATTGGATGAAACATCATAGGTTGTCTGACCATCATTTCCTGAGGTTTGTTTTCTGTGAATGCCACTCCCCCTGGGACTGGCGGATTGTGGAATCCACTCAACTGCCCCCCCATCTCCCCCCCTACCCCCGCAACCCCCACTCCCACCATCAAGGTGAATCCTGAAATTATTTTGCACAGTTGTATTTGCCTGTTTGGAAATAAAGCTTACCCTGTCATTCTTCTTCATACTACAATTCCAGTAAATTTGACCACCTGCTCTTATTCAGAGAGACATGTGTATGTAAATCCTAGACTAATAAGTTTAGGCAATAGCAGGAGAAGTCATGGCTCTAATAGTGTTGAAGGAAGTTACATTTTTTGATGCATGGGATTTTCACTCCAAAATCAGAAATTACAGACTGGATTTTTGCTACCAATGTGGTACGTTGTAAGTGGTTAGTGGTACGTTGGGAAATTCCCAGACTGAGCAGATTCACCTCGGTTTAAAGGGCCCTATTAGACCCAATTTTCACTCTGGGAGTCAGGGTCTTTCTGACTCCTACGTTTTTAAAACCCAGCACTACATTTTTATGAGTTACTTTGATTGCACTCTTGGTCCAAAGCTCAATTAGAATGAAGGCTGATATGACTATGTTTCAGATTTTGTCTCTTCTATAGAAATTTAGAATTATACAGAACAGAAGGAGGCCATTCTGCCCATTGTGCTTATGCCAGCTCTTTGGAAGAGCTAACCAATTAGTCCCACTCTCCTGCTCTTTCCCCATAACCATGCAAATTTCTCCCTATCAAGTATTTATCCAGCTCACTTTTGAATGCTATTATTGAAACTGCTTTCATCACCCAGGCTGTGCATTCTAATTCAAGAACGAAAGAGTGCTTCAATCTCCCTGAGGCATGGAGCTGCCTCAGGGAGATTGAAATGCTTTATGAAAAAATTAATAAAGAGCTCAAAAATTCAATGAAACATGTCCCCTCATGTGTCACATGAGATGGGACATGTTTTAAGTTCAGATGAAACTTTTTATTTAATTTGTAATAGCTTCAGGAAACCTCATCCCACTTGTGGATGAGGTTTCCTAAAAAACGTAAAGGCCGCTTGGCCTTTTCGCCTGCCCACCAACCGTAAGGTGGACAGGTACTGTAAAATTCAGGTTTATTACCTGGTTAATGGCCTTAATAGGCCTAGCAATTATCGGCGGGCACGCAGCCAACTCCAATGGCGCCCACCGAATGAAATATCGCGCGTCATTTTACGTTCTGGCATGTCGGGCGCTCACCCGCACGCCGAATGTAAAATTCTGCCCAGTGTATTTAGGGATGGTGACCAAATGTGTTGGGAACTCTGAATCTCTGTACCTCAATAAGCTAAGTTCTTTTTTTCATTATCAAGTATTGCAGAGGTTGTATTGGGGTTGTAGGGGTCATATAATGCAATTATGTTTATTTATCCAAAAAAACCTGTCAATCAGTTGTCTATCTTGTCTATCAGTGAAGAAGGCCAGAACAAAGCCATATTTTCCGTGTGATTAAAAATCCTTCTAGAATAAGGGCCAATTGAGATCAACAGTAGCAACTTAGCAAATTTTGAGAATAGAGAAGAACCATTTGTCTTAACAAGCTTGTTCCTTTTATTGTCTGATCTCAACTGATTTGTGATCTTAAGGCAGCTTTCTGCCTGATTACTATATCCTTTCATCCTCTTTTTCATTGGAATCAAGTTTGAATTTATTTATACAATAAATTTATTTATCTAATAAATTTATTTATCTCCTGGTATCTTTTTTGCCCCATATCTCTATTATCCTCAGTGTAGAATAGTTATTGCTGTATTTCGTTTCCTAATTTCCTTATTTAGATATTCTGCCTGCTAGTTTTTGAACTACTTGTCAGTGTGAACAATTGATCTAGTGAACTTTATCAATACTCTTCATAATTTTAAAAACCTCTATTAGGTCAGTTCAAAGTTCAGCTTGTTACCCCGTGGAGACCATTAACTTTTAAAAAGAGTTATGGATTTCCAGTGACCAACACAAATAATCACACAAAAGGATTTCGTATTCTAAGACTTATACTGTAACAAATAAGCTGAAATCAACAATCACTAAACATTACTTTGTAGACATTCAATACACTAAACTACAGGAAAGATACTCCCTAGTAAATTCTTAACACAACCAAAAACACCACACCACTTTACACATTACATTTCACTCTCCTCAGGAATGTAGTATTGTGTATAAAGTCCCAAGCTCCTCTCAGCTTTAACCCCCAACTAGAGTAAATATTACAGTGTCCTATTAAAAGAAAGTACCTTCACTCAATCTTCTGAACATAATCAAATGGACTTCCAGTAAGAAGTCACCTTCTGGTGACTCCTCGGTCTTCTTACTCTCCACAGGCCTCCTTTCTTCAAACAGGGTATCATCCTCACTAACAGTCCTTTTCTTCTGATTGCCATACTTGAAACGTTAACTGTATGCCTCTCCGCAGATGCTGTCAGACCTGCTGAGTTTTTCCACGTATTTTTGTGCTTGTGTTTGGCACCTGTTCTTGGTCTTCTTCCTCAAATCTCTCTGCCTGACTGTCTCTGAGAGTTTGTGAGTCTCTACACAGCAGGACCAGATGCGTCCTCCTTTGTGACCCCGTGTTAAAATTTGTACCTTACTTTCAATAAGTTTTGGTTTGAGTTTCTGTCTCCATAACAAGCAGGTCACATAGTTTTGTCTCTGGGTAGATTTAGTATGAGGTCACACCCCCTCTCCAAACTATTCCATCTTACCTTGAATTAAAGGAGACAGATTAAAACATATTAAAACAGATTGAATCTTATTAAAAAAAAGCTTCTTCCAATTTAGATCTGAGTTTGCTATCATCTTGATTGTCCTGTGTGCACTCTCTAATGGCTGTCCTCCAGATGAGCATCTGACAATTTCTACTACATAGCAAACATATGTTTCATTTGTTCCTCTCTATGCCTTTGCTGCCAATCACAAAAATTATGAAGAATTTCAATTCAGCTTCCGGTACATTCGTTCAAGTAAAGCATTTCCTAAATCACAACTTTTCCTTCTTCCTCCAAAAATAAATGCTGTTGGTCACATCGTAATTCAAGTGGCTTCATCCACCAAAAAATTAAAAAACCCTGCCTCCTCTTGACTTTTCACAGTATAATCACGGTCAGCCCAGTATCATTTAGTATCAGCCGGAGGAGATTTGCTTTTTAAGCTGTAAAATTAAAATGTAAAAGCTGCAACCAACTGTTGTATTTATGTTACTATAAATAACTATATGTCAAGTAACCTTTGCTAAATGTGGGAAAATGCTGCAGGGTTGTCACACCTAATAGCCTCACCTCCTGTACTAGGTCACACCCAGCTTTGTGTTGCTGCATGTTTGTCTTTTCTTTTGTCTTTTTGTCCAAGAAGGTAAGCAGAGATGCAAGAAAATGCAAAACCTAGGAAAAGGAATTTTATTGTTGTGATTGACACTCAAGCACTGACACAAGTACCAGTTGGCAGAACTCGTGATTGTGACTCAGACAGTTGCCGATTCTGTGGCAGATTGGAGTATATAATCTACTGTGACACTTTGCTGCAGTGCCCAGGATGTCCTGCATTATTAGATACTTTTCAAAACCTGTTTTCCTACTCAGATGGGTATGCAAGATCAGGGAGATCTCTTGGTGCCCTGGCCAACCTTTCTCTCCCAACCAATGCAATGAAAACAAAATGTATGGCCATTCATTCATTTGTTGCTTGTGTGAACCTGCTGCAAATTGCCTAATGTCAAGACAATGATTGCACTTCAAAAGTAACCCATTGGTTGTAAAGCGCTTACAGATGTTCACAGGATGTGAAAAGGTTCTAAATAAATGCAAGTTCTTCTAACAAAAGCATTATTCATGGCAGGATGATTGGAGTGGCTACAGGAAACAAATAAGTTCAATTAACAACCACACTGCCTATTCCCAAAAGATTGGGAGTTAATATCCAAAGGCATTTTCATAAAAGTAACAAATTATTTTAATTATGAAATAGTAATAAACATTCATCAATGCATAAACACACTGATGCAAATATACTGAATTTCCAGATCTACATTCTGTAATATGCCTGTGATCATTAATTATTTGGCTTAAACACCATCATAATTTCTGCTCTGTTTGAAAACTATTTTTGGGAAAAAAAACACCTTCATATAAATTCCCTTTTGTAGTTTAGTAGTTGCAACATTTGCAATAAATAAAAATTAGGTTTCAAAATTATCCATAGTGAACATGGCTTTAAAAAGGTTTTCAGGATTGAATAGCAAAAAGATTTGGAAACGAATTGTTTTAAATATGCTCGCCCCACTTTAACATGTACTTAAACCATTAGATCAGCACTTGGTCCATTAGCATAAACCTTCACTTACTCCACATTGAGCACACAGTGGCAGCAGTGTGTACCATCTACAAGATGAACTTCAGCAACTCACCAAGGCTTCTTCGACAGCGCTTCTCAAACCTGCGACTTCTATTGCCCAGAAGGACAAGGGCAACAGGCGCATGGGAACAACACCACTTGCAAATTTTCTTCCAAGCCACACACCATCCTGACTTGGAAATACATTGCGGTTACTTCCTTATTGCTGGGTTAATATGCTGGAATCCCCTACCCAACTGGAACACCTACACCACATAACAGCTCACCAACATCTTTTTAAGAGAAATTGGGGATAGGCAATAAATGCTGGCATTATCAGTGATGCCCAAATCCCATGAGCAAATAAAATAAAGGCATTCATTTTATCCCTTTCTGGGGCACATGTAGAGTGTGTGCTAAAATGTATCAGCCTGGATTTTGTGGTAGAACTCACAGTGAGGCTATCAACACTCACCATTATTAAATAGGACACCAGCCAGAATCTTCCAGTGACTGCACATGAGCAGTTAAATGTGGAAATCAGAAAGTTGCTATCCAAGTTGCCCTGCTCCTCCAGTAGCTGCACTACACTGATATCTCTCCCAGAATTGAAGCACATGGGAAGGCTTAAAGTTGTGGTACTTCCCGACTAGATACCCACCAGAAAAGGATAACACTTGCCCATTCAAGTATGAGTGAATCTTTGACAGTGATATTACCACTCTGACACCAAACATTTACATTTGTAAGTGTGGAATTCACATTCCTTCAGAATTTAATCATTCTTGGAGATTTAAAAATTTTATTTTATTAACTTTATCTTTTTGCCTATTTTACCCCTTTCTTTCTCTGAATCCCACTTTTCCTTCACTCCATTTTGCTTTTTGTACGTCATTTTTATTGAATTAAATATTCTAACTCACACTTCGTGATTTAGATGTGGCTCAGTAGGAATTTTTAAATTGTGAACTGCTGAAAAGAGAGACATGATGTCAAAGCTTTTGCCTCTTCAGGGCTAACCTGACTAGTACAAAATGAAAAGCTTCAACAGCACATCTCTCTTTTCAGCGCTACCCAAGTTCTATACTACCAAGTAACAATTTTTAATTTGATAGGTTAATCAGACACGCCAATGCTTGCCCTGTTCATACAAGTCCAGATTCCCTGTAAAGAGCGCTGTGTTGTTTTGGCCCTCTAATAACTGCAAATTCCAGTGTAAAAGCCCACAGAAAGATTGTGGGAAAGTGTGTGTATAATAAATAACGAGCAAATTTCATTCACTGTTGACTGCAAAACCTGGGCCAACATTTCTTAACAGAGGTCTATAGTTAAATATTAAAGGAAATTTAGAATGGTGCAATTTCAATTTTAATATTGAAAGTCTGAAAATACAATGTCTGCTTTAAGAAACAAAAGCTTTATGGCTCTGCCTGAAAGTAATGATGATTTTGGAATCTCCAACTGTCAAGATGGAGGTGAAAAAGAGGGAGGGCAGTGGATTGACTGGAGGAAGGCTGAGGTTGCGGGAGGGCAGGGTGGGAGGCAGCATGAATGTTGATAGCCTCTATTATTTTCAATTCCCTACTCCAAAATCTATTCCACCTCAAGGCCATTTTGACAGTCTCAACAATCCATCAACTCCTCTTGCAGCTCGCAATCCACCACAGTGGATAGATTGAGGGCGGGTGTGTAACTGAAATCAGATCCTCCACTAGGTTCCCCTTCAGCTGCCAGATACTGGAATCTTTTCCCACTGCTGTCAAACCTAGGATCACACGAGGAAAAACTGTTTTATGCAGCATGTGGTTAGGAATTGCAATGCACGATCTAAGAGTGTATTGGAGTCAGATGCAGCCAGAGCTTTCAAATGGGAATTGGATAAACACCTGAAGAAAAAAGCTTTGCATGGCTACAGGGAATGTAGTAGGGAGTGGGATGAGGTGAACAGCTGTTGCAGAGAGCGGGCATGGGCATGATGGGCCAAATGGTCTCCTTCTGTATGTAATCAGTCTATGATTCTATACATTTGCAGTATTTCCAAACTCTAGAACCACACTGCCCAATGTTTACTATTCCCTGTATGTTGTGCAGTAATATCAGATTCAGAAGCCCTCGCAATACTAACAGACACTGGTACTGCAACCCCACAATCCTGCCATTCCCTGGAACCCTTCAGCTGGGGCTAGCTGAGTGCAGGATCCAGCCCCATAATTCCAGACCCATGAACAGTTCTACATTCCAACCTCCAGTCGGCCAAACACCAAAATTCCTTTCTGCAGAGTTTCCAAACCCCAGGGCCCTCTGCATTAGCCCTACATTGTAGGACTCTGTGCTCGGTGTTGCTAATCTCTAAGGCCTTGCACTGAACTGCTGTCAAAATTCAGAATTACATTAGTGCTGCTAAACGGCAGGACTATCCCCTGCCAAACCCCAGCATCCCATTCCCTCATATATGCTGCCAAAGTACAGACACCATAATAGCTTTGTCTCTCGCACTCCAAATAGCAGGTACCTTCTTGCTCCCTGGTATACCTTTTCTACCATCATTCTATGTATCCTGCATTTTTTCAAAAAATGGTGACATCAAATACTGAGTGTACAGGTAAAGTCCATCAATTTATATCTTTTCACAGAAATTTATGGGATTGAATCTGCAATACACTGGGCAAAATCCCAGAAAACCACGGGGGTCTGTTTAGTTCCTGTTTTCAAAGGGGATTTGGGAGGTAGTGGGTTGAAGATGATGGTGCCCCATTCCCACTGATGTTTGCCTGTTTAAAATAGGCCAGGAAACAGACAAGCAGTGCTCCCATCTGAAAGAAGGAAGGAGCCCACTCACAATTTACAAATCAGGATCCTATACTGTATTTAGGACCCCTTGAAATGTTGCTCTTCCTTTGGGTGAAGTGTGTGCTTCTCCCAGTGGAAATGCTGAACCAGTGGTCCTTGAACT
Organism: Cetorhinus maximus; assembly: GCF_964194155.1. Taxonomy (NCBI): domain Eukaryota; kingdom Metazoa; phylum Chordata; class Chondrichthyes; order Lamniformes; family Cetorhinidae; genus Cetorhinus; species Cetorhinus maximus. Next base: position 42,614,613 of record NC_135896.1, on the reverse strand, counting down.
TCCTGCTGCAGAATCCAATGAAGCTGCCATTTGCTCCATTTGTGCCTACAATGAAGATGAAACTTCAATTATGCTGCCTCCTAAAGATCCTCAAAGAAGATTTGTTCTTCCATCTATGGGATTGTTTAACATAGATTTACTTCAATGCAAGTTCTATTAAGTTCCATGATAAAATCCTTGAAAATTCTCTCTCATTTCAACCGATTACTGCATTTTTGCCTGCAGGTGCTGGAGGAGATACCACATGAGGCGTTTGGCGACATCACAGACCACAAAAAAGATTTAGAAATTTTGTCAAAGAAACAATTATCTGCAAAAATGAGTCACAAATTGGTAAGTTCAATTTTTTTTTGCTGTCTATATTTCTTAAACTTTTGCATAATTTGGAGACTAATAGGACAAAAAAATGATAACTACCTGCTGCACTATTTACAGGGGTTTGCTTTTTCTTCATGTATTTTTTTCAGGAAGAAAAGGAAAAGGATGTTGTAGAAGTGCTTGTGAACACAGAGGCTGAAGTAGGTGCAACTGGTTTCAGTGTTAAGAGTGGAGAAAAGGAGGGCATATTTATCAAACATGTTCTGAAGGAGTCTCCTGCTGCAAAACGTCTAAGCATGAGAGAAGGTAAAAAATGAAAAACTGACCTGGATATTCACTGAATACTGCACAAAGGTTTCAAAGGTTTTAAGGTTTAAAAGGTTTAACGGTTTTAAGCTGGAGCTGTGCTGGAGCAGTAAAAATTGACCTCAGCTTCTCTGGGCTGGGCAGGAGTGAAATCAACCAGTAATCCTCCTGCTTTTCATGACCTTGTGAACTCTACTGGCAAGCGCAGGTGGTGACAGAATCCAGCTACATGCTGATGTTTGAATATTTTGAGTTGCACTGCAAACACAATGGAGGCCAGCAGGGACCTTAAGAACCAGGGCAAATGCTGGGAATGTCCTCCAGGTCCACAGAGGATTAGATGATTCCCTTGATACACGTGTAAATGGGCCTTCCACCAATCTTCCACTGAGGTTAAGGCAACCAAACCACAGAACCACTAAGAACATTTGTGGCAATCGTCTATAGGAGAGGAGAAGGAAATAGGGAAAAAGATACTGAATATTTGTACGCTGTTATCACATGGAATCGCTGTAGAATCATTAGCCTAGATATATTAACAGATAAGTGCTTAATGCATCCAAATGACATTCCTCAGTTCATGCATAGGTTAACATGTGTAAGGAAATAACAAACAAAAGAATATCACGCAAACCCATTGTCCATCTGCTAATATAATCAGCAGTCGCTTCCAGGCTGATGTCATGGAATAATAACATGAACATTTAACTCGTTCATCTACATTTCTTTGCTATTTTGTTTTAAACAGATTAATGTCTCTGCTAAACCGCAAAGAAAGAATTTAATGTGAATACCTTAAGGGTTGATACAGAATCTGTTAGTATCCTGCTGTAAAAAAACAGAAGATTGTGTTAAGTCCAAATTTCCTAAATAGTCTATGGATGACATAAAAATTAAAATTATTTGTAAAATGTACAAATATATTTTGCTTATTACAGCTTCATAAAATACTAAAATTATGTGTCACTTTAGTCTGTAAAACTCTGACTTGCATGGTAATATCTATTGTTTTAAAGAGAATCTGAAAGCATTCTAGGTGTCTATGTTAAATCAAATGAATAGATTACTGTAAGTGGGATAATTCTTACCCCTCCAGATGCAGCTCTACATGGCCATAATATAGAAAAAGGGTTTACTTGTGCATTTCAGGACACCAAAGTCTGTTTACAGGAGGAGCTGATGGAACATTGGAAGAGAAGCAATTGCTAAAATTCACAATGCTAATAGTTCCCTTAGTATTAATTTGTATGCACATACAATTCATAGCTGCTAAATTACAGAGAAATAATATGCTAACGCTAATATTATAGAAAAGAGGATTGAGGGCCGGATCTTGTGGTGGTAACAATGGTGAAAGTGTCAGCATTTGCCATCGTTACTTCTCTGAAACTGACAACAGTTTCTGAAGTCCATACATGCACAGTGAAGTGTGGCAATCCAGAAACTGCTTTCATGGATTCTACACTCCCCCAGAAGGTGTGCTGTTGCAGTGCCCCCATACTGTAATCAACTACAAATCACTGAACTGATCAGAACTTTTCCTATTATGCTGTAATATCACAGTTAAAATCTCCCCCAGAAATTACACTTTATCAAAAAGTTGTAATTTTTTTTTCTAATGGGCTACTATGTTGTAACTGCTGCTGAAGAACCTCTTGTGTCCTAGAAAACTAATTTTATATTTGCCTAACATAAATATTTTCCTTCCTGAAAAAAAATTCAATTTTTTAAATTATAATTTTTAAAATGTTTATGCTATTTCAACTTCTAATGTGCTGTCTATGAGAATTCTTCAATGTGATTGGCTGCTTGTCCTGCTCGATTACATCATTGATACTGGATGCCTGGAGACCCCCTTAACCTGGTGCCAGATTAAAACTAATGGGAAAAGGGAAATCCACATTATTAAGATCGCTAGATACAAAGTGCAGCTTTCTTCGAGGTCAACAACTAGCGCCATTGCTTTGTTGCAGATTACATCTGAGCCATAAAGTGGAATTTTCTCTGAATTACACTAAGTGCGGTGGAGGACGTGAAAAAAGTCATCTTTCCTACTGGCCACAAGGGCAGATTTTTGCACGGGAAAGTCTGCTTCCCGCCTCATTAATTATGCAGGCACAGAAACACGCCGTATCACCGGTAGCTGACCCCTGAATCGTTCATCACACCATTACCTCACAGTTTCTTCACTCTGGGTGCCAGATCTAAACTGCAGCTGTGCACAGTTCTCAATGCTTGCAGCCCAGTGCTGCTCCAGTGAAGACATGGCCCCGAAAGCCAAAAAGAGTTCAATGACCCATCCCTGGAATGACTTTCGGAGGCCCGCTGTGATGTCCTCCACTGTACCAGATAGTGTTTTAATTAAGGAGCTTTGCCAAAGATACTGAAAGCTTTAGATTCATTTCAGGGTCCGATCTCTTTAAAACCCAATGTACGATTTTGTTTTCTATCAGGTGATCAACTTATCAGTGCTACAATTTATTTTGATAATGTCAAGTATGAAGACGCACTCAAGATTTTGCAGTACTCAGAACCATACAAAGTGAAATATTGCCTGAAACGAACAATATCTAACGCAATAGGATCTGAGGCAGTTGAAGTAAAAGGAAGCAAACCTATTGCGGTGGGTCTATTTTCTGTAAGAAATAAATGTTCACTACCTGTACTGCTAATGTTATTTTCTTAGGAACTTACTTCAAACAATATAGTTAAGTATAATCTTTTGTCTTTTTATTATTAATTCCAGGGATGTGGCTATACCAGCACTTATTGCCCATCCCTAATTGCCCTTGAGAAGGTGGTGGCGAGCTGTCTTCTTGAACCACTGCAGCCCATGTGGTGGTGTAGGTGCACCCACAGTGCTGTTAGACTTGGAGGGGCACTTTAATAGGAGTACTACTAGGCAGATTCAACACTGAGAGAACAGGAAAGGTAGCACATTCACAATGACAGAAAGATTACCATTTACTTTCCACTCTTACTCTTAAAACATGGTTCATTATTTATCCAGAATGTAATTGATTAGAGTATGGGTGGAATTTTTATGGTTAGCTTCCAGAAGATGACAATTGATGAAACCTCTTCAGAAGAACAAATCTCTGTAATATTCCACGGGTTACTGTTTTCAGACAGAACCTGACATTTATCACCATGTACTGGTTTAGGAATATAGGAACAGTGATAGGCCATTTGGTCTATTCAACCTGCTTTGCCATTATTTATTTTAGTAATGGCAGCTATATCTTTTCAATCCCAGTCTCACATCCATTCTCCATATTCTAGAATGGGGAGACTGCAAAGACAAGTTACTGAATGAACAAAGATAGCACATGTGATTAGACCTATTAATTACCTGGAGAGCATGTTATGCTCTAATATGATAGAACAGCTCCAGGGGAGCAGAGAATTATTGCATGTGGAATGTGTTGTTAAGCATGTCAAACTTATTTATGGCACCTAATCCCCGTTAACCTGGTCTCATCTCCAAAAAGCACCATTGCGTTCATTTTTGTTGAAGCAAATTTAGTTTGAATGCCTAAAGTATTTCCTTTGCACACTTTCTGGTAGCTTTTTCCCTTTTTTGTCTAACCACATTGTCTTTTTCCATTTGCTATTGGGAATCTATGGGAGAAATTCAATACCTTTGTGGACTTTAAAACTAGTGGTAAAATGACAAGTTTAACAATGCCAAGCCATGCCTCCTCCTCCCGCGCTGGTGTCCAGATACCTGGTGGCAAATACTGTGCACTCATGATGTTATGGAGGACACAGAAGATCGCCACAAACTTGGAGATACACTCCAGTGTGTTCTGGAGGGTTCTCCCTAAGTGAGTTAGGCGTTAGAGGTGTTTCCTCAGCACGTCAATGGTCTGCTCCATGATGATGCTAGTGGTTCCATGGTTCTTGCGATCTATGCTTTTCCTGTGTGTAGTTGGAAGATGAAGATGTTCTTCAGCCCTGTGTACAGGAGGTAGTTTTTATCTTTGAGCACCAACCCTATGGTTCTCTGTGGAATTGCAAAGATTGCCACTACAGCAGACTGCTGTAGAATGAAGGTAGCCCCATGCACGTAGGCTGAACTGAAAAAATCAGGAATCCTCTGATCCTGCTTCTCCGATGTATTCACCTCTCCTGGTATAGATGGCCTCCATCACATCCTGGATAATGGATGGCATACTGAGAGTTGTTGGTTACGTCATCCACTCCCAAATGGAAAGATCCAGATGCATAAAAGTTCAATGCCACTGTAACCTTTACAGTTCCTGGCAGGGCTACCCTTGGCCTGGTGTGAGGTTCCAGGTTGTGTTGAAAGAGGTGGCATAAGTTCTATGACCACCTTCTTGTTGAATCAGAACCATCTCAAGCATTGTTCCCAGGTTAGATGAAGGTAAGGGAAGTGCTCTTGAGAAACCCATGGTGGGCACAGCCTTCTGTGAAGAGCTCACCTCCTCCTTCCTCTTCACAGAGCGTCCCCTCTCAGCAACCTCTGATCCATGCTGATCATGTTGGATACTGCAGCTATTGCCTCCATTCCTCGTATAGGGTTGGGCCACCAGATCCTCTGGCCTGCCTGAATGTATGTAAGAATTCACCACAAAGCCTCCAAAAACAAGCCTCAGTGCGTCCATGATGTTGCCAGAGCAGAAGTAAGTTAAAAGCACCTTGCCTGCAAGTAGGATGCCTGGACCTTTAAATAGCACTAGTGAGGGTTTCCTCGTGCTGCTGAACACATGTTCAGCATTTGGTGCGCATGCAGAGACCAAATTTGTGAAACGTGTACCAAATCAGGCATCTCCTCGCGTTGCTGACGTTGCCCATGCTAATATGCTGCCCAGCATGGGGTGCCATGTAGGACATGTTGGAAGTGGTCAGCTGCGCGACCAACAAAATTTTAGTGCTTTGGAGCTTCCATAGCAGCAATTGCAGTGCCACTGCGGAGCCCAAAGACATGGCCATGATCTTTTGATGTGGCATTTTCTGCAAGAAGTATGAGGAGAGACCTTTGTCCCAGTCACACAGGATGTCATTTGTGAATTTGAAGGGTCATTTCATTTCTGAGGTGGCTGCAGAAAACTGATTGGAGGGAGCCAAACATGAAATTGTGGTATGTTTACGGACTTTGGAGAGGAAAGGGAAGTTGGAGATAGGGTGGAAGTTCACAAACACAGTGAGGTCAAGGGTAAGTTTTTTGAGGAGCGGGTAATGATGGCAGATTTGAGAGGGAGAAGGACTGAAGCTGAGGAGCGAAAACTGTGAACAACCTAACACTGGGGCCAGGAGGGGAAGTTGGGTGGTCAGCTGTTTATTGAGGATAAGGTCAATGGAGAAGGAGGTGGCTCTCATGGACAAGGCAAACTTGGAGAGGGTACAATAGGAGATCGGAGAAAATCTGGAGAAAAATGCAAGGTCAAGACTATGGCAGAGGCCAACCTAGGGAAAGTTTGGACTGATGGACTTGAGGGATGGGAGGGAAGTGGTAAAGGTAGATGAACTTTGTGACAAAGAAGTCCATGAGTTCCTTGCACCTGTAGGAATTGAGGATGGAGAAGGTGGGTGCTTTGTAGCAAAGAGGAAATGTCAGGGGGTATTTTTGCATTCCAGGATAACCCTAGAAGAGTGGGCATTTTTGGAAGGCATAGCCAGAACCTGATCAGGCTTTATGCGATCCAATCAAATCTGACAATGAATGGTTAAGCCAGTCATCCGCAATAATCATTCAAGTGTCCATCTCTTTTACTTAGGGGAGTGAAAGTGAGGGCCATACCAGAGGGCGCAACCAGATTGCAAGAGAGTGGTGGTTTTAATGGGACCAAGGGCATTAAAGTACATTAACTGTGAGGGTGTTATTGAACAGAGTGGCAGCTGCTCAAATGTCATGATGAGTGAAGGCCCAAAGGCTGGGCAGTCGGGAATTTACAAGTGTAAGTGACTTGAGGGATAGTTTTTTTCCACATTATGTAGGTATATTATTTCTGGTCTAAAGCCCACTTGCAGAAGATTTCTGTTTTCATCTAGTACCGAAATTATAGCAGGTATTTTACACATAAGATAAAATTGTGGTTTATGGGAAGGTGACTTTTGGAATAAGTACAAGAAAAGGGTATTAGAATATATCTGAATTGTAACAGTGTAAATACGGTTATTACAAATAGCTCACATGGGTATTTCTAGACCCACATCAGCATGAGAAAACATTGAGTACAAAATCTAGCACATTTGCAAAGCAGATTAAGTATTAGAAGTGCCAAAGATAAAAATCTGTTATAGAGGTCAGCCTTACAAGTGAGCTAAGCACTACATTCAACAAAAACATTGTGGGTAATTTTGTAAGCTTGTCTCTCTTTCTATCAATCATTTTTTAAAATCCATTCATGGGATGTGGGCTTTGCTGGCTGGACCAGCATTTATTGCCGATCCCTACTTGCCCATCCTTAGTCTATCAATCTTATGGATTTCTTTCATATAAAAGCTGATGAAATAACGGTACATACTTTCTCTTAGGGAACAGAAGAAGATTTGTTTACAAAACTTTATGGAAAGAAAACAAAAGTAGCCAGAGATGCTTCTGAAGAAATGCGCACAAAAACAGAAACACAAATGCAAGAAACTACTCAGAAGGGGAAAACAAAGGTGGCTGAAGTACCTGATGTAACTTTTTCCCGCCCCAAGTTTCCAGCTTTCAAAAAAACAAAGTCATACAGCCTGGGCAGATCTCACAGCTTATCAGAAACAGAAGAACGTGATCAACATGACATAACTGCAACAAGCACAGATATAGAATCCCATTTGAAAACAGCAGAAATGCCCCAAAAAGTGAAAAAACGGAGAAGAAAAATAAAACTTCCACATATTGGTGCAAGAGGAATAAAAATGGGGAAGACAGAAGCCTCTGAGGAGGAAAAAGAAACACCTTCTACAGGTACTAATGAATCATCTACTTTGAAATATGACACACTCCAACCAAATGCAGAAAGTACACCACAAAGCTCAAATAAGACCACAATAACAACTACAAAACAATCTGATCCAAAGCTGGAGAACCAAAGCCATGAAATGGATTTGAATAATATTAATACTGAATCCAAACTCAAAATGCCAAAACTCAAAATAGCAAAATTTGTGCTTTCAGAACCAATTCTGCCCACAATTGATATTGAGACAAAATTGCCAGAGGCAAGTACATGTTTGCAAACATCGGATGCAAATATGGAGCAACAAAAAATTGAAATTGAGTATTCAAAAAGAGACAGTGATGCCATATCAGCTATTCCGATTGCAGCTTCAGAAATTGAATTAAAAACGGATAGTGGAATGTCAAAAGTTAAGTCACAAATGGGTGGGAAACAGGGGGAAACAACTGGCCAGCCAACACAACAGTATACCTCACAAAAAGAACTTGGTGCCACAGATATAAAATCTGATGCTTCATTGCCGTTACATGAGAAGCAAGAAGCAAGTATCAGCAAGCAAGTTGCTGAGATTCAGCTTCCAAAATCTGAAATGCGAACTAAGAAATCCAAGACTGATAAGCAGGAAAAAACAAAAAAGCCCAAAAAGAAAGAAGCCAAAGATAAAATGACTGGAACACAGCCAAAGCCTTCAACACTTGCAATTGATGTCAGCTTAAAGAAAGTTCACACCACAGTTTCAAACACTGACACAGATGTGAAAGAACCAGCAGTAAAAATGATTCCAGGCAATTTGAAGGGTGATATTATATCTGGGATTACTGAGCTAGAAGACCATGATTCAAGTATAGATGTCAGCATGAAGGAGCCACACAGTAACATTTTGGACAACAAACATCAAACTGATATGAGGGACAGAAACTGGGAGATATTTGCAGTGGAAGCTGAGGCAGCTGAGAAGATTCCGAGCATGCATGTTACAGAAGGAGGAAACATGAAAAAGTTCAAATTAAAAGGACCGAAATTTGGGCTTTTAGCAGCTGACATCAAAGGGCCCAACATTGATGTCAAACTCCCCAAAGATGATATCTCACTCCCAAAAATGGATGTGGAAGTGACAGTGCCAGGTGTAGATGTAAAACCAGGCAAGATAGAAGGTGATCTCAGTGTTGGAGACATTGAACTCAAAGGACCAGATGTCAGTCTGAAAATGCCTGAGATGAAAAAGCCATCAATTAATGTTCCAAAAGCAAAAGGGAAGTTTGATGAAGATACATCCATGTCTAAGCCGGAACTTGACTTTTCAAAGCCTGGACTGTCAGTGGACATTAAAGCTCAAACAACTGATACCCATGTGCCAAGAGTAGATGCAGATGTTGCAGCACCAGATCTGAAGGTGAAAGGTGATGGTGGGAGGTTCAAAATGCCATCCATGAAAATGCCATCATTTGGTGTTTCAATTCCAAAATTAAAAGGTCCAGAAGTGGATGTGAATGTGAAGAAGTCAGAAGTCGATATTTCACTAGAAAAACCTGAGGTACATATTCAAGGGCCGAAAATTGAAATAGGAGCTCCAGAATATGAAATTGATGGACAGGCACCAAATGTAGAAGTTGAAGGACAAGGAGGGAAAATAAAATTGCCCAAATTTAAAGGACCAAAGTTTGGATTTACTACACCTGAAATCAAAGGGCCCAAAATTGATGTCATCATCCCCACGGTTGACATCTCACTACCTAAATCAGATGTGGATGTGAAAATGCCAGGTGTAGATGTAAAACCGGGCAAGATGGAAGGTGATCTCAGTGTTGGAGGCATTGAACTCGAAGGAGCTGATGTCAGTCTGAAAATGCCTGAGGTGAAAAAGCCAACAATTGATATTGGTTTTCCAACAGTGAAAGGAGTGTCTGATGTTGATGCATCCATGTCTAAACCTGACCTTGACATGTCAGCTCCTGGGCTGTCAGTGGACATCAAAGCCCCAACAACTGACATTCATCCACCAACTGTAGATGTAGATGTTGCAGCACCAGATCTGAAGGTGAAAGGCGATGGTGGGAGGTTCAAATTGCCGTCAATGAAAATGCCATCGTTTGGTGTTTCACTTCCAAAATTCAAAGGTTCAGACGTGGATGTGAGTGTGAAGAAACCAGATGTCGATATTTCACTTGAGAAACCTGAGGTCCACATTCAAGGGCAAAAAATTGAAATAGGAACACCAGAATGTGAAGTTGATGTGGAGGCACCTGATATAGAACTCAAGGGAAAAGGAGGGAAAATTAAATTGCCCAAATTTAAAGGACCGAAATTTGGATTCACTGCACCTGACATCAAAGGGCCCAAAATTGATGTCAACCTCCCCACAGTTGACACCTCACTACCAAAATCGGATGTGGATGTGAAAGTGCCAGGTGTAGATGTAGGCAAGTTGGAAGGTGATGTCAGTGTTGGAGACATTGAACCCAAAGGACCTGATGTCAGTCTGAAAATGCCTGAGGTGAAAAAACCATCGATTGATATTGGTTTTCTAAAAGTGAAAGGGAAGATTGATGTTGATGCATCCATGTCTAAACCTGAACTTGGCATTTCAACTCCTGGGCTGTCAGTGGACATTAAAGCTCCAATGACTGACATCCATCCACCAACTGTAGATGTAGATGTTGCAGCACCAGATCTGAAGGTGAAAGGCGATGGTGGGTGGTTCACAATGCCATCGATGAAAATGCCATCGTTTGGTGTTTCACTTCCAAAATTCAAAGGTCCAGAAGTGGATGTGAGTGTGAAGAAACCAGATGTTGATATTTCACTTGAAAAACCTGACGTAGACATTCAAGGGCCGAAAATGCAAATAGGAGCACCAGAATGTGAAGTTGATGTGGAGGTACCTGATGTAGATCTTGAGGGAAAAGGAGGGAAAATAAAATTGCCCAAATTTAAAGGACCGAAATTTGGATTTACTGCACCAGAAATCAAAGGGCCCAAAATTAATGTCAACGTCCCCACGGTTGACATCGCACTACCAAAATCGGATCTTGATGTAAAAATGCCAGGTGTAGATGTAAAACCAGGCAAGATGGAATGTGATCTCAGTGTAGGAGACATTGAACTCCAAGGAACTGATGTCAGTCTGAAAATGCCTGAGGTGAAAAAGCCAACAATTGATATTGGTTTTCCAACAGTGAAAGGAATGCCTGACGTTGATGCATCCATGTCTAAACCTGAGCTTGACATTTCCACTCCTGCAGTGTCAGTGGACATAAAAGCCCAAATGACTGACATCCATCCACCAACTGTAGATGTAGATGTTGCAGCACCAGATCTGAAGGTGAAAGGTGATGGTGGGAGGTTCAAAATGCCGTCAATGAAAATGCCATCGTTTGGTGTTTCACTTCCAAAATTCAAAGGCCCAGAAGTGGATGTGAGTGTGAAGAAGCCAGATGTCGATATTTCAGTTGAAACACCTGGGGTCGATATTGAAGGGCCGACAATTGATGTAGGTTCTCCAAAATGTGAAGTTGATGTGGAGGCATCCGATGTACATATTGATGGAAAAGGAGGCAAAATTAAATTGCCCAAATTTAAAGGTCCGAAATTTGGATTCACTGCACCTGACATCAAAGTGCCCAAGACTGATGTCAAACTCCCCACAGTAGACATTTCACTACCAAAATCAGATGTGGATGTGAAAGTACCAGGTGTGGGTGTAAAAGCAGGCAAGATGGAAGGTGATGTCAGTGTTGGAGACATTGATCTCCAAGGCCCCGATGTCAGTTTGAAAATGCCTGAGGTGAAAAAGCCATCAATTGATTTTGGTTTTCAAAAAGTGAAAGGAATGTCTGATGTTGATGCATCCATATCTAAACCCGAACTTGACATTTCAACTCCTGGGCTGTCAGTCGATATTAAACCCCCAACGAATGGTATCCATCCACCAACTGTGGATGTAGATGTTGCAGCACCAGATCTGAATGTGAAAGGCGATGGTGGGAGGTTCAAAATGCCATCGATGAAAATACCATCGTTTGGTGTTTCACTTCCAAAATTCAAAGGTTCAGACGTGGATGTGAGTGTGAAGAAGCCAGATGTTGATATTTCAGGTGAAAAGCCTGATATAGATATTCAAGGGCCGTCAATTGATGTCGGAGGTCCAGAATGTGAAGTTGATGTGGACATACCTGATGTAGATCTCGAGGGAAAAGGAGGGAAAATAAAATTGCCCAAATTTAAAGGACCGAAGTTTGGATTTACTGCACCTGAAATCAAAGGGCCCAAAATTGATGTCAGCATCCCCACGGTTGACATTTCACTACCAAAATCGGATGTGGATGTGAAAATGCCGGGTGTAGATGTAAAACCATTCAAGATGGAAGGTGATCTCAGTGTTGGAGACATTGAACTGAAAGGACCTGATGTCAGTCTGAAAATGCCTGAGGTGAAAAAGCCAACAATTGATATTGGTTTTCCAACAGTGAAAGGAGTGCCTGATTTTGATGTATCTATGTCTAAACCTGAACTTGACATGTCAGTTCCTGGGCTGTCAATGCACATTAAAGCCCCAACGACTGACATTCATCCACCAACTGTAGATGTAGATGTTGCAGCATCAGATCTGAAGGTGAAAGGTGATGGTGGGAGGTTCAAAATGCCGTCAATGAAAATGCCATCATTTGGCGTTTCACTACCAAAATTCAAAGGCCCAGAAGTGGATGTGAGTGTGAAGAAACCAGATGTCGATATTTCACTTGAGAAACCTGAGGTCAACATTCAAGAGCCAAAATTTGAAATAGGAGCACCAGAATGTGAAGTTGATGTAGAGGCACCTGATATAGAACTCAAGGGAAAAGGAGAGAAAATAAAATTGCCCAAACTTAAAGGACCGAAATTTGGATTCACTGCACCTGACATCAAAGGGCCCAAAATTGATGTCAACCTCCCCACAGTTGACATCTCACTACCAAAATCGGATGTGGATGTGACAGTGCCAGGTGTTGATGTAACACCAGGCAAGTTGGAAGGTGATGTTAGTGTTGGAGACATTGAACTCAAAGGACCTGATGTAAGTCTGAAAATGCCTCCGGTGAAAAAGCCAACAATTGATATTGGTTTTCCAAAAGTGAAAGGGAAGATTGATGTTGATGCATCCATGTCTAAACCGGAACTTGACATTTCAGCTCCTGGACTGTCAGTCGATATTAAACCCCCAACGAATGGCATCCATCCACCTACTGTGGATGTAGATGTTGCAGCACCAGATCTGAAGGTGAAAGGTGATGGTGGGAGGTTCAAAATGCCATCGATGAAAATACCATCGTTTGGTGTTTCACTTCCAAAATTCAAAGGTTCAGACATGGATGTGAGTGTGAAGAAGCCAGATGTCGATATTTCAGTTGAAAAGCCTGAGATAGATATTCAAGGGCCGTCAATTGATGTCGGAGGTCCAGAATGTGAAGTTGATGTGGACATACCTGATGTAGATCTCGAGGGAAAAGGAGGGAAAATAAAATTGCCCAAATTTAAAGGACCGAAGTTTGGATTTACTGCACCTGAAATCAAAGGGCCCAAAATTGATGTCAGCATCCCCACGGTTGACATTTCACTACCAAAATCGTTTGTGGATGTGAAAATCCCGGGTGTAGATGTAAAACCAGTCAAGATGGAAGGTGATCTCAATGTTGGAGACATTGAACTCAAAGGACCTGATGTCAGTCTGAAAATGCCTGAGGTGAAAAAACCAACAATTGATATTGGTTTTCCAACAGTGAAAGGAGTGTCTGATTTTGATGCATCCATGTCTAAACCTGAGCTTGACATGTCAGCTCCTGGACTGTCAGTGGACATTAAAGCCCCAACGACTGACATTCATCCACCAACTGTAGATGTAGATGTTGCAGCACCAGATCTGAAGGTGAAAGGCGATGGTGGGAGGTTCAAAATGCCGTCAATGAAAATGCCATCGTTTGGTGTTTCACTTCCAAAATTCAAAGGCCCAGAAGTGGATGTGAGTGTGAAGAAACCAGATGTCGATATTTCACTTGAGAAACCTGAGGTCAACATTCAAGGGCAAAAAATTGAAATAGGAGCACCAGAATGTGAAGTTGATGTGGAGGCACCTGATATAGAACTCAAGGGAAAAGGAGGGAAAGTTAAATTGCCCAAATTTAAAGGACCGAAATTTGGATTCACTGCACCTGACATCAAAGGGACCAAAATTGATGTCAACCTCCCCATAGTTGACACCTCACTACCAAAATCGGATGTGGATGTGAAAGTGCCAGGTGTAGATGTAGGCAAGTTGGAAGGTGATGTCAGTGTTGGAGACATTGAACTCATAGGACACGATGTCAGTCTGAAAATGCCTGAGGTGAAAAAACCATCGATTGATATTGGTTTTCCAAAAGTGAAAGGGAAGATTGATGTTGATGCATTCATATCTGAACCCGAATTTGACGTTACAACCCCTGGGCTGTCGGTGGATATTAAAGCCCCAACGACTGACTTCCATCCACCAACAGTAGATGTAGATGTTGCAGCACCAGATCTGAAAGTGAAAGGCGATGGTGGGGGATTCACACTGCCATCGATGAAAATGCCATCGTTTGGTGTTTCACTTCCAAAATTCAAAGGTCCAGAAGTGGATGTGAGTGTGAAGAAATCAGATGTCGATATTTCACTTGAAAAACCTGATGTAGATATTCAATGTCCGAAAATGGAAATAGGAGCACCAGAATGTGAAGTTGGTGTGGGGGCACCTGATATAGAACTCAAGGGAAAAGGAGGGAAAATAAAATTGCCCAAATTTAAAGGACCGAAATTTGGATTCAGTGCACCTGACATCAAAGGGCCCAAAATTGATGTCAACCTCCCCACAGTTGACATCTCACTACCAAAATCGGATGTGGATGTGAAAGTGCCAGGTGTAAATGTAGGCAAGTTGGAAGGTGATGTCAGTGTTGGAGACATTGAACTCATAGGACCTGATGTCAGTCTAAAAATGCCTGAGGTGAAAAAACCATCGATTGATATTGGTTTTCCAAAAGTGAAAGGGAAGCTTGATGTTGATGCATCCATGTCTAAACCTGAACTTGGCATTTCAACTCCTGGGCTGTCAGTGGATATTAAAGCTCCAACGACTGACATCCATCCACCAACTGTAGATGTAGATGTTGCAGCACCAGATCTGAAGGTGAAAGGCGATGGTGGGAGGTTCAAAATGCCATCGATGAAAATGCCATCGTTTGGTGTTTCACTTCCAAAATTCAAAGGTCCAGAAGTGGATGTGAGTGTGAAGAAACCAGATGTCGATATTTCACTTGAAAAACCTGACGTAGACATTCATGGGCCGAAAATGGAAATAATAGCACCAGAATGTGAAGTTGATGTGGAGGTACCTGATGTAGATCCCGAGGGAAAAAGAGGGAAAATAAAATTGCCCAAATTTAAAGGTCCGAAATTTGGATTTACTGCACCAGAAATCAAAGGACCCAAAATTGATGTCAACCTCCCCACAGTTGACATCTCGCTACGAAAATCGGATGTGGATGTGAAAGTACCAGGTGTGGGTGTAAAAGCAGGCAAGATGGAAGGTGATGTATTTGTTGGAGACATTGATCTTCAAGGAACCGATGTCAGTCTGAAAATGCCTGAGGTGAAAAAGCCATCAATTGATTTTGGTTTTCGAAAAGTGAAAGGAATGTCTGATGTTGATGCATCCATATCTAAACCCGAACTTGACATTTCAACTCCTGGGCTGTCAGTGGACATTAAAGCCCCAACGACTGACATCCCTCCACCAGCTGTAGATGTAGATGTTGCAGCACCAGATCTGAAGGTGAAAGGTGATGGTGGGAGGTTCAAAATGCCATCGATGAAAATACCATCGTTTGGTGTTTCACTTCCAAAATTCAAAGGATCAGACGTGGATGTGACTGTGAAGAAGCCAGATGTCGATATTTCAGTTGAAAAGCCTGAGATAGATATTCAAGGGCCGTCAATTGATGTCGGAGGTCCAGAATGTGAAGTTGATGTGGACATACCTGATGTAGATCTCGAGGGAAAAGGAGGGAAAATAAAATTGCCCAAATTTAAAGGACCGAAGTTTGGATTTACTGCACCTGAAATCAAAGGGCCCAAAATTGATGTCAGCATCCCCACGGTTGACATTTCACTACCAAAATCGTTTGTGGATGTGAAAATCCCGGGTGTAGATGTAAAACCATTCAAGATGGAAGGTGATCTCAATGTTGGAGACATTGAACTCAAAGGACCTGATGTCAGTCTGAAAATGCCTGAGGTGAAAAAACCAACAATTGATATTGGTTTTCCAACAGTGAAAGGAGTGTCTGATTTTGATGCATCCATGTCTAAACCTGAGCTTGACATGTCAGCTCCTGGACTGTCAGTGGACATTAAAGCCCCAACGACTGACATTCATCCACCAACTGTAGATGTAGATGTTGCAGCACCAGATCTGAAGGTGAAAGGCGATGGTGGGAGGTTCAAAATGCCGTCAATGAAAATGCCATCGTTTGGTGTTTCACTTCCAAAATTCAAAGGCCCAGAAGTGGATGTGAGTGTGAAGAAACCAGATGTCGATATTTCACTTGAGAAACCTGAGGTCAACATTCAAGGGCAAAAAATTGAAATAGGAGCACCAGAATGTGAAGTTGATGTGGAGGCACCTGATATAGAACTCAAGGGAAAAGGAGGGAAAGTTAAATTGCCCAAATTTAAAGGACCGAAATTTGGATTCACTGCACCTGACATCAAAGGGACCAAAATTGATGTCAACCTCCCCATAGTTGACACCTCACTACCAAAATCGGATGTGGATGTGAAAGTGCCAGGTGTAGATGTAGGCAAGTTGGAAGGTGATGTCAGTGTTGGAGACATTGAACTCATAGGACACGATGTCAGTCTGAAAATGCCTGAGGTGAAAAAACCATCGATTGATATTGGTTTTCCAAAAGTGAAAGGGAAGATTGATGTTGATGCATTCATATCTGAACCCGAATTTGACGTTACAACCCCTGGGCTGTCGGTGGATATTAAAGCCCCAACGACTGACTTCCATCCACCAACAGTAGATGTAGATGTTGCAGCACCAGATCTGAAAGTGAAAGGCGATGGTGGGGGATTCACACTGCCATCGATGAAAATGCCATCGTTTGGTGTTTCACTTCCAAAATTCAAAGGTCCAGAAGTGGATGTGAGTGTGAAGAAATCAGATGTCGATATTTCACTTGAAAAACCTGATGTAGATATTCAATGTCCGAAAATGGAAATAGGAGCACCAGAATGTGAAGTTGGTGTGGGGGCACCTGATATAGAACTCAAGGGAAAAGGAGGGAAAATAAAATTGCCCAAATTTAAAGGACCGAAATTTGGATTCAGTGCACCTGACATCAAAGGGCCCAAAATTGATGTCAACCTCCCCACAGTTGACATCTCACTACCAAAATCGGATGTGGATGTGAAAGTGCCAGGTGTAAATGTAGGCAAGTTGGAAGGTGATGTCAGTGTTGGAGACATTGAACTCATAGGACCTGATGTCAGTCTAAAAATGCCTGAGGTGAAAAAACCATCGATTGATATTGGTTTTCCAAAAGTGAAAGGGAAGCTTGATGTTGATGCATCCATGTCTAAACCTGAACTTGGCATTTCAACTCCTGGGCTGTCAGTGGATATTAAAGCTCCAACGACTGACATCCATCCACCAACTGTAGATGTAGATGTTGCAGCACCAGATCTGAAGGTGAAAGGCGATGGTGGGAGGTTCAAAATGCCATCGATGAAAATGCCATCGTTTGGTGTTTCACTTCCAAAATTCAAAGGTCCAGAAGTGGATGTGAGTGTGAAGAAACCAGATGTCGATATTTCACTTGAAAAACCTGACGTAGACATTCATGGGCCGAAAATGGAAATAATAGCACCAGAATGTGAAGTTGATGTGGAGGTACCTGATGTAGATCCCGAGGGAAAAAGAGGGAAAATAAAATTGCCCAAATTTAAAGGTCCGAAATTTGGATTTACTGCACCAGAAATCAAAGGACCCAAAATTGATGTCAACCTCCCCACAGTTGACATCTCGCTACGAAAATCGGATGTGGATGTGAAAGTACCAGGTGTGGGTGTAAAAGCAGGCAAGATGGAAGGTGATGTATTTGTTGGAGACATTGATCTTCAAGGAACCGATGTCAGTCTGAAAATGCCTGAGGTGAAAAAGCCATCAATTGATTTTGGTTTTCGAAAAGTGAAAGGAATGTCTGATGTTGATGCATCCATATCTAAACCCGAACTTGACATTTCAACTCCTGGGCTGTCAGTGGACATTAAAGCCCCAACGACTGACATCCCTCCACCAGCTGTAGATGTAGATGTTGCAGCACCAGATCTGAAGGTGAAAGGTGATGGTGGGAGGTTCAAAATGCCATCGATGAAAATACCATCGTTTGGTGTTTCACTTCCAAAATTCAAAGGATCAGACGTGGATGTGACTGTGAAGAAGCCAGATGTCGATATTTCAGTTGAAAAGCCTGAGATAGATATTCAAGGGCCGTCAATTGATGTCGGAGGTCCAGAATGTGAAGTTGATATGGACATACCTGATGTAGATCTCGGGGGAAAAGGAGAGAAAATAAAATTGCCCAAATTTAAAGGACCGAAGTTTGGATTTACTGCACCTGAAATCAAAGGGCCCAAAATTGATGTCAGCATCCCCACAGTTGACATCTCACTACCAAAATTGGATGCGGATGTGAAAATGCCAGGTGTAGATGTAAAACCAGTCAAGATGGAAGGTGATATCAGTGTTGGAGACATTGAACTCAAAGGACCTGATGTCAGTCTGAAAATGCCTGAGGTGAAAAAGCCAACAATTGATATTGGTTTTCCAACAGTGAAAGGAGTGTCTGATTTTGATGCATCCATGTCTAAACCTGAGCTTGACATGTCAGCTCCTGCACTGTCAGTGGACATTAAAGCCCCAACGGCTGACATTCATCCACCAACTGTAGATGTAGATGTTGCAGCACCAGATCTGAAGGTGAAAGGCGATGGTGGGAGGTTCAAAATGCCGTCAATGAAAATGCCATCGTTTGGTGTTTCACTACCAAAATTTAAAGGCCCAGAAGTGGATGTGAGTGTGAAGAAACCAGATGTCGATATTTCACTTGAGAAACCTGAGGTCAACATTCAAGGGCAAAAAATTGAAATAGGAACACCAGAATGTGAAGTTGATGTGGAGGTACCTGATATAGAACTCAAGGGAAAAGGAGGGAAAGTTAAATTGCCCAAATTTAAAGGACCGAAATTTGGATTCACTGCGCCTGACATCAAAGGGCCCAAAATTGATGTCAACCTCCCCACAGTTGACATCTCACTACCAAAATCGGATGTGGATGTGAAAGTGCCAGGTGTAGATGTAAAGCCGGGCAAGTTGGAAGGTAATGTCAGTGTGGGAGACTTTGAACTCATAGGACCTGATGTCAGTCTGAAAATGCCTGAGGTGAAAAAACCATCGATTGATATTGGTTTTCCAAAAGTGAAAGGGAAGATTGATGTTGATGCATCCATGTCTAAACCTGAACTTGGCATTTCAACTCCTGGGCTGTCAGTGGACATTAAAGCTCCAACAACTGACATCCATCCGCCAACTGTAGATGTAGATGTTGCAGCACCAGATCTGAAGGTGAAAGGTGATGGTGGGGGGTTCACAATGCCATCGATGAAAATGCCATCGTTTGGTGTTTCACTTCCAAAATTCAAAGGTCCAGAAGTGGATGTGAGTGTGAAGAAAGCAGATGTCAATATTTCACTTGAAAAACCTGACATAGATATTCAACGTCCGAAAATAGAAATAGGAGCACCAGAATGTGAAGTCGATGTGGTGGTACCTGATGTAGATCTCAAGGGAAAAGGAGGGAAATTAAAATTGCCCAAATTTAAAGGACCAAAACTTGGATATCCTGCACCAGAAATCAAAGGGACCAAAATTGATGTCAGCCTCCCCACGGTTGACATCTCACTACCAAAATCGGATGTGGATGTGAAAATGGCAGGTGTAGATGTAAAACCAGTCAAGATGGAAGGTGATATCAGTGTTGGAGACATTGAACTCAAAGGACCAGATGTCAGTCTGAAAATGCCTGAGGTGAAAAAGCCAACAATTGATATTGGTTTTCCAAAAGTGAAAGGAGTGTCTGACGTTGATGCATCCATGTCTAAACCTGAGCTTGACATGTCAGCTCCTGGACTGTCAGTGGACATTAAAGCCCCAACGACTGACATTCATCCACCAACTGTAGATGTAGATGTTGCAGCACCAGATCTAAAGGTGAAAGGCGATGGTGGGAGGTTCAAAATGCCATCGTTTGGTGTTTCACTTCCAAAATTCAAAGGCCCATATGTAGATGTGAGTGTGAAGAAACCAGATGTCGATATTTCACTTGAGAAACCTGAGGTCAACATTCAAGGTCCAAAAATTGAAATAGGAGCACCAGAATGTGAAGTTGATGTGGAGGCACCTGATATAGAACTCAAGGGAAAAGGAGGGAAAATTAAATTGCCCAAATTTAAAGGACCGAAATTTGGATTCACTGCACCTGACATCAAAGGGCCCAAAATTGATGTCAACCTCCCCACAGCTGACATCTCACTACCAAAATCGGATGTGGATGTGAAAGTGCCAGGTGTAGATGTAAAACCAGGCAAGTTGGAAAGTGATGTCAGTGTTGGAGACTTTGAACTCATAGGACCTGATGTCAGCCTGAAAATGCCTGAGGTGAAAAAACCATCGATTGATGTTGGTTTTCCAAAAGTGAAAGGGAAGATTGATGTTGATGCATCCATGTCTAAACCCGAATTTGGCATTTCAACTCCTGGGCTGTCGGTGGACGTTAAAGCCCCAACGACTGACATCCATCCACCAACTGTAGATGTAGATGTTGCAGCACCAGATCTGAAGGTGAAAGGTGATGGTGGGAGGTTCAAAATGCCATCGATGAAAATACCATCGTTTGGTGTTTCACTTCCAAAATTCAAAGGTTCAGACGTGGATGTGAGTGTGAAGAAGCCAGATGTCGATATTTCAGTTGAAAAGCCTGCGATAGATATTCAAGGGCCATCAATTGATGTCGGCGGTCCAGAATGTGAAGTTGATATGGACATACCTGATGTTGATCTCGAGGGAAAAGGAGGGAAAATAAAATTGCCCAAATTTAAAGGACCGAAGTTTGGATTTACTGCACCTGAAATCAAAGGGCCCAAAATTGATGTCAGCATCCCCACGGTTGACATCTCACTACCAAAATCGGATGTGGATGTGAAAATGCCAGGTGTAGATGTAAAACCAGTCAAGATGGAAGGTGATGTCAGTGTTGCAGACATTGAACTCAAAGGACCTGATGTCAGTCTGAAAATGCCTGAGGTGAAAAAGCCAACAATTGATATTGGTTTTCCAAAAGTGAAAGGAGTGTCTGATGTTGATGCATCCATGTCTAAACTTGAGCTTGACATGTCAGCTCCTGGACTGTCAGTGGACATTAAAGCCCCAACGGCTGACATTCATCCACCAACTGTAGATGTAGATGTTGCAGCACCAGATCTGAAGGTGAAAGGCGATGGTGGGAGGTTCAAAATGCCATCAATGAAAATGCCATCGTTTGGTGTTTCAGTACCAAAATTCAAAGGCCCAGAAGTGGATGTGAGTGTGAAGAAGCCAGATGTCGATATTTCAGTTGAGAAGCCTGCAATAGATATTCAAGGGCCGTCAATTGATGTCGGAGGTCCAGAATGTGAAGTTGATATGGACATTCCTGATGTAGATCTCAAGGGAAAAGGAGGGAAAATAAAATTGCCCAAATTTAAAGGATCGAAGTTTGGATTTACTGCACCTGAAACCAAAGGGCCCAAAATTGATGTTAGCATCCCCACAGTTGATTTCTCACTACCAAAATCGGATGTGGATGTGAAAATGCCAGGTTTAGATGTAAAACCAGTCAAGATGGAAGGTGATGTCAGTGTTGGAGACATTGAACTCAAAGGACCTGATGTAAGTCTGAAAATGCCTGACGTGAAAAAGCCACCGATTGATGTTGGTTTTCCAAAAGTGAAAGGGAAGATTGATGTTGATGCATCCATATCTAAACCCCAATTTGACATTACAACTCCTGGACTGTCAGTGGACATTAAAGCCCCAACGACTGACATCCATCCAACAACAGTAGATGTACATGTTGCAGCACCAGATCTGAAAGTGAAAGGCGATGGTGGGGGATTCACACAGCCATCGATGAAAACGCCATCTTTTGGTGTTTCACTTCCAAAATTCAAAGGTCCAGAAATGGATGTGAGAGTGAAGAAACCAGATGTGAATATTTCACTTGAAAAAATGGACGTAGATATTCAAGGGCCGAAAATGCAAATAGGAGCACCAGAATGTGAAGTTGATGCGGAGGTACCTGATGTAGATCTCGAGGGAAAAGGAGGGAAAATAAAATTGCCCAAATTTAAAGGACCGAAATTTGGATTTACTGCACCTGACATCAAAGGGCCCAAAATTGATGTCAGCCTCCCCACAGTTGACACCTCACGACCAAGATTGGATGTGGATGTGAAAGTGCCAGGTGTAGATGTAAAACCAGGCAAGATGGAAGGTGATGTCAGTGTTGGAGGCATTGAACTCAAAGGACCTGATGTCAGTCTGAAAATGCCTGAGGTGAAAAAGCCAACAATTGATATTGGTTTTCCCACAGTGAAAGGAATGTCTGATGTTGATGCATCCATGTCCAAACCGGAACGTGACATTTCAGCTTCTGGGCTGTCAGTGGACATTAAGGCCACAACGACTGACATCCATCCACCAGCTGTAGATGTAGATGTTGCAGCACCAGATCTGAAAGTGAAAGGTGGTGGTGGGAGGTTCAAAATGCCATCAATGAAAATGCCATCGTTTGGTGTTTCACTACCAAAATTCAAAGGCCCAGATGCGGATGTGAGTGTGAAGAAGCCAGATGTGGACTTTTCACTTCAAACACCTGGGGTCGATATTGGAGGGCCGACAATTGATGTAGGTTCTCCAAAATGTGAAGTTGATGTGGAGGCGTGCGATGTAGACATTGATGGAAAAGGAGGGAAAATTAAATTGCCCAAATTTAAAGGACCGAAATTTGGATTCACTGCAGCTGACATCAAAGTGCCCAAAACTGATGTCAAACTCCCCACAGTTGACATCTCGCTTCCAAAATCGGATGTGAATGTGACAGTGCCAGGTGTAGATGTAAAAGCAGGCAAGATGGAAGGTGATCTAAGTGTTGGAGACATTGAACTCCAAGGACCTGATGTCCGTCTGAGAATGCCTGAGGTGAAAAAGCCATCAATTGATCTTGGTTTTCCAAAAGTGAAAGGAGTGTCTGATGTTGATGCATCCATGTCTAAACCTGAGCTTGACATTTCAACACCTGGACTGTCAGTGGACATTAAGGCCCCAAAGACTGACATCCATCCACCAGCTGTAGATGTAGATGTTGCAGCACCAGATCTGAAGGTGAAAGGCGATGGTGGGAGGTTCAAAATACCGTCAATGAAAATGCCATCGTTTGGTGTTTCGCTTCCAAAATTCAAGCTTCCAGACGTGGATGTGAGTGTGCAGAAGCCAGATGTCAATATTACAGCTGAAAAACCTGAGGTAGATATTCAAGGGTCGACAATTGACATCGGAGCTCCAGAATGTGAAGTCGATGTGGATGTACCTGATGTAGATCTCGAGGGAAAAGGAGGGAAAATAAAATTACCCAAATTTAAAGGACCAAAGTTTGGATTTACTGCACCTGAAATCAAAGGGCCCAAAATTGATGTCAGCATCCCCACGGTTGACATCTCACTACCAATATCGGATGTGGATGTGACAGTGCCAGGTGTTGATGTAAAAGCAGGTAAGATGGAAGGTGATCTCAGTGTTGCAGACATTGAACTGAAAGGACCTGATGTCAGTCTGAAAATGCCTGAGGTGAAAAAGCCAACAATTGATATTGGTTTTCCAACAGTGACAGGGAAGCTTGGTGTTAATACATCCATGCCTAAACCGGAACTTGACATTTCAACTCCTGGGCTGACAGTGGACATTAAAGCCCCAATGACTGACATCCATCCACCAACTGTAGATGTAGATGTTTCAGCACCAGATCTGAAGGTGAAAGGTGATGGTGCGAGGTTCAAAATGCCGTCAATGAAAATGCCATCGTTTGGTGTTTCACTTCCAAAGTTAAAAGGTCCAGAAGTGGATGTGAGTGTGAAGAAACCAGATGTCGATATTTCACTCGAGAAACCTGAGGTCAACATTCAAGGGCCAAAACTGGAAATAGGTGCCCCAGAGTGTGAAGTTGATGTGGAGGCACCTGATGTAGATCTCGAGGGAAAAGGAGGGAAAATAAAATTTCCCAAATTTAAGGGAACAAAGTTTGGATTTACTGCACCTGACATCAAAGGGCCCAAAATTGATGTCAACCTCCCCACAGTTGACACCTCACTACCAAAATTGGATGTGGATGTAAAAATGCCAGGTGTAGAGGTAAAACCAGGCAAGACGGAAGGTGATCTCAGTGTTGGAGACATTGAACTCCAAGGACCCGATGTCAGTCTGAGAATGCCTGAGGTGAAAAAGCCATCAATTGATATTGGTTTTCCAAAAGTGAAAGGAATGTCTGACGTTGATGCATCCATGTCTCAACCTGAACTTGATATTTCAACTCCTGAGCTGTCAGTGGACATTAAAGCCCCAACAATTGACTTCCATCCACCAACTGTGGATGTAGATGTTGCAGCACCAGATCTGAAGGTGAAAGGTGGTGGTGGGAGGTTCAAAATGCCATCGATGAAAATGCCATCGTTTGGTGTTTCGCTTCCAAAATTCAAAGGTCCGGAAGTGGATGTGAGTGTGAAGAAATCAGACATTTCACTTGAAACACCTGAGGTATATTTTCAAGAGGCGAAAATTGAAATTGGAGCACCAGAATGTGAACTTGATGTTAAGGCACCTGATGTCGAACTCGAGGGAAAAGGAGGGAAAATAAAATTGCCCAAATTTAAAGGACCGAAATTGGGATTTACTGCACCTGACATCAAAGGGCCCAAAATTGATGTCAGCCTCCCCACAGTTGACATCTCACTACCAAAATTGGATGTGGATGTGAAAGTGCCAGGTGGAGATATAAAACCAGGCAAGATGGAAGGTGATGTCAGCGTTGGAGGCATTGAACTCAAAAGGCCTGATGTCAGTCTGAAAATGCCTGAGGTGAAAAAGCCATCGATTGATATTGGTTTTCAAAAAGTGAAAGGGAAGATTGATGTTGATGCATCCATGTCTAAACCGGAACTCGACATTGCAACCCCTGGACTATCAGTGGACATTAAAGCCCCAACGACTGACATCCATCCACCAACTGTAGATGTAGATGTTGCAACATCAGATCTGAAGGTGAAAGGTGATGGTGGGAGGTTCAAAATGCCGTCAATGAAAATGCCATCATTTGGTGTTTCACTTCCAAAATTCAAAAGTCCAGAAGTGGATGTGAGTATGAAGAAGCCAGATGTCGATATTTCACTTGAGAAACCTGAGGTAGATATTCAAGGGCCGAAAATTGAAATACGATCACCGGAATGTGAAGTTGATGTTGAGGCACGTGATGCAGGTGCCGAGGGAAAAGGAGGGAAAATAAAATTGCCCAAATTTAAAGGACCAAAATTTGGATTTACTGCCCCAGACATCAAAGGACCCAAAATTGATGTCAGCATCCCCACAGTTGGCATCTCACTACCAAAATCAGATGTGGATGTGACAGTGCCAGGTGTAGATGTAAAAGCAGTCAAGATGGAAGGTGATCTCAGTATTGGAGACATTGAACTTCAAGGAACTGATGTCAGTCTGAAAATGCCTGAGGTGAAAAAGCCATCAATTGATATTGGTTTTCCAAAAGTGAAAGGAATGTTTGATGTTGATGCATCCATGTCTAAACCTGAGCTTGACATTTCAGCTACTGGACTGACGGTGGATATTAAGCCCCCAAAGACTGACATCCATCCACCAACTGTAGATGTAGATATTGCAGCATCAGATCTGAAGGTGAAAGGTGATGGTGGGAGGTTCAAAATGCCATCGATGAAAATGCCATCGTTTGGTGTTTCACTTCCAAAATTCAAAGGTTCAGAAGTGGATGTGAGTGTGAAGAAGCCAGATGTCAATATGTCACTTGAGAAACCTGAGGTAGATATTCAAGGGCTGACAGTTGATGTCAGAGCTCCGGAATGTGAAGTTGATGTGGAAGCAGGTGATGTAGGTCTTGAGGGAAGAGGAGGGAAAATAGGTTTGCCCAAATTTAAAGGACCGAAATTGGGATTTACTGCACCTGACATCAAAGCGCCCAGCATTGATGTCAAACTCCCCAAATTTGACATCTCTCTACCAAAACCAGATGTGGACATGACAGTGCCAGGTGTAGATGTAAAACAAGGCAGGATGGAAGGTGATCTAAGTGTTGGAGACATTGAACTCCAAGGACCTGATGTCAGTCTGAGAATGCCTGAGGTGAAAAAGCCATCAATTGATATTGGTTTTCCAAAAGTGAAAGGAATGTCTGACGTTGATGCATCCATGTCTAAACCTGAACTTGGCATTTCAGCTCCTGGACTATCAGTCGACATTAAAGCCCCAACGACTGACATCCATCCACCAACTGTAGATGTAGATGTTGCAGCACCAGATCTGAAGGTGAAAGGTGATAGTGGGAAGTTCAAACTTCCATCCATGAAATTTCCATCGTTTGGTGTTTCATTTCCAAAATTCAAAGGTCCAGAATTGGATGTGAGTGTGAAAAAAACAGATGTCGATATTTCACTTGAGAAACCTGAGGCAGATGTTCAAAGGCTGAAAACTAATGTAGTAGTTCCAGAATGCGAAGTCGATGTGGAAGCACCAGATGTAGATATTGAAGGAAAAGGAGGGAAAATTAAATTGCCCAAATTTAAAAGACCGAAATTTGGATTTACTGCACCTGATATCAAAGCACCGAACATTGATGTCAACGTCCACAATGTTGACATCTCACTACCAAAATCGGATGTGGATGTAAAGTTGCCAGATCTTGATTTAAAACCGGGCAAGATGGAAGGTAATCTCAGTGTTGGAGACATTGAACTCAAAGGACCTGATGTCAGCCTGAAAATGCCTGAGGTGAAAAAGCCATCAATTGATATTGGTTCTCCAACAGTGAAAGGAATGTCTGATGTTGATGCATCCATGTCTAAACCTGAACTGGATATTTCAACGCCTGGACTGTCAGTGGACATTAAAGCCCCAACGACTGACATCCATCCATCAACTGTAGATGTAGATGTTGCAGCACCAGATCTGAAGGTGAAAGGTGATGGCGGGTGGTTCAAAATGCCATCGATGAAAATGCCATCGTTTGGTGTTTCACTTCCAAAATTCAAAGGTCCGGAAGTGGATGTGAGTGTGAAGAAGCCAGATGTGGACATTTCACTTGAAACACCTGAGGTAGATTTTCAAGGGCCGACAATTGATATAGGGGCTTCAAAATGTGAAGTTGATGTGGAGGCATCTGATGTGGACATTGATGGAAAAGGAGGGAAAATAAAATTTCCCAAATTTAAAGGAACGAAGTTTGGATTTACTGCACCGGACATCAAAGGGCCCAAAATTGATGTCAACCTTCCCACAGTTGACATCTCACTACCAAAATCAGATGTGGATGTGAAAGTGCCTGTTCTTGATATAAAAGCAGGCAAAGTGGAAGGTGATCTCAGTGTTGGAGACATTGAACTCCAAGGGCCTGATGTTGGCCTGAAAATGCCTGAGGTGAAAAAGCCAATAATTGATTTTGGTTTTCCAAAAGTGAAAGGGAAGTTTGACGTTGATGCATCCATGTCTAAACCGGAACTTGACATTTCAACTCCTGGGCTGTCAGTGGACATTAAAGCCCCAACGACTGACATCCATCCACCAGCTGTAGATCTAAATGTTGCAGCACCAGATCTAAAGATTAAAGGCGATGGTGGGAGGTTCAAAATGCCATCGCTGAAATTTCCATCGTTTGGTGTTTCACTTCCAAAATTCAAAGGCCCAGAAGTGGATATGAGTGTTGAGAAGCCAGATGAAGATATTTCACTTGAAACACCTGAGATAGATATTCAAGGGCCAAACATTGATATAGGTGTTCCAGAATGTGAAGTTGATGTGGAGGCACCTGGTGTAGATATTGAAGGAAAAGGATTGAAAGTAGAATTGCCCAAATTTAAAGGACCTAAATTTGGATTTTCAGCACCTGACATCAAAGCGCCCAATATTGATGCCAAACTCCCCAAAGTTGACATCTCACTACCAAAGTCAGATGTGGATGCGACAGTGCCAGCTCTTGATATACAACCAGGCAAGATGGAAGGCAATCTCAGTGTTGGAGACATTGAACTCAAAGGACCTAATGTCAGTCTGAAAATGCCTGAGGTGACAGAACCAACAATTGATGTTGGTTTTGCAAAAGTGAAAGGGAAGTTTGATGGAGATACACTCATGTCTAAACCCGAACTTGACACTTCAACTCCTGGACTTTCTGTGGACATTAAAGCCCCAACAGCTGACATCGATCCACCAACTGTAGATGTAAATGTTGCAGCACCAGATCTGAAGGTGAAAGGTGGTGGTGGGAGGTTCAAAATGCCATCGATGAAAATGCCATCGTTTGGTGTTTCACTTCCAAAATTCAAAGGCCCAGAAGTGGATGTGAAGAAGCCAGATGTCGATATTTCATTTGAAAAACCTGAGGTCGACATTAAAGGGTTGAAAATTGATGTTGGAGCTCCAGGAGGTGAAGTTGACGTAGAAGCATCCGATGTAGAAATCAAGGCAAAAGTAGGGAAAATAAAATTGCCCAAATCTAAGGTACTGAAATTTGGATTTTCGGCACCTGACATCAAAGCGCCCAACATTGATATCAAACGGCCCAAAGTTGACATCTCACTACCAAAATCTGATTTGGATGTCAAAGTGCCAGGTCTTGTTGTAAAGCCAGGCAAGATGGATGGCGATGTCAGTGTTGGAGACATTGAACTCCAAGGATCTGATGTCAGTCTGAAAATGCCTGAGGTGGAAAAACCATCAATTGATATTGGTTTTCCAAAAGTGAAAGGGAAGCTTGATGTTGATACATCCATGTCTAAACCCAAACCTGACATTTCAACCCCTGGGCTGTCAGCAGACTTTAAAGCTCCAATAACTGAAATACATGCACCAATTGTAGATGGAGATGTTGCAACAGCTGACCTTAAGCTAAAAGATGAAAGTGGGAGGTTCAAAATGCCAACCAAGAAAATGCCATTGTTTGGTGTTTCACTTCCAAAGTTCAAAGGTCCAGAAGTGGATGTGAATGTGAAGAAGCCAGATGTGGATATTTCACTTGAGAAACCTGAGGTAGATATTCAAGGGCCGAAAATTGATGTTGGAACCCAAGAATTTGAAGTTGATGTGGAGGCACCTGATGTAGACATTGAAACAGGGGGAGGAAAAATGAAACTGCCAAAATTTAAAGCTCTGAAATTTGGATTTTCGGCAGCTGACATCAAAGCTCCCAAAATGAATGTTGATGTCAGTGTGCCCACAGTTGATCTTTCACTACCAAAAATTGATGTGCATGCAAAAGTGCCAGTTGTAGATGTAAAACCAGGCAAGTTGGAGGGTGATTTTTGTGTTAGAGCTATTGACCTTGAAGAACCTGATGCCCGGCTTCAAATACCTGAGGTAAAAAAGCCATCACTTGATAGTGCTATTCCAATCATGAAAGGGAAAATTGATGTTGATTCATCCCTGTATAAACCTGAACTTGTATCAGCTCCTGGACTGTTAGTGGACATTAAAGGTCAGTCATCTGACAGTCATGTCCCAACAATGAATGTAGATGTTGCAGCACCAGATCTGAAGGTGAAAGGTGATGGTGGGAAGTTTAAAATGCCATCCATGAAAATGCCATCTTTTGGCGTTTCACTTCCAAAATTCAAAGGTTCAGAAGTAGATGTTAGCATGAAGAAGCCAGATGTTGCTATTTCACTTGAAAAACCTGATGTAGGTATTAAAGGCCCACACGTTGATGTGCAAACACCGCCAGATGACATAGATGTGAAGACACCTAAAACATCTAAGGTTGATCCTGATGGGAAAGTGTCTGCAGTAAAAATGAAGCCTGGGAAGTTAATTGGTGAGCTTAATGTTTTGGATCATGGACTTCTTGAGTCTGATGCCATGGTAAAAATGTCAAATGTAAGAAAGCCATTAATAGTGCAGGGTAACATTAATCTTGATGCAAATCAGTCAAAACCTGACGTTGATGCAAAGGTGCCTGGAATATCAGTGGACCTCAAAAGTCCAGAGTGTGTCATCCATTCATCAAGATTAAATGTGGATACTGATTCGGTACATATTACAGCAGCAGATGCAGATCCTAATTTGAAAACGCCTGAGACAAAAGTGCCATCATTTGCAGCTTCACTTTCTAAATTTATGTTTCCGGATGTTGACTTTGGCATGGAAACAACAGAGAAAGATGTTGCACTACCTGAAGATCCTAAGGTTACCAAGGCTGTGACTAAAGAACCAGGTACTGACATTTGATGTTTAAGTTTATCATATTGCAGGGAAATGGTTTAACCTCACCATTGTAGTGGATTAATTTGAAATATTAGAGCTGATATATATCGGGAGGTGAAATTGGACTTTGGCATTAGAATGAAACAGGCAATTTACATACCACCCAAGCCGTTTTTCCATTGAAAACAATGCAAAATAAAATTGGATGTAAAACTGTGTGTAAAACTGACTGCTGGTACTTTATTGACTGTTTTGTACTACTTCCCAAGGCCAAATTCACCTCTCTGATGTTAAGGAAGGCATTTCATCCCAAATTGTACTCTATTTGGTAATGGATATCATGGATATGAATTTAGGTAACAAGCTAAATTGTGTTAAAGCTGACAATTTGGAAATGCTTAGCTTTGACTTAAATGGCAGATGAATTATCCTAAGAGATGTTGATATGAACTTGGCATCAGACTACTTTGAAGTAAATATAATGAAAAAGAAAATTGTGCATGAAGAGTTCAGAATGTAATACTCAATCCCCATTGTTGACTATGTAATAAACACTAAAGAAGTAGATACCAGAGGCCACTTAATTGCACCTGAAAAGAAAAATAAATAGATCTGTGATGTCAGTATCAAAAATGAATGTTTCCAAAATTGAGGTCCATTCATCAAAGAAGAGAGCAGTGACCCATAGCAAAGAATTTTATTCACATATGGAATCTATAAATATTGCAATGATACAGGAAAAATTTAATACAAAATAATCACTATCACGATCAGTCATTTGTAGTGATATTGAGAGCCAGTTGCTGATAATTTAACTAAACAGAAGGCATATTCTAAGGCATTAGGGAAAGAAGAACCAGAGATTGAAGGAGAAAAGCTTTGCTCAACCATGAATGTACCTACAATGAAAGTACGCACATTTGAAATTAAACAGTATGAAAAAGTTACAGATGTTAATGTCCAATGTAGCAGTCTAGATGTCTTAATATTCTTTCATTCAAAAAAGAAAAGAGTATTAAAAGAATCTATTCCCAAATGAGTTGGAATTGGTTGTTGATCAGACAAACACAGGAGAGAAAAATGATGAGATTAAATTTAAATTCCCTGAGATTCTCTTTTTTCTCACATCTGATGTTTCAGATAATTCTGCTCAAGGAAAGGTTGGTGAGGATCTGAATAAAACGGTTCCTGAACTCAAAGGCCAAAAGCATGCTGAATTAACAAAAATAGATGAGAGTTCGACATCAAAGGGGAAGACAAGTTGGTTTAAATTTCCAAAAATTAGCTTTTCATCACCATGGAAAAAAGAAAAAGGTTCTGACAGTGAGAAGCAAGCTGCACATGAAATTCCAACATCTAGCACAGGACCAGTTAAATTTAGTGTCAAAGCAACTGATGTGAAAACTGATGGTCATGATATTTTACCTAAAGGGTCTACAGATGAAGTATCATCATTAACCATTCCTACATCAAAAGAAGTACTTGTTGAAGATGCTGAAAGTACAGTCACTGATGGTGACACAACTCAAATGGTAACAGTGAAGTGCAAAAACCGTGAAACCACAGCAACAGGCACATACGTGACAATGCCCAGCCAACTAGTGACATCAACTGCAAGAACTGAGCTCGCTTTGCTGGAATCAGGTGATTTCACTACGAATGTACAGTCATCCAAAACAAGCAAAATGTCTACGCCTGAATCTTGTCATCAAGGCCAAGTTCCAACCTGTGAGCCTTCATCCGGACTTTGTCAAACTACTCTGACTGAAACCAAAGTTACAAAAACAAATGAGAAACAACAAAGCATCAAAAAACCAGGAATTTTTCAAGGTCCTAACCTATTAACATCCTCACTACCTGAAGGTTCAACACATACACATCCGACAGAACATTCCACAGTTGTCACTAAAGAATATCGTATTCAAGAACAAGTTGCCAGTGGGTCATCTGAACCAGTGAAGTACACCAAAGAATGTTCTTCATTCCAGTCTGAATTTCACTCACCCAAATCAGAATATACTGTATCTGCTGAAGGGCACACCTTCACTAAGAAATATACCAAAACTGAAGGAACTGTAGTTGTCTTAACTGAGAGTTCCATAGTACAAGGGGGTGTAGCTTCTGAAGCAACAGTTACTGATGATACATCTACTATTATCCAAAGAAAGAGAGAAATGATTCAGAGTGAACAAAAACAGTTCTCTGAAATATCCCAACCTTCGTCAGTTTCCATCTCCATAACTGAATCTGAGACAAAAGTAGATAAAAAGACAGAAAATAAGGAATGAAACATATATTTGCAGCCTTAATTATAATTGTGATATGATGCTTTTACACAGTAGTTACCTTTGCTGTTTTCTGCATTTAACTAAATATCTACTTGATTATTCTGTGCTAGAGAGGTGTTTTATAGAATATTGGGATATTTCATATTGCGTTAGGTGTTAAAGATCACACTTTCACATAATAGAACTTGTTCAATAACAACAAATTCAGAGTTGAAAATATAGACTACTTCAGTAAATTATACGTTATTTTGCATATTTACGTATAGGCTGCTCAAAAATTACTTTTGACCTAAATATAACTGGGACAAAGTTTCATGGCTTTAAATCTTCATTCAGTGACAAACACCTTACCTATGATTTTCAGTCAGTTAATGTTGGTGACTTTTTATCTTCACTTAGCTTGATCAAATAATCACCTGCTTAATTTCATGAATATCTAAATTTTAATAAGAAGGTGCTCTCTCAAAATTATTTGTACATCCAAATTATGTTAAAAAGTCCATAATCCATCTCTAATTAAAAAAAATATTTGAATTATCTGCAAGTTCTGAATAATAAGCATTAAGAAGTATGGCCCACTGACCTAACTAGCGTAATAGGATGTGGCACGACAAAATAGTTCATGTCGTCAAGGTAAGCGGTGATAATGATCAGGAATGGAATATTTTCCATCTAAAACACCCAATGTCAGCATCAAACATTTTCAGCAGCAGAGGAACATTTCTTCCACTCAATTCACCTCAGCATTTAGAAGCATATATCACAATACACCAGTATTTTATTTTTTCATTTCTCAAATTAATCATTGTTAGGCCTGTCTGAGTGACATTGTCAGTTAGTGTCAACTTAGGAGCAATTTTCTGCTATAGGCCTGTGTCCACTAGAATTCATTTCACATAGGACACTTACAACCAGAAGGTAGAGAGCACTTTTCATCTCATCAGTCTTGCATCCAGGTCTCAGAGGTAGCCCTAATCCACTGCACCACTCGGTTTTTACAACACAATACTTCTAAAATGATTATGTCACTGATCTAGCACTTGCAATACATGGTGTCACAAAACATGTTTAAAGCACGCATGTGAATAACATACACTCAATAAAAATGTCACAAAGAAAGATTCATCGCTCAAGTGGTTAATTTCAAAATATCAGTGAGCTTAGCAGATATAATTCTAATTTGTTCTTCTCCTGTAAATTCTAAAAATGTATTCAATTCTGTGTGAATATTTTTGTTGTAAATATGATTAACTGAAATTTGTATCCTGAAAACTGCTGTTGATTTATGACGCAATTACTGTGGGATTTTACTCATGTGGAATATTGATTTTGCTTTGCTAAGTTTCTTACAGTTAATTAATTTGCTAATTGTGTGTATGTATCATCAATAAAATATCTGTTTAGACATAAAAATTGGAAAACAGCTTGGTTTGGTTGAAGTAGTAACTATGTGCAGAGTTTTCACAATCCTGTGCAGTGGGGAAGGGGGGGGTTGGGTGGGATGCCAGAGGTGGGTTGGGAACCCGTTTGTTGCTGGGGTGAGTTTTGCTGTGGCTGTTTAACTTATTAGCATCCCACTTGCTAGTTTCCCAACCAATCACAGAGTGCGAGCGTGGTGACAACTCGAACTTATCAATGGAATGATTTCTACTTAAAGGGGACCCAGCAGGGTCAGGGTGGCTCCCATGTGTATTGATTTCTGAAGCTTCATCAGAATGGAAGCGCAATCTGGGAAGGCTGCTCCCTGTTTCTCTGACACTTCCTTGAAGGTCCTGCTGTGGGCTGTGAGGGCCTGCAGAGAATTATTGATTCCTGGAGACAGGGGGAAAAGGCCAGTTTTGCAGACTAATAGGCATGGCTGGAAGTGGCTGACGAAGCAAGCAGCAGGAGCGTTGTCGTTCACGGCTGGATAGTTGGATTCAGTGCTGCAAGAAGCTCAAGGACCTGAGAAGGGGCAGGGAAGGTGAGTGGCACCTCACTTTCAGGTGCCAAACCCCTCCCTTTGACTTGCCCATCATTCTCCTACAAAGCACTCCTCAGACCAACACACCTTGCAGCTACATTCTTTCCTCGCTCTTGAGGCACCTCATCATAACCTCATATGAACAGCCAATGCTCACCCTCACCCGCATTTTGTTGCCACCTCACACCCATTTCTTGCAGTCACCATCCACAAATGTTGCCATTTCAACCTATCAACAAAATCCATTTCATCCTATCAACAAAATCCATTTCTCATATCCATATCTCTGTTTTGTCTCCTTGCAGAAGAAGAGAGTACAGGATCACAAAGAGAGACAGAGAACCAGGGGAGGCCCTCCAGTAATAGCCACCCTGGCCATTGCAAAGGAGGAGGTCACGGGGATCAGCAGGGTGTCAGAATGCATGGCCATTGGCAATGGAGAAATGCGGTGATCTCCCAGAATTAGACAGCACACAGTCACATGGCACATAACAATCATTCCTTTTCCTATAGTACTTTACATAACCCATCACTGAACAATATCATGAAACCTTTATGTCACTGTTTCACTGAAAGTGACCTGTTAGTTCTGCTCCTCAGGAGACTATTCTAATCTCTATTCCTCTTTTCTGTTTCTAGATATGCTGCTGGAAGTGTCTGCATCCGACACTCCCAAACACAAGCTAAGACCCTGGGAGGGAGTGGGGAAAGGAGTGGGAATTAGAGCCTGACCCAGTGGAGCATGCACTGGGTCAATACATAAAACAAACATAAATGTATTTATTAATGACTTAGATAACATAATAGAGAACCATATAGCCCAGTTTGCTGATAACACAAAAATTGGAGGTATAGTAAATAGTGTAGATGTAGTGTAGTCTGGAGCATAAAATTGCGAAGAACAAGTGAGTGGAAAAACTGGATTTCAATGCAGGTAAATAAGAAGTCACCCATTTTGGATCAAAAAAGAACAAATCTGTGTCTTTTATAAATTGTGAAAAGCTAGGAACAGTGGATATTTAGGGGTCCATGGAAACAGCTCATTAAGGGTAATGGTTAAATATAAAAAAAGTAATCAGAAAGTCTAATGGAATGTTAATCTTTATAACTAGAGGGTTCAAATATAAAAAGGTGGAAGTTTGCTGCAGTTTACAAAGCCCTGGTTAGCCCACATGCAGAATCACCAGTATGTTACAGGGCTCCCAGGATTAAATTATGAGGAGAGATTACATAAATTTAGGTGTGTATTCCCTGGAATATAAGGGAATAAACAATGATTTGATAGAAGCTTTTAGGATTTTCGGAATGAATTGAGAAACTTTTTTGGGGCGGTGGGGAGGTGGTGGTTGGTGTGTGGTTTAGGGCAAGAGGGCAAGGTAACCTTAAATCAGAATCAGGCTGCTCAGGAGAGAAGATAGCAAACACTTTATCATACAAAGTGAGTTTGAAGTATGGAACTCTACCACAAGATGCAGTAGATGCTAACTCAACCTGGAGATTTGAAACTCATGGGTTCTCCTTTTTAAAGAATGACGCTGGCAGAATATCAAGGATTCATGTAGGCGGTGACAGCCACACCAGACTTCATGTTGCAGATAGCAGCTCAGGTGAAGGAATCCACTCGCATCATCTACAGAACATTGGGGATATCTAACAACACGCAGGTTACCATGGAGCATGTAACAGCTCCAGGGAACCTGCAGTGGCAGCCCCATGATAGAGGCTTTAAGGGCTGAGATTGCTACTATAAATGAAGGAGTGCCAGGTTGGGGAAAGCTGCATCTTGCAGCTTTGACAGGCTTGATAATTGGGATCAACAACAATGAGACAGTGCTTCACTGATCTCACTGATACTGTGCCCACAGATCATTGGCTATGTTAAATCAGTGCCCAATACTAGTGGTGGGGCAGGAAAAAACAAGTTTGATGGTGCTGTCTCTCAGAATAACAACAGATGTATTCCCTTCCAACTGCCCTCACTGATGCATTAGTAGCAGAAAGAGGGCAGGGCCAGGCAGTAGTGCAAGAGATGGAGCCTGCAGCAGGTTCATTTCACAACTTAACTGTTGTTAACTCTGACTCCATGGATGTTTCGCATTTGCAAAGGGTACAAACATTTAGACATGCCACTGACTAATTCACTATGTGATTTTACCCAGTTGTCTGTCGACTTTCACTTGTGAACGTGTTTGCAGACGCAGGCAATGCAGTAATCTCTTGCTCTCTCAGTCAAACCTTGCAGGAAACGGCTTGGCTCACTGAGGTTACCTCAAAGAAAGTTGCATTCAGGTGCTGATTGTGATCATGTGAAAGCCCCAGCAGGCCATTTTATGGAGGATGTTAGCAAAGCTCCCCCACCCCTGTTATTTTAGGCTGCAGTATAGTATGGGAATCGTATGGCAGGTTAAGAGAGAGGTCATTTTTCAGTCACCAGCTTCTAAAATAGAAAGAATGCTTCTGCCAGCAGATTCCTGCACATGTTGTCTAGCTTCAAACTCTGAGGAGGATTTACTGAAGTTGACTTTTATCAATTTCTATATCATTTTAACCAAGTTAAAAAATCATTCCACATTAATCTAATTCATCAAATTTTGTTAATCAAATGTTACTTGAGTGCATGTTGCTGCAATATGCAAGAATTCAACTTTTTCGTCATTCCGTAATTACCCAATGTTTCCCTCCAACATTGTTAGTAACAGATCTCAGAGAAAGATCCTGTTATCCTGCAGGATTTTTTTAAGCTTGAAAAGCTATTGTTCAATCCTCCAAGTATTTTGTGCTCTTGGCAAACAAGTGGATAACGTGGTCAATTCTCATGTGAACTCTGAGTGGTATTTTTCTGCCTGCTCAGGTTTCTAACAGGACATTTGAACGTGTGCCTGTGCAACACATTAGCAGTACGATGTAAATTTTAAATACTACTGATTGGGCTTCATATTATTTGAAAGCAAACCTTGAGCGGCTATCATAGTGGTGCAATAGTAATTGAGATACAGTGGAGTGTGCCGTAGTGATAGGAACTGGTTCAGTCCCATGGTGGTTCACTCCATGGTGGATGGCCTCCAAATGGACGCAGAGCACATTCTCACAAGCCATCATTTAGCTTGATTCATTTTAAGGCTTTACTCATACACTTCAAAACTAAGTACCACTCTGTGACATTGCCCATTTCCCCTACAAACCAAAGGGTAACTTTATGCACTCAACCTATGATGATATAGTATTTCTTAGGTGTCAGAACTGCCATGAGCCCTTGCCTTCTTCTGGAGTCCCAATAAGAATAATAAATATTCATGTGAGATGCACTATGTTTATTAAAAATAAGTAAAACCAAAAAAAGAAAGCAG
This sequence comes from Cetorhinus maximus, assembly GCF_964194155.1. Classification (NCBI taxonomy): domain Eukaryota; kingdom Metazoa; phylum Chordata; class Chondrichthyes; order Lamniformes; family Cetorhinidae; genus Cetorhinus; species Cetorhinus maximus. The sequence goes on along the minus strand of NC_135896.1, from coordinate 42,576,838 downwards.
ATGTTACTTGGTTTCAGATTTTTTTCTAAAACTTTGTTTCCCTGAAAATTATAAAAATAAAACTTGCAATGGGAGTGGAAACTAGTGGTGGTGGATCATTGCCAGTGATAGTGATAGACCCTGCCCAATTTTCTTTCCATTGACTTAGGGCCAGGTTGTATAACAAGTGGCCAATCAACCATCACCAGCTTTCCTCGGGGGCAGACCACCAACCCCCCCCCCCCCACCCCCCCACCGCCACCCCTCACCCCCACCCGAACCCCATACAGTACAAAGAACATATATGATGTAACTTCACTTGCTGTAGAGAGGAAATTTCCATGGTATGTTACTTGAGGATGCCATTTCTCTGGTTTTGGCTAATTGTACTGTGTTGTTTATTTGCACAATTAGTAACAGAAACTAGCTATTGGCATTAAGTTTTAAATATTTTTAGCAGTCTTGTAATTTCCAAAAGTAAATGCAAGTAGGCAAGTGCATTGGAGATGTGTCCTCTCGATGTGTTAAACTGTATCATGTAAAAGTTGTGCAAAAGCAATAATGGCAATTCATCCCTGGTAGGATTTACATTTCTTTTACTTTTGGTCAGATTCCAAACTCCAAAGTATTGACTAATGCTGAAGTCTTCAAGCTTTGCCAGTCCTTCAGTAATACACTCAAATCATCCAGGGTCTAGACAGCAATTGTCAACAGGATATTCCATCTTTGTCACAGCCAGGTCGCAATTTATACTCGCTACATCATCCCTGTTTTAGCAAATTACAATGAATATTCTAATACTAATGTATCCAGTAGGTACAACACTAGAGTACTGGTGTCTCAACTAAAAGAGCTGAGTTCATATCACAATTTCAACTGATTTGTGTGCTTAGCCTTATTTTAAAGGAGATGTGCCAGCCCACATGGCTGGGCCAGAATTTTATGGCCCCCTCACGGCGGGGTTGGGACCGTAAAATGTGGCAAGCCATTCTCAACTCTATTGACTTCGGCGTGACTGTAAAACCCCACTGCCATAAAATTCTACCCCAGGCCTCAAGAATTTAAAGGTATAGGCCCAAATTTTGGCATTGGGCCAAGTGTCAGGCATGGGGCCGGGGGGGTGCATAATACGGCGAGAAGGCCAAAAATCAGTTTTATGCCATTGTGAAACCAGTTTGCAATCGTCTGCTCCAGCCATCAATGGCGTTTCCGGAAGCTGGATGTCAGAACTTTATTTTATAAGCCCTGCTGGCCAGAATCATCCCCCCAAGGCGTTCACCTGCCAACTTGAACTTCGAGGTGAGTGCACAGCGCTCATGAGCAAGGCCTGTAGGACATCAAAGATGAGGCACTGGCATTCATGGGGGGGACAGGCAGATCACTTTTTTCCGCTGGTTTTCAGTGCGTACCGGGGCAAGGACTCCATTGTGGGTCAGACCAGGGGTGGGGGTGCAAGGCAGCACAGACTGACTGAAGGAAAGACTCAAGCACATACTAGGGGTTGCTGGGGGAGGCAGAGGGGGAGGGGTGGGTGGGTTGGTGAGGGAAGTGACCACACACTTGGAAAATTCAGTTGCTGCTCCATCCTTATACTTGCAAACAGGCCTCTGAAGCATTTTTGCCCACTCAAGCAATGCGAAAGCTTACAAGTGTCACCAAATGCACCAGAACTTTTCACCCATTGGGCGCAGACTGCAAGTTAACGTGTGTTTTAGGGGGCAGCAGAGCAATTGGCCGAGTGGGCAAATAGTACAGTCCCATTGTGAAAGATGGCCATGGTGCAGTCACTGGTGGAGATGCTCACAGCCCCTTGCAGTTTCTTTATTAAGGTTTGGACCAGTCTCCATTATGGTTCAAGCTAACAGTGCAGCCTTGCAGTGTGGGTTAGGAGAATGCCTGCACCTGAGCTGAGAGCACAGCATGCAGTCCAGTGGCTGAAGCTGCCACAAATCAGTCAAGTGGTGTGGGAGGGTGGGGGGTGGGGTTTCAGACAGCCAATGAGCGCACTACACACTGGCCATCCAATTGGTAGCCAGCATATTCCTGCATGCATGAAGGGGCTTTCAGACTTAACCAAGAGAGGTTCTTAGTGCACCTGTGCTAAGCCATGTTTCTCTCTCTTTGATCTTACAGGAGGACAATGTCAGGATCATGGAGCCTGGTGATTTAACAGTGTGCCTCATGGTTTACTGGGAGCAGAGAAGAAGAAGAAGAGAGCGGCAGAGGCACCTGGCTCAGCAAAGGGAGGAGCACCTCCATCAAGATGGTGGGGTGGCAGGGCCTGCTGTGCACACAGCTGAAGATCCAGAGAGAGCCGCTGCTTGTAGGCGTCTCACTAGACCCAGGGTCTATACATAGCGCTTGTCATTTCTGCAGGTGACTGAGAACCAGTGTCGTTGAAGACTGCGCATGTTAGGGAACTGGTTGGTCACATATGCCACCTGCTGCAGGATTTGTTGTCACGTGGACATGGAGAGTATCCACTGCCAGTGGCCATGAAAGTGACCATGGTGCTCAATTTTAACGCCAGTGGCTCCTTCCAGGGTTGCACTGGCGACCTGTGTGGGATCTCACAAGACTTCGTGCACAAGTGTATCCAGGAGATCACGAACCCCATCTTTGCGAAGACACAGAAACTTGTGCATTTCACCTGGGACCAGGAAAGCCAGGAAGCAAGAGCACTGGGATTTTGCGCAGATCTGAGGTTTTCCAGAGGCACAGGGTGCCATCGACTGCACTCACACTGCGCTTAGATCTCCATGGCAACAAGCAGTCAACTACATCAACCGCAAGGCTTCCATTCGCTGAATGTTCAGCTGGTGTGCAACCACCATAAACACATCCTACAGGTCTGCACACAATTCCCAGGAGGTGTCTATGACTCCTACATCCTTAGCAGGTCTCAGATCCCTGACATCTTCCAGCGACCAGAGAGGTTGCAGGGTTGGCTCCTTGGGGACAAGGGCTACCCGTAGAGGACAAGGCTGATGATGCCCGTGCGGCAGTCTCAGTCTGCAGCAGAGCGATGATATAACGAGGCTCATGCTGTGACCCGGGCTTTGGTGGAGCAAATGACTGATATATTGAAAACGAGGTTCCAGTGCCTCAACACGTCCAGTGGAGCACTGCAATACAGTCCCCAGAGGGTGTTGTGCATCATCGCTGCTTGCTCAGCGCTCCACAACCTGGTACTGCAAAGTGGAGAGGACCTGGCTGAGGAGGAGATGGAGGAGCTGCACATATACTCCGATGAGGAGGATGTCAAAGGGGATGATGATCATGATGAGGCCCTTGAAAGCGAGAATGCCGGCGATGAGGCCATCAGACTGGCCAGATGAGACAGGGGCACTCAGGAGGCCCTCATAGCCGCGAGAATCATGGAGGATGATGATGAGATGCAGTGAGGACAGTCCTGACATCCTCACCTAGCATCAGTGAACCTGTGTGTCTGTTGGCGGCACACATGCCCTCACTGCTCAGGCTCATGTCATGGACGCGCAGCGGAGATCCTAATAGTCACTACATTCCAGGAGGATGATGATGACATGCAGTGAAGACACTCCATAGATCTTCACATTGCCTCTGTGAATGTCTCACTCCTGTCTGGCTGAGGGTAGTTCGCTTGCGCTCTGTGATCAGGGTCATATCATGGAGATGCAGCCATGAAACTTTAAATGCACCTGATTCTTTGACCGCCTTCAGCACCTGTCCCCTTCAGGTGCACAGCGTCACCAGTCACAGTTGCTGAAGAGATGAGGGGCCAGCCTGACCTCAAAGATGCTGAGAGCACACAGAGAGAATGATGGAACTCTGTGACTCCTGCCCGTGACATTCTGGCAGCAATGTCAAGCACCATTGAGGTGCAGGCATCAGTAATGTGTCCAGTGAGTGTGAAGCTAGACCACTACTTTGGTCTGAAGGTTACACACTTCACAGGGAAGAGGTGCTGGACTGAGACACCTGCCTTAATCTTGTGCCGGAATATCTGAGTGACACGAACACTGCTTATCATAACAAGGGGAAATATGCAAGGAGACCTTCTTGGGAGTTTATTTACAATAGTGAATATTAAATACAAGTAATCCTACCAGTGTTGGCCTCGGTGTGTTGGCATGCCAGCCCTATCGCCTCAAACTGAAGGTGCACAGACTCTTCCATCGTGCCTTGCAACCTGAGGAGTGCAGTAGACATCCCTTCCTCATGTTCCAAGTTTGCCTTTGCAGCCCTGCAACTGAGGTATGACCGATTAACTCAGCAGATTTCTGGTCTCCAGCAGTCCTCCGAGTGCTGAAAGCCTTGGAAGTCCTTGCCGCCATCTGCTGTGGACCAGACAGTGTGATGTGCTCATCAGATTGTGACCCCAAGACTACACTAGAACTAGGTCCCACCAAGGTGAGTGTCTCTGTGCTGGTGGTTGAGCGCTGTGACAGGACTTTAATTATGGTGTCATCAGATTGTTCTTCTGAGGTGTCTTCGAGGCTGGAGTCGAGGACCTGGCTCGTGGACCCCCTCAGCTGCTTCCCAGGTGTGCCTACGAAAGCAAGGAGGGATAATTAGTGCATGGCAGGGGACTGCGGAACAGGGGAACTGACTCACAGCATGGTTGTCCAATGGATGTTGCAATGCTGGATCCACATTTGGCAAAGCACCTCATAGCTCACCGTTAGCACAGGACTGGTCCAGATGGTCACCAGCCAGCTGGATGGCTCTGTTTTCAAGATCTATGAGGACCTTGATGTTGGGCATTCCATCATCAGTCTGCGGCCTCTCCCTTTTGTTATCTCTCTGCATGAATACAGATGGAGAGTGTAAGCAGGGTGCCAAACAGGCCAGGTGATAAGGATGCCTGGCATGTGTGGGTGGTGAGTGATGCCATGGATGGGATGAGGACATGATCTGCAGGGCAGATGAAGGTGTGTTTGAAAGACTGAATGGTGATGTCCCTTGAACTGGCAGTGAGTGAGATCCCTGTGGATGTGTGATGGGTTTGTGAGTGTGTGAGTTGAGAGTGATGAGAAGAGTGACTTACCATAGTGGAACGAAGGAGATCATTCATTGTCTTTTGGCATTGTGTATCTGTCCTCTTTTGCAGGGTGTTGGTGCTGACCACTGCTGTCACAGCCTCTGATGCTCGATTGGTGACCTTGCTTGCAGGTCCTCGCCCAGAGCAGGGGTAGAGGACTACACGGTGGGCCTCCAAAGTGACCAATAGGCGCCCAAAGAATGTGTCACTAAATTGGAGGGCAGCTATGACTTTGCAGCAGCTTCCAATGCCTTAGACAATGCTAGCTCTGTGCAGGGGCGCCATTTAAATATGGCGTCCGGATTACCGAAGGCCTGAGGTGACGGTGGGGCGAGTGAAACAGAGGCCGCGATCTGGTGTGTTTCCTGAGAATGCATTATTTATGAGGCAGGACGTGCTGGGAATGGGAAGATACGATGTGAAAAGCCGCCATTGCGGCCGGCGGGTAAAAGGTCCTTTCTCCCGCCCGCTACCTCACTTTGCAAAACGGGGACAATCCTGCTCATACTGTTGAAGGAGGTATTACATCCCACCTCTCCCCCACCAGCACCGTCCCTGGCACTGCTTAAGAGCACATTGTAATAAGTTAACGAATCACTGGCGGCAAACACAAGTGGGAAACTTAATTGATTTTATCCTGCCTGACCTAAGACACTGAGGGTGAAATCATCCCAGATTTGCACTAAGTGCGGTAGCAGGTGGGTAAAACGACATTTTACCTGCCGGCCGCAATGGCAGCTTTTCATGCCATAATGCCCCAAACCCACTGCATTATTTATGTATTCCCGGGAAACACATCGTTTCCATGGCGGGCGGGCTCTCATTCGCCCACCACACCATTCCCTCGCTACTTCATCATACTGGGCACCACAGTTGAAGTCTAGCCATGGGCACACATCTCAATGCTTCCAGCCCAGGACTGCTGCACAGGAGACAGGATTACCCAGAAAGGCAAAAAGACTGAAGGGGCCTGCTTCAGTGACGCGTCCCTTGAGTGCCTTTTGAACACCGTGGAGGCCTGCTGTGATGTTCTCTACCCTCGTTCTGGCCACAGGGTGGGCAACTGCATCGCCAATCCAGCATGGGAGATGGTGATCAGTGTCAATGCCCTCCAAAAGAGGACAGCTACCCAGTGCCGCAAGAGGATGAATGGTCTCATTCGTTCAGCCAGGGTAAGTCACTCTTCTCATCACTCTCAACTCACACACTCACAAACCCATCACACATCCACAGGGATCTCACACCTCAAGGGACAACACCACTAAATCTCTCACACACCCTCACATCTCCATCAGGTTCATACCTTCTTGAGCTTGTGTCCTCATCCCGTCCATGTCTCCGCTCACCACACAAACATTCCACACAGTGCCATGTCTCCTGCTCACACTCTCTCCATCTGTTTCCATGCAGGAGAAGCCTGCTCACATCAGCAGGGAGAGGTCCCAGACCAGGGGTGCAGTGGCCCACACTAGGCCCCTCACTCACGTTGAGGAGCGTGCCATCAGACTGTGAGGACATGGACCATGCCTGCAGTGACAGTGAGGTCGGCGGCGAACACCCTCATGAGGATCATGCACCACATCATCCCTCTCAATGCACATGTGAATGTCCCGCTTTTGACTCTGCTGACCTGCAAGCTTGGATTCACAATCTGGTGGTCACCGCACGGACACGTGTCTGCAGCAGGAGGAGGCAGGTTCGGCTGAGCTCCTCAACACTCGTAGGACTGCTGGGGAACAGGGAGGTCCGACTCAGATGATGAACCTCTGGATTTGGCCTTTCAGCTCATCCTGGAGAGTTGCAGAAAGCGTGCGAACATCACACAGAGCTATTGGAAACACTCAGCAGACTGGCATGCGAGTGCGTCTGCCTGCTCTCTGATGAAGTGGTGCCCACATGTACGTGTATGGAGGTCTCCATGGGGAGGATGGCGAACGCCATGGAGACCCTGGTCCAGCAGAACGTGGAGATGTGTGCAGATCTGCATTCCGTCGCGGGAGCTTTGGGTGAGTTCCTGCAGTGGCCACGCAAGAGGGAAATGAGGCACCTCGATGTCCCTCCAGGTGTTACTTCCCCTCATGGAGTCAGGCCATGGCCCCCAGTTACCCGAAGGGAGGAGGAGCGGCAGCTGGAACCCCATGGTTATCCACACAGGAATCTCAGAGGCTGTCTTCTCCCTCCAAGTCCCTTTGCCTATGAGCCCCTCAACCTAGTCCTCTGTCACCGCAGAGGGAGCAGCCAGCCTATGAGTGATTCTGGAGGATGTAGTGTGTGTGTGGCAGCGCCTTTTTGAGCCTCATGCATGCACTCTCCCACACACACGGATCCTTCACGTATCACACTCACCTCAGTGTCCTGAGCATTTCCAATGCTGCCTGCTGGGGTTCACTTTCAGTTGTCCATCTGAGCTGACCCGCATCTCCGCCCACCCACTGATCACACCCCCATCTGATCTCGCCCACCATGACTCTCATTTCACTTTCAATTTAGACAGCATGGCCTTGATTCACTTTTTTGTAAGATCCCCCGCCTATTCCCCTCCCCCAGTCACCCATTTCCTTTCCCCCATCACAGTTGACCCCCAGGCATAACCTTCCACCTCTCCACCGTGACCTACCAGCCACAACCCTTTGCCTTTGGGGATGTCCAGGTGAATGTGCAAGTTCCCCTGCTTCCCAAAGTCCTACCCCCATCTACGTTAACCACCCCGACCTCCTCCTTCCCACCCCCAGGGTCTGTGTCTGCCTCTGAGTCCCCAACAACTACCCTCGCCGTCCCTTCCACTGCGACCGTTGAACCCTCACCCTCCCACCCTACCGCCTCACTCTACCCTCGGCCATTCTCACCGTTCCCTCATTCCACACCCATCCTCAATTCGCTCCCCAGAAAGCAGTCATGGACTCATCTTTGCATGTTCCCCTGGACATCCCCCACTCTGGACCCCTTCCCTCCTTGGAACCCCTCCCCCACTGGACTCCCCCACCACCCCCCCCACCCCCCACCTCCCCCCACCCCGCCACCCTTGGTCCTCCCCACTCCCACCCCGGACTCCACCACCGCTCAGTCCTTCTCCCTTCCTGAATCCTTCAGACACCCTTACTTTAGCCGCCACCTTTAGTCCTTCCCACTTCCCGACTCCTTCCTCCACCCTTACTTCTTCCTCCAGCCTTATTTCCTCCCCTCTCCGCAGTCCTTCCTCTTCCTCCTGGAGTCCCTCCCCTCTCTGCATTCCTTCCTCCCCCAAGACTCCCTCCCTTCTCTGCACTCCTTCCTCCTTCCAGACTTCGTCCCTCTCACCGCACTCCTTCCTCCTCCTGGACTCCCTTTCTTTCCCCACACTCCTTTCTCCCCCTGGACTCCCTCCCCTCTCTGCACTCCTTCCTCCCCCAAGACTCCCTCCCTTCTCCAGACTACTTCTTCCCCACAGGCTCCTTCCCCACTCTGAACTTCTTCCCTCACACCTTCCACCCCCCTTACACCTACCTCCCCAGTTGCTGTCTTCTCCCCGTTACCCTGTTCTCCCCCTACTTCCTCCCCCTCACCCCAACCTGGCACCTTCATGCCCCCCCACTCCCAACCTCACCCCATCCTGACACCTCTTCCTCTTCCAGTTGAACCTAGACCTTCGTCTCCCACCCCCGGTGCATCTTCCTATCCCAAACACAGCTGGGCTTTCCTCTCCACTTCCTCAACCATCAACCGTTGTGAGTAGACCCTCAACGGTGACTTTCCAACATCCGTGAGCTGCTTCACAGCAGAGCCCCGGCCATGAGAGTCCACCCAGCATGCCATGGACATTCCCCCAGCGTGCTGTTGGTGTCGGGCTCCAGCATCTTCTGCTCCTCAGGCGTTCGCGATGTGAGCGAGGCCCTGGTGGGTAAGTCCCGACTTCTGCGCATCACACTTGTCAAGACACGTTCTGCACCAGCGTGTTTTCCTGCCGACGTGGGCGGATGATCCACCTGGGGGGTGGGGGGAAGGGGATGATTCCAGCAGGCTGGCTTTATAATGATATGCAGATGTATCACAATGAAGTCCCCGATGTCTGATGTCAGGGAACGTGGCCTGACAGCGACAGGCTGAGCGGACAATCGCAAACTGGTTTCACGACGTTGTGTAAGCAATTTTTGGCCTTCTCGCCATATTGTCTGTTCACACTGCCGAGACCATAAGACCATAAGGCACAGGAGCAGCATCAAGTCTGCTTCACCATTCAATGAGATCATGGCTGATCAGTTAATCCTCAACTCCACTTTCCTGCCTTTTTCCCATAACCGTCGATTCCCTTACTGATTAAAAATCTGTCTATCTCAGCCTTAAATATATTTAACGACCCACAGTGCGAGAGGAGGTCCCTGGGACAGGCATTCAGCAACGCCAAGAGGATCTAGTCTACCCAGAGGACCTAGCATCTAGTCTATACTCAAGTAGGAGTAAGAGTAAAATAAAAGCAAGGGTCCATATTCTTTTTAGTTAAGATATGTCTGGGAAGTTCAGTCCCGTGATTTGCACATCTTGCACTATGTGGGAAATCCTAGGCATTCCTGGCAATCTGGACAACCATGTGTGCATCAGGTGTCTCTGACTGGAGCAACTTGAGCTCCAGGTTTTGGAGCTTGAGGCGTAGCTGGGGGCACTACGGTGTATTCACGAGGCTGACAGGTTCGTGGATAGCACGTTTCAGGATGTGGACACCCCATAATTTAAGAAAGTGCAAGCAGAGAGGGAATGGGTGACTTCCAGACAGAAGGGGACCAGGCAGGTAGTGAGGGAATCCCCTGAGTGCATCTCGCTCGCAAACCGTTTTTCAGCCTTGGAAAACGGTGAGAGTGACAGTTCCTTTGTGGAGGCCAACCAGAGCCAAGGCCATGGCACTGTGGGTGGTCTAGCTGGTTGCGGGTGGGAGAGGAAGAAGTGTGGAAGGGCAATATTAGTAGAGGACTCTTTAGTGAGGGGAGTAGGCAGGCGCTTCTGCAACCGTAGATGTGACTCCAGGATGGTATGTTGCCTCCTGGGTGCCAAGGTCAAGGATGCCATGGAACAGCTGCAGGACATTCTAAAGGGGGAGGGTGAACAGCCAGAGGTCGTGGTCCATGTTTGGACCAATGACATAGGAAGAAAGAGAAATGAGGTCCTGCAAGCAGACTTTAGGGAGTTAGATAGAAAATTGAAAAGCAGGGCTTCAAAGGTAGTAATCTCCAGATTACCCCAGTTCCACACAGTACTGAGTATAGGAACAGAAGGAAAGAGTAGATGAATGCGTGGCTGGAGAGACGATACAGGAGAGGGGACTTTAGATTCCTGGGGCATTGGGACCGTTTCTGGGGGAGGTGGGACCTGTACAAGTTGAATGGGTTACATCTGAACAGGAACGGGACCAACACGAATGGGAGGTTTGCTAATGCTGTTGGGGCAGATTTAAACTATATTGGCAGGGGGGGTTGTGATCCTGAAAAGTAGTTCAGAGGGGAGAGAAGCTGAGATGGAATTAGAAGTTAAAACACTAGTAAGTGAATCTGAAAGGCAGAGGAAACATTCTGTGGGGGGATGCATCACATTTCAACAACAATCCTTTCCTCTGGTCAAAACGTACTAATAGGTTGGACGAGTGCAACAATTGTTTCACCTTAGTGAAAGCTTCTTTCTGGGGTGCCTCCCAAGACCAATGTTGGTTCTTCTTGAGTAGAGAATGCAGGGGGGCCAGTTCTGTAGACAAATTGGGTAAGAACCGCCCATAATAATTGGTTATTCCCAAGAATGATTTGAACTCTGAGGTGTTCTTTGGGTGCAGGTGCCTCTCTTATGGCTCTCACTTTCTCCTCAACCTGGTGGAGGCCCTGTGAATCCACCCGGTGACCCAAATAGATTACCTCCCTTGCTTGGAACGTGCACTTTCCTTTTTTTAAGCGCACTCCAGCCTGCAAGAAACATTTTAAGTCTTCTTCCAAGTTCGCCAAATGCTCCTTTTCAGTGAGTCTTGTAACCAGAACATCATATAAATAAACTACAATGTGGGGCAGTCCCTGCAATAAACTTTCCACTGTTCTCTGGAAGATGGCGCAAGCTGAGGAGACACTGAAAGGTAATCGTGTATATTGGTACAAACCCCTTTTGGGTATTAATTGTGACAAATTCCCGGGAGGCCTTCTCTAACTCTAATTGTATTTTTGTAGTAGCTCAGGTATTCCACTTGCTCTTAGCTGGAAAATTTCAACCCATTCTAATTTAATCTCCTTTAGCCAGTTTCGTCCCAGGAGACTTGGCCCTTCACCTGGTACCACCATCAAGGGAAGCTTTGCTGATTGGCTTCCGTAATGGACAGTAACTCTACTTATCCCTTTGACTTGGATGTCTTCCCCTGTGCCCTTAATTTGGCATTAGTTTCTTCTAAATTTAGGTCATGTTCTCGATTCTTCAAATATCGGAAGGTATGCTCACAAATCACTGTAGTGGAAGCTCCTGTGTCCACTTTCATACGAATAGGTCTGCCATTCACTTTTACTATTACATAACTTGGTTCTGTTTTCCCTAACTTCAAATTAAATAATGAATAAATATCTGAATTTGTTGCTTCAGTCTCTTCTACACTATAAATCCCACAGGGTTTTCTCATTTTGTTTGAAAGTCTGCCTGATTCTTTCCTTACACCATCTCATTATGTTTCCGTTTCGATGACAATAAAAACATTTGATTTTTTTAAACTGCCAGTCATTGCTAGTCAGCTTATTTCCACCTCTGTTGCTACTATTCCATATTTTGCTGCTGAGTCGATTCTTTTTACTTTTCTGTTCGTGGTGGCTGTTTCCTGCCTCTCTGCAGAGCCTTGCATTTTCACGCCCTTTCCTTGCATTTTCACGCCCTTTCCTTGCATTTTCACGCCCTTTCCTTGCATTTTCACGCCTTTTCCTTGCATTTTCGTGCCCTTTCCTTGAATTTTCACGCTCTTTTCGGCTGGGGCTTCTCTCCCCATGGTGGAGGATGGCACCATTTTGCACTCCCTGTATGGTTTTTGAATCCTTTACTGCGCTTTCCATGGCCAGTCCTGTCTCTAGGCCTTCTTAAAATCCAAATTTGTTTCGGACAGTAATCTCTTCTGAATTGTGTCCTCATAAACACCGCACACTAAACAGTCTCTGAGCATATCGTTTAAAGATGTACCAAGCTTGCAATGTTCTGTTAACTGTTTCAAACTTGCCACATAACAAGCAACTGTCTCCCCTGGGGCTATGTTCCTTGAATTAAACTTGAAACGTTGCATCGTCACCGAGGGCTTTGGCTGGTAACGACCCTTCATGAAGTCCACCAATTTGTCAAAATTTTTCAAATCTGGGGCACTGGATGCCATCAAACTTCGAATTAAGCCATAGGTTTTATTCCCGCGTGCAGATAAGACAATCGCCCGTCTCTTCTCTTCCCCTGTAATGTCGTTTGCTTGGAAATAGAATGCAAGGCGTTCAATATATTGAGACCAATCAACCATGGCCAGATTGAATGGATTAATTCTCCTCAATTGTGGCATGCTTTAGAGGATTGCTTCGATGAATTGAACAGAAACTTCTACTTCGACTGTGCGACGTGCAGCCCAATTTTGATTATTTTGATTTCCTCCATGATTTTACTCTTGAAGCTGGTTCGTTGTATCTTTCTTCTATCCTTGTTTTATCCTTCTTTCCCCTTGTCACCGGTTTGTTGCGTCCTTGTCACAAGTTTGTTGGCATCGTTTATTCTCGTTTTATCCTTGCTTTATCCTCATTTTATCCTCATCACCAGTTTATGGTGACTTGTGAGTCACACTTGCACTCTTGATGCAGGGTGATTGAGTTGGTACTTCAGATAGAGTAGTTCTGCAGATACTTCTTAGGTGGAACACATTCTGTTTATTTACAAGGTACTAAGCAGCTTCACATGCGTGTTTCTACACCAAACTCTATCTACATACTTCTGCTGCTCACTTGCAGACTACTGACTCCTAGCTAACTATTAACTCCTCTGCCATTTCCTGGTTCCCCAATATTATTTCCCCAGCTTCATTCTCTAAGGGGCCTATGTTCACTTTGACCTCTCACTTCCTTTTTATATATTTAAAGAAGCTCTTACTGTCAGTTTTTGCTAGTTTACCCTCAAAGTTTATTGTCTCCCTCTTTATTATTTCTTTGCTCAACTTTTGTTGGTTTTTAAAACTTTCCTAATCCTCTGGTTTACCACTAACCTTTGCCATGTTGCATGTTTTTTCTTTCAATTTAATGCTATCCTTAACTTCCTTGGTTAACGATGGTTACTTTATCCCCTTCCTGAAATCCTTCTTCCTCATTTGGATGTATCTTTGTTGTGAGTCAAGAACTATTTTCTTAAATACCTGCCATTGTTCATCAACTGTCTTCTCTGCTAAAGTCTTTCCCAGTCCACTCCAGCCAACCCTGCCCTCATTCCTTTGTTTTTTGGCCTTCTCGCCATATTGTCTGCTCACGCTGCCAAAAATGCCCGATGCCAGTGGGTGCAGAAAATTTCGCCCAGAATCTTTTTGGGGACTTTTTCTTCAGCATCCAGTAGTAGTTGGGCTGCTCATGGCCTGGTGCAAATGGGGATGATTCCGGTGAGCTGGGCTTATAATGATATGCCGATGTATTACAATGAGGTTCCCGAGATCCGACGGCGGGAAATGTGGCCCGCCATTGATGGGCAGAGCGGACGACTGCAAACTGGTTTCACGACATTGTGAAACCGATTTTTCTCTTTGCATCAGTCCTGGGCTGGAAGCACTGAGAGGTGTGCGCACGGCACATGGTGCCCGACCTGATGAAACAGCGATGTGACAACATAGCAAGTGAATTGGAGCCCGCCCGCCATTGAAACGGTGTGTTTCCCAGAAAAACATCATTAATAAGGTGGGATTAAGACGATACAGCGTGAAAAGCCGCCATTGCGACTGGCAGGTAAAACGTCCTTTTTCCTGCCTGCTACCACATTTAGTGCTAATCTGGGATGATTCTGCCCTCTGTGTAGAATTTTGGTGGGACAGTGGGAGCAATGCTCTGTGACCCATTGCTGGCACATGCGTTACTCCCTCCAAGATTGGTTCCCCCTCCTGGCTTGCTTCCTGGTTTAGTGTTATAGTTGGATAATTGCCTTCCTGCACCAGTCTGGTTGTAATCTAATTAGTTTTGGCCTCCTGATGCCAGTTCTGCTTACTTTGTGCCCACTTTTGGGTAGAAGTCAAAATACTGCCATCATCTTTATGAAACTCAAGTAAGGAAAATATCGAAAGGATTGAACTGATGCAGCAGCCAGCACTGAAATTCCATACTTGCAACTCAAGACCTGCAAATTCCTAACTTTATTAATGTCTGAAAAAAAACAATTAAAAGGAAAAATAGAGGGAAGAGGACAGCTGAAAGGCTTTGCACATCAGCATCATAAAGAACTCAATGAACAATTCATATTTCCTACCAGTAACAGAGTGGCTAACAGGACTTAACAAATACAGTACTGAATATATATGTACACACAGGGAAATGACTCAAATGCAGTACTGAATATATATATATACACAGAGAATTGACTCAAATACAGTAATGAATATATATATACACAGGTAAATGACTCGAATACAGTACTGAATATATATACACAGAAAAATGACTCAAATACAATACTGAATATTTATATATACACACAAGGAAATGACTCAGATCTCAAGTCAGTTCAGAAAAGCTGCAAATCACAGAATTCCTGACCGATCAGATGCACTGTTTTATTTGGAATACTGACTGTAATTCTTTGAAGTACATCACTCTGTATTATTACCTAATATGGATTGAAGTGCAGCAGATTGCTTTTCATGAGTAAACTTGGCAGACTTGGGTAGAACAAATCATGTAAACACAGACTCCTCTGCATCTCTGCACAAAATTATGTAGAGTTCTGTTTTGCTGCCGACCTTTTTTAGATAGCTTGTCACCCATTACCAGAACTGCAAGCATTGTAAAATTGAATTAACTTTTAAACTTCTATTATGTGTGTATTCTTGCTCAAAAATGCTAAATAAGGAAGTGAAAACTCTGTTCTGAAGATATGTTGCTTCTTCGCTAAATGGAAAATTCCATATTTAGCAATGAACATTTTTCAAAATATTCTCAAGCTGTTATATTTATTTTTTATTGTGTTGGTGACTGTGTTATCATGGTAAATTAGAAAACCTTTGTCTACACTGAGGTTATTGGTGTTGATTCTTTCCTACATGCTGCAACTGCTCAGTCAACACACAGTTGCAGTGTGGAGTGAGCCTTTGTTATGCCAAATCATAAAAGGACAATAAAGATTAATACTGAGGACAACAAGAAAAAGGAAAGAACATTTTCGAAATCATCTGTGCCCTTTCATGACTAAATTAGGTATGTTACACTTCTGTTAATGTTACATTACATTTCACATTAGCTTCCCTCAAGATGCATTGCAATACAAAATGTTATCTTAACCTTTAGACAACATGCAGCAGGGGAAGGTTCAACCAGTATTGTACAACTCTTGCTAGTAGTTGTGTAGGCCTGTGGACAGTGAGGTCAGCATCGGATTTAACTGTCTGTGACTTCCTGTCACTCAGGGGAATTTTAATCTCCTCCTGCCTGGTGCGAGCAGGCTGTTTGAGCTGTTAAAATAAGACTGGTGTACTTCCTGCCCAGTGCCCACTGCCATTTTAACTGCATGCATTTCTCAGTTAATCGAGGCTTCTCCCGTTACAGGCATTACTATAATGCTCATTGTATATTATTAAAACATGTACAGAAAAACTTTGAATAAAAGCACTTTGTCCTACACTGTGCTCCCTTTCTCCCCATTCTTCTGTTGCTTATTCTGTATTTCTGTAAAGTTAATGGGCTGTAATTTGCTGTGTCAAGTGTGAAGATGGATTTTTTCAAAATATTTTTGGGAATATGGTGGTATTCTGTAAAGAAGGGTGTGTGGGTGTGGATGTGTCCATGATTAATTGAACTGGGAGATAGTTGGTAAAGACAGCTTGTCTGTGGGAACTGAGAGATGAAAGGTAAAGGAGCTGGATGTATGCATTTGTAATGAGAGGCTATGGTGAAGTTGGAATTACAAGTAAATAAGTTGGGTTTTAAAATTTGCATTATGAGATAAGAAGGGACTTGATTTTTCAGCTGTTAAATTTCAAAGGGGAGCTTAGAAATGACAAGGTACTTTTACAACTTACAAAGGTTTCATAAGTAAACAAGGGAAGGTTATTAAATTTTATTTGACCTTACAGTGGAGGTAATAGGAAAACATGAAAGATTTTTATATTTTGGAGAAGTTGAATCAAAGGAGGTACTTAGGACAATGGAATCCAAGATGAAAGGGGAAAAAGGTATTTAAGAAAGATGTTGAGCTGAGTTGTGTAGCTGAGTGGGGGAGATGTCCTGAGACCAAATCTGTGCTGGAAAAAGGTGTGAAAATTGTGAACTTGAAGCAGCCATTGAGTTTTCAAGCTGGAGACATATTTGCTTTCAGAACGCAGTCTGTTTCTGAACCTTTCTTTTGGGATTTCCACAAAAGAGTGGAAGAGAATAAGAAATCAAGAGGTTTTTATTTACTAAAGTGACAGAAGCTTTTGCCTTGGGTAATATTACTGGATTTTTGTGGTTAAAAATCTATAAGGGAGCTGTTGCCAAGTAGTTTACTTGTCTGTCTGACCAAGTGGGTTTTTTGGGGATGTTTTGTTAAACTATTTCAACTGTGTAACTTTAATCTTGTCTGCTTCAGTTTTTTTTCATCTTCTTAATAAATGTGTGCATTTTAAGATCCTAAAAGTGCTACTTGGATTTTATGCTTCTGGGATCAGTAGCTTTTTCCCTCATTTTCAAAATACAAAAAAAAAGGTTATGATTAGTAAGACAAGTTTCCCTCTGGGGTTTAGTTTGCTCAGCAAATAACATTGGCTGTGGTCATAACACAGGGCAGCTAAAGACATCCACCATTAACTAGATTTGGGGCTAAATTTTTCCAACAATAAACAAGTCCCACTTCCAGGGTGGGCCCCTGTGCGGATATTTTACCAGTGGCGGTAATTGAAGACGTCAGCCTAACCCACAAGAACTGCCAGACCAATCAGAGGACCAGCAGCTTAGCAGCCTGGGCAGTGTCAACACTAGCAGTGGCCACTGCTGAGGCTTCAAGATGAAGGAGGGAGCACCAGGCAAGTTAATTCTAAACAGCTGGGGAGAGCCAGGCAGGCCACGGTAATGGGGGTGTGGGTGGTCACCTTCAGCTGTGTAGCCACAGATGTGGCAGTATGTCACCAGGGGGTCTCTCCATGAGCCATGGAACAGCCATTAAGGAGGGCATCCCCAGGAACCCACTGACAGGTCACCAGGGTTTACCTACCACATGGCGGCAGGCCCTCCAAACGCAGGTGAAATACCAGTAGGGACATGAAGTGGCCCTCATTTGGGCACTTAAGTGGCTGAATTGGCCTCCCGGTCCCTGCCCCTGGTAATATGCCATGGCAGAGCTGCCAACATCAGGACCCCCTTCCAACACCTTCCCTTACCAACTCTTCCATCTCTCAGCTCACCTTCAATTCAGCCTAGGTCTTGCCACATTAGGGTTTATTTTTTTTTTGCATTGTAAGTTGCTGAAAGTGTGAGCTGATAAGACTGAGGCAAGGGTAACATCTGTGACCTGAGTGAACGGGGAAAGCAACTGTATATCTCCTTAACCAATCAGATTTTTTTTCCGTTCATGAGATGTGGGCATCATTAGCTAGGCCAGCATTTATAGCCCATTCCTAATTGTCCTTGAGAAGGGGGTGGTGGGCTGCCTCCTTGAACCACTGCAGTTCATGAGTTGTAGGTACACCCACAGTGCTGTTAGGGAGGGAGTTCCAGGATTTTAACTCAGTGACAGTGAAGGAATGGTGATAAATGGTATGTAGCTTGGTGGTGGTGTTCCACCACCAAGTGGTCAGCTGCCCTTGTCCTTTGAAGTGGTAGAGTTGGAAGGTGAGTTTGGAAGGTGTGTTGAAGGGCCCTTGACGAGTTGCTGTGGTGCATCTTGCAGGTGGTACACACTGCTGCCACTGTGCAGCAGTGGTGAAGGGAGTGAATGTTGAAGGTGGTGGTGCTGATAGGAAGGGAATTCCAGGATTTTGACCAAGCAATAGTGAAGGAACGGCTATATATTTCCAAGTCAGGATGGTGAGTGGCTTGGAAGGGAACTTCCAGGTGGTGGTATTCCCATGTGTCTGCTGTCCTTGTCCCTCTAGATGGTTTGCAAGGTGCTGTCTAAGGAGCGTTGGATGGGCTGCCACTTGAGCCTTGTCCTGGATGGTGGCAAGCTTCTTGAGTGTTGTTGGAGCTGAATTCATCCAGGCAAATGGAGAGTATTCTATCACTCTCCTGACTTGTGCCTTATCAATGGTGGACAGGCTTTGGGGAGTCAGGAAGTGAGGTACTCATCACATAATTCCCAGCCTGTACACTGCTCTTGAAGCCACAGTATTTATATGACTGGTCCAATTCAGTTTCTGCTCAATGGTAACCCCCAGGATGTTAATAGTGGGGGATTCAGCAATGCTAATGCCATGGAATTTCAAGGGGAGATGATCAGATTGTCCCTTGTTGGAGATGGTCACTGTCTAAAACTTGCATGCTTCAAATGAAGGCCTGAATGTAAGCAACATAAGGACTCAGAAGGAAGTGTGAATTAGAACAGGTGAATTCAATATCAAATCAAATACAAAAAGAGAAATAAAGATAAGGACATATTTGATTAGGTGAAAAAGAAGAAAAAGAGACAGAAAGTAAAAGCAAAAAAAACCTGACATTCTTATAAAATCTCCAACAACAATTAAAACTTCAGAGAATGAGACTCCACACTTGTAATAGTTACTTCTTAAGTGCCAGAGTGGTTGACTGGCAATAATTAACAGTTATCTCATTGTTAAAAGAACACTTAGACTGAAATGGACATGATTTAACTTTCTGTGGCAAGTTTAGTTTGTACTTACCATGCAAATACATAAGTTCATGCCATTCAATGCATTTGTTGATAGGCCAGACAGCACAATACCAGTTCATGATGCTAACTGCAGAGTGCAACTCAGGCAGTGAGTTTTGGATATTCGAATTTAACCATGCATCTGCCTCTTGCTTGGAGCTGCTGTACCATTTGCACATAAATAACAATGACACTAACCTCAATGTTATTTTGACAGTACATTATCATTCTTAGATACTTCTACTTTTTTAAAACTAATATATCAGACTTGTGAGGCAGATTGTCGAGTCAAAAAATGCTCAATTTTCCATTTTACTTGAATGGGACAATGGAGGGTGGTGGGGACCACTGAAAGGATAATGGCCATGTTGTGTGTTTTGCCTGAAGCAATCACAAGTTTTTTTAGTCTGCACTACATGTGGCAAAAAGTCCACAGTATCTTACTGCAGGGTTTGCTTGAACGTATCTCAAGATTAACTTGAGACACTAATGTATTTAATGTCAGGATACAGGCTGGTACTCATATTAATTTGCCAGCACCTGTATTAAAAAAAACACTTCCAAAATTTATTTTATATAACCTCTTTCCCCTTCCATTAATTTTAGGAAAATTCATTCCCCTAAGTGCTTTCATTCCAAACAGAGTCTCTGGTTTCCTAGGCAACTAATGGGCATTAGTAATGGAAATGATACAAGAAGCAGACTCATTTTGATCTCCCAAGATTCCAAAGGTCACATCCATACTCAATGTCTGAAGAGATATTGTTCACATTCGATTAGTGTTCTTCAAATGGTTTTGAGTTTCTATGATATTTTTGACTTACATCAAGAAAATGGCAGAAATCCAATGTGACTTTTCCATACTGTGTGATATATTAGGAGATCAGGAATATCAGAACTATTTAACTAATAAAGTGACAATGGAACTTAAGATGCACAGCCAAATTAGCATCTGATAAAATTAATTGCAAAACACTACCAGGTCTTTGAAGACATTTACGTCATTAAACAATTGATGGGATGGCAACTGTGCCACATAATTAACTATACTGAAGTCAAAATCCAAGGGGAAAAAAATCAACTTATCAATAAGTCTGAAACAATTAAGTCTGAAACCACCTTGTTCTACACCAGTCAAAATTCTGCACCTTAGAACCAACTCCATCCCTCTTCATTGCAGTCAATTCAGGCTAATCCAATGGTGCATACCCTCAGTGTCCTCTTTTCTCCTCAACTTAACTTCTAACTCCACATGCTACCCACCACCATAATGATTTTCTTTCACCAGCCTTCACATCTACCTCACCCCACCCCCTTCCCACCCCCCCACCCCACTCAGTGCCACTAAAGTGGGTTTATTCCTTTGCCCTCTCTGGACCCAATTACTTTTAATAGATTTCTTACTGTTCTCTCAAGTTCTGTGCTTCACAAGTGCCAACTTGATCAAAACTTCACTGCCGCATGCTATCTCACATTATATTCACTCCCCTGGACTCACCAAATCCTCACTATTCAATGCATCAACTTCAGATTCTTTGTTTTCAACTATAAATCTCTCAATTATCACATCCCTCTCTACCTCTCCAATTGCTTGGACAAGTAGTCTTGCTTGATTTGTTACCTCATATAAAATAAATTTCATTTTTGTGTAGGGGAGATAGCTGCGGTTTATCAAATATTATTATTGGCCACATACTGCCTAAAGTGACTTGACCACTAAGCTAATCAGTTCCCCTTAGATCTGCAACCAGTTTCAAAGGTGAAACTCCCCTAAAACAACTTTTCCCTAAAATCTAGTTCTTTGCTCATTTTGCAGTATTTGATTATCTTGGTGATCTAGGATAATTATTTATTTTATATCAGAAATGTTTCATTTAATACATTCATAGCAAATTTCAGTAAAATAGATTTCAAGTTGTAAGGTCCATTGTATTATTATGCAGAACTTGAAATAAGTCTTCACACATTATGTAACGTTATTCGTAATTCAATTTACTGTAGGACTAGGGTCTGTCACTTTATTAATTGCCTTGTTTGAATTGAATGAAAAAAACAGGTTAACTCCTTGAATGTTTAATTTTATTTGCAGTGTAGTGTGAGAACAACTGTAACTTCAACATCAGCACTGTCACATTGTGTCCCCTTTTTCCCCTTAACGTTCATCGTGCCATGGCTCCAAAGGCACCCACAACCCTTCTATACCTCACCTGGGTGGTCAATCTTCATTCCTGATCATGGACAGTCAGCACTGGAGGGTTTATTCAATGGTGGGGGGTAAGAGAACTGAACTCAATCCTGTCTCTGTCCAGGGTGAAAACATGAGCACTTTCCAGTGCAGGATCACTGAATGACAATTGGAACTTGTTTTTTTTCTCTCTCTCCATCTTGCTAAACTAAAGAAATTAAGGTCAATTGTATTGGTCTTAAAGATGCCATCTAAACTGAGATTAGCTAACGCAGCACAGATGAAGAAAACAAGCTGAGACTTTCCTGGTGCACATGCCAGGATTGCTTTATCATGCAGTGCATTCATCAAATTAGCCTTTGGCCACTCCGACATTAAAACATTTTTCAATGCATTTTATACCAAACAAAAAGATTAGGACTTATAGAATTCCCTTTTTAAACAGCTCATTAAAAATTGCCTTTATGAGAACTTGTCCCTGTATCTAACATATGCGAGCAGTGGGTCTTCCAGGGCTCATTCTGGAGCGTGAAATGGAATAAGCTGTTCCACATTTGTTTTTAATTCAGTTCAATTTTATGTCATGGCTATGATAGTTAATCTGTACCTAATGTGTGCTTGTACCTGTGTTAATTAGATTCATAATGTATATTTTCAAATAATTTCTTTAAAGGGTAATATTACAGTAGTAATATGAAATTCGCCTAGGTGGCCATATGACTACTAAGAGAGTGTTTAGTAGTGTTCTAAAGGCCCATGCTGTGTTAACTATACAGCGTAAGGGATGGTAGATATAATTTAATGTGCATAAATTTACAAAATACAGGAAACAGCACATTACAGCCAATGAAGTGCAGCAATTGTTGTTCCATAGGGAAATACATAATCAAACTGAGTTTGGTGTATTTTACAGTGTGGAGCTGCTGCATGGCAAATTTAATACTCTCACATTCTGCCATTACAATACACGGAGTATGTTCACCAGAAGGCACAACACATGTAAAGTGACAGCAAGTAATGAAAGGAAACTGCTTCAAAATTCTTTGGACCAAATGACATATTCATGAATAAATATCCGGCAGCTGGGATGAGTTTGACTAGATGATGAGATCGCCACTTGGTGATATTATAACGTTTCAATTGCTCCCTGTCTCTTCCTGAACTCAAACTGCTGAAGACCACCTTCAGATTGCAGGTGAGATGTGCTGGGGGTTTGGAGATGTGTCTCCAATGTGATGTCAAATGTGGTTATTAGCGTCACACAACATTTTCAAGCATTGCAGCAAAATGGAGACCGTTTTGCTGCTACATTATAGCATATATAAGTGAATACAACCTTAGGTCGTGTCCTGACATTACAGAATGATTTACTGTTTCATTCATAACTTCCCATCAGTGTGGGCTTAAAGAAATGTAATAGTTCAGGCCATGAATCTTAATTTACAGTGTGTTTGCACTAACTGGAAAAGCGATGTTATTTTATTCCCAATATTCAAAATGACATTAACAGCTTAGCTTGTATTTATGCATATTGCAGGAAAATATACCTGCCAGCGGCAGTGGACTTTCAATAATCTAATGGTTTACTTTGAATCCCTTTCTCCCTCTAACATCCAACAAAATCCCTGCAGACATAACTAGTAAGTGTGATTGTGGGGGTTAAGATGATTTCTTTTTCTGCAAGGCACCTACAAAGCATCATTATAGCCCATTAATTTTAAATGGAAAATTGGAATTATCTTTCAGATCATCCAAGGTCACAGAATAGTTGGAATTCCAATCCCTTTGAAACAGCCTCTTTAGCTGATGGTGAGCTGTATCACCAGCCTCTTCATTATTCTCTGCAGTCTGATTAATGAGCAGGCCCACTCCAGTCGTAGAGTTGAAGTAGTCATAAGACCAATTTGAAGTACCTGGAAGCCAATAAGATTTATTTAATAATTTAATATAGCATTTACAGTTTGAAGCAAAATAGAACCACCCCCAACCCTCTCCAAAATCTGATGAATGTACATTTGTAAGGAAGATTGGGGGTTGAATCTCCTTTACAAGCCAAACAATCCTTTGTGTTTGCTACCCTATAATTCCAGATGAAATAGTTGGCTGAAGTTTCCATAATTCATTCAAGGGATCCAAGTTTAAACCTCCACCTTGATTGGCAATTAGCTCATCTATGCCTGTGATTCATTGACTGTTGATAACTCGAAAGAGTTTCAATAGTTTTCAATCAAATAGTCAGATGAAATGCATTGTGGTCTTAGAGTGAATATGAGGGGAGGGGCAGGCATGTATTGGTGATAAGGATTAGATATGTTTCAACAGTTTAAAAGATATGAACAATGAGGTTCAGGGGTGAGACACATCAGACAAATTTGACCAATAAGGTTGTAATTCTCTATTAACATCAACAGTTGTATTCTTGGGGCGAGTATTAAAGGGTGGCGGGGTTTCCCATCCCGTCAGCTGAAGAGTCAGCGGGGAAGTCATCTCCAACAATCATAGCTGCCCCGCTGCCACTTAATGCTCCAAGCAGCACCAATTGGCGGGAGGTGGCATTCCTGTCCCTCATTCAGAATGAGGTCCCACCTCAGAAATCTGCCAACCAATACTGTCTCTACTCCCAACACCACCGGGCATGGTGGCCACTGCTGGGACTACAGGCAGTCCCACGAATCTATGCCCTGGAGCCAGGATGGATCCAAGTGCTATGGAGTGTCACAGCAGAGATGTAATGGAAGGTCCTGGGGGTGTGAAAGAGGGGGGTGGGGGTCTTGATGGACCAGCCTGAGTGGTAGAGAGCACCCAGTGGGTGGAGATCTGAGGGCAAAGTCCAATGTGGAAAAGAGGCCAGTGAGTGAGTCGCCCGCTCCCCCGCCCCCCCCAGCCCCTTCTCACCCAAGGCCCAAGCAGTGTGACCAACCTCCCCCAGATCTCTGGCCTCCTCCCGCCAGCCTCAACTGGGACGAGGCCTTGCCCGCCTCCCGTAAAGTAGAGGACAGGTCAGAAGCAGGTGGAAAGGCAACCCGGGAGATTTCACAGGCCCTCCCCCACAACCCCGGTGGCAAGCCTGCCGGTGGGGCCAGTAAAGTGATGGGGCTCGGGTTCAGAGAAGCAGCTAAAACACGCATACAAATAGGCACACAGAAAACAGATCAAAGATCGTTGACCAGAAACTCTCGGCCAGCTTTTCGTCTGCAAGGCAGAAAAGTTGAGTCAGGAAGTTTCCTCTATTGATAGGCCCATCTCCTTTAAAAGGCCACCCTCCTTACTTTGGTGCCAGCGAGGCGGGGAAGGGTTGGAGTTGGGCCCGCTGGTTCTGGAGGCATTTGCCATGTGGCACGAAAGCAGGCGAGTGCTGAGGTAGGCTAGTTAAAAGGCCTATATATTGAACATATTGAATTACTTACGAACATATTGAACGTTTTAAGTAAGACTTTTTTTTTAAATGACATACAAGCAAAAACTGGATGAGAATATACAGTAACCACTTTCTGGAAAATTCCTATGTGACTTATAATTGGCTGACCAGTCCAGAGACACCCTGGAATGTCGCACATAAAAAGATGTCAAGGCCTGCTTCAGATAGAGACACTTGAAATGCAAAAGACTGAACTTAAATCTCCTTTGGTTGTGGAGACAACAGAGACTGATTGCCACACCCCAGCAGAAACCATCTCCTGTTGAGTTATGTCTCAGAATGTGGACATGATCTGAGTTGAAAGAAAGTAGATTCTGGGCGAAATACATGTTTTTTTCCCTTCCAGGAATACACAAGAAAATGGGTTAAAAAGCCAGATGCAAACCTGATCTGTGTGTTCTAGTTCTGGTGTGCTAGTGTGTGCTGTGGGGGTCACAGCAGAAGAACTGCAATTAGGTGACTTTGCAGCTTGTATGTAGAAATCTCTCTCTCCTCTCTCTCTGACAGGAGGCAAGTTAGCAAAGCCACAGTCAAAGAGGAAACAAGACAATTCCTTCAGCTGACCTGCAGGACCAAGTGTCTCCAAACCAACTGCTCAACTGCCAAAGTCAGCTCAGAATCACCCAATTTAACGGCCACAACGTTTCACCATCTACTCCTCACAGACAAACCAAAGACTGATTTGTATACTTTTTTAAACTTTTATTTTTGAATTTAACATCTCATTTCTGATCTGTGTGTATGTGTGTTGCATTTTTATTATTTTTTATTGGGTTTAAGTAACTAATAAACTTAGTTTTTCTTTGACTTAAGGAAGCCTGGTTAAATTGGCTCCTTCTAAAACATAAATATGTTTGGACTGAGAAAAGGTACCCACGAGGGAAGGGATTCTATTTAAATTAACCTTGTTGCAACCAACCAAGGAAGTTGAATAAAGAAGGGGAGCCAGTTCATTCCTCCTCACCCAGGAGCATAACAAAATTGGGGTCCCATTCGGGAAGTTAACAATTTGGGGTATCTCATCCGGGATCATAACAAATTGGGGGACTTCACCTGGGGACTAGTTGTAATAGGCCCAGTTGTATCAAAAACTGTTAGGCCCTCTTGCCCTAACCTCCTCACCCCCAGCCACTCCCCATGCCTCCCTGCATCCTCCATGTCCACAACATAGATGTACCCTCGAACTAACGAAACATATAATAACGTCTTGAAATGCACCTAAAAACACCCATTCAAAAATCTGCTTTGAAAAAAAAACCTGCTGCTTTTATGAAAGTGTCAAACAGAACAATTACAGTATCAATTACAGAAGCTTTACCTCACTTTACACCTCTTAATCTTGTCTAAATAAACATACAGACATTGAAAGAAACATTTCATAGAAAGAATAATGTATTATAATCTCATAAAGGTGTCAATCCATCAAAGCAAACACTCAACTTCGGGCTATGAAAACAGACCCCATGCTAAACCAATCCATTGGAGCTCAGCCAAGCATTCATAATAAGCCCATCTGGAGAAACAAATGTCTGGCCATCTGTTTCTGTTGATATAGTTCACAGAGTTAACTTGTAACTAGTGGTAAAATGCAACCACTATTAGAGCCAGGGGAACTTAAAACAGCGGAGGAGAGGACATTGGTGGGGAAAGGGCAAATGTTGACAGTAGATGATCAAGGATAGAGGTGTACAGTAAGGAGTTGCCTAGGGAGCTGCTAACTCAGGAACAATCTTGTAATCCATGCACAATAAATTGGACAATTCTAATCGGGCTAATTATTTCCTCATCAGCTTTCTCCCAACCATCAATATAGTGATGGATGGAGTCATCGAGATGATGCCATCACCTGACACTTACTCACCATTAACCTGATCACTGACACTCAGTTCAGATTCAGATTCTGTCAGAATGACTCCACTCCAGAGCTCATGACAACATTAAACAGAACATGGACACTACAGCTGAATATTAGAGGAAAAGTAAAATAGTTGTCTCAGCAACAAGGCAGTGTTTGACTAAGTATGGTCATCAAAGTCTCAGGACATCATGGCAGCCACTCCTTGTGAATATGTCCTGAGCCCACAATTTTCAGATGCTACATGACTGATACTACTTCCATCAGAAAGGCAGGGGTGACCAAGTCAGTTTGCTGCTGCTTCCAGTTTTCCATTCCATTCACAACTGCTCCAGCAATGAAAAATCCCATGCCAACCTACAGCAGAACCTAGACAACATCCAGGCTTGGGCTGACAAGTAGCAGCTAACCTTCACACTGTTAAGTATTGATCATCTGGAATAAGAAAAAGTCTCAGCCATTTTTCCTTGACATTCAACGGCACCAATGTCACTGACTCACCTGCCCTCAGCATCCTCGGGTCAACACTGAGCAGAAGCTGAACTAGTCCAGCCCCCTCATCTCAACACCATGGCTACAAGAACAGGGCAGAGGCTTGGTACTCAGCAATGAGTGATTCACCTCTTGATCCCTTAAAGCCTACCTATCATCTACGAAGCTCAAGTCCAGAGTGTGATGGAATATTTATCACTTTTCTGGATGGGTGAAACAATAACACTCAAAATGTGCAATGCCAGTTCACTTGACTGGAGACCTTTTCATCCTGTGCAACATTCACGCTGTCCGTCACTAGCTGGCACACTGTGGCTGCAGAATTTTCAATCTGCGGGATGCACTGCAGCAACTCATCAGGACTACTACAAGAGCATTTTCCCCTGCTGCAACCTTTCCAACTAAGAGGGGCAAGTTGTGAGAACTGTTGTGGGAACACTATCAGGTCCATGTCACACACCATCCTGATTGGACATACATCACTATTTATCTACTGTTGCTGGCCAATATCCTAGAATGCATTACCTAACACCTTTGTAGGAGCAGAATCATCACAAGCACCATAATGATTCAAGAAGAAGTCCCACTACCATTTTCTCTGGGCAATTGGGAATGGGCAATAAAGACTATGTTGTCAGTATCATTCATGTCCCACAAACACATTTTAAAAAATCCAAAGAATTACTTTCAAAGTTCAGTCACATTTGCAACATAGGCAAACATTCTAGAATAATTTCAAAGCAATTGCAATTAGAATAGGACATTTAGAAATGTGTATTTACCTGGAAATTTCATCAATGCTTTTAGTCACTAAGTTATTTTGAGATGCAGATATTGAGGATGATTACCCAGTTTTTAATCACCCAAGAGCCGGCTCAATCAAAGCTTATTACATGAATGCCTAAATCCACCATTATCCTTTAAACATTTTTTAAATTCTTGAAACATTCTAGAATACTTGATGGCACAATTTTCCCATGTTTCTCATTTATTAATGGTTTCGGACATAGAAACATTGCATGGAAGATAAAGCTCTTACCTATATAGGCAACGTTTTCTGTTACAAAGTATTTGGTGTGACACACCCTTGCATAAGGAATATTACGAAACTTTCCCACAGGAACGATGAACAGTTTCTGCAGAAAGGTCACATTTGTGAGGTATTGTTAAGGTGTTAACTTACTATTCATCAACAATGTGTACTTTATGCATAAAATAAACAAAATGAATCAAATCTTAGCACAACTAAAAAACAGTTCAAAAATAATGTATCTGTTAGAATTTTTGGAAGTCCTAAGAATTGTAATGAACCAGATTTTTGAATAAATTGAAAGTAATTATAATTTCTCATAACAATTCTCTAAACATTTTACTCGCATCAGTATTAATATGAAGTTACTTCAGGGTATGAATTAATAGTTTAAAAGACTGGTATTTATCCTCACAGATAAATTGACCTTTAAACAACATTTAAAAATTAGCTGAGAGTGAATAAACTTTTCATTAATTATTAACACATGTTAGTAAAATAAAGCATTATTCACCACGTCAAAATGGACTTTCTTGATATTTCCTAGAGCTTGCAGTGACCGAAGGTAAGCCAGCATGGATTTATCGGTATGTTTCCAGTAACCAATCAACATTTGAATGTGAACATGACGTTCAATAGCTGCTTTTCTCAGTGAGTCATCAATATGTGGCCAATATCTAGATTGCAAAGTGAGATTTAGCATCACATACAAGTATAAATTTCTAATGAAACAAGTATTATTATTGTGTATCCCTGGTGCACTGGTAAACTGCTTTACTTACATTACATGTTGTAGAAAACGTGATGTTGGAAAATATTCCATGACAGAAACATAGAGAAACTCCTTTGCAGCATTGATGCCACTGAGAATAGCATCAAGGTCACTAGTTCGACCCTTTGGGCACATCCTGGGAGGTGAGCTCTAGGCGAAATGACAGTTTCAATTGGTGCTTGAGCATTTTTCGATCCATTTACAATACAGTGACTGATTTTTAAAATGGCTTAACATCATGGTCTCTGTATACTGTAAAGGTACATGGTTATAAAGTATCTATATAAATTACACTCTCTATATCATCCGTGATCCTATTTTAAGTGTGGTGTCTTCAAGGAACTGATCAACTGAGACATTAAACAGTGTCACGTCACTCAACCCTGCAGGGTTACATCTGTCCGTAGCAATGCTCCTCAAGCTTGCTCCCAAACTTATGGGAAAAGAACAGGGAGGAGAGGTGAAGGAGGAAAGGAGCAGGGTGAGGTGAGAAAAGGAGAAAGGGAATTAAGAGTTGCAAAGGGAGTAAGGAGAGGGGAGAGTGAGTGAAAGAGTGAAAGAGGGAAGAGGGAGGAAAGATGGGAGAAAAGGAGGGGGTGGGACGAAAGGGAGGCAAAATGGAAAGGTAGAAACGGAAAGGTTGATAGGGAGGGGACAGGAGTCATGGTGGGTGAGTGGGAGGGGAACAGGAAAAGGGGAGGTGAGGGTACAGTTGGAGAAGTGGGATGGTAAGAAGGATAGGGGAACAAAGAGATAAAGCAAAGACACAACCTCAGCAATATGGAAGGCTGGAGCCATTGGCTGTTAAGAGTTGGAAGCAGTGTATTTCATCCACATGAGTATGTAGCTGAAAGATTGGGAAAGTTCAGATGGGGGAGAGTTGAGAGTAGCATCACCTTTTCAGGAGGTTTCTCAAGTAACATGGAGTCACATAGGGTGGAATCGTCCCAGATTTGCACAAAGAGTGGTAGCGGGCAGGAAAAAGGATTACCTGCCGGCCGCAATGGCGGGTTTTAGCGCCATGTCATCCCATTCCTGGTGCGTCCCACCACATTAATAATGCATTCCCGGGAAACAGGCCAGAACGCTGGAGGGGTGGCCTCTGATTCGCCCGCCTTCAGGCCTTCAGTAATCCGGGTGCCATATTTAAAGGGCGCCCCGCACAGAACTAGCACTCTCTGAGGCATTGGACACTGCTGCGAAGTCATGGCTGCCAAAGGGAAGAAACATGCCACCCCCAAATTTAGCGGCACAGTGGAGGCCCAGTGTGAAGTCCTCTACCCCCCCACTCTGGATGAAGACCAGCAAGCAAGGTCCCCAACCCAGCATGGGAGGCAGTGGCAGTGGTGGTCAGCGCCAACACCCTGGAAAAGTGGACACCACCCATTGCCAAAAGAGGATGAATGATCACTTCTGTTCTGCCAGGATAAGTCACTCTTCTCACACTCTCAACTCACACACTCACAAACCTATCACACTCCACAGGGATCTCACTCACTGGCAGTTCAAGGAACATCACCATTCACTCTCTCACACACACCTTCATCTGCCCTGTGGATCGGGCCCTCTTCCCACCCATGGCACCACTCAGTGACCACACATGTGAGGCATTCTTATCATGTGGCCTGGTAGGTGTCCTGCTTGCACCTGCTCCATCTGTATTCATGCAGGACAAGCTGGCACACAAAAAAAGGGAGAGGTCACAGGCTGGTGGAGGAATGCCCGACATCAAGGTCCTCACAGACTTTGAAAATAGAGTCATCCAGCTGGCCTGTGACCATCTGGAGCGGCCCTGTGCTGACAGTGAGGCCAGTGGTGCTCGACCAAGTGAGGATCCAGCAATGCAACATCCATCAGGCAACCATACTGTGAGTCAGTTCCCCTGTTCCGCACTAATTACCTCTCCTTGCTTTTGCAGGCACATCTGGGAAGCAGTCGAGAGGGTCCATGGCCCAGGTCCTCGACTCAAGTCCCAAGACACCTCGGAGGAAGAATCTGATGACACCCTAACTGAAGACCCGTCACAATGCTCACTCACACCTTCCACCAGCGCAGAGACACACACCTCAGCTGCAAAGGCAAGTTCAGGAACATCAGGAAGGGATGTCCGCTGCACCCCTCAGATTGCAAGGCATGATGGAGGAATCTGTTCACCTTCAGTCTGAGGTGATAGCTCCAGAGAGCCAACACACTGAGGTCAACACTGGTAGGATGGCAGCCACCATGGAGACCTCGGTCCAGGATAGCAATCCTGCACTGCTGCATGGGCTGAACTCCATCACTGACGCCATAGTTAGCCTCCAACAGTGTCAACACGAGAGGGTTTTTAAAAATTCATTTATGGGATGTGGTCATCGCTGGCGAGGCCAGCATTTACTGCCCATTTCTAACTGGCCTTGAGGAGGTGATGGTGAGCTGTCTTCTTGAACCGCTGCAGTCCCTGTGGTGTACAATGCTGTTAGGGAGGGAGTTCCAGGATTTTGGCCCAGTGACAGTGAAGGAATGGTGATATATTTCCAAGTCAGGATGGTGAGTGGCTTGGGCGGTGGTCTCACTGTAGCTACCCCTTCCCCTCAAGGAGTCAGCCAGGTTTCCTTGGGCACCGACGGGGAGGAGGGTCGTCAAGTGCACACCCCAGGGCCATCCACCCAGGTGACTCCAGGGGTGTCCAGCCCATCCGAATCCCCTCTTCCTGTGACCCCAGCAGCTCCAGCTCCATAAGCTAAAGAGCGTGCCACTGCCACACAGCAGGATCCCGAAAGCAGGCAAGGGCCCTCCATGTCTCAGCCCTCCAAAGGACGCCAGCCAAGGACATCACAGACTGCCTCCACCTCCACTGTGGATGTCAAGGGAGCACCAAGACATGGTGGCAGAGTTAGGAAAGTTAAGAAGATGTAAATGCACAGCCTGGGCATGGGTGTTAATCACTTGTACTTAATGTTCACTATTGTAAATAAATTCCCAAGAATGTCTCCTTGCCTTTGGCTCCTTGTTATGATGAGCAGTGTTTGTGTCACTCAGGTGTGAAACCTTGGTCCCTGCAGGTGTAACATTCAGACCAAAGCGATAGACCGGCTTCACACTCCCTGGACACGTTACTGATGCCTGTACGTCGGCGGTGCTGGTCATTGCTGCCATATTGTAGTGGGCAGGCGTCACAGAGTTCCATCATTCTCTCTGTGTGCTCTCAGCACCTTTAAGGTGGGGCTGGCCCCCATCTCTTTAGCATCTGTGACTGGTGATGCTGTGCTCCTGAAGGGGACAGGTGCTGATGGCAGACAAAGGATCAGGTGTGTTTAAAGTTTTACGGCTGCGTCTCTATGAGATGACCCTGATCACAGAGCCCAAGCGAGCTGCTCTCAGCCAGACAGGAGTCAGACATTCTCAGAGGCTACGTGAAGATCTATACAGTGTCCTTACTGCATGTCGTCATCATCCTCCTGAAATCTAGTGACCATTAGGGCCTCCACTGCGTCTCCATGACATGAGCCTGAGCACTGAGGATATGTGCGCTGCCATCAGCCACACAGGAGTCAACTGTTCACGGATGAGGATGTCAAGACTGTCCTCACTGCATCTCGTCATCATCCTCCACAAACCTTGCGGCTATGAGGGTGTCCTGAGTGCACCTGCCTCGTCTGGCCAGTGCGATGGCCTCATCACCGGCATTTATTTTATTTTAGGAAGAATGCAAATGCATTAGAAACAGTTCAGAGAAGGTTTACCAGACTAATACCTGGAACGGGTGGGGTGTCGTATGAGGAAAGGTTGGACAGGCTAGGCTTGTATCCACTGGAGTTTAGAAGAGTAAGAGGCGACTTGATTGAAAGATATAAGGGTTCAGCAACCCTTGAATAATTGAGGATGCTACTTGAAGAAGGAGAAGAACATGTCATGTTACTTCTCTATTTTCAGGAAAAAGATGCTCATAACACTGGAGACTAGAAGCAGCAGAAGATTCCTTCAGCTCAAATCCCTTACGCGCATGAACATGTAATGTTGCACCCGTAACCATAGACAATTTGAAGTCCAGCAGGCTGGCAAATATCAACGCTAGTGTCATTCACTTTTTACTTATTCTCTTTGCCGCTCTCAATCACTCATGTGCATACTTTGCAACAAATGCCATACAAACAGCATTAGTTACGTTAGCTTTCCTTCAGAGGGTGTGTCTCAGCCATCACAGTAAAATGCCATTCTTCTTCTTCCAAAAGTGCCTAACCGCCCCACCAGAGGAAGTGGTGCAGGCCTGCGTAACAGCACTGAAGCCATCATTAAAGTACACATCCTGTAACAAACTTGCACAGGTACATCCACCACAGGATTTACATTGGTAATATGAGCTTTGCTCACCAGGCGGTGAGCATAGATAAACAGAAGGTACTGAAGGCAGTGAAGAAGCAGCAGGGGGCCATTCCTAGCTGCAGTGCAGACTTCAAAAGGTCTGTCTATAAAAGAAATATGCAAGCATATCCTGCAGTCATTATAAAGCTTGTACAGTCAACACCTGCTGTTTGCACGCCTCCTCCATTGTGAATTCGTTTACCCACACAAAAGCGTTCGCACACCCAATTACAGTTCACGATCCCAAATCTTTGCTCATCCACGATTTAACATTGAAACATTCTCACCTAAACATATGTTCATCCTGAAGTAAATAAAAGACTGAATTTAGAGACCATAAAAATCAATGTTTCTATGTTGTCTTTCCAATGTAGAACGTGCACAGTGCGCATATGCCGTCT
This sequence comes from Cetorhinus maximus, assembly GCF_964194155.1. NCBI lineage: Eukaryota > Metazoa > Chordata > Chondrichthyes > Lamniformes > Cetorhinidae > Cetorhinus > Cetorhinus maximus. The sequence goes on along the minus strand of NC_135896.1, from coordinate 42,543,344 downwards.
CTAACTGCACATGGTTTGCTGTGATTTACAGGCTATAGCACTGTAACTCCCAATCAGTATTTTGCAGTACAGGTTCAGTGCAGCACTTTACTAAAAATGGCTGAGTCAGAGCCAAGCAGAAAATGTCCCAGGAAAGTGATGACACTTGCACAAAAAGTCCCAATCTTTTTAGATAGACTGAAAAATGGTCCAAGTGCCATCATGTTGGCCGGGGAATACTCTCTCACTGAATCCACAATTGGGCACATTAGGCAGTCTGAAGAGAAATTAAGGGCCAGTGTTAATGTTTCTGATAGTCGTACTGCCAAGTTAACTCTTGTGAGCAGGAGAAATCCACACTTAGAGGAAATGAAGAAGTTACTCGACGTGTGAATAGAGCACCAGCATCAAAGGAGGAGGACTCCAGTTAATGGTCCAATCATTTGAAACAAAGCACTTGAATTGTGCCAGCACATAAAGAGTAGTAAAGAGGGTAATGCTGGTGTCACAGTTGATGATGGAGATGGTGCAGAAGGTGCCTCTCCTTTGCCTTCCAAAGGATTTGCAGCTAGTTTGACCACTTTAAAAAGCACTTTGGGCTGCAGAATGTGAAATTGTTGGGGGAGGCTGCGTCAGCTGACCATGCAGCTGCAGGAGAGTTTCCCAAGGTGCTGCAGGAATACATTGAAGAGAGAGGCTGCCAGGCAGAGCAGGTGGTCAATGCAGACAAAACTGGCTTGTTCTGGAAGAAGATGCCAAATAGGAACTACATTTCGAAAAAAGAAAAGACAGCTCCTGGTCTTAAAGCAGCAAAGGACAGGCTGACACATCTACCAAGTGCCAATGTGGCTGGCTTTAAATGTAAAGCAATGTTGGTTTATAGGTCAGAAAACCCTCGAACATGTCAAATTTTGGGATGGCTGGAGCCTATCTAATTCACTCCTGTTATAAAGAATGTTCACGATTTCATCCTTTGTGAAATTTCGCAGGAACGTAACCCCTGTGAATGGCAGCACCTTACCGTATATCAACGCCAACATTTTGATGAATGTTGCAGGTTGTGTTGTCTGACAAGTGTATTTCCCCAAAAACATAACATTTGTATCTACTCACTGAAAAGTACATTTTTGCAGCCGTTCCATTCAGTTTAACTTCAAAAGGTGTTTCTTTATTAAAATTTGTTGAATAAAAAGATGGCCATGGTGAGGGAATGGTGGCATTGGGCAGTCCAAGGTCCCAGTAAGCTTCAAAGATTTTGGAGAAATCATTGGCAAGGCAACTGCAGTTGTAAACTACAGCGCCCAACTCTTTCACCTGTAAGAAATTACATTAAATGATCTGTGACCATGTTTGATAATGTAATCAGAGTCAAATCACCCACATAATTGTAGATTTACTAATGTAGCTTTAACATTACCAGACCACTTTTGAATCTGCTTCAAATCAATCCTTGTGGTTGATTTTTTCAGCATGATGCTTGTGATTTGAACAAAACCTTTTATATCTGCCTGATTCAAATCAACTAATGCATGATTAGGTTTAAACAATTTGAGGTTGTTCTTAAACTTTTAACTATCATGTTGAATTACTGCTCCCATAGCTGATGTAAGTTTGTATCTAGGAACTAACAATACCAATGTATACCAAAAATTTCTATTTCATACCATCTGCTACAAATTAAGGTGACTAAATAAATCATTCAGAAACTGAACTGGACTAGCCAGCTAAATACTAGAAGAGCAGGTCAGAGGCTAGGAATCCTGCAAAGAGTAACACACCTCCTGGCTCCCCAAAGCCTGTCCACCATCTACAAGGCACAAGTCAGGAGTAATGGAATATTCCCCACTTGTCTGGATGAGTGCAGTTCCCACAACACTCAAGAAGCTTGACATCGTCCAGGACAAAGCAGCTCACTTAATTGGCACCACATCCACAAACATTCACTCCCTCCATCACCGACGCACAGTAGCAACAGTGTGTACGATCTACAAGATGCACTGCAGGAATTCACCAAGGCTCCTTAGACAGCACCTTCCAAACACACGACCACTACAATCTAGAAGGGCAAGAGCAACAGATAGATGGGAACACCACCACCTGGAAGTTACCCTCCAAGTCATTCACCATCCTGGCTTGGCAATATATTGCCGTTCCTTCACTGTCGCTGGGTCAAAATCCTGGAACTCTCTTCCTAACAGCACTGTGGGTGTACCTACACCACACGGACTGCAGCGATTCAAGAAGGCAACTCACCACCACTTTCTCAAGGGCAACTAGGGATGGGCAATAAATGCTGGCCCAGCCAATGACACCCACATCCCATGAACGAATTTTTAAAAAAGATTGCTGCTGTAAGTAATACAAATTTCTAGGTTTTAGTGGTGTTGTGAGCATTACATTTCTTATTTCTGTCTCTTTAAAATTGGAGCCACTTGAGTAACTGAATAATTTAGCTTAAATTGCTGGCATTTTGGCAACATCATTCAATTAGCCCATTCAACTCAGCAGCCCTTTCTATATTTATTTTTAAGTCTTGAGTCGGGTGAGAGGTTGAGGGTGTTAGGCGTAGTCATTTTCAAGAACATAGGCACAGTTTGGATACTCATGGGTTTGATTTTCAGTCTGGGGTTGGGAACTCGACACCTGGATCATTTCTGGGTCCTGACTCTGTGCCATGTCTGCATCACTAAGGCGATGCTATCTTCAAATGCAGTTTACCTAATTGAGCCGGCGGTGAGACTGGCACCCAATTAGAAGCACCGAGCTGTGGGAACTGACTCCCGAGTACAATCCTGAAAGGCAATCACGATTGGGCTTGCCACTGCCTTGCAAAATAGGGGAAGCAGGTGTTCAGAAGGCCAGCAGCCTTGTGGTGCAGAAAAGTGGCCAAACAGCCAACGAAAAGATATTGTACCCTCTCTGACAAAATAATCCTTTTTGTCAAAATTTTTTTTCATTAACATGACTCAATGGTTCCATGCATTGCAACCGACAACTGAGAACTTCCATGCACCAGACTGTTCAGGTTCTCCAATTTGTGATTTCAAAATCACCTTCTTGCCCTCCCCAAGTCATTAACAGGCTCCTCAAGGAGCTTAACAAGAGAGTTAATTGAAGGCGAGTGGGTTCCCAACTCCCCGCCCCTGACACCTGCCCTTGCTTTGAAATTAGCAATGCATCCCAGATGCATTGGAACACTGACCCGCCATCCAGGAGCCCTATTTTCATATATGACAATCTTATTTTCTTCATAATATTGCATCCTCCATATAACATTTGAGCCTAACTGAATAGTACTGAGGAGGGAGGCTCTTTACATTCATAGCAAATACCTACAATCAGAATACATCTGCAAAATTTCTGATAAATTAAAATAGTAATGCTCGATACAAGTACACCAATTTCCATGGGAATAACCCTGAGATGTTGTCCTGAGTGACAATTATTTTGCGAAGCCGTGCTTTATATCAAAAACAACTTTGTATTTGCTGGCTGAAAACCACTGATTAAGTTTTAAAAAAGACTGAGGCAACATTCTAGTGACTTGAAACCGCAGTTTCAAAGATGGCAAAACATATACTTCACTGTAAATGACAAATTCCAAAGCCATTAAATGGAGCAAACCTATCAAAAATAATCACCTGAGAAGAATGTGAATGAACCACATCTCCTGAGCCATTTGCAGGACATCCAGACTCAATGGGTGGGGAACAGGCATTAGACATAATCACTTCAGACAAATGAGCCTGGCTGAGAGGGGAATTCACCCAGCCATTAGCTAATCAAGTTGAAACCATGCATTTTGAATTCACTAGCCATGATTATATTTGGGTCACTGGTCAGTTGATGAGAGAAGATCACGTGACAAGCCAGCCAACTTTCTTCTGTGTTTTAAGAGACTGTGTTCTCCAGATCAGGCAGAAGCATAAAAGATGCTGAAGTGGCAACTATCTCGCTCTACCCATCCAATTTTCAAGTTTGAGCCCTGCCTGTTGTTTGGTTATCCACGTGCAGCAGGCAGAGATTGTTTAAAGGAATCAACCCAGCAGCTGCTGTCTCTGGTAGAAAAGTTAGAGCAACTGCCTCGATGCTGAATCTGGGGGGACAACTGAGCTCAACCTGGATCCACCCATGTCATCAGTCTCCAAGAACTGTATAACTTTAATCTTTATTGGGCTTTAAAATATCACTTAATCCTCCCACTTTGTAATCTATTTTGTGTGTGTGAACTTGAGTGCATATGTATATGAAAGTTGGAGCCTTTTTATTATTTTCGTTTAGACTGGGCTAAGTATGATAAATTTTTCTTTTTTCGAAAAAAACCTCAAGAAAACCTGTGTCTTTTTGCAGTCACAGCACATAAACAGTTACACATTCACTGAACTGCCATGCATATCCTTTAAGAAGAATAGTTGCTGTCAAACGAGGAGTGAGGGAAGCCATTATACCTCTCCAAACCTGATCATAACAATTAGTAGAAGTTGTGACAAAAGTGGAATAGTCTTTGATGTTATCTAAAGATAAGAATTGGATAAGATTCCTGCTATCTTTACAATAGGATTGGAGATTGAGGATATGAAGTTGGAATAGTAATTTCCTGTTACAGAAATATTGACGCATTATCAATTGAGGATTTAGGATGATGTTGGAGACTCAATAATTAATAGGAGCGCTTTACTACAGAATTAACAATTACCTGAGTTAATGCTCTCCAATCCATGTTAGCACTGCCAATATACATATGTTTCTTATCGACAATCCAGAGTTTTGTGTGAAGCACACCATTCATTAATTTTTGAAAATTCACTTTCCTTATATGGATTCCTGTAATTTAAAATAGTGTGTTCAATATATGGAGCATCGGTGGCAAATTCTACATTATTTTATCACCAAATAAAGCCAACTAAATACAACGGCTGCAAGATTTTGGAAAGAAGAATCTTTATAAATCTGTCTGTGCATTAATTTTCTGCTTTGCTAGTTAATTATCTTTAATTAATTATTGAACCAATTTTTACTTTTGCCTTTTCTAGTTGAACATTTTCCACTTCTTTAAAAATTCACCATATCAGGAAAATCTTTCTCCCCAAATTCACACTTCTCCCTAAATGAATTTGGCTATAATTGTTCTGCCACATAATACTGCAGCAAAACATAAGATTTCTTTCAGATGCATTAATCATAAACCTCCCCTATTCAAGGTCATAAAACATTTAAAGCTGTCCCTTCTATAACAACTGTGATGAGGGGAACACCCGATGTCTCCAGCAATAGAATATCAGAGAAACCACTTGCACAAACATGCAGTTCCATTTATGCTCATTCATGTAAAAATGTTTTGGCCTCCACGAGCCTTGGACTGAACTTAAAAGAAAGAATGAACATGCAATTGTATCGTGCCTTTCACAGCCAATGAAGTACTGTTGAAGTGCAGTCACTCATGTAATGTAGGTATCGAGGCAGTCAATTTCCATGCAGTAAGGTTCCACAAAGCAATAATGTACCAGATCATTTGTTCTTATGTATTGGTTGAATAAATATTGGCCAGAACACTGGGAAGAACTTCCCTCTCTTCTTCAAAATAGTGCCATGGGATCTTTATGGCCATCTAAGGGGGTAATTGGAGCTTTGATATAATGGGCAGAATCTTCTGGTGGGCATGTGGGGGCTGGCCCAACACGTCGATGCGTAAAATGACACGCAATGACTTCGGGCATGGGTCCCGGTGTCATCGCGATATTTCGTTCGGCGGGCACACGCTGGAGTCGGCTGCACACCCGCCGAAATGTTAAGGACCTATTAAGGCCATTAAGAATGTAATTAAAGTATTTAGGAACGCTGCCCATCCAACCTTAAGGCCGAGGGTGGGATGAAGTTTCCTGAAGCTTTTACAAAACAAATAAATAAATTTTCTCACCTTTACAAACATGTCCCAACTCATGTGACACTGTCACGTGAGGGGACATGTTTAAATAAATTTTTACATCATTTATTAACCTGTTTTATTACCTATTCATCTCCCTGAGGCAGCTCCATGCTGCGCGAAGAGAGCAGGCCCCAACTCTCTCTCCTGCCCCTTCCTGCACAGGTAGCGCTGAGCGCTACCAGCCGTGCATGACAATGGGTGGGCCTTAATTGGCCCGCCCGTGTAAAATGGTGGCACGGAGCCAATCGCGGGTGGAGATTGGCTCCACGCCTGCCCCCGCCAGGTCCCACCCAGCCCACTCGTCATAGAAAAAATCCTGGCCAATGTCACCTCCAACACTGCAGTGCTCTTCAGGACTGCACTGGAGTGTCAACCTAGATTGTGTGCTGAAGTCTCTGGGGTGGGACTGGACACACCTCCCTTTGACTCTGCTGCTGTTCTGCACACAATTCCACCTGTACTCCACTCCCAGGAACACTCCACTTTCTTGGGTCCATTTGCATGTCATCCCTGGATTTAACTTGCTTTTTATTTTATTTTTTTTCTTTCTTTAAAATCAACTTGTCACCCTAATCTCCACTAAACAGACAACATAACTTCAGCGCAGCACCAACCCTCAATCTATGTCATACTGCTGGTCTCCAGGTTCCACCCAAACCCACATCCACAGGTACCCTAGGACATAAAGAGCTTGAACATATCCTTACAAACAATACAGCAAAAGATTAACTGTAAGCAATCACAAGACATATAAGCAAGACATTCACCAGCAAGTATTTAAGCAATAAATGCTACTTTTTAATGAATTGGCTAATATCAATTGCATAATGTCGATAGATTAGGCCAGAAAAATATACAGAAAGACAGATGCTGAAGGTCATATGAGCCTGGAAAAGAAATAAAGGGAGGCAGTAAAGAATAAAAAGTGCAGAACTGAAAGGTAAAAACTGAGAAACAGGAAAAGGTATATAGGTAGAAATGATGTTTTAAGTATGCTTGCTGGGAAAAGACCAGGTTAAGTGAAAGCATTCTTTATATAATTGTGATAACATGAAATTTTTCAGCAATTCTTAAGTTGTATTATTAGTTTATCTGATAGCAGTATTGCACTGCAGAAAAATCATGGTCCTTTTTTCTGCAGATCATAAAGAATAATCAAAATGAAAAAGTAACTAAAATTGTGCTTTCATTTTTCACACAAAGAACAAAAGTATATCAAAAATGCACTGTTGACAACAAAGCTTTGTAAAATGAATTGGTTAACTCCCACACATCACCCGCACGTAAAAGAAAGAAAAAGTACAAATGTTAGAAACCTAAAATAAACAGAAATTTCTGGAAATACACGTCAGGTCAGGCAGCCTCTAAAGTAAACAGGCAGGTTAATATATTAAGTGCAAGAGCTTTTCTCAGAATGTGTTCTGAGGAAGGTGATTGTACCTGAAACCTTAATTCCTCTTCTCCCTTTACAGAGGCTGGCTGACCTACAGTGTGTTTCTAGTGATTTCTGGTTTGATGTCAGGCTCCAGCACTTATCAGTACTGTTTGTTATATTTCCTAATGCCTGTAACAAGCTTTTAATCCAGTGAAAATTAGGTAGGTTGCCAAGCATTATAGTTCTCACCTTTCTCTTTCAGAATTTTGAGGTCAGTGGAAAGTTGATGTGGAAAAGAAAGTGTACTTGATGCAATGCGCACACTAACATTCTTTAATGGCAATTTCCCCAACTCTTGAAGCAGGATTTCACCCTGTGGTAGTACAACATAAATAGAAGATATTATAAGCAAAAAAATAATAATTCAGCCCATTCCTTCCATCAGTAAATATATTGGAAATACAGGACAAACACACGTGGCAGGGAGCAGCTTAGCATAAATGCAAAATTAAAAGTATGAAGGCAAGTGGAAGTGAGCTACTGGAATTCACCACAGGTTAATGCAACCCCTAAAACAAGTCTTTGGTAATTCTTTAGTAATATTGTCTCCTGGGGACTGGTTAGCTCAGCTAGATGACCAAAACATAGTACTTGATAACACTGATGGCGTGGGTTCAATCCCTGTACTGGCTGGGATAGTTCTTGGAGCCTGCCTCTTCTCCTTGCCCGATAGTGACATCCATGATCAGCAAACCTTGGATAACAGGGGTGCTACATGAAGAGAGATAGAATATTCTTCCATGTCTTTCACATTTTAACATTGCAAATGTTTAGTCCCAACACTCATGGGAATAAAAAAAAATGCAATGTTTTAATTTTGTTAACTAATAATAGTGTCATAGAATATGGAGCTAATGCTACCTAGTGGTGGAAGCACCACATTGCCATGCAGTGGAATTTTTAGTCTGTCAATATAAACACATGCTGAGTTTATATAGAAGGGAACAAATTTATACTGAGCTTATTGCCAGAGTAGATAGAAATTCTATCTATCCAAAAAAACCCTTCAGTTCGTCATATAGCGCAGAAGGAGGTCATTCAGCTTGTTCATGTCTACGCTAGCTATTTGAAAGAGATGTCTAATTTAGTCCCACACTCCACTATTTTCCCCAATCACCTTGCATATTAGTGCTGTTCAAATACATGTTCATTTGCTTTTATAAAGTTCCAATGGAATCCACTTCCAGCATCTTTTCAGGCAGTGTATTCCAGAATAGCAACCCGCTCTGTGGAGAAATTTCTCCTCATTTCTCCTCTAGCTATTTTGTCAATTAGATTAAATGTTTGATCTTTGCTTGCTTCTTCTTAAAATTTTGAATTCCTTAATTAGAATTCCCCTTAACCTTCCTACTCGAAGGAGAACAATCTCTGCAACTCCAATCTCTCCGTATAACTGAATTCCCTCCTCCCTGATATCATCCTGGTAAACCTCCTTTACACAGGCCTTGACAAACTTCCTAAAATGCGGTGCCTAGATTTGTAAACACTCCTCCAGCTGAGAAGCAACCAGAGAATTGTAAAGGTTTCCTTTTTTGTTTATTCAGTGTGCCTATTTACAATTCCATGTATTTATTTAACCACCTTACCGACTTGCCCTGCCACCTTTAAAGATTTGTGAATATGCACCTCCCCCAACCCCTTCCTCTGCTCTTCCCTCCAGCTAGCACCATTTAGATTATACTGCATCCTCATGTTGTTTCTCCCAAAGTGTGAAGCATCACCTCACACTTAGCTGTATTAAATGGCATCTTCCATGCGTCTGCGCATCTTATCAGTCTGTCCATGTCCTCCCGAAGTCTGCTGGTTTCCTGGTCACTAGTTACAACGTTGCCAAGTTCTATAACATTCTCAAACTCAAAATTGTACTCCCTAAACCCAAGTCCAGATCATTTATACATAACAAGAAAAGCAATGGTCCAAATACCGACCCCCGTGGGGCCCTGCTGCACATTTCTTTATGGTTAGAAAAACATCCATTCATCACAACTCTCTGTCTCCCAGTCCTTAGCCAATTTCATACCTGTCCCTTTAATATCATGTGCTTCTAGTTTCTGAATAAGTCTGTGGTGAGGTATTTTATCAAATGCCTTTTGAAAATCCATATACACATACACTGCACTATTTTCAGCCCTAACCTTCTCAGTTTTCTTTATTCATTCATGGGATGTGGGTATCACTGACTTAGCCAGCATTTATTGCCCATCCCTAATTGCCCTTGAGAAGGTGGTGGTGAGCTGCCTTCTTGAACCGCTGCAGTAGGCACACCCACAGCGCTGCTGGGGAGGGAGTTCCAGCATTTCGACCCAGTGACACTGAAGGAACAGTGATATATTTCCAAGTGAGTGGCTTGGAGGGAAACTTCCAGGTGATAGTGTTCCCACGTATCTGCTGCGCTTGTCCTTCTAGATGGTAATGGTCGTGTGTTTGGAAGGCGCTGTCTAAGGAACCTTGGTGAGTTCCTGCAGTGCATCTTGTAGATGGGACACACTGCTTCCACTGTGCATCGGTGGTGGAGGGAGTGAATGTTTGTGGAAGGGGTGCCAATCAAGTGGCTGCTTTGTCCTGGATGGTGCCAAGCTTCTTGAGTGTTGTCGGAGCTTCACTCAGCCAGGTAACTGGAGGGTATTCCATCACACTCCTGACTTTGTGCCTTGTAGATGGTGGACAGGCTTCGGGGAGTCAGGAGATGAGTTGCTCACCACAGGATTCCTAGCCCCAGACCTGCTCTTGTAGCCACAGCATTTATATGGCTATTCCAGTTCAGTTTCTGTCAGTGCTAACCTCCAGGATGTTGATAATGGGGGATTCAGTGATGGTAATGCCATTGAATGTCAAGGGGCAATGGCTAGATTCTCTCTTGTTGCTGATGGTCATTGCCTGGCACTTGTGTGGCACCAATGTTACTTGCCACTTGCCGGCCTAAGCCTGAATATTGTCCAGATCTTTCTGCATTTGGACATTGACTGCTTCAGTACCTGAGGAGTCATGAAAAGCGCTGAACATTGTACAATCATCCAAGAACATCCTGTCATGAACATATGAATGTCTATAATGTTATTGGAAATCATTTTTTAAAATAGAGTTTAGAGCTGTGTCTTTGTGTGTCTATATGTGTGTGCCTTAATTGGATTAAAGCCAGCTGGTCTAGAGGCTTTGATGTATAGAAAGAAGTAGGTTTGAAATGGTAATTAGATAAACATGGGGAAGTTTAGCAACATAGGTGTCAAGGGGGCAATTTGCATTTTTAAATAAACCATTCAAAAGAATGGGTGAAATCTTGCACCTAGTTAGAAGACGCCAAGCAACATGTTTATATTTTTTCAGCTTACTAATAAAATTGGTGGAATGAAAGGATGTTATAGTTAAAAGAGGTAAAATTAAAGGCCTAGTGATACAATGGAACATTTACATTCAAAGAGAAAGATGTGTATAAAGGAGAAAGGAGATTGTGGGTAAGGCAGAGGCATTTTTAAGATCCAACAAGTGTGACAAGCCTTGAACTGCTGAATGCAAGGACCCAGAGCTGAAAGAGACTCATTTTGAATGTGAATGTCCAGGTTGTGCTTTGCCAGGTGTCTGTTTAAATCTATGAGATTTACTGTTGCCTTACCGGGGATCTAGCTGAAAGTCAGATTAATTAGGGGAGTTTTGTAGTTATTATAGTAGTAATTTTGTAGACATATGTTTGTGCTTACAATTTTTCTTGTATTAATAAATGTTTAATTTAGTTTTAAAAATACCTCTTGAGACTCGGTGGTCTTATTATTACTGAATTCAAAGCCTGCATCTCGAAACATACAAATTGCAAAAATGGGTTATGACAATTGTTTCAAGTTTCCCTCTGGGATTTGAACAACTCAGCCTTTACCGTCAGCTGTGTCATTATAATCCCCAGTTCTGACCTTATGATGGAAGGAAGGTCATTGACGAAGCAGCTGAAGGTGTTTGAGCCGAGGACACTACCCTGCGGAACTCCTGCAGCGATGTCCTGGGGCCAACAACTACAGCCATCTTCCTTTGTACTAGGTATGACTTTAACCAGTGAAGAGTTTTCCCCCTGATTCCCATTGACTCCAGTTTTGCTAGGGCTCCTTGATGCTACACTCAGTTAAATGCTGCCTCGATGTCAAGGGCAGTCACTCTCACCTCACCTCTGGAGTTCAGCTCTTTTGTCCATGCTTGAACCAAGACTGTAATGAAGTCAGGAGCTGAGTGATCCTGGTGGAACCCAAACTGAGCGTCAGTGAGCAGGTTATTGCTAAGCAAATGCTGTTTGATAGCACTGTTCATGACCCCTTCCATCACTTTACTGATCATCAAGAGTAGACTGATGGGGCAGTAATTAGCCGGGTTGGATTTGTCCTGCTTTTTGTGGACAAGACAATGTGGGCAATTTTCCACATTGCTGGGTAGATGCCAGTGTTGTAGCTGTACTGCGACAACTTCCTAGGGGCGTGGCAAGTTCTGGAGCACAAATCTTCGGTACTATTGCTAAAATATTGTCAGGACCCATAGTCTTTGCAGTATCCAGCGTCTTCAGCCATTGCTTGATATCATGTGAAGTGAATCAAATTGACTGAAGACTGGCACCTGTGATGCTGGGGGCCTCCAGAGGAGGCTCAGATGGATCATCCACTCAGCACTTCTGATTGAAGACTGTTGTAAAAGCTTCAGCCTTACCTTCTGCACTGATATGTTGGGCTCCCTCATCATTGAGGATGAGGATATTTGTGGAGACTCCTCCTCCAGTGAGTTGTTTAATTGTCCACCGCCATTCACGACTGGGTGTGGCAGGATGCAGAGCTTAGATCTAATCTGTGGGTTATGGGATCACTTAGCTTTGTCTATTGCATGCTGCTTATGTTGTTTGACAAGAAAGTAGTCCTGAGATGTAGCTTCACTAGATTGACACCTCGTTTTTAGGTATGCCTGGTGCTCCTCCTGGTACGCCCTCCTGCACTCTTCATTGAACCAGAGTTGATACCCTGGCATGGTTGTAATGGCAGAATGGGGAATATGCCGGGCCATGAGGTTACAGACTGTGGTTGAGTAAAATTCTGCTGCTGCTGGTGGTCCACAGCGCCTCATGGATGCCCAGTTTTGAGCTGCTAGATCTGTTCAAACTCTATCCCATTTAGCACAGTGGTAGTGCCAGACAACATGATGGAGGGTATCCTCAATGTGGAGACAGGACTTGGTCTCCACAAGGACTGTGCTGTGGTCACTCCTGTCATGCTGTCATGGACAGATGCATCTGTGGCAGACAGATTGGTATTTCATCAAAGAACTTAACAAGTTAGTCAGACACAATTTGTCTTTAACAAATCCACTCTGGCTATCCCTGAGTAACCTAAGCTTCTTCAAGTGGGAATCATCCTTGACAATGGTCTCTAGTTTTCCCACAATTGACATTAGACTGAATGGCCTGTAGTTACTGAGTTTATCCCTTGCCTCAGTTTTGAACAGGAGTACAATATTTAAAGTCCTCGGGTTCTCTGACACTACTCCAATATTCAAGGAGGATTGAAACATTGTGGCCAGAGTATGTTATCTCCACCCTTGGTTCCTTTAGCAACTTAAGAGCACATTTCATCTGGACCAGGTGGCTTGTTAACTTTGAGTGACGTCAACATATATAGTATCTCCTCTCTATCTTTCTATTTTGATCCTAATACAAGTTTACATTTTCATTCAGCGTGAAAGCACATTAGAGAGGACAGAATACAGCCAGGTGCTAAATAAACAGAACAGTTTTACTTACAGGCTTGGAGGTGGGATCAGTCACATTTATATCACGCCCAGTAAGAGTCCAATAAAAGGAGGCAATGTCCAGACTGCTGTTTGCTATATTGATTAGGTTTAACCAAGAGTTGTATGTCGATTCATATTTTGTAGCATTTTCATCATAGACCAAACCATCTGGGACACTCTCTGCGACAACAAAACTGAAAGAACAGTGTGGTTCTCTGTTAGACGCCCTATGTCATGGAGTAGTATTACCTAGAAAGCACATTTACCTGGATCTCCTCTGACCCAACATTGGACTAGAAATGCCAGTAGCCATTAACATGGCCTGGGAGCAACTCCAGCTCCTGCCCACCCCTGAATTTGCAGAATGGGAACTGCGCTAGTGGCCTCTGAGGTCTGCAATGCAGTGTCAGTTCTTTAAGAGTGGAGCCCTCTGGCTGTTTTTGGGCTGTTGATGGAGAATAGTTAGAAAGCCTCAATTGTACTTCAACATTCTGAGGGAAGGATAAGCCTGAAAATTAAAGATAACTGTCATCTGCTCTTCTTTGCCCTGCATAATGTCTGGTCTGAGGAACTCCAGAGACAGCTAGGCCACAGTGTCATTGTTTTAAAGGCCACCCCTGCACATATGAATACATGAGGATGGAAAAAGGTCCATGTCCTAATATAGTGCATTGGCGAATTCCTTTAGAAGAAAGCTTTTTAGCTGTTTATAGGTGGACAACGGTATATATTGAGAAACATCAACCCATGGAAATGTATGTATATTCAAAGACACACATAGCACATATCATAGAGTCATAGAGCTATACAGCACAGAAACATGCTCTTCGGCCCATCGTGTCTATGCCGGCCATCAAGCACCTCGTCTTAAATACAAAATAATACTCTAATTATGCTGTTTATTCTGAATATCTTTTCTGTTGATCTTGATATTAGTAATTGCTATAACTGGATTTGCCCCTTAATGCTCGCATTTCCCAACCTTATGTATAAGTATACAGCATGTTATATGGGAATATTAGGTTTCAAAGATGATGATTATAGGGTATGGCAAACTGTGATAAAGGGTTTAATAGATTGAGGAAGGACAAAATATAGATTAATGGCTCAAGGAAATAGGTGACTCATATAATCTGATGTAGAGAATGTGAAGTGGCAAATTTTGGGAGAAAATTCTCAAGTGCAGATATATAGATTTTTAACTATGGGAGGGCAGGATTGAAAAGGCCATAAAGTTTAATGCAACTTTACATTTTGTTTATAGGGGCATTAAATACAAAAGTAAGGAATTGATGTTGAATTCATACATTATAAAAATAGATTTGAAAAATTTGCAACTTTTTTCTCTGGAACAGAAGCATTAAGGGAAGATGCAATGGGTGCTTCCAAATTTTTGACAGTTTTGAGAGGATAAACTGTGGAAGATTTTTTCCAATGATTGGCAAATCAGTAAAAAATTGGCACAGATTTCCAATAATCGCTGGAAGAATAAGAATAAGAACATTTTTTGCACAGTTAGTGAAACATCGAACACAAGTGGTTACTGAGGCAGAGATTATGGGACCAATTTTCTTGACCTTTGTCCCCAGCAAATATTCATTCTCCATAAACAAAGGGCAGGAAAATTGGAGCAGAGACTTGTTCTGGTAAGTTTCCATTTCCTTTAGGTTCCATTCGCATTTCTGAGAGGGAAGCAGGTATGGAGTAAGGCCTGAGTGAGCTCAGCAATATCATATGAATGAGGTGGAGTTGCTGGGAGGAAACCCGAGCTCTCCAGCCTCAGCTTCCTTTTCAGCAACTGTTCAGATTTACAACTGCGGTCTATTTGCCTCCCCTGTTTTTCAGTGACAGGTCCACATTAATGACCAGATACTCCAAAATTAGCTGCAGTTCTGTGTACTTTAAACGTGCTGCTCTTGTCCCATACCAGAGCAGAAAGTGACCAGGAAAATTGATCCCTTTAACATAATTTAAAACTGAATAAGGAGTCTCCCATTTAAGATGTAGATGAGGAGGAATTTCTTCTCTCAGAGGGTCATTAGTGTTTGGAATTCTCTTCCACAGTGAGTAGTGGAGGCTGTGAGATTGAATATATTCAAGGCTGACTTAAATTTTTGATCGACAAGGGTTATGGGGGGCAGGCAGAAGAGTGGAGTTAAGGTTACAATCAGATTAGCCATGATCCTATTGAATGGCGAAGCAGACTCGAGGGGCCAAATGGCCTAATCCTCCTCCTATTACATATTCTTATGTAATTGCGCATGTAGATGTGCAAAAAGAATGCAAAGGAAAATGAGGAAAGACTAGAAACTGATATTGGTATTAGAGTAGCTAGAACCAGTTGAGAAGCCACCACAGGAAAAGGCCCAAAGGGCTGAATGTCCATTTTGTTCTATGATTTCAATGTTAACTGAAAAAGCTGAATTTTCTTTAGGTCTTTATAGTTTTGGTTTCATAGTTACCTTTCAATTGAATTGTGTGATCCTAACAACTTACCTACAGGTGTCATCACAAGTTGCACTATGCAGGCCTTCCCAAGCTTTTTCTCCACCTGATGAATTCTCTATTAGCTTGCGCACTGATTGAATAACTGCAAAGGTTGCCAGGCAAATGGTCGTGAGTAATAGGAAAACAAGTGGTCCTTTCCACTAAAAAAAAATCAATCACAATACACAAACACTTTTTAAAAGCAGAAGCAAGTAAATATACGGGAAACTGCAATCAACTATCCGAAATTTATAGTTTTCTGCGGTTTTTTTTGCCCATTGTGGTTCTGACTGCTTATCTTGGTCTATGGTCATACAGGTCAATCACCATTGCTGCTCACTCAAGTGTCACTGAAGCCAATCATTTATTAATTTGTATTGTACGCAGGATGAAATGAGGACAAGTCCAAATGGCCATTACTCATAGACGTTTACAACACAGAAGGAGGCCATTCAGCCCATTGTTTCCACATTGGTCAACAAAGATCTGACTACACTAATCCCATTCTCCAGCTCTTGGAGGCTATGGCAACGCAAGTGAATATTTAAATACTTCTTAGATGTTACGGGAGTTTCTGACTCAACCACCCTTTCAGGCAATGAGTTCCAGACTCCCACCATGCTCTGGGTGAAGAAATTTCTCAACTCCCCTCTTAGCATTCTACCTCTTACCTTAAATCTATGCCCCCTGGTTATTGATCCCACTAATAATGGAAAAAGTGCCTTCCTATCCACCCCATTTATGTCCCTCATAATCTTATACACCTCTATTCAGGTCCCCTCTCAGCCTTCGCTGCTCCAAGGAAAACTACTCCAGCCTATCCAATATTTCCTCATAGCTCAAACCCTCCAGTCCAGGCAGCATCCTGGTAAATCTCCTCTGCACCCTCTCCAGTGCAATCACATCCTTCCTATAATGTGGTGACCAGAACTGCACGCAGTATTCCAGTTGTGGTCTAAGCAGTGATTTATACAGTTCCAGCATAACCGCTGCTCTTCTATTCTATGCCTCGGCTAATAAAGGCAAGTCTCCCATATGTCTTCTTAACCACATTATCTACTTGCCCTGATACCTTCAGGGATCTGTAGATGTGCACACCGTGGTCCTTCTGATCTTCAGTACTTTCCAGGGTCCTACCATTCATAGTGTAATCCCTTGCCTTGTTAGCCCTCCCAAAGCTCATTACCTCACATTTTTCCAAGTTGAATTCCATTTGCCACTGCTCTGCCCACCTGACCAGTCCATTGATATCCTCCTGCAGTTTACAGCTATTCTCCTCACTATTTACCAAGGTACCAATTTTCATGTCATCCGCGAACTTCTTGATCATACCCCCTACATTTAAATCTAAATCATTTATGTACGCCACAAACAGCAAAGGCCCCAGCACTGAGCCCTGCAGAACCCCACTGGAAACAGACTTTCAGTCACAGAAACATTCCTCTACCATCACCTTCTGCTGCCTGCCTCTCAGCCAATTTTGGATCCAACGTGCCACTTTGCACTGGATCCCATGGCCTCTTACTTTCTTGACCAGTCTGCCATGAGGGACCTTATCAAAAGCCTTGCTAAAGTCCATGTAGACTACATCAAATGCATTACCCTCAACAACACTCCTGTTACCTCCTCAAAAAATTCAATCAAATTTGTCAAACATGACCTTCCCCTAACAAATCCATGCTGACTATCCCTGATTAATTCTTGTCTCTCCAAGTGCAGATATATTCTGTCCCTCAGAATTCTTTCCCGTAACTTCCTCACCACCGAGGTTAAACTGACTGGCCTGTAATTTCCTGGTCTATCCCTTCCTCCCTTTTTTAATAATGGGACAACGTTAGCAGTCCCCCAGTCCTCTGGCACATCACCTGTGGCCAGACAGGATTTGAAAATTACTGCCTGGGCCCTTGATATCTCTTCCCTTGCCTCCCTCAACAGCCTGGAATACATCTCAGCCCGACCTGTGGATTTATCCACTTTTAAGGCCGCTATACCCACTAGTGCCTCCTCTCTCTCTATGTTAATTTCCTCTAATATTTCACAGTCCTCCACCCTGATGTCTATACCTGCATTGTCCTTTCCCATTGTGAAGACTGACGCAAAGTATTCATTGAGGACTGTACTCACATCTTCCGCGTCCACACACACATTACCTTTATGGGCCCTAATTGGCCCTACTCTTTCCCTAGCTATTCTCTTGCTCTTTAAGTATTTAAAAAACCTCTTTAGGGTTTCCTTTATTCTACCCACCAATGCTTTCTCATGCACTCTCTTAGCTTTCCTAGTTTCCTTTTTAAGCTCCCCCCTACACTTTTTATACTGCTCTAGGGTATCTGCCGTAAGCTTCTCTTTTTTTGTTAATCCTAACCTTTATGTCCCTTGACATCCAGGGTTCTCCATACTTGGTTTCCCCCCTCCACTGTACTGGCTAAAAAAGTCCTCCTGGATGCAAATCAAGAATCTATTAGAGTTCTGAAAGGAATATATAAGCAAGTTTTATATTAAAAATCGTGACCAGGGCTTTAACTTAAATGAGCAGAGGGAGGGTTCAGGTGAAGGAGAATGTAGAAATCTAAAGAAAAATATTGCGGCAACAGAGCAGTTGTAGGGATTTAGACAAAGACATGCACAGTGGAGCAGGAAGAGACAGAGGGCTTAATTGTAATAGTGTATCAGCTATGCAAATAATGGTAGTGAAAAATAATGAAAGGCTCTTTATCTGAATGCTCAAAGCAATTGCAATAAGATGGATGAACTTGTCACACAAGTAGAGATAAATAGAGCTAACTGCCAATAGAGACATGGTTACAAGGTGACCAAGGTTGGGAAATAAGTATTCCAGGCTACACCACATTTTGAAAAGACAGACTGAATGGAAAGGAGGAGTAGTAGCCCTGATAGTAAGGGATGGTGTAAGGACAGTAGTAAGAAAGGATCTGGGCTCAGGAGATCAGGAAGTAGAATCAGTGCGAGCTGGATTTTACAGCCTCCTAGCTGCAGGTTTGCATGTGGGGGTGGTGGGGGTGGTGGGGATGGTGGGGGGTGGTGGAGAGGGGCACCTGTAAGATGTCATGGGTACCATACCCGCTGCCTACCTGCCCACCCACACCTGCCCTCACTGCAATTTTACCACTGGTGGGGGAGGCATCAGATGGCCATTTAAGGGCTTGATCACACCACTGCTGGAATTTAACCAGTGGCGAGAGAGGCCCAAGCCAAGCATCCTCCCAGCAACCTTCACTGCATTGCTGGTGGCAGGCAAGAGGGGGGTGCATGTCTAACAGGCTCCCATCGGAAGCTCACCCTCATGGCAACACCCCCCCACCAGGGTTCCTGTCAAGCCCCCACCCCCCCTGGCCTGTCTGCCTCAGCAATTGCAATTCCTACTTACTTTTCACTCTGGCTCCATGGCCCCTTGTGATTGGGGCCTCCTCTGTAGGGATCAGAGAGCTGCCGGCCATTTGATTGGCCGGCAAGGCTCAGAGTAAGACTTCCTGCCATGATGGGGTGGAAGGCTCACCTTAAACCAATTAATGGTCTAATAGCTGTTAAATGCCTGCAGGGAAGGGCACTGGATTGGGGACAGGTTCACCCCCAACTTTTTTGCCAAGGGGGCGGGGACCCCAGCATCCTGTAAAATCTTGTAAGAAAAATTAAGATTAGGAATAACAGGTGTCAGAAGGCACTGGTGGGAATAGTTTATAGCCCCCTCCCCCACCCCACTTCGCTGCAGTTATAAGATTGGATAGAGCATTAAGCAAGAAATAGTTGGAGCTTGTAGCAAAGACAATGTAACAACTATGGAGAATGTTAATCTTCATATAGGCTGGACCAATAAAATTGTCAAAGGTGGCCTGGAAGATGAGTTTGTAGAATACTTTAGTGACAGTTTCCTGGAACAATATATTGTGGAAACAACCAGGGATAAAACCATTTTAGATCTAGTTTTTTTAAAATTCATTTATGGGATGTGGGCATCGCTGGCTAGGCCAGCATTTATTGCCTATCCCTAATTGCCCTTGAGGAGGTGGTGGTGAGCTGCCTTCTTGAACTGCTGCAGTCCCTGTGGTGTAGGTACAGCCATAGTGCTTTAAGGGAGGGAGCTCTAGGATTTTGAACAAGCAACAGTGAAGGAACAGTGATATATTGTGCAACGAGGCAGGGTTAATTAGTAATCTCTTAGGAAAAGGTGATCATAATACAACTGAATTCCACGTTAAATTTGAAAGTGACATATTCCAGTTCCAAACAAGAATATTAAACATAAAGAAAGCCAATTACATTGGGAAAGCTGGTGAGGGTTAATTGGGTAAATTGACTAAATATATGGTGATAAATAAACAGTGGGAAACATTTAAAGAAACAATACAAAATGTTCAACAAAAATACATTCCATTAACAAACAAAAACTTAGCAAGAAAGATCCATCTGTGACTTATTAGGGAAGTTAAGGGTAGTAGTAGATTAAGAGAAGAAGCTTATAATATGACAAAGAATAGTTGCAAGCCAGAGAATTGGGAGTGTTTTAGATACCAGCCAAAAGTTCATAAAAAGGGAAAAACATAGAATGGGTGTAAACTAACCAGGAATACAAAAAGAGATTATAAGAGCTTCCACAAGTACATAAAAAGGAAAAGAGTAGTTAAAGGAAGCATTGGTCCTTTAGAGGCAGAAACAGGAGAAATTAGGGGGAATTTTCATGGGGAATGAGGAAATGGCAGAGACATTGACCAAATAGTTTGTTTCTGTCTTCATGGTAGTAGACACAAATTATAAACCAGAAAAAGAAAACCTAGATGCTAAAAAGAGTGAGGAACTTAAGATAACTAATGTCAGCAGAGAAAAAGTATTGGGGAAACTTAAGGGACTAAATTCCGTCAAATCACTGGAACCTGATGGCCTGCATCTGAGGGTTCTAAAAGAGGTAGCTACAGAGATAATGGATGCGCTGGTTATGTTTTTCCAAAATTCCTTCGATTCTAGAATAGTTCTAGCAAATTAGAAATTAGCAAATGTAACTGCGCTATTCAAGAAAGAAGGAGAGGGTAAATGGGGAACTACAGGCCAGATAGCCTGACATCAGTTGTTGGGAAAATGCTGGAATCTTTTATTAAGGAAGTCTTAACAATGCACTTAGTAAAGTTAGCTATGTTCAGACAAAGTCAATATGGTTTTATGAAAAAGAAATCATGTTTGACAAGCTTATTAGTTTTTTGAAGATGTAACTAATGGGGTAGATAAAGGGGAACCAATAGCTGTAGTAATACCTGGATTTCCAAAAGATATTCAATAAGGTGCTAGACAAACGGTAACACAAAATATAAGGGCTAATGGAGTTGGAGGCAATATACTAGCAAGGATAGAGGATTGATTAATGGACAGGAAGTAGAGATAAAAATGCTATTTTCAAGTTGGCAGGCTGTGACTAGTGGAGTGCCACAAAGATCAGTGCTGGGGCCTCAGCTTTTAGAATCCATATTAATGACTTAGATGAAGAGACAGGGATGCATTACTAATGTATCTAAGTTTACTGACAAATCAAAGCTAAGTGGGAATGTAAGCTCTGTGGAGGACACAAAGATATATAGACAAGCTAAATGAATGGGACACAAGGTGACAGATGGAGAACAATGTGTAGAAGTGTTATTCACTTATGTAGTTTTTAAAAATTCTTTCATGGGATGTCGGCATTGCTGTCAAGGCCAGCATTTGTTGCCCATCCAAATTTCTACAATGAAGTGGCTTGCTAGGCCATTTCACAGGGCATTTAAGAGTCAACTATACTGCTGTGAGTCTGAAGTCTGGCCAGATCAGGATGACAGATTTCCTTCCCTAAAGGAAATCTGTGAATGAGATGGGTTTTTATGACAATTGATGGTAGTTTTATGGCACTATTACTAGTTTTCCATTTAAAGATCATTAATTATTTAGTAAGAAAAAAGCAAAATTTTTTTAAAAGGTGTGAAACTTGTAAATGTTGATGTTCAGAGGGACTTGGGTGTACTCGTACAAGAAACTGAGAAAGTTAGCGTGCAGGTCTAGAAAGCAATTAGGAAAGCAAATGGCATGTTGGCCTTTGTTGCAAGGGACTGGAGTAGAGGAATAAAAAGTCTTGCTACAATTGTGCAGGGCTTTGGTGAGCCCACACCTGGAATACTGTGTGCAGTTATGGTCTCAATGTTTAAGGAAATATATACTTGCACTGGGGGCCTCAGATGTTCATTAGATTGGTTTCTGATTGGTTGTATTATGATGAAAGGTTAAGTTAATTGGGACTAAACTCTCTAGAGTTTCGAAGTATGAGGGGTGATCTCATTGAAACTTATAAGGTTTTGTAGCAGCTTGACAGAGAAGACACTGAGAGGTTGTTTCCCCTGACTGGGGAGTATAGAACATGGCGCAGACCCAGGATAAGGGGCTGATCATTTAGGACTGAGTAATAATAATAATAATAATGAGAAGTTTCTTCACTCAAAGGGTTGCGAATCTTTGGAATTCTCTACCCCAGAGGGCTGTAGATGCTCCATTGTTGAATATATTTAAGGATGAGATAGATTTCTGGCCTCTCAGTGAATTAAGGGATATGGGGAGTGGGCAGGAAAGTGGAGTTAAGGCTGAAGATCAGGCATGATGGAATTGAATGGTGGAGCAGTCTCGAAATGTCTACTCCTGATCCTATTTCATATGTTCTAAATTTCTTACTGGAGCAGCATTACTGGACTTTTTTTTTTACAGTCTTACTAATGTTCACTATTTTTATGGTAGACTTTTGAGAGGGGTCACCAAAGGCATAACAGATATAGATTGTCTCTAATCAACATTGACACAGGAGTCATCTCCAAAAACTTTACATCTCTAATTTCCAAATTTCAGCAACAGTTCAATAAAATTCCATCTGCAAGGATCCAAGTTTACCTGCAATGTACTTTTTTTTTCACTCTATCACCCAATCAATACATATGGTAAATTGATCAGTGCAATAATTCTGTGCACATTTTTCAACAGGGAAATCACTGAAAACAATTACAAGCGGTAAGAAAAATTGCCTTGACTCTTGGATCCTCTTGTTAAAAAGTAATTCTTTCATTGAGACAATTTAAATTATCAATCCAACAGGTTATAAAACAAATACAGAAAGAATATGGTCAATATTCTCACCTTTGACACAGAAGCTTGTGTGTTCAAAACCTGTTACAGACACTTTTAGCATATAGACCAGGAATTACCTTGGAGCTTCTTCCAGTCCACTGTGGCCAAAGCTTAGTGAAAACCTTGTTGAGGTTATGGCAGGAAGAAACCCTGAGGAATTTCTAATAATTTTCTAGGCTGTCAAATTGGCGTAGTACTTAGGGAGTGCTGCATTGTTGGAGATGCTGTCTTTCAGGTGAGATATTAATTTGAGGTCCCATCTTCCCTATCAGTTAGACATAAAAGATCACAAAGCATGATTCAAATAAGAGCAGGGAGTTCACCAACATTTATCCCTCAACCAAAATAGTTCATCTGGTCATTTGTCTCATTGGTGTTTATGGGAACTTGCTGCACTCAAATTAGCTGCCATGGTTCCTTTCCATTGCAACAGTGACTACATTCCAAATGTATGCATACAAAAGCAAAATGCTGCAGATACTGGAAATCTGAAATTAAAACAGAAAATGCTGGAAACCTGCTCAGCAGGTTTCAACTTGAGGAAAGATGATTGACCTTAAATGTTAACTCTTTCCACAGATGCTACCTGATCTGCTGAGTATTTCCAGCATTTTCCATTTTTATTTCAAAAGCGTTCATGGCTTCAAGCCACTTTGGGATGCATTAAGGTTATGTAAGATGCTTTCTTTCTAGTAACATATGCAAATTACTGCAGACTAATACAGAAAACGGCAAAAGTGTAACTTTAAGTCTCTAAACCTTCCTACACAGAATAAGAGCTTCTGTGCACTCAGGAAATATGGAGCTAATTTAGGAATTATAGCTAAAGTGCTATCAAGGCCCCAATCTTGATTGGTTTTGCTACAACCCAGGTCATGATTATCGTTATCATACACTCTAAGCCTTGAATGGCAAGTAAGATGAAGTATCTCATGACCATGAATTCCTCAAAAACTATGGAAGTGTTGCAAAGTGTATTTTGACAGGTGATGCTGAAGCCATTTTAACAGCGTCTTTGCCTTTTCTGGATTAAATTCTGAGTTCTAGGGTAGACTTCTGTCATATTGTTATATTATTCGTAAAGGGCTAGGAACTAATTGTTATGTGAATATATATCACAGGGTGCCACATTCACTGTCGCACTGTAGTCTTGTGCCAGGTAACAATATATCAGTCCACCAGCCACATGGGGAGGTGAAAGAAATAAATTGGACAAAGTGCGAGCATTTTGAGCCTAAAGTATGGCTATTTCTAACTTATTGGAACCAGAAGACATAGGTTGGGAATATGTCCGTAAGCACTGAGCACACAGACCGCTCCCCTCCCCCCATCCCCACCGTACTTTGGGAAATATACCAACATGTCAACCATATCATGCTAATCAGTGAGGCAGAAAACTAAAGTGTTGGATATTCCAAACCAGCTCATCAGTTGCCATTTGATCCATGTAACACATTAAGTGAAGTTGCTGTGTTAACCGGGAATGAAACAGTTAAGGGCAGTGGTGACTTCCGCAATCATTGGAAGTGATGTGTTGCAAGTTATTTGCAAGTCACCTGGCTGCCATTGCAAAGTTCTATCCTGAGTCGTGACCTTGGGTCATAAGCAAATAGCTGAGGCCTGCGGATACAATAGATACCAGCTCATTTCCGTCATCTGCCTTTTTATAATGTGTACTAATCTCAAAACGAAGGTGCTTTAAAAATACTTAGATTAAGCAATTAAAATGCCTTCCCAATTTTTATTTTACACCAAATAAAAATATCAGAAATCACTTACCAAAAACAATAATAAAATACTATAAACATTAAAAAATTGTGATGCCTGTAGCAGTTTAAGAGCTCTGTCCCTCAGATTCCCCAGCTCCTATTTCAAATGGATGCACAGATTAAAGATGGCGAACTTGATACCAGTACTACAGAATTGTGCTTGCTATTCATTTAAATATTTCTGCATCTTGTGGCCTTTAAAACAGAATGCATGAAATTGATGTAAGTACTTTAACTAATTTAAAGCAGAAGGCTATTGAATTGCAGTTCAGTAGGTAACTCCACCGAACCTGCTCTCCCTTCCTGTTGATTACTCTCTCTGACCCACAAGAAATCTGTTTCTGGCCCCTATTTTCTATTATTTTGTCAATTAGGTTGAAAAAAATATGAATAAAATGGAAAACCACAAGTAATGAGCACTATCACTATTGATTCAGGCCTGCTGTTGATACTGTAGTCAGTAGTGGCATCAGACACTTCGATTAGGGGCCTGAATATTTGGATGCAAAATTCTGATGTGTAGCACTCATTCTTTTTTGGGATCTATGAATGGCCAAAGAGGGTCAAAGTGGTGTCCATGCAGCTCATGCACTTTTACCTCTAGTTGTGCTGGATGACATTTGGTTAGAACGTTTGCAATGCATTGTGAATGTCCACTGGAAGCGTGCAAATGAAAACATCGATCAGCACATAACGTTAATTTGACACCAACCTTGTTATCTTAGAGCTCAGCCCTCCAGCTAACACCATCTCTTAATCTTGCATAGTTGAATACATGTTCAGCAGCAGCAAGGGCCTTCCACCAGCCCTATTTAAAGGTTAGTTGCTGACTGATGCTAGGTGCTAGAATGTAGAAGTGTTTGGTGTTCTCTAGAGTTTTTTTTAATGTTACCGGGAGTCTACCAGGAGTGGTAGCAGGTGCTGAAGGACTTTAGCCTGAGTTCAAGGTTTCCATTTGCTTCCAAACATGGGTGCATTTGGACTGCAGCATGACTGGGAGAAAGAGGATGTGTGACACAGAGAAGGGCAAGATGCTCGAAGAGAGAGGAGGAGTGCTTGTTTCAGGAGGCCATTTTCACCCAGAGTGTTCAGGGAGCAATTCCCATTCCTGAGCCTCAGTGAGAAACAGTGTGTGATATCTCCACTACATTAAGGATATCTTCGATAAAATCTGCCACCTGCTGTGGTCACAGCTGCAACCTCAGCGCAAGGACGGCATTGCCAGAGACTGTGAAGCCGAAAGCGTTGAACGTTTATGTGTCAGGCTCCTTCCAGATTGGAGTTCAAGATGTTCACAGTTTGCTATCCACTGTTATGTAAGGGAGGTTTCTGACACTCTCCGTTTAAAGAACCTTGAGTATATTTCATTTTCTCTTGCCAGAGAGCACTGGCAGAGCGAGCACACAGCTTCATGAGGATTTTAGGCTTCTATGTGGCACAGGTGTCATTGTGCACTCACGCTTTAAGGGTGCTGTTGGAGGACATATTGCTAAATTGCTGTTAAACCCTGCAAGCCCCTTTGAACACCTTTAGTATCACAGCCATGACAGCAGGAGTCTAAGCCTCCATGGCAGTAAGCTGATTTTGCATGACTTCAGTCTGAGCTTCCATTGTAACAGACATCAGCTGCATCATGGTTAGGTCCACAAGTTTGCTAATGGAGTTGGCCACCATTTTCATGCTGGAAAGGTTCGTCTCCAAGCTCTGTGTATATTCTTGTTCAAGGTCGGTGCCAGACTCTTCTATTCCCCTTGACATTGCTCGGAAGCATTCTGGCAGGACTGCTAGAGGACCAAGCATTTCATTTTACCCAGCGGACTTCTTCTGTAACCGACCCCACCAAAGTCCTCATATCCGTATTCTCTGCAGCAAAACTCATGTGCAACCTTACCCTCTGGGGAGTTGGCGTCCATGCTACCCTTGTCCACTGCCCTGGCTGCAACTCACTCTTCATTCTCAAATTATCCTTGTGGGAAAATGGTCAAAACATCCTGAAATGTGAAAACTGCAGCAAAGACAATTAAAGGGAAGATCCAGCAAAATCTAACATTGCAGTGAAATAGTTGTGGCACACATGCCAGTTAGAATGGACAATGTGCAGACTCTGCCTGCATATCTGGAGACACTTGCTCAAGAAGATGACAAAAACTATTTAAAACTTAACCACAATTCAAAGTTGACCACAGGGGAAAAATATTATATTAATATAAAGTAATATACTTTAATGTGCCAATGTTTTCTAAAGTGTCTTCTTGTGTTACAATAAAAAGCGAGGTAACAGCAACAGAATGTCATTTTAATTACAAACCTTAACTACATATCAACATTTTTTAATCCAAGTGGAACTTCCATTAACCCTGGTAATTGGTGAAAATGGGATGTCCCCAAAGTTTGGTCATTCATGTGAGACAGGAGTACCCTAGGCATGAGAATGAAGCCAAATACAATAAAAACAAAATAAACATTTGTAGTTTCCTTGTCTCTTGTCAGGTGTTGGCCTGTTGACCTATCGGGCAATTAGAACACTAAATAATTGGAGTGGAAATAAAGGTTCCACTCTATTTTGTAAGTGAGCACATGCTAAAGTTATTTATTATTTAAAACATTGAACCTATCAGACTCTTATGATAACACTATGTGATACAGGCCTTGCATTCTTACCTACCCACTCGTTCTTGCATTTCCTATGACTTTTAACATACGGCAAGCGTGAGATTTGATGCCCTAAGTTTCTCAGGGACTTCATCTGTATAACAAAAAGGTCACATATTTCAACAGTGCAGCATGTTATTATATTATAGTTTTCTAAGGTAATCAAGGACACAAACAATGTAAATCTCGGTTACAATAAGTAAAAAAAAACCCATCACTCAAATTATTGTCTCCAGTATTTTGTAAAAACATTGCAAATTGTTTCCACCTTCATAAAACAGAAGGGCTATATTCTTCTC
The DNA here is from genome assembly GCF_964194155.1 of Cetorhinus maximus. Lineage (NCBI taxonomy): Eukaryota > Metazoa > Chordata > Chondrichthyes > Lamniformes > Cetorhinidae > Cetorhinus > Cetorhinus maximus. The sequence continues at coordinate 42,515,900 of NC_135896.1, read as the reverse complement.
CAACACTAGGTGGCAGTTTGTAGCCATAAAATACATCAAAGAAAAATCCCCTAATGGAGCACAGATAGATAAAGACCTTGGTTTTCACATTGTTAAATGGCAGTCAATGATTTAAAATGAATAGGTTAATCAACTGTCACCCTTACAAGTAAGACCTGGTTCAAACAGTCTATTCCTGTTGAATTACAGTCGCTTAATTTAAGCTATTGTAAAATACACATTTTTAAATATATTTTTATTATACGCTCAATTTTTGGGCAGTTGAAACTTCAGTTACTGCGGAAAACATGCATGAAAATGTTTTCAAAAACCATTTTGAGTGATTTGATTGGTTTAATGTGCAGTGGTTTATCACTAACATGTGGGTTTTCCCACTGTAATTTTTTCATTGAAAGAAGCAATTTTAACTATGGGGAATGTGTATTATATAGAAGACAATAATATACCTGTAGTATTACTCACAGTGAGTCAGAGGAAACATTGTAATGTTAAATATAATTCATATACTTTTTATATAAATATTAAATCCTGGTTAATTTGCCATTGTTTTACATATGAGGATCAAGACCAAATGTAGTCTTCAGGTGAAGTTAGGTTAGAGAGTGCGGGACAATGGAACAAAGATTTAAATATAATTCAGGCCCCATTTTGAAGTCAAACATTAAGTCCTTTCCTCATTTTATATACTTTGATTTTATATTATAAATGACAATTAAATAGCATAACTGATGGCAATTTGGGATGCACAGAAGCAGAGTTGCTTGGAGTATTAGACTTCCTCTGCTGTCCAAGCTGAGGAACGAAGAGGTGTAAACCTGAGATGCTACAGTGCCACCTCTGATGGAAGGGAATAATTACAATTTGACAAGTTCAAATAAACACTCTATCATGAATGTGAATTTATAATGGAAAGCTGACAAAAATGAAACTTTAGGAAATAAAGTTTTGTTGGTAGGACGCATATACAGAGCTTTTTAGAATTATTGAATGTTTCTAGCATAGAAGGAGGCCATTTGGCCCATTGTGTCTGCCAGCTCTTTACAAGAGCAATTTGCCTGGTGCCGCTTTCCTACCTTTTCCTTGTAGCCCTGCAAACTTTTGCTCTTCAGATAGTGAACAAATACTCTTTTGAAAGCCTAATTTTTCAAGAAATATATTATAGATAGTCTGCAAAGGAGCAATGGGATGGGCCATAGGAGGCATCAAGATTTATGTAGTGAGGCAAATGGTACTAAATTTCAAGCTAGAAAATACAATAATAATTTAATAAGCATGGCAGGTAGCAGAGGTAACTAGGCCAAGTGGAGGAGTTAGAGAAGGTGCAAATACTGGCAGAGTAACTGGTAAACCCTACACAGAAAACCTAGAAAGAGAAGTGGGCTGGCCAGGCAAGGTTGAGATTTAAACAGGACAGCTGAAAAATCCCTGGAGCAGTGTAGCAGGGCTCAGTAGATAAAAGGAAAGAATATTAGAGTGGAAAAGCAGCCAAAAACTACAGAGGAGCAGAACCATGGATTGTGGGAAGAGGGTATATGTATATTATTTATAGAGAGAGAGAGAGAAGAGAGAGGGCGATAGAGAGAGAGAGAGACGGGATTTTTATTTACAAAAACGTCCTTGACGAATAAGAAAATAGCAGCTGGTTATGTGCACCAAGCAGTAAAGAATCCTACCAACTTGAATAGAGACATCATTACAATTTATTTTTGCTATGGACCCACACACAATAGAAACTATGCAAGATTGTGAAATTAATTCCCTGAAGGCTGCTCACAGGCAGAGACCTTGTCCATCTAGCCTGGATTTGAAGCATGTCCCAAAGATGAAGGTGATTGTGCACCAAACCAACGTACCATTCAATTCTTAACTAATACATCCTTAAAATGTCTTGTTGATATTGTGATATGAACTGAGCTCCATCCTACTGTGAATGGGAATTTTTTTTGTATTATGTTTCATGTTGCCAGCCTGGCAAAATATTGTGAAATAAAAATCGACTTCAGTTAACTATATCCCTAAAATAATCATTTTTTTATGGGGAAGGAAACAAGGCATAAATATTTTCTATGGAAATCTATGGGCAATGGGCAAAGGGCAAGGGAGTAGAACTAGTAAAATTGCTCTTGCACAGCTCAGTGGATCAAGTAGCCCCTTTCTGTGCTGTAACCATCTCATAATTCCATATCAGACCAAGGCAGCTTCCTGCAGAGATGTTGTTGCATATATGCATAAAGTAAAGTTGCTTCAGACATTCCCTTGTGTTTAACGCAAGATTCATATTAGACACCAAAGATTGTTCTTGGAGACAAGCAGACTAGAGAAGTGTAGGCACAACGTACTATGGAAGTCAGGTACCAAAAGACCCTGGTATCAGAAGAATGTCTGAAAGATTGCTGTTATGCCCCAGCTTCTCGATTGCTAATGGGAAATGATAGAAATGCATTATTGATTTTCTTTCCAGTGGTAAGAATTGTTTTGACTTCTTTTGTGCTGAATGTCTGGAGTTACTGAGATGTGACTTTTCCCTATATCTCCAGTTGCCTCAATACTGGTTATTGCAGCAGTGAGATGAGTTCCATTACACCATTAATACCCATTAGAAACTTTGGTAAAAGATTCTGATAGATAAGGTTTTACCTTCTATTATTTTGTTTCAGGCCAGTTTGACTAATTTGGAAATCAAATATTGATTACTTGCAATTATTAGTTGTATTGTTTACTTTCTGTAACCATATTAATTGTGAATTAAAACAGAAATGCTGGAAAAACTCAGCAGGTCTAATAGCATCTGTGGAGAGAAAAACAGAGTTAACGTTTCAAGTCCGTATGATTCTTCTTCAGAGCTTGTTTGCTTTTATCTTATTTGTGAATTCATTTTACTTAACTTGAACATGAAATACATGGCTTGGCAGCGTAGAATATTTTTAGCCTCGCAGTGGATCAGCGAGCATGGTAGACAACCCACACAATCGCTGACGTAAAATACCAAGAGAAATTGTTAGCCCTGTGGCATGTTATTCCTATTCATATTACATATGAAGGTATGAATAATGAATTACTAGGGCTCTGACAAGAAAATCTCAAAAAATATGTATGAAATAAATGCAGAAATCTGACACAATTTGGTGATTTTCTTGTGTCCTGGAGGGGTAAATAAATATCGATGAAAATGAAGGCTTCTTGCCTTCCCTATCATTTATTCTTTATGAATTGTCTCCCCTTGTCCCGCTCCTTTCACAGATATGCTTCAAATTTCCACATTGTCCTTTAGTACTTCACCAAACTAGCCATTATTCGATTATTGTTGGTGGGATATTCAGCCGTGTGAAGCCATCATAATATTCATGTCTTTAAGTAAATGATTAGAAAGGGCATGGTAGTTGCAACCAGTGGCCCATTTCACTCCAAGAGGAAAGAATGGCTGGTCAAGAGATATCTGATAAATAACGAAGAAAATATTGTTTACTGTGCTGTTGTGGCAAGGCAGTGACCTTAGCTACTCTAAAGGCTAAGTAAGGGCAATTACCATTTCGGAGAAAGAGCCAATATGAGCTTAATGTTACTTTCATTATGTTTATATATTGTAACTTTGTGAAATTGATTATTGAATTGTATTAGAAAATAAACGGAAAATGCTCTCCCAAAAATGATGCTGCATCTTTAAATACAGCATTAGAACTAAAAATAAGCATATAGGGACAGGCAACCTTCTTGTTTGCAGTACATCAGAACGTCCAGTACCAGTATGTTATGTTCTACTTGATACATTATGTGCATCTAAATAATTTTGGGCTGTAGGTCAAGTTTTCTGGTTGTTTTTAAATTAGAAACACTGAACCAACCAGATATTTATTTAGCCTTTCTGCCCTGAGTCCCCTGCTTCAATCTGCATAGCAAATGTACAAAAATAAACAAGTTTTAACTTGCTGACTTACCGCGTACCAACAGCTTCCTGACAAAAATGTCACCAACACCACTATGGACCCAACCTCCTCCTCCTCTCGCTGCCTTTCTCTCCCTTCTCGCATGTCTCCGATCATTTACTGCCCAGGTTTTCACCACTCTTCCAAATCTTAGTCCCCTTCTCACACTCACTCCCTGCTCTGCTTCAGACCCATCTTCTTAACTGTTCTTGGACCTTCACTCCTCCAAGCAAACCCAAAGGAGACGTATTGTATTTAAAACAAAAACTTAATTTTAAAAAATCTAAGAAATAAGAATATCTGCCTACCTTGTGACAAACACTTTCAAAGCGAAACTCCGGAGTAGAAATGGAAAGTCTATTATTCCTTGTAGCAAATGTGAGATCTCCTATGAATTATGAACCTTTACAACAAAATGCATAGATGGGAGTGGAAGAGACATGCAAGCAGCAAAACTTGTACTGCTCACAGAGGACCGAGATTTAGCAATCTAGTGGCTGTGAAACAGCGCCTCAGAATGAGTCAGTTCCTTTAGGACAGCATATTAGCAAATTAAGTTCAAAACTGTTACATAGAGAATAAGCAATGCCTGATTCTGAATTACATACTGAAAGGATTCCAACAACAAAATACAATATCTACAGATAAGATAGGGCATTCAAAAGAGAATTCTTAGAAAGAGTTATGCAAGATCCTTAATGGACTAGAGGAAGCAAACCTTAAAACTGTTAACGTCAGAAGCAACTGATGCAAATGTCACTATGATGTACTAACACATGACTGAGTAACAGAGATCTGGAGGGAGGAGAAGTTCCAACCCTGTGCAGAGTTCCTAAGATGTACATAGAGCTGTAAATAAATAATAATAACTTCATCAAACTACACGCTTGAGTAGCTTACTTAGGGAAAATAGACAAACCCTGAAGGATCCCCATCTAGACCCCAGATACAAGATGAAACGTGGTGGCAGCTGACAGCAAGTAAAAAGCCCAGAAAACTCCAAAAACAGATTACAGACCTGACAAATCAACAGATTCTTGAAAGAAAAATGAAAGGAATGGATTGAAGATTCACCAAAAAAGTCGGAGCATCACGGATGCAAGCTGAGACACAGACCCAGTGCCTGGACAGCAGTGAGCACAGACCAGAATCAACAAACAACACTACTGAAGCAGCAACAAGTCCAGAATTTGGTACAAGCATGGAATCTACACTGCCACTCACAGAACCTTCCAGAATTTCTGAAGGCTCACAATTAGCTCAGCACTAGGACAACTGGAGAAAGAGGCTTTCCAGGTTTGGAACCACTTCTGGTTTGTACATAAAAGGAACAAAAAAAGCAGGTCAGTACTTTACTCTATGCAGTTGGAGCTATTGCCAATGATGTAATAGTGAAACAGATAGTTGATGAGACTTCAAGTTCTTACGGTAAGGTCCTCCAGGCATTTGATTCATATTTCAGCATTCGCAAAAATTTAATTATAGAAGAGGCAAAATTTAACAAGCAAAAACAAAGACCCACATGGATTCACTCATCAACGATCTATACAGGCTGGCAGAAAATTATGACTATGGAGTATTCAGGGATGAATTGATTCATAATCGCATAATAGTTGGAACCCTAGATAAAACTCTCAGAGAAGATCCAACTTTAATTAAGGCAATACAAATCGCATGTCAAACTGAGCTCAGGAAGCAAAATAAAGTGTTTGTTCATGTGGAAAGTGAGGTCCACAATTGTGGGAAGTTACAACATTTTAAAATTGTCTGCCAATCTAAAACACAGATAGCCTGCAAAAGCAAATTTTAATGCTAAACTGCATACAAGAAGTGGAAGAGCTGCAGAAAAAGAAAATAACCTTCCTAGGAGAAGTACATGAAACAGAAAGTAAATACTGGAGCATTAAACTTGAAGTGGATGGACACCCACATAGTTTAAATTAGAAACAGGGGCACATATTTCAGTATTATCTGATTAAATAAAGTAGCTTAAGCACATTACACCACAGCCATCATCCATCCAGTTACAAGGTCCAGGTAGGACTACACTGAAAGTCATAAGACAACACCTGCAAAACTAAAATACAAGAAAAGAGAAATCATTGAACCTGTGTACGTCATACAAAACAAGAAATCATTGTTATTAAGCAGGAAGGCATGCTTACAATTAACGCTGATGAAGTTGCTGATGAGCAGTACAGTAGTACATTCAGGAATGCATTGCCAAGATTATTTACAGACTTAGGAAAACTGAAGACCGAATGCTATATTACCCTAAGGGTTGATGCTAAACCAATTTGCCACTTCACACCGAAGAAGGTCCCTCACCACCCACTCTTGAACAAAGTCAAGGGTGAAATTGAGCATATGCTACAGAAGGAGTTATTGTTGTAAGGGCTGTTTGGTGTCTCACTGAGAGGTCCGGAGGCTTGAATAGTCGAACATTAAGGCCAGAATTTTCCAGCTGACACGTGGGTGGCAGAGCCCGCACGTCAGCGCTTAAAATGTCGTGCACTGACGTCAGCGCGTGGCATCACAATATTTCAGTTGGGAGGGTGCGCTCAGCAGCCGGACATTTGCCTGCCATTAATTGAAGGCCTCGGTAAAGCCCTTAACTTGCCAATTGTCCTGGATTTTGAGGGACCCATGCAAACTTCGGGTTGGCGCACGGGCCCAACGGGCAGGTAGGTAGGAGATTTTTTAATAAAACTCATGCAATGTTGGGATATGTGGACTCAGAGGGGTTGTTCATGTTTTACACAAAGTTTTAATTGCTGAAAGTGTTTAAAAGTTGCCTGTGTGATTGTTAGCAGCTTACATTGATTTCCAAGAGCTTTTTGTGTACTTTGAAACCAGTCTGCAGACAGTAGTCTTTCTCGGGCTTGCAGCTTTCTGGAGGCCTCCATTTAGCCTGGGGATATGGGTTCTGACCTCTCCACTGGAGGCAGCTCCCCTGAGGAGGAAGGGAGGGTTAAAATAAGGAGGAGGCCAGGACTGGACAATTAGCCTCCAGGGGAGCCACCTTTGGGTGGTCAGGCGCAGGCACAAGAGGTTGTCCAAGGTGCAAGGGTCCGCAGAAGCCGCCACTATCCTGCTGCCAGGGTATACAGGCGGCGAAGCAGCTACCTCAGTATGACTGAGGTGCAGTGCCAAAGGAGGTTCCGACTGTCAAGGGAGACAGTCAACTATATCTGTCAGATGATTGGCCCTGAGATCTCCCCTAACTGTGTGGGTGGGACACCCCATGCCAGTGACTCTGAAGCTTGCAGTTGCCCTCCACTTCTATGCCTCTGGCTCCTTCCAGGGCTCGGTGGGTGATCTTTGCAGTGTCTCCCAATCAGCTGTACACACTTGTGTCAAGCAGGTTACAGATGCTCTGTTCAGACAGGTATTGACCTTCATCCACTTCCACTGCGACCAGGCAAGTCAGGCACAGCGAGCCAGAGGCTTCATGGCCATTGCTGGCTTCCCCCGCGTCCAGGGCGCTATAGGCTGTACACATGTGGCCATCAAGGCGCCAGCAGGTGAGCCCGGTGCCTTCGTCAACAGGAAGGGCTTTCACTCCATGAACGTGCAGATAGTGTGTAATCACAAGATGCTGATTCTGCAAGTCTGTGCAAGGTACCCAGGCAGCTCCCACAACGCCTACATCCTCAGACACTCCCAGGTGCCAGGGCTCTTCAGTGCTCCGGCTCGGCTGGATGGTTGGTTGCTGGGTGACAAGGGCTATCCCCTACGAAGGTGGCTCATGACGCCACTAAGCTGTCCAAGAACAGAAGCTGAGCAGCGGTACAATAGGAGCCAGGGCAACACAAGGGCTGTGGTGGAGAGAGCCATTGGTCTTCTCAAGATGCGCTTACATTGCCTGGACCGCTCAGGGGACCATTCCAGTACCCTCCAGATCGCGTCTCTGTGATAGTGGTAGCATGTTGCGCCCTGCACAATCTTGCGCTGGAAAGGGGGGATGCAGTTGACGATGAAGACCTTGACGCCCTGGATGAGGCTGCACATGATGAATCCAGCAGTGCCTCAGAGGATGAGAAAGCACAGGGCAATGATGAGGGGCAGAATGATGACCCGCAATTACACCAAGGAGGCAGGGACACCCGGGACAATTTAGTCCAAAGAACCTTCAGGTAGCTCCAAACACATGGATCAGCAGGAACAGCCTTGCCTGGCACTTCCATACGTGGCACTTAGGTGCCACATCTTCCACCTCATCAGCTGCAACTAAAGGCTTAGTGCAGAAACATCAATGTCCACTCAAACACTCAAGATAAATATGTGAAAAAGAAAAATGCACCACAAACGAAACACCCTCAGCCAAGGTAACAAAAGTGGACTTTATTATGTCCAAAAGAAAAGCAAACAATTCTCCATTGCAATAAGAACAATTTGGGTCCCTATTCTAAGGCCAACACAAAATCACCAGTGACATACCCATTGAGTGCCTATCGTGCCTTATGCTTATGTTTGCGGGTGCTACGTCTAGGTGCTGCCCCACCGCTTGGAGTGGCTTGAGAGACAGCCTGCTGACTCTGCTGTCCTATTGGCCTCGTTGACCTTGGCGGGCGTCCTCTGGCCCATGGAGCCTGTTATGGCCCCGCCTGGGAGGGAGTGGTCAGTTCCAGAACTGGCACCTCCCCAGTTGTCGCAGCCTCAACAGAAGAAACTTTGACTGGCAGAGCGGCGGAGGAGCTGCTGCCCTCATCTGGAGCGCCCTGAGAGGAGCTCACAGTGATGACAGGCAGCTGCTGCACCAACGTGAGGTCCCTTTCGACCTCCCTGCTCACTGCAGATGCATGGGTACCGAGCACCGATGCTTGGTGCCCACATCTCCCACATTGGGAATGACCACCCATGGCCAGTATCGCTGTGAGGGCATGTAGGTCAGAGCGTATCCCAATCATAAAATGTTCCATCTGATTGAATCCCCTCTCTATGAGAGTCGCCAATCTCTCATTGGAAGAAGCCTGAAGCTCTGCCCTGAGGGCCAAACCTTCATGTTCACTCTGCCTGGACTCCTCCATCGCAGAGAGCAACTGAACCATTCCCTCATGCAACCCTGCCAGATGCAAACGCACTTCCTGCCGCCTGTCCTGCAGCTGCTACATTGGTGACAACTCCAGAGGCACGTCATCAGTGCCGGACTCAGCATGTGCCTAGTCCCCTGCAGCCCTCCGGCTGCTGGCGCCATCGGCACTCTCTGCCCCTACCATCTCCTCCAGCGATCGTGATGTGCCCTCTCCACAGTGATCTGGGATACTAGCCGACGGTAAAGTCCCCACCAAGGTATATGTGTCTGTGCTGGTGCCTGGCTGGCTGAAATGATGTGCCGCAAGTTGCACTTGTTGGCCCTCAGGTGTGGAGGGGGGGCTGCGGGGTCGAGGTGCGGGTCGCTCTGGTGGTGATGCTGAAATTAACAACAAGGACAGTGCATCAGTTAGCATACAGTCAGTTAAACCTTTCATCCCTTTCCCCCCCAGCCTCATAAGTCACTCACCCTTCAAGACCCTAAGGAGACGAACATTGGTGAGGTGGAAAAGAGTCAAGAGGAGCCCCAACCATTAAACACACATGCAGACAGGCTGGTCAGATGGCCTCAGGAATGCCACACATCATATTATGAACCATAGGAGTGGGGAGAGTGCAGAGGTACTTGACCTGGATGCATTGTGGCCTGGATAGTTGCAGGGCTGAGGAAACATCGCAAACAGTTGCGATATTTGCTGTGGATCACAAGAGATTGAGAGGTCACATTATTGGCCTTCATTCCACAAGAAGGGGCATAGAACGAGTGGGCAGAAGGCAACATTTCCCCTTAGCGCAGGGATGAGTAACATGGTGGCATTAATTTAAGTTGAGTGCTATGAGGTTCACAGCTGAGGTGCTGAGGACCTTTTAGACAAAGTAATGTGGGGCACACTGGCTGAAAGGGTGGCAGAGGTCCCAAACCCCCTAAGATGCAATAAGGTATTTGGCTGTGCAGCAGCAATCCAATGGCATGTTAGACCAAGGGGATAGTGGTCACAAATGGGAAAAGGTGACTTTGGAAGGTGGTGGAGACGCAAATCCTCAAGGGGACGAGGGTCCCTTCTGTATGACCCACACATCAGAGTGTCTCAGTCTGTGAATGAGCATTGTTGCAGCATTAACAATTGCAGTAACCGTCAGTGGTTTGGATGGTGGGCAGACAGAGTGGATGGGACTGTGGACCGCAAATACCTGGCCGCTGGACCCCAGCCTCGCCGCCCCCAGCCGCCCTGGCCTCCTGCCTCCTGCCCAGCTCCATAGCCTGTTCTTCAAAGGTTGTGAGGCGCTGGAGCAGGGCGTGCCCACCACCTGTCCTCTGGCACTCCCGCTGATAGTGATCACTTTTTGCCTGCAGAACAGAGAAGAGGATTTATTGGGGCTGGTCGCTCATGTACTTTGCACGCGCACGCCGCACCCCAACCACAGTGGCACATCTGAGGCCTCCAGCGGCTCCTGTCCACACTACTGATGGTCAGTCCCCAGAAGATAGTACGGCTGGTCCCAACCCCCTCCCCCAACGGCCACCTTGGACACATTCGGCGTCCATCACTTTGAATAGCACACAGGTCTTAGCGCCCATGGCAAGGAGGCGCAACTAGGTGCGGCGCCAATGCCAGCAGATGGCACTTGGCCAAAACACCTTGAGGCACCCCTTGCACCATCTCATTACCATCAATATGACATGTGTTAGAGTTCTGAGTATGTGTCGTGCAGCCTCCCCTGCAGGTTGCCCCCAGACTACTCAAATGCCACAAAGACCAACATATGGTGCGGGGAGAACCCATCTTCTCCTCAACCACTAAGGCTGATGTAAGCATGGTCAGTACTCATTTGCCCACCCAGCGTGCGACAGATGCCCTATGCAGTAACAACAGCAAGACATGGTGGAGGGGCTCAAAGGGTAAGGCTGCCTTCAGGGTCAAATGGCCAAGACAGACATGGTACTCACCTGTCCAGAGCGCAGCAAATCATTGCATCTTTTCCTGCACTGGGTGCCAGTGCGCCACACATCATCATGGGCACTTACAGCAACACCCACCTCCTCCCACGCCTGGCTAGTGTCATGGGGGGCCCTCCTCCTCCCATCCTCCAGATACAGCACGTGCCGACGGATAGACACCTCTTAGAGGAGGACAGCAAGGCATGCATCGGAAAATCGGTGGGGGGGGGCACAGTGGCCCCCCGCTGGCCTCTCCTGCAGCCTGCCCCCCTCCTCCTGCTCGTGCTGCTGTGCAATCGGACCTCCCTCTCTCTCTCCCCGAGTGGCCATGGTGCATTGCCTCAAGCAGGCTGCCTGGCCACTCTTTACACAGGCTGTCGGCTCCCCATTGGAACCGGCAGTCTGAGGCCGCCCGCCCCGCGACTATTTTCCCGTTCTCCATGGGAGTCGCTTACCCGCTGGATGGGCATTAATTGGCCCACCCGCGGAAAATGGCGGCACGGCCCGTTTCGCCAGTGGCAATCGGCCACCCGCCTGCCGCCAAGTCAGTCGGACCCGACTGACCAACAAACAGAAAATTCTGCCCCAAGTGTTTATTCACTACTCATAACTATCTACAACTTCTGACAAGCTGCTATCTCCATGCTGGCTTCTGCTAGACTCTGACTGTACTCTATCTACTATCATGTGACTATATCATACTGTGGGCGATACAGTTCTCCTTGTGTTTTTATGGAGATATGTACTGCCTGCACACAATTCAGATTTTTTCCTATTGCATTCTACACAATATTCAAACTTTTTGTTTCTTTCAAAGCCTCTATGTAACTTAGTGAGACCTCAGAAATTTGTTCAGATCTTAAACAGATTGGTTCATTGAAGATTTTAGTTTATCATACATTTTCAAAAAATACATACCTGGCTTTAATTTTGTCTTTCAAGCCTTCCAATTTGGCTTTGATACAAACATTTTCCGATCTTATTACTGTCTTTTCTTTTTTCACCACAGATAGCAGGTCTTTGTCCTTGTCTTTCATTTTGATTTCTCTGTTAGCCGGGTCTGTCTCCAGCAAAATCTTAGCTGGTTTCAGTTCAGTGATTGTGCTACTCGTGGCTTCAATATCCACTCACAGCTTGGAATGCTTTACGACTTTCCCTTCAATCAGAGCCTGAAGGCTCAGCACTGCCACATACTGTTACAGTCTGGCTAATGTGTTAGCCTTTTCAAAAATATCTATGTTTAAGCTTTCTGGCTGTTTCTCATCCTCCCCTTTCCTCTGCACTAAATTCTTTGGCTTGTGCACTTTGTTGTGCTGGCGTGGTCTGCCACCCTTGTGTGCTTTGCTTTGCCCTTTTGCTGCTTTCTTGAGGTTGTTCTATCCCCCGTTTTAAGCTCTCCATCCTCCACAACTTAAAGATTAAAATACTTGTCAAAGGCTTTTAATTATCTTATCAAAGCTGGCTGAGGATTCATCCATGCCTTGCATTGGGATTGTTTCATTGGCAAATACACCAAACAAGGATAAAAGCTTATTAACTTGGACTTCCCCCAATTTTCTACCTAAACCTGATGTACTCCTGTCTTCTCCATGATGCCCAATTTTGCGTCTGGTTTGGCCCTTGCCTGAGCTCAAATTGGTCTGGTAGTTTTAATTGACTATCCATGGCTGTTTTCCTTAAGAGGGGAGGGCAGCTTTATTTTTTTTCTCTCTTCCAAGATGGCACTGTGGTGACTGTCCTATCGGACCTTAGTGGGCTCCCACAGTGATCGCAGGCCGGACTCTTCAAACCTGAAGGAAATCCTCAAACAAGCCATTTGTTCAAGGTACTTATAAGCTTAGAGATTTTTTTGAAGGTGATTTTTTTTATCTCTGGCTGCTGTTTTAAGAACTTTTTTCGTTCATTTGCACTCAGCCATCACCTGGCTGGGCACTGACTTCAGGCTCAGCTGCAGCATTCCTTTAGCTGTGCTGGTTAAACAATCAGTATGCTTTGCCTGGTTAGTGCCCTGATGATTTTTAAAAGGTGTGTTCAGCCTTTCGGTAAATTTTTCTCACCATTTTTGTGATCTGGCTAGGTCCCTTGACTCTGCTATAATAAAAGTAAAATACTGTGGATGCTGGAAATCCGAAATAAACAGAAAGTGCCAGAAAAACTCAGCAGGTCTGGAAGCACCTGCGGAGAGAGAAACAGAGTTCATGTTTCAAGTCTACATGACTCTTCTTCCATGTTAAGAGAAGTAGAAATATGATGTGTTTTATGCTGTTGAAGAAAGGGGGTGGAGCACAAAAGAAGGTCAGGGATAAGTTGGAACTTAGGAGAGATTAAATGACAAAGATGTCATGAACACAAGACAAAGGGAGTGGTAATGATAGTGTTAAAGACTAAGGCAGGTGTTAATAGTGGCATAAAAATCAGATAGCAGAATGTGTTAATAGCAGAACAAGGTTCAGCACCTTGACCCCTTGACTCTTCGTTAACTCAGGTTCTTCTTTTCATCTGCACAGTGAATTATTCTTCTGCTTTTTGACCTTTTCTCTTTTTCAAATTTTGCACAGCCTTTTATGATCTGGCTAGGTCCTATGACTCTGCCTTTACATTCGATCAAGTCTGGCAATGGTTCTCCATGTGTGCAATGGAACCTCTTTTTAGGCAATCTGCAGCTGTGTCTTCAACTTAGGCGCACTTCTCGCAGGTCAGGCTGCAATTTCATTACTTTTTCATGATCTCGGGATCCATCCTTCACTGCCACCATGTAGTAAAGGTTGTTTGGTGTTCCAATGAGAGGTCTGGAGGCTTGTATAGTTGACCATTAAGTGATTATTAACAACTCATAACTATATACATCTTCTAACTAGGTGCTATCTCCATGCTGGCTTCTGCTAGACTCCTACTGAACTCAGTCTACTATCATGTGACTCTCTACATCATACTGGGGGCGGTACTGTTCTCCAATCCTACATTAACCCTTACTAAATCGAACACCCTTATACTACAGTTATCTCTGCAGTGTCCATACCAACAAAGTAGTGTTCTAGAATGGTCACAGTCCCAAAACCAAATGGCTTAATTAGAATATGTGTGGACTTGACTCAACTAAATAAATCAGTGGAATGTGAGATCCACCTGATGGCATCAGTAGATGAGAGTCTTGCCAAGCTGGTTAAAAGTACTCTATTTGACAAATTAGATACAAACAGTGGATTTTGGCAGTTGCCTCTGTACAAAGAATCCAGACTGCTGACCACTTTTACAGCACCATTCAGTCATTATTACTTTAATGAATTACCATTTGGAATTGCGTCTGTTCCAGAAATATTCCAGAGAACAATGTCTCAAACCCTAGAAGGCATGGAGGAAGTAACATGCCACATAAATGACATACTCATACATGGCCCCACGAGGGAAGAACATGACCGTACAGTTAGAGCAGATCCGAAAGTTTTACAGATACAGGTTTGATATTGAACGAGAAATGCGAATTTGTTAAAACCTATGATTAAAATTTTAGGGCAGGTTGTTCAAGACTCAGGAATAACAGCCGATCCAAACAAAGGCAATTTGAGAGTTTCTGCAGCCAGGAACATTATGGAGCTACAAAGATTCTTCAGGATGGTCAACCAAATTTGGCAGAAACCAATTAGCCATTGAGACAGCTGTTGAGACAAGGTCAACAGGTGTGCTGGAATATGGACCAGCAAAATGCTTTTGAGAAGATCAAAAATCTTCTAACTTCTCCTGAAATTTTAACACACTACAATCCAGAACCGTTAGTGATAGTATCAGCAGATGCATCATCTACAGGTCTGGGTGAAGTTCTATTCAAGGTACAAAGAGATGGTAAACGTAGGCCGGTTTATTATGCCTCAAGATCACTCACAGACACAGAAAAAAATGTCACAATTGAGAAGGAAGCATTGGCAGCAACAAGGGTGTGCAAGAAGTTCTCAGACCATGTGATGGGATTGCAGTTTAAAATTGAAACTGACCATGAGCTGTTAGTCACTCTTCTGAACATGAAGGAGATTGTGAAGATGCTTAGAATTAAATGCTTCAGACTGAGTCTAATGAGGTATGATTCAGTAACTGAGTATGATCACGGGAAGTAGCAGGCGACAGCAGATGCACTGTTGAAGGAACCAAAATATAGGATTTGAATTTCATCGAGGTGGTGGAAGCATAAATGTAACTCATTACCAAACATCTATCGTCTACTGCAAAGAAGCTGCAGGAGGTAAAACAAGTACAACGGCAAGATGATGAATGTATCCAGATAAAGGAATACTATCTGGAAGGATGGCCAGACTATGCTTCTATTCAAGGTACAAAGAGATGGTCTCAGTCTGAAGCATTTAATTCTAAGCATCTTCACAATCTCCTTCATGTTCGGAAGAGTGACTAATAGCCTATGGCCAGTTTCAATTTAAAACTGCAATCCATCATATAGTCTGAGAACTTCTTGCACACTTTGTTGCTGCCAATGCTTCCTTTTCATTGTAACATTTTTTTGAATAGGACTTCACCCAGACCTGTAAACAATGCGTTTATACTCCTAATAACACTAATAACTATGGCAGTACTTCGAACAGAGAAACACCTCACAATCATTGATGATCTACTAGTTTTTAATGACAGAATTGTCCTTCTGGAAACAGTTCAGCTTGATGTTCTCTAAAAAATTAATCAAGGTCACTTCGGGATAGCAAAGTGTCAAGCTAGGGCCAGACAATCAGCCTGGTGGCCAGGTATTACTCGTTCTATTGAAAAAGTAATTTCAAATTGCCTTACATGTGCAGTGAACAGCCAAGTGCAAAGAAAACCACCGTCACTCTCCACTTTTCCATCAAGGCATGGGAGCAGCTGGGAACGGATTTATTTGATTTTAAAGGCAAGATATTCCTTATTGTCATTGATTGCTACTTCAGATGGATTGAAGTGAACAGATTGTACAGCATATCAACAGAAGCAGTCATTCAATCACTGAAGAGAATCTTTGCAACACAAGGCATCCTGGACATTGCAGTGTCAGATAATGGTCCACAATTTGCTAATGAATTATTCCACAACTTTGTGAAGGAATATGGATTCATTCATGTGATGAGCTCATCTCGGTATCCTCAAGCAAATGGAGAAGCTGAGAGATGTTTGAACCATCAGACACTGGATGAAGAAGAATGAATATCTCAACTTATCCCTTCTTAGTTACTGAACCTCACTGCTACAAAATGGTTCAATATCTCGTTCAATAGCTCACCATCAGAGTTGTTAATAGGAAGATGACTGAGAATACAACTTGCAGCTCTGCAATAGAAACTAGAACACAATATCACCTCAAGTGACCACGAGAGAATTAGAAAGCATAAGGAGGAACAGAGACACAAGGAAGGTCATAACTTCAAATTCAGGCACAGAACACAAGACTTATCAGTACTGTAGCCTGGGGAGAGAGTATGGGCACTAGAGCACCAGAAGGAAAGTATAATAATCGAAAGAGCTCCACAGCCTAGATCTTACAGGGTTGAGACAGACCAGGGAACTATAAGGAAAAACTGCAGTGCTGAAACATCCTTGGAAAGAAAGTCAATAGAAACTTTGGCTTACTATTCAGATCCTGATCAAGATAAAGAACAAGAAACAAGACAAAGTTCGACAGCCACCGAGGAGTAGGACACTTGTATTGCAAGATGAAAGAGTGCAGATAGTCCTTGACCTCAGAAAAAGATCAGAACAAGCTCGGGGAGATTGGTCAAGACACTTCAGAGACTCACCCTGTGAAGTCTGAGACTTTGAGTGGAGATGTAGGAGGATGGATATAATTGGGATAAAGACTTGAGTGGAGATGTAGAGTAAAGGGCTAATATCAGAAACACCTGATGTTGATGGAACTATGATTTTTTTTTATTCATTCATGGATTGTGGGTGTCGCTGGCTAGGCCAGCATTTATTTCCCATAACTAATTGGCCTTGAGAAGATGGCAGTGAGCTGTTAGGGAGGGAATTCTAGGATTTTGACCCAGCGACAGTGAAGGAACGACAATATACTTCCAAGCCAATTTGGTGAGTGGCTTGGAGGGGAACTTGCAGGTGGTGGGGTTCCCATGTGTCTGCTGCCCTTGGCCTTCTAGATGGTAGTGGTTGTGGGTTTGGAAGGTGCTGCCTAAGGAGCCTCGGTGAGTTTCTGCAGTGCATCTTGGAGATGGTAGACACTGCTGCTACTGTGCATCGGTGGTGGAGGGACTGAATGTTTGTGGAAGGGGGTACAATCAAGTGGGCTGCTTTACCCTGGATGGTGACAAGCTTCTTGAGTGTTGTTGGATCTGTGCTCATTCAGGCAAGTGGAGAGTACTCCATCGCACTCCTGACTTGTGCCTTGTAGATTGATGGTTTATCAGGCTTTGGGGAGTCAGGAGGTGAGTTACTCGCTGCAGGATTCCTGGCCTCTGACCTGCTCTTGTAGCAACAGTATTTATATGGCTAATCCAGTTCAGTTTCTAGTCAATGGTAATCCCCCAGGATGTTGATAGTGGGGGATTCAGTGATGGTAATGCCACAGAATGTCAAGGGGAAATGATCAGATTCTCTCTTGTTGGAGATGGTCATGGCCTGGCATTTATGTGGTGCGAATGCTACTTGCCACTTGTCAGTCGAAGGCTCAATATTGGCCAGGTCTTGCTGCATTTGGACATAGATTGTTTCAGTATCAGAGAAGTCACGTATGGTGCTGAACATTGTGCAATCATCAGTGAACATCCCCACTTCTGACCTTATGATAGAAGGAAGGTCATTGACGAAGCAGCTGAAGATGGTTGGGTCTTGGACACTACCCTGAAGAACTCCTGCAGTGATATCCTGGAACTGAGATGTTTGACCGCCAACAATCACAACCATCTTCCTTTGTGCTAGGTATGAATCCAACCAGTGGAGAGTTTTTCCCTGATTCCCATTGACTCCAATTTTGCTAGGGCTCCTTGATGCCACATGGTCAAATGCTGCCTTGATGTCAAGGCAGTCACTCTCACCTCATCTCTGGAGTTCATGTCTTTTGTCCATGTTTGAACCAAGATGGTAATGAGGTCAGGAGCAGTGTGACCCTTACAGAACCCAAACTGAGCATCAGTGAGCAGGTTATTGCTAAGCAAGTGCCACTTAAAAGTACTGTTGATGACCCCTGATGATTGAAAGCAGACTAATTGGGCGGTATGAGCTTATATTTCACCTCTCTTCTATTTTTACTTAGTTCTGTTGAAGGGTCATTCGGACTCGAAACGTTAACTGTGTTCCTCTCCACAGATGTTGCCAGACTTGCTGAGTTTTTCCACGTATTTTTATTTTGGTAATGGGCCAGGTTGGATTTGTCCTGCTTTTTGTGTACAGGACATACCTGAACAATTATCACTCTGCCAGGTAGATGCCTGTGTTGTAGCTGTACTGGGACAGCTTGGCTAGGGGTGCTGCAGTTCTGGAGCACAAGTCTTCAGTACTAACACTGTAATGTTGTCAGGGCCCATTGTAATGACACATGACTAGGTAACAGAGATCTGGAGGGAGGAAAAATCCAACCTCGTGCAGAGTTCCTAAGATGTAGATAGAGCTGTAAATAAATAGTAATGGTTATAACAAACTACAGTCTTGAGTAGCTTACTTAGGGAAAATAGACAAACTCTGACGAATTCCAGCTAGATCCCAAACACATGACAAAACAAGAACCATACTTCAAGAAACATTAATGGGCACATGATCAGGATTGTAAGAAAAAATTTCAGGCAGATATCAGGAAACATTTCTTTGTACAGAAGGTCAGCAGCTGAAATGTATTTCCTGAGATTGGCTGAGGTCAGGATAAAGGGTGTAAATAAGATATAGCTAAGATCCTGTAACTGTAGCACACTAAGGATAAAATCAAATAGGCTAAACAGCCTGCATTCAAATCCACTTGTGAACCACAAAGTTCAGCAATAGTTGGACTCACAAGAGAGTAAATTTAACTCATTAACAAGCTCTTATTACCATAAATGATTTTCTTTACATGTTTTAGAAATTGATTCTTAAAAGTTTTTACTTTTCATCTTCTAATCCAGCTGTTCAGATATGCTGTGGTTGTGGTTGGTATTGGAAAGGTGCTGTTCGTTAACAAATGTTGGCACTGGACCAATGTTATAATGTCAGCTCACTGGAAGAGCGCTTTATTTCAAAATAATTCTATGGGGTCATTTAAAAAGCTTTGCTGCTAGCATGGAGCTTTACCAGGTGCAATCAGACATTATCCAACTATTCTGATTATCCAACCAACAATCATGATCAAGAGGCTCTGAACCAGCAACAGAGTCTCATGAAGAGTTATATTTTATGAAGGAAAAAGATATGTAAAAAATTGCAAAACTTTCCTCACTCTGTAAACTCTAAAATAATTTACCCTAAATAAGGCAATATAATAGTACTTTCTAGTCAGATATTAAAGAAAGACTTGCATTTTTTTGCTTTTCATGGCTGCGAAGTGCTTCATAGTCAATGAAGTGCCTTTGAAATCTAGTACTTTTGTAACGTAGAAAACGTGGCAGACAGTTTGTGCATGGCAAGCTCCTGTGAACAGCAATGTGATGATCACAGAATCATAGAAGGTTAAAGCGCAGGAGACCATTTAGCCCATTGAGTTCATGGTAGCTCTTTGCAAGAGCAACTCTTCAATTGAGCACCTAATTAATTTATTAGTGTGAATTTGTAGAATGTTCAGTTCAATAATGGGAATAATTTAAATATTACCTCTCAACAGTAACAGAAAGAATTCCAAAAAATAATTAATTAGAGCTTTTAACATCCAAAATACAACCACACTGAATTTAATCAGCCTACTGAATAGTTTATGTCAGAGATCACCAATAAGAAGCCACGCAAAAGAGGAATTGAGATTGAAGCTTGTTATTCAGCAGGGTCAGTGAAAGGAATTTGAGAAGCTCTCTGATATTTTTGTTCATGCAAAGTAGTGCTACTATTTTTACTAACAATTTAATTTGTTACATGAAAGTCAGATGTCATCACCTAACAGTATGATCAAAAAATAAGCCCCCATCATAATTCAATTAGAAATCATCCAATAAACAGTACTGTATCAATACACACTATTATGACATAACTGATGGTAAGGGCTAAGTTGCTTAAATCCACAGGGAAACTTGAAACAACTGTCATAACCCATTTTTGCAATTTGTATGTTTCAAGATGCAGGCTTTGAATCCAGTAGTAATACGACAACCAAGTCTCAAGAGGTTTTTTTATAAAACTAAATTAAACATTTATTAGTACAAGAAAGATTATAAACACACACATATATCTACAAAACTACTCCTATAATAACTACAAAAAGCCCTTAATTAATCTGACTCGCAGTTAGACCCCCAGTAAGGCAATAATAAATCTCATAGATTTAAAGAGACACCTGGCAAAGCACAGCTGGACAGTCACATTTAAAATGGGTTTCTTTCAGCTCTGGGTCCTTGCAGACAGACTTGATGTTTACAGGCTGGGGGCTTCTCACATTTGATGGATCTTAAAATGCCTCTGCCTTACACACAATCTCCATTCTCCTTTATACACATCTTTCTCTTTGAATATAAATTTTTCATTATATCACTAGGCTTTTAATTTTACCTCTTCTAACATTAACATCTTTTCATTCCACCAATTTTATTAGTAATGTGAAAAAATAAACACATTGCTTCATCCTTCTAACTAGGTGCAAGATTTTGCCTATTCTTTTGAATGGTTTATTTAAAAATGCAAATTTCCCCCTTGACACCTATGTTTCTAAACCTCCTCATGTTTATCTAATTACCATTTCAAACCTACTTCTTTCTATACATCAAAGCCTCTAGAGCAGCTGGCTTTAATCCAATTAAGACACACACATGCATATGTAGACACACAAAGACACAGACACCACTAAACTGTATTTTTAAAAAATAATTTCCAATAACATTATAGACACTAATCTCTTCATGATAACTCAGAGTTGTTATTTTTCAATCGTGGCATTTGCTTTGTTTGCATTGTATCAAAAAAGTGTAAAGGGTTAACTCTGGTAAGAGGATACCGAGATAAAAGCAAAATACTGCAGATGCTGGAAATCTGAAATGAAAACAGAAAATGCTGGAAAAACTCAGCAGATCTGGCAGCATCTGTGGAGAGAAAAACAGAATTAACATTGTAAGTCTGTGTGACTTCTTCAGAGCATGCGCAAAGGAAGCTATGTCACAGTGATGTCACTCACTGAGACAGGGTGTCTGAGTAGCATCTCAGAGGGCAACTCTAGTGATCAGTTAGTCTTATTTAACCTTTGTAAATATTTAGCATGTAAATAAATATTTTTTGAATAAAATCCATTGCCTCCAGTGAGATCTCCTCGAGAATAAGAAGCTAATGATCTCCTGAGGCAAACCCATCATAACAGCAATGATAGGTCTTCTTGTTGAAGCTCCCGAGCATATGTAAAACAGCACTAGAACATGTTTTCATATATTGTGGACAGCACTGTAATGGTACATCATAACAATGACTCTATTTTCTCTCCTTTTCACCACCCCATTACCCTAGTCCGCCACCCCCATACAGGTTTTTCTCATCTGTCTCGGAAGGCCAGGTGAACTTCCAATGGTTGTGCGCAGTCCTTCCAAACATTAAGCAAGTTTTTAAAAATTCTTTCACAGGATATGGGCATCGCTGCCTAGGCCAACATTTATTGGCCATCCCCAATTGCCCCAGAGAAGATGGTGGTGAGCTGCCTTCTTGACCCGCTGCAGTCCATGTGGCGTAGGTACACCCACAGTGCTGTTAGGAAGGAGTTTCCGGGATTTTGAACCAGCAACAGTGAAGGAGCAGTGATATAGTTCCAATTGGTAAGCCCAATCCTTAGGTCCGCTTGCATGCAATTTCCAGCGATCACTGGAAAGTTAGGCAGATTTTTGCCTTCCCCACAGCCTGCTGCCAATTTTAGCTACTGCAGCTAAGTAAGCATAATCAAGAGCTTACGTCCAAGATCTTATTATTCTGTATAACTCAGTATCAGGGCCCACTGTCCATTTACCTGCACAGAGTATAGTGCCTCTGCAGCTGTATTCGCCCAATTTTCTGAAGTTGTGGTTCCATAAGTGATTATAGGTAAGGACATCCACCATTCTGGATTTGACTTACTACACATTCTTAATAAAGTTAACTTTTTAATCTAACAGTTCCACATGTATTAGAGACTGTATAAAAGAAGCTATTCAGTCACCATTTCATATCCAATCACAATGTATATGGGAGCATATTAACATATTAACAGTTCTGATTAAAGGTCACAAGCCTGAAACATTAACTTTGTTTCTCTCTCCACAGATGCTTCCTGATCTGCTGAATATTTCCCGCATTTCTGTTTTTATTTCAGATTTCCATTGTCTGTAGTACCACATTTAATTTTATATATGAACAGCTGTTCACTGCATTGCAACATGAATTTGTTTATTTTAAGAATAGGGCCTCTCTGAATACATTAGCAAAAACTTAAAATTAAGGATATGTTAAATTGAAACTTTGTAGTGCTGTTAGTTTGTAATTATCCACTTGATATGTAAAACTGATTTTGGAATGCAATACACACTTAGATGTAAAAGTTTTAAGAATAGTGTCAATGATTGATAAGAATTTCCAGAATGGTAAATCATGCCAACAATTTTAAATTATCCAATTAGATATCAAATATACTTTATATTTATAATTGGCAAGTGATATACTGGGAAATCACAATGATGTGTGATCATAAAACTACTTTCACTAAACAATAACTACAATTCTGTTTTGTGAATCACTAGATTTTAAAAAATTCTTTCACAGGATGTGGGTGTCGCTGACTAGGTCAGCATTTATTGCCCATCCCTAATTGCCCTTGAGAAGGTGGTGGAGAGCCACCTTCTTGAACGGCTGCCCATATGGTGTAGTTACATCCAAAGTGTTAGGAAGGGAATTCCAGGATTTTGACCCAGTGATCATGAAGGAATGGCAATATATTTCCAAGTTAGGATGGTGTGTAGCTTGCTGGGGAACTTGCAGGTGATGGTGTTCCCATGTCTCTGCTGCCCTTGTCCTTCTAGGAGGTAGAAGTCATGGGTTTGGAAGATGCAGTTGAAGGAGCCTTGGTGTGCTGCTGCAGTACACCTTGTAGATGGTACACGCTGCTGACACTGTGTGTCAATGGTGGAGGGAGTGAATGTTGAAAGGGTTGGATAGGGTG
The DNA here is from genome assembly GCF_964194155.1 of Cetorhinus maximus. Taxonomy (NCBI): domain Eukaryota; kingdom Metazoa; phylum Chordata; class Chondrichthyes; order Lamniformes; family Cetorhinidae; genus Cetorhinus; species Cetorhinus maximus. Next base: position 42,492,742 of record NC_135896.1, on the reverse strand, counting down.
CCAATCAAGCAGGTTGCTTGATCGTGGATACTGTTAAGCGTCTCGAGTGTTATTGGAGCTGCACTCATCCAGGCAAGTGGAGAGTATTCCATCACACTTCTGACTTGTGCCTTGTAGATGATGGACAGGCTTTGCAAAGTCAGGTGGTGAGTTATTGCAGAATTCCCAGCCTCTGACCTGTTCTTCTAGCCACAGTTTTCTATGGCTGGCCCATTTCAGTTTCTGGTCAATGGTAAACCCCAGGATGTTGATAGTGGGGGGTTCAGCGATGGTAATGCCATTGAATGTCAAGGGTTGATGGTTAGATTGTCTCTTGTTGGAGATGGTAATTCACACCACACAAGTGCCAGGCAATGTTATCTGCCACTTATCACTCCAAGCCCCAATATTGTCTTGCTGCATGTTGACATGGGCTGCTTCAGTATCTGATAAGTTGTGAATGGTGCTGAGGATTGTGCAGTGAACATCCCCACTTCTGACCTTATGATGGAGGGAAGGTTATTGATGAAGCAGCTGAAGATGGTTTGTACAAGGTCACTATGCTGAGGAACTCCTGCAGTGATGTCCTGGAGCGGAGATGATTGACCTCCAACAACTACAATTACCTTCTTTTGTGCTAGGTATGACTCCAACCACTGGAGAGTTTTCCCCCTGATTTCTATTGACTTCAGTTTTGCAAGTCTCCTCAATGCTACATTTGGTCAAATGATACACTTGAGATTAAGGGCAGTCACTCTCACCTCACCTCTTGAGTTCGACACTTTTGTTCATGTTTGGACCAAGGCTGTAATGAGCTCAGGAGCTGAGTGACCCCAGCAGCAGCCAAACGTAACATTAGTGAGCAGGTTATTGCTGTGTGAGTGCCATTTGATAGCACTGTGACTGTAGGTTTAATATAAGAACAACGGTTTCCACCCTGTTGTGATTTTGTTTAAAAAGAGTAAGTATATTTGCCTGAATTTAATCATGAATGTTATGAGATTAGACTGATGGGGTAGTCATTGGCCTGCTTTTTGTGCACAGGACATACCTGGGCAATTTTTCACATTGCTGAGTAGATGCTAGTGATTGTAGCTGTACTGGAACAGCTTGGCTAGGGGTGCGATTCTGGAGCACAAGCCTTCAGTACTACTGCCGGAATGTTGTCAAAGTCTTTGCAGTATCCAGTGCCTTTAGCCATTTCTTGATATCACATTGAGTGAATCAAATTGGTTGAAAACTGACATCTGTGATGCTAGGGCCTTAGGAGGAGGCCGAGATGGATCATTCACTTAGCTCTCCTGGCTGAAGATGTTTGCAAATGCTTCAGCCTTGTCTTTTGCACTGATGTGCTGGGCTCCCTCATTATTGAGGATGGGGATATTTGTGGAGTCTCCTGCTCCAGTTAGTTGTTTGATTGTCAACCACCATTCATGACTGGATGTGACAGGACTGCAGAGCTTAGATCTGACCTGTTGGTTGTGGGATCGCTTAGCTCTGTCTGCTGCATGTTGCTTTTGCTGATGGCATGCAAATAGTCCTGTGTTGTGGCTTCAGCACGTTGACACCTCTTTCTTTAAGTATGCCTGTGGATCTGTCCAGCCGGTGGGACAGAACATACCCAGGAATGGTGATGGCAGTGTCAAGGACATTGTCTGTAAGGTAACCTTACCCTTTCCACATATAGTTCACTTCCTGTTTATTGAATTGCAGGTTTAACATGATAAGAACAACTGTTTCCACCCTGTTGTGATTTTGTTTAAAAAGAGGAAGTATATTTGCCTGAATTTAATCATGAATGTTATTCTGGGGATGGCTGTGCACTTAACTGAAAAACTTTTTAAAAACAGTTGTGTTTTAAAACTGCTGGGTGCAAATATTTATGCACTTTTAGTGATAAGTGAGGATAATGCAGGAGGTCAATGAGGCAGTGACAAAGGCAGGCACACCAATGAAGGATTGAGAAAATTAAAGTGTCCCCACTTCCTTTTGCAAAAGCACAAGGTATTTTAACAAAATGCTACAGCTCACACACAGCCAGTCTTTGAAAATCAGAAATTCCCAAGTTGTAAATCATTCCAATATGATCTCCTAATTAAATGTTGATGCACAGAGATTTGAATATTGAACTTTTTTGCAAAGCTTAAGTTCAAAATCAGCTTCTATGGCAAAGATGCTGAAATGTAATGTGTTCTGCAATCAGATTCTAAACCATGTGGTACACATAAATGGTTAAGCAAATCCTTCAGATTAATTAATTTTCTAGCTTTAGATCATGTTTTGCTATGGGCTCAACTGTACAGAACACAGCTCTTACACTCTTTCATTACCAGAGTAGCTAAATAACAGCCTATGGATTATCACACCCACTGGCTATGAATTGAGAACAAATAGGAATGATCATTTTGTAACCAACCCTAAGTACCATTTTTATAATTTTATACACTTAAAAGATGTTAGATCTGTGTGGATTTGCTCATTTCAACCACTCATTAGTCTACTGCATGGGTTTTGTCCCTTAAAAAGTCATGGAAAGAAGTTTTTGTGTTGCAATACCATTACCTCTAAGTTTACATTACTTTCCTTGTGTTATTTTCAGTAGAGGTATCGGGCAATATCTTTGGGCCCAGCCAGATCAGTAGTTATAACATATTAAAACTTAATAGTCTACTTGGCTTTTCTTTCCGTGTCTGAATTACTTGCAATTGCCAGTTTATTTCCAGTCAGCTGTTGTCCTTGCTAAAAAGGGTAGCTGCACAACATTCCTACTTGCCTAATGGCTCAATTTTTTAAAAAATTGTTTTTTTTTTTGTTTGTTGCTCAATAGGTTTATCAATTGAATAGCTGATTTGTACAGAACAGAAAGGTTGCAGGCTCAATTTCCAGCCTATTGTGAAGGGGCTAACCTCAGAGTAATGGTGGTCGAAGCTCTACAATTTGCCTCAGCACACTCGATTAGGGGGAAGAAAACTCGACAGGGTTCCTGCTGTTAATCACTATCCACTGATGCCTTGCGAAGGTAAGAGTGTGTAGACATTGAGGGTGGGATTTTCCCGGTAGGCTTCTGAAACCCTACCTTCAGGTTGAAATGAGGATCAGAAGCTTGCAAAAAAAAATGCTTGGAAACTGTCACTTATTGTGGTTCTTACCCGGGGCAACCAATTAATGGCCAAAGGGTGGGCTTGTGGTCCAAATAAGGACAGGGGGCGGGCTTTTGAAGCCGAAGCCGAAGGGAAGGGAAGGGAATCAGCGGCTTTCCAGGTTGAAAAGAGCAGCAGGTAGGAATGGAAAGTAAGTGAAGGAGAGGGTGCTTCAAAAATGGGGGGAGGGGGGGCCTCTCCTAATTTGTTTAAGTTAACGTAAAAGAAGTGGCTTTTTGCAGCCAGGCCATCAGTGTTGGGGTTAGCCCCTCTACAGGACAACCTGCAGCACTCAGCCCGGAGGGGGAGCCTCTCGGCCCGCCATGATTGCTGGACCACCTCCGGGGGGGCCGCTGCAAGCGGTTAAACTGGTCTCTGCCACTTGGGGGAACCTTGAGGCTGACTGGAAAATCCCATGATATATATAGAAGAAAGGGCAAGTAATAAAGGAAACAGCGTGAAAACACAGGAAAGCAAAAAAAAAGATTTAAAAGAAATTGATCTAATAAGTAAATTGTTTTAGTGAAGAGATGCATTGAGCTACATATAAACAGTTCATTCAACATTGCAAAACACAAAAATAACGTATAAACTTACCAGTACTGAAAAAGTACTAGGTGGCTTTGCTGATGTGTACCGAGTTGACAGAGAACGACTGCTTAATTCAGACGAAACAGCTGTTGTGACGTGATGAAACCTTTAGTAAAACTGCCACTCAAGTTTCCATTACTTCCCTTTTTAAGTTTAGAATACTTCTGTAAAATGTTACCATAGTACTAGTGCTGCACTTAGTTAGCTTTTGGTGCTTAGGTTCTAACTTGGTTTTGGGCTAAATATTTGCCAATAACTGCCAAATAGCTTTGATTAAGATTTGACTAAGTATTTATTACTTTTTGATTAACATTTTAAAAAGCATTTATTTTGTTATATAATCTGCTGAGTAATGAATAATATACAAGCAGGAAGTTTATAATTGTCTTCAATTTACTTGAAGCAGCTTCATAGAAAGACATATTTGTTAAAATAATACTCTTTCTGGTACCCATTGTTGCATCAAAACACATCCATTGGTTAATAGTTACTTCAAGAGGACAGGCTCCACTGAACCAGTGTGAATTTTCCATTTCCTGTACTATATTTCTGATTAATCTAAATCAGACTGTAAACTTATCAGCAGGAAGTTTCAAGTGTAGACTCTCAACCAATAAGAACTAGGTTTATGTTCCCCGTTGGATCACAGAGCTTAAGAGTTCTAAATGAAAAGATTTAGCCAATCATCTGTGCTTGATTAAAACTTGGATCACAAGAGCTGAGATGGCGGTGCTCAAATGGCTGTGCTGTTGTGTTATTGGTTGTCAATACAAAAGTACCAACACTGTAAAAGGTAAACTAAATGAAGGGTCCTTTATTGAAGAAAGCAATTCACATGTGTCAGCCATGGTTCAGTTGGTAGCACTCTCACTTTTGATTCAGGTGATTGTTGGTTCAAGTCCTCTTTCAGCACAAGAACCAATGCTTTCACCCCAGTACTGAGGGAGTTCTGCACTGTCGGAGGTGCCACCTCTCAGATGTAAAAGATTCCATGGCGCTATTTTGAAGAAGAGGAGTTATTCCTGGTGTCCTCAGCCAATATTTATCCCTCAACATCACAAAAACGGATGTGAATTATCACACTCCTATTTGTGGGAGCTTGCTGTGTGCAAATTAGCCTCCTCGTTTCCTAAATTATACAACAATGGCTACAAAAGTACTTCTTCATTGGTTGCAAAGCATTTTGGGGCATCCTCTGGTCACAAAAGGTGCTTTAGAAATATAAGTATTTCTTTTCATAAGATGAATTTTCAAGTTTTCCCATGATTACTACAAACAGAACATGAAAAGTTATACAATAAAATTAGAAATCAGAGTCTAGCAAAGATCTATTTTCTAAATCACTTAGGAAACAAATATGCCACTTTCACCTTGAAGCAAAAAAAAGCTGAATGTTGTCCTATATGCCCCATATCCAAGGATGCCAATCTCTATTTTCTCCAACCCCGCCATCCCACTTCACCCCACAAGGCCACGTGTCACTTGTTCTTATGTTTTGCTTTCACAGAGCACTGACCCTTGGCCTGCTATTAACATTCTGCTATCTTACCTTTGTCGTGAAGCTACTAATGTATATATTTTGGAAAATATTTTTCTTTTAAAATACAGGTTTAGTCTGCAGGTGTATTTTAATTGGATTGAAGTCAGCTAGTCTGGGTGCTTTGATGGGTACTAGTTTTTTGACAGAGAGATAGCGTGCATTTGCATTTTTTGAATACAGCATTCAAGAAGTGGGGTGAAAACTTCACACCTATCTAGCAGATACCAAGCCATATGTTTATATTACTAATAAAATTGGTACTATGAAAGGGTTAAAAAGTGAAGTTTAAAGAGGCTGGTGAGACAATGAGAATTTGAATTCAATCAGTGGTGGTATGTATAACTTGTGTAGTTTTTAGGTGTGCAGAGCAGAGGCAATGTGAGATCAAAAGGCAGCTGCAAGCCTCCAACTGGCTCCACAGGATCCAAAGTGCAATGAACCTCATTTTGAATTCGTAAGGTGAAAATGCTTTGCCTGGTGTCTGGTTAAGTCTATGGGTTGCTGTTGCCTTAATGGAGATTAGTTTGGGAATTTGTTAAAAGTTATGATAGTCGTAACTTGTAGCCATGTGTATATATTTTAACCTGTGTAAATTAATAAAATGTTTCAACTAGTTTAACGTAAAGCCTCGGGAACTGGTCGTCCGATTCCTGAATTTAGAGTTGCATCTCAAACATAATACTTAAAATTATAGGTTATGACAGTTGTTTAAAGTTTCTCTCTGGGAATTTTAAATAACTCCGCTTTACCAACTACATCGGTTATAACACCTTTATGCGACTACCAGCACTTTCTTGAGTCTTTAACACTACCGTTAACACTCCCTTTGTCCTGTGTCCATAACATCTTTGTCAGATTTCTCCTTAATTCCCACCTATCCCTGACCTTCTATTTTGTTCCACCCCCTCGAACAGCATAAAATCTATCACATTTCTACTTCTCTTTAGCTCGGAAGGGTCATATGGACTCGAAACATTAATTCGGTTTCTCTCTCCACAGATGCTGCCAAACCTGCCGAGATATTCTAACATTTTCTGTTTTAATGCCAACATTTAGGCTTGGAGCAGACATAAACCTTCTGAAAAGGCTACTTCAAAAAACCCCATGGTGCAATTTTCCTCTACATCTCTTTCTCTCTTCAAGTAACATCATTGGTTGTCCAAAGGTTGCTAATCATGGCTCTCTACGCATCTTTATCTCTAGTGGTCTTTCCATGATGTCATTAATGGGGCAAGTAGAAGAGACAGACCCAAGAACTACCTCAGCCGGTGTTGGGACCAAAGCCACAACTTCGGTGTCATTAAGCACCATGCTCAAAACAACTGAGCTAACCAGACTACATTCTCTACCTAATGACTACAAATGGACTTGTGGATGTGTGCACGTTACAAGTTAAGATATTGGAAATAAATGGAAATAGGGCCTAGTTCTCAGGCAGGGGCAGGTTATTGTGGTAATAAAACTAATATGGGAGAGATAGCTCCCTCTATTTTATAACTGCTAAGTGTTTCCTTCTGGGGTATTGTCAGTATGAACATTGATTACCATGACACAGACATTTCACTGCTATGAAGAATGGTTTATTATAATCAACTTCCATGGAAAAATTAAATAGTAATTCAAAATTATACTGTGATGTGCAAAACAGTTTAAAAATCAGAAGTACTTTCATCCTAACAAAATTTACATGTCATTCATTATAAGGCAACAAAATAAATTACAACTTTGAAACCAGCCAAAAATGGAAGAAAGCTCATTATATTCAGCTATATATAACTGTGCAAAAAGTGAAATATACATCAAATTGAAAGCTGGACAGTGTACAGAAATACTATAGTACAAAAAAATGGCACATTCCAGCTGGAAATAAAAAAGCTGTATGCTTTGTATTTATCATGTAAATACAGTTTGTTACAAGCAAAATAATAAATGAGCCACTAAAAGAAAAGAAACAGCATCAGCTAGCAGGCTAGCAACAAGTGCTTCAACAATTCAGCACAGGACACCACTTATGAACAGAGTACAGTAATAGTGAAGGAATTACATTTTCCTGCATGTGAAAATCTAGTGTAAGCAGACTACAATCTGACTTTAAAATCAACTAATCATTTCAAGTATCTGCTTCTCACTCAAGTTCATCCAGATTGCTTGGCAAAATTGTAATCAGTCAACTATTAAAAGAGCAAAGTCCTCAAAAATTTAAATTATGAACTTACAAATGATGCTTTTTCTTTAGTAACATACATTAACTATGTTCAGAAACTTCTTCAATAGGCTTGTGGTACTAGTAGCAATATTAACTTCTCATTTAAAGCGGCTGACAATCATCTATTTATAAAGTCGATGCGTTTACTGTGAGTATTCAAAGTCAAATCAGGTTCAAGCCAAAAAGGCTACACTTTTGTTTTTATTTAAATCTAACAGGAAAGCATTAAAATATTTGCTGCACATAAAAATCAAAAATGAACCAAAGCTTGAACAATACAACTCCATCACTTTGTCACTATTTAAAATAAAGTGGAAAATGGAAAAAGATAGAAGGCAACATCACCCAGCAGTTATAATGAAACACCCTCAACATAATGGCTTCTTGTTTTAGTACACTCATGCCTCACAGATTCCCAAAATACATACAACATAAAAAGTAAGTGCAGAACACAGGCTACACACTGGGGAGAGGTGGGGAAGAATCCACATCATACATATAGTTGCTGTCCATATGTAAAATGTTAGATCCTAATAACTGTTGTCCTCCGTGCCATCAAAATTGTTCCTACTCTCAAGTACCAGCTCCTATGCCATGGTAACTACACAAAGTTGCCTTGACACAGCATATATGCAGCATACATATATAGGAATTGTCAGACATGCATAATCTATACAGCGCACAGATGCCATATATACGTTCATATTTCTATGTTCTATACGATAGGTAGTCTCGCACTCTTTACTCAGTTACTATGTCTAGAAACTGGTATATGAAGATACATAATTGCTGCAAGAACTATTCCATAAACCTTTGGAAGTACTGTTAAATCAACTGATTTGTGAGGCAGACTGATTTAAAAAATACAGACACAAAGCTAACAGCATATCATTTGATCTTTGGCTCTACTATTGTCTCAGGTGGGTTGATCTATAATGATGACAATTCTTCATAAGAACCAAGCATTTGAAATAAGTGTGTCATTATAACAAGTATCACAATGTACAAATTGTCATTCCAATCATCATTTTTTTTTGCTGCTGATGTTTACACAATATATTAACAATACCAGGCATCATTAAGGACATCCTGAGATATTTGTAACCAATTATAACTGTTTGTACCTTTCTTCAGCACAAAAATCCAATGCATTTTTTCATTTTTTCTTTAGACAATGACACAGAAGGCATTTTAATATGCTTTGCACAGTTCAGCAGCTTTAAGGTAGCACACTGATTTCCTGAAGTTCACCAACACAAATGTCAAACGTTAATACAAACTTGTGTACTTCAGCCCATTAAAGGAAATATTTCCATAGCGTAATTAAAAAATAAATTTTTCCAAGAAAGATATCAGTTGTTACTTCCCAAATATGATACTTTGGAACAGTATATTAGCTCTCATATGACAGCACTAAAGTTTCATGTGAGGTTACCCTAAACTTCAAATGTCATTCAGGCAAACTCTTCCCAAGAGTTGGAGAGAGTCCTGTGATCTTAGGCATGAGAAATTAGCAGAGAAGCCATATTGTGCAACAAGTTACCAGTTATGCAAACATAGTGTATGCAGCAATGGCTATGGGGAAGTTCATGGGCCGTGTGGAAAATGGAATACAAGGGGACTAAATTAAGCAGGCTAGTGGGACAAAAGCTTAAAAGAAAACATTTTTAATCTCTCACAATTGAAAATAATTGCTAGGACTGTTTTGTCAGTCACACATTGACATTTCAAAATGTGATATATATTTGTGCATCACTGTTTCTGGTTGGAACGTGCCTACTTTGCTCTCTTTTAGAGTCGGTTGGCTGAATAAGTCATGTTTGTTTGAACTGGTTACATCTCACGTTGAAAAATTGCTTAAGGTTTAAAATTGTTATAGCATTGAAGAGATGTGGATGGATTTCATTTCTCAAAACTAAAGCCAATTCACCATAAAGGGTTACAAAAACCTTAAGCATGCATAGTACTTACTGATGTGACAAAAGAATACCACAGACTTGACCTGAATACAACTAGTCACCTATTACATAAATATTTAAGTAGGTAAAGTTTTGATGAGGAAAATGACTAATTTCTCCTTCCCAGAATATTTAACCAATATTTAAACCAGCACTGAGTTAAATATTAGGCTGTCCCTGTCATAACATTGATATAAAAAAGCAAGAAACTGAGAATGCAACAACTTGCTAAATATGCAGCCATTGTTCAATCGTTAAGTTTGTGCTGAAACCTGGCATGCAAAATTACAACCTGTGCAACTAGTATATTCTTCAGTGCATCATATTATTATAGTATTCAAATGGCACAGCTTGGCCAAAAACTGAAATGTTGTTCTCAGTTTAAACATATTTTACCTTGCCTCTGTACTGAACTGATGTTGAGAAAGTGTTATGGAACTTAACTAAAATAATAGTTTCTTTGCTAACTTCCATTTTTTTCACTAAGCTTTTTTGTGCAATATATCAGTCACTTACAGCATTATTTTATACAACTTTTTCACAACCACCCTCACATAACAACTATGACAATGCGCATTGGTCAAATCATGGCCAAAAATAAATAGTTCTTTCAAAGCATAGTGACTATATTTTCCATTTTTGGCTCAATCATGTTATATTGAGTATTGCATTCAGAGTCAGAGTCAATGCTGTCCGTATCTGAAGACAACTGGGATGGTTTAGAGCTTGGATGGGCACACTCCTTCAATAACTGCGCTGACGATTTTGGCAAATCCTTTGAGGATACCACAGTATTAGCAGTCCTTTCTTTCATGTTCATTGCTGAAGCAGAAATTGGCGAGATTTGATTACCAGTCAAAGCATCCAGAGATCCATCAGGATCTATGATTGTATTGATTGCTGTGAAAAGAAACGCATATTTTAGTATATCTACACCTCTTGCAAGATAGAAAATTTGTGTCTGAAGGAAGTCAATCGCTATGTGGTATACATTACACAACACTGTACATCAGGTTGACTATTTTTAAGATAAGAGCAAAAAATCTTATGCTGGAAATCCAAAACAAAAATAAAAATACCTGGAAAAACTCTAGCAGGTCTGGCAGCATCTGCGGAGAGGAACATCTTTTGGCTATCTCCACCTATCACTGGCCCTCTATCCAGCTCTACCACACACCCCCCCCACCTCCCGCCACCCTTTAAACCAGCTTATATTTCACCTCTTTTCTATTTTTACTTAGTTATGTTGAAGAGTCATACGGACTCGAAACGTTAACTGTGTTCCCCTCAGCAGATGCTGCTGAATTTTTTCAGGTATTTTAAAAAAATTATATTTTGGTTTTTTTTTGACTTTTTAATTTAGCTTCCAAACTAATTAAGTAACTTTTTTTACCATGAATGTCAGTTGGTGGAAGAAAATCAGTTAAAATAGCAAACCATCAATTACATCAAGAACATCAATTGATATTACTAACCATCTAATTGTTTCTGAACTCTTCTCAAGTCTTTAAAAATTGAGGATATTTCCTAGAATAGAAAACCAAGTTAGCAATCAGAACATTTTTTGTTAGAGATACTTTAATGATACTTTTGAATTGGGATTCGGATAGGATATCAAAAATTTTTTTTTAAGGGGGAATCACACATTGTAATCTACATTCCAATTGTATAGGTTATAAAGTTGGGTCAGTATTGTTTCTGACACAAGGAAGCCTTTACAATGCATTTTTGAAACATAGAGATGTATGGTTAATGTATTTAACGATTAAAATAAATCCTAAAAAAAAGTGTGTGCCTCGTTCTTTTAACTAACAATCCTAATGAGCAAAGAAGAAATGACAACAGTAGAAGTCAAGAGGGATATTACAAGTTAGGACAGAAAGAAATTAGATAGAATCATACAATGGTTACTGCACAGGAGATGATTCCTTATTCTTACTACCAAAGTGAATAACCTCACACTTCCCCACATTATACTCCATTTTCACTTTGTTGCTCAATTAACCTATCTATATCTCTTTACAGTCTCCTCTTGAAGTCTATCACTACCCTCCTCAGTTTCCTATACCTCCAAGGTTTATGTCATCTGCAAATTTTGAAATTGTACCGTGTACACCCAAGTCCAAGTCATTGATATAGATCACAAGAAGCAGTGATCCTAACACAAACCCTGGGGGAGCACCACTGTACACCTTCACCCTGCCCGTGAACAACCGTTCACTATTGTTTCCTGCCATTATCTAACTTTGGTTCCATGCTGCCACTCCCTTTTGCTGAAGAAGAGAGACTTTTTTGGTGAAGCTTTTCGTCTTGCACTCATCAGGACAATTTGCAAGAAAATACCAATGCCAGGGGAAACATATTTATACTGTATAAGAAGAGAGTGCTGATTGATTCATAGAGGCATTGCCATGGAGAATGCAGCAGTTAATGATGACTGACAGTGAACAGCCAAGCATTGTTTGAAATTTAAACCAGACAGCTTGACTCTTGATTGGTCAAGACATTGCCCTGGGGAATGAACTAGCAAATGGCTGTCACTTATTTTGTTTAGCTGAAACAGGCACAATGTGTACACACATTCTTTTTGTCTGCATAGAGCAGGGCCCTGTGTATTAATATATGTAACTTGCAGTCCACGTAAATGCGCCACATTGCGAGCCCGACAATCAAATTGGTTGTCAGCATAATTCTTAGCCACTGAGGATTATTTAGCAAATGTTATCCAATCGTGGAATCACATCTAATGTTGGACACTGTGTTTTGAGTTTTGCAAGCACGGGCTGGTTGGGTATGGTCCACACCTTGCCCATTGTGAACAGCGGAAGGGATGCTGTTTGATATGATCCACCAGTCTTTGGGACATACAGCCTAAATACCTAGCATCACATTGGCATTGAAATTCATACACCATATTACTCATTTGTGTGATAGGCAGGAAGTCTTTTTGGCTTGACGGCAGCATCCTGTTAGTGGTGTATACCACTCATGTTCCTACTGCTACATTCTCCATGGCAACGCCTCTACCAATCAATCTGCACTCTCTTCTTATACAGCATAAATATATTGTTTCCCCTGACATTGGTATTTTCTTGCTGATGAGTGCAAGCCTAAAAGCTTTGACAAAAAATCTCTTTTTTGCAACAATACTCAAGTTCTGTCCTACCAAATGACTGTTTTCCCTTTTATTTCACAGGCTTCAATGTTGCTGACGAGCCTTTATGTGGCACTTCATCAAATACACTTTGGAAGTTCATGTATTCACATCAGCAGCATTACCCCCATCAGTCTTCTCAGTTAGCTCATCAAAAACTGGACAAACTGGTTAAATGTGAGGTGAAAACTATGGGTCCAGATGAATTGGATCCTTTGATAATCAAGGAAACTAGGGGGGGAGGATATAACAGAGGGAGAAGTATCATATTTGGAACAGAACACTGCATAAACTAATTGGGCTGAATAGCTTTTTTTTGCTGCAGATTTTACATAATTCAGTGTAACAACAATATCTGTAAATTGAGCTGACAAAACAGTTTCAGTATTTTTATTAACCATTCTACCTTCAGTAATTGTTAAAATATTTATTCTAAAGGAAGTAATACCCTGACCATTATGACATTACAAGAGGTGGTGGCATAGTGGTAATGCCGCTGGACTAATGATCCAGAGGCCCAGGCTAATACCCTGGGGATAGGGGATCAAATCCCACTATGGCAGCTGGTGGAATTTGAATTCAATTAATAAAATCTGGAATTGAAAGCTAGTCTCAGTAATGGTGACTATAAAGCTATCATCAATTGTCGTAAAAACCCATCTGGTTTGCTTCCTTCCTTTAGGGCCTTACCTGGTCGGGCCTACATGTGACTCCAGACCCACTGCAATGTGGTTGACTCTTAAGTGCCCTCTGAAATGGCCCAGAAAGCCAATCAGGGATGGGCAACACATGCTGGCCTTGCCAGTGATGCCCACATCCCATGAAAGAAGAAAGGAAATAAATAAATAGCCTAATGCAATGTGGAATCTGCTCACATTAATAATTAAGAAGCGAAAGAAATATTTAATCTTATAAACTAGTATTTTCACAAATAATTGTTTAAATTAATTTACCTAGCTTATTTACCTTTTCCTGTAACATTCCCATCATGTTTAGTTATTTTTGCCATTCCTTTTATATATGATATTCAAATGTAAATTCTAGTGTATAAAAAGTAAAAATGGCCATTTCTATCTCCGATTTCTTTAAAAACAGACAACCAGTGTGAGAGAGCAAGTGCCCATTAATCACTGATATCTTTTTACTGATTTTAATAAATATACATTCGGAGCTCCCCTGATAGTTTGTTGATTAAAGCAGCAAGCAACTGCATCCTACAGAACAGAAAGGCCACAGATTTGTTCACTGTTTTGTGCTCAAGTCAGCTAATCTCAGCCACAGTGAATGTGAGGATGTTGGCTAAGGGAATGGAACACAGATGCTAGATGTCAGTTGAGGAAAGGGTCAAGTCCAGCTATGACAGCATTGAAACTAGTTATCTAAACTGACAAATGATTAATGAACATTTGGGTCATGTATCACAGGTGGCTGGCACCAATGGAGTAATGAGAAGAAGTCAGCATCTTCACAAGAGCAGGAAGGCACAGGCAGGAAGTAATAGGGAACATATGCGGTATTAGAAAATGAGGTTGGAACCCAGATAATGAAAAGGTTTGCAACTCTGACATGGACCAAAATCTTGCTTCAGCTATTCCCCTGCATAGTTTATAAGCATAAAATAGACACAAACAAAGGTAAAAACAGAAAGTTACATTTTAGTAAGATTACCTTATTTGATGTTTTGAGAATTGGCACTTCATTTTCAGAATTTATTTTGGCCTCAATTTCGTCCCAATTTCTCTCCTTGTTTTGGAACAGAAGTCTAAAAGCAAACAACAGAAGTACCTTTTACATGAGACAATAATAATACCATATTTAGATCTTTACAAATCAACATTTACATAATAAGTTATTGCACGCCAGTACTAAAAAGTGTCCCATCATAAAACGTCATTCAAGTGAACGTGCAAAGTAATTTAACAAACTGGTCCAGCAGTGGATCAAAAAATCTGGAGTTTAGACTAGGCTGGCATCCATTAACCACAATGGAAAAGAAAATTGTACAGGGCTGCAATTGAAGTCAAATTGCACCTTTCTAATCTTAACCTTATTAGAACCAACCACAAGCGGGCAATGAGAAAATTTGCCCACTTCAGTCTGGTCTGCAGAGAGGCAAGAACTGATAGAGAGAAAAACCATATTCTGCTTCACTCAGTGCCTGTCCCAACACTGACAGGACATGGAAATGATTGAGGTTTGGAAAACAGGAAAAGATGCAAAACATGTAAATTAAGTATCTAAAGAGATTGCAATAACTCTACTTGAAAAAGTGACATTTAAATGCGTGCCAATGAGGGAACATAGTACAGTTTCTTTTATTAAGCATGTGAATTACTGAACTACCAGACACAGTATCATATGGATTCTTCTTACAGTACGTAAGCTTCAGGAACTCACAATGTAACTTTATAAGGGCATAACAATCACAACAATTGAAGAACAGCCCATTGTTAATGGCTTGTAGAACAACTTTCCATCTTCTCAATTTTCTATCATAAGTTAGAAGTACATTAAAAAACTGCACTCATGAGCCATGCGCACAGGGTAATGACTGCTTCATCCAGTCTAAACTCAATACTACCTACAAGATTATGCTTTGTCATCAAGTTATGGAGAACTTGAGTATAGTTATCAACAACTATATAAAACAACTTAAAAAAACTTAATATTCCTGATCATAAATGATAAAATCACCAAACATGGCAGTAATTTACTCACTTTATCTTTGCTGCAGTTTGCTCCATATTTTCTCGTATGAACTGTGACAGCTGGGATACTGAGTTCCACATCAAGTTATCTAGCATGACCTAAAATGTAACACATGCTCAGTATGTCTTAAACTAAAACATTCAATATTAGTTAAATAATTGAGAGAAAAAAATATTGCAGTTACCAAGAACTATAAGTTTGTTAGGGGTTTTATGTATTCAGAATAGCTTCTTAAAACACTGTGTAGCTTTCATGATATCTAACAAGGATATTACAGGGACAGATTCAACCATAAATGTACAGTTAACACCGACAACTGTATGTATGAGGGCTAGCTCAAGATAAAACACATAGCATTCTGCACCCTATAGATGTTTTACAGGTTCCATGGGCAGCATTTTCCAATTGGCGAGCGGGGGCGTAAAATGACGCTCAGTGACGTCGGGTGGGTGTCCCGGCGTCACCACGCATCATTTAGATTGTCAGTTCAGCGGGCGTGCAGCCAACTTGGCTGTGTGCCCGCTGAACTGTCAAAGGCCTGTTAAAAACTAATTAACTCAATTTAATGAGCTGCCCGTCCAACCTTAAGGTTGGTGGGCAGGCGAAGAGCCCAGGCAGCCTTTGCATTTTTCATGAAACCTCATCCACGGGCAGGATGAGGTTTCATGAACTGTTTTAAAACCTAATAAAAATGTATACATTTATTCTTTGACATGTCCCAGCTCATGTGATAGTGTCACATGAGGGGACATGTTTTAAAAGTTTAAAAATCCTTTATTTAAAAGTTTAAGACTGATACAAATCTGCCTCAGGGAGATCTCTGCGCTCTTTCACGCACATGCACGAAAGAGTGCAGGGAACCACTCAGGGAATCCTCCCCTCCCGCCCACACAGGGAGTGCATAGCGCTTCCAGGCGCACGTCACAATGGGCAGGCCTTAATTGGCCTGCCCACATAAAATGATGGCGTGGCTCCGATTGGCGGTGCTGATTGGGTTCGCGCCTGCCCCCGCACAACCCGCCGGACGGGAGGAAGTTTCCAGCCCATATCTTCTCTAAGAGAAATGGGCTGGAGCGACTGTGGCCAGTCATACAAATGACTGCCTACATTTTGGTCTCGCTTCCGCATTCTAAAAAGCAGTTCACAAAGTGACAATCAGCACGGCACACCTCACAATCTCTGTAGAACCCAGGCCTGTGCCAGCAGGGCCTGATTACTGAAGTACATGCCCTTTCTACAATGCACATGCTAGCATAACCACTAGCTGTAATATGCATTTTTTCTCACAACAGATGGGGAAACATATGACTTTTGGGGGTATGTCAAGAATGGACTCCACCTTGAACTCAAAAGATACCAGAAAGTGTGCAACTGCTTCCCGACAGCTTATACAACTAGAGCAGAATGGAATGACAAATTATTGACTCCTCAACAACCCTCAATGAGCAGCAACACTGCCTCGCAGGTAGGCAGAATCCTTGATATCCCCCTGACTCAGCCAAACCTCTGGGATTCTTCAAGTTATAGACACCCTATAAAATAATCAGTTCCCAGTAAATGTGCAACCAAAAGCAATAACCTTAAATGCGTTCACCTGAATGTAGTGTGTCAAAATATAATTAAGTAACCCCCTACAATCTCTCTCTCAGAAGTTTGAGGAACTAATTCAAAATCTGTAAAAATGTCATTTGAAAATAGTTAACTTCTAATGTTCTTTTTAAATCTTGTAGTACAGATGTGCTTTAGAGTCTGGGTTCTGTTTGTAAGCCCTTTTTATGCTTTGCACTAGCACTAAATGCTTGACCATTTCCAAGAACAGAGGATTAATTCTTACCAATTTATTTGTTCTTAATACTTCTCAACCAAAGAGACGGGAACTTAACTGTAGTTTGATGATATATAGGTGGTGTTAAACTCTATCTTCAAAATGCCTCAGAAGGTGGTGGAGGCGAGGCAGGGTCATTGAATATTTTTAAAGGCAGAGGTAGATAGGTTCTTGTTAGGCAAGGGAATCAAAGGTCATCAGGGTTAGATGGGAACGTGGAAATCAAAACACAAGGAGGTCAGCAATGATCTTACTGAATGGCAGAGCAGGCTCAAGGGGCCGAATAGTCTACTCCTGTTCCTAATGTTCTTATATCTTAGTCTCTCAAGAAGTATGCAACTACAAAAAGTCTAAAGACTAATAGTTTTAGTCATGAAGGATATTTTAAAATTAGGAATACCACCATGTAGTTGAACATAATTAACATTTAGTCAATCAAATTTGAAGAACTGAAAGGCATATCATTCATGTGGAAGTTCCATAACATACTCTCTTATTTCAATTCCCATATGTCACTGAAGCAAGTGTGCAAATTTGTAATATTGAACAGAAATCTAGAATTAGACATTGACAATCCACATAACATTTCTTAAATAAGTTAATCATTAATATTTTCCATTCTGGCATAGAAATCCTGAAACATTAACTAATGATTAGAAACACCATTAATATTTGATGCACTTTCTTATTGGAATGTAATAAGTGTTGATTATCCAACTCTCTACTATGCAAACAATCACATTCAGGAATGACCTCGTCATTATCATAATCATGTTATGATTCAAATTTTACAATGCTAAGCCCTAATTTGTTGGGATAAAATAGCCATTGAAGTCAGTTTACAACCCAAGGTCATTTGTTGCATTTGGATCCAACTTCCAAAATGGATGATGGGACCCCAGATGACTTGAAACAAAAAATCATGGGCCAGATTTTACTGAAATTAATGATGGTATCTGAACAACATATACCATTATTAATGCTCAAATTGGCAAATAATTTGTGGCGAGGAAGAGCAACCCCATGAATTGCGAATCGCAATGGGTTGCTGGCCGATTTGTGCCGCGCCACCACTAACTTTGTGAAAACTCCCTGTCACGCTTAAATCCCCATGACTTATGAAATTGTTGAATTTTCACATTACGCATTAAGTTTGCCACAGAAAGTCTAGTAATTAAGTCAAGTAATTAACAGATTTTTTATGATATAATCCATGTTAATAAGCACCATCAACCTCTTTTGCCCAGAAAGTAAACAATAAATGTGGAATCTGATTCTTTCAGGTTGTGAATTTTTTTCAAAGGAGCTTTATTTTAAAATGAAAAATTTAACTTCTAACTTTTTGTTTCTTGCTCCATCCCTTTTTTCTCACTCGTAATCTTGGTTTCCCACTTTTCATTTATCATTCTAAACCAAATCTGACATTGAATTCTCACTCTAATTTATCCTTCTTCATAACCCTTCCTCTGCTTATTTCTCAGTCTTTTAATTTTATTGATTAAAGAGAGATACTATTGGTCCCATTGTCACCAAGGTCCCAGATACCCACTGCCCTCAATGCACTGTTGTCAGCTCACAACTCCAGTGACTTTATGTGCAAAACATATTTTTTTAAACAACCTAAACACACAATTTAAGTCCAACTAATGGGGTGCATTGAGATGCCCTGCAAAATCTGGGCCAAGTAGTATTGTGAAGGTTTAGAATAGATGGTAAAGGGATATCAGACAGAAATAAAGTTGTTAAAGTAAATAGGAGAATGGAGACAGAAAAGAAAGCAAGCAGATGTGTAAAAAACATCAATTCAAAATGGTATATCTGGTGTGTATTTTGTATTATTACAATAATAGTTGTTTCTAACATCAAGTAGTTTTTATTTCTATGACCTAGGTTAAAATCCAGACCAGATTTCTGGAACTGAAATATACCCTGCCTATTGCCTATACAGGTCTCTAGTCACTGGAGGCTAGATAGCCTCAATCCAGTTCATCATGACCATAGGCCCATAACAGCAAACTGTCCCTAATTTGGCATTATTTGGTTCTTGGTGACTGCCAGATGGTTGGTGCTACAATTGGAAAACTACGCAGTTGCAGGTGCTGTTCTGAGATTGGGGCTGAGTCAATTTTGTTTTGAATTTGTTCTTGGGATGTGGGTGTCACTGGCAAAGCCAGCATTTATTTCCCATCCCTAATGTGGTGGTGAGCTACCTTCTTGAACTGCTGCAGTCCATGTGGTGTAGGTACACCCACGTTGCTGTTAGGGAGTGAGTTCCAGGATTTTGTCCCAGTGACAGTGATTGCCAGTGCAAAGTAAATATTCAGCCTGCATCTAAGAACACTATACACGGATTAGTGCAGGGTGTTTCATTCCTCTTTAACAACATCCCTCACCTGCTGAGGGCTGAACTTTACACGAAAAAAAAGCATGCAATTTAAATCAAAAACGTCTAAGTGATCACCTTTTTGGTATGGGGTCAGCATTGCATTAATAAAGCTAATTCAGACGCGCAAGTTGCTTTATTATTGCAAGATGTGTTTGTTTTAGAATCAGTGTTAAAAATTAATTTTATATACAGCTCAAGGATCTTTCAATATGTCCTGCATACCATAACTTCATGACGTTAACAGAAAGGGTGAAGGAGGGCAGTGTAATTGATGTTGTGTATATGGACTTTCAAAGACATTTCATAGGTACCACATTATAGAATTGTTAACAAAATTGAAGCCCATGGAGCAAAAGTGGTAGTAGCAGCATGGATACGATACTGGTCAAGGGATTTAAATAGAATGTTACAGTGAATGGCATTTTTCCGGACTGGATGGAGGTATACTCTAGTATTCCCCAGGGTTCAGTACTCAGATCACTGCAGTTCTTGATGTACATTAGATTCTTGGAATTGGTGGTAGAAGGCACTATTTGAAATTTGCAGATAACACTAAATTTGGAAGTATAGTAAACAGAAAGGAAGATAGCAATAGATTTCAAGAGGACACAGGCAGGTTGATGAAATGGGATGACATATGACAGACGAAAAACAATTCAGAGAAGTGTGAAGTGATACATTTTGGTAGGAAGAATGAGGATATTCACTACAAGTTAAATGGTATAATTTGAAAGGGGGTATAACAAGAGAGAAACCTGCACAAATTGTTTTTGTACATAGGTCTTTGAAGGTGGCAGGACAGATTAACAAAGTGGTTAATAAAGCATATGGAATTCTGGGTTTTATAAATAAAGGCAATAAGTATTAAGGCTAGGTTATGTCAAACCTATATAAATTACCAGCTGGAGTGGGGTGTCCAATTTTAAGCACCAAACTTTAGAGGGCATGAAGGCTTTGGAGAGGATACAGAAGAGATCAATTACAACCATAATGCCGGGTTGAGGGGTTACAGTTACATAAGCAAACTGTAGAAACAGAAAATGCTGCAATACTTAGCAGTTCAGGCAGCAACGGCAGAGAGAGAAACAGACCCAAGTTCACTGACCTGAAACATTAACACTGTTTCTCCTTCCACTGATGTTGCCTGACCTGCTGAGTATTTCCAGCATTTTCTGTTTTTATTTCAGAATTCCAGCTTCTGAGGTAATTTGCTTCAGGAGAAGGTAGCCTTTTTTTCCTTAGAGCAGAGAAGGCCAAGAGAAGATTTGATAGAGGTGTTTAAAATCATTAAGAGTTTAGGTTCAGTAAATAAAAGGAAACTATTTCTAATGGCTGAAGAGTCAACAACGAGAGGGAACAGATTTGAAGTGACTAGCAAAAAAAAGATGCCAAGAGAAAAAACCCTTATGCAATGAATGGTTAGGATGTTGGAAAGCGATTCAACTGTAGCTTTCAAAAGGGAATACTTGAAAGAGAAAAAAATGGAGAAAGAGCCAATGAGCGGTACTAACTATATTGTTCTTTGAAAGTACCAGCACAGACTTGATGGGTGAATGGCCTCCTCTGTGCCATACTATTTTTTGATTTGATGATATTGATTTACCTTGTGGAAAATTGTATCATCTGTGTACCTGAATCAGATCTATACACACTAGCATGTACAACTACACTTCATTCTACACTTCTAATGTATTTCATGATTAATTGCATTTGTTTCAATAAAATAGATTGCTGATACGGGTTGTACACATATAACATTTACAAAACATTCAAGGCTTCATGTAATGTACAATTTATCATGACACATTCTCTTGTAATAAACATTATAGTTAGCTTTACAGTGCTGTACAAATTTAGCCCATGGCTATAATAGTTAATATAAATGATGCACCCACACTTCTGAGAAACAAAGGCAACTCATGGCATTTCTCAAATATAAAGAAAACATAGATAACCTCTTCTCTGTTCCAGCTTCTTCTTTTTGAATCTGGATCTTTGCTATCATTCATATTTTGATCCAAATCTTTCTTAATTCCTGAAGATTCTGGGGGAACCTTCTGGAAGTTCAGACTTGCTTCAGGAATGTGCTGCACCAACTAAAAAAATGTTTAAACTACATTTAAAATCTTAGTTTAACAATGTGTATTCTAAGTGTGTAAACATACATAAAATCACACATTCTATAATGAAAGATGAAATCTGAATGATGCACCTGTGATTTATGGGATGTCCGTGATGATGTTTTTGGAATCTGAGTTTAAGAAAAATTAAGTAAGAGATAACAACATGTTATTTGGTGAGAACTTCTATTAAAGCTTAACAATAAAAAGACTCAAAAGGAACCAAAATGTCTCAAAATTTGAAACATACACGCAAAACACAGAGACAGACTATAAAGAAGCTTTAACTCATCAAATAGGAAGAAGTTCACCAGTAAAGCAAACAAGACAAACGTCTAGTAAATAAAAGCCACCCATGTGGTTTTTCACATTCAGGAATTATATAAAAGCAGCCCACACTAAAAATTATTTAATGTTGGCAAAACACTGGCAAATGTTTCGCTATAAATGAACAGATTAAAATGCTTCTGTTTCAGATTTGTTTTGTGGTATGCAGATTCAACTCAACTTCAGTATCAATTTGTTTTTAATGCAAAAAAAAAATCCATAGCTTCTATTTGCAATATATGTACTTGTTTATTTTCCAATGAATAAATGTAAACAGTCTATATTGAGTATTACAAAAAGATAGTGCCACAATGTATTTCAGTGTGAAGTATAACTGATACGTTAGCAGGGTGAAAATTAGTGAACAAGGTTTTGCATAATGTGGGTTTCACTTAATTCTTGATAAAGTTTTGAGAATATGGGCCTGATTTTTGTGCAGTCGAGACGACTCTGGAGCCATTTAAAAATGACGGGCAGGACCCAATTCCAGGATTCCTGGCGCCAGCAATTTTCACCGGTGCAGAATAAGAATGCAAGTAACAAGCCCATACCCTGCACTCCCGACCTGGCCGGCTCCATTACAGGATAGGCATCTCCTAGCCCCCTGCAATTTTCAGGTAGTCAGGCCAGCTTCTCCATAGTCTAGGGTCAGGGACCTTTTGAAAGGTAAGTTCAAAAAGTCTTACCCATGCTCCCCAGCCGCTCCCTATGGCTCCTCATACTCTCCAAGCTAATTTAATGGCAATTCATGTCCCTTCCATGCCCATTCACCCAGTATACACTATGTACATAACTAATCAGCCAGAATGCTTGGCTGAGAACCGAGACCAATTAAAGCATGAATTCAGCACTGATTCTGTTTTGACAAATGAAGCAAACTGTTGACTTTGGTTGAGTGACATCTTTATATGGTCATAATAGGTTGTTCTTTCGGTCATCTCATTTCTCAATGTCTCAATAGTTAGTTGGGCCAGGTTAAGAGGTGTGAAGTGTTTGAAGCCTCTGCTATTGATACTTTAATCAGACACTTTTATAGGGTCGTAGGAACAACTATTCTTTTCCAAAGAACATTTATGAATGGGTGTTTTTTTTCCACTCAGCAATTCCCTCCTTGCCATTGTTATTTTATGGCTCGTTGATTATGTATATAGTTCATGCTAGGTGAATGGGCATGAGTTAGCACGGAGTAATGGAGCCGTGGGGAGTAGCTGGGGGGGCATAAGTTGGTTATGACTTGAAATGAACAGTATGCAGGACCATGGGGAGCAGGTGGTGGTTGAGGGGAGCAGGGGAAGCACTAGAGGACCAAAAAGCTTTTATTACAACTAGCACGAAGTCCCAGAGAACCGAGGCAGGCCTCCTGACCAGCCCACCTCAGTACACGCCCAGCCCTATGGCCATCTAGGATCTGCTCTGGGATTAGCAGGCCTGACTCTATCCTACCTCCACCTCTCTGCAGCAAAAGTGTCATGATTCAGGGCCTTTTCACCCAAGGCAGTTCTGCCAATCTGGGAAATTTCCTGACTAAAACTAACTTCCTCAGTAGTGAAAACCCAGCCCTTTGTATCATGTTTCTGGAAACCTTGTGAAAATACTTCTGCATTTGTGTTTTCCAAATCATTTATCTTCTTCCTAGTTACAAATCTAGCCACTCTCCAATATTGACTATCCTTTAATCATAAAATACAGGCATCTTAATTATTGAAATGGTTTTCATTATGGTTTATATTTTTAATTTATTTATCTGGATCTCTGCTACAGCAAATTGAAAGTAGTTTAAAACTGATCTTACCTCTTCCCTGGCCGAAATTGTGGAGCCAAGGGTTGACGATGATGGTAATGAACTAAAAGAATCTCCATCTCCTGCCACATCATGAATCTCCCTCGCTAGGATTGCCAAATCTTTGGCTAAATCTTGGCTGAGTCTAAAATGCATAATAATGATACTTTATGCTAACAAAAAATTTTAAGTAGACAGCATCTGATTATGAGTCTATTAAGGACAAACAAGAACTTGTATTTGTATTGCACCTTTAACATAATAAAATGTTCCAAGGTGCTTTAATTCACAGGAGCATTATAATATAAAATTTGACACTGAACCACATAAGGAGATGTTAAGTCAGATAGCCAAAAGCTTGATCGAAAAGGCAGGTTTTAAAGAGTATCTTAAAGGAGAAAAGTGAAGTGCAGAGAGGCAAATCTAGAGCTTAGGGCCTAGCATCTGAAGACACGGCCACCAATGGCAGAGTAATAAAATAAGGGATGTTCAAGAGTCCAGAATATATGAGCTCAGATACCTCAGAGGGTTCTGGGGCTGGAGGAGATTACAGAGATAGGGAGGGGCAAGGCTAAGGAGGAATTTGGAAACAAGGATGAAAATTTTAAAATCATGACATTGCTTTACTGGGAGCCAACATAGGTCAGCAAGCACAGGGGTGACAAGAGAACCAACTTAGTGCAGGACAAGACATGGACAGCAGAGTTTTGGATGATCTCAAGTTTATGGAAGGTAGGAGGTGAGAGACCAGCCAGGAGTGCATTTGAGTAGTCAAAGCTAGAGGTAAAAAAAGGCGTAAATGAGGGTTTCAGAAACTTATGAGCTGTAAACTCAGGCAATGTTACAGAGGTGGAAATATGCGGTCTTGCTAATGGCATGAATGCATGATTGGAATCTCATCTCAGGGTCAAATATGATATAAAGATTGTGAACAAACTGTTGTCAGGAAAAGGATGGAGTTGGTAGCTAGGAAATGGAGTTTAGAGCATGGGCTGGGAACAATAAAAGAAGAAAAAGACTTGCATTTTTACAGCATTTCTAATACCACTGGATGTCTCAAAGCACTTTGCAGCCAATGAAGTACTCTTGAAGTGTAGTCACTTATGTACTGTAGGAAATGCAGCAGCCAATATGCTCACACCATCATACTTTGCAATATTTAATTCAGGAAATTTCTGCTCATTCAGTACTGGATGTTGGATAAGTTGTCTAGTAATTTAGCAACAGTGCAGGAGTTGAGAGAGGTGGTGATGAGGTAGAGCTTGATGTCATCAGCATATGTGGAGTCCTAGGAAAGATGGGAATGGATTTGGGAGGTAACAATGCGGTTAAGGATTTAGGAGAGGAAAGAGAGGTTGGACTTAGGTAGTTTGCAAAGATGCTGGGCCAAGGGTTGGTTTTTTGGATGAGGGAGGTGATTACAGCAGATTTAAGGGAGAGGGAGACAATACAGTACTTAAAGAAAAAGCATACAATTACGCAAAGGCAGGTGACAGGTCAGAAGATTGGAAAGAATATAAAGAACAGCAAAGAATGACAAAAAGATTAATAAGGAGGGAAAAATTAAGAGTACGAGAGAAAGCTAGCTAGTAATATAAAAACGGATAGTAAGTTTCTATAGATGTTTAAATAAGAAAAGAGTTAAAGTGAGCATTGGTCCTATAGCAAATGCGTCTGGGGAACTGATTATGGAAAGTAGGGAGACGGTAGATGAATTAATCAGGTATTTTGCTTCGGTCTTCACTATAGAGGACACAAGCAACATCCCAGAAATAGCTGTAAATCAGGAATGGGAGGGAGAACTCAGGGAAAATTACAATCACCAGGGAAGTGGTA
The DNA here is from genome assembly GCF_964194155.1 of Cetorhinus maximus. NCBI lineage: Eukaryota > Metazoa > Chordata > Chondrichthyes > Lamniformes > Cetorhinidae > Cetorhinus > Cetorhinus maximus. Next base: position 42,467,191 of record NC_135896.1, on the reverse strand, counting down.
TTGAGCAAATTGTTGGGGCTGTGGGCTGACAAATCTCCAGGCCCTAAGGTCTTGAAAGAAGTGGCCAGTGAGATAGCTGATGCACTGGTTTTAAATTTTCCAAAGATCCCAAGATTCGGGGAAGGTTCCATTAGATTGGAAAACAGCAAATATAACTCCTTTATTAAAAAAGGGAGACAGAAAGCAAGAAACTATAAGCCAGTTAGCGTAACATCTGTCATAGAGAAAATGTTAGTGAAACTATTATTAAAGCTGTTATAGCAGGTAATCAGGCAGAATCAACATGGTTTTGTAAAAGGGACATCATGTTTAACCAATTTATTGGAGTTCTTTGAAGGAGTCACATGTGTTGTGGATAAAGGGTGGATGTACTGTACTTAGATTTCCAGAAGGCATTTGATAAAGTGCCACATCAAAGGTTATTGCAGAAAACAAAAGATCATGGTGTAGGGGGTAACATATTGGCATGGTTAGAAGATTGGCTAGCTAATAGGAAGCAGGAAGTTGCTAAATGGGTCTTTTTCTGGTTGGCGTGTGTGCCACAGGAATCAGTGCTGGGCGTCAACTTTTTACAATTTATATAAATGACTTGGATGAAGGGACCCAAGGAATGGTTTCCAAATTTTCTAATGACACAAAGATAGGTAGGAAAGTAAATTGTGAAGAGGATGTGATGAGGCTACAAAGTGACATAGATAGGTTAAGTGAGTGGGCAAAGATCTGGCAAAGGGAGTATAATGTGGGAAAATGTGAAATTGTTCAATTTGGCAGGAAGAATAAAAAAGCTTATTATCTAAATGGTGAGAGATTGAGGAGCTCTGAGAATTAGAGGGATCTGGGTGTCCTAGTGCATGAATCACAAGGCTAGTACGTAGGTACAGCAGGTAATTAGGAAAGCAAATAGAATGTTATCGTTTATTGTGAGGGGAATTGATTATAAAAGTAGGGAGGTTATGCTTCAGATGTACAGGACATTGGTGAGACCACATCTGGAGTATTGTGTACAGTACAGTTCCTTATTTAAGGAAAGATGTAAATGCATTAGAAGCAGTTCAGAGAAGGTTTACTGGACCTAATCCCAGGAATGGGCTGGTTGTCTTATGAGGAAAGGCTGGACAGGTTAGAGTTATATCCACTGGAATTTAGATGAGTAAGAGGTGACTTAATTGAAATCTTTAAGATCCTGAGGGGTCTTGACAGGGTGGATGTGAAGATGTGAAGAGGATATTTCTTCTTGTGGGAGAATCTAGAGCTAGGGGTCACTGTTTAAAAATAAGGGATCGCTCATTTAAAACAGAGATGAGGAGAATTTTTTTCTCTGAGGGTTGGGAGTCTTTGGAACTCTCTTCCTCAGAAGGCGGTGGAAGCAGGGTCTTTGGGTAGTTTTAAGGCAGAGCTAGATAAGATTCTTGATTAACAATGGGGTGAAAGGTTATCGGGGATAGGCAGGAATGTGGGGTTGAGGTTACATTCAGATCAGCCATGATCTTATTGAAAGGCGGAGCAGGCGCAGGGAGCCGAGTGGCCTACTCCTTCTCCTAATTCATATGTATGTTCGTACCTGAAGAGAGAGGACTGTTAACAATATCAGCTAATAAGGGGATCAGAAGAGGAAGTTGAGTGGTCAGCTCAGTTTAGTGGGAATGGGGCTGAGGGAGCAGGAGGTGGGTCTCATGGACAAGATAAGCTCAGAGAGTGCATGAGAGTTGACAAGAAAGAAACTTGAGCAAGTGCAGGGCTATTGTAGCGGGAGTACTTTAGAGGGAGTTTGGCCCAGTGGGTTCGCAGAAGGGAGGGATGCGGCAGAAACAGCTGTTCAGATAGGGTCTCAATTTTAGTGACAAAGAAGTCCATGAGCTACTTTCACTTATTGTTGGAGATAAGGGTGGAGGAGACAGGGGAGAAGGATTTAAGATGACAGGTTGCAGTAGAGAAAATAAGCCAGGGATCATCTTTGTGTTCCAGGTGATCTTGGAATGTTGAACAGTTTTAGCAGATGAGAACAGGATCTGATAGTGCTTTATGTGATCCAGCTACATCTGGCAATGGATGGCTAAACCAATTGTCTGCCATATCCTTTCAAGTCCTCATTCATTGTAATTAAAGGAACTGGGATAAGGTCTATAGAAAAGGGAAAATGTCCAGGCTGGAAGAGGGAAAATGTCCAGGCTGAAAGAGAGCAATAGTTTTATTCGGGACTAGGGCATCAAAGGTGGAGATAAAAGTACAGTTGAACAAGTCAGTAGCTGCAGAAATGTTGTGTGAACAGAGGACCAAAGGCTAGACATTTGGGGTTTAAAGTGCTGCTGTAAGTGAACTGGGGATAACTTTTTCCGGGGTGGATACTGAAGGAAGTAGGGTTGAGGCATGGAAGGGGAGGGTGTGGGTGGTGAGTGATTCATGGAAGAGATCAGAGAGGACCGTATCTGTGATTGGTATGTTGGGACTAGCAAGACCACTTGAGATTGCAAGGCCAAGGGAGTGACCTTGAATATGAGTTGGGGAGTTTACATGGAGGGAGAGATTTAGGGCGGATAAGAGGGCAGTGAGCTCAGAGGAGAGAGATTGAGGTTGCAATCACCAAGGGTGAGAAGCCATTTGGTGTGGAGGCTGAAGGAGGAAAGCAGTGAAGATACCCTGGTGAGATACCGTACTTGAGAGAACAAGATGGGATGCTCAAAGGAGGAGAAGGAAGTGCCAGAGGAGTAACGACTCAGGTTAACGTGACATTTGGTGATAACAGCTATGTAATCACCCTGACAGACTTCATGGGGAAAGTGGAGGAATATATAGCCAGGTGGGGAGGTTTCATTAAGGGGAAAGGTGTCATCACCCCTCAGCCAGATTTCCATTAAGGCCATGATGTTGATGCAATCATCACAATAAGTTCATGGATGGTAAGGGCCTTGTTCATGAGTGAATACATATTCTGAAGGGAGATATGGAGTGGGGCAGTGTGACTGATCCACTAGCAAAGTCCACGGGGTCAGCAGAGGGTTGAGTTGGACAGAAAGGAGATTGGTGCCGTGTGGGAAGGTTGACAAGAGAGAGAGTGGGATGGGAAAATTAGGGTCGTAGATCAGAATGAGACAGTGCCGAGTGCCCCGACGAACCCGTCAGAGGATGCTGGAAGGGGCACAGGGGGAAGCTGGAGGCTTATTTGAGGGAGTTAAGCCTGGGACTGCAGCATGAGAACAGGAAGATAAAGAAGTACTAAAGGGTTGGGGTAGGGAAATGGAGGGCAGAGCACCAGAGATTGAAGTAGTAAAAGGAGGCATGACAATAGGAGAGGTCTCGGTGGGGTAAAGAATAAGAGAGAGGGAAAATGGAAAGAGAGTGATGGGCTCAGGTCCTGACCAGCCGCCAAAACTTGTCAAAATATTACTCTAAATTGTTAACTCCCAAGGTAAATTAGCATAACCAAATTGCGACTGGCACTTGTTTAAATCAGATTCCGGGGGTTCAGTTTCCATGAGCTGGCTCCCAGCGTTTACATTATTAAATCCAGATTAATTCTTCCAGCAGCAAAATCAGTTTTGTGTTGTCTTACAACTCTGACACTGGTATAAGGTATTTAGATTTATTGATGTAAACAGTGGGAACTGTTCACAATTTTGGTCCCCTGGAATCCAAACAAAGAAAGCTCCAGTATGAAAGCAACAACAGGCTTATAGCCAGGATGTCTTCCAAATATTTCAAAACTCAAAATGCTCTCTCTAGATGTAGCCCAAGCTTGGAAGTCTAAAATCAGATTTAGTATTGTCCCATTATTTTTTTAAAGTGGACATAAGCAGATAACGATGCTTGCATTTCTATTGTGGCTTTAAGTTAGAAGGTACTTCAGTACAAGGAAAAATGGATACTGAGTCAAGTATGAGAAACCTTGACTAAAGAGATTGGTTTTCCGGGAGGCTCTTAAAGGATATGAACTAGGTGTAGAGGGAGAGAGATTTAAGGTGGGCAGGGGGCGGGGGGGGAATTTCAGAGCATAGAGCCCAAGGAGATTGAAGGCATGGATGCCAATGGTGGGGTGAAAAGAAGCAGTGATGCACAAGAAGCCACATTGGCAGGAACAGAGAGTTCTAGGAATGTTATAGAGCAAGAGGAGGCTACAGTAATAGGGAGGCTTTTCTGTTTTGTCACCATGTTACAAAGTATGCAGCCAGGCTTAAGCCTGATGCAGCACAAAATGGTTTAGATTTTTGAAACAATGCCAAGACTATAGTCATTTGAAATTCAGCTGTTCTACTACTAGAACTTCTTGTTTCCCCTATTTCATAAAACGGTCAGCAATATTGATTGAGTGACATCACATTGTGGCAGGTTAAATTTTCCTGTGGTTAACTATAATATCGATAAACATCATTTAGTCATTTATTAAACTGTATTGTCAGTCATGTACTATATTAGTTTCAGAAATCAGGTTATAATTGACATCTGAGCCCAGAAATTAGATTACATGATCACGATAAGAACGAGAAAATCACTATATACAGGTTTTTCAAGTACAGAATTTAGACCAACATGACTGATTATTATTTTTCACACTTTATAAAGGCCGTCTTATTAATGGAACAATTTTTATGTTTAATTTTAAGAACATATATAGCATCTTCAAAATGCATCCGACAATGGATTAACTGATACTAATTATACTTTAGTGGATATCGCTCATCAGAAGATCCTTGAAAAGGGATTTATATTCCATTAACTTGCAATATTGCTGCTTGCATGGAAAACCCACTTATGAGATATTAGGGGTCGTCATAGTGCAACCGCTACATACAAGCATAATGCTAATAAATTTATCCCATTTGACTATATTGTGTCTCTCTTTGGCTGTCACAGGAGATCCCTAAAGAACGGAAAATCCAATGGGCAGAGGTGAAAACTTGTGACAATTGGCTGTGAAACAGATTTCATCATCTGTTATGTTTGAATATCTGGTGGCTTTTAGTTATCAAAACTATAGGTGAATATACTGAATTCTTACTGAAAGTATGAATAATGTCAAATAAATATTTAAGATCAAAAGATATATATCACCTGTGATCTACAATACTTATTGAAATCATTTGAAAAGCAGGCACATAAAGTGCGTTTATTACTACTCACTAACTGATGTCAGTAGGCAAGTCTAAAGTGGCTAAAACCAGGAGACATTAGAACAAAGCTTATTCTCCACTGATGTCACAAACCAGAGGGCTATATGATAAAGATGATTTTTTTCCCCCTTTTACAAACATATTTTAAACTACATTGATTACTAGTGTTCTTCACCCTCTACAGAGAAAGCCTGCATCAGTTTCAAAGCGACCTTAATCAGGGAAAAGAATCTGACCCACCATTGTGGTTGAATTTCATTCAAGAGCTCTGTAACTCTTTACATGGCAAGTTTCATCCGGGCTCAGCTGACCTACAAAAGTGAGAATACGCCACAAGAGAAAGAGATAGACAGTGCTCCATTCCAAAATTAAAGTATTAGTGACAAAACTAGAAAAGATATGTATGGTCTGCTTTCCTAATGAGACTCTCAATGGGAGACACATTTTAAGGGTAGGAATACTTTTTGTTCAAAGTAATCCCCTAACATAGAATATAATAAACTTAATTTAAATCACTTACATAGAGAGAACTGTCATGTCTGAATGGTACCAATAAAATAGCAACGATCATAACTTCAAATAGGCATGAGAATCAAGAACCATGAGACCCCTAAGAAACCACTCTATTGACCAGTACAGGCAAAGTAACTATCAGGCATATTCAAAATTACAACCTTTGGTATTTATAACAGAGTTGTTCCAGGATATATCTTTTGTAACTGACACTGCCACAAAGGCCTTGCATTTAAGGGAGAGCAATCAAATTGTTCAAAAAATTATTTATTATTTTCTTCTATAAAAGGAACATTTTAAACAATGAGTACCCAACTTAGCCTTTCCTTGCCCTTGAAGTAGTTATGGACTCTTAAGTACATATGGCTATATTGGTACTCCGTGTGTTCCTACTATTATTTACAATTCCTGAGGTTGAGCTCCTGGTATTAGCCTTGTTACTGGGGGATAGGTCAAGGAGCTCAACATTTTCTCAAAGAGGGAGATATCAGGGAGCAAGGCACTCTGTGCATCTTTTAGCAGCTGAATCAACAACAATGTTAGCAGCAAGTTGAGAACAGGTCGTTAGCCAGTGGTCTTGACTTCAGTATGTTGCGTGATAATGACCAAGATGAAAAAGAGCAGGAAAAGCACATCTAGTATGAAATCAAAATTATCTGCTTTACTGCTTGCTTTTCAGTTTTACTATCGATGGTACAAAGTACAATTCTACAATACCTTGCAATTTCTGCGCTGTGTGTAGTCCAGTTTTCATACGGATCTTCATCATCATCCACATTTTGTCTTGTTCTTCCTGAACTGGAAGACTGGGCTCTACTGCTGTGTGTGGCTGTTGAAGCATGTAAGCGGTTGTGTTTAGGAGAGGTGTGATTTGAATTATACTCCTCCTCTGAAGTAGAAGTGTAATCTGAAGTTTGTTGTCTCCATCTCGAGTCTTGTAAAAGAATTAGTTTCAAACAAAGAGAAAGGTAATAAAGGAATAACAGCAAAAGATAGAACAACCCAAGGTTTAAGACAAAGTACGTGATTCCTACAAAGGGAGATTGCTCAGAACCTTGGAGCAAAGGTCACTGCTCCGTCAGGAGTTGAGTTCTGACCTTCTATAAAAGATGAAGTAATTATGCTTCTCTCTGAATGTTCTGTAAAATGAATTTTCCCATTCAGAAACATGAGGTATGCCTCGACTTGTGAAAGAAGCCTGAACCCCTGGCCTTAGAAACAGAAGTCTGCTGCATCTGCAAAAAGATTAATCTGGCTATTTTTTCTAACATGCTGAAAAGCTAGGAACAGTTTAGGTCCAAAGAACACAGGAACATAAGAAATAAGTGCAGGTGTAAACGATAAAGCCCACCATTCGGATCATGGTTGATCTGGTCATGGCTTCAGCTCCACTTTCCTACCTGTTCCCAGTGACCCGTGACCCCCACTATAGTTCAAGATTGCAAAGATATTTACAAGTCCATGTACACAGATCAGTAAACCTAAAAGACTTACAAAAATAATCAAAAAAGCTAACTGAATGTTACCGATTATAACTAGAGGGTTAGAATATAATAGTGAAGTAATTTTTGCTACATCTATCCAAAGCTTTGGCTAGCCCACATCTAAAGTACCTTTTACAGTTCTGGGCATTGCCCATTAGAAAGGTTATGCCAGCTCTGGAAGTTGTGCAGTACAGATTCACCAGAATGTTCCCAGGGCTCCAAGGGGTTAGCTTATGAGGAGAAATTACATAAATGAGGTTTGTATTTCCTAGATATAGAAGGCGAAGGGATTTGGTTGAGGTTTCTAAGAATTTGAAATGAATTGATAGGGTTGAGAGAAACATTTTCTGCTGATAAGGGGAGTCAATGACAAGGGAACATGTCTTTAAAGTCAGAGCGAAGCCATTCTGGAGAGAAGTTAGGAAACACTTCTTCACGCAAAGGAAGGTCAAGTGTGGAATTCTCTTGCCCAAGAAGCAATAGCTGCCAGCTCAATTAACAACTTTAGGTTTCAGACTGACACATTTTTGTTCATCATAGATATCAAGGGATAGGGAGCCAAGCAGGAGGATGGAGTTAGGATAATCAACCATGATCTAACTGAATGGCAGAACAGGCTTGAAGGTTTGAATGATCTAGTTCAGTTGCTATGTTCCAATAAGCTAGAATTTCACTGCCACATGCCAGGTATCTGCCAAACCTGAGGACAAATCATCACAATGACATTCATAGAATTATAGAATAGCACAACACAGAAGGCGGTCATTTGATCCATCAAGTTTCTGCTGGCTCTTTCAAACAGCAATCCGGTTTGTCCCAATCCTCCGCTCTTTCTCTATACCCTTGCAATATTTGCACCTTCAAGTTTTTATCTAATTCCCTCTGATAGGATGCTGAATACAAATTCAATAGTAGCTATCAGGCAGTGCATTTCAAAATCCTCACTACCTGTCGAGTAAAAAACATTTTCCCCATTGTTGTCTCTGGTTCTTTTGCCAATCACTTTAAAATCGGTGTCCACTCTGAAACACTTCTATCAAATCTCCTCTTAGCCTTTTCTGTTACAAGGAAAATAGCCCAGTTTCTCCAATCTACCCACCTAACTGTAATCCCTAGAACTATTCTATTAAATCTCTTCTGTATCGTCTCCAAAACCTTCACACCTTTCTTAAGGTGTGGTGCCCAAAATGGACACAATCCTCCAACTGAGACCGAACTAATGTCTCATATAGGTTCAGTATAACTCCCTGCCTCTATATATAAAGTCCAGGATGCTATATGCTTTATGAACTGTTTTGTTAGCTTGTCTCGTCTTAAAAGATTTCTGCACAAGCACCTGCCGTAATGTCTCTTCTTGCATTTCTTTTAAAATTGCATGAAAAACATGCATAAAGTTTTACTCCCAATGTTTAAAAAAATGCATTTGAACCAATTGATGTTCATTAGCCACGGAGTGGACCAGTAACAGTACTTTATATAGTAGCACATAGGGATACAAATCTTTTCCCTCCCAGTCCTGCACCCAGACCAATAAGGTGTTATTTTTCAAGCATCTGACCAGCATTTTAAGCCAGCCAAGAAGTAAAACTACATTTAAGACACATTTAACAATATGGTATCGTTTTTGAAACACAAGACCAATCTCCATTTTGTAGGAATTTAGTATAAAATAGCCAGAGGAGGTAAAAGACTAATGTAAGAGAAAGCGAAACATAACTTTCATGCTCATTAAACATCCCACAGTGAGTTGCATTAGTGAGAGAATCCCATGAACTCACCACCAAAATAAATATTGATAGTAAACACAGACTTTGTCACAGTTAATCTGATTTTTGTTAGTATACCAGAGACAATAAATTCTGTTATAAGGTACCATTGTAAGATTAGAAGTGAGTGAAATAAGAACCTAACTCTTTAGCAAGACAACAGCTAACAATGACCTTTTTCCAACTATTTTAAGGCTACTGTAAAGATAGAACCAATTACTGTGCACATTTATGAAGTTTTTATGCTGCTCTATCAATTACAAGGCTCGAGAAGAATATCAAATTATTACAGATTCAAAATAATTGTTATTTCCTCCTTTAAACTCATCTTTTACAGTTGAGACCTCCATTAAGACAACCTTTCCAAAAACCCTCTTCAAACTCTACTCTGGAATTGACTACAGCATTTAGTGGCCTTTCAGTCATCTCTCTTCTCTGTAAACAGATATTTAAGAACATTCCTCTTACAGAACAGTAACTTGTTATGTGACCCATTATGTAAATGTATCCTAGCACTTTAGTGTATGGAGACACTGCATAGGGCCTCTTAGAAAAGTTGCATTAGGATTTAGTGTAACATTCATCAAAATAGAATAAGTAATACTCTATGCCTTATACCAGTTTCATGCTCCAGAATTTATCCCAAAATATTAAACAATGCTTAACTCTTCAGGAAGTGACAGGTTGGCTTGGTCCACAATTTCAACTGCATTCTAAAGCTGGATCCTGAAACACGACATGTCAACATATCTTTGCCTACCTCCCCTGCAATCAATAAATAGCCAAGAATAATGACAGCCAGGGACAAGACACTGTGGGCAGGATTCTCCCCCCAGTTGGCAGGTTGCCTGCATTTTCCTTCTCATTGTGAGTAAGAAGCAGGAAGCTCTACGAGAGGATTGCTCTGGCTTCTGCAGGTAAGTGGCAGAAAGTGTCATCTCTACCAGCCCAAGATCTGCCAAACAATGCAGGAAGGGGTACCTCTCAAGGAGATTTCCTGCAAGTCAAGGTGTCAATCCACAAGTTCAACCAGCATTCATGCACCTCAAGGATCGCTCTGATCACCACACTTGCTCAGAACTTCCAGGATCTGAGTAGGAGTATGTAATTTGTAATGCTATCAAGCACGTCTGAGCTTGTACCTAGCAGTAGTGTATTCCAAGGATTGGTCAGACATGTCACTGTTTTTCTAGAGAACAGCATTGAGCTTACTTTGTTAAGGCACCTCCTGAAACACGCACGAGAGAACTTCAGATATCAATCAAGTACCTCGTGCCACTTCAGGAGAAAGGCTCCTGAAAACTTGTTCTCAGAGAAGAATCACCTTAGGCCTCTAAGATTCCAGTGGAACCATCATGGGTACCCACTACTAAACCTCATCTGAGCCATAAAACATCTCGTAGAAATACTGGATTAGGAGCTCAAGCAAGCAAGTTAACTGAGAAAGGGTAGACATTATAGCAAAAAGTAGTTAGAGTGAGTATTGTTAGGGAAAGCAAATATGGATCGATCACATGGAGTTACAAGTTCATTTTTATGTATGCTTGCAATCTTTTAAGAGTAGGCTGTGGAGGGGACCTATGGATTTCTGTATTGTGTATAAATTTGGCAGGAGTCTTTGACAGATAGGGTATCTGTAAGGGCGTTAAGAAAGAACAGACAGCAGGGTGCCAAGTGCCTTTGTTTGATATTTCAACATTTATTCATTGAAAGCACAGTTAAATTGGGTATTCTGCTCTTTGGTTGCTGGCTGTCCTGAGCTACTTCTTCCCCTTCCCTTTTGCATTTTTCATGCTGTGAGAATGGAGACACTTTCCACACCACACACACCCCAGATTCCTCATAAACCACTTTAGCTTCTGGAATAAGCCAGCTTTTCTTCTTTGTAATATTTTGCAGTATGCAGTAAACTACAAAAATGCTGGGTACCCTCGCTGAGCTATATTGCAAGGCTCCACCAGAGAAATTGTCCACAAAATTGTCATAAAGGGTGTTAAGTTTCACATTTGTCTGTTAGTTGATCTGGCGATCAGGGGAAAAAAGTCATTGTGAAGCAGATGATGAGGGTTTTGAAAGAGAGGTGAAAAGAGTGGAACTGTTTTAGTGATGTTGGGATAAATATTGGGAGAATTTCTCTGCTCTTCTTTGCAATTGTGCATGGGGATCTTTACCACCTGAGGCGGCAGACAGAGCCTTGGTTTAACGTTTCATCTAAAAGACAGCACCTCCAGTTGTGCACTACTCCGTCAGCACTACACAGAGTGTCAGCCTAGATTCTGTGCCCAAATCTCTGGAGTGAGACTTGAACTCAGAGGGGGGAGTGTTACCACTTAGACACAACTCACTCAATTTTCCAGAACCGTTTTTTTCAATTCAGGGTCGCAGGGAGTTGTGGCCCATCCCAACATGCAATGGGCGCTGGCCGGATTACACCCAGGACAGGACGCCAGTCCATCACAGGGCACACACAAACACACACACTGAGGGACAATTTACCGTAGCCAATCCACCTACCCAACACGTCTTTGGACGGTGGGAGGAAACCGGAGCACTTGGAGGAAACCCACGCAGACAGGAGGAGAATGTGCAAACTCCACAAAGACACCCGAGGTCAGGATCGAACCCAGACCTCTGGAGCGGAGAGGCAGCAGCACTAACAACTGCGCCACTGTGACATCCCACTTAGACAAAACTGACACCGACAAATATCCATCTATGATTTGGTGATAAGGGCCACTGGGACAAATTGGGCAAGGTATGTGGTCGAAATTACAGTCAGGCAGTGAGGCTTTAGCAGGGTGAAAGGTTATCATCCATGAGTTAATATAATCATCCATAATTTGATGGTGGAAAGCAATGGCCTTGTTCAAGAATGGATGAACATTCTGGAGGGAAACGTGGAAAGGGGCAATGGTTGTTAATTGCTGGCAAAGTTCAATGGGTCAGAGATAGGTGAGTGAGCATGACAGGAAGGAGTTGTTGAGATTACCTTGGAAGGGTTACATGTCAACGAGAGAGGATAATGGAACAGTTAAGCAGTGGCCAATACCTTGCTTGGTCAGTCCTTCAAAGAATGCTGAAAGAGGCAAAGTGAAGCCATGGAGTTACTCAAAGGGACACTTGAATCTGACAGAAGAATAGGAAGGCAAAGGAGCAATAATAGGTTAGGGGAGGGATTGGAAAGACAAAGTATCAGGATAGGAGAGGGCACGAAAAGTCACTGGATGACAGGAAGGGCTGAAGTAAGGAAAAAAGGTCCAAGATGGCTGGGAAAAATAAAAGGGACACAGAAGAAATAGCCTCAGATCCCGAGTGGAAGTCACTGATGGTGCACTAAGGAAAACATGTTTTAAAGACTTGTACATTACAAAAATCTAAGTTTAGAATATTTAAATTGAAGAATTTTCATTAAAAAGCTTCTACAACAAATTTTTGTTGTGTTCACTTTTGAAATGGTTTGCCATAGTAGTGATGCGCTAGATGTTCTTTTGATGTATACTCACTAGATGATGATTTTGCAACACTAGCACGGACTCGTGATGTCTGCTTCACTGAACTTCCAGTACTTTTTCTAGATGTAGCTTTAGCATCAATACTAGATGACTTTCGACTGGTAGTAGTTGCATCAATACTTCTGGCACTAAAACTGCTTCTTATCACTGAAGTTTCTGTGTCACTGTTTACAGTGAGTGACCCTGCTCGTTTCCGCGGCAAAGCTAACAGGTCAAGCCGTGATAATTTCTTATCCGTTGGCTGCTTTGAAGAAGTGGAACTGGTTGTGGATAATTCTGAAGCCAATGAAGCCTTATCCACATCAGCGCTTTCAGTATCTGATGCATCTCCAAGGCGAGCTCGGCGCAGCAGAGATGCTCTGGTAGGCCTAGGTGTCGAAAGGCTGTTTGAACGGGTCAGTGTTGTTTGTACAGAAGATTTTGCTGCCTTGCTCGAATCCTCTTTTGCACGCATAGAACTAGAAAACTTTTTACGTAACAGAGATTTACTGGTCTGAGAGTGCTCCTGATCAGAAGAGCCTACATCAGTGATTGGTAAATATGGAAGGCTGGAGGACCTCTCATCATCTGTAAAGTCTGTGGAGCCACGAGAACCTGTACTGCGTTTCAGCTGAAAGCGCCTGTTGTAGTCTGGTTTGCTGGTTGTATCTGAAAGCTGGGCTCTGCGCTTCTCTGTCAGCCTTTCCCGAGCATTGGCTGGCTGAGGTTGGTCTTGAACTGATGGGGTTGCTTTTCCTTTGTGTACACTATTCATGCTGCTCTGTTTCCGTGCAGAACTTGTGACGTTTTTACTTTTCAAGCTGACAGAACTTGTTGTGTCATTATCTGATTCGCCAGAGAAGGAATCTCCATGGGCATAGGAATTACTTTCCTGTTGACCAAATTGATGATCTTGAGACTGGAGTTTGGCTGCTAAGGCTGCCATTGCAGCTTCAGTATCTTTCAGAATGAGGTGTGTATCCTCAGTGTAATCTCTACTGTAGGATCCTCTTGCCTGATCCTTAAAGGGTGGCTGGCTTGAAATATTAGGAACTTTATTGGTTGCATTCTCAATACTTGGTCTGTCTCTAGTAAAACTCTCTCGTCTAATAACAGGTGTACGAGAATCTTTTGCAAGAGTCTTCTTTCTTTCTTGTGAGGGACTGCTATCAGTTACTTGGCCCATTTTACTCATGGAGTAGATTGCATCAATGTTTCCTATAACAGGCTGGATCGTATCTGGGGCAGATGACCATCTTGTGGAGGATGTAACAATTGCCGATTTTGAGCCAAGCTCTTGTTCTTTTGGTTTTCGCTCAAAGTTTGCTGGCATTACTTTAGTTACCAAAGTTTGTTTTGAAGGGCTTTCCAACTCTTTTTTTTCTTTTGTAGTGTTATAGGAAGTAGATTTCAGATCATACTCTGTGGAGCATATAGTGCTACTCTGAGCCAGGAACTCCTTGGTTGTATTTTGTGTATTTGTATCTGTTACCCATTGCCGATCCTCAGATCTGTCATGATCATTCCACATCTGCTCTTGATGTAATCTTCTGGTGACCTTTGAAACTCTACATTTTTTACCCTTCACTTTTACAACATGTGAAGAATCATCAGATTTATCACTCAAACTGTCAGGCTCCAAATCTCTGTCTTCACGTATACACAATTTTTCATGATTCTGTGGAAAAGAATGCAATTCCAATTCTAACTTCTTTATTGATTCAGTGCTGGGGAAAGAACGTTGCTGAAGGAAATCTTTTGATTTTGGACTATCAAGCTTTTCACTTGCTGGCAACTGTGGAAGCGTCCGACGTTTTCGCGATGATTGGCTTGTCGTTGATGCTGCATCTGAATCTAGAGTTTCTATACTCTTAACATAATTTCCAATATCAATGATAGCTCCAGCTTTTAAGAAAAAAAGTAAAAATAGTGGACTGTCAGAAGAACAAAGCAATCCTTTACATTATAACTTTATCAAAGACACCACTGAACTTGATACTCACTCCCTTGTTGAAGGTCATGCAATCCACTAACTGGCCCAACACCATTATAGCCATCGGCAAGACTTGCCCATCTAGAGACCCATTTTTGCGATCCATGGGATATAGGACCTACTGGACGCATCTAGATGTTTGTACCAGATGAGAATACAAAACATACACTAAGTTTTCTTTGGATACATTAAGTGCAAGAAAAAGACATTTGAAATTAAAACAAATTCTCATCCATATTGGGCCCAGGATTTAATGAAATGGACTAACTGGGAATTATCATCAAAACTCATGGTGATTTTTCTTTTGACAAGATTTGAGAAATTTCCTGATATTTAGCATATGCTAGACTGTAAAAAAAAACAAGTAGAAATCAAGACTAAAAATTGGGACTCAAGGGTTAAACATATGCCACATTTCTGCTTACAGTCCTCCACGCATGAAAATTAAAATTTGAAGCTAGGCCATCATTTATGCACATTATGCATAATATGTTTAATAAAGTGCACTTGTAAACCCTTTTAATTTATAATACAAATGATTCACATGCCATAAACAAACATTCAAAAATACAAGAAATACATTGTAAGTGAAGGTTTTTTTAAAATCACATATATAAAGACAAAAAATGCCATAAAACTGCAGAAATAAGCCTTTGGATCATGTTGCACCAAAATTTTAAGCATAACTTTACAGCTTTTTCGGAACTGATAGATGATCACGAGGCTCATGAGGAATTTGCATGAGCGACACTTCTCCATGTCACTGACAACAAAGGGCTTTGGTAGTGGTTAATTGACATGAAGAGGCAGCATTAGGCATGAGTATAGAAAAGGCACAAATATTTGAGGCAAATGGGATTCAATGAGTAGGTATCAGTGAGAATGGGGAGCTTGCATTCCGAAACAAGGGGTAGCAAGTAGTACTATCAATGCTTTGGATGTAGCAAGATGTAGCAGGACAGTGGGTAGATCACATCTTCAAGTAGTGGGCACTAGTTAGGGAAAGGGAGGGATGTGACAAGAACAAATGGCATTATACTAGGGGCAGAAAAACACGAGATGGATGACTATGAAGTTTAGTGCCAACTTGTAGATGCAAAAAAAATCTGAAGTTGAGTGTACTGAAAGATAGTTGCAAATTAAAAGTATAGGAAATTAAACTTCACCAGGGGATTAAAAGAAAAGCAAGATAGTAAAAGGGAAAAGTGGGGAGAAGAGAAAGAGGGAGAGAGGACATTGACGGGCAGATGTGTAAGGGGGTGGCAAGAGGGTGCATGGGGAGGGCTGTGCAGGCCCGTAAAAGGGAGGGGCCATGTGGGCGCAGAGCAGGGTGTGGAGGTGTGCAGGTGCTGAAAGGGGGGAGAGCAGACGTTAACAGATAGAAAGAAAGTGATGAAAGAGATGATGTTTTATATCAGGCTAATTACATTAGACGCATATTTGCTGCCGTGAACCAGGCTCCTTGCAATCTCTGTCTTGTAAGGAAAGCAGACGTTCCATATCTTCTCCATCGCAAAGATCACCTACTTCCATCTCTATAACATCATCACTTTCAAATTTTACCTAATCCCATCTCTTGCTCAAGTCTTCATCTGTGCCTTTTTTCATCTCCAGTCGTAACTGTTCCAATGCTTACCTGGACAGCCTCCCTTTATCTACACTCCACATACAACATATCATTTCAAACTCTGCCACCATATCCAATCCTATACCAATTCATGCTCACCCATTACTCCTCTTCATTGACCAACATTATTTTGTGTTCTCCGAGAACACTGGATGACACTGATTCTAAAGTCTTGTGTATTGCCCCCTCAGGTTCATCCCACCACTGGGGGTTGTGTAAATCCCAGTTCTGGAATTCCCTCTTTAAACGCCTCTGCCCTTCCTCCTAGAAAATCCTTAAAATCCACCTCTTTCCCCAAGCTTTCATTTTCATATTAATTGTACTTTTATGATGTGCCTTGAGATGTTGCCACATATTAAAAGGTCTATATAAATGTAGGCTGTTGTTATTTCATAAGCAAAGAGACATTCAATTTGCACAGAGCATCCCAAAAAACAGTAAATGTGATAAATGTATTTTGATGGTCGTAATTGAGGGATAATGCCCAGAGAACCCATTACCCAGGCATAACACCCTTTTATAATAACAGCAGCGTGATCCGACTTTCCTGTAAACACAGGTGTATTATATATATAAAAATATTTACTATGTTATAGATGGATAGGTGCATTGGCTCTGAAATCTTTGCTGTCTCCCTGTACAATTGTTACATAGTAATCATTAGTGTAATGACCAGATATCCAAAAACTAATTATTAATCATTGTATTATACATTACCTGTGCCATTGTATCTGAGCCACTAATGGTTGTGTGATACGCCTGTAATGAAGGTGTTTGCTGGTAAAAAGTGCTAGCATTCTGGTTACACACACTATGTTCATTCCTTAGTGCAGGAGAACTTTCATCATTTATCACAGGCCTATAAATTTCAGTGTTAATCCGAGAAAAGTCTGGTGATTCAAAAACACCGAATACCTGGTTAAAATTAATAAAAATGAATTAGTAAGTCACTTAGCGTTTCAAGCAAGCAAAATTATATCATCTTAGGTAGCGATGGATCAACCATTAAGAATACAGATGGAATGTTATCTTTTAGGAAGACAAACTTCATAAAATTGCATAGCATCCTTTCTGAACTCCCACATCTTTTAATTTTAATGCTCAGTTTGAAGTTTAAATTGAAATACATATTCAAGCTACTGGTCAGAGCAGCTACTTGCATTGAAGAGGTGATAAAATATTCATCCATTCTAACAAGTAATTTCAGAATCAGGGCCAGAATTTTATGACCCACAGGCGGACACCGCCTGACCCGGACGGATGTGAAATAGCATGAGATGATATCAGGCAATCATCCTGACATCATCACGCACATGCGCGATATTTTGTTCAGCGGGCACGTGTGACAGTCGGGAGTGCGCCCGCAGACAATTAAGTGGAAAATTAAGCCCATTAACGATGCAATCAACAGTGATTTTACCTGGCCCATCCAAATTTATGGTTGGCGGATGGGCCATTCTCCCAGGCAGCTTTCACATTTTTGCTCAAACCTCGATCCAGGAAGGGATGAAATCTCCGTGGGGTAAAAAGGAAAGAGAGCTATCTGGGTACGTTTTTTTATGGAGGTATGCTTTCAGGTGCTTGAATGTGCTGCATGGCCATATTTTGCAGCATTTTTGTCATGTCCTTTAGTCTGTGGAGGTCTGCAGCTCCCTGGAGCAGATGTCTGCCTTCAGGGAGCTCTCTCGAAGCGCTCACCAGCACCTTCGGTTACGTAGGTGCCCACCCTGTTCCTGCCCCCACCCCGGCAGCACTGCGCATTTCAGCACGTGTTTCTCAGTGGCTGGCCGTTAATTGGCCAGCCAGCACGAAATCACAGCTGGGGGCCGACTGTGGACGGTGGCTCATTTCCCGTCCACTCCCAGGTCTGCTGATCGCACGCGTCCGACGACCAAAAAATTCAGGCCCAGCAGTTACATGTCTCACAACACACTGCAAGTTCTATGGCTAAAGTTTTCATGACATTTCCAACAATTTTTTGTTGATTTACTTCGTAATCATTATCCTCAACAATTCTGTCCAATGTCCATCTACCAATAAAACATCAGACATGCGTCCATCATTCCTCTATAGATGGAAAAGTTTGCATTACATAGCCAACAATGTTTAACTTTCTGTCTTCAACAAATCAATCAGCAGAAGAATATTGATTTTGCATATATGGTTATCATAGCCCCAGGTTTTGCTACATCATTGCAAGCATAATGCAGAACTACAGCCTTGATAAGATGCTGCAGTTGCTTTTAAAGTAACTTTTTCTGCTTGTTCCCTTCAGGATATAAAACAATGCCATTACTCAGCCCATAACAACATGATAGACTACATATTTGGGCAAGTTGTTTCAACTGACCTACAGCATCATGGTGCCAGTTATATATACAGCCATGAACTGAGATTCAGTGTACTGTTACTGTAAAAATGGAATCCATTTTTAACAACGCAGTTCAGTAATTATGCTTTCTTAATTGTTGATTTAATTGCACTGCTTTGCTATAAACTCTCAAACACAGCCAACTTCCAACTCAACTAACTTTTGTGGTGTGGGAACTTGACAAATCTTAAAATTGGGAGTCTTAAACAAAGGTGTGCAAATGAAGAGTCCAGAAATGTCACAACATTCTCCAAAAACTGCCATTTTATTGCTACTAGGCAGTGAAACATGACCAGAGATAGAAACTTGCCAACTTCCCTCATTCCTGTTTGGTTATGTGTCACCACTCTGCTTATACGGCCTGATAAATGATCTCACAGCAAATTCATTTTATTATTTTTCTTTTCTGTACAGCTTTTTTGGGAGGGGTCTTATGAAGTCAAAATTAAGAAGTTGGGTGTGTGCTCCACAGCTGAAAACAAGAACAAATTCAATTTCTCAATGAACAAATGGTAGACAGACAGACAGACGCTATTTAGCTTTGCTGGATGAAGTCACGCTGAGTTAGCAGGGGAAGATCATCACTTGTTGCCCAAGTGGTACACCACCCTGAATTGAATAAATAAGACCTTTTATTCATTATTGCTCTGAGAAAACTCTGCTTTCCTTACTTAACACTATCACGGGAGTGCAATTACCACAAGGACTGCAGCAGTTCAATGCAGCCCACCAGGAACCGAAGATAAACGGTAATTGCGGCATTTCCACCATTGCTCACATCCAGTGAACAAGCAACAGCAATAAATTAATTAAAGTTTTCTGTAAGTGCTAACAATCCCCATGAGTTTCTGACAGTTTCAATCCATTTTCTAAGTGGGTATGATGTACAGCACAAATGGCTATTGATGGGATTTCTCAGGCGAGCACAAAAAGTAGATCAAGGGCAGTATTCCGCATTGGTTATATCACCAAAGTGGAACATCATCTAACTATGGAAGATGAAGTTCATTACAAATGCCAACGCAAATGCTTTCACTGGCAATTCCAAAGCACAAAGCAGAATAACCAGGAATAAAGTTACATTGGTGTAAGGATACAATAACCTGTTTTGCTATGGAACACTTCATTAGATCATATATTTCCTTGAAGCAATATATTTAAATGCATTTACATTTCTTACCTGGTCTATCATTTTACGTGCTTCTTCAACCTCTTTGTCCTGTGTATCTGTTTCAATGGTGTATGTACCTGTATCACTCAGACTGTCTTGATCACCCTGTTTGGAGGTTGGTTTTGCTGAAATTGTTGGAGACGATACTAGTGGTAGTGATGCCTCTGCAACGGTGGGTGCCATTGTCACGTGTACAATTGTCACAGGCAGTGTGTCTGGAGATTTTTCTGCATCAGTAATACTTTTTGTAGTTTCTTTTAACAGTTCAGCAGCAAACTCCTGGCTGAGCTTACTCTTTCGTCCCACACTCCCAAAACTTCGAAGTAAACCTTTGGAGCTCGAAGTAGCAGGGGTGCTTAATCGTTCTTCAGTCTTTTCTCTCTTTAGTGAATTAGACCTTTGGGGAGCGGATGAACTAGTAGTAGGTTTGTTCACTTGCACCAAAGATTGGGTCTGCTGTACTGTACTTTTTTCATATGCTGAAGCGCCTTTACGTTTTTCTAGTTTAGCTTTAAGAGCAATGTAGGAATCAGTATGCATCGCATTTGCATTTTGAGTGAAAGAATGTGCTCTACGTTTACGAGGATTATCATCAAAGAATTCAATAACAAAAGCTTGTTGACCCATGGGCATATGTTGTGGGTCATGCTGGAGCTGACGTAGTTTGGAGGTTTCATGACTGTAAATCTGGAATTGCCCTGGGTGTGAATCCAAAGTAGAGTCTGTTTTTTCCTGCTGCTTAGATGCAACTTGATCCTCTGAATCGCTTTGTGTACCATCTTCGTGTCTACAACCTAATAACAGTATAAAAGTTTCCAGTTAATATAAGAAGCTATTTTAATAGGTTAAAATGTCTTGTAATTCAAACAAAAAGGTCCTCAGTTCATACTGAATCACTTTAAAAGTTATGATATTCAATAAATGAATAATCTTGAATAAAGTAAACCATAACAGCTACAAAAATGAGGCACGCAAATATAAAACTACAAAAAGTGTAGATTAAATCCCAAAGAGGAAAAGGGTGGGCAAACTGGTATGCTGAAAAGAAATTAATCTTTGAAAGAATATTGCTACAACTTTAGTGAATGGTGCCTTTTTCTTCAATTATTCTCCCCTCCATACCCTATACACCTAGCTAGATATGGATTTTCCACAAGGTTTCTGCCCAGATAATAGCGGAATCTGGTAAGGATAAAATTAAATAGCACAAAAGATCATTGAATTTTGCAATTTAAATTGCGCCCATAAACGCTTTATGCTGGAGTTTTGATCACCTTTGATGCCATTTTAAAAATTCCTTCGCCACAAGCAGCTTCCGGCTACAAAACCGGCCATGTCTCCAGGTCAGAGTTTCTGCCCATTATTCCTACTCGGGGTTGATGACTCTGTGCCCAGAATCTCAGGCACACAGGCACCATCTACCATTAATCTATACTTTCACTTTAACTTCAGTTTAAATTAGTTAGTAAATAAGCTATCAAATGATCTAGTCAATACACACAACCAGCAGTTAAATAAAGTCACATCGGTGCATCCCGCTCTGTTGCAATAAATTATGTAGCTGAAGACAGCAACGACCAGCAGTCAATAGAAGTCAACCAAAAAGTAAATCAGTCAGCTGCAGAATGGTTCATAGTCTGGCATTTCTTCCCCTCTTCATGTTCCTGATAAATGTCCTGCTCCAGTCATTAATCAATCACAATCGATAAAGCTGCTCGATTTTGTGGATTCATGCTAGTTTTTACATTTGGGCTTATGCTCATGAGTTTGTGCGGAACATGGGCATAACTTCATCTTGGCAAAACTGGCAGTGTCCAGCACATTTTCCCGATTGTGGCCCGAACAGAAATCCATGCCCCATGTAGTAGTAATTTAAAAGGAAACCAAATTAATTAGGACCCAGAGCTGGCTCTAATAAGCTGCACACGTAGAGTTAAATCCAAATAAGACTTCTGTCCTTGTAGCATATTAGGCAAGAGTGATCAATGACTGAATGCCAATTAATAGAGGTGGGCAATTTTCCAACTCAAACTTGATACCATCTGACCTAATTGGCTGAACAGAACATAATTTACATAAAAGTTTGTGGCTTGAAGTAGCTTTCTTTATGGGAGAGCCTTATTTGTCACACTTTTGTGGTGAACTTGATCACTCAAAAGCACTGGTCCTACTGAGCCAACTTTGTTGGGAATGTGTAATCAGCTATAGTAACTAAATATACTCCAAAAAAAAAACAAACTTGACCAAACAAGGAGTAAAGGTAGGAAAAGTTTCTGAGAACTTCAAGTCAAGCTGGCAAATAATAATGCTACTTGTGCTTTTCATATTTGGTGTTAGGTTTCTGTTGCAATTCTTGGACATTTAGATTAAATATGGAACAAGAAGAACTATCAATTGTATGGACAGCATGGAGTATCTGAATCCCTATTCCCAGTTGGTCACTAGTCACCATTACTTGATATGTTAAGAACAGAGGCTTAGTAACATTTGACCTCAACTGTATCTGTACAGTTCATTTCTACTCCTTTTTGCAGAATGACAAATTTAGCACCTTCTCTGCTGCGGAACTTCAATATACGGGCTGCTTCCTTGTTGAGCCACTTTCTTCGCAAATGTGTAATTTAGCAATAACAGCTAAGCATACCTGACAAACTAACTTTTGGCAAACAAATCCAACACTACAAGGTAACATGAGGGAAACCTGTTATACTTTGTATTTTCTTATAATTTGATAAATTGCTTCTAAAAGTACACAAGAGATTGAACATTCACCGTAACTTTTGCAGAAAATATGGACAGTGTGAACAACCATTTGCGTAATTTCTCTGGAGATTGTCAACTTTCTATCGAAGTTACAGTAGACAACTAAGAGAACACTTGCATTTAGAGTGGGCATTGGTTATAGTACAGTAACATTTTTGTTAAAAAAATTATGAATCATAAAAACAGAAGTCCAACTGGTATTTGAAGGCATGATATATTGAATTTTAATCCTCTATGAAGGCCAACATAAGAAATACAATACCTTTAAGAGTCTTTATGTGCATCTGGTGATCACTCTTGGTGCTGTATACGTCCCTTTGAGCCTGCCTTTTCAACATCAGGCTCGGATCATTCTGAACTAGCCAGTCAACTACTTTATTCTCTGCTGACAGTACATCCCCTTGTACGGGTACTTTTTCTGCCTGTTGAACCTTTCTCTGTCTCAAGGGAAATTTGGTCACATGATCCTTTATTTTCATTTTGCCTGGGGTACAGTCATCAAATTCAATAGTAAAAGAAGCATGACTCTGAACTCGAGGTGACTGTATTGTATCTGTATCCTTTGTTGGAATTTCATGAACCTCGCAGTCTGGAGATTTGGATGGCTGTTGAAATTCTTTTGTTGGAATTTCAAAGTAGCTGGGCTCTCTTCGAAATGAATAGACAGATTTTTCTCCGAAGTCTTTATAATCTGGAATGTTTCCATTAATTTCCTGGTCACTTCTTGATATATCCTTGGCATTATCTACAGAGTAGAATAAATAAATCAAAATTAATTTCCTGAACAAAGGTTTTTAATGAATTCTAATCATCTCTCAGCCTCTGCTACCCCAATTGTATGCCTATTTTCTGGATTTTACTCCTCCAGTCCCTTTGATAAAGCTTGCTAATACTACTGCTGTTGGTGCATCAGCTTCTCAAGTAAAGGCAACCCAAATTTAAACAGAATGGTATCTACATTAATGATGCCAAAATACTTTGCAGAGGGGCAAGAGAAAAGAATGCATGTTGAAACAAAGTAGGTATTAGGCAAGGCACTAAAAACTTGGACAAAAAGCAGGAGGAGGAGAAGAATTGAGAGGTTTAGGGGGCTGAAATTTACACAAGCTGGCAGATGGGAGGTCAACAAAAAGAACTGAATAGAATAGTTGAGCCTTGAGGTGACAAAAACATGGATCTGGGTTTCAGCAACACATGGGCAGAGGTAGGATGCTGTTATGGAGAAAACAATCCATGTGGGCATTGCCGCTAGTTCTACAAAATGCACACTCCAAAGATATCATAGACAATTTCTGCTGACTTTATGAGCAATAGAGAGTTGCCTTTTTTAAGCATGCTTCCAAGCAGAGTGGGGATGCAACGTCAACTAGTATAGTGATCTGCTGAGGTTACATTTAACATGTGTTCGTTTCACTTAATGGCAACTAAGCACATTTCAAAAGGCAGTCTATGGATGTTTACATTGTCAGCTTCACTATGCTTATCGTACCATGATTCATGTAAAATCTTCAGCATTGATCTTTATACCTAATGGGATATGGCTGTCACAAGGGAGCATTTTTACCAGACCAATCACATTGAATTATTCCCAGACAGCAAACCAGGAAGTTAAAAGCACTTTGTCCTTCACTTTATTTAAAATTCCGAGGGCAAAATTAAATGATGATCGGATTTCAACAGAAGCTAAAATATCGATATAAACAAACTTATTAAAAAACAATTTTTAAAATGTGGAATTATCATAATGGAGAAATTTGACGTTCCATAAAAATAAAATTAGTTTTTCAAGGTGTTTATCAGTAATTATGAATGTAGTACACACGGAAAACCCAGTTACACCTCATTCAACAAGGTAAAACGTTTTCACGAATTTTAAAGTGAGGCAAACAATGTAAGAGTGGAAATTCTCGTCAATTCATAGCTTTCCGATTGATTGCAGTCCAGAGGTGCATCAACAGTGCACCCTCCGGAGAAACATTCTATCACTGACAGTAACTTTTGTATTTCTGCTTTATTCTGTATATGTGCGAATTCCCAGAATTGTTGTCAGTTTCAGTGGAGTAATAAGAGCAAACACTGACAATTTTGCTCTCATTACAACTGCAGAATCTCGGCCAAT
Source organism: Cetorhinus maximus (assembly GCF_964194155.1). NCBI lineage: Eukaryota > Metazoa > Chordata > Chondrichthyes > Lamniformes > Cetorhinidae > Cetorhinus > Cetorhinus maximus. Next base: position 42,442,788 of record NC_135896.1, on the reverse strand, counting down.
CTATTTACTTATACCTGACCTGCTACTAAAATTCCATTTCATTAAAAGCACAAAATTATATACAGCACATTCAGCCCAACTGGTCTATGGCAGTGTCTATGCTCTACACGAGCAAGCTCCTACTTCTCATCATCTAACTCTATAAGCATATCCTTCTACGCCTTTCTCCCTCATCTGTTTATTTAACTTCCCCTTAAATGCATCTATGCTATTCACCTCAACTACTCTTTATAGTGGCAAGTTCTACATTCTAACCACTCTGGGTAAAGAAATTTCTCCTGAGTTCTCCACTGGATATGAGTGACTGCCTTATATTTAAAGCCCCTAGTTTTGGTCTTGCCCCATAAATATAAACATCTTCCAGTGAAAACAGCCCCAGCCTGCTCAGCTTTCCTTAATAAGTATATCCTCTCAGTTCTGGTATATTTCTGAATCTTTTTGCACCTTCGGCAGTGCCTCTATATCCTTTTCATAAAATGGAGATCAGAACAATGCACAGTACTCTTAAGTGTGATTTCATAGAGTCCTGAAGTCATGGCGGCGCAGATGGAGGCTATTCAGTGCTTTGAGTCCATGCTGGCTCTCTGTAGAGCAATGCATTCAATCCCATTTCCCCGTTCTATCCCTACATCCCTGTACGTTTATTTCCCTCAACTGCCCATCTAGTTTCCTTTTGAAATCATTCACCATCTCCCCTTCCAACATCCTCATAGGCAACAGGTTCCAGGTTATTGCCACTTGCTGTGTAAAAAAGTTCTTCTTTACATACTCCCTGCCCAACACCTTAAATCTGTGTCGCCTAGTCCCTGTACTATCAACTAATGGGAACAGCTTTTCTTTGTCTACCTTATCTAAATGTGTCATAGTTTGATAAATGTCTATCAAATCTGCCCTCAACCTCCTTTGCTCCAAGAACAACAAACCCAGCTTCTCTGACCTAAACTTATAGCTAAAATCCCCCAGAACCATTCTGGTAAATCTCCTCTGCATCCTCCCAAGGACCCTCAGATCCTCACCAAAGTATGATAACCAGAACTAAACACAATACTCTCACTGTAGCCTAACCAGAACTTTATACAGGTTCAGCATAACTTCCTTGCTTCTGTGCTAAATACCTCCATTTATGAAATGCAGAATTCCAAAAGCTTTGCTGACCACTCTTTCAATATGTCCTGTTATCTTCAAAGAACTCTGCACATGATACCCCCCAAGACCTCTGCCCCTGTAATCATTTTAGAACTGTGCCATTTAGTCTATACTGCCCCTCCCTATTCCATCCACCAAAATGCATCACCTCATACTTCTCTGTGTTAAATTCCATCTTGCACTTGTCTGACCATTCTGATAGCCTAGCTATGTCCTGTTGCAGTCAATTGGTATCATCCTGTCATCCACACCTCCAAGTTTGGAATCATCAGCAAATCTTGAAATTTTCTATTGTATTCCAATATCTAAGCTGTGACCCTTGGGGAACACCATTGTCTACTATCCTCCATTCTGAAAAATAACTTGCTGTTTTCTATCTTTAAGCCAATTATTTTTTCCAAGTTGACACCGACCCTTCTATTTCATGAGCTTCAACATTGTTAACCCACCTTTTATGTGGGGCTTTGTCTATGGCTTTCTTAAAATCCATATAGACAACATCCACTGGTTTCCCTTCATCAACCATCTTTATTACTACATCAAAAAATTCAATTAGATTAGTCAAGCACAATCTGCCTTTTAAAAATCCATGCTGGCTCGACTCAATTAATTCAAACCTCTCCAAGTGCCCACTGATTTTTTTCCCTGATTATTGTTTCTAAAACTTTTTGCACAACAGATGTTAAATTGACTGGCCTATAGTTACTAGGAATGTCCCTACACCCTTTTGGGGTGTCAAATTTGCCACTCTCCCCAAGGTTCAATGTAAGTTTAACATAGCTTTTGTGTTTTTCAATTGTACCCCTCTAAAAATGGTTCTAGTACTTTGTTTCTCTTTTTAAATGGCTTTATTAACCCCCATCACTACATCTGGTGACTTTGGTGTCTGTACCCCTATCTTCTTTTGGTACTCTGCCTCATTTGAACTTGTATCATCCAAAATGTAAAACGTCACACTTATCTATTTTAAAATATAGGTAAATCTAAGAAGATTACATCAAACGTTGTGTAAATTCATCTTGTCACTATTTGCACTGCTAAATACACATTAAGTGTACAAAGAATTTACTTTTAAAAAGATATATGCAAACATATCTGAGATTAGTTATCTCAATATTTGATGTAAATTTTCTAAAATAGGCAGAACAATTTTAACTCATGCCTGTATTTTCAATACTGCCATTTTCAAAGTACTTTCAAAACATACTTTACAAAATTTAGGAACTTGCCCATTGTTGTAGAATTATTCTATTTCAAATACATGCATAACAGGTGAATTCTACAAGTATACTCGAATGGTCGTACTTCTGTGGATAATGTAACTGGGCCATCAAATGTCAAATTAAAAAGTGTCAAAATTATTTTATTAGTGACCTAGAACATTTTGATACTATCAGCAAGGAAGCAGATTTTAATAATAAAAGTAAAATACTGCAGAGGCTGGAAATCTGAAATAAAAAAGAGAGATAAAAAACAAAGTGTTTGGAAATACACAGCAGGTCTGGCAGCATCTGTGGAGAAAGAGAAACAGTTAATGTTGAGTTGACCATGACTCTTCTGTTCTGAAGAATCATATTCGACTCAAAACATTAACTCTGCTTCTCTCTCCACAGATGTCACCAGGCCTGCTGAGTATTTCCAGCACTTTATCATTAAAAACTGCTTATAAAAACACAATGAGGAGTAGAAAATAATTGTCTTTTGATATTACGTCAATAAAATATTCAAGGAAAATTTTGTGAAATAAGGTTTTTTTCAAAAACAAAGGTTAATTTTTGTCTTACCGACTCTTTTGCTTTAGATGAAACCCATAAGTCATTTTTAGCCATAAAAACACTTAAATAGCATGAAACCACATCGCTCCACACAGAACATTTCTGGCATATATTTTAAAAATAACCAATTGGAAATAAACATCCCAATACATTTTTTGCACTGATTAATTTGTGAAATTATGTGGGCGGGATTTTCCACATCCGCCTGCTGCTGGGATCTTCCTGTCCCACTTCAAGTCAATGGACTTCTGCCTGGAGCGCCGCCTCATCTGCGGCGGGTCCCGCCTGCGATGGGGACAGAAAATCCCAGCCTAAGAGTTATTTTGGAAGCCTCATTGACTTGTCATTCAAAAAATAATTTTCAGTAAATTTGTTTCAAAAGCACGTTCCCATTGTAAATTTATAGCTTCTAAGCCAGTGGATGCAAAAGTTTCTATAAGTTTGATGAATAGTAAACTGTAGACATTAAGCTCCCTTAATATATAATTTATTGCATGAAACTTGCATGTGGAAGATGAAACGTGAATGATTGTTATTATTTTGTTTAGCAAGAAATTAACTAGTAAGGATAAGTAAACATTTCAATGGGCTAATTGGTTACTCAAGCCACCTATGCCCTGTTTACAAGCTCCATGAAAGCAGATGCAACAACCTGTCGATTGGAGATTCCATAATTCTGAATGACATTTCTATGCATACCAGAAAGTCTAATTATTTTTAATGGATTAGAAAAAAAATACACACTGAAATCAACTTAATTAATATATATCATTGGAAGAATGAATAAGACCCTTCCAGGTAGGTAATTTATACTTCTTCATCCTTCAGCCACCTAGACCATAGAAGGATATAAGAGCAGCACAGCATTGGAGCGAAGGAGGGGGAAGCAGCAAAGGCAAGAGAGGCACTGTGTAAAAGTCATAATAACAGTTGTTATAAATGAACTGTCAAAGGAATGTTGCAGTTAAATTTATGCAATAATGTTTGGTAAATGTTGTGAGGATCACCTTTTGCCTTGGAAACCAGATGGAATCTAAACTTCCAAATAGCTTGCATTATTATGAGCTTGGATCAGAATTTATGGATTGAAGCTTCACTCAGGGAAACTGAACACATAATCTAGGCAAATGCTTAGCTATAGTACTAATTGCAGCGTTGCCAGAGTTGCTGTGTTTTGGATAAGTATTCTTCTTGTGGTGGATGTAAAAGATTCAATGGCACCAGTGAAAGCAAAGTAGTATGTTGCCTAGGCATTCTGCCAAACAATGTCTTCCACTATCAAAGAGACGTTATCTGCTCATTCATTTGCTTTTTGTGCAATTTTGGTGTGCATAAATTAACTGCTGTATTTGCCAAGGTGACAGTGACACCACTGCAAAAGCATTCTATTGACTACTAAGTACATATACATTTGCACAGTAGTTATCCACAACTGTTATGTCAAAGTGATAATTTCTTCAGGTGGAGAGATTAAAGAATAATTTCTAAACATTTAGAAATGTGTTTTAAATTATGTATTCAGTACACACTTTACAATTGTCCTCCAGTAGAAATATTTACCAGATTTGAACATGGCACATGCTTAGGCAAATATTTATGCATATACAGGGAATGATGATAGATCTGTGTTTAATGTACACAGGTTTACCTATTAACTGAAAGGGACATAATCCAAGGGCAATCTTGAGAAGGATAGCTCAAACAGGTGACATTACAGTATTTAAGAAAAATCTGCTCCTATAAAGTCTCCAAATTAACTTACTTAAATTACTCAAAGTTATATTTTCAATGGAGGTGGGTTGGTGGGAGGAAAAACAGGCATCTTTTAAAGATAAAATAATATAAGACATAAGAGGGCATCTATTTATTGCTATGGAATGTTCAAGGACCAGGGGTGTACACATACACACAAATCTTGACTTGGGAGGAAGATCAGAGCTTACAACGCAACATGGAACCTGGTTGAAAAATGGCTAAACCTCTACTCCTTGATAATTTTCTGATGGTAGTCCCACTTGTAGTTTGTATCTGACTGCTGTTTTAAACAACACGGGGCCAGTGAGTTAAAACATCATGAAGGAGGGAGAGTGCCTCTGAGCTGGGGTGGGAGGTGAAGATCTTTTGCAGTACCTCTTTGAACTCGAATGACGGGGTTGCAACACGAGACCTCTGAGCAAACGGTGCCTCTGAACTGGGAGGTTAGGGTGGGAAGGGAGGAAGAGTGCCTCTGTGAATTTGGGTGGGAGTAGCATGCGGCTGACCAGTAGTTCTTGTTGAGGTGATTGTTTGTTGATCTGTTGAACATGCATGAGTTCAAACGTACTGCTGTCTTATAATTTCTTTTAATATTAAAAAATGAAACAAGCATGTTTAAAAATTGTAATAATAGGCTACTCTCCTTTTAATATTCCTACACATAGGCCTTAATTTGCACTCTCATGTTGAGTGTGCAGAGTTGGGAGAATTCCTGGTTCCACGAACCCGACTCCTGAAAAAGGAGGTTCAGATTTTTGTTCTGAGAGGACCAGGTTTTATGAGAGTCATGCCCACTGCCCCTGAAAAGTTCGTAGGCTGCCACAGGGGCTGTCAAGTGTGGAGGCGAGCTGGGCAAAAGGCTCTGGCACTTTGTTTCGTTCTTATCTTCACAACTGAGACAAAAAAAAGCCTTTCAGCACTCACCCCTCACACTCCCCATACCCCATCCATGCCATCTCATGACCCCCACCCACCCCCCCATGGCATGTCATACCCTCCATGCCAACTTATGTCCCTCCACATGGCCAATTATAGCCCCATGCCAACTTGATGGCAACTCATTCAAACCATGCCCCCATCCACTTTGCCCTTACATCCTCCATGCCAATTCACCAGTATCCACCATGGGCAGACCTCAAGACCCATGCTGAGGTTAAATAAAGTTCTTGAGTGTCTAATGAAGAATTCACTATTTAAAAAAACTCTGATAAAAATTCATTCGCTACATCTAGCTTTTAAGAACAAGCATTTGTATTCAGAGTACTTCAAAGATTTTAAAAGCACTTGGAGCTGTCAATCAAACTGTAAACTGACAGGCACCCCACTGCCATAATGAAAGTTGTGAAATCAGTCATGCAGCACTAATCCTGTAATGGCAACCCTCAGGCTTGAATCAGCAGACAGATTTTTTTTTTCAACACTGCAGACAGCTTTTTTATTCAAATATTTAAAAGGCCTAGACAGCTCCCTTTGACAGTTCCACTGAGTTTACCCACTCTTATGCACATTAATGTTTACTTTTAACAATCCCAAAGGCCACCTCACCTCTACCAAAGGTGTCCCAGGGTCATACCCAAAAGGGTACCCTACTTCGCCAAAGGACTCTGGTAAGCTTAGACCTTCTCTTACAGGTCTAATGTACGCAAATCATATTTCTCACTCCCTTCCTGTGAAAATCAGATCAGACTGAAGGTAGCTGTACTTTAACATGTGCAGCTGCCTCCATGAACCACGAATGTCCAAAGTTCAACCTGCCCCTGTTCCCACCCCTGCAAAAATGGTGGGAACTGGGTTCGGGGGCGGGACTTCCAGATTCGGGCCTCCGCCGTCATTTTCGCAAAGATAGAGAGTCTCTCCACCTGCTCAAAAATTCAGGCCATGGTTCCTGCGATGAAAAAGTTAAGTGATTGTATCTCCTCCTCCTCAGATTGATAGGTGATCTCAGTCATAACATATCATAAATGTTTGCTAAGCAGATTCTCAATAATCAGATGAAAATTTATGGAGCTTGAATTCACAAAATGTAGGCTGACACTTTTAAGTGTTTCAATCGGTGTTAATGTTATAAACTGCCAAATACCATTGCTGGGATCTCCTGGTTTTTTGGATTTATCTCTTTCTCCTTTGTTATCCATGTCATCATCACCCCACCACGATGGTTGGCCATACAGAGGAGTGGGTCTAAACGTGGCACTGTCTAAGGCAGAAAAAAATGAACAAAAGCACATAAGAGAAATATTTTGGTGATCACAAAACAAGAAACTATAAGAGATTACACAAAACCAAAAGCGAATATCTTCATTCTTCAGGCCTTTAACTTTTCCAACTCACGTTTGTTAAAAGTTAAAAGGGTTTCTCTACACTGGAACTTAAGATTTCCAGTTCCTATGTTCTGCCCGTTCAGTATAAATTGAAATATTACCAGAAGTTATGTATAATGAAAGAACAAGCAATTTTAAACTCAAAATTAACTAGTGAGACAAACATGTCATCCTGTCTTCTTTTTATTATCTTATGCCTTAAACATAAAGATTTATAAGTGAAACCACAAACAACAAAGCTGATTAAGTTACAAAATGCTTTGAACTGACAAGAATTAGTATCACACCTACCCAGTCACCACCTTTGGGCTAATTTAGCTTTAAGGAGTGTCAGAATCAGAACGCTAAAATAATAAAAGGTAATTTGCAACAGTGACAGCATCTCAGAGCCAGAGTTGGGCGAGTCTTGTGATTTGGATTAGATGCCTCCTTAATTGACCTGCTGTGTGTGTGTGTGGCATGTCTGTATATCTGTGCACTGGAAAAAGTAGTATCGTGATGCAAGAACGCAGGCACGTAGAACTAGTTGCACATCAATTCCCAGCCACCTTGCAAGATCCCAACCTGCCCACTCCTATTTCTAAGCTTTCTAAATGTGCAGGCTACATGCTATATTTCATTTAATAATAATAATCAGTCTGCTATTCAACACAAAGAAAATGGATCTCCTTTTTATGAACTAGCCTTACAGAGACAAATGCAGAAGAAATAGTCACTTCATTGTATAAACCAGGGACTAGGTTGTAAGGATCATTCCCGATCTTCCAGGATCCAGTGAATGTTAAAGTTCCAAGGAATAACTTGTAATACTCCAAAAGAAAGAAAAAGTTTGCCGAGAAATGAAAAGCTAATTAATATTTTGAAAGCAGGTACAGCAGGCACAAGAGAAACAAGTTTACACACTTTTCTAAAATAGGAGAAAATGCCAAAAATGCACCTCAGGTCAGTGTCTGACAAAGATTGGCCTAGAAATTTACACACACACAGGATGGGAGATAATGACAATCCAGCAACAGTGGTCAGCTGCAGACCACATTCTTTGAATGTGAGGTCGAGGGTGTTAAAGATATTTTAATGGTATTATTAAGATTAAGGATATACATGTGGAGGGCATTGATTGATTAAGTACCTTGAGCACATATGAGAGACTGACAGTGCACATTTAACTCTTTCGAGTTATCAACAGATCGCATGTAACTCTTTCGAGTACATTCACAGTTCTTGGTTTCCGGGAGTGGGACATGAACCCACAACCTTCTGATTCAAAGGCGAGGGTGCTATGAACTGAGCCATAGCTGACACCTCAAAGTGCACATTTAAGAGGCTATTAATTGGTTAATTTGTTAATTAGTTATTTTTGTTGGTATACTCAAAGGAGTACAATGAGAGACTGCTTCCCTAGCCAGGGCCGTTGCAAGGGCCGGAGTGCATTATCAGTCTCGGAAACACTATTTTAATTTAATAAGTTTCCTTTAAAGTTTTGTCTTTGTTAGTGCCCCTTTAAGGGGCTAAACTGTTCATTAGTGTATTTGCTAATTAGTTTATTTTATTGGTTTACAAAAGAGCATATAATGAGAGACTGTATGAAAGTTGAAATAGCTCAGTTGCAAGAGTTTTAGACTGAAGTTCTAAAAGTCCCTGGTTCAATCCTGGGTTTTAGCAGCTCTCATTCTGCATCAACTTATTTACTTGTAATGTTTTCCCCCTTTAAGGGGCTGTTGATTTGTTTCTTAGTTAATTTGTTTATTTGATTTTTACTCAGAAGTGTATAAGGAGACTCTTCTGGGACACGTGGTGTTGGTTAGAGAGAAGGCAGGCATTTGTACTTTTGAATTCTGTAAATAAATCTAGTATTAAGTAAAAAGATTGGCATCTGGTTTCCTACTTCAACTGGCTTCAGAATGAATTAACAGCGGGGACCAATTTGGCGAATTATGAGGCCATCACTTTGGATCTGAAAAAGGTCAAATTTGATTATTTTCTTAATTATGAGACACACTATGAACTGTGCGGGTGCAATGGGATTTAGACGTCAGCGTACAAGAACCACTAAAAGCTAATGAAAAGGTACAAAAAGCAATCCCTTGAGATAAAAACTAAGAAAGTGATGCTTCAGTATACTAAGTTTTGGTCAGAGCCCATTTGCAGTACTATATTCAGTTTTGGTCACTACTGCAACTGAGGAAAGACATATTTGCTTGGAGCAATGTTGTACAGATTCACCTGAATGACACAAGCACTTGAAACTTTGAACTGCAGAGCATACAAACCAAATATATGCATTTTAAAAGTTTAGGGGTGAACTAATTGGATGTTTAAAATGATAAAGGGATTTCAATGATATAGAGAAACTGCTCCCATTAGGAAATCCTGTACGAGGAGACAGCCTTAAAATGGGAATTACCATATATACTCATGTAAAAATCAAGTTTTTGAGACCAAATTTTTGGCAAAAAGTAGGGAGTCGACTTATACACGAGCAATACTTGAGGGGTTGAAATTGTTTCATGTCAGAGTCGACGGAGCGTGCGTGACTCGATTAGTGCCATTTTGGAGCAGCTCCTCTCACTCCCCAGAGACTTTTTACCTCACTCGGCATTTCCCTGCCTGACTCTCCCACTCATAGCTCCTTTTGCTCACTTCCTCCCCCTCACCAGCGGTCTCCTGAGTCCTCACTCACAGTGAGGGTTCAGGCAGAGAAGCGACGAGGGGAGAGTAGGGTAGGGAAGCAGCGAGTGGGTAGTAAGTAGAAAGAGTTAGCATTTTTGACCAGAAGTCAGGGGTCCACTTATACATAAGATAAATGAAAAATGAACGATCTTTTGGCCAATTATCAGGGTTGACTTTTATGTGAGATTGACTATTACTTGAGTATATATGATAGGCCTGTTAGTAGTGAAATCAGGACTAATTTTTCCACACAAGCGTAGTGGAAATCTGGAACTTTCTTCCCCAAACGGCTCTAGGCACTGGATCTATTAAAACTTTCAAGAATGAAACTGATAAATTTTTGTCAGGTAAAAGTGTTCATGGGTATGGAGAAAAACTAGGCAAATTGAGGCTAGGAATTCTGCGGCAAGTGACTCACCTCCTGACTCCCCAAAGCCTGTCCACCATCTGTGAGGCACAAGTCAGGACTGTGACGGAATAGTCTCCAACTGCCTGTATGACTGCAGCTCCATCAACACTCAAGAAGCTTGACACCATCCAGGATAAAGCAGCCTGCTTTACTGGCACCCCATCCATCACCTCAAATATCCACTCTCTCCACCACCGACGCACAGTGGCAGCAGTGTGCATCATCTACAAGATGCACTGCAGCAACTTACCAGGCTCCCTCGACAGCATCTTCCCAACCCACAACCTCCAACACCTAGAAGGCCAAGGGCAGCAGATGCATGGGAACAGCACAACTGCAAGGTCCCCTCTAAGCCACACACCCATCCTGACCTGTAACTGTAATCGCAGTTCCTTTGTTGTCGCTGGGTCAAAGTCCTGGAACTCCCTCCCTAATAGCACTGTGGGTGTACCTACACCACATGGGCTGCAATGGTTCAAGGCGGCAGCTCACCGCCACCTTCTCAAGGTGGAATTGGGGATGGGCAATAAAAATGGCAACCTATCCAGCAATGCCCACGTCCCATGTGTTACAGACAGAGGAGGGTTTAATTTAGAACAGTCCTGATTTCTCCACTCACTACCTGTCCGTAAACAAAAAGGAGTTTTTGATTTTTGATTTCCCCCTTTATAAGTGCTTTATATGTTCCCGATCCCTCCAGTTTGGAGTGATCCAATCCTCTATTAATAACCTCACAGCAAACTAAAGATAAAAGGTAAAAATAAGAGGAATAGTTTTTTTTAGAAAAGCACACACACAAAATGCAGGAAGGGGTTTCACAACATCCGCTCCTTTTTGCATTTATACAATAAATGAGGGGTAAGGGAAAGAAAGAGATTCAGGGAGAAGACCACGATAAAAATAAGAATTACGGTTTCATGTGATTCCAGAATCAAAATCCAATGAGGAATTCTTTTGCAGAGTTCGGCTGGCTGAACGCCGGTGGTGTAACATTCGTTTTCTGGTGGTGTTGTCCCAAGATGAAGTAGGCACGCAGAGAATGAATCAGTTCTGTAGGCGATAGTGCAAACTCTTCCCAGCAGAGTCAAGTTAGAGGGGGGCCAGTGTCCAACCTGGCCAGAGCTTGCCTCTGTGTCGCCTGCCAATCAGATGTTAAACAGCGGACTGAAGATAGAATCCTAAAGCTGTATAATGTAAGTAATTTAAACAGTGCAAGGCACAGTCATGTGACTGGGTGATTTTGGGTCAAGCTATTCACCTAACAAGGCCTCTTGTTAAAACCCTTTGTTTTGAGCAGGTAATGGTAGAACCATTAGCACAACTTTGGAGATGAAGAATCACAAATAGCTCTGCCTTTGTCCATAGCTGGCTGGTGTAGACGTCTCGGCCACTATCCTTTGTGTTGGCTTGGCTGGAATGTTTATACAATGTAAGGAGCGTTACATTCCAGGGGTTTGATGCATTAGCCTTTGTCCATTTTTAAACTGCTCAGAAACTTCCAGAGCTATATATATTCCTTCATGTCTTCTGATCATGACACATGGAAGAAAAAAAATGTCAGCTTTGATCTAACTGAACGGTAGAACAGGATTGAAGGGCTGAATAGTCTATTCATCTTCCTATTTATCTTTTCTGTTTTATGCATCATGCTTTTAACGTCATTCTTTCTGCTGCTCTTGCCACTGGCTCATCCCTAAACCTATTATCTCTCACTCACAAATCCCCATTGATTTTTAAATCTCTCCATAATTGCATATCAATCCCTTCCCTGCAAACATCTCCAACTCTCATCCTCCATTCAATTGAACATGGTCGATGACACTCACCATGTCCACCATCATGGCTTTACACTTAAATTTTCTTCATCAGCCTCTTTGTATTTAGTTATAGTAGTTCAGTCATTGAATCGGTCAATTTAAAAGTTGCAATTCGAAACATTAGCAGATAAAATGTTTTCAAACCCAACTGAGCTTTTGATTTCTGTCTAATCTGCAAAATAGAAGCATGTTTTAAATGTGATAACAGACCTTTGTTTCTGCTCTTCCTCAAAATCCTAAGTGGATGTTAGCTATTTGTATGGTGACAACTGAACAACAGGATACCTTGTATAGCAATACTGCTTTCATACAAATCATTTCATAATTCATCATGTCGTCACACCTGACAGCAACATTTTGCAACAAGTTTATTTAATCAAACTGCGCAAATGTAAACTAAAAGCTTGGAAAAGCACATTATATTTAGGCTGTAGTCCCTAAAACATTTTCAAATATTGATGTCTCAGCTCAAGAACAATCTCACAAACTGAATAAACTATTATCAGAAGTAATAAGTGCACCACCACCTTACTGAAGATTCTCTCAATTTTGTAAATATGCAGCAAGTCAAGCAGCATCTGGGAGGAAAGGGTGTTAATATCTCAAGTATGACCCTTTGTTAGTGGGTAACAAAGGGGAACCCAAAAATCCTGCAAAACATAAAATGTAAAAAGGATAGTTAAAAGAATGGTGGGGCTAATTAGCGACTAAAAAAAGGAAGTCTTCTTGTGGAGGCATAGAGCCTGAATGAAGCACTGAATGAGTAATTTGCATCTACCTTCACAGGTGAGTAGGGGTGTGGGGCGAAGAGACAGAAATTGAGTATTTCTGAAAAAAAAGACACTGCTGAAGCTTTTCATCTTGCATTCATCAGGACAGCTATGCAAGATAAACCAACAGTAAAGGGAAATAACCTATACTGCATGAGAAGGGAGTGCTGATTGGTTGGCAAGTGAGCTCTGGTAGAAGCATTGCCATGGAGAATGCAGCAGAGAACAGTTAACTGCCAAGCTTTTGTTTCAAATTCAAACCAGGCAGGTATACTCTGATTGGTCAAGGCATTGCCACGGGGAATGAACCAGGGAATGGCAATCCTCCAAGCTATTGTTTAGCTGGAAAATGCATAATGTGTAGGCATGCTCCTTCTGTCTGCCAAGGACAGTGCCCTATGTGTGAATATATGTAGCTCCTAGCATGCATAAGTGAGCCACACTGCGAGCCCAACTGATTTCAGAGGAAAAATCAACAGGCTTGTGAAATGGGGGATAGCTGGATTGTTAAAAGCTCTTTCAAAGAGCCGGCATGGGCTCAACAGGCTGACCAGCCCCTTTCTCTGCTGTAAGATTCGATGATTTTAGCCACCTAATCCAGCCATCTCCCTGGCCGCTGTCTGAGACTTTCAAACTGAATTACCAAAAAGATTATTCATAGCTAGAGCCATTTAAAGCATTGTACCAGTAAAATACAACCACTTGTCGAAGTCAGCTCAAATAACAGTAGTTCTGATTTAATTCATAAGTTAAACAAACCAGTTGGTTGAGTTCCTTGTAATAATTTTACTTCAGAGTCTTTTCAATAGACCTCAGATAGTATAGTAGTATCTTAATCCTCAATGATTGCAGTTACATTCAGATTTCTTCCCTATGGGGTTCACATTTGGTCTCTATATTCCTTACAGCTTTTTCAAAATTCTAATTTAAATCATAACATCCAAGTTTATATTTCATATGTTCTTTGAAATGCAATCTGCAAAACCAGTCCAGAGCAATTACTTGCACAATAAACTCAAACCATATTAGCACAATAAACTCAAACCATATTAGCACAAACACAAAAGGCCCTTCAAATACCATGTGGGGTGGGGTTAAGGGAGGCTTTCCACACTAAGTAATTAAAAAGCGAAGAACAGTAATAATGGACATCTGAAACAAATTTTTTAAAGGTTGAAGAACGACGCCTGAAATAGCAACTAGTCCATTTTTGATAGATGCAGGGTATTTCCAGCATTTTCTGTTTATTGCTTATTTATCTAAGATTGTTCTAAATACATTTTGGGAAGGATTTTCAGCCCCTAATGGGGGAAAGCAGAGAGGTGGGCAAATGTGAAAACTTGCGCTGCCGGCTGGTGTGCCGGCTCTATCCCTAACCAGGTGATTTTAAGCAGGATTAAATACAGCAGGGCTACCTGCCCACAAGTGGTGGGCAGCCAATCTAGGCCTGCTGTAAGAGGCTAAATGCAATTTTCCAGTTGGCCTCCAGAGGAATTGGAGAGCAGGCCAGCTGCCTGGAGGCGTCCTTCCAGCGGCAGCCCAGGGGACCAGTGCTCCAGGCAGACTTTGAGGCCCTCTCCATATGCCTGGCTTCAGCTGAGGTTACATGCTGCCCTATGGAGGGGTTCCTTTTCGACAATTGTGGCCTGACTGCTGAGGGGATTTTTTAATTTAACATCTTAAAAGGTTGGAGAGAGGATGCCTCTAATTTGAGGCGATCTCCCTCTCTCTTACCTGAAAAGATAGCCTGCTGTATCTTCAGTGCTGGAGGACCTTCTATTGGGCAAGCTTCAAGAGCCTGCTTGCCATCCTTTATTGGATGGCCACTAATTGGCTAATTCAAGGAAAATCACTGTTGGGTGACTGTTTCCCACAAAGTGCAGACTTTGGGCCATTATTTTTCCCTCATAAGCTATGTTTATTGGTATACAAAAACTTGACTGATTTCTTCCTTCTATGCATCAGGCAAGACCAGAGAAACAAAGATAGTTAGCCAGCATGAAATGACAGAAGCCATTCTGACGGCAGTATCTTTTCTAATCAAATCTGATGTTCAAGCTACATAATGTACTCCATGAGAAGATCTATAAGCTACAGGTAAAACCATTCTCTTTCCATCCTGAATGTAATTGGAGTTGCACTTATACTCTCCATAATACATGAATGAGTACAGGACATGCCAATAAAAAAATAATTTCACTTATTATAGTGCCTTTCACAACTAGCTGACAACCCAAAATGTTTTACAGTATTTTTTGAAGAGTAGTCATTGTTATAATGCAAGTAACATGGCAACCAATTTGTGTAACACAAGCTTCCACAAACAGAAATGTGATAATAAACCCATAGTACATTTTGTGATGTTGCGTGAGGGATAAATATTGGCTAGGACACCGGGGATAACTCCCCTGCTCTTCTTTGAAATGGTGTCATGGGATCTTTTATGGCCACCTAAGAAGGCAGACAGAGCTTCAGTTTAACGTCTGATGATGCAGCATTCCCTCAGTACTGCACTGGAATGTCAACTTACTTTTTGTGCTCAGATCCTGGAGGGGAACTTGAACCCACAACCTTCTGACTTAGAGGCAAGAGTGCTACCAACTGAGCCACAGCTGACACACAAGTGCCTTAGAAGTTGATGCTGTTTATATCTAATTCTAGCTTGCACTGACCTTCTCTAGATAGAATATTGGATCCAAAGAATTCTAATTCTAATGAGAGATCATCAACCTGAAATGTCAGCTCTGCTTCCCTCTCCACAGATGCTATCTGACCTGCTGAGTATTTCCAGCATGTTCTGTTTTTATTTCCATTTTCAAGTACTTCTCTTTTTCATGCTTTTCCTAATCTAGGGCAAAAACATGCCTCTTTTAAACTTAGAAAGAAGATTAAAACATTACATCATGCAATTAGGCTTCATGAAGGTTGGAGTTTCAACTAAACTATGCTAATAGTTTTTCAAATACCTTTGGCACCTTGTGTTGAAAATGACTGACTATCAATAAACTGGCTCTGAACTTCAGTGGCAAATAAGTGTTTTTTTTATTTGACAGGATCCCTTCAAGGACAACAGTTTTCTAAGGACTGGGTTGCATCAAACTCTTCGTAGAAATTTTAATTCTGGAATGCCAAATTTGCTACAGCTTTTCCCAAGAGGTCATTGAGTCTGACGAAACCTTAAACGGTAACTCTATTCCTCTCTACACAGATGCTGCCAGACCTGAGTATTTTCCAGCATTTTCTGTTTTGATTTCAGATTTCCAATATCTGCAGTGTTTTGCTTTTGCACAACATGTTGAGAAGTGACCAACAGCTCTATGGGAGTTGAGAAAAAAAACTGAAGACAACTCTACACCAATGTTTCGTGCTAATTATTTTATAACTATGAAACTTTTTTGTACTTGGTGAGACACAAGACAGTCAAATAAATTGAAATCACAATTATTTTTAAATAACCCGGAACCTAACAGGAAGAATACTCTAAGAGTTAGAAGTAGTAAAATTAGTACAAGGTCAAAAATTCTTTTGTTAATTTTACTGTCTCAGTGTTAAACAGAAGTATCTTTTGTAGGACGGAAAGCTAACCTCTTAGTTTTGTCAGAATGCCTAGATCAGCAACTCCAAATCACATTCCTACGCATAAAATTAAAACCAGTAGTCAGAACAGAGATGCCTTTATATTCTAATCTTAGAATGTGCACTACTGTACTACAGCACCAAGGACATTATAAACCCCAGGATAATTAAACTGCCTGACCTGCTTTTCCAACTATTTACTCATATGCACTTTTTCAAGTGCATGCTTTGCAATGCTGTCAGTGAACAGATACATGTATTTAGGAACAAGACATTCCTTTCAATAGAAGATCAAATGCCAATGACCACTTTTAATATAAAGTATTATCCAAATCGTGACAGGTACCCAGATACAAGATCTGTTTTGAAAAGAGCAAGTAGGTTTTCCATTAATTTTAATCTGTGTAAATATTATTTATGAAATTTAACACTAACATAGATTTTAACAAACATTTTGTACCCTTTAGTTACAATATGGAAGCAATCAAGAAACTCATCAGGGTGCAAATGTAGTACTTACCCAAATTTATCAAAGTAATAGTGAATGGATGTCTTTAGGCAATGGAAATAAATTAAATTACCAGTATATACAAGTGTTTGCCTTTATCAATGAAAGGAGTCTTTCTAAACAGAAGGCCATGACTGAGTAGCAATTCCTGTATCTCTGCTAAAACACCAAATCAGAAAACATTCAGGGAAGCAAAGAAAGTAAAAGGAAGCTGATGGCTACCTCATGGTACAGTTTTTGTTCATATTGCGGAATTGATTTAGCTAAAATGGGATTACTCTGGCAGCAGAACAATTGTGGATCATGCCCATCATTCTGGCCATTGTTTCCTGACATTGACCTTCCCCATTGTTAAAATTGGATTGCTGGCACGTGCAGATAAGCTGAGAGCTCAGTCTGTCTATGGATAGAATAAAACGTTGTCTCCATCTAAATATAGCTGCAGTATAAATGGTCTTTATATACTGCCTAGAGACACATAAAGCAGTGCTTAGTCCGTTAGCAGGGCTTTTGCTTATACCCTGTTTATGTTACAAAATTGTTCCCAGTCGAAGTGGTTCTGTAATTTGTGTTGGCTTCCAGAGTGCCATATTTGTCCTATTTATATTGTATTGGCACTAGTATAATCATTTATGTGCAAGATCTGTAAATGTAGAAGATTTGTACATGGCAGCTACATGAAAATTACAAATGTAAATTTAAAACAAATGCATGTGTACAAAGATTCTTTCTTCATGACTGAGGAGTTTTGGTTTCATTGTTGCTCCATTTATGTAAAAGTGCATAGAATGGAAGGGGATGGGGACAAGCTCAGTCCATCAATATTGCCAAACTGGTGGAGGGAAATTAGCCAGGCTGTATTTGACTGATAGAATGTGTTCAGCAGCTGAGTTGGGAAGGAAAGGTGATGAGATCAAAAGGGCATCCAAAGTAGGAGAGGTTCCCATATTAGCAGGTTCTAGATAAAGACAGGCCTGTATTTCTCTGCCCCAGAATTCTAAACTCGAGATTCAGGCACAGAAAAGATTTGATACTACATTAAGGAGAGGGTCTGTGATTTCTACAACAGGGAAACCCTCAGGAGACTTTTAAGAATGGAGAGTTAAGGATGTACTGCATACTGGCAGTGACTCTTTCCTCTTTCTCAGGATGTATGGAGGTTTGAAGCAGCAGCATTCCCAAAGTCATGAAGGAGTTTTATATAAAGATTTAATCTGCACTGCCACCCAGTGAATTGGTAATGCAACCGCATGCTGACACATCTGATAACTTTGAGGATCAAACTACAGTTCCAGTGCTGGTTTCGTAACTATTGTTACATGACAGGTCCTTTAACATTATAAATCATAATCACAATTCCATCTATAGACATAACAGACACTGTAGGTAAATTTTGACACTTAAAATGGAATTTCCCATTAACAAAGGCTGATATCATTCTCAGCGTATTTTGAGACGGAATGTTACAGCCATTCAGCATTTTTAATACAATAGACATAGTTTTTCTGCACCAATAACCATAAATAAAGGAACGGTGACACAAAAAACTATCACAACATATTATCAAAGCATAACAAATACCTGTGCCTCCTTTCTTTTCGGCCTTTTCAAGATTTGGTCTGGGCGACTCCAGTTTTGTACTTGACTGGATGAGAGCCATATCAGACTGTTCGACCTTCTTATCTTCTGCTGCTTTCATATGTATTTGAAACTGGCTGGTGTATTTCTCATGCTGACAAAACAGACAGAAACACAAAGGTGAGGCAGCTTTCTCTGGTATTTTCTTTAAATTGATGATAGCTAAGCTCCACTTACCTTTAGGGCCTCTTCAGGAACTGTGTGTGTACTTTTTTCCAATATATACATGTTGGAATTTGAAGATTTTGTTAAGAAAGCAAAATAATGAGAACTTTTCAAGAGTAGGCTTAATTAAAAATCAATTAAACTGATTAAATCTGGCTCCTAGTAGCCATGAATTAATTATACAAACACTCCAAATCTGGGGTCCCTTCTGGATGAATTAAATATTGATTGCATTGAAAGAAATATCCCTAATTTGCATATGGCCATTCTCCCAACCAAGTGTACAATATTTTAGAAGGTTTGTAACCCCCCCACTCCACCCCCTCCCGACCAGCCTCCCACAGGGAAAGAAAAGAAAGACATAATTGGCCAGAAATCCCTGCAATGGAGCATTTGGCAGTGAATAACATTAATTTGACAGTTACACTCACCATTGACATCACACTACATGTGTGTCACACATCGATATCGTACAGTGTTGTCAATGTCATCTGAGACCCCGCAAACGTCAAATAAGCTTAATAGGTTTATCTCTTTGACCAATGAAAGAAAAATATAAAAGAAACAGAGTGAAAGACAGAGAAAGAAATAGGGTGAAGGAGTCAAACAAAATATAATATAAAGACAGAGAAATAAAGGCGAGGAGCGTAGATTAAGAGAGAGGAAGAAAACAATGCCATGGGATATCTCCTGCACATGCATCATTATTTCCTTTTGAGGTTTTTTTATTTCCTTTTGAGGTTTTTTAAAGTATATATGAAGCATTGAAAGTTTCCAGAAATCCAAAAACATAATGCTCCAATAAAATATTTTTCTTACATAAAATGAATTTTTAAGAAATCTAATTCAAAATGATCACATCTCGCAGACAGAAACACTCTGTTGAAAGGAGTTGTAAAAAAATAAATTTTCTGGTATTTCATTACCCCAAATCATTTCACATTCTTTCACGAGACACTGAAAGACATTAACCATATAAATATGCAAACAAAAGCAGGTGTGGAAATCAGTTGATACAAATCCAAAAATTACACAAAATTAATTTTACTTTCATGCAATTTAAACTGAGATTGTACTCCAGAACACTATATTACAGTGGCACGATTCAGATCAGGCTACTGTTGAAAAGGTATTAATTCAAATATATCAACTCGCTTGGTTTTTGTCAGTTTCCTGTGACCAAAAGCTATCCAACAGTGCCAGAGCTCAGACACACATAAGGCATTTCCATTATTACTTCCTGAAGCCACATAAATCATTCATTTAGATTGAAAACCTGTACCTCACGGGCACACATTTCAAAAAGATGAATAACAGTTTTCAGTACTACCCTGCTGCCCTTGCAAACCTTTAGTCTCCTAAATTGTCACTAACATTTGCAATGAATAAATGAACCCTTCTACATTGTGAGTAATTTTCCTGGATCAACTTTGTTATTTCCCATCAAAATCTCGAATCTTTAAAAAGACACAAATCTCTCAAGCTTCTCTCATAAACATAGGGCTTTGATATTTAAATGTCAGTCAAGTAATGTTCCATAGAGTCTGACCAATCCCTTGCACAAAACCTATATAATTCTATTGATTTGCATGCTACCCCACTGATTATGCACCTTATTTGCATTTTTTACTGCAGCCAAGCACTAGATTGTTTTCATGGATGTTTGTACTCAAGACTGTTTTTAAAATCAGTCAATGCATTTGCAATCAAAAGTTGAAATGGGGAGAGCATATTTCACCTTTAGTTCCCACATTTTTAAATGAGGGTAGAATTTCCTTGGAGGTTCTCCCGATCTCATGGCAGAAATAGCCTTTGTTCCATAGCTGTAATGACTTAGTTATGTAGCTGACATTGCAAAGACAAACCAACAGAAACAGCCTGAAGTGAACTGCATTAACAGTATTGTAATCAAAAATGATTCCATTGACAAAATACTCAAATTATTGGATTTCCCTGTCAGATATGCCACTTGCATAAATCTGGTTAGTCACATATTAAACATATCAGTAATTTTACAAGATAAGGACTTTATGAAAAAGGAAATGATAAGCACAGTAGACTAATACAAGTAAAACAAATTCAGATCTGCAACGGAATACAAGAGTAAGGATCCTAAAACATTGTAGAGCTCAACATATTTCATATTAAAAACTGAAGAATAATATGTAATGCAAAACAGTCAATCTTTTCACCATTAAGTAGAATTTTACATTGTTCCTCCAAGTTCCACTTCCATCATTTGGCAATGGATTGATTTATAAACATTAAAAGGACACAAAATAATTATAACACCAGCAAAGGCTTCAAATAGATCAATGAGATTAAAATGAAAGGATATCATATCCAAAACGAACAGTGTCATTTACTTTTAGTGTTATGTACATCTGGTCAGGAATCCTTACATCATTCACAAATGTCTGCAAGAAGAGAAATGCTGGTATAAAACTTAAAGTGCATTGGAAGGTTTTAAATTCAAAAGAAAGGTTAAGCCACTTCCAAACTGTTCTATTTAATCAAAATAAACAATGATATAAAGAAGTGATATAAAGAAGTTTCCAACTAAAAAACTTTTTAACAAATGAAAAAATTAGAATAGTGTCATTGTAGTTTCTGAACTAACAGCAGATGCTTATAGTACAAAAACCCATCTAGTCAAATGAAATATTTTTTCCTAACGCAGTGAACTGTATTAACATGAAAATGTGTACAGTGTAAAACAGTAGCTTTATTGTTTCCCTACATACCCCATTCAGACTTCCAAGGTCCTTTACCCGGTGTTCATCTGTAGCTGTATCATAGTTGATTACTGCATGCTGCTTGTCTACGCTGCGAGACTAGGAGAACACATATAATGAATTCTAAGCTGTTCAGAAGGAGACAACTGCTTTCAATACAGTGCTAATTGGTTCCAGTCTAACATAACTACTTTACCTGGATTTTAAGCATCCACAATCAAAAAACGTAGATAGTGTGTGCATCTTATGTACAAACAACTCCCATTTGTTACACAATTGCCAGTTAACAACATGTACCATAAATATATTAATATTGCGGCTTAATGTTAAAGTGCAACTGGGATCACAGATTAGCATATACATTTAATCCGTCAATGCTTGACTGTTAGATGTACTGTTTCACACAATGCTGAAGGTCAACTTGCCAAAATAAAAATAAAGTGTACAGAAGCCAATCAGCAGCTTAGAGAAAAAGCTAGGTTAACTTTTTAAAGTGAAACTTTCATCAGAATCTGTATTGTCAACCATTAATTTCCCTTTTAGGCTAAATGGCCTGTTAGCATTTTCTATGTATATTTTATCCCCAGCAGTCACACTGTTTCTTTTTATTTCTGCAAATCAAATTCCATCTCAATTTATAATTGCTTACAGCCAGCCTCCAAGATACAAAGTTATTATTTCCTGTATAATTTGTTGTGCAATGATGTTTCCAATAGGATAGTCATCCAACATTAGGGGGGTGCAACGCAAAATGTGGGAAATCAAAGGGTATGCCAGGAAGCTTCAAAAAATTAATAGACAGCAAAACCTATCCTAATCGCTGATAATCCAGTGCAGTACTGAGGGAGTGTCACACTATCAAGAGGTGCCAACTTTTGGATGAGACATTAAACCAAGCCCCTTCTGCCCTCACAAATGGATGTAAAAGATCTCATGGCACTATTTTAAAGAGGAGCAGGAAAGTTCTCCTCTGTCTCCTTGCCAATCTTTATCCCTCACCTAACACCAAACTGCACACTATCATTTTGCTAACTGTGGGACCTTACAGTGAGCAAATTATTTGCTGTTATGTCCTACGTTACAACAGTTCCTCATTAGTTATAAAGGTTCTCTATAAACGCAAGTTTTTATTTTCCTTTTCTTTCCTTTCTCTCCCTCCTTTTGCTTTCGCCATAGTCCTCTGGCACCTTCTATTCTCCCTCAAATACCTCACTCAGATCCACCCCTGAGAGGAGAGAAGAGTACAGAGGAAGAGTGGTGGGGAGGGTGGGGAGAGGAAGATAGAGAGAGGATTGGGAGGGGGACAACAGAGCACATTCCAGGGTGACAGTAAGCACAGGGAAAAGATAAATGCGAAGGAGAAGATAGACAGAAAAAGTGGATGTGGGCAGAGAGGGAGAGTGTGGAGTGAAGAGAGAGAGCAGGATAAGGACAACAGAGAGTTGCAGGGTGACAGAGATGGAGGAGAAAGAAATAACATGCGATAAGTGGGAAAATGAGGGAAATATCTTTTACACAACTTCTATTTTCTGAGACCCCAGAAAGAATGTAAAGAAAATCAGAATAAGATGGAAACATAGTTCAAATAGTTTCTGTAGAGACAACACATAGCTGACATTTCAGATTCATACCCTTCTTCAAAACAGTTTTCATAAACAGTTATCCCTAACTCCTGATTTAATTTCAAGCTCAAGCTATCCCCTGGACCTAGTGGTGATGGAACGCCAAAAAAAATTTATTTTGTTAGTATTTTACCTGCCTTACCAGCCATCATTAATTATTGCTTCAAGTGGACAGTGACCATAGAGGCCAGTTAAAAATGAAATTCAATCTGCATCTTTTCTTTGTTGATATTTTCAATACTTTTGTTAACAAGGAGCATTTCTGAGACTTGCAGAACTGGCTTGGAGAAGTTGCTGCCCTGGTGAGGAAATCTTGCATAAACAACTAAAACACACAGCATTGTGTCAGATGATCATTCATCATCCTTGCATCTGCTCCCATAGAGATCCCATAATAAGATCACCCGCACTTACTATTTAAACTTAAAACATTCAACTCAAGAGACAAAGACCAAAACTAAATCAGCTAATATTTAACAGTGAGACTCTAAATGGTGATGTGTGCAATTATTCATGTATATGGCAATTACAAGTGAGAGGCTATCAAAAAATAACCAGCACTTAAATGATGAGGAGAGAATAGAACATAAAATTCAACAATATTTTCTGTAGGCAAGATGAGAAGTAACAACACCAGTGCAAGATTATAAACCAGAAAATTTTCTAGGAAAATGCTTCTGCAAATGACTCAATACAGAAAAAAATAAATGACTCAGTGGAGCTTTATTTCACTGGAATGGAGTGAAATTTAAGTCATACCAAATGACAACTACAATAGGTTGTGTTATACCTATTGATAGTTACAATCGCAATTTGCAACAGAAGCACCATACTTATCATGCCTAGCTACAATTCAGACATTGCAGCTTGGAGAAACCTCAATCCTACAAAGCTTTGCATGCACCCGCTAAACTTTATGTACGTTATGTATGAGGTGAGAGTAACTGCCCTTGATATCGTGGCAGCATTTTACCGAGCGCGGTATCAAGGAGCCCTAACAAAACCGGAGTCAATGGGAATCAGGGGGAAAGCTCTCCATTTGTTGGAGCCATAGCTAGCACAAAGGAATATGGTTGTGGTTGTTGGGGGTCAACCATCTCAGTTCCAGAACTTCACTGCAAGAGTTCCTCAGGACAGTGTCCTAGGCCCAACCATCTTCAGCTGCTTCATCAATGACATTCCTTCTATCACAAGGGCAGAAGTGGGGATGTTTGCTGATGATTGCAAAATGTTCAGCACCATTTGCAACTCCTCGGATACTGAAGCAGTCCATGTGCAAATGCAGCAAGGCCTGGACAACATTCAGGCTTGGGCTGACAAGTGGCAAGTAACATTCACAACAAACAAGTGCCAAGCAATGACCATCTCAAGGGAGAATCTAACCATTGCCCCTTGACATTCAATGGCCTAACCATTGTTGAATGCTCCATGATCAATATCCTGGGGGTTACCATTGACTAAAGACTGAACCGGACTAGCCGTATAAATACTGTGGCTACAAGAGCAGGTCATAGGCTAGGAATCCTGCAGTAAGTAACTCACCTCGTGATTCCCCAAAGCCTAACCACCATCTATAATGTACAAGTCAGGAGTGTGATGGAATACTCTCCACTTGCCTCGGTGAGTGCAACTCCAACAACACTCAAGAAGCTTGACACTATCCAGGGCAAAACAGCCCAAATGATTGGCACCCCATCCATAAACATTCACTCCTACACCACCGATGCACAGTGGCAGCAGTGTGTGTACGATCTACAAGATGCACTGCAGGAACTCACCAAGGCTCCTTAGACAGCACCTTCTAAACTCACCCTACAATCTAGAAGGACAAGGGCAGCAGATAACATGGGAACACCACCACCTGGAAGTTCTCCTCCAAGCCACTCACCATGCTGATTTGGAAATATATTGCCGTTCCTTCACTATCACTGGGTCAAAATCCTGGAACTCCCTTCTTAACAGCACTCTGGATGTACCTACACACAGGGACTGTAGCGGTTCATGATGACAGCTCACCACCACCTTCTCAAGGGCAATTAGGGATAAGTAATAAATGTTGGCCTAGCCAACACAGCCCACATGCCAGAAATGAAAAAAAATGTTGAATTAGGAACTGGTGATTTCTCAGAGTGTAGATAGGTATCCCTGCTTTCAATTATAAACTTAAGTACAGCTTATTTAAAGTACTCCGGAGAGAGAGATCCAACCAACTCCCAGAAATTGTTTAAAACTCGGCTCAATCATACTGGAATTATACTCCTTATGATGTCAAACTCACTAATTACAAGTTGGCTTCCACTGGACTTCTAAGAACCCTGCAATCTAGGTGGCAGGTCTGAATTAAAAGTTAAGTCACTTCTGCTTTTGAGAATTTGAGACTACTTGGTACTGGTAGATTAACTACTGCTAAAGATATCTGCATTTTTGCAACTCTTGGCACAATTTTTCAATGTAAAAGGGTTCGGAATTTGGGTTGTTCTCCATGTGACCTCCCAAAAGAACAAGCATCATAATAGAAGGGATGACTTATTCTGCTACTTTGATGGTAGTACTCAAATGAGATCCACACTAGGATTCAAATCTTAGACGTACATAAAAAATAATTGTAAAACTAAATAATTGTTGAAGGCTACAACAAAATGTTTGATTAAACTGAATTGAACTTAAATTTGATCCAATTGGGCCACATTTGCCAGACAGCTTTCTCATTTCCAAAGTATTGTACCTAGGAATCAACTCTACTGAGCAATAATTTATAGATGCCAATTATACAATCATTGTCTCAGGGTATTTCTATAATTTTGCTAATTTGACTGTCTCTTATTCACTTTCATCATGACCAAAACATTCAGCCAATATATAATACAACATACTACCAGCCATCCAATAAAATTAATTTGTGAGCGTACTAAAGCACTTATATTTTTAAGCTAACAACAAAGATGGAACAAACATATCTCGTATATGTTTGGTACAGTAATAAGAAACCTACAGCAGATTCTAATGGGAGGCAGAATCTAGGGCTTTGATGTCTTCTATTCAAGCACAATACATGCTTGATTGTTTACATTATCACTTAGTATTTGGGATGTATTTTTAATTTACCATTAAAATGTAGCAATGGGCTTAAGAACCCATATGCACATCAGAACGGCATTTACTTCTGGGACCTCAAATTAAATTCAGCCCAAACTAATGGTATTAAAATTTAATGTCTCTCTCTAATGCCTGAAAAAGTCTGACATAACTCAAGTTTGAGCAGTCTCAATCCAGTTCCCAACAGAAGTGTCTCAACAGCAAAAAAAAAACAGCAGTCCCACAGAGATCACAAGGATGGTTGGTGTGGGAAATAAAATGGTGCTGAGGAGGGCGCTCTTCTGAGGCTGACATATAACTAAGCAGAGCAATTCACATTCTTAGCACAGATTTCATTTCAGCCCTCATCGTACACTACTAATAAGTATTTCACATTCTTTTACTCTTTGCCATTACTTGTTAAGCATTCAACAAAAGCATACAAATATTATTGTCCCCAATACCTCAACCTCCAACCACATCACCTTCCCATGCAACCGCAGAAGGTGCAACACCTGCCCCATTACTTCGCCCCTCCTCACCGTCCAAGGGCCCAAACACTCCTTTCAAGTGAAGCAGCACTTCACCTGCACTTCCTTCAATTTAGTCTACTGCGTTCGCTGCTCCCAATGCGGTCTCCTCTACATTGGAGAGACCAAACGCAGACTGGGTGACCACTTTGTGGAACACCTTCAGTCAGTCCACAAGCATGACCCAGACCTTCCTGTCGCTTGCCATTTCAACACACCGCCCTGCTCATGCCCACATGTCCGTCCTTGGCCTACTGCAATGTTCTAGTGAAGCTCAACGCAAACTGGAGGAACAGCACCTCATCTTCCGATTAGGCACTTTACAGCCTTCCGAACTGAATATTGAGTTCAACAACTTCAGATCAACTCCTCCATCCTCACCCCCTTTTTCTAATAATTATTAGTATATATTTTTTTAATTTTCTCACCCATTTCTATTATTATTTTCAAAATTTATTTCCATCCATTGTTTTATCTCCACCTTTTAGCCTATTTCGATCCCTTCCCCCCACCCCACCCCCACTAAGGCCATCTGTCACTTGCTCTTCCTGCTTTCTACCCTTAATGTCAGCATTAGCACATCCTTTAGCTAATATCACCACCGTCAATGCACCTTTGTTCTTTTGTTTATGACATCTTTGGCAATCTCTCCTTTGCCTCCACCTATCATTTGCCTCTATCCAGCTCCACCTGTCCCACCCCCCTTAAACAGCTTATATTTCACCTCATTTCTTATTCCTCTTTAGTTCTGATGAAGAGTCATATGGACTCGAAACGTTAACTCTGTCTTCCTTTCCACAGATGCTGTCAGACCTGCTGAGTTTTTCCAGCAATTTTTGTTTTTGTTTCAGATTTCCAGTATCCGCAGTATTTTGCTTTTATATTATTGCCCATTTGTTGCTCCATAATAAATTGCCACATCATTACAAAAAAAACTGTAAACACCTTGTGATGCTCTTCATGCTGAACTGGAGAATATGCTGTTAAATATGGATATGAGCATTATACCATGTAACATACAATGTTCGGTTTCACACAGTTGTGTGGAACTTTGTATGTATCTTTGAAAAATTAGCTTCTAATTGATCATCAAGGCAGGTCCTCAGATCAATTTTAGTTAAAAATATAAAAAGTGGCTCCTGAAGTCAATGTCTAATGGTGGGAAGTTTCTCTGAACCATGGAAACAGTTGGTTTACTTACCTCTTATATTTTTTTTTGTATATAAAAGGCAAGACAACAAGCATGCACATGATAAATCCAAAGTAGAATGGACATCTCAGGTGCTCATCAATAGTACAGCAGGCCATAGAGATGGAAGTTTTAAAAAAACTAAAAATAAATGTTCAAAAATGATTCTTATAATTGACACATTCTACCCTTTTCACTTGCTGCTCTTTGTTACAGATGCAAAACAACTTAAAATGTTGTTTCGGCTGCCTGTCTCTAAGAACATACTGGTCAAACAATGCATCCAATGTGTTACAAGAATTCAGAGCAATTACACCTTATAGACGTCAAAGGAATACATATCTACATTCTACTTTACATAGTACATAGTTCTTACAAAACAGCACTTATTCAGCCTTGCTATCAGCAGAAGCTTCATTGTTTTAATAGGCATAAATAGATTTTGGTCATGCAACATACATTATGCTTCATACTGGACTTTCAAAAAGAAATTTTTACCTTCCTTGTAATCCTATGTTTACCCCACTCATATCCTACAATTCATCACCATGGAAATACACAAACTCAATTATAATACTACTTTTGATGTAATTCACCAAAGTGAGAGAGAGTCAGGGCAGGTAGTCATGTTCCATTAAAACAGCACAGCAAGCTCATTTTTAGTTTTGGTAAATAACAGGCCTCACCCTGGTGTACAAAGATATTGACCCCTTGTTATTATTTGATATTTCTGCCAATAAAAACAATCATGAAGAGTTGAAGATACAATATTCTTCTCTTTTGATTTCAAACCAGCACAGGTTCTGTTAAATATATTGAAATAGCATAGTCATTCCCTCTCAGCATTCTGGTTACATTGAAGGCTGCAGTGTGAAATCTATTTGCAAATTCATCCAGAAACATATATTCTCGCCTTACATTGAAAAGTTTAAAACAACCATCATTGCTACAATATTATTTTATTAAACAGAACTTTAATATAAACTGCAATCTTTATTAAGTGCAGCAGTATGTCTAAGTCTTAAGTGATAATAAAAAGGAAACAGAAGAGGGCTAAGTCAGGCTAAGCACACGGATGCACCTCTTTGCAATATTGGTGAAGACAGGGGAGTAGGTCTCCATCCACAGCTTCACAAATAATATTCATTATTTCTAAATGAGCATAAAATTTGTGTTTGCAGTGTGTTTATTTGTGCTCTCTCTGCAGATTATTGTTGCAATTTTTGCACCTGATGACTCAAATGATTTACCTGAAGCATTAGTTCACAGTCCTCTCGTCCAACAAAAATCATCTCTTTAGGGAGTCGGTGGCGAGAGCCACAGCTGCTCACCAGGAACCAAGACGTCACACTCATTCCTGCTGTCTTAGAAACTAATTTCCACAATTTAACATTCTAAACAAAGAGCAAAACACAACAGATATTAGTAATTTGCCATATTTATTTCTTGGAGTTTATGGTTTAAAATAACAATTGAGGCAAAGGGAGAAAGAGGAAACTATTGTCCCTGTGAAATGCAGAAGTAATGAGCAACAGGAATTAATTGCAGTTAATGTTTCATTCAAGATTTTCTATTATTTACACTGTTCACAACACTAAACATGTTGGTCAAAATATGAGCATTTGCTAATTATAAAACAGTCTTTTCAAACTGACTATAAGAAACCCTTCCCACTGTTCTTAAAATTAAATTTCTAATTGCATCATTTATATAATTGTAACCAGGTGTATAATATTTGATACCTGGGAATGATTACATACAGAACGTTATCTTCCAGGGTTCACTTGAAATCACATAGCATATATTTCCATTGAAATTTGTGGGGCAATTTTCAGTACTTTTTACAAGTAGCTGATGTCGTGGTGAACACAAGTATTGGAACATTTGTGCTTTGACTATCCACAGCACATGCAAGTACTGTATTCATAGCATTAAAATAGGTCACCCTCTTGGGTTCCCACCCAGATTCTTTTTTTCAGTTATTTGCCACATGCAACTAAAATAAAACCAGCCATAGCAGATGGAAAACTGCAGCTCACCACTAAATTATTCAAAGCTCCAAAGAAAATGTGATGCTGGTATTTGGCTTTATAGTTTTTGTAAAAAAAAAACCCACATTTCTTATTCAAGCTATTTTAGGTGTTTTTGAATAAAAGTGGGGGTCGAAAATTAAGCTTGTAAACAAAAAAAAAATCGACAAATCTCTCATATATGATATACAATAAGATCTCTGGCTGGATGAATACCCTGTATATATTGCTTATAATGTTTAAATCAATACTAAAAGGAAATGTGTGACTGGATAACGCCGCAAAACCTATGGATTAATATGAAAATCTTCCGGCAAATATAATTCTCGCGAGAATATTGTTAAATTAATGTTTCATTTAATACATGAATATATATATTAAAAAAACCTAAAGATGGGAGTTTCAAAAATACAAATGAAAAATCCAAACCCTCCTGATAAACCGCAGCAAAACCTGCAATCTCAGGTTCCCTGTCGTCCTTTTCTGCACGACGATCTTTCACTAAACATTAAAATAATTAGATGTACGGACAGAGCAATAAATGGCCTTCGCCGTTCAGACAATAACAAGAAGAATTAACCGTCACTCGACAAGAGACGCGCCGCCTCACGCGGGCCGAGCCCCCGCACTCCAATGGAGGCGGCCCCGGCTGACAGGTGATGCTGGATCCCAGGCCCGGGAGCCGGTGACCGCTTTGAACCAGACGGCCGGCCTGCCCGGCACCGGCGACTGGGAGAAAGCCCCGCCAGGGCCGAAAGCTGCGGCAATCGGCAGCACCGACTGACTGCGAGCGGCCCCGACCCGGGGAACCGGCCCCGCCGCCGCCGCCCGCCAGCCCGCCCGCCACACGGGGGACGGAGGGATGGATGGATGGAGGCCGGCCGGGTCGGGTCGGGTCGGGTTGGGCTGGACTGGACTCTGGGCGGCGGTAGCAGCGGAACCGACTCTCACCTTCACGCGGAGACCAGCCACAGACGCCGCTCCCCGCTACCGCCTGCAGCAGTGCCACATCCCCCGGCTCCCTCCCCAGCTTCCTGACGTCAGCCTGTCCCGCACAGCCCAGCACCTGATTCCCGCAGCCAGCCCCGCATTTACACACAGGCAGCTGGGGGTGGGGGGCGGGGGTTAAAAGGAAGCTGGCCAGCCCGGCCCTCACCGCTGTCGTGTGAACTGCCTGAATAATGCTCACATTTACCTGCTGTGTAAGGTACAGAGCCACACACACACGAGTGCTTCTCCCCACACAACACCTCCTTGGTCATGCCTGATCACTGAGTAAAGCGTATGGATGATGCTGTTTCTGTTGTTGGACTTTGCCCTCCAACCACTGTGTTCACGTACACATAATTACACTGGCCAACACCAAGCCCGAATACAATTCAGCGAACACTCCTGGGAATAGTTCCATTCTGCGCAGTCCCCAATGTTTACGTTGGCAATGAAAGGAGGTCTGTCCAAAGGCTGCAGACATTGCTGTGGTGAGATGTCACATCAGTCCTCAATAATTTATTACTCCAGTTCAGCGAATAAGGTCAGAACGCAGAGATTAAAGTTATAAAACCAATGCCAAAGCGACATTGCTAACGGTGCAAATCTTCAATCGACACTAAAATACACATAGATAAACGCAAAAAACTGCGGATGCTGGAAATCCAAAATAAAAATAAAAATACCTGGAAAAACTCAGCAGGTCTGACAGCATATGCGGAGAGGAGCACGGTTAACGTTTCGAGTCGGTATGACTCTTCAACAGAACTAAGTAAAAATAGAAAAGAGGTGAAATATAAACTGATTTAAGGTGGGGGGGGGGGGGGTAGAGCTGGATAGAGGGCCAGTGATAGGTGGAGATAGCCAAAAGATGTCATAGACAAAAGGGCAAAGAGGTGTTGAAGGTGGTGATATTATCTAAGGAATGTGCTAATAGGTGACATTAAGGGTAGAAAGCAGGAGGAGCAAGGTACAGATAGCCCTAGTAGGGGTGGGGTGGGGTGTGAAGGGATGGACATAGGCTAAAAGGTAGAGATAAAACAATGGATGGAAATACATTTAAAAATAATGGAAATAGGTGGGAAAAGAAAAATCTATATAAATTATTGGAAAAAAGGGGGATCGGAAAGGGGGTGGGGATGGAGGAAAGAGTTCATGATCTAAAATTGTTGAACTCAATATTCAGTTCGGAAGGCTGTAAAGTGCCTAGTCGGAAGATGAGGTGCTGTTCCTCCAGTTTGCGTTGAGCTTCACTGGAACAATGCAGCAGGCCAAGGACAGACATGTGGGCATGACAGCAGGGTGGAGTGTTGAAATGGCAAGCGACAGGGCGGTCTGGGTCATGCTTGCGGACAGACCAAAGGTGTTCTGCAAAGCGGTCACCCAGTCTGCCTTTGGTCTCTCCAATGTAGAGGAAACCGCATTGGGAGCAACGAATGCAGTAGATAAATTGAGGGAAGTGCAAGTGAAGCGCTGATTCACCTGAAAGGAGCGTTTGGCCTTCCAGACTGAATATTGAGTTCAACAATTTTAGATCATGAGCTCTTTCCTCCATCCCCACCCCCTTTCCGATCCCCCTTTTTTCCAATAATTTATATAGATTTTTCTTTTCCCACCTATTTCCATTATTTTTAAATGTATTTTCATCCATTGTTTTCTCTCTACCTTTAGCCTATTTCGATCCCTTCCCTTCACCCCACCCAACCCCCACTAGGGCTATTTGTACCTTGCTCGTCCTGCTTTCTACCCTTAATGTCACCATCAGCACATTTCTTAGCTAATATCACCACCTTCAACACCTCTTTGTCCTTTTGTCTATGACATCTTTTGGCTATCTCCACCTATCACTGGCCCTCTATCCAGCTCTACCACCGCCCCCCCCCCCCCCCCCCCACCTTAAACCAGTTTATATTTCACCTCTTTTCTATTTTTACTTAGTTCTGTTGAAGAGTCATACGGACTCGAAACGTTAACCGTGCTCCTCTCCGCATATGCTGTCAGACCTGCTGAGTTTTTCCAGGTATTTTTATTTTTATTTTTGACTAAAATACACATCATACCCAATAGCATCTGAAAGGATAGAGTATTTTTGTAGTTGGCTGTTTTGTTTAAAAAAAACACAAATTAGATCTATCTTGTTTGAGCCAACTCTATTAAGCAAGCCACTTAGAAATCATGACAAAGACCACGAGTATGCTGAAAGTTGATTATATTTTCTCTGACCTGAAAAAATACTATACTCATGTTGTATTTTATACATTCTATCATCCGTTGAAGGTATTCGAAACTTGAGAATAAAAACTACCAGTTCTACTTGTTTTTCTGCATCAGTGCCCCAAGCCTCGTTGTGCCTCATTCTCCAATACAACTACCGTCCAAACTGAACTTGGATAAACTGGAAATCTTCCGTTGATTAGATTGTTTAACTTTGGCTTTAATCGCCAGAGTATCTTCTATTTATGTTACAGCTTGGTAACTTTCTGATACTGTACACACAAAGGTGAGATGATCACATTCATACCTCATCGGGTGTGCATTATATCAGAGCTGAGGCGTTGTATACCATAAAGTATATATGAAAACTTCTAATTCTAATGATAGAGTATGGAGTTATTTAACTAACTATCCTTAATAAAGTGTCAAGTCACAAGTTTGACATAATAATGCCTTTCACGGGTTATTCCCCCCACCTGAAGTCCTCACGTCGGTGTAATAACAATTCCAATTCCACAATATAAATGCTGGAAAAACTCCGCAGATCTGACGGCATCTGTGGATAGGAAAACGGTTAACGTTTCAGGTCCAATACGGCTCTTCTTCCGAAACGTTAGCTGTTTTCCTCTCCACAGATGCTGCCAAGACCTGTCGAGTTTTTCCAACATCTTCTGTTTTCATTTCAGATTTTCAGCATCCGCAGTATTTTGCTTTTATAATTGCACAATGTTCTCTTAAGGGCAGGCAGAGGTTTCCCGTACAAAATGTTGGAACTGACGCATCTTGTTCCGCGCAGCACATTGGTCGCCTTAAAATAAATTCTACCCTGAAATTAAGGTTTTCAAAATGTAAGCGTTTTGAGGCCACTGCTTCAGAATACCATGAAAATTAGACCTTTGGCATAGACGCTGGCTTCAACATGTGCTACTCTGCAATCAATGGCTTGCCTAGTGAGAGGAAGTGCTGCTTAAGAAGCCGATGCAGACAGATGTCTGTCCTCACACAAGTATAAGAAAACCGAAGTCAATTTAACACAAGCGCAAGAATTCCAAATGATGCCCTGAAATTGGGGTGGGGGGCCGTGTAGTGATATACACCGTCATGAAATATTACATCTTGTAAACTTACCAGCCTCGAAGCTCGCTAATCGTTTTCCTCTGTGTTAAAATTGTTGGCCTGGGAATGACTTTTTTTTTTGTGGAACCAGTTTTCTTGTGATGATCTAATGAAGTTCCACCCAGTTGTACATTAAAAAGGGAGCGGCCTTCGTCGCAGGGAGAGAGTGAAAGGCGAACAGTATTCTCATTCAAAACTTCAGCAAAGGCTTTCCTTGTGTAAGCCTCCCACCTGGAAGCGGGGTGGGGGGCGATAGGTTTACCTTAATGAATATTTATCCCAGGTATTTTGAAACAATACTTTTCAAACTTTTCCGTGCGGTGAATCCTTCCCCCAACATCTAACTCAGTTGTTTAAGAAAGGTGTGTGAAAGAGAAACCAGGAAATTATAGACTTATTAGTCTGACACTTGCTGTGGGGAAATTATTGGAATCTATAATTAAAGGCAGAGGATTAGAGTTTCCGTTAGCGCAAAAAATGCGGAAACTCAAGCATAACGTATATTAACCATAAATTGAGTTTCTCCGATCTTTGATCCTGGTTTTAAAATCGTTTTACCTGACGCTGGCCACGCCCCCCATACTAAAACAGGGAGGAATGGTGAGTTTCTGAGGATTGCAGCCATTCGAGGAGGGTTTTCAAAATACTTAGTTCTGTTGAACCAGGTATTTGTATTTTTATTTTTATTTTTGTTTTGTCTTCAAAATGACCTCGTTTTATACAGCGCCCATGCACCAACAGGCACATTTTTAAAGCCTTAACGTATTAAAATATTTAAATGACTAAGAAACCGGTTAGTGTGCACCAATGAAACGAGAACATGATTCAGTATAGCTTTTAAGCTATTTTCAGTAATGTTTAAATCAGGTTAATTACAATTGGAGGATTAAGCACTCATTATTTTTGTACTAAACCTATTTTCAGCTGTATTAAAGGGAACCGAATTACCACTACTAAATACATCAATGAATATTTTTAATGCAGAGAAAAACATTCAAACAATTACAGTACATTCCATTACATTGTCCGATTGCACTGGTTCATGGGAAATTTTATGGCCCAAATTTTCCAGTCTCCGGACGACAGCAATAGATGCCCGTCAGGACCTCGTGGAAGGCCTGATACACAGACCTACATAGGGATTGCCCGGGAAGTTTAAACTTCTGATGGGCAATCCTTTGCTGCCTGGGACCCTGCATGAGTGTCTCCAATTCTGAGCTAGGGTCAGAGACTTGGGCTAGATCCACGCCACTTACTTTGATAGTTACCCAAGAAATGTTAAGAGATTTTAAACATTTATCCCACCTACCCACATCACCAACTCAACCACCTACCCATGTACTCACCCACCTATCCACCTCACCCATTCACTCATCCATTCAATCAGTTACCCACTCAACCACACACTGATCCATTCACTAACTCACACTCATTCATTATAACACTGGACTTTTAAGTACTTGCCAGAACACACCAGCTAGTGCCATAAAAAGGGGACATGTCCTCTTGTTCCCTCAACTCTACTCCACTTGCTGGAGTTAAACGGGAGACGCTGCACATTTCTTCTTCAGCAATGCGCAGTAGCATTGGATCAAGAAAATCTTCGTGGGCAGCGGCAATGAATCACAGAATTACAGGATTGTTACAGTGCAGAAGGAGGCCATTCACCCCATCCTGTCTGCGCCAGCTCTCTGAGCATTTTAACTTAGTGCCAATCCCCTGCCTTTTCCATGTAACCCTGCACATTGTTTCTATTTAACTAATAATCCAATGCCCTCTTGAAGGCTTCAGTTGAACCTGCCGCCACCACACTGCCAGGCACTGCATTCCAAACCCTAACTACTCGCTGTATGAAAAAAACATTTTCTCACCTTGCATTTGCTTCTTTTGCAAAACTCCTTAAAAATGTGCCTTCTGGTTCTCGATCCATTTATGAGCAGGAACAGTTTCTCCCTATCTATTCTGTCCGGACCCCTCATGATTTTGAAAACTTCTATCAAGTCTCCTCTTAGCTTTTTCCTCTCCAAGGAAAACAGTCCCAACTTCTCCAATCTTTCCTCATAACTGAAATGTCTCATCTCTGGAGCCATTCTCATAAACCTCTTTGCACCCTCTCGAATGCGTTCATATCCTTCCTATAGTGTGGTGCCCAGAACGCCCGCTGAGGTCTAACCAGTGTTTTATATAAGTTCATCATAACCTCCCTGCTCTTGTACTCTATGCCCCTATTAATGAAGCCTAGAATACTGTTTGCTGTAGAAACAGCTCCATCTATCTGACCTGTCCCTTTAATGACTTATGTACATATACACCCAGGTCTCTCTGCTCTTGCACGCTTGTTAGAATAGTATCCTTTATTTTATACAGTCTCTCCATGTTCTTCATACCAAAGTGTATCACCTCACACTTCTCCACGTTGAACTTCATCTGCCACTGTCTGCCCACTCCACCAATGTGTTAATGTCCTTTTGAAGTTCTACACTGTCCTCCTCACAGTTTACAAATCTCCCAAGTTTTGCGTCATCCATAAACTTTGAAACTGTGCCCTGCTCACCAAGATCTAGATCATTTATATATATATCGGGAAAAGCAAGAGTCCCAATACCGACCTCTGGGGCACTCCACTACAAACCATCTTCCAGCCTGAAAAATACCCATTAACCATTGCACTGTTTCCTGTCCTTCAGCCAATTTTGTATCCATTATGTGCTGTGCACAGCATTGTTGCTGACCGGAAGATTCAGGCCTATGTTTGTGATTCTGCAAATGCATCTGAGCAGAAACTTGCGCTATAATCTAATCAGCGCAATTTCAAGCACGATTTGTGCCCAATTCATCAATTTATTTTGCCCAATTTATTTGTGCCCAACTGTGCCCAAAGCAGAGTGACTGAGCACATAGAGAAACTTATTCTGATTATAGAGAGCCAACTGGGATTTGCAACAGGATGATCATATGTAACAAGCCTAACTGAGGTTTTGTGAGAAGGTAACTAATGTAGTAGACAGGGGAATGTCAATAGATGTGGTTTATGCGGACTCCCAGAGGCATTTGATAAGACATAAGATACTGCAGCTAAAGTTAAAGCTCATTAAATTGTAGGTGACTTTTTGTCTTTGTTAGGTGGTAGAATACAGAAAGTAGAACCAATAGGCATCTACTCAAAGTGACTTGTATCCCACAAGGATCTGTGCTAGGGACTCAAGTGTTCACTATATTTGTTAATGACATAGGCAATAGAAAGTTATTTAACTATGTTTGCCAAACACACAAAGATTGGTGGTACATTCAGTGTCGTAGACAGGAACATAAAATTACAAAGAAACATTGATAGATTAAGTGAATGGGAAAATCTGTGGCAGATGGATTTCAATACAGGTAAGTGTGAGATCATCCACTTTGGACTAATAAAGGGTCAATCCCAGTACTTTTTAAATGACAGGAAGCCAGATACAGCATAGGTCCAAAAAGATTTAGGGGTCCATAAACACAGGTCACTAAAGTGCAGTGGTCAGGTACAAATAATAATCAAAAAGGCGAATGGAATGTTAGTCTTTATATATACTTGGTTAGAGTACAAAGCAAAGGAAGTTTTGTTACAGTTATACAAAACCTTGATATGACCACATCTGGAGTACTATGTACAATTCTGGGCACTGCACCTTAGAAAGGAAGGATATATTGGCTTTGGAAGGTCTGCAGTGCAGATTCACCAGAATGTTACCAGGGCTCCATGGCTTAGATTATGAAAAGAGATTAAGTAAGCGAGGCTTGTAATCCATGGAATATAAAAGGTTAAATGGTGATTTGATTGAGGATTTTTGAAATAGATTGACGGGGAAGAAAGAACCTTTTTCTGATGGGAGGGAGTCCAGGAGAAGGGAACGGAACCTTAAAATCAGAGTGAGGCCATTCAGGAGAGAAGCTAGGAAACAGTTCTTCATACAAAGGTTTGCAGAAGTGTGGAGCTCTCTCCCACAAGAAGCAGTAAATAATACCTCAATTCGTTATTGGATCTTGTAATGGGGAATGAACCAGAGCAGGTAAGAGAAGTAAAAATACGGAGCATCTAGGCAATAGTGGCTATTATGTAATACACTTTAAGATGATGATAACAAAGAACTTTATGATAAAAATCCTCAAATTAATATATTGGAGAAAATCTGATTGTGTGGGGCTGAAAATAGAACTTGGGAAAATAAAATAGGCAACTATATTAGCAAACAGAAATGTAGACAACAATGGGAAATATTTAGAATGGTGTTCAACAGAGTGCAGGGAAAATATATTCTGCTAAAAGGAAAGAACGAACTAAACACTCGAGGGACTCCATGGACGAATACAAACATAAGGGAACAATTGAGGATTAGGAAAGAGGCATATATTAAGTACATAGACAGCAGAGGAGTGCATTCCAAGAGAGAATATGGAGAGATTAAGAGAGAAGTTAAAAGAGGAACAATTAAATTATCAAGGAACATAAAACAAAAGAATAAAATATTCTACAGGCACATCAATAAAAAAGGAAGACCGTGATGGGAAGAGATAGGCAGGATAACACCACAAGGAACAATAGTGGGATGGCAGAAATATTAAATAAATATTTCACCTTGGTATTTACCAGGGAGATAGAATGAGTAGACATGACATTGAATAATGAGATGAGTAACAAGATAAATGCATTTAAAATAAAATGGGGATGTATTGAATAAACTAAACAAACTCAAAAAGAGGATAAAGCTCCTGGTCTGGATGGATTGCATCCACATGTTTTAAAAGAATCTGGGGAGGACACAGCAGAGGCATTACTACTCATATTTAATCATTTCTTGGAAGAAAGGTGGAGTGCTAGAGCACTAGCAGATAACTAATGTATTTTCTATATTAATGAAGAGGGACAGAACATGTCCAGGGAATTATAGACCTGTCATCTTACCATCAGTGTAGGAAAAATAATGGAATCATTCCTAAAGAAGAGAATAAAAGAAAATCTAGAATTGAAAAATATTAAAATAGTCAGCCTGGATTTCATATGGGAAAATCTTGCTAAGCCAATTTTATTGATCTTTTTGAGGAGGCAACAAAGAAATTACACAAGGTAATGCAGAAGATGTAATTTAGCTGATAATCAAAACGTGTTCGATAAGGTGCCACATAATAGACAATGTGGAGTCAGGGGACAAGTGGTAGAATTGCTAGTTGGCTTCAAGACAGAAAGCAGAGAGTGGGAATAAAGGGTAGTTGTTCAGAGTGGCAGAAGGTGGGAAGTGGTATTTCACAAAGGTCAGTGCTGGGACCAATTTACATTAACAATTTGGACTTTGGAATCAAACCACAATTTCTAGATGACACCCATGTTTATAGTACATGCTTATTATCTGAATTCTCTCCTTCCTTATTTCCATAGATTAATATCATAACAAATGTACCCTATGTTTTTTGTAGTGCACGACCGATTTGTTTAAGCGTGTAGGTCCTTTAAATTATTTGCACAGGCATGCACGTGTGGTAACTTGAAGGGGTCAATTTGTGTGCTGGTCGTGCAGGAACCTTTGGGTTTTGCAGCTTAGAGGGAACATTGCTCTTAATTCAACTTTGAAGATTGCAAAACATTATTTCTTTGACCACATTTTTCTTTTTTGACATTACAAAAGTCACTAACATTATTTCAAAAGTATTTCATTGGCTGTAAAGCACTTTGGGACATCCTGAGGGGAAATGTTAAGCATTATTTTGTATTGTTTTGTTTAAACACTGGACTACAATGTGCCTGGGCGGTTGAAAGATCTCATATTCCCATAGGGGTTACTAATCTTTGTCTATAACTAAGAAGATATGAAGGCGATGTCTCTGACTAGAAGTTTGACTTTTTTATTGTAATTGGTAATGGATATCACTGAATGTTAATCTCATTTGTAGCTCTTGAACAATGAGTTCTCCCAAGATATGTCTGATGCACAAAATATTGCAAATCTCCCCTTTGTTCCTTCCAAAACTGGTTTTACTTTTAATACCTGTTCTCAAAAGGAATCTGGATCAGGCATCTCCAGACATAATGAACCATCACCTGGCATGCTGCCATTTTAATTACATTGAGTTTATGTTACAGTCATTGACATACTTCTGACACCTGAGGAGTTTTATTACTTTACTAATGGATCTCCAGTGATCTTGCTCACTGTAAGTCTGTGGTTTCACTGTTTTACAACACTGTTTACACAATGCAGGGATAACATCAAGGACACAGGTTTAAAGTAATTGACTATCTTAAATCCTATTATTATTAATTATCATTTTGGGATTGTATTGGTGCTTTGAGAGTTAAATTTAACGTTCCTTTTTTTTCTCTAGTGTTTATTTTTACTAATTTACCTACATATTTAGTTTTATTGCCTTACAATTATTAAAGGAGAGAATACAAACAAAATTATATGCCAGATTGCTATTTGGGATTAGATAGCTAGTATTTAGTAGTATTAGATAGGAGGAGTGAGTTCAATGGACTTTGGGGGCACCACTGTGTTATGATAGCAATGGTAACACTTTAAGGGGATCCTGGGGTTTGGGGGTGAGGTCCTGAAGTTTTAGAAAACTGCAGAGTAACTGCCAGATTATTGCAGTATAAGGAGTCCAGTGTTGTTATTCCACAATGGAGGCAAACTGAAGTTTGATAGAACAATTGAGGATGAACCTGAGGTTTGGTGCAACTAAGAGTTGGATCTGTGATTTGGCTCAATGATTCCAGGTCACTGTCCAAAGAAGACACAACGTAGATCTGACAACATTGGGTGAAGACGATTCTATGCTTGGCAATACTAGTTTGTGACTTTCTAAGAGTTATTTGTGAGCATAGAATTTGGTATTCTGAAATTGGTTCCTACATGCATATCCCTGTGTTCCTACATGTATATCTCTCTTTCTGCTTCACAGCTGTAACAAAATGTAAATATTCTAATTATTAACAGTAAAAACAACTAATAAATAGAACTCATTTTCTTTTCAAAATTCAACCAATTTTTTAAAATGTAAAAAATTGAAATTAGAATGGAAAAGCATACTATTTCCCTTTTCACTGGCCCTCTGTATCACAACTGTCAGTAATTAGAGTGTTTTACCTTTTATAACTGTCAAAAAATACATGTGATAATCAAGCGATAATTAATAATTGTTTCCTTCAAAATTCAACTTTTTGTGGAGATTTAACTCAAATTACAATTAAATAATATCTTTCTCAGCGTAATGACCTTTCTGATGAATATAGAACATAAACATGAGCTACTACAGGTGAGGAATCAGGGGTAGTTCATTTCTTTTAAAAGAGACATTATAAACTTTGTCCAGAATAAAGTCTTTGCTGTTTGTTCTTTAGATTTTCTTCAAATAATTTGGGAAAGTGATCCTAATACAAACTTCTGGAAGCTTGGCTTCTGAATAATACTGATGCATCATGGGAAATGTTGCACATAGGACGATCTGCCATTAGTTAATATTTCACAGACCTGGATCAAAATATCAAGTCCAAGCCTAGGCAAGAGACAGAGAGCTTCAAGTAAAAACTTTAATGAATGTATTAAACCACTTAAATAAAATTTAATGGATAAAGTTAGACCCGTTATTGTGATAAAATGTAACTGCTGGATGTTTTATTTTGTCCAAATCTTTATTTTGCACTTTATAATTTTCAGTTAATGAGAGAAAAGGACAGATGAAATATTTGCAAAAAATATTTTGGATGAAGTGGTGGGAGCTGTGGCAAAAACGTCAAAAAGCTAACATTGAAATGTAACACAAAAGTGTGAACAAAGGGAGTGTTTACATAGTAGTTTTTAAATTCAGTCTGTGACCCATTTACAAATTTAATATACTATACATGGAGGTTACCATTGACCAGAAACTTAACTGGACCAGCCATAGAAATACTATGGCTGCAGTAGCTGGTCAGAGGCTGGGAATTCTGCAGTGAGTAACTCACTTCCTGACTCCCCAAAGTCTGTCCGGCATCTACAAGGCCAAAGTCAAAAGTGTGATCGAATACTCTCCACTTGCCCAGATGAACGCAGGTCCAACAAGCTCAACACCATCCAGGACAAAGCCGCCTGCTTGATCATCAGCCCATTCACCACCTTAATCATTCACTCCCTCTACCACCAGCGGACAGTGGCAGCAGTGTACAATATCTACAAGATGCACTACAGCAACTCTTCAAGGTTTCTTTGACAGCACCTTCCAAATCTGTGACCTCTACCACCTAGAAGGGCAAAGACAGCAGGTATATGGAAATGCCACCACCTGCAAGAGCTCACCCCCCCCCCCTCCCCAAAAGCTACACATCATCCTGACTTGGACCTATGTCATCATTCCTTCACTGTCCCTGGGTCAAAATGCCCTCCTTAACAGAACTGTTGTTCCTACACCACATGGGCTGCACCGCATGGTTCAAGAAGGCGGCTCGCCAACACCCTCTCAAGGGCAATTAGGGATGGGCAACAAATGCTGGCCTTGCAGCGAGACTCACATCCCATGACAGAATAAAAATAAAGTTATTAGTTTGTTTCAGTATCAGAGTGCGTAACCTGAAAATCTTAAAAAATGGTTAGTCAGAAGAAACTGGAATTTCCCTGGACCAATCAACATTCTAAAGGTGAATACAAAATGTTGTGTCACCTGAGTTGTAGAATTGTCCCCTCGGAAACTTTAGGTCAAACATTCATCAATCTGTAAGACATCACCCATTTTCTTTTTCAGTGTTTAATCATCACCTAGCAGTCAGTCACATTAGAGCCAAAGAGTGGTTCTGATTGGCTAAAATAGCATAATCAATCTGTAGTTAATAACGCATTAGAATGGGGATTAGCATGATATAAGCATGATTAACATGATATTAGCATGATTTGTTTCCACATTTGTTTCCACATAAAGCAATGAGTGGGTCAACAATCATGGTACAATAGTTAAAAATGCTTTAGGTATTATGCTTGCCTATAGTGGAAGTGTGATAAACTTGACGGAAAATAGAACTAACACTGAACAAAGGTGTATGCAACTTAAACTGACAAAGTAAGCAACTTCTAGACATGCTAAGTATTTACCTGTAAAGTTTCATTCCACTTTGACAGCCGTTATGGAATCCATTTTTTTCTGTGTCCCTGTGTGCCAAATTAGCAGATGATGGTGATTGTAACAGTTAAGTTACAGGATGTTCCACTGCTTGTTACATTTGTTCCTGCCTAGTAACAAGGTTACCTAGTAACTCATGTTTTGATAGGTTACCAGACCAGATCAGTTGAAGGGTCAGTGAGCAGTCAGTATTTTGGTAAGTCAGCCAGCAGATGTCCCAGCTGAGGGACACTGACAAGGGACAGCAACAGGTTCCAGATAAGTTAACAGAAAGGAGCAGAGAAACTGGCTCCAAGTTAGAGAAATTGCTGCAGGGAGCAGGCTTCAAGTGAAATTGGCTTGAGAGAAGCCTGGAAGATCCATAAAGGCAGTCAAAGGTTGGTGACTCCATGCTATGGGCCGCTGGAGCAACGGTACCCCTTTGGAGCAATGGTGTTTGCTTGGTGCGGCTGAAGATCTGAAATTGTGCTTGTAAGTTGATGCTTGAGTGTACTCAGGAATCCAGGGAAATGGAATCTTGGAAGGTGACATTGAAGCCCTACAAGATTGGCCATCATTGAAGCTGTCTGATTTGGAGTGACATTCAGAGGGAATTCCAAGCCAAGATCGTCAAAGGTGAAGATTGGAAACCTTTTGAGAAAGACAGAGTTTCAGTGAGATTGGTTGACTCACAGCGTGAGTAATATTGTAATATCGCTTTAAGAGTGATGTCCCTTTAAGAAGCTCAATATGCAGATAAGCTTGGATGTCATCATGTGACCAGGAGCCACGATCTTTCTCTGCATTGTACGCTGGACAACAGGATGTGTCTAGAGATTGTTCTATTGATTTAGCTGTAAAT
Organism: Cetorhinus maximus; assembly: GCF_964194155.1. Classification (NCBI taxonomy): domain Eukaryota; kingdom Metazoa; phylum Chordata; class Chondrichthyes; order Lamniformes; family Cetorhinidae; genus Cetorhinus; species Cetorhinus maximus. Next base: position 42,398,782 of record NC_135896.1, on the reverse strand, counting down.
AAACCCCACCAGAGATCCTCAAGCAAATGGAATCCACGTACCTCATTTGTGTTACATATAGATAGCACAAGGATATCACTACATGGTGTACAGCAGTGATTGTTCTCTTTGAAGTGAAAAAGCAGAACAAAGGATACAAGCTTGAAGACCAAGGGGAGAAACAGCAGACAAGGTTAAAAAGCGCTCTTGAAATTCCCACGGTACAGAAAACAAGCATCAAAAACCAAAGAAACAAGGCTCACTTACTTCACAAACTGTAAGTACCTTTGGGCTGGACAAATACGGGCAAGCAGCCAACTGCTTCAGGATCGCAATACTTAAAGTAAAGGGCAGGTGGAACAAAGCTGAGGGTACAGAGTTAAATACAAAATGAAAAATAGAAAAGGCACACCAGAGACAGTGCTGAAGGCACACAAGGAGTGCACAAAGTACATTATAAAACAAAAGGAAAAGTAAAAAGGAGAGAGCAGCAGGAACACTGCTGGAGCCACCGCGAAGCTGCCCTACATTCTAAGATCTGTGCAAGGTGTGCAGTGCAAAAGAACACTGGGTCCACCCATGCAAGAAATCTGGCTCCAGAGACGCAGCCAGGGGGCAAAATAGGACGTAAACATACAAAAGGCAGGTGCAGCAGCATGGCAACAGCAGCAAGGAGAACAGCAGAGACCTACGCAAACACAAGCTGATACACAAAGTTCACAGCAAGACAGACCCAAGACGAGACCCAGAGTGGAACAGCTTTCAACCAGAGGACAAACAGACTTTCCACATTGTCAATGTAACACATTGCGTGAATGAAGTAAGATCACTGGAAGCTTTTGTCACTATCGTCTTATGCCCAAAGAAAGTTGGCAAACATAAACTTAAGACCAAGATTGACACAGGAGCTAGCATAAATATCCTACCAGTCCGAAACCTGAAGAACGTGTACCTGGACTGTTGGAAATCAATGGTACAACCGACACTTGTGAAATTGACTGCATATAATGGGTCACCAATCCCTTGCATTGGTACAGTAACAGTGCAATGCAGCTATGGCAATTCAGCGTGGAAATCACAATTTTTTTGCTTGGTAGACATAAGAAGACCAGCAGTGGCAGGACTACCAGCATGTACGGATCTCAACATTGTGACTATCCATGAGATCACCAAGGTACCAATGGCAGCAGAAGGGACCAAGAACACCCGCTTGAGTCGGTCCAGGAGCTACAACAATTGTACCTGGACAGGTTCGATGCCATAGGAGGTTTCAAAGATGATGCTGTACTACACCTCAGAGAAGACGCAATTCTGCCAATCGACCCTCCCAGAAAGTGCAGTGTTCACATACAAGAAAAGCTGAAGTGTGAGCTGGATGATACGGAAGACAATGGCATCATCTGCCATGTGTATCACTGCACAGATTGATGTAGTTCAATTACATGCATTCTAAAGAAGGACAATGCAATCAGGATATGTCGAGACCTGAGACATCTAAACCTTTCCTTAAAGAGATGCCCATACAAGATTCCAACACTGAAGGAACTGAATCCCAGGTTCATGAGAGTTAAATTCTTCTCCAAGTTGGATGCCAAACATGGATATTGGTTTTAGCTAAGGAATCTCAGCAAGTCACCACCTTCAGAAGATATTGCTTCCAGAGATGACCTTTCAGCTTATTTATCAGTTAAAATCTGTTCCAGCAGCATATGGACAGAATCAAAGAAAACGTGCCTGGATGTATATGCATCACCAATGATATCGCAGTGATGGGCAAAACCAATGAAGGGCATGATCAAATTCTTCACTCACTGATGGCAGGAGCCTGCCATGAGGGGCTCATCTTCAACAGCAGGAAGCGCCAGGTGAATGTGAGTCAGATAAATTTCTTTGGCTCCACCTATTCACGTTGCGGAATCCGTCCTGATCCAGGCAAAGTCGAAGATGTCAGACACATGCCTACCACACAGGACAAAGAAGAACTACAGAGATGCCTTGGATTTTTCAACTTCTTGGCACCATACTTTTGGAACTTTTCTGACAAAGCATCGTCATTGAGACAGCTACTGAAGAAAGACGTACCATACGTATGGCAGGAGGACCACCAACTTATGTTCGAGTCTCTCAATCATTGTCAGCAGATACCTGCACCCTACAGTACTATGATCCAAGGAAGAAGACAATCCTGAATTCAAAGCCTCGCAGAAAAGACTAGGAGCGTGCATCATGCAAGATGGCAAACCAATCACAGTCAGATCCAAAAGCCTATCTCAAGCACAATCCATTTACTCTAACATATAGCGTGAGACACTCGCTCTGGTATTTGGGATCACAAGGTTCCACACTTACCTGTCCGGTAAGCAGTTCACTGTAGAAACCCAACACAAGCCAGTGGAGATGATCTGGCGCAAACCACTGACTAGTGCACCGCCTTGACTACAACAACTCCTCGTAAAAGTACAGGGGTACGACTTTGACGTCTGCTACAAAACTGGTACCAAAATGGTCACCTCGGACACCCTGAGCAGATTGATATTACATTGGATCTACAAGTAGACAGCATGGATGTTGAGGTGGAGGATGTGCTCAAAATCGATCTACTACATTTTGGTCAGCACAAGTGCGACCAATTTCAATCAGAAACAACCAATGATCTGCAACTGAAGGCACTGTTGAAAGCTATCATAGAAGGGTGGCCCGACATGATAAAAGAGATGCCAGCCAGCCTCAGATGTTTCTGGCCGTACAGGGATGAACTTGGTATCTGGAGAGGCATAATTTTCAAAGGGAAACAAGTACTTGTGCCTGAAGCTCTCCAACAGGACATATTGTCAAAACTATACCAAGGACATATGGACAAAGAGCGGGTGAGATAACTGGCACGTGATACAGCCTATTGGCCAGGGATTAACTGTGATATCAAGAAGTTAGTGAGGGTGTGTGAGGCATGCCAGAGCCACCAGCCAGAACAATGTAAAGAACCTCTATGTCCTCATGAGGTTCTGTCAGTTCCTTGGTCCAAAATCGCCACTATTTGCCATAAATGGAGATGAATTTATCTTAGTAACCAATTACTTCTCCAAATTTCAAATCATCAGGCAGGCAAGGGGCACGTCAAGTGCGTCCATAGCAGACACATTGGATGCAATATTCAGTCTGTTCAGTGCACCTGATGCAATCATTTTGGACAATGGGCCACAGTATACGGGCCGACCTTTCAGGGACATGTGTGCAAAATGGGGCGTGAACCATGTGACATCCTCACCACACCACCTCCGATCTAAAGACCAAGCCGAGCAGATGGTCCACACCATCAAATCACTTATCCTGAAGTGTAGGACAACAAAACAAGATTTTTGTTATACCTCCAAGCTATACCTCTGGGTATGCGTTTACCATCACCAGCAGAGATCATTTTTGGAAGGCAAGTGAGAACGATCTTGCCAAGCCATCAGCTAGCCAAATTCTCCGAGGTGCAGGATGCACTTCTCGAAAAACAAGATGAGCTGAAGATGATGCATGACCGGCATGAAGGTGCGGAGCTACCTCAGCTAAATGTAGGACAAAAGGTCAGGGTCGCACACACCACAATGGGAACACGGGTACCCGCAGAGATATCCAAAGTGTGTAATGAGCTCAGGTCTTATGAAGTCACAACATCCAACAGAGCAGCGTTGAGGGAGAACAGAAGCCAGCTAAGAGAAATGCACAACACGCCAATTGTGCACAGCCGACACAAAAGAACACACCCAGACAATGACAATGGGGTGGAAGAGCAGGACAATAACCAAAACACCGACAACACAACTGCGAATCAAGATCAGCCAAGGGCAAAACCCACATCTCCAGAAGGTAACACTGTAACAAGATCTGCAAGAGTTGTTAAACCACCAAAATGATATATGGACTCCTAGACCCCCAAACTCATAAATTTTACAATCAATATTTTTGTACTCATAAAGCTTACAATCCCTATCTCTGCATAACCAAGTTTACTATTACTTAGTGTCTATGGCCGGCATTTTCCGTGCCCACTGGGGTTGGACGTGTCCGGTGATGTGAGCGAGAAGGCCAAAAATCGGTTTCATGACGTCGTTAAACCAGTTTGCGACCGTCCACTCAGCCCATTAATGTCAGGCCATATTCCCCGTCATCAGAGTCAGGAACCTCATTGTAATACATCAGCATATCATTATAAGGCCAACCCACTGGACTTATCCCCCTCTGCTGGATTGTCCACCCACGTCAGTGGGAAAACACGCCAGTGTAGAACATGTATAACTTGTGTAGAACTTGACAAGTGTGATGTGCAAAAGTTGGGATTTACCGCCAGGGCCTTGCTCTCATCGCGGACATCCGAGGAGCAGAAATGCTGGATCCTGACAGCAATGGGATCCTGAAGGAATGTCCATGGCATGCTGGTGGATTCTCATGGACATGGCTCCACTGCGAAGCAGCTCACGGAAGGTGGAAAGTCACCATTGATGGAGGAAGAAGTGAGGGTGCCTGAGGGTGTCAAGAGGGGGAAGGTGTAAAGCTGGAGAAAGAAGTGAGGCTAGAGAAAGAGGTAAGACTGGAAGAAGGAGTTGGGAGGGGGGAAGGACTAAGGGTGGCAGAAGAAGTAAGGGTGTCTGAGGGAGTCAAGAAGGGGGAGGGACTAAGCAGGGGAGAGGTCCGGGCGGGGGGGGGGGGGGGTGTTGCGAGGATTAATGGGGTCGAAGGGCTTCTTGGGGGGATGGGGCCTGGAGGGGAGGAATGGATTCCAGGGTGGGAAGGGGTCCAGAGGGGAGAATGTCCAGGTGAATGTGCAAGGGAGGGATCTGTTTGGTCCATGACTGTCCCCTGGGGAGCAAAGTGAGGGTGGGATAGTATGAGGGAATGGTGAGAATGACTGAGGGTAGAGTGAGGCGGGAGGATGAGGGTTCAATGGTAGTGGTAGAAGGGACGGCGAGGGTGGTTTGTGGGGACTTGGAGGCAGACACAGGCCCTGGGGGTGGGAAGGAGGAAATGGGGGAGGTTAATGTGGATGGGGTGGGATTTTCAGGAAGGAAAGGAACATGCACATTCACCTGGACACCCCCGAAGGAAAAGGATTGTGGCTGGTAGGTCACGGAGGGGAGGTGGAAGGTGATGCTGGGGTCAACTGTGATGGGGAGAGGAAATGGGTGACTGGAGGAGGGCAAAAGACGGGAGAGCACACAAAAAGACAAATTCAGATCATGCTGTACAAATCGAAAGCGAAACGAGAGCCATGGTGGGCGGGATCAGATGCTGCATGGGAGTGTGATCAGTGGGTGGGCGGAGATGCAGGTCAGCTCAGATGGACAACTGAAAGAGAACCCCAGCCAGCAGCATTGAAAATACTCAGGACACTGAGGTGAGTGTGATACATGAAGGATCCGTGTGCGTGGGAGAGTGCTTGCACAAGGCTCCGAAAGGCCCTGCCACACACACACACTTCTCCCTCCAGAATGACTTGTTGGTCAGCTGCTCCCTCTGCAGTGACAGAGGATGATGTTGAGGGGCTCACAGGCAAAGGGAACTTGGAGGGAGAGGTCAGACTCTGGGATTTCTGAGTGGATGACCCGGGGGTGTCCAGCTGCCGCTCCTCCTTCCTTCAGGTGTCCAGGGGCCCCGGCCTGACTACTCGAAGTGAAGGAGCACCTGGAGGGATGTTGAGGTATCCCGTTTCCCTCTCTCGCTGCCACTGCAGGAACTCAAGCATGACTCCCACGATGGAGTGCAGGTCTGCATACATCACCGTGTTCTGCTGGACCAGGGTCTCCATGGTGTCCGCCATCTTCCCCATGGAGATCTCCATACATGCACATCTGGGCACCACTTCATCAGAGAGCAGGCGGACTCCTCCAAATCACGTGCCACTCTGCTGAGTGTTTCCAACAGCTCTGTGTGATGTTCTTCTTTACAGCAGTCATGGGCTGGAAGCACTGAGAGGTGTCCACACGGCTGGACTTTAAATATGGTGCCCAGTGTGCTGAAGCGGCGAGGTGATGGCGTGGCGGGCAAATAAGAGCCCATCTATCATGGAAATGGTGTGTTTCCTGGGAATGCATAAATAACGCGGTGTGTTTGGGATGATACAGAGTGAAAAGCCGCCATTGCGGCTGGTGGGTAAAACAACATTTTACTTGCCCACTATCGCACTTAGTGTAAATGTGGGACAATTCTGCCCTAAGTGTCTCACTTGTAAGGTACAAGATGTATCTTTGGGAAAAAAAGGGGATTTTGTAATATTGCTTTAAGAATGATGTCCCTTTAAGAAGCTCAACATGCAGATGAGCCAGATACCGGGATGTCATCATGTGACCAGGAGCCATGGCCCCTCTCTGCACTGTAGTACCACTCCTGGAAACCAAGAACTGTGATTGTACTCAAAAGAGTTGCAATCTGTGACTGTTGATAACTCGATAGTACCCTGGACAACAGGATGTGTCTAGAGATTGCGCTACTGCTTTAGCTGTAAATAAACCCCACCAGAGATCTTCAAGCAAACAGAATTCATGTATCTTATTTGTGTTACATGTAGATAGCTCAAGGATATCACTACAACTAACTTCTCGGGTGCTGCTGAGAAACCCGTGGAATCCATTTTGGCCACATCATTGTGTAGGGTGGTGTGTTTGACCACAGTGGACTTGTTAATTCACATCTACCTCATATTTACCCTAAATGCTGGAGTATAAGGTAAATATTGTAAATTGTTTTATCTTTTCGACCTTGTATAGTAAGTTTATTTTTGTTTGTTCAAAGCCCATGAAATCTTATGGCTTTATTCACTAAGTGCCTTGAAACTCAAACTTTGTCTACTTTAAACAAAACATTATTGGTTCCTAACCAGATCTCACCAACAGCTTGGGGTCTGGCCAAGGATTGTAACATAGTGAGCATCACTATAAGAATGCTTTTGCTTGGGCATAATGATTACCTCTGAGATTTCAAGCATAATGTTTAATTTATAACGTTTATTGAAGTAATGGGCTTCTCAACCCTATGCAGCAAAATGGTGATGGATTTTGCATGAAAGGAGCGAGAGAGTCAGCTACATTGTTTAAAAAAAGCTCCTTATTGGAAGTAAGCAATACAAAGAGGTTCCTAAATGAAGGGAGGTTGGAAACTATTGTTGATGGGATGGGTTTATGCAACATGAAATTCCAAATCATGGCAGAAAGTTATTGCAGTTGATTCGCTGAGAAAATGCTAAAACAAACAAGCTGTTTATTAATCATTTCCTTATTAGTGATAGATTTATTAAATCTTTATAAACTTTTTTTTAATGTGTGGTAACTGTACATTCAGCACTTATGGTGTTGAATTTTACTTGGGGAGCAGGGACCCTGCTTCCCGGCATAAAGGTTGTTGGCAGGCCCATCTGCACTTGCTGGCTTGAGGATTAGTGTTTCGTTGTGTGATGGGGTCTAGACAGGGGTTTTGGGGATTGTCTATTCTCTCAAAGTGTGCTGCTCGAACCTGTAATTTCTCAAAACCATTACTCTTTTATTTACAGCATGTTTTATCATGAGGCTGGAGCTTCTCCTCCTTCCAGATATCTCTTCTCAGTCATTATTACAGCAGCATCACGTATGCTTCTGATGATGACGCTTTGCTCTACAATTAGCACCTCATCTTTTGGTTAGGCACTTCACAGCCTTCCAGAACCAACATTGAATGCAGCAATTTCAGTTCATAACTTTTGCACCAACCACAATGCTGCCCCCAACACACATACTTTTGTTTTGCTTTTTTGTTTTCTTTTGCTTTTGGATAGCAGCTGTTGGTGATTTTGCTTTTCCCTTTTACACCTCCTGCTAGACCCACCTTTTGGTTCTTTACTTGCCCCATTATGATCTCCTTTTGCTTTGCACCATCATCCCTTTTGCCATTTAATCTTTCCTGCCTTCTATCCTATCACAGACCTCCCCTTTTGTTCTTCCCCCTCCACCTATCCCTACTCCTGCCCTATACTTGCTCAAAAGCTGTTACATCTCTAACTTTTTCCAGTTCTGATGAAAGGATATTGTCTTGAAATATTAATGTTGCCTCTCTCTCCACAGATGCTGCCAGACCTGCTGAATATTTCCAGCATTTTTTTGTTTTATTATACAGGCACGCAGCATTTCCTGAAATGAAGAGATCAGAATAAATGGCATATAAACCAACAGTCAAAAGCAAGTGAAACCAAGTCAATACTGTTTATCGATAGGAGTTTGCTTTTGAAAAAGCATGTTGTTTGTAGACTTAACAATTTCTGATTAAGCTGTCTGCTGAATAGGTAATTTGTTAGCAATTCATTAATTCAATAAATTAGTTGTTGAGAAAATACTGGCAGAACTGATAAATAAAACAATGACATCTATTTGAGTTAACTAAATTCTGAATTTTCTGGATCTGTTGTAGTCCCTTGCATAAAGTCAGAAGGTTCTTATTAAATATTGAATCCTCTTGAAACTCTGAGGACTTGCATTACATGCTGACAAAATGTGGTCAAAGGCCCAATGATGGATGCTGTCCAGTTCTTATACTGATAAAACACAACAATGAACAATCCTGGTATACTTAACATATCATTCAAGCACTTACATCAACTTTGTTGAGTGATCATCACAATATTAGTGAAATATATAAAAAAGCATCAAAATATGTTAATTCTGCTACATTATTTGCTAATACAGCAATATATTTTGCTTAAATATTCATTTCTATCATTTCTACGATGGAAACGGAATAGCCACTGGATTTTTATGTAAAAGCTGACCATTCAGCTCAAACTGTCTATTCTAGTGTTTTATATTCCACACAAGCATCCTCCCACTGTAATTACCTGCTCATACTGCTCCCTATTCCTTTCTGATGCTTCAAATGCATCAAAAGCTATTTGCTTTAGTAATTCCATGAGGGAGTGAGTTCCTCATTCTCATCACTCTCTGTATAAAGGAACTCCTCCTAAATTCTTTATTTGATCACTTAATGGCTACCTTATAATTTTGACCACTTGTTCTGGACTCACCCCAAAGTGAAAACTTTTTCTCCATTTTATCAAACTCCTTCATAATTTTACAGACCTCTGTTAATCTCTCTTCATTTAGAGAAAAGAATCCCATCCTGCTTATTCTTTCCTGATAGTTTAGATAGTTTAGAAATTCTATATTAAAATGAAAAGTTTGCATTCACCCATTCATACATGTACTTAATAGACTGCATGGTAATAAGTTAAAAGATATGTTTATCCTTTATGTAAACATTCTAAATGTTGCCACTGCTCGATAACAAGAAAAAATTAATCAGGTTAACTAGAATGTAGATTGAAATTGAATTTTTTGGCAACTGTCTACTCTCAACTATTTCCTCATGGAGAAGAAGCAGCAACGGCTAGATGCTTCCTCTTAAAGAAGGAGGGTACAACCAGCAAGTAACCACTATTAAGCACTTCGTAGCCGTCAGTTCCAAAATGGAGTTGGAAGACCTAAGTATACATGCCAACTCTTGTGAATGTATCTCAAAATCACAGTATCATAGAATCTTTACAGTGCAGGGGGAGACCATTCGGCCCATTGGGTCTACACCAGTTCCTCGAATGAGCAATTTACTTAGTGCCATTCTCCTGCCTTCTCCCCAAAACACTGCACATTCTTCCTTTTCAAACAACAGCCTAATTTCCTTTTAAATACCTCAATTGAACCTGCCTTCACCACACCGTTAGGCAGTGCATTCAGACCTTAACCACTCGCTGCGTGAAAAAGTTTTTTCTCGTATCGCTTTTGCTTCTTTTGCAAAGTACCTTAAATCTGTGCCCTCACCTTCTTGATCCTTTCACAAGTAGGAACAGCTCCTCCCTATCTATCCTGTCCAGATCCTTCATGATTTTGTTTACCTCTATCAAATCCCCTCTCAGCTTTCTTTTCCTCAAGGGGAAATAGTCCCAAATTCTTCAATCTGTCTTCACAACTGAAGTTCCTAATTCCTGGAACCATTCTCATTAATCTTTTCTGCACTTTTTCCAACACCTTCACATTTTTCCTAAAATGCGATGCCCAGAATTGATTGCAATGCTCCAGCTGAGGCCGAAGTAGTGTCTTATGCAAGTTCAACATAACATCCTTATTCTATGCCTCTATTAATAAAGCTTAGGATACTGTATGCTTTATTAACTGTGCTCTCAACCCGCCACCTTCAATGACTGATGCACACGTACATCCAGGTCCCTCTGTTCCTGCACCCCTTTTAGAGTTGTACCGTTAGGAAATAGAGATAATTTAAGTAAATTATATTTGTATTTGTGGGTGTTAGGAGTGAGTTTTAGCTTTAAAGTTTAAGTTTGATTTGTATTTCTGTATTTGCGTATTAAGAAAAGGTCAAGTTGAGTTTTAGTTTCACTTTAGAAGGTGCCTGCATTTCTAATGAGTTTTACGACTCTGAGAAGTTAAAGCAAACATGAGTAGAAAAAAACTGTGCTGTTGCCTAGCAACAGGGGGCCAGAGAGGAAAGTCCTGCCCACCCACACACACACACACACACACACACACACACAAAAACTAAAGAAACAGCAATTTTGAGTTTGGTGGGAGCAGCTACCAAGCAGAAGTAGTCTAGAAGGCTCAGATAGCCAGTTCCAAACCAAAGTCAGTTGGAAGGAGGTGCCAGGACAGGAAGGACATGAAAAGGGGCAGATGGCAGGTTCCAAACTAAAGAAGGAAGTCCCCAAAATCCAGGGGAGTGGAACAGGAGAAAGTCCCAAGAAGACCACCTAGTCAAAGGAAGGACAGGAACCTGGAAAAGGTCCTGTCCTGTGGAAATGAAAGTAAGGAGCAGAGAGGAAGGCATCAAGCTTAAAGGAAGCAGATTTAATGTGAGAGGCCAGAAGGTCCAAAGAGAGAGCTGAAGGTCTATAACTCTTATCTATGGGCATATGAAGAAGTGGTGTACTGTTGATGGCTGAGTCAGTAAGAGTGAGCATGTGGAAGAAAGTTTGAATCCATGTGGTGACCCAGGGGAGAGGAACATTGGAAGGAGAGTTTGAAACCCTGGAGGTGAACCCTTGTGGAAGGTGTCTGGGAGAAAATGTTGGTTTGGGAGAAGATTCCAAAGCGAGTTCTTGGAGAGTGGAGATTGGAAACCCTCGTGTGAAAGACGAAGTTCAGTGAGACTGGTTGGCTCACTGTATGACAAGCATCTGTGGGAAGTGTTGATGAGAGATCCATAGCATCTGGTTGAGGTGCCATCTGTCACTTGGTTTCATAGTGTGGTGTGTCTGACCACAGGTCGCCTATTGGTTTACATGGACTGTGTATTTTCTGTGAACATTAGAGTATAAGATAGCACAAGTTACAAAAACTATCCTTACAAATCTGTATATATCTATAAAAGTATAGTTGTGGGCTAAGGGGTATTGTAATATAGTTCATCTTTTCTTGTTAAAAAAATGTTTTATTATTTTGTTGAAAGTTCATCAGCTGACTTCTGTGACTCTGTTCAGTAGCCACTCTCCATGTATCTAAACAAACAAATTAAAAGTTAGGATCTATCAAGCTGGGTTCCACTCTGGGATCAGGCTTGTCCAGTGCTAACATCAGCTGGGATCATAACAGAACACTTTATTTTATATGTCTCTCCATGTTCTTTCTGCCAAAATTAATTACTTAACATTTCTCTGCATTGAACTTCATCTTCCACCTGTCTGCCCGTTCCAGCAGCTTCTATACTATCCTCCTCACAGTTCACAATTTTCCAAGTTTTGTGTAATCTGTAAATTTTGATATTGTGCCTTGTATACCAAGGTCTAGGACATTAATATATGTCAAGAAAAGCAAAGGCCGCAACACTGACCCCTGGGGAACTCCACTACAAACTTTCCTACAGCCCAAAGAACATTCATTAACCACTGCTTGCTGGCCAGGATTTTACGGCACTGCCATGGTGTGTGTCCCCCTGGCGGATGCGGTGAGCCATTTAAACTTCCATTCAGTTCGGCAGGGCTGTAATATCCCGCTGTCTGGAAGGGGCCGTAAAATCCTGGCCGCTGTTCCCCGTCACTCAACCAATTTCGTATCCATGTGCTACTGTCCCTTTTATTCCATGAGCTATAACTTTGCTCACAACTCTGTTGTGTGGCACTGTATCTGATGCCTTTTGGAAGTCTATGTACACTGCAACAGCAACGCTCTCATCAAACCTCACTGTTACCTCTTCAAAAATCTGCAGCAAGTTAGTCAAATATGGTTTGCCCTTAAGGAATCCATGCTGGCTTTCCTTAATTAACTCACATTTGCCCATGTGAGCATTAATTTTGTCCCAAACTATTGTTTCTAGAAGTTTCCTTACCACCAAAGTTAAACTAACTAGCCTGTAGTTGCTGGGCTTATCTTTACACCCTTTTTTTGAACAAGGATGTAACTTTTGCAATTCTCCAGTCCTCTGGCACCACCTCTGAGTCTAAGAAAGACTGAAAAGTTATGGCCAGAGCTGCTGAAATTTCCACTTTCTCGTCCCTCAGTATCCTTAGATGCATCTCGTCCAGTCCCAGTGTCTTATCAACTTTAAGTACAGACTGCCTATCCAATACCTCCTCATTATCAATTTTAAGCCCTTCTGGTGTTTGAATTAGCTCCTCTTTCATCATAGCCTGGGTAGTATCATCTTCCTTGGTAAAGACAGATGTAAAGTTTCCATTTAATACCTCGGCTATGTCCTTGCCTCCATGTGTAAATCCACCTTTTGGCCTAATCAGCCCTACCCCTCCCTTTACCACCCTTTTACTATTATATGGCTATAGAAGGCTTTGGCATTCCCTTTGTTAGCTGCCAGTCTCTTTCCAGGCTTCCTCTTTGCTTCTCTTATTTGTTTTTTCACCTCCCCTCTGAACCTTCTACATTCAGCCTGGTTCTCAATTGTATTTTCTACCTGAGAGACTTGATTTCAGAGTAGAATGAAGCCTCACTTATGGTCTCATGAGAGGGCTCTGAAATCTCAGGATTTTTCATCCGTCATTTCTGCCCATGGGCACCCAGTCAGCCGCGCTTGTGCCGAGACTCTGGAGAGCCGACTGTAGTGGAAACCCCAAGTGAGGCCTACTGAAGCACGTTACCTTCATCAGGAGCATGAAGTTCTTCTGCCTTTCTTGCCTGGAGTCTGAAGCTGTTTACTGCTTGCAGCATGTGAAGCCTCAGGCCTAAGGTTGCTTGATACTTTGACCAAAGTACCTTTGGCTGTGCTTTGTAGTTGATATTAGTTAACTGACTGCCTTAACTGTTAACCTCAAATATACTTCACAGTAGTGGTACTGGGGATCAATCTTTCTGCTTAAATTGTGGATTGATTGTTACTTTAATCACAATAGTATTTTGTAAATTCATACCAGTTGCATGTTAACCTCAATAGTAATCCATGATGATAGCTACTAGTACAGTGGGTGAGTCAGTTGTTTGCACATATTAAGTCCATTGCGGATTGATTGTTGCTTATTAATCACATAGCGATTCATGGCTTCCTAATTGGACTATGGTGATTCAGGATCCAGGCAAAGGCAGACAGCAAACAGGCCACATGCCCGGCAAAGCAATGTTTTGGCAGACCCCAATTCTGGTTTCCTCCGTATTCTGCTCTCCAGAGTCTAGGTACATATGTAAGCACAAGTGCATGCCCGCAGTCCTGCAACGGATACGCATGCACAGAAGGACTGATAGGTCCTGCAAGCAATCATTCCGCCCACTTTTATGAAGTTTTTGGCAACAGAGTTGTCAATCAAACTAGAAAATCCCACAGAAACCCATCTGATTCATCAACTCCTCAAACTAGAGATAGAAGGCTGGTAAACATGACCCGCTGTCTGTTGAGGCAGAATTCACAATTGATAACCCGTAGAATTTTTAAAAACTTATTTTGTGAAGCATTTTCATATAGTTTTTGTAGAATTCTGAGCTGCTGGAGATTAAATAAACCACTAATACATTTCATAAACGATGTCAATCTGTATTGGTTTACTTTTGGAAAAAAAAGCAACTCATGACCTTTATAACAAAGCTTTTGATTTTTAAGTGTGTCTCTTGATTTATGAGACAGTGGTGGCAGCATGACTGCCTATAAGAGCATAAAGTATGCTCGACTTTTCAGCTGGAGGGTGGAGTTGTGACAGGGGAATGAATAAAGAAATATAACACACGTCTCTAGCAATATTAAAGAGAATAAAAATATTTTGCCTCCAAAAATCTGAGGAGTATCTAAAATAGTTGACAAATACTTGTGATTACATGGGCATCACAATAGCACAGTTTGTTGCTCCACAGACAATTGTGGTATAAATTCACATGTATATTTCATAAAGAGCAAGTGACAGGAAAAGGCCAATTACTTCTCCACAGGGAGGGAACCAAATGAAAGGGAAGGTCACCACAGGCTGCTTTCTTAACCAATACTAATTCGCATTGATGAAACCTGTTCTTCTGGTTTTCCTCTCAACTAGGGAATGTGTAAGGGATAAAAAGGCGAAAAAAGAAAGACTTGTATTTATATAGGTTGTTTCACAAATGTCACTGAATGTCCCAAAGCACTTTATAGTCAATGAAGTACTTCTGAAGTGCAGAACTGTTATAATGTAGGAAACATGGCAGCTAATTTGCACACAGCGAGCTTCCATAAACACAACTATGATAATGACAAGATAATCTGTTTTTGTGATGTTAAGGGATAAATATTGGCCAGAACACCAGGATAACTCCTCTGCTCTTCTTTGAAATAGCACCATGGGATCCACCTGAGATGGCAGACAGGATCAGGCTTGTCCAGTGGTGACCACAACAATTACAAGATTTAAATTAAATTAATAACAGGCATAGATTGAACAAATTTGTTTAACTTTTGCAGTAAGACTTAGGGAACATGTTACATTTTTAAAACAACAAAGTACCTCACTTGGGTTCGGTTTCAAGATCTAAACGTTTATGGCTTTGAACTTTAGGGTAAGTCAAGGTACTGTTGCCAATCCACAGTCTTTACCATTGATGAGTCTTCATGCACTTTCTCTGTCAGCACCTGGGTGTCAGGGATATTTGTATTATACAAAGGGAAACCTCCGCAAACACATAATCACCATCTTTCCTCGTAATCATCCTGCCAATTCACATTACAGATGACACAAGGCCTACTAGTCTTCAAGGAAATCAGGGACAATGCACCTACACCTCTCATTATCATGGGAAACATGAGTTTTTATGGGGAAACTGTCCATATCACTTGCATGCCTTCGACATTCTATTTCTCTCCAAAAAATCAGTTGAAAAATGCTCATTGTAAATAATGTTAGCTTTCTCAAGGTTTTGTATTACCTAAGTACTTAGGTTCTAACTTTACGCACCAGCTTTGAATAGGATGGATGAGCCATTAAAAGCGGGATAACAACTTATTGCCCCATTGCCACCGGAAGCAGGTTAACAGCCATGTTGACTCTGCAGCTGACCGAGTTTGTTAATACACCTGCCGGAAAGGGGCGGCTATCTCATGAATACATTTAAATAGGGATTCAATGATATCATATGAACCTTGATGAGATTTTGACAAGGTGGGTCAGGAGTCCCAACCACTGCGTAAAGCATAATACAATAGCTTTACAAATTGACTAACATGACTGGTATTCAAAAAGTAACCATGCTCTATCATTGGGAGGTGTGTGTATTTCCAAGTCAGTTTAAGCATCCAGTTCAACTTTTTCCTGATTTTTTTCCCTCTCTGTATCTACCCTGATTAAGCACTCCCTGCTGAGCATGGATCCTGTTTTACTTTCACTCCTTTGGATGGGCAAACAGCTGGATGAAGAGGTGCAGGAGCTTGAAGAACCAGGGCAGACACCAGCTGGGCCTATTAGAACAGTATTATTCAATTTATGGCCACTAGCTACTTGTGAGGTTAAATACGGCTAATTAGATTCTAGATATGGCTGATTGCATTTCTGATTAGTAAATTAAAATGAGTAATAGACATCATTTTTGAGCATGTGATCTCAATACTCACTCACATGGAATATGCATTTGTGTTCTTTAACATTTTTGCATGCTTATTGGAAAATGGTAAGATGAAAAGAGAACATGCAAGTTCCTTTTGAGTGTTGTGTGTGCTTTACTTCCTTGGTTATTGAATGGTGGTAGATGTTTGTTAAATAAATGTACAATAAAATGAACAACTATTTGTATTGTGTGAGTGTATATGAGGCATTTTTTCCTAAAATTAATGCATAGAATTACATAGAACCATATACATAATAGACAAAAAACATAACAGCACCAGAAACCTTTATGCTTCACTTGGGTCTCCACCCATCCTTCCTCACCAAGCCTCCTTTGACAGCATGAGCTGAATTTTAATCAGGTGAGCCAGGACCCTGGCATCAGGGTGAAAAGTGGGTGCCAAGCCCACACTTGTCTGCAGAGGGACCCACTCGGCCATTTTACCATAGGTGGCCTCCTAATTAGCTATCCAATTAAGGACAGTAGACCGGTTTCTATTGCTGTAAGCTCAATTACAGTGTTAGCAGCTCTGAAGCCTCAGCAGTGCCACTGGGAGATGTGGTCACCGCGGAGGTATGTAAGAAACATCGGGATCACAAACAGGTAAGATTAAAAATTCACAGGCATGGATTGAGGGGGAAACACCTCTGGGGGAGTCATTGGGGCCCCAGACGCTACCTCCCCAGCCTGCGATCCCTTCTTCAGCCCATGAGGCCTTCCTCACAGGAATGTTTAGCTGGTGGCCTCCCCCTGTGGCCCAATGCCCTTCATTAAGTAAATTTGGCTGACCCCAGAAACTCTGGTGAGCCTGGGCCATTTATTAGCAGCAGAACATGTACGAAGCTCCACAATTTTTCCAATCAGGTGTTTGGCTCCAGATAATCTGCATTATAGATGCAGACATCATGTTTGCTCACATTCTTTCATGTGACTAAAAGGATTAGAAAGACATCAAGTGCTTATTGATTCCTTGTATATAATTCTGCTTTATTCATTCATTTGCATTTATAGTATTTCTAATTTTTTGCTCTTCATGAAGAGAATCAATTTTTATGACAATTATTTAGAAAATATTGCAACACAGAATTGGCTTTAACTCCAGAGCTAGTGAACAGATTCTATACATTTCTTCACTAGGGCATGACTCAAATACTGAATAATGGCAATCATAGCACGTAGTTACGCTTTAATTAAAATATTCAAATAATTGTCTCTTGAGATCTTTCCAGAGACAGCACAGCACATAATACAATGTTAATATAAATTGGATTACTGATCCTGCATTCTGCAATACCAATGTCTTTAAAACGTAAACATGCTATCATAATATACACAGGAAATATAACCCATAACATAATTACTGACTACATTTTTTTATTCATTCACCGGATGCAGTTGTTGCCGGCTAGACCAGCATTTATTGCCCATTCCTTGAGAAGATGGTGGTAAACTGCCTCCTTGAACTACCACAGTCCATGTGGTGTAGGTACACCCACAATGCTGTTAAGGGAGTTCCAGGTTATTGACCCAATGACAGTGAAGGAACAGTGATATATATCTAAGTCAGGGTGGTGAGTGGCTTGGAGGGGAACATGGGTGGTGTTCCCATGTGTCTGCTGTCCTTGTCCTTATAGATGGTAGCAGTCGTGGGTTTGGAAGGTGCTGTCGAAGGAGGCTTGGTGAGTTCTTGCACTGCATCTTGTAGATGGTACACACTGCTGCCACTGTGCATCAGCGGTGGTTACTCTTAGTACTTAGTACTCTTAGCACTCTTAGCTTCTGACCTGCTCTTGTAGCCACAGTATTTATTTGGCTGGTCCAGTTCAGCTTCTGGTCAATGGTAACCCCCAGGATGTTGATTGTGGGGGATTCAACGATGGTAATGCCATTGATTGTCAAGGGGTGATGGATAGATTCTCTCTTGTTGGAGATGGTAATTGGCTGGCACTTGCATGGCGCAAATGTTACTTGCCACTTGTCAGCCCAGGCCTGGATATTGTCCAGGTCTTGATGCATTTGGACATGGACTACTTCAGTAGCTGAGGAGTCATGAATGGTGCTGAACATTGTGCAGTCATCAGCGAACATCCCCACTTCTGACATTTTGAAGGAAAAAAGGTCATTGATGAAGCAGCTGAAGATGGTTGGGCCTAGGACACTACCCTGAGGAACTCCTGCAGTGATGTCCTGGAGCTGAGATGTTTGACCTCCAACAATCACAACCATCTCCTTTTGTGCTAAGTATGACTCCAATCAGCGGAAGGATTTCTCCCTGATTCCCATTGATTCCAGTTTTGCTCGGGCTCTTGATGCCATACTCAGTCAAATGCTGCGTGTATGTCAAGGGCAGTTACTCTCATCTCACCACACTGTAATGATACTTATGAAATTTAATGTTTTAATAAATAGCTGAAAGATTAATCTTTAGACAAACTGTATGACTCTAACTATTGAACAAAATCAAAGCACGTATGAAATAATCCTAATCTTGGATTTTCTTTTGTAGGATTCAAGTTATAACCTGCTTTTTATCCCTAGAGATCATAAATCAAAAGTTATACATTATTTTATAAAATACCATAACCAAAATACTAAACTCATACTATTTTCCTATTTGCAGCATTCATTATATAAGCAAGTCATAAAATTGTGGTTTTATTTGCTTTAAGAACTAAATCAAAGGGACTTATCACTTCATTAATCACTGTATTTTATCATTCTAAATATGTTTCATATGCATCTCCTGATTGACAATTCATGTAAATTGTTTTTATTATGATAATTTCTTACCAGCAGTCAGTCCCTTTTTCTCACAGATTATTAACCGTAACCCAAATGGTTTTAGAAACAGCTGTGACCAATTGGTTTATAATTCCCAGGATACACTATGACTGGTATCTGCCTCTGTGTTGATGAACTGCTTTGAAAAATAAATAAGGCCCATGTGTGGCAATAGAAGTACATCACTCACTTCTGTAATAGGTATTGGTTACATTTTCACCATGGCTCAAAGCCTTAGGCCCAGTCCATGCCTGCTCAATATTGGTTACTAAAATTGTAATTCTAATTGCTGAATGGGTCACATTTGTATAATAGGACATGACTTAATCATTTGCTGTATACTAATTAACAATTATCAAATTGTTAACCATTGCCAAATGTTGTAATCTGTTAATAAAACCCTAATTAAATGTTATTTTACAGATTTTTAAAATTTTTCATTTATTAATGCTTTGAACTATATAAGACAATGTGTATTTTATTATATCTATGCAGTGATTGCAATGGTCTCTCATGCACTACCAATGACATGAAGCATCTGTTTTCAAGTGGCAATTAACAAATGCAGCAGGCACAAGTAAGTAAGTAAGCCTGGTTAATAAACGTATTCATCCTGGTAAATGACCACCCCATGCCATATGGTTTATTTATATCAGATATAACTGTATAGTTGTATTGCATGTATGAATACTTGTGCTTATCAAGGTAAAGCATATCTGTGTTGATGATAGAAGCAATGTCTGAATGTGGAACTTTACAAGACGGTTACATTTTAAAATGTCTCTTTTAACTTAAGTTGAAATGGAATATCCGGGGCAGGAGAATGTTGATAAAACTAACTCTGACAGGAGCCAGACTCGTGTGATCTGGTTGTCTTGGGGAAAGAAACCCAAACTGAAATCTATTGAAAATCAAGTGACAGTTTTCACACCTTGACACAAAAAGAGGGAAGCTGCTTCTTGGGCACAGAGAGAGACAAAGGAATTACTACTGTGTGGAGAAGCTGTGAAGGACAGGGTGAGCTGTTTCTATGTAAACAACTGAGCAGAATGCCTGTAAAAGTTGGTTTTCCGTTCAAAAGGAAGGGAACAGGACTGACGGGACTTTTCAAAATAAGGAGCAAGAAATTACTGAGGTGGGTCTTGCTGGTAAAAGCCAGTGCTGGGATATTCCAGCTGATGGAATAATTTTCAAAGTACTCTGAAGAATTGACCTGATGTGACAGGGAGAAGTGATCGTTGGAAACTGTGAGTACCTTGGGACTTATCATGTATTGTTATGCATCTGCCAGAAGTGCATAGCACAACAAAAGAAGTTGAAAGATTCTTGATTGAGTTAACATGAAAATACTTTTCCTGTAGTTTGGTGTATCAGTTGTCTAATAAGTAATGTTTAGTTTGTGGATTTTTGTTTGTTTGTTACAGTAAAAGTCTTAAAATGTGTAATCTTATTCTTCAGTTAATTCCGTTGTTTGCTGGGAAATTCATCTCTTTAAAAAAAGTTATCAGCCTTTACAGGGATTGTAACAATAGGTACATGCTGCATAAAGCAGCATACCCCAACAGTATACTTCAACATCAATCTCAAAAAAACACTCTTAGGAACGGAGTTATGTTACCATTTTCTGAGTTAGAACTGTGGTCTGTGTGAAAGAATCTACCAATGTGTTACCAAACTGTAAGCAATTTTGTAATGTGAATTGAGCTCAGACTGCGCAAATTTATTTTTGTAAAAATCCTTTTATCCTTTAATTAGTGACTCAAACTCAGACCCCAAAAGGTAAAAGAATAACATTCTATCCAACTCACTGTGTCACCCAGGCACCTCACCACTCAGATATTGATGGAATGGGAAAAGATGTTAAGACGCCAATGATAAACTCTAGACGTGTTAAGAATAGTTTTTACATCTGTCACTAACCTGGGAGAATTTATTTTAGTTGCTTGTATTGGACGAAAAGAACTTGTAAAGCTAGAAGTAGCTCAAACTGGCTGAGAATTAGCAATAACTTAAGCCAATTGGGGTATGACTTCATTCACGCTCAAAACCAGACATAATCTGTGCATTTAACAGCCAACATCCACCAAAAGGCTTGAAGCCTATTTGTTCTTGGGCCTCATCATTATAATTACAGGAGACTGTTCACCCCTTGCTTTGGGCTCTCAATCAAAAGCTGGTAAGCTTAAAGCTTACATTGTTTAAGTGCAGATGGCAATTGCTACCAACATACCAAATATATTAAAGACAAAAGTCTATTCCATCAAGAAATATGTCCTCAGTTTCATAAACATTTGAGAGTTTTCCAGATATGTACATGTCAGTTTCTGTCATCAGGGTCCTGGTCTAATGCAGACCAAAAATAACCTCAAACATATTCCTCAATGCCCCAAATCTCTCAGCTTTCCTGATACGTTAAATTATTAATGCTGCAATATTTTACACTTCATTCATTGGGACCAAGTCACTTGTGACTTCTTGCTATTTTTCATTTTACTTGATCATTTTCCTTCCAATGTATGCAGATAATCATGTTGATCAGCCCACCTGGGCGTGCACCTCAGTTGTCGAGAAGATAGTAGGCCAACCCTTAGGCCTATTGGTTGGAGTTGAGAGACATCAGACTGGATGGCCCTGTCCAATTTTAGATTTTCCAAACCTCATCCAGTTACAATACTCTGATAACGTGAATGTTAAGCAAAACACTTGCCCTGTCCGCGTAGCAGTCAGGGCCTAGGAGATAGGGCTGCAGATGGTGCCAAACACCGGGCCCAGGGTTAGGAGGTGCCCAGCCTCGCTGCTCTGAACGGAGTTTCTTGTTGTCCCCCAAAATGAGCAGTCAGGGGCAGAGCTTCAGACCTGAAAGACCGGCTCTAAAAAAAATCGGAACCTTCAAGCTGAGTTCCAATTTTTTTCTAAAGCTGGTCTGTCAGGTCACTTTTAGATGCTGCTGCTTCTGACCTTTGGGCAGCTTCATGGTTCTGATTTTTTTTTAAAATCCCGCCAGAAAACCACGAAGCTGCCCAAAGGTCAGCAGCAGCAGTGCAGCTACAGAGTGTTCTTGCTGGAAAAATGGTAAATGAAATCTCTATTTTAGAGCCAATTGGATGCGGCCAGTGGAGGGGTTGGGGGTGGGCGGGGAGATGGTTGGAAGCGTTGGAAGGGTGGGAGAAGTTTGGAGGCATAGGAGGGGTGGGTGTTAGTTTGGGGGTATTGGAGGGGTAGGGGGATGGAGTTTGGGGGGGTTTGGGGAGGTTGGAGGGGTTGGGGGCTCTCAGAGAGTTGGGCTGTCACTCTTTTTTTGCTGTTGGAGTTTATGTATAAATTACATTTTTCCATTGATGCAAGGAGGCTACAAAATGACATAGGTTAAGTGAGTGGGCAAAGATCTGGCAAGTGGAGTATAATGTGAGCAAATGTGAAATTGTCCATTTTGGCAGGAAGAATGAAAAAGAACCATATCTTATAAATGGTGAGAGGTTGCAGAACTCAGATTCAGAGGGATTTGGATGTACTAGTGCTAGAATCACAAAAGGTACAGCAAGGCATTAGGAAAACTAATAGAATGTTATCAGTTATTGTGAGGGGAATTGATTGCAAAGGTAGGGAGATTATGCTTCAGTTCCACAGCGCACTGGTGAGACCACATCTGGAATACTGTGTACAGTATTGGTCTCCTTATTTAAGGAAGGATGTAAATGCATTAGAAACAGTGTAGAGAAGCTTTACCAGACAAAAACCAGGAATGGGTGGGTTGTCTTAGGAGGAAAGGTTGGACAGGTTAGGCTTGTATCCACTAGAATTTAGAAGAGCAAGATGTTATTTGATTGAAATCTTTAAGATCCTGAGGGGTCTACAGAGTGGATGTGGAGAGGTTGTTTCTCACTTTGGGTGAATCTAGAACTAGGGGGTCATTTAAGAAAGAGATGAGAATTTTTTTTCTGAGGGTCGTGAGTGTTTGGAACTCTCTTCCTCAAAAGGCAGTGGAAACAGAGTCTTTGAATATTTTTAAGGGAGCGCTAGATAGATTCTTGATAAACAAGGGCGTGAAAGGTTGTCAGGGGTAGGCAGGAATGTGGAGTGGAAGTTAAGATCATGGCTGATCAGATTGTATTGAATTGTGGAGCAGGCTCGAGTGGCCAAATGGCTTACTCCTCTTAATTTGTATGTTTGTATGTATATGGCACCTTTCACAATGTCCCAAATCACTTTACAGCCAATTAAATACTTTTGAGTTGTAGTCACTGGTATAATGCAGACAATGTTATCAAATGGCGCAGCAAGCTCAAAGGGCTGAATGGCTTACTTCTGCTCTTAATACATATCTTTTATGTCATTCTGGATGGAGCTGGGTTAGATGACCTTTGTTATCCATAATTATCTTGCGAACAAAGGGTGGAATCATGGCTGGAGTTTTGTTTATTTTGTTGCTAATAGAGGTTTACCGTGAGCAGGCTTTGTGGGGTGAATCTCCAGGACAGAAGTGTGTAAATAATGAACCAGTAACCTGTTTTATCCTGCTCATGGTTCTCAAGAATATTTTCCATTGACTTCAATCCTGTCCTTTTGCCTACTTACCTATTACCCCACTCTATCTTGATATTTTTGAGATTTTTTAGGTATTGAAATATCATGATAAAGTTGTTTTGCATAGTACGTATTGAAAACATATTGTAGGGAGAAGCAGAAAATATAGATACAATTGTGAACCATTCAGTCTTTGTCTTATATCCTCTTAAAAGTTGTGTCACACAAAGACACCCAAAGACTCCAATGCTTCTCACTGACAGTGAAGACATATGTTGTTTAATCATTCCACTTTGTTGCTCAGAAGTCATTTGATCTTTCTATCCTGTGAGATTACTGATAAAATAGAATCTAATTACACCCCTCTTATGAAATAATTATATTGAATAACATCATACACCCAGGCAGGAGAATGCCTCCTAATTGTTCTAAAGAATGGAAAGTATCTTATGCAATTTATCTGGGTTCCAGTATTGAATCTTTCCCTCAAATATGAATTTACTGCCACTGTGTTCATATGGTGCAATGTGCAGAACATGTTAATGAGGGCTGAGGGAGCTACTGAAATTGGTGTTACTCTTTGCACGGTGTTGTAAGTAAACAATGGGATCCTGTCAAATTAATAATGTTGCATGATATTGATAAACAAACCAGAGAGTACAAAGTTTACTTTAGTAGTCACAGTGAGATCTCATAGGGTGCATACAAACTAATGCTGTATTATATCATTGGTGTTCTTAATATTAATGACCCATGCTGCATATATATCAGATAATATTTGTAACCAGATGCCAACAATGGACATCAATTTACTAGTACCTTTCTGTGATTGGTGAATTAATTGGTGAATCTTGAAAGGGGGAAAAATATCATGCATGATTGAGGGGGAGTGTTAAGTGAGGGTGTGTGGTGAATAAGGGACCCAGAAAGAGGAGAATCACCAGGGCCCATGATTTCTCTCTCTGACCCTGGCAGCAGTGACAGTCTTCTAATGGATCACACCCATTACTGTCTTTACACTTCTATAAAGGAAATTATGGATTTTAAAAGTGAAACATGTAATCAAAATTCAGATACTTCACAATTGACTTGTTTAGCTCTATACAGAACAATGAAATGTGACAAAATACTGAATAAAACTTTATATCACACCACTACAACTATTCTTTACTTAAGGTAACACCAATCTGTCTCTCCTCCAAGTGTTCTGCTTGACACCTGCTTTATTGTTCTGAGATTAGGAACTCGGTCTACTGGGAGTTATGAACACAAACCTATACCCATTTCTGTTTGTGGATAAAGCAATTCTTATTGATATGAAAACAGATGCACAAAAGAACAAAATATTATTGATAGTTACTAACTCTGAGATAATTTAATTACAGCTTTTTTATATATGAGTTAGGTGGCTCTGTTTTTTATATTTTTTCCAAAGCTCAGTATGTTAAAGAACAGATACTTACTTGAAATAATAGATAGATGATAGAATAGTTACATGAGTGACATGTCAAAATGGTAAATTCATACAGAAAAAAATCAGAATACATCAGAAACTCAAATTTTGATTCATACAATTCAGAGCACAATAGTTTTGCAAATGTTGATTACTTGAATTGAACTATAAAACAGATTCTATTCTACAGGTGAACAATTGTCAAAGCACAAGATGTAGTTAAAAAGGTAATGCAGAAAACTAAGATGCTGATTAAGGTAAAAGATAAAATAATTCTAATTGAAAAATGTCACCAAAAAGAGATAATCAGTAAGATTATGTTGAAGGCAGTAGTAACACACCCTCCTACAACTTAGACTTTCAATCATTGTACTCTCAAGAAACTGTCCTTAGGGAATGTCACTCAGCAGGTACCCCACCTTTTTGTCTGGTTTTATCTCAACTGAACTGAAACCTTTTAGCAAAGAGGCTTATTTGTTCAATGCTTACTTCTGTACTTCCAACAAAATTCCCTTTTGGTTTCCAAGTTAAAATGATACAGATATTAAGTAATCTTCTGACTTCGGGTGGCATCACATACAAGATATCTAGGCACACACAACATAACATTATCTGACCATTACATGCAACGTGTGCCCAAACCTTTTGATACACTGTAACCTCTCCAGTCCAGACCAAGGCATTTCTGGATTTCAGAATTTTCTGGATTATTAGAATAACATTAGAATGCCTAACCACAGTGTACAAACAGGATGTAAATAGGTACCTGAGACATAAAATAGTGACAAAACACTATAAAGCACAAATAAATTTTTTTTAAATAACATGCTTACATTGTGCTTTGTAGATTTTTTAGATGCCATTGTTTAAAAAAAAAAAGACTATACACTGGGCCGGCTCAAAAGCACTACTGCAAATGGACTCAGGCCTGAAAATGGTGGCTGATGGAGGTCGCAGTGACAGTAGCATGGGAACACACAGTATGAGGTCACTGTGTAACACACACCCAGAATAAGCACCTTCAATAGGCCCAGGCTGATGAGGGAAACGATTATTTACTAAACATTCAATGTAAAAAAACTGAAAACAATTTCCTTTCCCAGAAAAATTGGCAATGCATTACCAACGTGAAAGGCTTTGATTTTTAATTCCTACCAAATTAGTTGATTTTTCTTCTGCCGTCAACCGTCTTCATCTTGTCTCTCTCTCTCTCTCCTGAAGTCTTCCCACTGAAAGAGCCAAAGGCTGTTTCTCTTATCTTCAGTGGAAGCAGGACCATTAGAATAACTATAAAGGCCTTCACATTTACTATCTCACTATTTGTTGCAGAGCTACATATGGCGAGTCTGTGAGCTGCGAAGCCAGCTAAATAAATTCCATACAATTAGTGTTTCTGGATTTTAGATTTCCAAACTGGAGAGGTTACAGTGCATTTGTTACTGGCAGGCAAGGCTCCCCATAGGCAGCACAAAATCAGAAAATGTCCCCTTTAATGAACAGCCATTTTCCACGATTAGCTTCCAAATGCATACCTCTTACTTATACCTCTGTTACCCTGGAATAGTAAACGCCATGGCTGGGAATTTCCAATCTTGTGGAATCACAGTGCGTTTTGGAAGAGCGACACATCTTTCATCTCAAAGATATGCCCTTGA
This sequence comes from Cetorhinus maximus, assembly GCF_964194155.1. Lineage (NCBI taxonomy): Eukaryota > Metazoa > Chordata > Chondrichthyes > Lamniformes > Cetorhinidae > Cetorhinus > Cetorhinus maximus. The sequence goes on along the minus strand of NC_135896.1, from coordinate 42,372,380 downwards.
CCTCAGCCAAGTTTGCAAAGTCAGGCTCCATCTATCAGGGAGTTTATTGCTGGGGAAATGGTGTGGGGTGGATGGTGGGCAAGAAACACAGATTGACTGTGACAGGCCTCGAGGGATTTTCTGTGGCATGGCTAGACCAGTAGCCTCTGGGGCATCCAAAGAGGGGAGAATTTTTTAAAAACTTTTTCCAAGTCTAAACTGTAGAATTAAAATTTGGGGTTTAAAATCCCTTCCCCCTCCACCTCCCCCATCACCTGCCACCAATATCAATGCTGGATTTCAAGCATAAATCAATGTCCCTTGCAAATAGGGTTTCCAACTCCTATTGGATGTATTTCTGGTTGTTCTATCACGTGATCTCCCACCTTTTACTGCCCTCCCAATAAAATACTCTTTTTTAATCCATCTCCCCAAATATTTTTATAATTAATATAGGAAAAGGATGGAAACAAACCATTGTATTTAAGCACTATGAATTTTCATCTGAATTGCTAGCAGCAGTGTCCAGGAGATTTATTTTCAGTTCTTGAAGGCTCCAGGTCAATGCTGGAGAGTGGATAACCCTACTTGCAAATCATGGGAAATGTGTCATTTTATATCTATAATATGCCCACCAAAATTTCTTATTTGCCTGATGTCACTTTTGGCAGATATTCCCAATCTGGCAGAGGGATTATTCAACTGGAATTCTACTAGAAAATCTAGGCCTAGCTCAATACAGTGGTTTGCAGAATGGATTCCTGATATCAGCTTGGCTACTTAGTGGTACAATCTCAAGTAGAGGCATATACTTCCTTTGTGAGCAGAAGGGGCTTATTAAAAAGCTTAACCTATGCAATTTCATTATGTCTACTTCAAAATACCTAAAACAGATTCTATTGACTTTCTTTGCTTCTTATAATTGAAGAATGCTTCAAGCTTTATACTTAGAAAGCAGGATTAGATAATCAGTCTAAGAACAAATGAAGTAACATTAAGAATAGGTGTAAGCTTTCCTGAAGACTTTGTGAGTTTATCTGTTGAGTTGAGGAATCATATATATGTTTTTAGGTCAAAGGTTGATCTGGGTTCTGGCAATGACAAAAGTCATTACAATTGGCATCAGAGTCCAAAGGTTAAGGAGAGCTAGTTGCAAGTGCAGGTGTGATATCATTGGATAAGGATAGGGTCAGGCTTACCTCCAATACTCCCACCATCAATAGATTGCCAGTACTCACGGTCAAAGCTCACACATGAATATTAAGCACTTGGGTAAGACAATGCAGAGTAACTGGCACCCATGAACTCTGCTTCATAAAGATGTCAACATCTTCAGCAGAGAGGAGCGAAGCAAACTGGCAAGAAATGGATAATGTCTCTGTTTCTCTAGTCTACTCCTATTTCATATTTCTTATGTTCTTATGTTTATCTACTTGCCAACTTGCTAATCTCAGATATTAGGGGAGATGCCAATGGGAAAGCTATGCGGATCCCTGCAGACTGAGAAGAAAAATTATTGGATAGGCCACCTCATGTCTCATTCAGACACTTGGCCTGTGCTGGGTCCAGAGTGGTATAGAGGGTGGCTTCAGGTAAGGGGATGCTGTGTAATAGGATGGGAGGGGGGAACCAGGGAGTGGGAGTTTAAAAATCTGAAAAATAACTTTAAGCCAGTGTAAAAATATATGCAGTATATTTTAAATGAGATTGACTATGTTCTCAGTTTCCTGTATACGTTATACATATTACCATGCTTGAGCAATTGTGGAAGCCAATGTAAACCTCTAGTCTCCAAGTGTTCAGTCCATCTATCTGTACATTCATAAATATCTGGAACATTTTAGCTCAACTGTTCACCTCATTTACCATTGCAGTTTGGAATGTCTTCAACGTTCATGGGCCGAGAATGTAATCTATTCATCGTTAGACGTTGGTCTCACAGGAACCTATTTCTGCAGTCTGATCTTTCAGCCACAAGGCAGAAAAGCTGAAAACATGGATAATAACACAATGCAGACAACCAAATTTAACACAATTTTAGGTTGGATCATTCCATACAACAAAAGACAATTAGATATAAAATCTACCCAAAAATTAAACAACAGTAGCCAAGCACCAGTAATAGATATCAGGACATAATACTGCATGAAGTGTAAGCAGTTACAATAGCTTAAAAAATAGGAGATAAACTTACAAACACTACTTGTAGCTTGGAGTGTTCAACTTGTAGTGTCACATATGATAAAAAGCCTCTGTACTTACACTAATTAAGTTCACCATGTTCGGTCAAGAAATCTCTCACTCTTGAGCAGAAAGTGACAAAAATCATGAACAGATTATCTGAATATTTCAAAGCAGGAGTAAATGCAAAAATTCCACATTTGGTATCTCAATGCATATCGAGAGAAAAAAAACACTTTCTAAAATCTCTCTCAAAAAAATCTCCAAAGCATGTCAGAAACACACAACTCAGAAGCAATAAAACCACAGGTTCCATAGCCCCATAAAGCAGTATTCCTTGATAACAGTTATTACATTATACAGCTCTCACAGCTATGAATATAGTGCAAAGGCACACAAATTGAAGTTCTATCGATCTCCCAGATTCAAACAGACAGGACCAGCCATATTCTGTGCTGCTGCATTACTTGTACAGCTGCCAAGTGCTGTAATTTGAGGAAGACTTGTGAAACAAGGTTTGTGCAGATATGTAAAGGCACATTTAAAGTAACTCACATTCATTCTGGTTAAAAAAATGTACCCTGCTTTCAAGTAAAAATTTTTAAAAATCAGTTGTAAGATTAAACATTTTCTATTGATAGTTTTGCTGAAAAAGCCATTTTACTATTAACCCTCTGTCGTCATGTCAACTGTTTCCATGAAATTAGAGAGTTAAAAACAAAAAATTGCCATTTTGTAAGTTATAGTTGTAATACAAGTTTAATCCCAATTCATTTTCCTTCCCTCTGTCCTCTGATGCCCAAACAAATACAGGAAAAGTAATTGTGAAATATTCTTTGCTAAAATCTGGAAAATTCAAGCGTACCCATTTTACAACCTCTGGTTTTGGATCCTGAATGAGCCCCCAATTTGTTATGATTCTCTTAGAGACTGATAGGCCAGAATATTGCTGTCGGCGTGCGGGGGTGGGCCCAACATGTAAAATGACGCGCGATGACATCCGGCATGCGCCCCGATGTCATCGCGCATCGTTTAGATCTTTCATTTGGCGGCGTGTACCGGAGGCGGCTGCGTGCCCGCCGAACTGTCAAAGGCCTATTAAGGCTAATAGGAAAGTAATTTAGATGATTAACAACGCTGCCTATCCAACCTTAATGTTGGCGGACAGGCAAAGAGCCCAAGTGGCCTTCGCGTTTTTCAGGAAACCTCATCCACAGGTGGGCTGAGGTTTCCTGAAGGTTTAATAAAATCAATAAATAAATTTTGATAAATTGACAAACATGTCCCAGCTCATGTGACACTGTCACATGAGGGAACATATTGAAATTTTTTAATAAAGAAAAGAATTATTTCCACATGTACTTAATCTCCCTGAGACAGCTCTGTGCCTCAGGGAGATTGCTGCACTCTTTTGCGCATGTGCGCGAAAGAGCGCAGGCCCCGACTCTCCCTCCTACCCCCGCCCGCACAGGTAGTGCTCAGCGCTGTGTCACGCTGGGCAGGCCTTAATTGGCCCACCCGCATAAAATGGCAGGCAGCCGATCACAGGCGGCGATTGGCTCCACGTCCACCCCCACCCACTTCTGGTCATAGCTTTTAAAAAGAAATTTAAATTTCCCAGGGACCAACACAAAGAATCACTCAATAGATTTTAAGACTTTTACTGTAACAAACAAACTAAAATCAGCCCTGACTAAACATTAATTCACGGGAACTTCACTTGATTCTGGAGCCAGCAGCTTTCTTGTTAATACATTACAAATTTTCACAATTCTTTGTATGAACACGTTGTTACGAACACTGGGCTTTAGAAGATGGTTATGTTTTAAACTGTCTTCTTTAATTCAATGTAAAATGGAGTAATTTGGAGAAGGGGATGTAACCTCCTATGAAACCTCCTCGTGACCTGCTACTGAATTTGCCCAGAGACAAACCCGTGTAACCCGCTTGTTACAATAAACATCTAAAACATGAAGTTCAGTTGTGCATTCTCTTCATATATCCACATCATTAGATTTGGTTCTTTCCTTTCCCTTCCTATTTCTGCACCATCAACTGAAGACACGAGGTTGGGTTTCACATGTATCCTGATGATACACAGCTCTATCTCATCAGTACCTCTCATCGCCCCTCCATTGTCTCCGTGTTGTCAGTCTGCTGGTCATCCAGTCCTGTATGAGCTACAGTTGCCTCCAGTTGGGAACACTGATGACATCACTTTTGGTCCTTACCTTCACCACTGATTCCATTCCCCTCCCTGTGACTCTCAATTTCAAGGTGACTGTAACTCTGGCATCCTATGACACTGAGCTGAGCTTCTGACCCTATTTCCTCTCCATCACGAAGAACACAGAATCTGTCCTCAATTCCATCTCTACCTCTGCCCCAGCCTATTTGCACCTGAAGGTTGACAGGATATTTAATTAATTCTTAAAAGTATAAAGGATTCTGAGAAGGTGGATAGGGAAGGACTATTTCCTCAGGTTGGTAACATCAATTTAAAGCTGCCATGAGAAGATAGATTTAGATAAATTTATGCAGAGAATTATAGGAGCATGGAATATTTGCCATAAGGGATGGTTGCAGCCATGCACCTTTTAAGGCAAAAATAGAGAAACATTTAAGATACTGGGAGAAAACAGGGCAGTCAAATTAATTTTGCATTGCTCTGATGAAGAGATAGCAGTGACACAAGTGAAAGAGCGCACAGATGGCTGCCTTCTGTATTATAAACTTTCACAACTTTCAAAGCAAATTCAATTTTAACTTTTGCTTGAAGGGTTTTGAGAATATGAAACATACTCGCCCATGAACCAAAGATACAAAGACATTGAGGTATTTAAAAGAAAGAGATAGGCATTTACATGGGAAGTAAAAAGGTATTAAGGTATTGGATAAGAGGCAGAAATTAGGATTAAAAATGTATAATTTCCCATGGCTATGCTATACCTGTACAGCAATCACTTTACTAAAATCTTTTATATCCTGGTCTGATTGGTAGACAGCAATAAACATTTTGTGAAAGCAATTAGCAACAACTTCAATATCTTTACACTTACTTCATCAGCTCCAGGAGGATAATTATTTTCAAGGGCTTTGAAACACTTGGTCAATTTTGCCCTGGAAGGGGGTGAATTATCATCTTGGTAATCACCTATGCCAATACTGGAGCTAAATATACCTCTTCTGTTCTTGGGTTAATCTCTGTCCACACAACCTCTGGTCTTAACAGTAACATTGAAAAATATAAATTAATTTAATAAATCTTGCCCCAGGTGCTTCCTTGCTACAAACTAGTATCAGTGGTTTTGTTGCTTATATTGTTGTTCAACCACATGTGGATTTTTATTTTACTTTTTTTTTTAAGCTTGAATTTCTTCTTTAGCAGGTTGTAAGTCACTTACACAAAATTCCAGAAATGAAAAGCTTACAAAATAAAAAATCAACTAATATATGAAGTTTGGCAGATATACACTCAAGAGATTATGAACTGTGGCAATTTTTCTTTCTGAAGTATTTTTTCTCTCTGCAAAGCAGCCCCACACTTGACCTTGCTTTGTAAACTTTTATTTTTGAGTTGTCTTGATGATTTTCAGGTCATTAAGTTGCTTTTTGCAATCACTTTCAGCTTTGAGATTTTATTTACATTTTCAGCAATGTTAACTTGTTAATCAATGTTGGCTTTTTAAGCCAATGACTACATTCTTTATAATTATTTTCCCCAGAACATTAAATCTATTCTCACCGCTATTTGAATTACACCCAAGTGGAGCTTGGTAAGCCAATTTACTTCAATTATCAGTGCAGTATAAATCAAAGTTTATGAATAAAGGTCATGACTACAATTGGAATTTATTTTAAAGTGTTTCTTTGAATAGCTTGAGTTACCTTCAGGAATTTATTTATAAATATGAATGCACTAAATCATACATTAATGGTTGGATATTAGATGTACATAATTTCATTTAAAGCTTAAATGACTATGCAGGATGAATTCTACCAAAATGTTTGTGAGGAGTACCCATTAGATTTTTAATAACAATACTTGTGCTATTCAAATATTCCCTGATGTTACTAAATTCAAAAAAGAGAAATTTTCATCAATACCCTGAAAACTTAAATGCATCTTACTATTGTTAAAATCCTTTTCTACCAACTTTATGCCCTCTCCTGAATCACAGTTGAACCTGATTCTGGTCTGCTTTAATGTCCACTTCCAGCAGGGGTCACTGGATAGTATTCAAAGTCTGAAACTCTGACTGATTAACCCCTTAACTCAGCAGTGCTGATGAGGTCCATAATAATACTAGTAACATCACCTTGGTGAGATCAGCTAATAAGACCATAAATTGAACCTTGGATTTTCCTGGTCTGTAAAGCTTAGTTACTCACTGGATAAACTTAGCCATCAGAATGCTACATACAACTAATTTACGAAGTAGATCAGCAAGATACGGACAATGGATGACTGAGTTCCATAAAAACCTGCTATAAGAATGACACTCTGCTTTGGATTGTATATTATTTACCTCCTTTGTTCCTAGGCTTCCATCCAAGTACTGCAACACTTGGTTTTGAAAGGAAAATGAAAGGCTTAATCCATATTGCTGAGAAAATAAACCATCCATGTTAGATTTTACAATCTTACTAGCTGTTTCGACATGTGGATTAAGAAGAATATTTTTCAGTGGATCTTTGCACATCTAAAGCATTATCCATGAAAATTATTGTGACATGATCAGGAGTAGTAAAAGGAGCACCTAGTGGTGGAATCATAAATATTATCGATCACAAATATTAACAAAATAATTTTAAACATATACTGGAATTTTAATGAGGCACACAGCCTGGTAGCTTGAGTGTTGGATCTCCATCAGAGAACCAAAGTTGCATCCAAATGCATCTGTCTTCACTGGGTGAGTTTTCCTGGTCTCAGCTGAGCTGACAGATGGAGCACTTTGAAGAAATGGAGTGGCTCCATTTCAAGGGCAGCAAAAGCTGGCAGAATCTTGAATACACAAGTGCTGTTGTGTATCCAATCACATAGTGACATTAACAGCAGCTGTAAAGGAGACGACAATCCTGACAATTCTACCCCTGGGTGAAGATAGAATTGCACCAGACACAGGCAAGGAAAAACCTCTTTAAAAAAAAAATCAAGTTTTTGCACCTCCAGGATATTGCTGCAGGAAAGTTATGAAAGGAAATGAAGTTAAGCATCTCCGAGAACAGTCATTTAAATAAGAAAATGAGCCAACAGTCAGCCCAATGGCAAGTTGTGCTGTTTAGATTGCTAGCTTAATGTGATGTGAAATACAGCGTGTGGATTTATGCTTGTGCTCTTTCAAATATTTAAACTTGCAGCCTCTTACCAAAGATTTCAGGCTCGGTGATACTTCTGGGGTAGGAAAGAAAAATTGAAAGCCAAGTTACCCTGAATCACTGTTGCCGCAGTATGTGGAAGAGTACAAACCCACAGGGGTGGCTTAAGGGGGAAGAGTTCAGTGGTTCAGACAAACTCTATAATTAAATGTAATTTGTGAAGGGAGATGGAGGGAGGTTGCGCCCAGAACAAAGGAGTGAATTTTAAACTGAGAAGCGCAGTAGGTTTTGTGCTCACATATATGGTGCTACCCAGGGAACTTGCATACAAAATGAAATACCATTCCAGGCAACGATTGGATTCTTTAGGCTCGCATGTGGGTCAGTGGGTGCAAGACAAGGTTGGAAGACGCACTTAAAGGACAAGAGAGAAAACATGGAAATGCACATCAGTGAGGAATAACCAACATTTGTGCAGATATATCGGAAAAGCACATCTTGCTATGCACAGATCCAGGAGTAGCCATTTAACTCTTATGTTTACTAGGCTCTTTCCATTGTATATTCTAGTCCCCATATTATGTACAAAGCTAGACAAGCAATTCTGAGTCACAAACAGAAACTTCAAGATAAAAGCAAAATACTGTGGATGCTGGAAATCTGAAATAAAAAAAACAGAAAATGCTGGAAAAACTTAGGTCTGCCAGCATTTGTGGAGAGAGAACAGAGTTAACGCTTGGAGTCTGTATGACCCTCCTTCAGAACTAAAGAGAAGTAGAACTGTGACAAAATTTATACTGTTTAAGAGGGGGTGGAGCAGGTGAAGCTGGATAGAAGGCCAGCGATAGGTGGGGGCTAAGGAGAGATTGACAAAGATGTCATGGACAGAAAGACAAAGGGAGTGTTAATGGTAGTGGTAAGAGTTAAAAAAGCTGCTGATAGTGGCATAAAGGTAAGAAAGCAGAATGTGATAATAGCAGAACAAGGGTCAAAACTCTGTGAAAGAACATCATGGAACAAGTAACAGGTGGGGGTGGGTAAATAGAAACTTTAGGCAGGATGTGCATAGATTGCTGACATTTATGAATTTTGCATTTCTGGAGAACTCCCAGCACCAACAATTTGCAACATTTGCCACTGGGCTTATTAAAACTAAAAATATTTAGCTATTTATGTGACTAATTCAATGCTTAAACTACCTTTACAAGTCACTGTGGAAAGTACATAAACATCAAATCAATTTATCAAGATTACACACTTTCCTATAAAGTTTGGCGTAACCTCCACCTCTGTCTCTCTCGATCCCTCCACTGCCTGTGCGCTATTGGACTGTTTGTCTGACCTACAATCTTGGATGAGCTGCAAATTCCTTCAGTTAAACATGGGAAACAAACAAAACCATCGTCTTAGGAACTGTCCACAAACTCCATACCCTCACCACCCGTTCCAAATCCGCCACCGGCACTCCTTCTGGTTGAAACAGGCTTCCTAGGCTACAGTCTAGAATTCTTTCCCCAGGCTTCTCCGCCACCACCGCCTCCTCCTTTACAACTTCTAGAACCCTCTAGAACACAGAGTGGAAAGAGAGAAATTGTTCCCTTTGACAGACACGGTGGGGTACGGGGTCCAGAACCAGGAAACAGATTTAAGGCGATTGATAAAAAAAAAGGTGACAAGAGAAAGAACATTTTACACAGCAAGTAGTTAGGATATGGAACACACTAAATATGAAGGTGGAGGAGGCAGATTCAAATCATGGTTTCCAAAGGGGAATTGGACAAGCATTTGAAGAAAAAAAAAATCGCAAGGCTGTGGGAAAAGGGCAGGGGAGCAGGCCTAGCTAAATTGCTCGAGAGAGCAAGCATGGACTCGATGGGCCAAATAGCATCCATCTGTGCTGTATTCATTCTACGATTCTATGTCTCCGCAGCTGTCTTTTTCTGATTGTGCTTCCGGAAGTGCCTTAGGGGTGTTTTTTTCTGTTTTGTGGTTGCACAATTCCTGCTCAGATCACCATTAACACCAAAAGAAAATTTGTGCAATGAGTTGTGTAAGAATTAGAACAGGACACTGTTCATTACAAGTCAGCGGTGGACATTCACTGTAACAGCAGGTGCATGTATAGTCAAAACTTGAGGATTAGCCAAAAGCAACATTAAGTTATGGAAACATTCAAAAGGCTAAAGTAGCAGCAAGTTAGCAAATTATTCTCTTTTTAGAAGAGATCATTACAAAAAGGATTGCACAGGAAAAAAAGGGCAAAATTTAAGATGCAATTTGAGAATATAGTGGCTCTAATATTAAAGACAAAGACCAGAATTAATGCAATATCATAGTGCCTCAGTTGGAGTCAAAATTGATTAGTGATGTATAAATCAATTGAATAGTTTAATTAGCTCACATTTCCAAATTAGGATCCAGACATTAATACACTGGAGCCGTTTACAAAGAATGAGCAAGAATTCCTTTAGCAAACACCGACAATACTTACTTTAAATGTAAGTCGAAATGAAAAGCTGCATTGGGAATTTGATTCCTTGACAGCTAAATCATTATTTAATGAAACTAATTTCTAAAAAAGTGTTATGTTTCATCATTAAAGACTTTAATTACCACAGCCTTAAACCTTAACAAATTTATTGCAATAACTTAAAGAAAACATCTTATTTACCCAAATACTGTATTCAAAAGGACAGACTTCAGAATTACCACTAGGTGGTGCTGTTACACCAGCGATAACCATAGGTCAACGAGGTTACAACCTACGTAATAGGCACACAACTTAAAGTTTTTAGTTCACTTAAAGTTATTTACAACAATGGTTTTCCATAAAAGCACATCTACCAATTTGATTTTTTTTCCAAATTCTTTCCAGTTCTTGTCTAATCTTTCTTAACTATTCCTTCAGAGAATGTGTTCTTGGCCATGGACGTCGCCAAGACAACCATGAATACAGTCCTGAAACAGCAAAGATGCTCACTTCTTGCTTCTGCATTTTTACTGAGATGCAATTCTGTCACCACAGGATCCCAGCATCTACTAATGCATTCAAGACCCAGTGAAGCTTATATGTAGAAGAGTCAGTATGTCAGGAAAGCCAGATGCTGAAAAAGATCATAGTTCTAAGATTAACGTTTACCATTCTATAAAAAGTTTGAATTGAACTAAATCATTTTCTTAATGAAAAAGTCAATGTATACAAAATAAAGAATGGAGAGTTGGAAACTTATATTTAACAACCGGAAAGCATAAACGCAAATACATGGCTGGAGTACCCAGTTTACGTCAAAATTAATTTCTTTACAACCCAACACAGCAGTCCTAGAACAAAATACAATTAATTCCAATAATAAGGCCGAAGCTCCTGAACACATGACCAAAATCACAAATGACCTTTCACTTAGAAATATTAATTTAAATACTACCAGTAAATAGGCTCCCTTTTAGCAACACAGCATAGTTGTAATAGTTTAGGCACAATTTATATATGCCTTGAAGCCCTAGTAACTGTATAACCCGGAGTTGAATGAGTAAAACTTTTTTTTTTCATGTTTTAGACAAGTTCAGCTAAGTACGGTTCTACTGAATAAGTGTTTAGATACATTATAAATGAATTACATCTGATAGTGAAAATATTCAAATTCAAGTTATGTAAAATATATGTTAGTGTAACATCCAGTAGAAACCACAAATATTGCCCTGCTGCTAAAGACCAAAAGCACAGTGACCCCATGAAACACTGAAGTTAACAGTACACCATCAGAATACAGGTCACATCTCTGTCAGCCACGATTATAGATGACTTCACTTTGCTCCGTGCTGAATTAGTCTCAGTCAAAAGCAAGTAGACGCTTCCTAGAAAATGTTCTTAAAACAGATTTATCCTAGCTTGGGGGTGTATTATTGAAGTAACAATTATGTTCTATAGCCAAGAACATTAAAATTGGTTGCAGGGTTATAAAATTGTTTTTAAAATGTTACTTTCTCTAAAAGTGATCCAGTACAAATATTGTATTTTGATAGCAAAGTATACATGAGTCTGGTGACCAAAACAACAAGCAGCTTATTAAGAGCCTTGCAAAAGCATTGAGTATGATCTACTTCAGTAATATATACAAGTCTACTTTACGGAAACCCATCTTATCTAATATTCTGCTTCATATAATTCACCATAGAATGTATTGAAGTGTGCTGGGAAGTTGAGAGTTTACAAAATCAACCCACTAGAGCAACGCATTGGTGCAAAGTATTGGGGCTTCAAGAATATAAAGATTTACAGTCAAGTTCCTTTTAATCTCACTGCAGCCATTTAGGAAGCGTATATCCAGAGATAGGAGGAAAAATTGGCAAACGGTCAAAGCTTGCATGCTATTCAATTGATACAAGGATGCCAAAATGTTACATTTTGTCTTAAAGGCTAGTGTGGCATTAAGTCAGAGTCAGAAGTAATGGATTCAAATACCACTCTAGAGACATGAGCACATAGTCTTGCCTTATACCTCAGCATAGTTGCATTGCTAGAGATGCTGTCTTTCAGATGAGATATTAAACCAAAGGTCTTCCCTTTCAGGTGAGCAATAAAGATCCCATAGCACCAAAGATCAGGGGAGTTCTCTTGGTGCCCCATTCAACATTTATTCTTCAACCAATATCACCAAAACGGATTATCTGGTCATTTGTCGTATTACTGTTTGTGGGACATGTGTAAAAGTTGGCTGCAGTATTACAACAGTGACTACACTTCCAAAGTATTTCAATTAAGTACTTTTGAACATCCAGAAAACATGAAAGGTGCTAAATTAATGCAAATTTGTTCATTGTATTTGCTAAGACACTAATGAGCAGTATTAATTTTAGGTTGCATTTTTAAAAAATCGACCCAGTTGGTGAATTATAAATTGGCAATATTGTAGCTTAATTTGTAAAATGGAAAATGGCCTTAGTTGTCCCAAAAAGTCAGAGTGGTTCTTGCATTTATCGTTAAAGAACTTCAGGTTACATGTTAATCTATAATTCAATAGCTATTATCAACTCTATTTCTGTCAGTGATGGCAACGAGGTCAGAAGTTACATAAGCCACTGAAACATGTTGCTCCAATCTCCAAGCAAATCAAATATTTTGTAGAAACAGAAATGAATTTCTGTTCTGTGGTGCATCTAATACGTAGAGTACAAAGTTCATAATATGAAAGGTTTGTTCAATAACTTAAGAGGCAAATGTTTATTTGTGCCTTTTGTGAAGATGAGAATGGGCCATTAATAAAACAGTTCACATACAGAATAATTGCTAACCTCTGCCATGCCAGATGCAGCAGCGTGATTAACAAGAAAGCAGTTCAGCATATATAGGTGCAGATAACAGTAACTGTGCTATTAGATGTTAATATTGAAATATATTCTATGAATATTGCTGATACGACCTCTCAATAAACTTCTAGTAGAATGATACTTCACTAACTAGAACAATAATAACTATTAAAGTGCAATCCAAATTGGTTTTAGGCTCTGAAATTGGATTATCTTTACCAAAACCTGTGACGCAAGAATAATTGGACACCTGTGAATATAGCAAATGAACTACCAAATTGATTTTAAATGAGTACAAGCAGTAGGTGTCTTTTTAGCACTGTATTACATTAGTTGGAGGAGCATTGCCATAGAACTTAAAACTGGAGCAGTACATTTAAAGTGTTACAGATGTTTCACACATGCAAAACAATGAGAAGGCTCTATCACTGGTGCAACAGCCTATGTTTATTCTATAGATAGATTTAAAGAAACATGCCAAAAATTATGAAAAACAACAATCCAATAAAAGTCATAACCCTGGAACTTAAATTCATCAGGGTTACTTTCCAGCAAGGCACTGGATTAAACAAATCCAAAACTGTAAATATCACAATGGTGGTATTCAAGTTCCAACCTTTCATTTGTAACATCCCACATTCAATGTAATTAGCTTATCTTCCATCACTTAAAAAAATACACGCACAAGTAAACGTCAGTTCTTTTAATAAGAGTTGTTCAATTTTCTGAACAAGTTGCAACCGTGCACTGGTTATTTAATCCATTGAATGAGGTAATATATGAAGGCACGTCTTCACAAAATATACAGGCATTTAGACTTCGCCATTAACAAAAAATACATAAGCACACAAAATTAGGAATCTTAATATACTTCAATTTTTAAAGATTTTGCTAAAACTAAAAAAAAGTCTAGTCACGATTGTCACAGTTTTACAACACACTGAAACAGTGGCAAAAAAAACAATTAAAAGACATCTTGCTGAATAAGCGCTAACAGGTTTAATCAAAAAAAAAAAATCACCCTTCACTTTCCGATTGTCTTCTATAGACCATACAGAACACTATTGTTAAAATTTATACAAGGAAACATTTTCCTATAAAAATGCAATAAAAGTTTTGTAAAAAAAAAAAAATTAGACTCCATTCTAATGGCTCTGCTACATTCTTACTATAAAACTCTCCATTAATAAATTTCAAGGATAGGAATTATACACAGCAACTTTGTAAAGATCACAAAAAACTATAAATAAAATGTTTTTGATTATACAAAACTTTTACAGACCTTACCTGTTTTATATTTTATGTTAGATGACTAGTCTCCAGTTTTTAAATTTTCCTTGAAGCTGCTTATGCAGTTATGTTATATTGAATTAAAAAAAAAACCCAAGAAAACCCAGAGTGCAACATAAATATTTTCAAGTGTGCAATAGAAGTTTCTTTTTTTAAATATACATTAAATGAGTGGTTTTTGATCTTCAAATTTTAAAGAAATTGAATTCACATTTTACTTCTTCAAAACCTTTTCTTTTTTGTTCCAGTATGATTCAGTAATACCCAATAATGATCAGGAAACTCATTACTGAAAAAAAAAACCCATTAGTAATAATAAACACCATAATTTTTTTGGAGAACATGAGATTTATGCAGTTAAATAAGAAAACTCTAAACATCATCAGTAGTAATTGCTATTTTTGAATTTTTTGTCATAGAACTCAAATTTTCATAAAATTGCCCATTTGTTGCATCAAGATAAAAATCCATTATATTTAAAGAAAATTGAAATTCTATGAAATAGTTCAAAATTTAATTTTCTAACTTCAACCTTTAACAACAAAAAAAAACCCACTCCATCTCAAACCATCAAAATGCTATAAATACAGTATCAAGTTTCATCAGGAGAAAGCAATAACATTTAGTAGTTGTTCTTAGTGCTATATTCCAATCACAGCAAACAACAAAAGTACAACAACACTTTATGACTGAACTTCTCCAGGAGGTAAGACCACATATCCAAAATTCATAGGTTAAAGCTGCAGTACTGCATTGCAAAACATCACAGTTGATTTACCTCTCATTTGGAATGGTATTGGGTCATGTTGCTAAGTGAAATGTCATGCCATCAAGTGTAACTATGTACAGTAAAACTGTATTTCAGAAGGAGTAAGAGTGTTTACTTAGGTATTACAGATCAGGCTAGCCATTTAACAATTGTCAGTATTAGCTTTATTTTGCAAGCTAGTTTTTAGTGTGCAAAACACAGTATTGCTTGTATAGTGGGTTCATTATTGATTTTCAAATATAGCTGCTATATTTGATAACTGACTAATGATTGCAAAAGATAGATCCTACAACAACTAATTATACCCCCTAGATGGTGCCAACTTTGTGCATCGTCAAATCCAAGGTGGTGAGGAAGAGGAAAAGTAAAAACACAAACTTTAGGAACTGAGATCTCTGAATTTTTTTAAAGAGATATTGTGACATTCCTGTAGTATAGCAATTGAATCTTATTAAAACAAAAATAAAGAAAATCATTAAAATATTGCAATATTGTTTCCTATGAAATACTGCAGCTTTAACAGATTCTTAAATATTGAAAGCAGACTTCTTTTCACACATTTTATGCAAGAAAGCCATGCAATGGAATTGGTTTCTTTACACTTTAGCTTAAATCATGCAAGAATTCCAGAGATGAACATTAATTTTAAGCAGATATTCAAATTTGCTGCTAAACATTCAAATATTATCTAATAGCAATACTCTTTACAAGACCACAGTGAAACTTGCGTATGTGCCTGTACAGATCACCCGACTGCGTAAATCGTCTTTCACACCATTTGCAGGCGTGTGGTTTCTCCCTGGTGTGCACAACTGTGTGACGGCTGAGATTATGAGAGTACTGGAAGCTCTTTCCACATTGACCACAGGTGTAAGGCTTTTCGCCTGAGTGAGTTCGTTCATGACGTTTTAGTGTGTACATGCAGGAAAAGGTTTTCCCACACTGTGAGCAGGTGGGCATGGAGCCATCAGTAGGCATTTTGGCTCGAGGACCATCTTTTTCCCTGAAGTGAGTGCTCAGGTGAAGCTGAAGAACATGTGGGCTTGGGAAGCCTTTGCTGCAGAGAGGACAGATAAAAATATGTCCTGTCGACATTACCATCCTTGTGTTTGTAATTTCAGATGATGCCATGTCATCCTCACTCCCATCCCGTTCATGCTCTACTCCTTCAGCATGTGTCACACCATTCCCTGGGAACACAGGTCCAAATCCTGCTAGCATACTACTGGCAGAATTCCCACTCTGACTTGCTGGATCCATTTCTTCACTGTCCTCTTGGTCTGACAGCAACTCTTGTTGATCTCCAACATGTGGCACGGTGCCCTGCTGCTGGCTGTCGGAGGCCAGCTGTCCAGAAACATAGGGGGAGTAAAATAAATCTCTTCCAGGCACAGGCTTGAAAGACAGATCTAGAGCACAGTCCACATCAGCTGAGGCCTTGATATGGTCAATAGCCCTCTGAGGCAAAGGTCCTGTGGAATTATTGACACTGGACTTTGTTTTTCCAGCTGCTGCATTGCTGGATTCAGGGTCTGTAGATACAGAATTGACAAGATCAGAGAAGCCCCTACAATGTCCATTAATCTTTTCGCTGCTTGTGGGCTTTTTATAATCTGCAATAGTACAATTTTTCTTGCTTTGTGCATCAAAATTATGCGCTGTTGGCTCATCGCTTTCTGAAGAGCTCTCTTCTTTGACAGATCCAAGTGCATTACCATTCGTTTTTTCATCTATACACAGTTCTTTATCTTTCAATTTCCCCTTACAGACTTTCACAATGTTGTACATGTGAAGGTAGCTGGCTGCAGCTAGCACATCTTCCACTGGTAGACTATTAAACTGAAGTTTTCCCTCATACATGAATTCAAGAAGCAGGCCAAAGGCAGGGGCTGTGACAATGTCACTGTTCAAATGCACAATGTCTCTTTTGTCCAGCTGGTCCCTGTAGAATAGATGGAAGTACATGCTGCATGAAGCAAGCACTGCACGATGGGCTCTAAACTGAACGTCTCCAACTCGAACAGTACAATCACAGAGAAAACCCTGGTGACGCTGCCGACTCAGACACTGCAGCAACTGCCGGCTATGGTCTGGAAACTCCATTCTTCCTTCATAACCTGCTTAAAAACACGAAAATCGAACAGAAGTTAAAACTGAAGAAATGCCAGCATGCATTTAATTAAAACTGCGCCATCAATGGTTTAAAACAAGAGTCTAACATTGTATAAGACTAACAAACTTAACGATTGCTCGAATTTGTAACGAGCACCCAGTGTTCGTGCAGATGGCATCTGAAACACGACAGCTGTCAGAAAAATGTTATCAATTAGGCAAATTAAGTAACGATCATTTAAAGCAATTAGTTTCCCAAGTAATCACCAAACTTTGGCACTTCAAAATGACAAAAGAGCGTCAATTCAATGATCGCTCGAATGGCGAGCAAACAACTGTTTACTGTTAATACCTTGACCACAAGCAAAAGGAATAAAACGAATTCTCACGCCCCCTTTTGATGCACTCCTCCCCCTAAAAGCGTCAGTGTCTTAAAGCATATTGGGGGGGTTCGCCCCTCGTCGGACACCCACCCAGTTAAATCGGTTGTAAATCCGTAATGGATCCTGAGGGAAAGTGGCCACAAAACAGAGAAAAAGAGACACAGAGAGGGGGGGAAAAAAAAAAGCTGGGTTTACTAACTCCAGGAACAAGCTGGAGAGTCAGCTGCTCTGACATCACTGGCAATGGAAATGCTACCTCCAGCTGTGCTCCTCTAATGCCATATGTTCCTTTAACTCGAGTTCGCAGCCAACAACCGGGGGGGGGGGGGGGGGGGGTGGTGGAAGAGTTCACCATTGTCCGACAAAGCAACATTTTCAATCTTACATCCTTCTCCTCTACCAGTGATTTTTTTTTTAAAACGGAGAAACGCTAAAGTACAACTTTCTCAAGTTAAAATATAATCCTCCAAAAATTAGAAAGTGTGTGAACTCGCTACCTTGCTACTTCGGCCTAGGGGGGCAGTAGTGATAAGCCAGTGAAAGAAAGGAAGAGGAAGAAAAACAACACCAACACCAACAACACACGAAAACATAACTCCGAGCAAAGCCCCGATCCACAACAAAACTTGGAGCGGAGCGGGCCGGGTGCAGGGAAGGGGAGCAGCAGCAGCGGCGCCTGCCTGCCTGCCTGTAGCTCTGCCTGTACCTGGCCCGGAGCGCGCGCGTCGCGCTTGCTCCAGGTGTTCCACTTACCTGGACACACTGACTCGTGCGGCTGTCGGCTCCGGGACAAGCGCTCATGAGGCCAGTCTCTGCGCAGCTACCGTGTGGTCCCTTCATCTGCGGCCCAGATGTTAGCGGCCGCGCAGTCAACTGTTGGTGAGTGTGGGACTCGTCTGGGCGCCCGCTCTCGCGATACTTACCTATTGAGCAGCGCTGTTAAGGTCAGTCAGCAGCCAGTGGATTCCTCTCCCTCCACCGATTGCATTGCTGCCGTCCTACTGAACCCTGTCACTCAGCTCTACCCCAGTCCGCTTGCACCTGCACTCGAAAGTCACGTCAGCATCTAGGTAAATAAATCCGATTCTTACCCAGCTCCATTCACTTTTAGCACCTATATCTCATCAGAGCTGAAGAGCAACATTTACACATCTATTTATTTTTGGGGATTGTTCTATTTAAAGCGGACACTTTTCTCATCTATTTATGCTATTTCGGTGCCATTCTTTCTAACTCTTGCTCCTCGTTCAATAAAAGATGCATGGCACTATTCAAAGAAAAGTAAGTTCTCCAAGTTCCCTAACCAATATTTGCCCTCAACCAAGTCTATCCAAACAAATGCCGTTTGTGGAGTGTTTGTGATGTGTAAAATAACTCTTATGTTTGCCTACATAGCAACAGTCACTGCATCTCAAAAGGAATGCTGTGAAACATTTTAGGAAGCTTCCAATAAAATATGAATGCAGGTCTTTTCTTTTCTTTCCATAGTTTTTGCCAATATTAAGCATGAATTGGCTGCAAAAAATGGAAATTGGCAATGGTGAATGGCTGCTTTTAATAGTTGATCCCCATTTTTGTTGGCATTTCTAGTTTCCCAATGGCCCTCTCCCGTTACAGCTGTGCCACTATTACAAATTCAAGGGGACTTGCTCCTTGTTCAATGAAAGGTCCATGGCACTATTTAAAGAAAAGCATCTTGTTCTCCCAGTTCCCTGGCCAATATTTGTCCTCAACCAACTCTATCCAAAACAAATGCCATATGTGGAATTTTGCAATGTGAGAAATAACTCCTTTGTTTGCTTACATAGCAACAGTCACTGCGCCTCAAAAATAGAGGTGAGATCAGCTAAACTCCACATCGAGATTCACAAATGAAAACCAACATCTCACCTATCCATGGCACAATATAACATCCAGGTGTCATGACAGTATTACTTTATTAAAGGACTTTCAATGGGATTACAATTACAAAAACTATCACAAGATGCACGCACACTCTAATACTTTCTTGTGGATTCAATTTAAATTTAGGGGAATCGAGGGATATGGGAACAGGGCAGGAAGATGGAGTTGAGGTAGAAGATCAGTCATGTTCTTATTGAGTGATAGAGCAGGCTTGAGGGGGCCACTTCTGCTCATATTTCTTATGAACTTATGTACTTAAATAGGTGCACACCAAAAGGAAATGATGCTGTGGCATCATTTTGATTCACTCCAAATTTCAAAGCAGAAGCACTTTGCACTGATGCCATTAGAATTGTACTGCAGATCTGGGGCAGCGTTTTCCCTGTGGGCTTCAGGACCCCGCCGTCAGACTCAATGGGGGTAAGAAACTTGCATTGTGTGGAGAATAGTCACTCATCTATGATTTTCCAATTAATGGTCAGAGGGCAGGCTTGTTGTCCAATTAAGGACAGTGGGTGGACCATCAAAGCTGAAGGACCAATAGGAGGCTCTCCAGCTTGAAAGCAGAAGCCGGGTGTCATGGCAGGAAAGTGAGGGAGAGGGTGCTTCAAAATGGAAGCACTTCCTTCACCAACTTTCTTAAAATTAAAATAGAAAAAAGGCCTTTGCAACCCAGCCACCAATGTGGCGGGGAAACCTTCACATGGTAGCCTGCAGCTGCTGCTGAAGCCAGGCACCCAGACAGGCGTGGAGGGCATCTAAGCCTGCTTGGAGTGCTGCTGCCCCAGGTTTGCCACAGATCACCAGTTGGCCTCCAACAATAGCCCTTTAATAAGCTCAATTGGCAACCTGCCACTTGCAGGTGGGTAGCCTTGCCACAGCTCACCATGCCTCCAGGAAATGGCCCATGGTGGGATAGAGCCTAGGAATCGGCACGCTGACTGGCAGCACTATTTTGTAAAATTACATGCGCATTGTTCTCTCCTGGGCAAAATAATTCAATCTTCAACCAGGCACTGTAAGTCAGGTACTGAATTGCAACTATAAGGCTCAGATAGTCAGATGTAAAGATATAAATGAGTCAGACATAAATATGAACAAACAGAAATATCAAATCATACAATAAAAATTAAAAGTAAAATAACCAATTGTGGTAATTTCTATTCAGCTGATACTATGAGGTAAATGTGATGCAAGTGTTGGCCAATAGAATCAAAAGTGTGGGAGCATGTGGCACATTTTATTACTGCTATGCTACACGGGAAGGGCTTATGATTCTTTACACAGCCATGTTACTAGGAGGAGGCACCTTCCCATAGGGAGAGAGTAAAAATTGGAGGGAAAGGCACCCTGGGCCACTCTTGGCATGCTCATAGCACTTAGTTACAGAATGGCATTGGCATAGTACTTGAGAACAGATTGCCTTCTTGTCATCTTGGCTAAGATATAATGTGTGACTCAAGGGAGGGGGCTAGAAAGGAAATAAGGAAAATGAAATCTAAAAATAAAGCCCCATAGAAGTGAATCTTTACAGATTATTTACAATTGGTGCATTATTATTTACAAACACGTGAAAGTGTGTTTATACCTGGCTTAATTTGGCACTTGCACATGCATACACTTGATTAAACAATGTCTCATTTTGAATAGTCGTAACATTTTATCAGATCCAAATTCAGTTGCACTTCCCAAATGCTTTATCAAATTTTGCAGTGTCATATAGGCAGGACTGTAGCAAGTTAGGTGCTCTCAGTCAGAACTGTATTAGGGCCACTATAATTTACCTCAGTTAAGGATAGGAAGGAGAAAATCAGTCAGCGTTCCCTCTCATGATCATTATCTAGTGCTGGGAGTGCATGTGTGAAAGCATAGAATCAGTCAAATTGCTTGCCAGCAGTAACTGCCAGATAACTCCATGGGCAAAGTATCTGAGCACATGCATGGAACACAATACTCCATCAAAAACAGAAGGGGAGAGTCAAAAGTGAATGAGAACAGTAAGCTTCAACTTCAAATGCATTTTGAATGTTGAAAATCAAATGCACCAATTTTTGCAAATAATTACAGTTGTGAATTAAACATAGTTTAGCTCACTATAAAGTGCAACTATCATACATAATTAATTATGATTTAAGAAACACAGGCTTTTAATGATTTCCATGAAGCAAGATAATCTATGCCAAACAATGTCAGAGGGAACAAAAATGGAAAATGCTGGAAAAACTCAGCAGGTCTTACAACATCTGTGGGGAGAGAAACAGAGTTAACGTTTCGAGTCCATATGACCCTTCTTCAGAGCTAAAGAAAAGTAGAAATGTGATGAAATTTATACTGCTTAAGGTGGGGTGGAGCAGGTGAAGCTGGGTAGAAGGCCAGCGATAGTTGGGGGCAAAGGAGAGATTGACAAAGATGTCATGAACAAAAGGACAAAGGGAGTGTTCATGGTAGTGGTAAGGGCTAAAAACATGCTGATAGTGGCATAAAGGTAAGAAAGCAGAATGTGATAATAACAGAGCAAGGGTAAGCACTCTGTGAAAGAACAACATGGAACAAGTAACAGATGGCCCTTTTGGGGGTAGTGGGGATGGGGGTAGGGGCGCTGGTGGGGAAAAGGTTAGAAAACGGGATAAAAATGGGGGAGTAAAAATGGGATAAAACAATGCTCATCTAGTCCTGGATGTTAAAACAGCAAGATCACAAATTAGAGACAGTGGAAGGGTCAAGAAAGGTTGTGGTAAGATAGAGCTGGATGTCGTCAGCACAAATGTGGCAGATGAAGTGTTTTCGGAGGATGTTGCTGGGGGAAGTATATAGATGAGTAATAGGAGGGGACCAAATATAGATCCTGGGGGCACACCAGAGATAATGGTGTGGAAGCAGGAAGAGAAGCTACTGCAGGTCATTATCTTGCTATGACTGAATAAATAGGAATGGGACCAGGCAACAGCAGCCCCAATCAGTTGGATGACAGAGGAGAGGAGTAGGAGGATCAATGTGTAGTCAATTATGTAAAGGCTGCAGACAAGTCAAGAGGGTGAAACGACAATGAAAACAGCAACTTATATTTATATAGCATATTTAATGAGGAATGGACCTGATGGGCCGAATGGCCTCCTTCTGTGCCATGATGAATCTATAAATCATTCCAAGCTGTTTCACAGGAGTGTAATGAGACAAATACTGACATTGTGCCAAAAATGGAGATTTTAGAATGGCTCATTGAAAGCTTGGTCAAAGAGGTGTGTTTCATGATGGTCTTCGAAGGGAGAGAGAGAGAGATGGAGAAGCATAGAGGTTTCGGAGGGAATTCCAGAGCTCAGAACATAGACATCTGAAGACACGGGCCTAGATTTTCACCACAACAGAACCACCCAAAAATTGAGAGTCCCACACCCGAACATGACACGTCCCATTTTCACGGGGGTGGGAATTGGGGCAGGGTGTGTTTCATCAGCTGTCTCCAATCTAGTTAGATTTTGGTAGCCTATTCGTATGGAATCTGAAGTGTGCAAAGTAGCCCCGGTAAGGGCAGGTCTGAACTTGGCATATTTCTTTGGATAGCCAGATAACCCTTTGGAGATGTAGGGGACCCCTGTGGAATTTGCCTTAAAGTTTTATTCACAGTCCCAGACAAAGTACAAAACAAATTCCAACTGTTTTCCCTTAATCCAAGGGAGGAGGAGGGTGGAGTGTCGCTGGGCAATATGTTTTGCCCCTACTAACTCATGCACCCTGGTGCGAGGAAGAACTTTGTGCTGGAGAAGGGTGCATAGCACTTTGTGCGAAGGAACTTAAAAGATGGGCATGACACCCTTGCCCATATAGGCCATAGAAGCCAGTTACCATGAACACCTGGAGGCCAGAGGGAGTGCAGAAGGTCAGGAGGAAGAGGCTGCTGCCCACGCACCAGTAACGAGGAGGATGAACAGCAGGACAAGCAGGAACTCCCCTATGGGAAGGGTGTACAGACCTAGGGCATTCTAACTCAATATGATGGAGAGCCAGTGTCAAAGGGGACTGAGGCTAAGCCATAAGATGGTGACAGACATATATCGCATGGTCCAGCAGCAACTGGATCCAAACTCTAACAACCCCCATGTCCTGCCAGTGGCTGTGAAGATAACCATCGCTCTCAACTTCAATGCCTCAGGATCTTCCCAGGGATCATCAGGAGACCTGACTGGTGTATCCCTGCCAGCAGCACAAAGCTGCATTAAGGCTGCAATTGATGCCCTATTTGCTCATGTGGGGGCAACACATTAATATCCCAACAGTTTTGGTGCCTCAGATGCAGAGAGCCAAGGCCTTTGTCCAATTAACAGGCTTCTCTCAGGCGCAGGGTGTTATTGATTGCACCCAAAGTACTTGTATCTGAATTGGCGATGTGTGGGCCGGTCAGATGGAACGCTGTCTCCTCGGACATCTCTTCTTCCTCTTGATGCCTGAGGGATTATCTGGGTTGGAGCGGTTTGGAGGGTGAAATGAGGGAAGTGAGTTGGGACATGTGTAAATCACAAAAGGAGTTATTTAGGTATAGCCCTCTCATTGTGAAAGCACACTCAGATGCATGCCATTGCTTTAACCATGCTCGTGCTGCCTTTATGACGAAACCCCATTGTTGCACTCCCTTTCATGCCAACGCCTAATTGTGCTCAGTGAACTGAGATCACCACCATTACCACCATGTGTTAAGGTGATTTCAGCACCACCTATATCACCTGCTAATGGCGATTCACCATCACCAACAGCCAGCTGTTCAGGCACCCTGGTAATCTCCATAGCCATCTGTTCCACAGGATAGATGCATCTCAGCCAAGTTGACCTAACCACAGTCCAGGCTATTTCTGTGGTGTTCTTTCCCTTTTGCCCTGCAACAACAACATGAATTTATGTTAATTTGAGATATAGTGCATGGAGGGATATTGCTCTTCATTGCTTCTGTGCATCACAGGGCTCATTTACATGTGTTCTGTGCTCGCCTACATGAGCTGCTTACATATAAAAGCCTCAATGCTGAAGCAGAGGTATGTGCCAAGTCTCGAACTGTAGCTGCAGGCCTGCAGATATGAGCCTCCCCTTGGAGCTCTGTGTGGATGAGCTCAGCTACCTTGCCTTGCTGGAACACAGCAGGTCATTCAACCTTTCCCTGCACTAAATCCATGAGCATTGATGGTCTCCTTCTGTACTCACAGCAGCTGCAATTTGTATCCAGGTCTTCTTGGTTGCTGAAGGGGCATCACAACAGCCAGCAAGGCAGAGGACTGGTCTCCTCTTCTGGACCTCTCCCATCAAAAGTTGAGGCCCTGATCAGAAAAGTTTGGGGCAACTGGACTCATCCCCCTCTCGCATGTCCTCTATATGACATTCTATCAATTAAAAATGTAAAGCAAAAAGGGTCGCGAGCCATTCAGGTTACAATGCTCTCATTCACTTTTCTGTGCTCACATGCACAACCATTTTCACCATATCATCAATGATTACTGGTAAGGTCTGGCGGAGAAAATGGCTCTGTGCAAATGCTTGGCACCATGCATGTTGCAGACTCCAAGCATGCTGTGACCTATGACCACTGACAGCCCTCCTGGTTTCTTCCCTCTTAGTCACACTGTGATGCTATGACAGTGTGCAGCTGTGAGGGACCTGGTCAAGGATCAACAGTGTGGGCGCATCCTGATAGGTGGGTGGCAAGAGGGTAAGTGGATGGGCTAATGACCATGGCACTGTTCATCTTTCATCCATCTGCTGAGTCTTGGCAGCTTTCTACATGACTGTATACTATCTTACCATGTATTGGCAACAAGATGATGCCATCGCCATGGTAGTGTCTTGCAAACCCACTCCATGCTTTCAGTGGTTCAGTAGAGTACACTTTGAATAGGCAGCAACAATGGCAATTGTCCCATAGGGAAAGCCCATGACAGGCCATCCTTTCCAGGGTCAGCCAACAGTTGGACAACATTTATAGTTTTGACGCTCACCTGATAAGGCAATGGCATCTTCTCCGAGGCACAGGGATTTCACCATTGACAACCTATCTCTCAAATTGACCTTTCTGAAGATCTGCTTTTTATCTGCATCGGAGTCACTGGGCCTGCCTACGATCACTTGCTACTTCTGTGGTCACCCGCCCCGATTCCTATTCTAGCCTGCTCCCCTGGACCGAAAATCAGAAATTTGGGCAACCATTTTTAAATGTCGGGTTCATGGATCCAGAAATTCTCCTGTGTCTGAGCACCAGACTCGAGCAAAAGTCTGGGCCATGGTCACCAATGGTGGGATGAAGGGCATGTGCACAAGAGGCCAAAGTTGGAGAAACATAATTTCTCAGAGTGTTGTAGGACCAGAGGAGGTTACAGAGATAGGGAGGAATGAGAACATGGAGGAAGTGAATGATGATGAGTATTTTAAATGTGAGGCCTTAGTAGACTGGGAGATAATGAAGGTCAGTGCATACAGGGTTCGTAAGTGAACAGGATTTGCTGTAGATTACAATACAGGCAACAGAGTTTTGGATGGGCTCAAGTTTATGGACAGCGGAAACTTGGAGGTTAACCAAGAGAGCATTAGAATAGTTGAAGCTGGAAATAACAAAAGAACAGATGAGATTTTCAGCAGCAAATTGATGAAGGTGGGGTAGAGATGGGCAATGTTACAGATGTGAAAGGAAGCAGTCTTGGTGTCGGAGAGGACATGGAATTTAAAGCTCAATTCTGAATCAAATAAGAGACCCCGGTTGCAAACAATCTGGTTCAGTCTGAGACAGAAGTCAGAGAGGGTAATTTAATTGGGGGCCAAAGACTGCCTTCCGTCTTTCTACTGTTTAACTGGAGGAAATTGTGACTTATTGAGGACTGGATGCTTGCTTGCTAAAACATAAGAAGTATTATATAGGTTGAGAGAGTTGGTAATGAGGTAGACTGAGGTGAATATATGGGACCTAACATCATGTTCTGGGATGTTGTCGCCAAAGGGCAGAATGTAGATGAGAAATTGCCAGGGGCCAAGGATAGAACTTTAAGTCAGTTATGTGATAGCTTGCTTCAGTAAAGTTGCTGTATCACAACAGATGAACTGCTGTTATGTTGAGACTGTAGCAGGACTGTGATAAACATCAAATTCTACATTCTTCTTGGAGACCCCTTGAGCAATATCATTGGAGATTACCAGGATTTGTGAAAAAATATAGGCAAGCAGGTGGCAGAGGCAAAGGGAACAGGAGGGAGTGGTGAGGGGGAGGGAGCATGGGGAGTGGGAGGGACTGTTGAAGAGGAGAAAGTAGTGACAGGGAGCAGTAGGAAGTGGGAGGGAGTGACGGCAGGAGGCAAGCAACGGACGCACAACAATGGCATCGGCCGCGGGGGAAAGTCTGGATATGATTAATAATGGAATGGGTATCGAGTTCCTATTCCCTTTTGGTGGCAAGAATTACGTGTATCTGATTGGTTATATCACCTTTAACATTCATTTCTACGTCATACGTGGCATTGAAATGGTATCCAGCAATAGACTATCAATGGGCTACATCATACATTTGGGCATTTTTGTATGGTATAAAACCTAAATGTTATTGCAAACTGTTTGGACCTGACTACATAATAGGTATTACCCTATCAATTTTGTGCCAGAAAGAGGGGAATGAATATAGAATGGCCTTACTTGTAGCTCTCAAATAATGAATGGCAACATGGGTAAATTTTACCTTGTAGGACTTTATCAATCTTAAAATATAATAACATGAGGATTTCTAATTATCTTCAGCATGCAATTATAAAATTTTCCCACAGAGTTTGATTGTGTTATATAAATGAAACACTAAAGTAATATTGCTCACTAACAGTGTTGATTCCTAATGCAGATAAAAACACAGTTCTGTGTGTGTTATGTTGTGATTACTAACCTTGTTGATGTATTATTCTGCAGTCAGGAAGGTATGCTGAGTCACTTCACTAGGGAAGTGTGTGGGGGGGTTAGGGTGATGGGGAACTCAGCAGGTGAGTCATCCTGAGCCATTTGTACTAAAACTGTCTTTATTTTAAGCAATATATGTAGCTATGCATGGATCAACAAGACCTGAGACCAGCTGAGCTACAACATCCAGATATTTTCCTGTAGTAATGTCTTTGTGGGGAAGGTACAAAGCAGCAAAACAAATCATCTTATGTAGGAGCTCTGAAGGCCTCGTTGGCATTGTGACAGACTTGGGTTTTTATTTTATTACTTTTTTTAGATAATAGAAAGTTGTCAATACACAAAGTCAGATTGCCAAACTACTTGGACTGCATTATTAGCCCATTAGCTTGTTTTTACACAAGAAACGTTTAGTATGAAGAGAGTATTTTGCATTAATTCCATATTACTTTTCTCATTACATTAAATATTTTGATGATGTCATGACAGGATAAATAATTGTTATATCATCAGATTTATTTTATGTGTATATGGCCTGGTGAGTATTCAACTCTGAGTCCATAAGTATGTTACAACATTGCTATGTGATGTTCATTATTCAGTTACTTCTGTACTTGTAAAATCCTAGTAATATTTAATTAAAGTGACGTTTGCCTGCAAATGGTAGTATATTTTATTCCTTCTTGGAATAGTAGAAGGTTGATTTAATCTTCATTATGGTGGCGTGGTAGGGGGTTGGTGGGGATGGTGAAGAAAAAACTGGAGGCAAATAATCTTAGGCTGAGTTTATATACCTCTTAACTACTCAGTTAAGAGTAGAATTAGCAGGGACTCAAGCTCAGGTTCCCTATCTTTTTCCCTGCTGTTTTAACCTATTTGCATACTTATGTAGTTCTCGGTGATCACTTGGTTATGGTGCTAGATCCAATGAGATTGGAAGAATGGTAAAATTTTAGTTTTAAAAATGGGATCAAAATATATATACTTCTGTTACTAGTCACTACACTGGAAGACATGATATAGCTTGAATAGGGACAACATAATTACCTGAAATATATTTAATTAATGTATGTTTCATAACCTAACGATAACTAGAAAATGCATTCACTTGTTTTAAACATGTATTAGTAGTTGCACAAGGCTAGGGAAGTTGATACAATAGTTGGTGAGTCCAAAGAGGAATTAAATGTAGACAGCTTTCTCAGAATTAGAAATAAGCAGTTGATTAATTCACAAAGTTCCCTTTTCTGTGTTCTTCAAAGCAATGAATGGCAGTACTCGTTAAAAGTTAAAAATATATTCTCTTCCTCAATTTCATTTGATGTTCTGAGTTGAAATGAGGCCCAAGTTTCAGTCACTGTAAGTTCATACAAACTTATGTTGTGTTTAGGGGTCTACAAAGGCACTGACTTCCCACCAAGAAGGCATACACACCCCTACATGTATCACATCAGCTCAGTTGATGGCATTCACACATTTATGTGAAAAAGGTATGGATTTGAACCCTCTCTTCTACTCAGTTATCGTGGTTTTACCTCAGGATTCGTTAACTTCTTACTCCAGAAGAGATCTTGTTGGAGACAATGGTCTTTTGTTGAAAACACATTTATTCACATACTAACTATTTACAAAGATTAAGTAAGACCAAGACATAGCTGGAACTACTCTCTAAGATTCTTCACACTCATCTTCCTTCAGTGAGTAATATCACTGTAACATAGTTCCTTACGCACATGCTCAGTAGCTATTATTAGCATTAACCCTTTACACATACCAGGATATATTTCTATATAGACTGATACTCCAACACAGTACTAAAGGAATGCAGTAATTCAGAGTGGTGTTGAACTGATCTTCTGCTTCCCTATCCCAGTTTCCATTAAAAAGAAAACAACATTGCTATATGTGTTGGTATAAAGTGTAATTGTTCACCAGTCCCTATTACTGTAAAACCTGCTCACACCACTGACCTTCTTAAACTGGATGAAACAATGTCAAATGCATCCAGCAAAAAGGTTTCCTAAATGTAATAAATTTAGTTAATGAATTGCTGACCCACATTGACCAGAAAGGTCACAGGTTCGATTCCTGTCTGTGCTGAGGTAGCTGATCTCAGTTGCAGTGATGGAAGGGTACCAACAGTTGGCTAGTTGTGATAAGTAAGCCTGAGAGTAGTCAAAGTTTAATTGTTTGGTCAGAGAACTTTGCAGACTGGAATGTTCTTGTTATTTAGCAATCACTGCTTCAGGTATGGTTCCAAGTGTATTGACTTTGCCTCAAATCATAACAACTCAGCCAGAACATATTATTATCATACTAGTATAATGCTCAACTAAATTTAACTTCCGTATATGTGTTATAATATTGAAGTTGTCAATTCTGGTTAGAAACTTAATGATATGCACCACCAATAATCCTGCTGTAAGAAATACATTACGGGCTTATTTTTGAAAGGAGGTTTATAAAGAAGTGATTCAAGTTATTGGATTAGTTACAGAAGATGTTAGTTTGCTAAGCTGAACCTTTGGGATCTTACAGATAGCTGGGTTACCTGGAACAAACTAAACTATAGATGCTGTATGACCTTGTAGTAATCTGATGTGTAATATACCTTTAAGACAAATGCGTAATGGAAGATCACATGATCATGGTATCCAATAGCAGAGTAGTGTGGGCTACCTCTGTAGTCAGAAGTCCTAAGTTAGTGTCTGAAGTATAAAGACAGAGGTTTGAGTTGTAAGCACACAAGTGTAGATGCTGCATTCCTTTTGTAAATAAACAGATTGTGTTTCTTCTAAGAACGATCTACTGATCTTCTCTGGCCGTGGTACCAACTCGGTTACCCTGAAACAAGTGTGTAACCCAGATCCTTAAGTCCCAACAAACCCTGGTACAGGATCCAACACACCTGAATCCAAATGCTCAGGTAATTTTAAAAAAATTTATTCTTTCACAGGATGTGGCTGGCTAGGCCAACATTTGTTGCCATTTCCTTGATTGCCCTTCAGAAGGTGGCGATGAGCTGCCTTCTTGAACAGTTCATATGGTGTAGGTATACCCACAGTGCTGTTACAGAGGGAGTTCCAGCGATGGTGAAGGAAGAGCGATATAGTTCCAAGTCAAGATGGTTTGTGGCATGGAGGGTAACTTGCAGGTAGTGGTGTTCCCATGCATCTGCTGCACTTGTCCTTCTAGGTGGTAGAGGTCGCAGGTTTAGAAGGGCTGTCGAAAGAGCCTTGGTGAGTTGCTGCAGTGCATCTTGTTGATGGTACACACTGCTGCCACTGTGCGTTGAGAGAGTGAATGGTTAAGGTGTTGGATGGGGTGCCAATTAGCCGAGCTGTTTTGTCCTGAATGGTGTCAAGCTTCTTGCGTGTTTTTGGAGCTGCACTCATCCAGGAAAGTGGAGAGTATTCCATCACAGTCCTGATATGTGCCTTGTAGATGATGCACAGGCTTTGGGAGTCAGAAGGTGAGTTACTCACTGCAGAATTCCCAGCCTCTGAACTGCTCTTGTAGCTACAGTATTTATATGGATGGTCCAGTTCAGTTTCTGGTCAATGATAACCCCCAGGATGTCGAAAGTGGGGGATTCAGCGATGGTAATGCCATTGAATATCAAGGGGAGATGGTTGGATTCTCTCTTGTTGGTGTTGTCATTGCCCAGCACTTGTGTGATGTGAATCTTACATGTAAATTAGCTCTTTGTAATTTGGTTTGTTTCTATTATGAGGTTTATAAGATTGTTATGTTTTGGAACTCTGCCTTTAATTTAAGGTAAAATTAAATGGGTCATGTGACCTGTTCTGAAGTCGCCTGACAACAGGCCTGGGTGAGGGGCTATTAAAGGTTAAAGGAAGGTGCAGATTTTTTTGCTTGAAAGCAGTAAAGTGTTCACACTTGGTGAGAATGGCAGCAGCATTTGTGATTACAGTGGTTAGACTGCTAGTCTCCAAAGTCCTTGAAGGTGTTGAAAATGTTGTGTTGTAAATTTTAAACTGTCCATTTACGTCCAAGATAAAAGGGAGTTAGGGTCTCGAGGATAGCCAGTCAGCATTTCTACCTGGACACGATGCCCATGTGATTCATATTGCCATGGAGTTGGGCTCTGAGAGGGGCAAGGATTCTAAATATATCCCTGAAAACTCACAGACAGGTTAGTCTGCCAGGATCCAGGAGAGAGGGAAGAGCTGGAGGCTGAAAGTGTCTACGGTTCACCATGCAGGAATGCAGGTGGAAGCTCACAAGCAGATTGAAAAGACCAAATTCGTGAGGATTTGAGACAATGTTGGAAGATTTGCCTAGTTTGTGCTTCAAGGAGAATCACCAGGAAAGACCCTCACTGTGGAAGACAGTTCTGAGTTTAAAAGTTATCAAGCTGGGAAAGGAAGAGAACCCTCAGAAGTAAACCCCAGGAGCTGAGAATTACTTTGGACTGGGTCCAGGAAAACCGAATGAGTACTGAAAGGAGAACATAAAGTATACTTGTGATGTGGGTTTTTCAGTAGTGTTCAAAGAAACAGGGGAAATTTCTGTTTGGTAGTTTAAAGTATAAGTTGCTTACAAAAATAGTATTTAGTCATTAGTGCATTTAATCTGGTTGTTACAGTAAAAGTCTTAAAATGTGAAATCTTGTTGTATCATCTTTTTAGCTATTAGCTAGAAGTTCAAATTTCACTTTTTAAAGTTATTGGTCTTTACAGGGATTGTAACTGGTTCCCCCTCTCTTGGATGTATTAGCTCACATATATTGGCATATGTATGTATTTCAAATGGTGATGGGAGTTATTTCAGATTACACTCATGTATTTCCTCATGATAAATAAAGTTTAAATTAAAAAGAAATTGGGCTGCATGATTAAGTATTTAGAATTAACTTGTGGTAAATTGCTGAGAATAGTAACAAATTTCAGTCATCACATGCCTTAGATATTAGTTTACAAGCCCTTCTTAAATGATGTTTCATCAATTTATTCTAGTTCTATTTTCTGGTATTTTAATGTATGTATTTTAATACTATATGAATTTTTTTTACAAGGCAAGTGCAAAGTTCTTTTTTTTAAAGAATGTAGTTACATAGAATAGAGCCAACTAATAGTGCATTACTTTACACTTGTCCTGTACAAGCTTATGCAATGATTGTTGCTTAGCAGTAGTTAGCTCATAGAATCTCTAGGAATCAGCACAATAGGCATGTTCACTATGATTCATCCAAGGGCTGTTTGATTTACTCTTCATGTTTTTTTACTTTATGCAGTTAAACATACTCTGCTGATCCCACACCTATGCAAGGCCAAAATCTTCAAAGACCTTCAAGAGGCAAACAGTCATGTCAGCTCTGGGATAATTACATGTTTGTGACTAATAAACCAATTATCCTCTGACTAATAATAACTCTACTTTGCAGTACAGAACCTGACAACAATGTAAAAATACTCTGGTTTTTCTGCAATCTGCTGAGCTAAATTCTATAGTTCTATTTAGCAAAAAAGATATATGTAAATAGTTGTGCAATGCTGGTTAAAACAAAGCAAAGGCTAAAAATTTATCTGCGCTTAGTTTTGGAAGTGGGCATCGCGATCCCTGATCCTCCCACACCCAGTCTCGTTGAAGCAAGCAACACAAACTTCATGCTGCCTGATTGTAGTGTGCAGCCAAGCAAGATCCGCATTGCTGGCTGGCTGCACACTCAGCGGGGGTCCTAACAACGTGCACATCTGGCACGTGTTCCAGTTCTTAAAGGCAGACTGCTCTTCTTAAAAGGAAGCTTCTCTGACACTATAGGAAGCTGCTGCCGACTACCACCAGGTTCATTGATATGGCATTGAATGATGGAAGTCAACAGGAGAAGAAACTGTGAGGGACCTGGGGGCTCTGAAGGAACCCCCTCTCAAGGGAATGGGAGCAGGTGGCCAGGGAGGTCAATGCAAGGAGTTTGGCCCTGAAAAAATGGCAAGTGCTGCAAAAAGTTCAATAACCTCACATGGGCAGTTAAGGATGATATCTCCTTCTCACTGCACCACCTCTCATGCTGTTCAATGCACCACACCCTTTCACTCACCCATTAACAGTTTGAGCAGTCACCTGAAGCCTTATTTTCAGATACTTAACTTTACCCTCACACACCTTCTAATAATACTAGCCTCATAACCACCTCTTGCAGCCTCCACTACCTGAAGCTATTTGGCTATGGCAGACTGTTCACCCAAACACAGTCAACACACTCACTGACATGCTCCCCTCTCTCTTGCAGGACAAAGTGGCACACAATAGAAGGGAGAACAGAACTCATGGAGGACAGGCATGCTTCCATCACCTAAGCCCCAAGGAGCTGATGGTGCTTCTCATCACAGGGCCAGCTGCAACAGAACCCCATTGCATCCTGTGCCATCAAGAACATTCAGGATAACAGTATGTTCCTACCTTATGTCCTTTCTCAACTGCCACCTCATCTTCATCCTGCTATCTGGCATGAGGTGCAACCTACAGGTAGTGTGACCATGAATCTCTTGCTTTCCACCCTATCGCCCCACTTCTCTCTCCCCAAATCACCCTTTTGATTTTCTGCTTTCAGATACACAAGAACTATCATCTGGCAGAGGCATTGCAACCACAACCCCCTTACCCCTTGTAGAGTTGTTGTGTACAGGTTACCAGATTCTCTGCCCTCCCTGAATAAATGCTTCAACTCGCCAAAAGACTTTCAAAAGTAAGCCAAATTACTTTCATAAGTGTTGCTACAGCAGAAGTATCTCTGATCTTCACAATATCTGCAAAGCAAAAGAGATTTCTGCATGGTATATGGGATGGATCCAGCAGCTATACCATTGTCTCTTAATGTAGCAGGAGGAATTTCTCCATGAAGAATTAACAGGGATAGTCCATCATCCACAATACACCACCTGTGTCAGTGAAGGTCAAGACTATACTGAACTTTAATGCCACAGGGTCCTTTCAGGCATTCCTTCGACGCACCTTCCGAACCCATGACCTCTATAACCTAGAAGAAAGGGCAGCAGGCGCGTGGGGCCAGCTGCAAGTTCCCCTCCAAGTCACCCTCCATCCTGACTTCGAACTATATCCCCATTCCTTCACTGTCGCTGGGTCAAATCCTGGAACTCCCTTCTTAACAGCACTGTGGGTGTACCTACATCCAATGGACTGCAGCGGTTCAAAAAGGTGGCTCACTACCATCTTCTCAAGGACGATTGGGGATGGGCAACAAATGCTGGCCTAGCCAGTGATGCTCACATCCCAAAAATGAATAAAAGAAATCACAAAGGGCTACTGGATTCAACTGCTTTTCCATGTAACAATTTGATCGGGAGGTAACTGAAACTCTCTTTTGCCCTCGATAGTTTAGCAATAACTATCTACAGAGGCAGATAAAATGTTTCCTGATTTGTGATTTCTTCAAGATACAAGGCATCATTCCTTGTATGCATGCTGTCATTCATGTCTCTACCCACAATCCCACAGCATATTAAAATAGGATGCATCAACTTAGAAATAGTGTGTGAACCCTGTTATGAAATAATGTACACCAATACACATTTTCCAGGGTTACAGGTGATTGTTTCATACTGAGGTAATCAAACACAACATAGCCCTTTTAAGGGGTGAGAAGGAAGACTGACTGGCTGTCTCCTCAAAGATGTGAGCAACATTAGTTATCAAGAATAAGGACACCTTTGTATAACTCATACCTAGTAGAGAACAGAAACAGCTAGGAACAGGGTGAATGAGGGCCCTCATTGACTGGTATTCAGTTTGGAATGCAATGCTTCAGATGCTGGGTTATCCCACAATCATAGGACTGAAGCATCATCATAGTCTTGGATGAGAAGAGCCTGACAACCATTGAAGCCAAAGAGGACACTTATGTAATGTCACTGTCAGCAGCAAATCAGCCACCACAATCATAGGGTTGGATTGTTGAATTAGTACAGTGACTTAGTAATTATTCATTACTTCTCTTTGTTGGAATATTTACAGTTGTGGAAGTACTAGTCACTTTAGTCTTTTATATTTGCTGAGAGTTGCAAAAATTCTGTTACCTTTACTTTTGGACAACTGGCTTTCATTCCTAAATAATAAAAGAATGACAGACTCCAAGCTATTAAAAGGAAATTAACTTCCAGTGTTTGAGTATGATTCAATGTGTTTTTCTGGTTTCCCAACCCCTCGAGTCATGAACTTCTGCATGTATCTTGTGTTTTTATCCCCATAATTTACAACTTTTTCATGCAGTGAGTATTTAAGGTCTGGAATGCACTGCCTGAGCGTGTGGCGGAGGCAGGTTCAATTGAAGCATTCAAAAGGGAATTAGACTGTTACTTGAAAAGGAAGAATGTACAGGGTTACGGGGAGAAGGCAGGAAAATGGCAGTAAGTGAAATGCTCATTCGGAGCCCCAGTGCAGACACAATGGGCCTTCTGTGCTGTAACAATCCTGTGATTCTGAAGAGCTGTAATGGTGGATGGCTGCTCAGCTATCTGGCAAGCTGCATGC
Source organism: Cetorhinus maximus (assembly GCF_964194155.1). Classification (NCBI taxonomy): domain Eukaryota; kingdom Metazoa; phylum Chordata; class Chondrichthyes; order Lamniformes; family Cetorhinidae; genus Cetorhinus; species Cetorhinus maximus. The sequence continues at coordinate 42,336,713 of NC_135896.1, read as the reverse complement.
GATAAAAAAAGTCTCATAGCCTGTATCTGCATCTAACTTTGATGTTTGTGACAGCATCCCCTTTTTTGGCGTCATTGTGGTTCATTGCTTTCAGTAGCAGCACCTTTCGTCACTTGGTATGTTTCAGTACTTCAGCATGTGTCATGACTGTATTTCATTTCAGAATGTTCATTGATTTCTGACTATAGAACCACTGGGCATCTATGAGTTCTATGAATCCCTCGCTCAAGGTAGTCTGTAATTTTTGATGTGAAGTGGGATAGGTCATTATTGCTTCCCAGAGCTTTAGACCCCAAAGCATGCACAACAACATGGATGTCATCTATCAGTGATGCTTCTAATACTGTCTATGAACCGCATTACTGAGGTTGCTGTTCAATTTGGACCATATGTTTTGAGATCCTTTATTAGTTCTAACAACTCAAGATGGTCAGTGAGTACAGCACATCTGAAGTACCTCATCAGCCTTTATCACCAGTGCTTTGTACTTCACCATGTGTTTCTTCAGTCACATTATTACCCAATTACTGTAATTGTTTATTGCAAGTATGGATGATATTGTGATGATTGTTCTTTGCATGTGCCTACAAGATCACTTGATTCCTCTTGCTTCATATAGAGTACAGAGGGGAAAGCACAGCCACACTAACCCACTTGGATATGTATTGTCATGAGAAGTATTTTTGCACAATCTACACAGACATGTTGATATAGCATTTTGTGCAAATCATAGAATTCATGATTAATATGGTGCATACCAGTTGGTTTGTGCACCTCTCCAGAAAATTGAAAAGTTTCAGCCTTGAAGAAATCAACAATCCTATCTCCATATCCTAAGAGAGTTTTCAATTAGAATCCACCATCTGTCCCACCCCTAGCACCACTGTTATAGCAATAATAGCACAACAGGAAATGACATGATGATCTGACCTGTGGAAATTGCCTCCTGCAATACATTCTCTTCAGCATCATGGCATAAGTAACGCAACATTTAGAACCCTGCTATTTTCACTTGCACCACCTTGTTACGTCCTTAGCATTTGGTTATTATGATTACAGTAGTATCTGCATGGGCTAGATTTATCATCCATTGACTATGAATGGGCAGAAACTCGATGGTCCGAATGACCTACTGCTTCTAAGTCTCATGGTCTAAAATCTAAGCCATCTATAGCAATCAAGAGGTTACTTCATTCCCACACATGTCTTGTGCTGTTATGTACAGTAATATTCCAATCTTAAAAACAAAAAACTACTGCGGATGCTGGAAATCCAAAACAAAAACAGAATTACCTGGAAAAACTCAGCAGGTCTGGCAGCATCGGCGGAGAAGAAAAGAGTTGACGTTTCGAGTCCTCATGACCCTTCAACAGAACTGAGTAATATTAGGAGAGGGGTGAAATATAAGCTGGTTTAAGGTAGGGGAGTGGGGGGAGAGAAGTTGGGGGGGGGTGGTGGTTGTAGGGACAAGCAGGCAGTGATAGGAGCAGATAATCAAAAGATGTCACAGACAAGGAACAAAGTGGTGTTGAAGGTGGTGATATTATCTAAACGAATGTGCTAATTAAGAATGGATGGCAGGACACTCAAGGTACAGCTCTAGTGGGGGTGGGGTGGAAAGACTGACAGGGTATTAAAGGTATAGATTTAGAAATAATGGAAATAGGTGGGAAAAGAAAAATCTATATAAATTATTGGAAAAAACAAAAGGGAGGGGGAAGAAACGGAAAGGGGGTGGGGATGGAGGAGGGAGTTCAAGATCTAAAGTTGTTGAATTCAATATTCAGTCCGGAAGGCTGTAAAGTGCCTAGTCGGAAGATGAGATGCTGTTCCTCCAGTTTACGTTGGGCTTCACTGGATATTATTGGATATTCACTGGATATTATACTATTCACTAATATTCCAATCTTCCCTTGATGACTCTTTTCAAGCCTTGGAACTTATACACATTCAACAAATCTCCTGTGAGCGCAAATACCAAGTTCACTGTTCTGTTTCAGATCTCCTTACATTTTATCGCTGTCTCCAATGACTGATTTAGCTATCCATTACCAGTTCTGGCTGGATAACATCAAGAACAATGGGGCCTCCCTCTCCTCTGTCAAGACCGTTCACTACTCCAGGATCATCCCGGAAGACAAAGGTAACTCCAGACTTCTTTTCTCCACTGTCAACTATCTCCTTAATGCCTCCCCATTGGCCCTTCACCTCCAACAGCAGGTGTGAGGAGCTCATGGACTTCTTTGTCACTGTCACTATGATTGCGACAAGCCTGTTTATCTGCCTTGGTTGCAACCTCCCCCCAAACTTTCCTTCAAGTTAAATCTCCCCTCACGACCTAACACTGAACTCATGTCTCTTTCTAGTTACTCACCAATCTTCACCCATGCCTTCTCCAAGCTCATCTCAACCTCAGAACCAGCTCTCACTCCCTTGATCCCATTCCAAATAAATTGCTTACTGCCCAATTTTCCTTTGTAACCCTCATTGTAAATGGTTCACTTTCCCACACTTGGACCCACTCTCCTTGTGAACTAACCATCCCGTCTCCAGCCTCCCTTTTCTCTCCAACATGCTTGAACATGTTGTCAGCTCTCAAATACATGCCCATTTTCCCTGCAACTCCTGTATGAATCTTTTTAATCAGGTTTGATCCCTGCCATTGCACCAAATGGCACTACGAAATTCACAAATTGGATCCTCTGTGCCTGAGACTATGGTGTATTATCATTTCTCATCTCTTCTGTGGCCTTTGATACAGTCAACTTTATTGTCCTTCTCCTGAGTCTGTTTTCCATTATCCAGCTTAGTGGAACTATGATAACTTGGATCCATTCTTGCCTATCTGATCATAGCCAAAGCATATCTTCCCATCTACACTGTTACCCCCAGAATTCTCCAAGGATCAATTCATGTTCCATCTCTTCCTCACCTACACGACGCCCCTGAGAAACATCATCCACAGATACAAGTTCAGCTTCAGTATGTATGCTTGCAACTCTCGGCTTTACTCTCCACCACCTCTCTCGATCCCTCCAAGACCTCCGTATTGTTAGATTGCTTTTCGACATCCAATCTTGGATAAGCTGAAATTCCCTACAACTGAAGCCTTTCCAATTTTCTTTCCTCCTTTAGGACATTCCTAAAAACCCCTCTTAATTAACATGTCTTCAATTAGTCCTTCTGTCACTGTTAATTGCCTTAGGCGTCTACTTTCTACATTAAAAGTGCTATCTAAATGCACATTGTTGTTGTTATTGGTTCTTAATTGTGTTACGGACCCCACAGAAACCAATAACTTTTAAAAAGAGATATGAAATTCTCAGTGACCAATGCAAAAATCGCACAAGATTTCACGTTTTAAGATGTATACTGTAACATCTAAAATCAACATCAGCTAAACATTACTTATTAGGCACCTAATACACTAAACAAGAGAAAAGGTATCCCCCATTAACTTCTTAACATGGCCGAAAACCCTACACCTCATTTATACATTACATTGCGCACTCAGCACAAATGTAGGGCGGAACCGTTCCAGATTTGCACTAAGTACGATAGCGGGCAAGTAAAACGATGTTTTACCTGCCGGCCGCAATGGTGGCCTTTCACATCGTATCATCCCAAATCCGCCTCATTAATTATGCATTCCCAGGAAACACGCCTTTTTGATGGCGGGCGGGCTCTCATTCACCCTCCACGCCATCACCTCGCTGCTTCCTCAAGCCGGGCACCATATTTAAAGTCCTGCTGCACGCACACCTCTCAGTGCTTCCAGCCCACGACTGCTGCACGGAAGACATGGCCCTGAAAAGCAAAAAGATGGCAGCCCCCAGGTTTAGTGCCGTGTTCCTCGAGTGCCTTTTGGATGCCAGTGAGGCCCGCCCTGATGTCCTCTACCTCTGCTCTGGCTGCAGGAGGGGCAGTCACATCACCAATCCAGCATGGGAGGCGGTGGTCAGCGCCAATGCTCTGCAAAAGAGGACAGCCACCCAGTACCATTACAGGATGAATGGTCTTATCTGTTCTGCCAGCGTAACTCACTCTTTTCATCACTCTCAACTCATAGACTCATAAATCCATCACACATCACAGCGTTATCACACCTCAAGGGACAACACCACAAACTCTCGCATACCTTCACATCTTCATCAGGTTCATATCCTCTTGAGCTTGCATCCTCATCCCATCCATGGCTCCACTCACCACACAAACATTCCACGCAGTGCCATACTTCCTGCTCATACCCTCTCCATTTGTTTCCATGCAGGAAAAGCCTGCTGACATCAGCAGGGAGAGGTCCCAGACCGGGGGTGGAGTGGCCCACATTAAGCCCCTCACTCACTTTGTGGAGCGTGCCATCGTGCTGACTAGTGAGGACTGGACCTTGCCTGCGGTGATGGTGAGGTCGTCAGTGAACACCCACCTGAGGATCCTGCACTACATCATCCCTCTCTAAATTTAACTATGAGTGCTCTCTCACCTGCTTTTGACTCTGCTGCCATGCTCTAATTATCTCTACTTTGATTCACAGGGAGCTCTGCCAAGCAACCAACACACTCAGCCAGCCAGTCCCTCAGCTCCATCCATATCCTCACCTCAAGCTAAGAGGACACCTCCTCCATTGAAGAGCTGGAAATAAGCAGCCAGGATGACCCATCACAGCGCTTGCCCACATCCTGCACCAGTGGAGAGACGCACTCCTCGGTGGGACCCAGATCTAGAGCAGGGTTGGGTTCGCAATCTGGTGGTCAGTGCATGGATACGTGTCCGCTGCAGGAGCAGGCAGGTTCAACCGAGCTTCCTGGCACTTGGAGGACTGCTGGGGAAAAGGCATCTTACAGGTCCAAGTCAGATGACGAGCCTCTGTGTTAAGCCTTCCAACTCATCCTGGAGAGTCAGCAGAAGTGGGGGAGCATCATGCAAAGCCGTTAGAAGCCCTCAACGTCCCTCCAGTTGCTCCTTCCCCTCATCAAGTCTAGCTGGGGCTCTTGGGCATCCGAAGGGTGGAGAAGTGGCAGCTGGACACCCCCGGGTCATCTGGACACCCCCGGCTGTAGACTCCCTCCGAGTCCCCTTTGCCTGTGAACATCTCAACCTCGTCCTCTGTCACCGCAGTGGGAGCAGCCGGTCTACGAGTGATTCTGGAGGGAGAAGTGTGTCTGTGGCAGGGCCTTTTGGAGTCTGGTGCAAGCACTCTCCCACACACGCGGGTCCTTCCTATATCACACTCATTGACCTGAGCATTTTGAATGCTGCCTGCTGGGGTTCTCTTTCAGTTGTCCATCTGAGCTGACCCGCATCTCTGCCCACCCAATGATCACACTCCCATGCAGCAAATGATCTCACCCACCACAACTCTCGTTTCACTTTTGATTTGGACAGCATGGTGTTAATTCAGTTTTACTTTTGCTCCCCTTCCTTTACTCTCCCCAAGTTACCCAGTTCCTTTCACCAATCATATCGACCCCCCGGCATCACCTTCTACCTGCCCTCCACGACCTACCAGCCACAACCCTTTTCCTTTGGGGATGTCCTGGTGAACATGCACATTTCCTTCCTTCCTGAAAATCCTACCCCCATCCTCATTAACCTGGCCGACCTCCTCCTTCCCATCCCCAGGATCCGTGTCTGCCTCTGACTCCCCACCAACTACCCTCGCCGTCTCTTCTACCACTACCGTCGAACCCTCACGCTCCCACCCTACCACCTCACTCTGCCCTTGGTCATTCTCATCATTCCCTCATACCGCTCCCACCCCAAGTTTGCTCCCCAGGAGGCAGTCATGGACCCATCAGACCCCTCCCTTGCACGTTCATCTGGACATCCCCCCTCTGGACCCCTTACTCCCCTGGAACCCCTTCCCCCCCCTCCGGAGCCCTTCCCCACCCCTGGAGCCCTTACCCCCTCTGGATCCCTTCCCCGGCCCTTAGTCCTCCCACACCCCCGGACTCCTCCCCCTGCTTAGTCCCTCCCCCTTCCTTACTCCTTCAGGCACCCTTACTTCTTCCGCCATCCTTAGTCCTTCCCTGTTCCCGACTCCTTCCTCCAGCCTTACCTGTTTCTCCAGTCTGACTTCTTCCAGCCTTACTCCTTTCCCCTTCCTGACTCACTTTGACACCCTTACTTCTTCCTCTAGCTTTATTCCTTCCCGAATCCTTCCTCCACCCTTACTTCTTCCTCCACCCTTACTCCCTTCCCTCTTCACACTCCTTCCTCCCCCTGGACTCCTTCCCCTCTCTGCAGTCCTTCCCCTCTCCGAACTCCTTCCCTTACACCTTCCACCCCCTTACAACTACCTCCCCAGTTGCTATCTTCTCCCCCAGGACCCCCTCCTCCCCCATACTGCCTCCTTCCTCCCAACATTCCCCCCCGACACCTTCATCCCGCCTCTCCCAACCTCACCCTCCGACACCTTAGTTCATCCCTCCTAACCTCACCCTGCCGACACCTCTTCCTCTTAAAGTTGATCCTAGACCTTCCTCTTCCACCCCCTCAACCATCATCTGTTGTGAGCATCAACAGTGACTTTCCAACTTCCGTGAACTGCTTTGCAGCAGATCCATATCCATGAGAATCCACCCATGGATGTTCCTTCAGTGTGCCGTTGCTCTCAGGCTCCTGTATCTTCTGTTCCTTGGATGACTGCAATGTGAGCAAGGCCCTGACGGTAAGCCCCGAATTCTGCATGTCACACTTGTAAAGGCGTGTTCTGAACCAGTGTGTTTTCTCACCAACATGGCCAGACGATCCAGCCGGGGTGGGCTGAGTCCAGCGGGCTGGCCTTATAATGGTATGCTGATGTATTACAATGAGGTTCCCGATGTCCGATGGTGGGGACTGCAGCCCACCCCCATCGACGGGCCGAGCGGATGTTTGCAAACTGGTTTCACGACGTCATGAAACCGATTTTTGACCTTCTCGCCATATTGTCCGGTCACGCCACCGACCACTCCCATCGCCAGCAGGCACGGACGATTCCGCCCATACTCTTGCATATGAATCCCCAAGCTCCTCCTGGCTTTAGCATGATCTCTTCTCCCTGCCCCACCAGGATGAATCTTCCAGTGTCCTTTTAAACAAAGTCATTCTCACTCAATCTGAGCATAACCAAATGGACTTCCAGTGGCAAGGCATTTTCTGGTGACTTCTTGGTCTTTAACTCTCCACAAGCCTCGTTACTTTGAACAGGAAATCTATCCTCATCAGCACTCTGCTTGGTGGTTAACCCAAAAACAGTTATTTTCCTCAGCTGGGCATAGCAGCACCTGTTGTGTGTCTTCTTCCCCAAATATCTCTGTCTGAATGACCCTGAGAGTCTGTACGCAGCAAAACCATCTGCTTCCTCCTTTGTGTCCAGTTTTTGAAAATTTGCACCTTACTTTCAATAAGTTTTGATCTGGGCCCCAGTCCTTGTGGCAACAAAGTCACATGGCTTGTTTCCACGTGAGTTTCAATCACATCCTCCTTTCCAATCTATTCCATTTTACCTCGAATTAAAGGAGACATTTTAAAACATAACCATCTTATAACGTCCAATGTTTGTAACAATTGCTTTTCCAAGAAGAAATTATCCCTCTATATGCAATTTCATATAAACCTCTAGCAGTATTGACACAGCACTGGTGGTGCTCAGTGCACTTCAACAGTTTATACTTTATTTTACTTCCTTAAGGCATTAAGGCATTGTATAACAGGTCAAAATGTAAAAATAATTATTTTCTATCAAAATACATTCCTGCAATTTTTCAAGCGGTTTGGTTCTATTTAATAGCTAAGACACTTTTATGTTTTTTGTTGGATTACAGTTGCAATTTTGTATATGATTCCAAGTCAGTATCAAACTGTCAAAGATATTTATTTCATCTGTGCTACAGATCTCAGAGTCTGAATTCTCTCATGTGAAGAATTTAGTAGCAGTCATCTTTCAGATTTATTCTAAACAGTCCTATTCCAGGCAAATTGTTAATTAAAACATGATGTTGCTATCACAGCTTAATAAAATTCAGTTTATTAAACATGGCAATCTCTCAGTCGGGGTAGAGGCAGAGAATAGAGGTCATGCAGTGGACAGTCTCCCTTTGCCAAGGAGCAGGATCCCATCTAGAATTCTAGATACTGAGAGATTAAAATGTCAGTTATTTATAACCTATAGAATCAGAATTTTCTCTACCCAAACTTAAACACTCTTCTGCCAGAACTCTCAGGGATTGCCGTAGATGGATAGCAGAGGATTTAAACACACTTACTGAGTACTAAGTAAAGGTTGGTAATAGTTTGGAAATGGCTTAGCACCTTCCCTATACTGCAGTAATTTTACTGTTCAGTTTCTTCCTGTCCCCAGTCAAATAGTTGATTAGCTGTAGATATGGCAATAATGCCTTTCCCTTGCTACAATACTCTGTCTGCCCCTATCCACAGACAGTGTATATCACAGACGCGTACTTTGCTCCCCAAATCAAGCGAATTATACAACATGATGCAATTCTCTAAGCGCTACAAGTAGTAATGAAGGGGTGGCCTGAGAGCATCCAGGACTCACCTGTGATCACAAAACCATTTTGGGCATACCGAGATGAATTGACAGCCCAAGGTGGCGTCTTTTACAAATGAAATAGATTCATCATCCCTAAGGAGATGAGAGGAGAAATTCTGAAGCACATCCATGCAAGCCAGCAAGGAAGTGAATTGAGTCAAGTGCTCTACTGGCTAAACATGAGCAATGAAATTAAAGACCACATTGGCCAGTGTGGTGCTTGTAATGAGTACCAAGCTAAACAAGCTACAGAGTCATTGATGATGCATGACATCCCAGACAGACCATGGATGAAGCTGAGAGTTGACCTCTTCACTCTAGCAGGAACTGATTATCTTGTCACTGTACACTACTGTTCTGACTACTGGGAGTTAGACCAGCTGACTTCAACGATGACAGGAGAAATACTAGAATGCCTGAAAGCACACTTCAGTCATTACGGCATTGCAGGCATTGTGATGAGTGACAATGGCCCTCAGTTCACTAGTGAAGAATTCAGCCATTTCACAAAGGATTGGGAAATTCAACACTACACATCATCTCCGCAATATCTCCAGTTGAATGGAAAGGCTGAGATGGCAGTGAAAATCGCCGAAGGTATCATCAGGAAATCAAGCAAATCTAGCACAGCTGTATACAAAGCAATCCTCGAGTGGAGAAACAAACTGACTGAAAGCATGGAAAGTAGTCCAGTCCAAAGACTAATGTCACACTGCATGCAAACTACTCTTCCAATAGCATAAAAAGCTACTGGAACCAGAAGTAGTAACAGGTTTGAGTGAAAAAAATCAAGGTGAAATGGCAGAAAGCCAAATTTCAGTTTGACAACACTGTCGGACCATTGCTGCAGCTGAGCATTGGAGAGCCAGTCAGGGTGCAAACTTTCAATGGTCTCAACAGGATTCATCCCACAAGGAAACTTTGAGAGAAATTGTCACCTTGATTGTACGCAGTAGAAGTGAATGACCAAATATACTGGCACAACTGCAAGCACATATGCAAAACTAGTGAAGCTGTCCTTCACAGCGTGAAGCTGTTCCTTCATAGCAATTGGCGGTCAGGAAGAAGGGATTTCACCTGCTGTACTGAATACAGAACTACCATCAATCCCAGAGGTCCACATGTCCCCAACAACTGCAATGGAATAACAACAGTTACTATGGCAACAAATGCCACAGGAACGTCACTCTCCAGACAAGGAACATCACCCAGATGAACAGCCAATGTCAAGAGACCTGAACAATTTAAAGACCATGTATACAATGCAGGTGCAGAGACTGACTAGTAGAACAAACAGTTGTTAATGCATGAGAACAGTGGGTGCACAGTGGGTAACTTGGGTAACTCACAGTTACACATGATCATGCATGCAAATTTGTCTTTTGTTTGCCAGGAAAAGAGGAATATTTGTATCTTTGGTATGAAAAGGGGACGTTTGGGTTTGAAATGCAATCAGTTCATCATGCCCTATCTGGCTTTCCATAGTCAGGTGACCTCTGCCATGAGGCAATCTCTGTAAGGAGACATCTTGAGATCAGTTCAATAAAGACCTCTCACTGAAAAGACACTAAGAAGCACTGCTGTCTTTAAACATGAAACAGTTACTTAGTTTATTAACAGTCCTAGCAGTTATTTTTAACACGTTACTGGTCTAATTCTTGCTCAGAACAGCTGTCAGCCTCTGGAAAATTGGGTGGCCCAGGGCTGCCCACTGAGACTCAAGTAAGTGTGGGTAAGGGGATTCTGCAACTGGAAAGGAGGCACAAGTGGCCTGAGGTAAGATCTATACTTTCCTTTTGGAGCCGGGAGGAGTGCTCTTGTTTCAGTTAGTCCCATTTAGGAAAGTGTAAAGCTTTCCTTTTGTGACCTTTATTTCTTCCTGATCCTCACCTAATGGGAAAGCTACAATGGCTTCTCCCTCCCCCAGGCTGGAGTTAAAATTGCAGTTAGGGACAATTGGTGTCATCAATCTGTAATCTGCATACCTGTGGAGCCCACAGTTTAGCTTCCCATGCAGAAGTCTAAGCAAAGTCTATCTGAATGCATGTAGCATCTGAAACAAAACAGATGAACTAACAGTGCACATAGATATAAATAATTATGATTTGATAGTTGTTACAGAAACATGGCTGCAGGAGGACATGGATTGGGACCTGAATATTGAAGGGTACAGGATATTTAGGAAGGATAGGAAGTGAGGAAAAGGTGGAGGAATGGCTCTATTACTGAATGATGGTATGGTTTGGGTAGAGATGAGAAATGGTAAAGGCAAGTAGTCACTTGTGGGTGTTATGGCCCAGCTGATGGTAAATGCTGAGCTGCTCAAATCCCAGAGGGAAACTTGAAACAATGGCCACAACTTGTTTTGCAGTTTGTACATATTTCAAGATGCGCGCCTTGAATTCAATAGTAATAAGACCACCGAGTCTTATAGGTTTCTTACAAAACTAAATTAAACCTTTACTAATAGAAGAAATGATTTTAAGTACATACATAGATCTACAAATTATTACTATTATAGCTTCTAAATCCCCTAGTTAGTCTAACTCACAGTTACACTCTTGTTAAGGTAACAGTGAGACACATAGATCTTCAAAGACCCAGGCAAAGAAACACGATACCCTGAACCATTCAATTCAAGGTGAGTTTTCTTAGTTTCAGTTCTTTGTAGACAGCAGCTTGAGGCATAGATGCTGAAGGCTTTTCATACTTGTTAGATTTTAGAATGCCTTTCCTTGCACACAGCCTTCTCTCCTTTCTCTCCATATTTTTCCCCTTTGAATGCAAATTTCCATTGTTTCACCAGGTCTTTGGACCTTATCTTTCTAATAATAAAAATCTCTCATAGTGCCAATTTTACCAGTAATCTTTGGGAAAAAATAAGCACACTATTTCTTAACTTCCCCTGGTTAGGTGTAATATTTCACTCCCTCTTTTGAAATCAATCTAGTCTGGTTTAGTTAAAAATACAAATGTTCCCTCTATACCTATGTTTACCTACATAACATTTCAAACCTAGCTTATCTTCTATTGCATCAAAGCCTTCAGACCAGTTGCCTTTAATTCAATTAACACACACACACACCCATAGGCACAGACCCCACTACTCTACAGTAAATTCCAATAACATCATGAAAATTATTATATCTTTCTGACATGGGAGTTGTGTACAGACCCCCTAACAGTAACCACATGGTAGGGTTGAGCATAAAGTAAGAACTAATTGGAGCTTGTCAGATAGACTGGAAACATCAAATGGGCAAAGATAGCCTAGATGAGGAGTACATTGAATAGGGTATCCTATAATCAGGATAGTTTCTCAGAACTGCATGTTCTGGAGCCAACCAGAGAGCAGCCTGTACTAGACCTGGTATTGTGCAATGAGATGGAAGTAATTAATGATCTCATAGTGAAGGCGCCCCTAGGAAACAGCGACCATAATATGATTGAATTTTACATTCATTTTGAGGGAGAGAGGAGTGGGTCTGAAACTAAGTTTTTAAGCTTAAATAAGGGCAATTATGAGGGCATGAAAGCTGAGCTGGCTAAAGTGAATTGGCAAATTAGGTTAAGGGATAGATCAATAGAGACACAGTGGCTAATATTTAAGGGGATATTTCAGAATGCACAGAATAGAAATATTCCAACGCATAAGAAAAAGTCCAAGGGACGGACACACCATCCGTGGTTAACTAGAAAGGCTAAAGATAGTATCAAACATAAAGAAAAAGCATATAATTATGCAAAGATAGGTGGAAGGCCAGAAGATTGGACAGAATATAAGGAACAGCAAAGAATGACTAAAAGATTAATAAGAAGGGAAAAATTAAGAGTATGAGAGAAAGCTAGCCAGAAATATAAAATCAGACAGTAAGAGTTTTTATAAATATTTAAAAAGGAAAAGAGTTAACAAAGTGAGTGTTGGTCCCATAGAAAGTGCGTCTGGAGAATTGATAAAGGAACACAAGGAGATGGCAGATGAACTGAATGGGTATTTTGCATCAGTATTCACTCTAGAGGATACAAGTAACATCCCAAAAGCAGCTATAAACCAGGAAATGGACATGGGAAAGGAAGTCAGGAAAATTACAGTCACCAGAGAAATGGTACTGAGTAAATTGTTGGAGCTGCGGGCTGACAACAGCCCAGATCCTGATGGACTTCATCCTAGGTTCTTAAAAGAAGTGTCAAGTGAGATAGTGGATGCATTGGTTTTAATTTTCAAAAACTCCCTAGATTCGGGGAAGGTTCCATTAGATTGGAAGATAGCAAATGTAACTCCATTATTCAAAAAGGGAAGAAGACAGAAAGCAGGAAACTACAGGCCAGTTAGTTCAACTTCTGTCATGGGAAAAATGTTAGAAGGTATTATTAAAGAAGTTATAGCAGGGCACATGGATAAGCTCAAGGTCATCAGGCAGAATCAACATGGGAAATCATGTTTAACCAATTTATTGGGGTTCTTTGAGGAAACCAGTGAATTTACTGTACTTAGAGTTCCAGAAGGTATTTGATAAATTGGTACATCAAAGGCTATTGCGAAAAATAAAAACTCATGGTATAGGGGGTAACTCATCAGCATGGATAGAAGATTGGTTGGCTAACAGGAAGCAAAGAGTGGGCATAAATGGGTCTTTTTCAGGTTGGCAAGATGTGACGAGTGGCGTGCCACAGGGATCAGTGCTAGAACCTTAACTATTTACAATTTATATAAATGACTTGAATGAAAGGATTGAAGGAATGGTTGCCAAATTTGCTGATGACACAGAGAGGTAGGAAAGTAAGTTGTGAAGAGAACATAAGGAGGCTGCAAACAGATATAGATAGGTTAAGTGAGTGAGCAAAGATTTGTCAAATGGAGCATAATATGGGAAAATCTGAAATTGTCCATTTTGGCAGGGAGAATAAAAGAGAAGCATATTATCTAAATGGTGAGAGATTTCAGAGCTCTGAGGTGCGGAGGGATCTGGGTGTCCTAATGCATGACTCACAAAAGGCTACAGCAGATAATTAGGAAAGCTAACAGAATGTTATCATTTATTGCGAGGGGAATTGAATTCAAAAGTAGGGAGGTTATGCTTCAGTTGTACAGGGCACTAGTGAGACCACATTTGGAGTACTGTGTACAGTATTGATCACCTTGTTTAAGGAATGATGTAAATGCATTGGAAGCAGTTCAGAGAAGGTTTACCAGACCAATACCTGGAATGGGTGGGTTGTCTTATGAGGAAAGGTTGGACAAGCTAGGCTTGTATCCACTGGAATTTAGAAGAGTAAGAGGTGACTTGATTGAAGCATATAAGAGCCTGAGGGGTATTGGCAGGGTGGATGTGGAGAGGATGTTTCCTTTTGTGGAATAATCTAGAACTAGGGGTCATTGTTTAAAAATAAGGGGCTGCCCAATTTAAACAGAGATGAGGTGAACTTTTTTCACTCAGAGGGTTGTGAATCTTTGCAACTCTCTTCCTGAAAATGTGGTGAAGCAGAGTCTTTGAATATTTTAAGGCTGAGGTGGATAGATTCTTGGTGAGCAAGGGGACGATAGGTTATCAGCAGTGGGTGGGATGCAGATATCAGGTTACTATCAGATCAGCCATGATCTTATTAAATGACAGAGCAGGCTCGAGCAGCTGAATGGCTTACTCCAGCTTCTTGTTCACATGTTCGTATGAAAATCATGGTTGGCAGGAACTGTGCAGCTTTTTGGTGGGGAAGTAACCTGGGCTATTTTAACCAGGGCCTGGTTTCCAGTGATGGTCAGAGTTCCAGTTGTTATTTTATTTAGAAACGATCCTAGTAGCTACTTTGAAAAGTGATGGGCCGTCTACTTATCCCAAGAAGTTACTTCATTTGGTAGCAGTTCTGTAGTTAACTCAGTAGTTACTTGGTTTGGTGGTGGCCATTGTGGTCAGTGCCAGTAATTATAATTATTTGGTCTAGTGGCAGTCACAACAGTTACTTTCTTTAATGCCAACCCAGTAACTAAACTGTTTAGTGGCAGCCCCAGCTGTTATTATTTTCAGTGTCAATCCCAGTTATTCATTCAGTAGCTACAAGAACATCAGAAATAGCAGCAGAAATAGACCATATGCCCCCTCAAGCCTGCCCTACCATTCAATAAGATCGTAATTGATCTTTGACTTCGCCTCCACCTTCCCACCTGATCCCCAGGCCCATGATTCCCTTAGAGCCTAAAACTCTATTAATCTCAGCCTTGAATATATTCAATGACTGAACATTCACAGCCCTCTGGTAGAGAATGCCAAAGATTTACAATCCTTTGAGTGAAAAAAAATCTCATCTTTGACCTAATTGGTTTACCCTTTATCCTGAGATTATGCCTTCTAGTTTCTCCAGCTAGAGAAAACAGTCCCTCAGCATCTACCCTTCAAGTCCATAGAGAATCTTTTTTAAGTTTCAATGAGATCACCTCCCTTTCTTCTAGACTCCAGAGTATTGGCCCACTCTACTCATTCTCATTTTACTCAATCCCACCTCATAAAACAACCCTTTCATCTAGTGAACCTTCATTGCACCCCCTCTAAGGCAGGTATATTCCTTCCTCGGTACAAAGACCAAAACTGTACACAGGTACACCAGGTGCAGTCTTATCAAAACCCTCTGTAATTGCAGCATGACTTCCTTACTCTTAAAGACCAAAGGCCAAGATACCATTTGCAAGCTGTATTGTATCTTAACACCAATCCCAGTAGCTATAAGCAGTGCGGTTTCAGTATTTTTTTTAAAAGCTGGTCCTAATAGTTACCTTGTTTAGTGTGGTTCCAGTATCATAGAATCTCACAGCACAAAGAAGGCCATTTGGTTCATCGTTCCTGTGCTGGCCCTTTGAAGGAGCGAACCAATTTCTTCCCCTGTAGCCTTGCATTTTTTTTCTTTTCAAACATATATCTAATTCCATTTTGAAGTTGATGATTGAATCTGCTATGACCAGCATTGCTTCCAGATCATAACTGGTTCTTCATTAATTATCTTAAATTTGTGTCCTCTGGTTACCTACCCACCTGCCAATGGAAACAGTGACTTTGTTCACTGCCCATCACAATAGTACGTCCCTGTAGTGACTTTGTGCTAATCCCAGAAGTTGTTTTGTGTAGTGGCAGTCTCAGTCTTTATGTGTCACTTTCAGTTGTATTTTAATTTATTGTTGATTCCAGGAGTTACTTAGCTAGTGCCACTTTCAATAAGTTATTTACTGACAGTTGTAATAGTTACTTTGTTTAGTGCTGGTAGTTAGTCTTAGTGGTTACTTTGTTTAGTGCTGGTAGTTAGTCTTAGTGGTTACTTTGTTTACTGCTGTTAATTGTAGTAGTCGATTTGTTTATTGCGGATCCTGCTATTTACTTTGTTTACTGCTAGTTAGTAATGTCGAGCTGAGAGCTGGCCTGGGCAGTGTGTAGCCCCTGTACTGACGTGCCGGGGAGCCCAAGACAGCCTAACGTCACCAATTCTCACCCAAAGGAGGAAGCTGTCCCACCGCTTTGACTCCAGCGCTCAGCAGCTCAGCGCCGTGGGAACGTCAGTCATGATCCGGAGCTCAAAATAGGGGCAGCATGGGGAGGGAGGGGAGAAGCCGGGCCAGGTGGAGCGGTTGCAGGTAGGAAAGCAGGGCTGGGGGTAAACTTTTCACTCTGATCGATCCCAGCGCCCCAGGCCTGGCCGAGCTCTAGGCCCGTTTCCATTTGCCTGTACGGAGATGGCTGAAGAGTTGGCGCAGATGGGAGATCGGTCAGCACCCCGGGCTGGGCTCCGCTCCCTCCGTCTCGGCCGTCCCTGCAGCCGGGGAACGGCTGGTCCCGTGAGTGTGAGCGGGGAGTAGGATGCTGGCTGCCGATGCTGCACTAGAGGCGTTGCCGTTCATTCATTAAAATTAGATCAGCCCTGGTAGCTTGGAAATCACTTGAGTGTGTATGAGCTCCTATCTGCCCTAATGCATAACCCAAAACACACTTGCTAACACAATTCCCTGCTACTGATCCTTGTGTATTTTTTGTCTAATGCAGGTTGTTGTGAAGAACAAGGAGTTCAATAGAGTCAACTCCCTTTGGAGTGAAGTTCTGCTGCTGCTTAAATCTTTCGCACCGCTATGACTGAAGGTACAATAGTGAAAGAGGGGTGGCTTCACAAACGAGGTGAGATTTTGTCATTGATCCCAGTGGAAGTGCACAACACACTTTATTTCTTTCCACGTGTTTGAATAGATATTTCACTGTTGTCGATGTCTAATGATTTAGGTGTACAAAATTGGAAAACGTTTTACTCTGAAATTGCTTGCATGAGATCACCTTTCACTAATGATTTTGTGCAATTAGCTATTGCTATTTGATCTGATAGTGTGGGTTGGGTTTTATTAAGCTTTGGAAAAGGAGCTCTCTAGAAGGCCGTTTTCCTGAATTGTGTTGTTGCTTATGTTTAGTGAAAAAAATAACAAATATAACTTTTTTAAATACGGAAATAGGAATTAAATTCTTAGCTGCTTCCAATTACATCTTGATTCTAACATTTGCTACAATGGTGCTATATTATTGTCAGTAAACTATTTGATGGTGCAAAACACTGTCTTTTAATAATTTTAATTTTCAATGTTAATCAAGTCCAAATTTCAATTATGGAACAGAATAGTGCAGTCTGAACAGGAGGTGTAGTAACATTAGCACAAACACTGCAATTGAGCTTCAGTGCAATAGTGGGTGTGGTTTACTCGCCAGTTCCTGACATGAATGCCTTTTGAATGATGGACTTTTTTTTTAACCACTTTATCATTTCCATTACACTTTTCTCCAAATTGATCCCATCGATTCTATAGGCTCTTCAATCACAGATTGACAGCACAGTCCTGTGCCTAGTTTAACATGAGTGTTTATAATAAAATATTGTTGATAAGCAACTGATTAGTTTTACTCTTAAATACAGGAAGTTATTGCATAGGGAATAAAATATAGATGAAATGCTGTAATTGTAACTAGCTGCATTGGAAAGGTGTTCTTTTACCAAATGCATTTGGTAGAAGGACACATTGGAAGAAAGGATGTAATGTTGCACAACAGGAATATTTATGCAATACAAGATAGGATCTAGGGCTAGTGCACATATTATATTACCAAGGTATATATTTTTTGGAAAGTTAAAAAAAAAACATTTAATTTTATAAGTAACTGTTTGTTGCAATGACATATTACTTCTGAAATTACATAGTACCATAATTTGTGGCATCAGTTGCATCCACTAGTCACAGATAACACATTCAAAAACCATTACTTAATATTATTAGAGGTGTGTTTAATATGCTGGGAGGTAGATTTCTGTACAGTAATACTTGTGAAAATTTCAAAATCTAAGCTTTTCATTTTGTCTAATATCAATACAATTTTGGCAAAAAACATTTTATCTAGGATAAGGAATGTTGAGTGTGTCCCATTTAATATAATGGTTTCCTTGCTACTTCTATTGAAATTAATTTTGATTACAGTGTGTAACCTGCAGGTTTCAGAATAAGTGGGTGTCTTTGTCTAAGTAAAATAAACAAAATTCTGATATCAAGATTGTTGAAAGAATGGACTTTGAGTGTCCCTAATGATTTTCAGTGATTACATTCTGGATCAAAATTTGACCCAAAAATTTGTCATCTTAATTATCCAAATTTGCTCTTTTTTTAAATAAATATTTGATGTACCCTACTTGAGCATCAAGCTTGCATGGTGAGCAAATGGCTGGGGCTCTGTTTACAAGGTTGCTGATAGAACCAATCTTATAGCACATGGAACTGTGGGAATGCCAACATGTATATTGACCAGGGAAGGTAGGCTTGTGCTAGACTGTGGTAGAGAATCCCCTGGTAGATTTCTCAACTAGTATGTCAAGGAAGGGGAGTTCATTTGACTGCTCCATTTCATAGGTGAATTTGAGCACAGGATGGAGCCCATTAAGACATGTAAGGAAATTGTTACATGCAGCTGCGGATTTAAATATAGCAAACATATCATCCACATATCGGAAACATGCGAGAGGTAGGAGGTTAGGTGTCATTCCATTGAAGACACGTTTCTCATGGAATCCAACAAAGATGTTTGCAAGAGCTGGACCTAGAGGGGATCCCATGGCAACACCATCTATTTGGGCATACGTGGTGTCATTAAAACTGAACTCAACTGCGCAAGTTGCCAAGTTCATAAGTTCAATGAATATTGATTCATGCAATACTGGCAGGTCTACATTGCCACGATATAGTTGAGAAATCTGCCAGGGGTTTCTTTATCACAGTCTACCGCAAACCTATTTTCACTGGTCAATATACGTGTTTGGATTCTTACAGTTCCACGCGCTATAAGTTTGGTCTTATTGGCAACCTTGTAAATTGGGCCTGAGCCATTTGCTCACCATGCAAGCTTGATGCTGAAATAGGGCGCATCATAGGGCATCCTGCAGGATAATGGCTACCCTGATCAGATCATTTCACGCTGTGTATCACGCAAGCTCATGAATGGGCCTAAGAACGTCACTTTCAGCCTAAAAGTGCCCAGTCTACCTCAGATTACCCTGGAAGGGAAAGGTATCTCAAAAATTTGAGCAACGGGTGAAGCTAGCTGTTTCACGCTGCTCCTATTCAGTAGCAACACGAATGGTATCCGCCACTAATGGGGTGCTGTCGTCAAGCCAAAATGACGTTCTGTTTATCACACAAAAGAGTAATGTGGTGTATGAATTTCAGTGTCAATGTGATGCTAGGTATGTAGGCCGTATGTCCAAAAGACTGGTGGATCGTATCAAACAGCATGTACCAGCTGCAATGGGCAGGGCACAGACCAAACCCAACTAGTCCGTGCTTGCAAAACTCAAAACACAGTGTCCGACATTAGATCTGATTCTGTGATGGGACAACATTTGCTAAATAATCCCCAGTGTGCTAAGAATTACACAGACAATCAATTTAAGATCATCAGTCGAGCTCGCAGTGTGGCACGTTTGTATGTACTGGAAGCTAAATATATTAATACACAGGCCCTGCTCTTTGCAGACAGAACATGTACGTACAATGCGCCCGTTTCAATGTAAGTGACAGCCATTCGCTGACTCATTCTTCAGGGCAATGCCTTGACCAATCAGGGTCAAGCTGCCTAGTTTAAATTTCAAACGATGCTTGTCCGTTAACTGTCAGTCACCATCAGTGGTGCATGCTCCATGGCAATGCCACGTGCCAACCAATCAGTACACTCTTCACTTATAATATAAATTATTGTGTTCCCCTTTATACTGGTATTCTTGCAAGTGTCCTGATGAGTGCAAGACAAAAAGCTTAGACATGTCTCTCTTTACCAATACTCAAATTTGGCCATTGATTTAAAAAAATTACCTGTGTTAAAATGTAAAGAGGATAGCTGTTTAACAAATGGGCAAGAAAATGCAATTTAAAAAATGAACTAGCCTTGTCGAGTTTTCATCTACTGATATTTGTTATATATTTTATGAATTATCAACGTGAAGAGGAGTGGTAGGAATGTACTGAGAGATAAATGTGCTACTGCTGTTCTTTTAAATATTAATTTTTTTAAAAATCCCTTGGATAACTTCAAGAACTCAGAACTAAGGAACCAAAGGAAAAGCACATTTTTTCAGAATGTTCATCAACAAATATTCAAAGAATTTTAATGACCTATAGTTAACAGCTCATTTAGTAATCAGCAAGTGTTGCTAGATTTTTTTTAAAAAATAAAGAATGCCTTGGAGGATATTTTATTTTTTTGAGAAGTTTAGTTTTTATATACTTTGTGCACTGCCGAAACTTAACTCTGTTGTATCTGAATTATAGCAGACAGTTTGTGAGATTGTCTGTGGATCTCAAGCTTTAACACTTAATTGCAAATTTCTTATTGGATTGGATTCAGTTACTTTTGTATTAAAACTATAGTTGCCCCTTTCTTTTCTTTAGCTTTTTTTTGTGAACTATTTTCAGATTTACAGTTTGTTTTTCTTTTCTACCATTAGTAAACATTGGCCCAAATTTTGCTGGAAAAATAATGCCATGTTGACAAAACACACCCTTATTAATGAGCAAATCAACCAGCAGGTTGAGAGGATAAAAAGATATGAATGAGTTGCAAACCCCCAGAACTTGTTGATTGATTTATGCCAACTCTGCTTTTTGGTTCATGCAAACAGCATCTTATCCCTGGCCTCCCTCTTATTTTTTTGCGAGATTGGCACATTAATTGGGCTATTAACCTCACTAGAACTTAACAGTGTTAACACCTTTTTAATGATGCTATGGTTTTTAATGCAATGCCTATCGGTCTGTCTGGCCCTGAAAGAGGGCAGTGTAAACTGTTCAGTCTCCTTCCTGCAAGTGGTAAATTGTTGTTGAGGATTTAAAAAATCTGACATTTAAAATTTGTGGTTTTTAAAATTTTTCCTTTGTCTTTCTTTTGTTCCATCTCTTAATCAGTCTTTCTTTCCCTTTATTTCTCTTTCTGTACCTGATTTAATTCTAATTCCCCTTCTTCCTAGTCCTTCCTGTTTATTTCTCAATCCCTAAATCTCATCAGTATAAGGAGATACACTGTTGATCCCTCCATTCACATAAGTTTCTGGTTGCCCTCAACGCTACACATTGGCTTGCACTTCCGGGAAATTATGGCACTGAATCTTTTCGAGCTGAGGGTGCAGGATAAAATTTAACTGAGATGCCCACTCCAATAAGATCTGGCATTACTTCCATTCTTTTCAAGCAAACAATCACTGTAATTGTGAATAGTTTACTTTGTACTTTTAATTTTTAACTTTAAGCATGATTTTCATGCTTGCAAAAGCAGGATTGTGAAGAATAAACTGGAAAATGGAGTAAATACTGATTTCTGTATGGGGAACTTTGAATAAAAACATATCTAAAGTTTAACTAAATATTTAATAGTCAATGGCTGTAATTATGCTATAAAATTATAAAACAATGGGCAGAATTTTGCCGTTGGCAAGGAGGGGGTGGGGCCCACTCGCCGACGCGTAAGATTACGCGGGATGATGCCGGGCGGAACCCCCGACATCATCCCAGCCCATTTAAATTTTCAGGAAGGTGGGGGCACAGCAAAATCAGCTGTGCGCCCATCAACCTGTCAGTAGCCAATTGAGGCCATTGACAGGATCATTTAAACAATTAAAGGACCTGCCCGTCCAACCTTAAGGTTGGTGGGCAGGCCAGGAGCCCCGGCGGCAAATAGAAAAAACATGAAACCTCATCCACCGGCGGGGTGAGGTTTCATGCAGTGTTCTAAAAAGTTTAATAAAGTTTTACTGTAATTTATGAACATGTCCCATCTCATGTGACAATGTCACATGAGGAGGACATGTTAGGGATTTTTTTTTTCTATTTTTAATCTTTTTAAAAGCATAAGCGATCTCCCTGAGGCAGCACTTAACCTCAGGGAGATGTGCGCTCTTTCGTGCGCATGCACAAAAGAGCGCACTATTGCTTTTGGGGAATCCGCCCCCGCCCGCACAGGAAGTGCATAGCCGGACGTCATGCTGGGTGGGCTTTAATTGGCCCGCCCACGTAAAATAGTGGCGGGGCCCGCTTCTCCAGTGGGGATCGGCTCCCCGCCCGCTGGTGATTGGGTTGGGCCCGCTCGCCTGGCAGGCAGAAAATTCTGCCTAATGAGTTCAATATATCAAGCCATAAGAGTATATTTCTAAGTGTGCTGGGATGTCCTGAGGTCATGAAAAGTGCTATGCAAACTCAAATCTGTCTTTTCTTTTTCTTAAAGGCTTCTTAAGTCATATGAATCCTATGGTTGTCATCCTGTCAATTTATAAACTCTCCCACGATATTCACAGTCACCCCCTCGATCTTGCCATCTGCTGCTGCCTCTCCTCTCACATGATCTCAACCACAAAAACAACCATCTCTGACCGCTTCCTTGTATCGCTCACCAACTGCATCCGCCTCCTAATCCCACTTCCCCCTGCATCTGTTCCTTTTGGAAAATTTCTACCCAAGGCCACTTACAACTGCATTTTCAAACAGCAGCTATTCAGCTTTTGGCCCTCCATTTAACAAGATACTTTAGTTTGTTCAAACATTCCCTCATTTCCATTTTGATGTCTAGTCCCCATTATTTCGGCTTGTTAAATACTGGGAAGGTTGAAGTCATCATCTTCAATCCTCACCACAAATTCTGCAGCATTACCACCAATTCCACCCCTACCCGGTCAATATCTCAGGCTGAAGCAGACTCAGATTCCCATTTGACCCTGAGCTAAGCTTCTGACCTCATGACCTGAATTTTCATCCTCGAGGTGGGTTGCGGAATTCAAGAAAATTCAAACTTCAGGCCATCCAAAACTCTTCTTCCTGTATTTTATCCTGCACAAAGTCCCATTTACCCCTGTCTTTGTTGACCTTTATTGGTTCCTGGTTTCCCCCAATGCCTGTAATTTAAAATTCTCATTCTCATGTTTAAATCTCTTAATCTCTTGCCCCTCCTATGTCTGTAAGGTTATCTAGCATGACTAACCCATCCCAAACTTTTTGTCTTTTTGACTCTGAGCTCTTGTGCATCTCCCATCGTTGTTGGACTTGCTTTTAGCCACATAGGCACTGTGAACTGGAATTCTTTACCTAAATCTCTCCCCACTTCTTTAACACCATCTTAAAGCCCTTGACCAAGGGTTGACTCACTCTTCTAATATCCAGTTCTTTGGTTTAGCATCAATATTCGCCATTCACACCTCTGTAGAGTGGGGAATTTTTCTGTGTTAAAGACATGATATAAACACAAGTTGCTCTTGTAGTGTATTTCAGCTGTCAGTTACTGTACTATCAATCTTTAGCTACTTTTTATATTGAGAGTCTAAAAAAACCTTAAATTTTGAACTTGTTGCTTGTTGTGCTTTTGAAACGGGCAGGTATTTGGTGTAATTCAATTTTATAATGATATTGGTACTCGGATGTACATCATGGTTGCAAATAGATCAATTGAGCATTGTGGCCTTAGTAAACAGGATGATGATACGGTGTCACATAACTTGTATAAGGGAAAAAGTATACCTTGCTTTCTAATGTGCTGTTTAATTCATTCTCTTCTGTATTTTTGTTCTTTTTATAACATGCCATAAATATGGGAGTGTTTTTCATTTTCTGAATAAAAACTAATAGCACTCATGGAATTCTAAGTAAGAGCTAAGATCTCTCATCCCTAAAACTGGAATATAATTTAGACATGTAAAACCTATTATCTTGCATCAAAACACTGTTAATATTTTAACTGAAATAAAATTAATTAATTGCAATATGAGCTTTATTTACAAAATTCAATACTTGAGTATAAAAAATAATATCTTGCCACTAAGCTGTTCTATTTGATATGTATGCCACTGGGCTGCACCATTTGGTTGATATGCCACTAGATCCCAGTCATCTGAAGACATACTGTTACTTAAGTTAGTAATGTAGGTTTGTGTTTTCTGCTAATCATGTACAATATGCTTGCACAGTTTATTGGATAGTGATTGAAATCCATATGAGCATGGATTAGAGCAAGAGGGAAAGGATCGTACTTAACGTGTCTCACCTTTGTGATGCACTCTGTATTATTCATTCATATGTAAGTGCCACAAAAGTTGCACAAAGCAGAAAAATGGATTTCCCAAGATGATTACACTTTTATATCTTGTTTGTTAGTGGGGTGTGATGGTTTTGGATAACCACAGAATATAACTTTGACAGCAGCATCTGTCAGGAAATACATTTTTGTATTTGAACTATGTATACCTCAGTTAATGTTACTTATTGCTTCCTCTATCTCCATCCTTGCTTAGCTTTTTCAATTCCTTTTTTTTGTTTTTTTTTTTGTTCTTAAATCTTTTGTTCAAATTGCTTTTTTCATTTTAAGAACATTTCCACAGGATTGCATACAGGTAAATGGCATAATGGGACAGTCCATTGAAGAACAAATGAGATGTCCCATAGAGTAATGGCATTTAATTTGCTCAAGTTTGTGGCTGTAATCTCCTAGCTATTCACTTTGATACCCAATATTTTCAGAACAGTAATGACATGGGAACTGCTTACCCTTTAAGTGGGGACTTACCCTTTTCAGTCATAGGGAGGGTAACGAACAAAGCAGAAGGGGAGAAAAATATTTTAAAACAGACATCACATACTCATCACTTTACAACTGATGTTTATTGTGCTGTATAACTTATATTTTAAAATCATTGTTAATTTTTAATATTCACTAGTTACTTGAATGTGGAGCGATATGATTTGATATGCTGATGAAAAAGTAGTTTCTCTGGCTCTGGATTAACAGAAAAATGTACAGTATTGTACAATTTATTGATTTCAGGTAGGTACCATTTATAGCCTCAGTTGTTTTAAAATTACAGCCTATGTTTAAGTGATGAAGTGCTGGGCTGCTAATTTGTTTTGCTGCTTTATGAAGGTTGTTAGTTTTGCTGACGACCAGTCCCTTTTTGCTTAGAATTTGCTGCGGTGACATTATTTGATCTATAAGTGGATTCAGTATCAAAAAATGTGATATAAGTACATTAGTGCACTCCTGAGCCAAGTAGAATCAACTTATATAGAGTTATAATGTGACCGTATTATATTACTTTGTACTGGTATGGATTCCACACTGTGTACCATCAATGCATCATGTAGTGATGTATGAGTTCACTAGCCAAGATATGCACTAAAACCTCTCTCTTTTAGGACTGATATGACTACACAAAAAAAATGCTTAAACCTTGTTTCATGATTCTTTAACTTCCATCAACATGTTATAGCCCAACAGTGTGCAATATTCATAGGAAACCTGCAGTAATCTCTTAACTCTGCAAATTATATCCAGTGTTAATATAGCACCTCCAATGAGGAAAAGTATGAGTATTTTACATGGGGGAGAGGAGGATGCTTTGCAGGAGATGGGAAGGACTGGGACTGAAGAAATGGCTGAAGAGCAGTAGAGAGACAAAATGATTTTGGGAGAAAGTTCCACAGAGCAGAGTATTGTGGCTGAAAGATTAGCGGAGTTGTGGGAGTCGGGAACAAATAATCCAGGGTTGGTAGAGCAGAAGGTATGCACTGTGACGTATGGCTGGAGAAGGTCACCGAGAAAACTGGAAGAACTTGAACACTAGAATCTTAATCTTTATGCTAATATACTTGGAGAACATGATGATGGATGCGAATAATGTTGAGCAGAATTGGCCAAAGGATTCTGGATTAACTAAAGTTCACATACAAGGTTGACCATATAATTTATGGATGACTGGTTTAAAACTTTAGGGAAGTAAAACTTGATCACTGGCATCTGAAGAATTAGTGGTTGCAAAATTAACCCCGGGCCTTAACTAACGTGGAAAGCTCTTTCTTTCTGATCAGTTTCTGTTCCAATGTGGCGAAGCAAATCCAATGGCTACTGAATTCTCAAATTTCATTATTGTTTTTAGTCTTTCACAATTCAGTTCTTATTGAAGGTTGTGGGGGAGGCCTTGTGGCACAGTATTAGTATCCTTACCTCTGGGCCAGAAGCTCTGGCTTCAAGTCCCACTTCAGGACTTGATGGCCATGGAAGGTATGTTCATAATGTGGCCAAACAGGTTGATTATCAGTCTGTAAATCCTTCCATTGTACCTGATGGGAGAGTTTCCTGGTCAGCCATGCTGCAGAAGGCAACAGCAAACAACTGCAGTATTTTGCCAAGCATAATCATGGACCAATCCAATGGAGGTCCATAGTTGCCAGTGCCCTCTTAGGGCATGTCACCTGAAGGAGGATTGTGGGTTGAGTCCAGTCGCACATGTGCAAAAGTATTGTTGGAAGAAACGTGTATTATAAGGTATAAAGCTAAATGCTAGAAAAAGGTGTTTACTGTTTTCCCCTTTGTCTTTAAAACTTCCTAAATTTTTTTTTTTATTTCCTCCCTTTGTTTTTTGTGCAGTTTTGCTCCTACTGCAATATTTTCGGTCATTAACGTGTTTTCTGCTTTCAGATTTGCCACGAATATGAGAAATCTTTTCTTTCATGTTTCATGTGGTGTTACAAAACAAAAGTTTTAATGTTGCCGCAAAGCGACTGAAAAGAGTTTTATTTAAAGAAGAAGTGCATGCAAGATGAGATTCTGGATCATTCTCTCCTTTTATCTGCTTTAAACACAAACATTCAGGCACTTATATTTTGCTGCCTGTTATTCACTTATCCAGCTAAGTTGCTGATGCCAACATGTCAGATAATAGAGCAAAATCTTTACTTTTGAACAGCTGCTCCATTTGAATATATGAAATTAAGAGCTAGTACTTGGGAGATAAATGTGGTGCTTTTGCTACACTATTCAGAGTGGTGTGTTTGTGTTGTTAATGGTGAGAATGCTTGTGCTGTGTAAGTGGAATGTTTAGCCCAAGGCATAGAACTTTTCTCTTTAGCTGTACCTAAGTTACTATTTGTCCTTTTTTCAGTCAACAATTCAAAATGTTCACATCACACTGTGAGGCCATTTATGGGTATTACATGATGAGGCTATTGCTATTGAAAAGGTGTTGCAAGGCAGCTGTAAACAAAGAGAATAAAACCCAACTTGTTTAGATGGTACAATTGATGCTTTTATTCAGAATGTACAACTTTCCCCGTTAGTTTGTTTGAAGAAATTGTATTGCGTATGCTGCAGCTGAAAAAGTGGAGCAGAAACATTGTTTAGTAATTATGGCTAAGTGCCCACCGGATCTTCTGTACATGCAGGGGGTCTGTCTAGCTGCCAGTGTGCCAGGCTTTCATTGAATTATTGTAAGCCAGATGCAAAAGCTTGCTCTCATTTCACAAGGTTTGGTAATGCATGATAGAATACGTCTCTTAGTAGAGTACAGATTCAATAATCTGGTAGCCCAGACTGAATTAGTATTGCAAATTTTTCCGTAGGCTGTTTTATTCTAGTTAAATTTCAGAATGGAAATACAGCATTTAATATGTATTTCAGAGTAGTACATTAGGAGGAATTCTTTAGCATGTGATGTTAAATACAATTTAAATGCTAAACAGAGAAAATAATACTGTTAATATGTAATTGATTCTATGTTTGCTAAGTGTCATGTAAAAGTAAATTGTATTGGAGCAGATGTTAGGATTTGGCTACAGCTTTCATACAAAAACGGGTGCTGACAGCCATTGCCATCAGCTGTCTACAAGCTCCGTAAGCCTACTGTGTAGTTACTTCTTTGGTGTGTAAAATCAGCTTGCTTTATAACTGCAAAATGTGGCATACCTTTTGACATTATGGAGTATTGTGTTAAACGCTTGAATATAGAATTTTGGTGAAGAGAGAATAACATGAACAAACATCAATGACAGTGGGAACAGAAAAAAATTCCTCTGGAAAATGTAAAATTAGATACATTGGAATGTGAAATAGTTCAAATTGTTGCATTGACTATGTTGTTTCAAATTGAGTGAATAAACTAATTGTGGGTAAAAGGTGTGTTTTGGAAAAACAAAACTACCCAGTCTGCACGGCTTATGATGGAAGTATATACTGAGTTACAATGTTGTACTGGTTATGTTACTGGCCTAGTAACCCAGCGGCCTGGACTAATATTGAACATGAGTTCAACTTTCACCATGGCAGTTTGAGAATTTGAATTTGGTTAAAAGATTCTAGAAATACCAGATTGTGGTAAATATCCAACTCAAAAGGAAACCTGCTGTCCTTACCTGGTTTGGCCTATATATAACTCCAGTTCCACACCAACGTGATTGACTCTTAGCTGCCTTGTGAAGTGGGCTAGCTAGCCATTCGGTTCTACCTAGGGCAGCTAGGCTTGGGTAATAAATGCCAAACATCCCAACAATGCCCACATCACAAAAATACAAAGTTCCCCTCTAAACCACTCACCATCCTGACTTGGAAATATATCGTCATTCCTTCACTGTCGCTGGGTCGAAATCCTGGAACTCCCTTCCTAACAGCACTGTGGGTGTACCTACACCATAGGGACTGCAGCGGTTCAAGAAGGCAGCTCACCCACCACCTTCTCAAGGGCAATTGGGAATGGGCAATAAATGCTGGCCTAACTAGCGACAATGAATGAATAAAAAAAATTTAGTAATTTAAAGAAAAAGTAAAGCTTCCTTTATGACCAGAGTTATATTTTTGATACAGTGAAAGGCCCACCACCACCACCTGCTGCTTTTTAAAATCTTGTATTCGAAATATGTCTAAAATTCACTGTGCGAAAACAACAAAAATAATTGCAAAATCACTGAAGAATGGTTGGAGAGAATCTGTATCAGAGCCATTTGCAATTTAAAATGTATGACAGAACCCTGTAACTAGGTAACCCTGTAAATGGGTTCTAATGTCTTGCCTTTTATTGTCTTCAGCTAGAACCCAGGGGTTGTCTGGATAACAGCCAAAGTTCTATGTTGGTGACCATTTTTGAGGTGGCCATGGCATCTTTGGCATGCATAACATTCGGGAATTGAGGTGTTCATGTGAATTTTTAAAAAAACTACTTTGATGCTTGCTTATTGCAGTTTCCAAATATTTTGGACTGGAAATGTAAATTTTCAGCATGCCAGTTTCTTCTTTTTTTCTCTCCTCTACATCACCTTTATTATAAAATGAGCTTGTCTGCAGCTATGAAAAGATCTTGAATTTTAAAAACGTATTCAATCAGGACCAGTACATTTCATTAACATTAATCTGGGACTCCAACTCATGGTACTCATCAAGAATCCAGTTTTTTTTTATTAAGCACTTCTTCTACGTTGAATATATATGAATTTTAAAAAGATAAAACCATATAATCCAATGATAAAATACCATACAGAGGAAGAAAAACATTCATCAATTGAAAAAATACATTCAATTTTGCTGTGGAATACCCTTTTTATCAAGGTGAATATTGAACTAATGATCAAGATGCCTTTTTGGCTCCTGGTTTGCTTTTAGATTCGGACATGTTAGGCTTACTGGCCTCCTTCTGTGCCATAAATTTTAATGATTCAAGTTAAAATACATGCCCTGTTTTAAAAATACATAAGCATGCTTTAGTGTTCACACTTAGATCTGGATGGCTTGAAAGCTTAGGTTTTGGCATTTGTAAATTAAACCAGTAGGGCAGACAGATCATCCCAGATTTGCACTAAGTGCAGTAGTGGACGGGAAAAAGGACATTTTACCCGCCAGCCGCAATGGTGGCTTTTAACGCTGTATCGTCCCAACCCACCTTATTAAACATACATTCCCTGGAAGCACACCGTTTTGCTGGTGGGCGGCCTCCAATTGGCCCATCATGCCGTCACCTTGCCACTTCCTCACACCAGACGCCATAGTTAGAGTGCAGCCAAGTGCACACCTCTCAGCGCTTCCAGCCCAGGACTGCTGCATAGAAAATATGGCCCTGAAAGGCAAGAAGACTGCAGTCCCCCGATTCAGTGACGCATTCCTGGGATGACTTCTGGATACCGTTGGAGCCTGCTGCGATGTCCTCTACCCCCACTCTGGTTTGGGCGGAGATGGTCAGTGCCCACGCTGCACAAAAGAGTGCAGAGAAAGGATAAAAGGTCTCATCCATGCCGCCGGGGTAAGACAACCATCTCGTCACTCTAATCGCATACACTCACAAGCCCATCACACATCCACTGGCATCTCGCTCGATGCCAGCTCAAGGGATATCTTTCTCTCTCTCTCTCTCTCTGTCTCTCTCTGTCTCTGTCTGTCTGTCTGTGTCTGTCTCTCTCTCTCTCTGTCTCTGTCTCTCACATACCCTCACATCTCCATCTCTTCTGTAGACTGCCTCCTCAGCCCTCATCATCTTAAGGCCACTTGCAAAGATCAACATGTGCCCCCACACACACCCTGGGAGCGCCCCCCCCCCCCCACCCCCTTCCCCAAACAAGCCCTAGCCCTGCAGCTATCGAAAAGCCACCCTTGCCTTATGGCTGGTCTGATAGGTAGAGACCTTCCTGTGAACCACCTGCGCTGATGACCGCAAGTGATGCCTAGAGCAAGGTAGGCCAACAAACCTCGAAGTCCCAAGCAAAGTGCACCTCGCCAAGTGCATGTCCCTTATGTTCAGTTGTGAAACGCATGCTGCCATGCTCGGATGATTCCAGTGGGCTGAGCTTATAACGATATGCAGATGTATAACAATGAAGTTCCCGATGTGTTATGGTGGGCAACACAGCCCACAATTAACAAACGGAGCAGACGATTGTAAACTGGTTTCACGACGATGTGAAACCAATTTTTCACCTTCCCGCCATATTGTCCGCTCACGCCCGTCATGACACCTGAAGCCAGTGGGCACGGAAAATTCCACTCTTAGCCATCTTGTATCTAAAATCTCTCACTTTCATTTTTGTCATAATTGAATTAGTCTTGCAAAGTGTAATGACTGTCTTCTCACCTTCTGGATTGAAGGGCCCCATGGAAAGTAGCGTAGTGTGGATGGTTCTGGAATTAGTGCAACAGAGTGATCATATTGCAATACTGATTGTACAGATTATGAAAATGCAACCATTAGTACCATATGTGTCCATATATATTCAAAGCAGTATATTTTTAATGCTGTAGGGACATTTGCTTTTCTGTATGTGTAATATTTATGGTTAATTTAGATTGAAAAGATAAAGGAATGTGATCACTACAGTATAGCTTTCACTTTGGATACTACTGGTCCAAGGACAGCAATGATATTCTACAGAGCTGTCATGCCACTTACTTTCCCATTTTTGATGCTCATTGCAAAAATAAAGTGTGAAAAACATAATGGGCTGGAATGTACTGTAGCTGGGACACTTTTAGACTCACCTTGCTGGGTATAAATTCTGTAACCATTTCTATGAAGTTGTAGTTAGTCAGAGATCCAGATAGCACAGCACCCTCTGAAAGGCATCTAGGACCTGAACAGGGCAAGCAACTGTGTCTCTCCTGAACCAATCAGATTGAAATATTGTTAATGCACATAACAAAATCTGAAGTATGGATTTAATGTCATACCATGTATAGAAAGAAAAATAAAAAGAGGAAAAGATTTGATTAAGAGAGAGAGCAAAAGGAAATAGAAATAAAAGTAAAACAAGCAATTCATTTTTCTAACTCTCCAACAACAATTAAAACCTGGAAGGATGCGATTTTACACTTGTAATAGTAAATTTTCATTCTCGGCGAGGTTGTATGGTAATAATTAAAATTTATCACGCCATTGACAAGAGTACTGAAACTGATCCGGATGAGCCCTAACTTTTTTTCATGAGTTTAGCCTATATCTACTATGCAAGTGCAGGAGCTTCATGGCA
The DNA here is from genome assembly GCF_964194155.1 of Cetorhinus maximus. NCBI lineage: Eukaryota > Metazoa > Chordata > Chondrichthyes > Lamniformes > Cetorhinidae > Cetorhinus > Cetorhinus maximus. Next base: position 42,304,875 of record NC_135896.1, on the reverse strand, counting down.
TTCAGTATAGTTGGATGGGGAAATCAGATGGTGTTGCCATTTTGCATAGTTTTCAGAGGAGCGGCACATCTCAAACCACGACTTTGTTTTTTTACTTTCAACTCTTCATCTACAGTTGCTTATAGTATAAAATATGAGGATAGTGTTAAACTTCAAAAGGACATAGACAGTTTGGTGGAATGGCTGGAGAAGTGGCAGATGAAATTGAATGAAGAGAAGTATGAAGTGATTCATTTTGATAGAAAGATCAGGGAGAAACAATAGAAAAGAAAGGGTACTATTTTAAAGGAGTTTCAGAAGCAGAGGGACTTTGGGGCATCTGTGCACAAATCATTGAAGGTAGCAAGGCAGGTTACTAATGCATACAGGATCTTGAGCTTTATAAACAGGGGTTTGTAGTACAAAAGCGAAGAAGTTATGATGAACTGTATAAAACACTGTTTTTGCCTCAACTGGAGTATTGCACCCAGTTCTGGGTATCACTCTTTTGGAAGGACGTGAAGGTATTAGAGAGGGTGCAAAAAAGATTCAGGAGAATGGCTCCAGGGATGAGGAACTTCATTTACGTAGGTAGATTGTAGAAGCTGGAGCTGTTCTCTTTGAAGAAGAGAAGGATGAGAAGAGATTTGATGGAGGTATTCAAAATCATGAGGAGTCTGCACAGCGTAGGTTGAGGAAACTGTTCCCATTCTTGGAAGGGTGGAAAACCAGAAGACACCAATTTAAGGTAACTGGGTAAAGAAGCAATGGCAACATGAGGTAAATTTTTTTTACACAGTGAGTAGTTAGTGTCTGGAATGCATTGCCTGAGAGTGTAATTGTGGCTTTCAAAAGAGACTTACATCATTATTTGAAGAGGAAAAATTTGCAGGGCCACGAGGCAAAAGCAGGGGATTGGCACTGTCCTTTCAGAGACCTGGCACGGACACAATGGGCCAAATGGTCTCCTGTGCTCTAACCATTCTATAATTCTATGCTTTAGACATAAATAATGGTGAACACAGTTAGCTTCACTGTTACTTAAATATTGGTTTAATAGTATCTGTTTATGCTTAATTCAGATTAATCAGCTTTCATAGTCGCACCATCATAATGCATGAATTCACTAAGCTCACCCGTCAGAAATCTGCTCTTCAGAAAGTACCTGTAAAGATCTGTTTTGCACGTCTGAAGGAACTAACAAGGTGCTTAACTGTAGAGGGAGATGTGGGGGGAGGAAGCAAAAAGATAATCCACTCAGCTGCTCAATGAGGGAAACTGATATCATATTGGACAGCCATTGACAAAGCTATTAGATTTGTCCCACTCCAATCTGAATGAGGGCCTGTTTTGAGACCTGACTCCCACTCCATCTGTTAGACTAAATCTACCCCATCCCAACTGCCACATGTTAAGTAGAAAATGCGGTATGGTGTTTTCATTATTCCCAAAATATCCAGTCTCAGCATATCAATCCATATGTTTGGCAAAAGATTTATGAGAGTCGGAGCCTTTTCACGTATATTGTGGACACAGATAATAACTTTATTTTCCAGGTCAGATGATATACAGTATCTGTAGATGTTTGCTAGATTTATGCTTTAGTATTGCAAGGGTGAGAGTTTGAGCACGGAAATTACCACACAGCATGTTGTACTTCCAGATTTGGCAGCAATTGGATTAAACCAAGGCTGTCAGTCTGACTGTGAGAGTGGAGTCCAGATTTGAGTGGAGATCATGTCTGACAGGAAGAGCAAGGGTTGTGTCTGAAATGACAGTGCATCCCATCTAAATCCAGTTCAGTGCTTTGATGGTGCTTCATTGCTGCTTGGATAGCTTGACCTTCTGCTCAATAATTAAAGCCAAGTGTGAATGGAAGTAACTAACTTTTTTCCCCCTTTATGGAATGCCAAACATATTTTCTCCATTTCTCTGTAAATGCATGTTTCCATGCATTTAACAATCCACGAACAATCCTGTGCATTTAAAAATCCATGAACAATGTTTTCTTAAGCAATTTGCCTTTTAGTCCTTTAACCACAGGAGGAATATATGTACTGACATCACTATTGTATTTGAAGGTGCATTTCTTAAGAGAGATCATTATTCCTCATCAATTACTCACATTGTCATATTTTACATGTGTGTAAAATGTGAACTTGCCCAGATAGATCAATATTTCTCATGCAGATATATATCTGCGTTTTTTAAAAAACTGTGTATATGGAGTTAGGTCGCAGATCAGCCATGTTCTCAACGAATGACAGAACAGGCTCAAGAGACTAAATAGCCTATCCTTTTTCCTGTGTTCCTATGGGTCAGTAACATCTTAAGCATTTTAATTATTTCATACAAGGTTGTATGGTACTTTTTCGGGGAATTGAGAGTAGGAGAAGTTTTGAGCAAGGCTGAATAGATTTATGAATCTCCAATGCTTCCAGGTTGCTGTATAATTAATATTAACACATGCATGAAAGAGATGCTGTGACAGTATATGTGTGTGCACTACAGTGTGTTGTGCCATGTAATGGTAGGATACAAGTATATCCCATGCAGTAAGCTAGTGAGCTCAGTCAGGCAATCTGATGGAGGTTGTAAATGGAGACAAGTTGTAGCAAGTGAGAGAGAGGCTGGTGAGAACCTTTCTCACCAAACCAATCCTGTGCACTTTCTGATAACCGGCTTGCAAATGACGTCTACTTGGTTGGGGAATGTTATGCAATGGAGGGAAGAAAAAAAAATCAGGAAAATATCCTGTATCTTCCAAAAAGGAATAAAATGCTCCAATTGAGTTCTTTAAAGAATATAAAATTATATTGAGAAATAAACATTTGTGAAATTCAGAACAAAAACGTGCACCGCAGTGAATGCTTTGTATTGTGAATACAATTTAAAGAAATAAGTATTTTCTATCGGCACTGTTCAGAGACTCAGCTACTTGATGCCAGTTTTGCTTCTCTGCATATTCACCAAGTGCAGCATATAAAATTATCACATTATGTTGTATTCTGATGGGATTAATTGGATAGTTTATTGACGCAAGTTCAGGAGTATTTTTAATTATTGCTCGCCACCAGGCTTAAGGCAAGCAAGCTGAATAGTTTTTGTAACAAAATAAGTCCAGAGTTACATTGTCATATCCTTTTAATTGTAAATTCAGAACTTGGGGTACCAATATATGCGTAGTGGTATGATAATTAAGCAGGTGCAGTATGTAATGTGTGAGCGTGAGAATAAGCTTTAGCTTAAAAAAGGCTGTAGTGGCACTTGAGACACTGGCATTTCTCATCAACCTGTTGACGGCAATGTCAGTCATCCTAATGCAGTCTGTTGTAAGTCCATTAATGCAAAATTCATAGGACTGAAGTGCATACAAAAACAGCAAGAGGATTTGCCTTATTGTGAATAGATGGTTTTAATGGTGAGCTGCCTTATATGGGCAATGAAAGATGCAGAGCATTGCTAAGCTGTGGAGCGCCAGTCTAGTGCAGACAGTCTGCTGACTCAGGCTTGACCTCTCCATTGGGGTGCACTCCTGACTGCAGTCTGATCAGGTTCATTGAGATGCAAGGCACAGTAGAACAGTCCGCAGCTGTACGCTGGAGGCAAAGTTAAAGAATGGATCCAGAGAGTGACCGTAGAAAATCAACAAAGAAGCAGTCCTATAATCTCTCAATAGCCAAACAAAACAGAGGTCCTCAGTAAACACATGTTCTTTATTTAGCATACAGCGGGAAAAAAACACAGTGGCTCTCATTTGAGATTTGTTTTAACACATCTTCATAACAGAATTCTCCAGTTTGAACAAATCTGGGACACAGTTTGAAGGCTATCTATTCTGTTAATGGGGAAAGGGTGTGGCATTGGCAATACATCGTCTTGATGCAGTAACAGAAATGCAGCAGTTGGCAAATAAAGATGAATTAACTTTTCTTCTGTTGGTGCATTATTGCATTATCCCAGATGCTTGCTTGAAAGTAGCAGCTTGTGATTTTAGACAATCTATATTGGCGAGACAGCACTAAATTTCATTGGTCCTGAGCTGGTGAAATCTATAGTAGTCGTGCTTGCAGTTTATTGTTTTCGTTCATTTTTATATTTTATTTTTCTAAATTTACCGCCACTTGTTACTTTTCATTTTCAGCACATCAGTCATTGAGATGCGGGGTTAAAAGATAAAAATTAACATTCCTTTAATGTTTCTCACTTAGACTTCAGTTTTCATGTTTATCCTTTGTATACCTTGCCTAAATATAATCCAAGCTTCATGTTTTGTTCTTTGTTAGAAAGTACTGTATAATTATTGACTGTGACTATAAGACCTTTTAGGAAAAATGTAGAAGTTGTACTCATATGCGAAATGTATCTATACGGATCTCTAAAGACTTGTGGCTCCAGTTGGAGGCTCTTTTTGAAGAGATCATGAATTATAAGAACAATTTCATTAAATGAAAACATTATGTTTATCGGCAGTTTGAGGGAGGAGGAGTGAAAACTGGTGCACTCACTCCCACCCCTAAGGTCTCAGTTTGTCGAATCAAGCATTGAATGGCTAATTAGTGGCCCTCCAGTGGAAAGGCGGCCAATCACAGTGCAAAGAGGGTTCCTGCACCCAATGGGGACTGTAGGCTGGGATGTCATGCAGCAGAGAGCTAATGCCAAGAACGGGAAGTTGGTCACAGCTACAAGCTTAATGGCCTTCTGCTCTCTGCCTTTTCATACTTTTATTGAAGGCTCAAAATGAGTTTTAAAAAAAAAACATGCAGACCCTGCTATCTTCACCAGCAGAATCTGCTGCTACATTCAGCTATGGACCCATTGGCAGACCTTTACTTTCACCCCTGTGCTGCCTTGTCATAGCTGCTGTAAAACACTCCCAAACTTTTTCCTGGCCGCACCCGAGAAATGCAGCATGCAACAAAAAGTTTCAGACACATTTGGGTCATTAATAAACTCAGTAGCTGGTTAATTCGTAATCTCAAAATGGCAGGAGGGCTGCTGACTTCTGCGCTTGCTTGCCTTCTGTGATTCTGGAGACTAGTTTGATGACATTGTGTTTCCGACCTGACATCATGCTGTAATTTACTGTTTGCCCGATTTGTACATGTAAAATCCAACCCATTGAATCATTCATTTCATCAGATTATTTTGAGGGGCCTCCTCTTAATCTGTTATGGCTGTACACACGTGATCAGCAGTATCTTTATGTTTAAATGAGCACAAATTGGGGCGTCAGATTTTGAGAGTGGCATATATCAGGCGACCACTCCATGCAGTCTGTGAGGGGCCTATGCCATTTCTGTGGTCAAGCCTAATTCAAATGCAACTAGCAAGCTGATCATGATCTTGATAAGCAACTTGCTGATTGGGAGGGATGGCTTCTACTGAAGGACAGCCTGCAGCTCCTTAAAGGGGAGGAATATTTTTCAATGAGGGATAGTAAACGGCAATTTTCTGGGGCAACAAGAAGCCTGCCTTCAGCCAGGGCCAATGTTCTTCTAAATTGTCTGCCCACAGAGCAATCCCGCAGTTCCCGTGCAGGCCAAGTGCAAGTAGGACCCTTTCAGTTACTGTGTATTGCATGGTAGTGCAAAAAAATTTAAGAACTGACATACGTTAACAAATCGGCCATGTGCTACAAGAAAATAAATTAAAAGGTACAATGGCCAGGACCCTCAGATTCTCTGCAGTGGTGGAGGTGCTCGTAGCATAAGTGATCAGTGGAAACACTCTCCTTCCAATGAGCAACAGGTATGGAGCTGGTAGAGCAAGTAAATGCCACAAACATTGTTCCAAGGAACTGTTTGCAGTGCAACACAAAAATAATATAATGATCATATCAGAACTCCCAGAGTAAGGCTGCCATTCGCATTTCTCTTACTCTCTGCACAGTCCTACACCCCGCTATTTGAGCCCAATGCTATCAATTCTTCCCTTCTCCAATACTCTTCCCTCCTTTAGTCATAATTAGACACCTCATTACACTTCCTTCTGTGTCCACTCCCACACTTGGAAAATGCTACCAGTATTACAACTATTTCCCCCTTCTTGACCACATATGAACAATATACCAGGTTGCCACAAACATCTGAAGAACCTTTTCACAGGGCACAGACTAATCCACTTCCATTTTTCTTAAAGGAGAAGCTGGTGTACAATACAGGAAGTACAAGCAGGTGGTGGTCCTCCCTTGATACCAATTGATGAGGTTGCCATCAATATAATTTGCAGTTATTGGAGATAATAAGGCTGCAGGCTTTGCACAGCAGGGTGCTTGAACATCTCTCCATTTTCTGCTTTTGCTTAATTCTGTCACTCGCTCTTGCTCTCACACAACCACTCAAGCCCACACAACCACCAGCACCACCCACGCCCCCTTGGACGCACACGCTGTCATTCATCTACTATTGCTTACCTTGCCAATACACCTGTTAATTGTTGTCCCTTCCTCTCAAGGTCTATTGTATGTCTCTTCACCTTTCAGGCGCCCAGGGATCTTCCCAAAGATGCACCATGTTTTTGCCCTTCCAAGTACCAGTGCAGAAATTGGTACCCTATGTGATGTAGACCTTGCAATGTTAGTTGACATGAATAACAATTCTGATCTTTAGGTAAATGCAGTTTATTTGAGGTTGAAAGAATTGGGAAAAATGTCAGACATTTATTAATGTGGGAGGGGTCGACAGTAGCATCCTATGATAAGGTCTGGCTGCAAGTGGGTGTTGGGATCCTCTCATTACTTCACCATCCTCTTTCATCAATGTCCTTTCCATCACCATATTGAAAGCCCTCATCCAATGGTGTCTTCATGTGTTGTCTCTGTTACAGAACAAGTCATGCAACATTGAGAAAATCACTATCTTGCAGGGCATTTTTTGGGAGCTGCATTCCAGGGAGCCACCAGACCTTGCATTGTAGTTTTTGCTGAAGGACTTCAATTGCCTGCATAACAAAGGCTTCAGTTGACCCATGGATTTGGTTTTAGTGCAGTTCAGCCTCTGAATGTGAGTTCCTGAGAGGCGTAATGACCTAAGAGTGCAGGAGAAAGCTCTGCTCCCAAAGCAATCAACCCTTCACTCATTGTACAAAGAATGGGAGGTCGGGTAAGGCGAAATGCAGGATTGCCATAATATAGAATGTTATGGCAGCTGCTAGGAAAATGGGCACCAACCTGCATGATGCGCAGTTTGTCATCACGCATCCCATGCAAATTAATGGAGTGGAAGCCCTTGCAACTTGGGCTCCTTCAGACTGCCTTCACAAGGGTAACATGGGGTTATGGCACAGTGGATGATAAATATTGAGCTGTTCAAATCCCAGAGGGAAACTTGAAACAATTGACACAACAGTTTTACAATTTGTATTTATTTCGAGATGTGTGCCTTGAATTCGGTAGCAATGAGACCACCAAGGCTTATAGGTTTCTTACAAAACTAAATTAAACCTTTATCAATAAAAAATGGTTTTAAGCACATTCATATGTTTACAAATCACTGTGATAACGCCTAGCCCCCCTAGTTAATCTAACTCCCAGTTACACCTCTGTTAACGCAACAGTAAAACACAGATTTTAAATGACTCAGGCAAAGTAACATGATACCCTGAACAGTCAAATTCAAACTGAGTTTTCTTCACTTCAGTTTGTGTAGACAGCAACTCGAGGCTTAGAGGCTGGAGGCTTTTCACACTTGTTAGACCTTAAAATTCCTTCCTCTTACACATAGCCTCATCTCCTTTATACAGATTTTCCCCTTTTTAATGTAAATCCCATTGCCCCAATATGTCTTTTCAACTCTACTTTTCTAATGATAAAAACCTTTCATAGTGCCCATTTTATCAGTAAGCTTTGGGAAAAATAAGCATACTGTTTGTCTTCTTCTGGCTAAGTGTAACATTTCACCACCCCTTTTGAAATTCAAATTACTCAGGTTTATCTAAAAATGCAAATTTTCCCTTTACACCTCACATTCTAAAACTTCAGCCATGTTTACCTATTTAACATTTCAAACCTAGCTTCTCTTGTTACATCAAAACTTTCAGACCAGCTGTCTTTAATTTAATTAAGACACACACACACACACACACATATATACACACACTACTCCTACCTTACAATAAATTCCAATAACATTATGAAAATTATCATATTTTCCTGATGCATGGGTACAGTCAGAGATACCATGGACCTTGGAGAAACTGGCAATGATTGTGTCTCCCAGAGCCAGGTTGTGTATTCCAGTTGTCCATGGGGAAGGTAATAAAAATGCTGGAAATGGTTGCCTTCTACCTTGCACTACCAATGGTTTGTGGATTAAAGCAGGATCTAGAACCAGTGGTAGCAACTTGAACAGAGACAGAACTGACACTGGCAGTTTGAGAACATTACTTGACCCTGATATTCATTTGGCACTCCCCTGTTTCCAGTGGACACTCTTGTCATCTAAATCAAGGGCCACCCAAAAATTGGAATGGGTGGGCAGTAAGTTAATAGTTCTGTGTTCCACATGATTCTGGACCTGCTACCACCCTGTTTTAGGCTTAAACTGGGTAAGATCTCCCCCGGCTTAATATGTGACCATATGTGAACATGTACAAAATGAATTGCGGAGATAATTGAAGGGAACTAATTGATCACTATTATACAACATATAGAAGTACCTTAGAAAATGTAACATTTTCAAAATGTCTACCAATTAATTTGTTGTATGACGCTCTCAAATCAGTTTGGTTCCATTTACCTCCCTAATATAGATTAATCAATAACTTTAAGCAGTGTCTGTCTGTTTGTCTCTCTCTGATTGTTGCTCCCTCCCTTTTATGTACACCCTTATGTCTAAGGTTAGGTGGTCATGTGCACAGCCCTGCATCAATGTTGTGCTGTTGCTGTTATCAATCTACCATTCCTGACCAAACTCCCGTTCTGCTCCTCCAAAACCCAATATACAATTAAAGCATAAGACAACTGTTGTGGCACCAGAGTGATTAACATGACAATATAAGGCCTATGCAGAGTGTGAGTTCTGTGATTTATAGAATAAATGCTTATAATCCTAAAGTAAAATTATTCCACGGGACAATACCCCACATTTGTGGAAATGCATTGCATTTCATGTGGCTTTCATCAAACTATAATCTGACCAGCATTGTTGTTTGAATTTGTTGCTGTATTGCCCACCCTTTGCTCGTCACATTCATGGCATTCTGTCACTAGAGAATACTACCTGTATGAGTGATTTTTTTTGTGAACAATTAGTAACAGTAACTGATATTGTTCATCATCTGAAAACAAAAATAAGCAACTTAAAACTTTAAAGATAATGTAATACTAATCAGAAGTAAGTGTCTCATTCTAAACTTTCCATTGAAGTTCATGTGTTGAGAATGGGATGAATCATCAACTTATTCCGCCAAATGTAAAAATTCTATTATATTTTAGGGTAAAACTGAATAATTTGTTAGTATCTGTTGCTAAAAGCTTGATTGAAACTTTCTGAATAGTTTTATTTACATGACACTAAGTGTATAAATCAATTCGTCCTCCTGTCATCTACCCATATGGGATTTAGCTTGAATGCTCCCAGCTGTGTAATTTCAATTCATGATGCAGTTAGCAGTGTAGTGCTGCATCAAGATTTCACCTCTGGTCAACTTTTGTGTTTGTGTGCACATGGAGAGTTGTTTTATGCTTCATATGCTGCTCTGTGCGAGTATTTTATCACACACCTGACTTGAGCCTTGTACATAGTGAAGAGGCTTTGGGACTCAGTCTCTGTCCAAATTGTGTAGTCATGGTGTTGATTTGGCTGGTACAGTTAAGCTGGTCTATTTATATCTTTTTGTATGTTAACATCCCCTTGAAAGGTATTTGCTCTTGTTTCTTGCAAATGTTCCAAGCGCACAATACAGCTACCAATGTTTTTTTGATAAAGTGCAGCACCTGTTAGTTTTTGCACTTTATAAAGAGGGGAGACCTAAGGCCTAAGAGACTTCATTATGTTGTAGCCATCTGCAGCTTATGCTTAAGTTTTAAAATCTTTTTTGTATTATGCAGAGCCTGAAGCACTGCTGTGTTGTTTAGCTTCTACAGCACTATTGCACACCTATTAGAAGATTGAAATCAATGTAGATGCATGGCAACAATGATAGTATTTATGTTTGTAATATCTGAGAGTTTGGTTTAAATGTATTTTACCATTCATTCTTGTCTTGTAAAATCAACTGGAATTCATGTTGTAATGAAAGGAAACAGTTAATTGTGAAAAATATGCAATGCTTAAACACTGATTATCGCTTCAGATATTGTTTCATTTCAATTTATTATATTTTGCTGGCCTCCTGCTGTATTGGATTTTGTGTAGGTCTGTGTCACTCCATTATGGCCACAGTTGTATCTGTGCTGGAGGAAATTGTGAAGTACAATGAGCATATTGAAAATAAATGCAAGCATTTAACGCTACTTAAATTGTGCAAACTGCCAGAACTAACCACTTCTGATACATTCTGTTTTAATGTTGGAGGAATCTTGGAGAAGGTTGTATGGCCAAGTTGTACCTTACAGGAAACCAAACCAGTTCAATGAAGACTCGTGTTTGTCAGAAAGTATGTTGAAAAGGATGTGTAGTCGGTTTCTGAAGAAATCCGCTCCGGGCAGAGGAATGTACAAATAACTTACTATTTTGCTGAATGTGGTTAAAACCCATATCAGCTGCTATTCATCATCCAGCGAAGCAAATCATTTATCGTTATTGCAGTCTTATCATGTGGAAGATAATTTGATAAGGATGTAAACAAAGATTTTTTTTAGAACTGTGTGCATTTACTGTCTACCTGGCTGCTGGGAAGAAAGAAACAAAGAACTTGCAGTTATATAGTGCCTTTGTCATCCTTGGGATATCCCAAAACATGTTAATGAATGACATTTTAAGTGTAACACCAAATTACGCATAGCAAGTGGTAGATGAGTAGTTTATCTGTTTTGGTAGTGGTAGTTAAGGGATGAATGCTGTTTAGTACACCAGGTGAATTCCACTAAGTTTAGCATGGAACCTTTTATGTTACCTAAACAAGAGGATGGGCATCAGTTTAAAGTCTCACCTTAAACAATGGCACCTCTGATAATACAGCAGTCACTTGGTATTGCATTGAAATATCAGCCTAGATTAAGTGATGAAGTCATGGAGTAGGACTTGAACCACAACCCCTGACTCAAGAGTTGACAGTCTGTCAAATTAGATAAACATTTATAGTAAAATGTACCCTGTAGAAAGATGACCCAAATATATGCTTATGAATGATGTTAGCAGCAAACTGTTGGACAGGGTAGTACCAATGAGAATAATAGAATGACTGAAATAGTCTTTCAATGCTGTACCGATACCTCATGTGTTATTCATATAACCAGTGCAGGTTGGTCCCTCAGACAATTGGTCACAAGATCAGTACAAACTAAGAAACACTGTTCTGGTTTGACTTGAAGTAGCTAACAGGCCAAATTTTCCCAATCTTTTCTCTCAACTCAGTCTTCTGCTGCTGGAGATTGATCCCAAGGAAAATTTATGTTTATGTAGCACTCTTTGTGAAAGGCTTTGTTTTTTGTACATTCTCTGATACAGTACAAATTCCCAAATTGCTTATTCTGTGACTGCAATGAGTGAAGATGTAACCTACATCAATCTGCAGCCAGTCAACAGTCAACTAAACCATCATGGCACCGATTCCTGATGTATCGGGAGCTAATGACTTTTCTGGAAAAATTATGTGCAGAGATCTTTTAGATAAACAGGAATTATTTTCGTGAAGTTTCCTCTGTCTTACCAATTAAGTACAGTATATGCCAAACAAAGCAAATTCTTATCATTTTGTAAATAGTGATTCATTCATGTGTGCTCTGCTCAAAGGCAGGTCCTTGGCTCATTGCCTGCTGATGCTTCATCCTGGGTCTGGGAAAATTGAATGGCCACTTGAGGGACAGTGTAAAGTTATACCTGTGACGTGGGTTTTTTAGTTCCATTAAAAGTGAAAGGGGAAAGTTCTGCTCTATAGTTTATAAGTTGAGTACAAAAATAGTGTTTAGTCAATAGTGCTTTTAGTCTGTTACAGTAAAAGTCTTAAAACATGAAATCTTGTTGTGTCATCCTTTTCAGTTATCAACTGGAAGTTTGAATTTCATTTTTTGTTTAAAAAGTCATTGGTCTCTCTGGGGATTGTAACAAATTGGGGGCTCTTGTAGGATCTTGAACCCACAGTCTGAAATGGGTAAACTGGTTTTGGACAGAATTTAAACAAAAATAATTTCAGTAACTTTTCAATGGATACAGCAAAAATCAAAGTGGCAATGTCTATTGTTGAAGCATTTCTCAAAAGAGAAGACTTGCCTTTAAGTGTTTTGCAACAGTTAACAAAGCTTAATTTGAAAGCCTTGGCAGAAAAGTTAGAAATAGATCTAAAAGTAGGAACTGAAAAAAATCAGAGACAGTTAAGGTGTTATTGGCTCAACATTTGAACCTTGAGAAAGAAAAAGATAATCCAGATAAAACACACATTGAGTTAACCAGGATTCAGTTACAAATGAAGCAACTTGAATTGGTAATAGAAATGAAACAAAAACTTGAGTTGGAAAGAGAAGAAAGGAAAATGTGAAAACTTGAATTAGAATTTCAAAGGGAAGAAAGAGTATAAATATAATGGCCAGAATTTCCCGGCCCTGTTGGCGGTGGGCGTCTTGGCATGCCGGCAGCGGGGAGCAATATGGTGAGGTGACCAAAACTTGGTTTCACACTGTCGTGAAACCAGTTTGCAATCATCTGCTCCACCCATCAATGCCAGGCTGTGTTTCCCGCCATCGGGAACCTAACCTAATTTCAATACTTTTGCATCTCATTATAAGCCCTGCTTGACAGAATCATGCCCCCACACTGGCTCATCTGGGCACCACACCGACGTGTTTCACAACTGTACGTAAGTGACATGCACCTGGTGAGCTGCACTTCTCTCGGGACTTCGAGGTTTGTTTGCCTACCTTGCTTCGGGCAGCACTCGCGGTCATCAATGCCAGGCTTTGCAGGCAGCACCACATCACTTTTGGGGGGGCGCTCATGGGCAGGTCTCTACCTACCAGACCAGCCATAAAGCGGGAGTGGCTTTCCAACAGCTGCAGGGATAGGGCTTGCTTGGGGAAGGGGGTGAAGTGGGCTCAGGCAAAGGAAGAGGCTGCAGAGTGAGGGCTGTACTGGGAAAGAGGGGTATCTCAGGGTGTGTGTGTGGGGAATACATGTTGATCTGTGCAAGTGGCCTCAAGATGGTGAGGGCTGAGGAGGCAGTCTCCAGAGGAGATGAGGCCAGATGGTGGGTGGGCCTGAGAGAATGAGTGGTGATGTCCCTTGAGCTGGCAGTGAGTGAGATGCCAATGAATGTGTGATGGCCTTGTGATTGTCAGAGTTTAGAGTGATAAGATAGTTGCCTTACCCTGGTGACACGGACGAGATCATTCGTTTGTTTTCTGCACTAGGTGGCTGACATCTTGTGTGCAGCATTGGCACTGACCACTTCTGCTGCCGCCTCCCAAGCTGCAGTGGTGAGACAATGGGTGTTCTGTGGCCAGAGCAGGGGTAGAGGACATCGCGGCGGGCCTCCACGGTGTCTGGAAGGCATCCCAGGAATGTGTCACTGAATCGGGATCTGCACTCTTCTTGGCGTTTGGGGCCATGTCTTCACTGAAGCAGTCCTGGGTTGCAAGCATTGAGAAGCGTGTGCACCACTGCATTTCAAGTGTGACGCCCTGCATGAGGGAGTGGCAAGGTAACGGCATGGCGGGCAAATCGGAGGCTGCCCACCAGCGAGATGGCATGTTTCTCGTGGCTGCACAATTAATGAAATGGGAATGGGATGATAAAGCATGAAAACCTGCCATTGTGGCTGGTGGGTATAACAAATTTTTCCCGCCCCTCACCACACCCGGTGCAAATCTGGGACGGATGCTTCCACCTAGTGTTTCAGAGCGTAAAAGAAAATGAAAACCTTGAATTGCAAAGAGAAAGGGAAGCCAGAAAATTTGAACTGGACTTAAAAAGGCTTCAATTACATGAATAGAGTATAACAGGGAAACTTGACAAAAGATCAGATTTAACCCCTGGTTTTGATTTGCTAGTGCCTAAATTCAGTGAGAAAGGAGTTGATATGTGTTTGGTCTTGTTTGAGTAAATTGCTACAATGTTACCAAGGCCAAAAGAAACTTGGACAATGTTATTACCGGCATTTTGGTAAGGAAAGCGTGGAAGGTTTATTCGGTCCTTTCAATGATAGATAGTATAGGACAATGAAGCTTGATCAAGACTTTGAAAACCTTAGAGAGATGTTAATGAAGGATTTTAAAAAAAAAATTATTAAGCCCCACCTGGAAGACCGTAAAATTTCTAAAGTAAGAGAAGCCGATGTTATGGCCAATGGTTACAAATTATCCCACAAACACACAGGAGGTAGCAAACTTTCCTTTGCAAACCCACCCAGAAACTGGGGAGATAAGTGATTGGACAATGAACCAGACACTGTGGGGGATAGCCAAATTGAAAAGACATATGCTTCACAGAGTAGCGAAAGAGATAGTGTGGGGGATGAATATGATTCAAGGAGGCCAGCATGTTGCTTTTGCCATAAGACAAGGCATGTGAAAACAGACCGCTGGAGGTTGAAAGCTAAGTTGGTAGCTTTTGTGGGTAAGTCTAGTGTTTCTCCAGAAAATGCTGTACCAGTGAGTGAAGCTTGTGACAAATTGATGCATCTAATGTATATACCATAGATATAAATAAGAACATAAAAGATAATGGCAGTTTTATATTTGAGGGTGAAATAACTTCATTATTGCCCAAAAAGATTGCCTATGAGATAGGGGCTTGTCTCCATCCCTGATGTTAGCAAAAAATGTGAATTTCTCTCCAGAAAGTTCACTAAAAGTGCATTGATACAGAATATTGATGGAAATTGTTTACCTGTTCCATTGTGCAAAGTGGGATTAAACTGTGCTTTAGTCAATGGGTCTGTTATTGTTGGCGTGATGTCGAAGTTGTCTATTAATAATGTCGATTTCATACTAGGACGTGACCTCACAGGAGATAAAGTGTTGCCATCTCTTGGGATGGCAGGCAAATCCATTGAAACTGACAGTATACTAAAGAAATCAGGGATTATGTGTAATCCTGTTGTAGAAAGTACTGTTTTGACTAAAGATGTGTCTAAAGAGTCAAAAGCTCAGATTTCTGAGATTAAAGAGACCTTGAAACCTCAGCCAACAAAGAGTTACAACTAACCACAAATTAACTGAATCTGTCTGCGTTTAACCTGCCTGCAGACCCTAAGTCGCAGGTATCAAAAAAGCAGCATTCCAGGCTGAGAGAGAAACAAAGTGAGACAGTGCTTTAAAACAAAAGGACTTGGTTGGAACTAATACTATGGACTTACAAGGAAACTTCAAAATGAAGAAGCTGTGGCTCGTGCTTGGAAGAAATTGGACGAAGTCCATTGCTGTGTGGGAAGACGAAAAATAGAATGTACATGAATGCAAGAGCTGATTCGGAAAGAATATTAGGATTTTTTTTATCAGAACATCGCTGTAACCTCAAAGAGATTCTTCAATCGGCGAAGGTGAACTGTAATCCTGAGTTTAAAAGGGGAAAAAATGACTTTGGAGGTTGGCTGGCTGAAACTTGTTTAAAATGTGGATGTTAAAGAACCAAAGCCTTGAAAAGAGAAGGGTGATCCAAGGACTAAGTTTAAAAAGTCAACACCCTGATGGCAATGCAAGGTCTGCTTTAAAGAGGAACGAAAGGAAGTACTGAATTCAGAGGGTGAAAAGCATTATGGCTGAGAATTTCTTCTACAGGTCTACAATTTGCACCTGAGGGACTATCAGAATTCAGAAATAAGCAATGTTGTTCTTGACAAGGTTAACCAACCAGACCAAGGATCAATTGTCTAACCAAGAACATGGAAACATGTTCTTGGTTAGACAAAAATGTAATTGCCATGAGAAAGGAGATTTACTATGACACACAATTGAAGGCGAAGCCACGAGCAACGAAACAAATTCTCATGTATAAGAGAGGAGGACCGACATAAAGTGGGCTTTAAACCTGACTATTACATGTATTGGCTGATACAGGTCAAACATTGTAATACTGTCAAACTGGACTGTTTAATGAGAAAATGTGGCAGCTGGGAGGGAGGGTGGGGATGAGAATGTTTCTTGTACTGTATGCAGTAAGATAGTTGTTAAAATGTGTAAAATGTTATAAAATATATTTCAGGTAGAGGTTATGAGGACTTTTCATTTCTTAGTGGGGAGGTATTACAAATATGAGGCTTATAAGATTTTTATGTTTTGGAACTGTCTCTTTAATTTAGGATAAAATGGAGGGAGTCATGCGTGTACCTGAAAACTGGCCTGGGTGACATGGCTGTTAAAGGTTAAAGGAAGGCCTGGATGATTTTGCTGGGAAGAAAGTGTAAGGTGCTCGCACTTGTAAACAATGGCAGTGGCATCTGTGTTTACGGTGGTTGGACTGCAAGTCTCCAAAGTCCCAGGAAGGTATTGAGAATGTTGGGTTGTAAATAGTTATGCTCTAAACTGTCCATTTACTTCTAAGATAAGAGTGTTAGGGCTGCGAGGATAGTAAATCAACATTTTTACCTGGATACATGGCCCATGTGATTCACATTGCCTTAGAGATGGCCTTTGAGAGGGAAATAGTTTCCAAGATATCCCTGAAAAATCTTAAATACAGTTAGTCTGCCAGGATCTGGGAGGGAGGGAGCAGCTAGAGGCTGCAAGGCTCTGTGGTTCACCACACAGAAGCAGGTGGGAGCTTGCACTCAGATTGAAAAGACTAATTCCTCATGAATTCAGAGTTAAAACAAGGCTGGAAGATTCGCCTACCTTGCACTAAAGGAAGAATGTCTGGGGTGGGGGGAACCTCGCTGTGAATAGACGTTCTGAAGTTCTGAGATTAAAAAGTTACCAGGCCGGGAAAGGCAAGAAGCGAAAGTTAAACCCTTGGGAGCTAAGAATCACTTTGGACTGGGTCAGGGAAAATTGAATGACCACTTAAAGGACAGTGTAAAATATACCTGTTATGTGGGTTTCTTGGTTGTGTTAAAAGTAAAAGGGGAAAGTTTTGTTCTGTAGTTTAAAGTATAAGATGCCTACAAAAATAGTGTTTAGTCAATAGTGCTTTACATTACAGTAAAAGTCTTAAAATGTGAAATCTTGTCATGTCATCCTTTCAACTATCAACTTTAAGAAAGAAATTTGAACTTCCAATTATCAGTGTCTATGGAGATCATAACATTCTTCGCCTTCCCACTTCGCTATCTTTTAGTTTGAATTCCAGTTTGTCTTTATTTCCCTATCTTTCTTCCACTTTTCACGAAATGAATGTTGCTACAAGGAACTAGAATGTGATTTTTGTATCAGGAACCAGGTGTGGCTCACAAATAGCATGTTTTAGTCTGGAGTATTCCTCAGGAAGAAGTTTTTTTTAAAAAAAATAGGGCCAAGCTAACAGGTTTTTTAAAAAAATGAATAAACAAATGTTTTGTTGTTAACAATAAAATTAGAGTTTGTGCACTTTGAAGCAATGCATTTGCAGTTCGTTTTACTCCATTCTTTTCTTACCTTCTATAATTACTTAAAAAATAAAGATAATGCATTATAACTTTAATTAACAAATAAATAGTTTCAGAGCAGTTGACATACATAAAACATATTGCAATGTAGACCTTCCCAAAATGCAGCCCTTCATGGTATGCCTTGATAAAAAATGGCAGCAGTAGAACAAAAATACGGGGCATCTGCTGTGGTAATTTAGAGAGTTTTTTTTTAAGCATTTGTTTCAGAGCTGGGAATGATACATTTTGCAGTGTTAAGAAGTGAGAGTTACTATGCCTTTTTTTGTGTAACCAATTTTCTACTTAGCATTGAATGATATCCTCTTGTCCTTCAACTATTGTAGCACTATCCTTTATTTTTTTTCACTCTATAATGCTACAATTTTGAAGTATCTATATAATTGGAGTGATTTTGAATTATCAAACAGTTTATCTCATTCAAGGTTTTGGTCTTGCATATGTTGTTCTTGTGATAGTTGTTTGGAATATATTTTTTCAGTTATTATGGTATATGTCAGTTGCTCAACTGGTTAACTTTTTTTTGTGCATGGGAAAGCATTTTGTTGTTTGCTATTGCGGTGATATATCCAGTTTTGTCCAGAACCTCAGCAATGTGAATGACAAAGCAAGGGCATAGCACATTACGGGGAAATCCAATGGCAGTTTGACATGGATTCCCCAATTAGTTGGCCGTCAAAAATGACGAGAGTAAGTTAACCTTGTAAATTTTAAACCAGGTTATTTTAAGCTGTTCATTTCTTTTGCCTGCCTTACAACAAATAAACATGGAAAAGATTGTCCATAAACTTTGCCTTGTTGTACATGACTTGCTCTAACAAAGTTGAATATTGATTAGTTGGGCCTTTCTTTTCAAAGACATTTGAGGTAATTTTCCATCACTGGAAGCTTGTATTAGCTGCCTGTGATACAGTCCCTTGCTACTAATAATCTAGCGCTATCTTTCTTAGTCAGTTTGTAAGAGTGTTGCCATTTTAATTTTGAAAACTGTATCATTGCACACGTTGGAAGCCTCAACAAATGTAATATCTGCAGCAGTGCAGACAACTTTTTAATGAAGTTTAATTTTTTTCTTTAGCCTCAGAATAAACTAATTACATAGGAGACACCAATAATAATGAGAGTTTTGTGTTGGAAACTAATTTTGTTCTCGGTTAATAAACTCTCAAAATATACCCGTTCCATCCGTTGATGCAAGTTTTATTTCATCCTTGTTAACACAAGATGTTGAATGTATTCCATAATGATAGGTTTCTTGGTTTGGAACATTCTATTCTGGCTATTCTGGTAGTAAGTAATATTGTTAAATACTTGAGAGTAGATATTATGAGTCTTCACATGCTGTGAGCATGCATTACTAATTTGTTAACTTTCCGATTTTTGTTTATGACGTGTGAGATGCCTTTTCATGTCAAAGTATGTGAGAAAATCTACCCTAAATAGTTAAAATTCAAATGTATCTGCTTGCATACTTGGATTATTTTTGCAAATGTTCACATTTAATTGTGGTTAGCACATAAGTTGTAATTCAGAATGTATTTAAATGTTTGCATATGGTTAAGTAATGTCACACTACTTTCGCAAATCTTGATGAGGTTGTCCTTCAGAAGAAGGAAGATTTTTAGAACAGATTCTAGACAAATTAGGCTGAATGACTTTCCAGCAACTCTGCTTTTTGTATTTTTTTTCTACTGCTTTATTAGTGGAGAGGGAGTTTCTGAAGTTTGTTTTTCTATACTGGTTCTTTCCTCTTTTTTTGCCTTTCACCTCCACAGCTGCAGTTCTGTTGTCAGAGAATAGGTGAGGGAAAGTGTGTGCTTTTCCACAGCACAGATGCTCCTGCTCTACAGATCAGCTGATAGGAGGCAGATGTCTGCCCAAAGGCAGATTGAATTGAGCTGGAGACTTAGCATACTGTCCCCATCCCCAGGTTCCACAGTGGGGAATTCCACCAGCAGTTCTGTTCTGAGAAAGCATGGCTACATTTTGCAAGTAGCTTAGATCATTGTAGCAATCACTTTCTCTTTGTTTTTAGGGTAAAGCATCAAAATAATGTTTAGATTACTTTAATTCTTTGTTTCTTCATCTTTTCCTTTTATTTTTCCATAGGAATGATTTCAATCAATGGAATATGTGACTAGAAGGATATAAATTGTTTAGAAGAGACTGCAGCTGGAGAAATTTCATAGATATACACACACATATACATATACCAGAATATTAAGGCACAACTGAGGGAGGACAGAAAAAAAAGAAATAGCTGACAGAGAGTTGCTTATGGCAGAATTAATAGATGGTAACAGAAGTAAACTTATTAGAGGTATGCTATACACTCCCAGATCAGGATGAAAACCTTGATCTGGAGCTGTGGAATGAGAATAACACATGAACAATACAGGTGGTACGCTGAGGGTGGTGACTGTAAAGGACCAACTATTGTAACTGGAGATTTCAGTTTAACAGAAATTGACAATTATGTTTCCATTAGTAAGACAGGGAAGAGATTCCTAGAGTTAATGGAGGCCCTTTTATGCCCCAGTTTGGAAAAAAAGGCTAACAAAAGCAGCAAACAGCTTGAAATTGATACTCCCTATTACTCACTATCAAATCTCCTACATAAAGGTGGATAAAGGCTTTAAGTACCAGCAATGATAATATGGTCACATGTGACATACAAGATTTAGAGAGGTTGCTGTACTCCTGTTCCATAAAAAAGAAGGGGGAATTTCTTTGAGGCTGCTGTCCATGCCCATTGGTTTGTCACCTGTATCACTTAAAATATAAAGCTGGTATTGGATTTCTGTGTATACAATATACATAATTAAAATTTCAGAGCTGCCTTGGTTTATTCTACTGGGAATCTTCTTCAAAGAATGGATTCCTTCTAATCCATTCATCTGTTCCCTTTTCTACATCTGAAAGAAGCGAAGGACTTCTGGAAAAAATGACTTTTGTATTTTTAACCAAACTTGACAAGTGCCTTCTTACATTATTCATTGTTCCTTTTGGCAGTATTCATACTAATGAACAGTGTCATCTGTGGCTTGGTGGTAAGACTCTCTCATCTGAGTTAGGAGGTTATGGGTTCAAATCCTGAACAAAGACTCGAGCAGAAAGTGTAGGCTGGCACTCCTCCAGTGTTGTATTGAGCAGGTGCTGCCCTTTTGGCAGTGCGGCCATTCAATAGAGACATTAAACTGAGGCTCTGTCCTTTTTTATTCATTCTTGAGTCAGCATTTATTACCCATCCCTAATTGACTTTGAGAAGGTGGTGGTGAGCCATCTTCCTGAACTGCTGCGCTCCATGTGGTGCAGGTACTTCCATAGTGCTGTTAAGGGAGTTCCAGAATACCCAGCAACATTGAAGGAGCAGCAATATAATTCCAAGTCAGCGTGGCGTGTGACTTGGAAGGGAACTTGCAGGTGGTGGTGTTCCCATGCGTATGCAGCCCTTGTCCTTCTAGGTGGTAGAGGTGACAGGTTTGGAAGGTGCTGTTGAAGGACACTTGGTGAATTTCTGCAGTGCATTTTGTAGATGGTACACGCTGCTGCCACTGTGCGCTGGAGGCAGAGGGAGTGAATGTTGAAGGTGGCGGATGGGGTACTACTCAAGTGCGCTTCTTTGCCTTGGATGGTATTGAGTTCTTGTACTGCTGGAGCTGCACTCGTCTAGGCAAGTGGAAAATAATCCATCACACTCCTGACTTGTGCCTTGTAGTTGGTGGACAGGCTTTGGGGAGTCAGGAGGTGAGTTGATCACCATAGAATTCCCAGGCTCTAGCCTGCTCTTGTATCCACTGTAAATATGTGGCTGGCCCAGTTAGGTTTTCGATCAATGGTTGGGGCCCGATCATGGGCAGTGGTTGGCCTCGCGACTGTTCCCGGGCCTGCTCGCCGCGCCCACCCAACAAGGGCAACAGTCCTATATCGACTTCCATCTCTTATCAGTGAGTTGAGATATCTTTTCATTCCACCAAAGATTGGATTACTTAAAAACCTTCTTGAATTTTTACCCTATTCTTGTTTCATGTCAGTTAGAAGGATCAAACTTAGAAACTGAGTTCTTATGCTCCTGAAATGTTAACGTGTCATTTCCTTGTACAGATGATGAATAACCTGTGCATTTCCTGCATTTTTTGTTTTTATCCTGGAAATTGTACCTGATATATCTTTGTAGACTGAAACACTTGGTGTATGATCTTAATTAAATCAAATTAATAGACATTGATCATAAATTTGTCACCTGACAGAGGGTTATGCATTTAAAAACAATCTGAGCAGAATGACCTTCTAAATGTTATATTTTTTTTGCAGCATCACAGAATTTCCCAGTGCTTAGCTGTATTATTAACCACACATTTGAAAAATCAATACCTGGAAAACATGCACAAAAATTGTGCAAACATATTAAAGTGATAGTTTTAGTTTCCAAGGATACGTCGATAGGTATTTCTTGGTGTTTTAATTTCTTTGATTTTCCATCGGTGAGTTCTTAGGTGCGCAATTTATTTTTTGTTCATGTTTTCAATTATTTTCCCTTGCCCTGCCCATGTACTGTTGACTGAACCAACTGAGAAGGTAGACTTAGATCATTTCCCAAAATGATGCCAGTGCCAGCTGTTGGGATTTGTATGGGAGTGCTGCAAGATCACTCGGTATCCATGCAAGTTTCTCTACAGGAAAAGCTTTGCCTCCCCTTGGTACATCCTCTAAATAATAGTCGCATGGTGGGGCAGAACATAGGCTACTGGACATTTAAACATGAGTTCAAATTCCACAATGACAGTTTGAAAATTTGAATTCAGTCTTTCTTTTTTTTACCAATTTACTGATTAAAAAGCTGATATCAGTAAAAGTGACCAGAAAGCAGTTGGATGGTCATTAAAAATCCAAAGTCCACTAATGCCCTTGTTAAGAAAGGAAACCTGCTGTTCTTACCCAGTCTGGCTTGTGCGCGACTCCAGTCTCTCACGACATGGCTAACTTTTCATTGCCCTCTGACATGGCCTAGCAAGCCACTCAGTTTTATGAAGACCCACCACATTCTCAGGTCTATGAGGGATAGATAATAAATACTGGCCTTGCCAGTGACACCCACATCCTGAGAATGAGTAGGTTCAATAGTGAAATTGGTTTCAAGCAGTGTCTATTCTGATGCACATCCTTTACTTTTACAATTGCCTCACTACTAAGGTGAGCATCAGCCTGGTGGAACATCTGGTTGTGATTGAAGGAATAGTGTATTAACTATGCTGCTGTGCTGTTTGTAAATTAAGGTGCCCTTGAGAATTAACTCTCCTAAAACGATAAATCTTTTAGTTACTGAATAGCATTAGATTAATACTTAGAGCAGCAGTTAAAAAAAAAGAGACTACTTTTTGTGCTTGGGCCTGGGGAATGTGCCACTTTCCCATTTTAACACACCTAGTGTCAACAGTAAGCACTGAGCTCAGGTTTAGCACAATCAGGTGCTGGTAAAAGCTCTTTATATTCTGCCCAATGATATGCATTCACCCTTATTTTTGAAGGACCGGTATTGCACAAACAAAAATTTCCATTTATTCTGTTGTGAAATTGACGCTTGCTAGGACCTAATCTGAGACAGTCTAAACTCATTGACTACCAATTTGATTATTTAAAAATAAGTGCAATGTGAAGTTATGTTTGATAGTTGTGAGAGGGTATCTATGGAGTGTATTGATGTTCGAACATGCTGTGCCACAGAGTGGATAGAATGTGGTATTACATCCATGAGCTCCCACATGAGAGAGTACCATCTGGAGGCCATTCACTTCCTGAAAAGGAAGAAAAAAGGAAAAATGATAGTGAGTCACCAGAGGCCTATACTTTTATAATGCCCAGCCTGAGAATGACGATAGCAGAGACTTGGAAGGTCACTTGCCTGTCCTTGCAATTTAAGAGAGGGGAGAAATTTTCCTTTAAAGCATGGAGAGACATAGCTGGTGGGGGGGAGGGTTAGGGTGGAGCAGGTGGGGGTTAAAATGTACCATCAAGATTTCCTTTTGCTGGCAGTTAACTTAAGTTATTATGAAATCTAGTGACTGGCCATTTTTATTTGGTTATATTAGATGTTAGTGAAATATCTGGTGCCATTTTTAGGTAACCGAGTACAAATTCTACAATGGCATTCTGTCATTCAGAAATGAAAAGTTACAAAGCCACTGTTTGTTCACCATTTAAAGTAAACCTGACTTTCTCAGCAGAATGTTTCTCTATGCTATTCATGATGGGTTGGAAAGATGTATTTTCAAAAACTTACTGCATCGCAAAATGCTAAAATTAAACAATTCATAATTAATTAGTTTTAAATTAACTGTATAGAAATTAAGCACAATGGCTGTATTTCATTTAAGGATGGTCTGATGTACTGGTCACTATACCAGCCCGGACCCTTGAAGAGTAATGTTTTATTTAATGGATATAATTTGGTCACATCCAAGATCCTTTGGCAGGAATTTCCAGTCCCTTTGTCAAGAGTGTCCCAGATGTGCCCCCACCCACTAAAGGTATTTGAATTGCAGGGCCTCTCCCTGCTATCTTTAGTGGGTTTACTGGAGAAGGTTGCGGAAGGCATTTCTCAGTCCCTCTTATGCTGTGGATTTGAGGCCATTGTACATAGAATTTTTAATTATCTCATCAAGTTCTGTATATGTCATTAGTCTATCCACTGAGATTAAAGGTTTGCATGTTTTGAGCATGTTCTTTGTGCTAAGATCTGCTTGCTATTCATTAGGATTTTATCATTTCTACTTTCCTATATTTCCAGGAGAATACATAAAAACATGGAGGCCCAGGTATTTTTTATTGAAGTCTGACGGTACGTTTATTGGTTATAAAGAGAGGCCACAAGATGTAGAACAGCTAGAGACACCTTTGAATAACTTCTCTGTAGCACGTAAGTATAACCTACCATTTCATTCTGGGATTTTCCTTTCTGCTGGAATATACAAATCCCCTCAAATTAGGCAGTATTTGAAATAACAGTGTAAAAATAAAACTACAATGTGTGTGGTACAAAAACAGAACTGAATGAAGCTATCCACTGGTGAATTTGTTTGTATTAATTTGGACTGAAGCAGTCCATGTCCAAAAGCAGCAAGACCTGGACAATACCCAGGCTTGGGCTGACAAGTGGCAAGTAACACTTGCGCCACACAATTGCCAGGCAATGATCATTTCCAACAAAAAGAGAATCTAACCATGACCCCTTGACATTCAATGGCATTGCCATCGCTGAATCCCCCACTATCAACATCCTGGGGGTTACCATTGACCAGAAACTGAACTGGACTAGCCATTTAAATACTGTGGCTGCAGGTCGGAGGCTCGGAATTCTGCGGCGAGTAACTCACTTGCTGGCTTCCCAAATCCTGTTCACCATTAGGCATAAGTCAGGAGCGTGATGGAATACTCTCCACTTTCCTGGATGAGTGCAGCTCCAACAACAGTCAAGGAGCTTGACACCATTCAGGACAAAGCAACCCGCTTGATTGGCACCACATCCACAAACATTCACTCCCTCCACCACTGATGCACAGTGGCAGCCGTGTGTACCATCTACAAGATTCATCGCAGGAACTCACCAAAGCCCCTTAGACAGCACCTTCCAAACCCATGACCACAAGCATATAGAAGGACAAGGGCAGCAGACTCATAGGAACAACACCTGGAAGTTCTCCTCCAAGCCACTCACCATCCTGATTTGGAAATATGTCGCTGTTCCTTCACTGTCATTGGGTCAAAATTCTGGAGTTCCCTCCCTGACAGCACTGTGGGTGTACCTACACAACATGGACTGCAGCGGTTCAAGAAGGCAGCTCACCTCCACCTTCTCGGAAGCAACTAGGGATGGGCAATAAATGCTGGCCTAGCCAACAATGCCCACATCCCATGAATGAATTTTTTAAAATTACAGTTTGTAACATTGAAAGGCAAGTTTTACATAATGATCTCACTTCTGTTAAAAAGGGTTTCCCATTTACCAATCGCAACGTTCTGTTGGCAAGAGATACAGCTAGTGCAGAGCCTGATCTTACATGGTACAGGTGCTGTAGGTACTTCTGGTGGCTTATAGGTATTACAATTATGTGGTTTATAAGATTATGTTTTGGGACTGTGTCATTAAGATAAAATAGAGAGTCATGTGACCTGTTCTGAAGTCTGCCTAACAACAGGCTGGGTGAAATGGCTATTAAAAATTAAAGGAAGGCCTGGATTATTTTGCTGAGAAGAGGGTGCAAGTTATTCATGCTTGGAGACAATGACAGCAGCATCTATATTTATAGTTGATATATCGCAAGTCTCAAGTCCCAGGAAGGTGCTGAGGATGTTAGGTTGTAAATAGTTATGCTTTGAACTGTCCACTTACTTCCAAGATAAAAGAGAGTTAGGGTCTCAAGATGGGCTTTGAGAGGGAGGGGTTCCTAAGATATCCCTGAAACTCTCAGACAGACAGTCTGCCAGGATCTGGAAGTGAGGGAGCAGCTAGAGGCCAAAGACTTATATGGTTTGCCACATAGGCAGGAGCTCATACACAGATTGAAAAGACTAAATTCATGAAGGTTTAAAATGAAGCTAGAAGATTTGCTTATCTTTCACTGGAGGGAGAATCGATAGGAAAAGCCTACATCATGAAAGATAGTTCTGGTGTTAAAAGTTACCAGGCTGGGAAAGGGATGGAAGTAAATCCTTGGGAGCTAAACAGCACTTTGGCCTGGGTCCGGGAAAATTGAGTGACTACTTAAGGGACCGTGTAAAGTATACCTGTGACATGGACTTTTTGGTTATGTGAAAAATAGAAGGATTTCCAGGAGCAGGCCCCCGAGAGTGTGTTAGTGTTTTCATGGGACGACCTGTCCCATGATTACTGTTTGTAATTTGTGTGTTTAGTTCTAATCATTACAAAACTGGTGAAAATACTAGAAATATGTGGTTCTTAACTGTAAGGGTATAGGAAAATAATCATGTGTTGGATGTTATTTTGAATCTGAATGTTGGTGTTCATGCAGTATTGTGGCTGTTAGTCAAAAGGCTCGAAGTTCATCTGTGGCTGTAATGATAGAACTGGATAATTAGGCAGCATATTGTTCCATATGACAAAGGCTTCCTGTTTGACACTCTTGATTTGTGGTGGCTATTAGTAGACAGAATTCTTGTTTATTTTGTTTGCATAGTTAGTCTGCCACATCAGCAAACTTCAAATCTGCATGGAAGGAAAGAGATTGATATCTTATTTAAATCACAAAATCAATCTTACCTACTATCCTTCTGTCAACTGTGTATGTAGTTCTCAAGTAAACTGAACGGCATATTGCACCTCATTTTAATGTACAGTAATGTCATTCTTCATCAATTTTTTCTCTTTTTTTGCTTGGATCCTTTTCAATTTTGTAGTATTTGCTTCCATAGCCTTTTTTTCCAGACTACCCCCAAGCAAAAGAACCTGTTTCCAGACCTCATTAAGCCAGATGCCACATGCTGTTTAAAACCAGTTTCCCCCCTGTTTCCTTTAGGGGACGTGTCTATCTTCCATTGATCTTAATGTGGCCAAGATTCCCTGTGACATGTGTTCAAACACCATTCGGTACCATAAATGTTGGAAGGGAGAAATAAATGGTGCCATAGCCCCATACTCATGCCCCTCATTTTTTATTTAAAAAAAAAATGCATTTCTGTAGTAAAATTTCCCAAGATGCATTGTGGAATAAAATTTGACACTGAGTCACAAGGAGATATTCGGTCAGATGACCAAAGCTTGGTCACGGAGGTAGGATTTCAGGACCATCTTAAAAGAGGAAAGAGATGAAGAGAGGTGACGAGATGTAGGGTGGGATTTCCAGAGCCTAGGGCCTCTGAAGGCATGGCTGCCAATGGTGAAGTGATTACAATCAGAATGCTCAATGCACTTGGGCCCAGAAATTCCGTTGTTCTGGGTTCTGGCGTGCTTTGACACTGCAGCTGATTTACTTAGAGTTTGGTGGTTTTATACCTGCTAAGAAAAGCTCTAAGTAAATCTGTGTAAAGATCAGGGTAAGTATGGGGCAAGCAGCCCAAGTCTGCGTCATTCTGGCCAATCATGGGAGACTGGAAGATCTGAGCCTAGAATTTGCAGAGTGTAGGGATCTAAGGGGGTTTGTAGGGCTGAAATAGATTACAGAGATAGGGAAAGCTGAGGCCATGATGGATTAATTTTAAAAAGAGGATGAAAATTTTAAAATTGAGACATTGCTTGACTGAGATCCAATGTGGATCAGAAATGGGCGAGCGAGACCTGATGTGAGTTAGGACGTGGGCAGCAGAGTTTTGAATGACCTCCAGTTTGTCGGGGGAAAATGTGGAAGACAGGCCAGGAAGTCATTGGAGTAGTTAGATTTAGAGGTAACAAAGATATGGATGAGGGCTTCAGCAGCAGGTAAGCTGAGGCCAGGTTGAAGTCAGGTGATGTTATGGAGGTGGAAATATGCAGTCTTCGCGATGGTGTGGATGTGTAGTAGGGAGCTCATCTCGGGGTCTTATTTGTCATGAAGGCTGTGAATGGTCTGGTTCAGCTTCCAACAGCTGCCAGGGAGAGGGGATGAAATCAATGGCAAGGGAATGGAGTTAATGATAGAGACCAAAGCCAATGGCTTTTGTCTTCCCAAAGGTTAATTGGGAGAAATTTCTGCTTATCCAATACTGGATGTTAGACAAGCAATCAGACAGTTAAGAAACAAAGGGAGGGTCAAAACTGGTGAAGGAGGTAGACCTGGGTATCATCAGTGTACATCTGGAAATGGACACCATGATTTTGGATGCGGCAGATGAGAAAAAGAAGAGGGCCGTAGATAGATACCTGGGGGACACCAGAACTAATGATGTGGAGGTGAGAAGAGAAACTATTGCAAGTGATGTAAAAACAGAAAATGCTGGAAAAACTCAGCAGGTCTGGCAGCATCTGTGGAGAGAGAACAGAGTTAACCCAAGTGACTTCTTCAGAGCGGTCATACGGACTCGAAACATTAACTCTGTTTCTCTCTCCACAGATGCTGCTAGACCTGAGTTTTTGCAGCATTTTCTGTTTTTATTTCAGATTTCCAGCATTCGCAATATTTTGCTTTTATCCTATTGCAAGTGATGCTCTGGCTATGACAGGATAGATGCAAATTAAATCAGGCAAGAGCGTGATTTAATGCACTTAAATTAAACAGCCAATGACGAAGAGGCTTTGGAGTGGAATTTTAGGTAAACCACGAGAAAGGCTGCAGACCAGTCGAGAAGGATGAGGAGAGGGAGCTTACCTTTGTCACAGTCACATAGGAAGTCATTTGTGAATGACTTTGACAAGAGCTTTCTCTGTACTACGATGGGAGCAGAAACCTGGTTTCGACTATTCAAACAAGGAGTTTTGAGGAAGTTGAATGTGGATTTGGGTGGTGACGACAGACTTGAGGACTATGGAGAGGAATGGGAGGTTCAAGATTGAGCTGTAGTTTACAAGGATAGAGGTGTCAAGGATTTGTTTTTTGAAGAGATGGGTGATGATGGAAGATTTGCAGACAAGGAGAGAGAACTCTTATTAATGGGTGTGAGCTACTATAGTGACCAGGAAGGAAAGTTGAGTGATTAGGAGTTTAGTAGGAATCCAATTTGGAGAGTAAAAGGTGATCCCGTTGACAAGTTGAGCTCAGAGAGGGCCTGAAGGGAGATCGTAGAGAAACTAAAGAAAGATTTAAAAAATCAGGGTAAGGGCAAGGGGGAGTTCTGGAACAAGTTAGGCCTAATGGACTAGGGGAATGGAGGGAAGTAGCAGAGACAGCTGATATGATCAGGGCAGATTTAGGGCAAAAAAAGTCCTTGAGCTCATTGCACTTATTGTTGAATGTGAAGGTGGCAGAGGCAGCGGAGGGCGGTTTAAGAAGACAGTGGTGGTGATGAGAAGCCACATGTTATCTTTGCCTTCCTCAATGATCTTTGAATTGTGGGATGTTTATAATCATCCAAATTAAGAGCAAGTTTATTCTATTGATTAAGACAATTTTTTGTTTTACGTGAGTATGCTTCAAGTGATTTTGAGTGCATAATTCCAATATCACCTCACTGAATAAGTTGTGTGGTGTAGTCTGAGGAACGTTCCTTTGTACCAGAAATCTATCTTTTTTATTGGTAGAACCTGGTTTCATTGTTTGATATGGGTAACTTTCTTGCATACAACTTACTAATGTAAAATAAACACTTGATACCTGCATGGTGGTTGTCTGGAATACTGGACATTGGTTTAAGTGACTGAGGCATGGTGGTCAGCCCTGTGCCTCATTGAATTAACAGTCGTATATTAATGGTAAGCCAAAGCTGGAATAACCTAGTCACATTGAGCAGTTTCTGTTGTACCTGAATAATTGTCATTTTCAGTCTGATTATGCTGCTGTGAAGCACTTTGAGATGTTTTGCATTGTTAAAGGTGCTATATAAATGCAAGTTGTTGTTCTTGTCCCCAACATGCATTATCTGCATTGGCCAAGCATAGATTGTCCTTGGTTTTGTCCTTTCTAATCAGAATATATTAAAATTACCTCCGATCATGTTAAAGCTGAATAATGTCAATATATGAGATACCCATAAATGTTGCTTAGGCAAGCAGAGGTCAATGACCCAAGAAACTTAGATAATCTGTATGAATGTGGCATATTTGCCAAGATTCCTGTCACTGGAATTGCCAAAAAGTAATTCTGTAGGTAACTTTGGCAATGTTGTGCATTTTTTTTTAAAACGTTCATTATGGGGATACAAAATCCTAGTATTGTCACCATCGGTGAAGACCATTCAGGTAATTTTGTCTTTGTAGTGTGAGTTCCAGTTCCAGTTCCAGATCAGAGCTAATGACCATAATCTTATTTCCATGTTGTTTTCTATGTTTGTTCTTCATGTTTATTTAATAAAAGTGTTAAATGCTGTAATTGAGTTGGCTGCAATAGCCATTTGTGGCAAAGCATTTTCTTTTTTAAACCTTTCCTAGAAAATCTTATATTCTCATTGTTTATTCTAATATTAAGCTTATTTATGCCTCCTCATATTCACTACAGAGCAGAAATCATCTTTAACTATTTATCTTTTATTCACATAGTGAATAAATCAAAAAGTGCCAATGAAAAGCCAAGCAATCAAAATCCTCAATTTTCTTCAGTGTGACTTTTATTAGTCAGCAAGTAACAAAAGATGACCAAATTGCTCAAATAATTTTTTCACAGTATTTTCAACTGCTTTTTTATTCAGGCCCTTTAATATAAATATACATCAATTTTCTAACATAAATGCTGAAAAAGTGTATCTAATTTTGGGAAAGAAATCACTTAACCCATGAAATGGTTTAATGTTAAAAATTACTTTTAAGACGTTCTTTTGTGTTCGGGCCGTGGCAAGACTGTGGTAAACTTTGGAAACCCTTTTTCAAAGATTTACCCTCCAGCGTCGGGAAACGGACAACGGGGGTGGGGGTTGCGGAGGGAGGTAGTCACAGCCTATGATTTTTGCCGAGGCGAGCTGTTAATAGGCTGCAGGGTGAGTTGGGCGGAAGTTAGCAGGTGAGGGATGGAGACGGGACGCTGCAAGTGCGAGCCCATTTAAAGACATCATGGCAGTCGTTACTGTGGCTGCCGTTTGCTAAAAGAAAGGATGCACCAGGGATTCAGGAGGAGAGGCAGGGGCTTGTCACCCCAGGAAAGGCTGGCCCTCGTTTCTCTGACGCTGACCTCAGGCCCTTCTTGAGGCTGAGAGGGAGAGGAAGGAGGACTTCGTTCCAGAGGGTGGATGGAGAAGGCCACCCTCCCAAACAAAGCTGGCATCATGGAAGTGGCTGAAGGTTGTCAGCATCAGAAGTGTGATCCGTAGGAACTGGACACAGTGCCGTAAAAGTTTCAGCTATCATCTTCGCTCTGGCAAAGCCAGTGCAACCCCAGAACCTGCTGACAGGCCTCTGGGTATTCAACCTCCAGCAAACACACCTGCTGAGAGTGGAAGAGTCCATTTGGGTCATGTGTGGCTCCATGGCTTAGAGCTTTGAAGGCATGGACCCCTCCATTGATAGATTGGCCAACCTCACAAGAGCCATATGCAGCAGCACTCTGAGTGGATGCAGGAGCAGCGCAGTGGCATGCACAGAGTGCATGCACAGACTGCATGCCATACTCGGTAACATTGATCGATCCATGGTGCCGATGGCACAAAGATGTTTGGAGTGGATGCCACTTGTGCCCCAACACGTGTTTCCTTCAGTGACCTGGGCTGAGGCAGTCACCAAAGATTGAGGATGCCATCATCATCGGCCTCTTCTGCTCCTGTGACAGAGGGACCATCTGTACACCAGGGCCTAGTGATCGAGGCTGCCCCTGCATTGAAGCTGGTGCAGCAGACACAGCAGATGCCCCCACTGGCATCTCCATGACGAGGGCAACCAGCCCATGCATCTCAGTTATAAGCAGAGACAAGTAAGCAACAGAGGCAAGTGAGAACTGCATCCAGTTCTGGCTGCCATACTTGAAGAATGTGAAGGCATTGGAGAGAGTACAGAGGAGATTCACAAGAATGATTCCAGGGATGAAGAACTGTAGCTACGAGGATGGATTGGAGAGGTTGGGACTATTTTTCTTCGAGAAAAGAAGGCTGATAGGAGACTTGATAAGAGGTATTGAAGATCCTGAGGGGTATGGACAGGGTAAATAGTGAGAAACCATTCCCACTCAAGGGAACATCGAGAACTAGAAGGCACAGATTCAAAATAATTAGCAAAAGGAGTAATAGTGATGTGAGGAAAATTTCTTTCACCCAGAGGGTGGTTGGAGTCTGGAACAAACTTCCTGTGAGGGTGGTAGAGGCAGGTTCGATCGAGGCATTCAAAAGGGAATTGGATTGTTATCTGAAAAGAAAGAATGTGCAAGGTTACGGAGATGAGGTAGGGGAGTGGGACTAAGTAGAATGCTCTTTCAGAGAGCCAGTGCAGACTCGATGGGCTAAATGGCCTCCACCTGCACTGTAAAGATTCTGTGATTCTGAGTAGCCCGCCTCCACTACATCCAAGGCCGTAAGGCCACGTCAAAGTGGCCCAGAACAGAGGCCACTGAGTTAGGCAGAGTGGGCCAGTAGATTTTGCTTCACCTGTGAATGTGCACTGTTTTACTTTTTCAGCACAATGTTAATATTGACACGTCAGAAGTGTGAGCTTCAGTCATTTAATGGTGCAACTCGAAAAGAGAGAAGAGGTGGTGAAGAGAAGCAAAGGTCTTTGAAGTGGGGGAGTGAGACTTCTGGACAAATGTGCGTTATTGATTGATAGTGAGAGTGGATCTATTCAAGGCTTCAATGGAAGTACTCTCACAGGCAGTGAATTCCAGACCATGCCATCCTCCTGGGCTACATGGGCCCAGCTGAAATATGCCTGGATCAGATGAAACCTGATGTTGACGGCATTGTAACAAGACTTCCTCTGCAGTGGGGGAACCTCCTGAGTTCTGCATCATCCTCCTCCTCTTCTACTTTCTGCTTCTCGACCTCTTCTATATCAATCCTGGACCTCACCATCTTCAAGGTCCACATCTCCGTGGAGGGACATGGAGGGTGTAGCAGACAACACAATACATGAGAACCCTTGCAGGTGTGTACTGCAGGGCACCACTTGACTGGTCCATGCACCAGGACTGTCTGATGCCCTGTAATTTTATGGATGACACAAAACTTGGAAGTATTGTGAAATCTGAGGAAGATGGTGATAAACTTCAAGCGGACATAGGCTGATGGAATTGGCGGACAGGTGACAAATGAAATTTAATGCAGACAAATGTGAAGTACTTCATTTTGGTAGGATGATTGAGGAGAGACAATATAAAATAAAGTACACATTTCTAAAGGGGCTGCAGGAGCAGAATGACCTGGGAGGTAGACATGCAGAAAGGTGACAGGGCAGGTTTGAGAAATCAGATAATGAAGCACATGGGATCCTGGGCTATATAAATCGTTCTATCTGATGCTCCGATTGAAATCGCAGTCTTTGGATGGTTCAGACTGTCTCTCAGGAAGTTACCCAGGAAAAGTTAGAATTAAAACCACTTCTAACCTCTGGGGAGGCGTTGGTATTATAATTACCCAATCACCTTTGGACACCCCAATTTCTCCCCTCCCACCACCCCGACTTTCCCCCCACCTCTGCCTGATTTCCCAACCTCCCGACTATCCTCCACAACCGCCCCCCCGCCGACTACCCAATCTCCTGATCACCCCTCCAACCACCGCCTGCTACCAACTGACCAGCCGACTGCCTCCACCACTGACCACCCTAACCCACCCCCACTGACCACCTGATTTCCCCCTCCCAACTGACCGCCGGCAACCCCCCCCACTGACCACTCGACTCTTGCCCCCTCTGACAATCGACTTCCACCCCCACTGACCACCCGCCCGCCCCCACACTGACCACCCTCCCCTACCGTCCTACCCCTCCCACTGACCACCCTTCTCCGACCATCCTGCCCATTTGCTTTACTCAATTACCTTCTCCCTGGCTTCTCAATGTGGCTGGACCTTTAAACTTACCTTCTTTATGGCAGCAAGTGCCATTACAAAGCGTGTGTGTGTCTCCCTTTCCTTCAACTCTCCTGCACTTGACCGAAGGCCTCGGGAACCTGCTGCAGTGCACTTTTCTCACTCGGCCCCTGTCGGAAGTTTGGGCGAGAGAAGTGCAGCTGCATTTAGTGTAAGTAAATAGGAGCGGAGTGACAATCCAATTGCAATTGCCACTCCATGCATGTTATGGCCCATTGTGTTCAATTCTGGACGTGAAGGCATTAGAGATGGTGCAGAGAAGATTCATGAGAATGGTTCCAGGGATGAGGAACCTCAGTTAGATTGGAGGAGCTAGGGTTGTTCTCCTTGAAAAAGGGAAGGTTGAGAGGAGATTTGGTAGAGGTATTCAATATTAAGAGTGGTTTGGACAGAGTAGATCGGGAGAGACTGACCCCATTGGTGGCAGGATCAAGAACCGCCGATTTTATGTGACTGGCAAAAAAAACAACGGTATCTTGAGGCAAAATGTTTTTATGCAGTGAATGGTTAGGATTTGGAATGCATTGCCTGAGAGTTTGGTAGAAGCAAATTCAATCAAAGCCTTCAAAACCGAATTGGATAATTATCTGAAAAGAAAGAAAAAAATTGCAGGGTTATGGAGAAAGGGCAGGAGAGTGGAACTGGGTGAGTTGCTCTTTCAGAGAACCAGAACAGACATGGCAGGCTGAATGGCATCTGTGCTGTAAGCATTCTATGATCGGGACCTAAAAATCCTACCCCAAGTCTTTGATATTCCATGAACAACGCCCTAAAAAAATTTCTCAAGATTCATATCACCTCCTTCCATGCCCCAATATTGTACACTTAATTATCTTTGTATGGATTTTCTGCTTTTTAAAAAAAAAACTGTGTACCTACTCCTGGATCTCTCAGCTCCTCC
Organism: Cetorhinus maximus; assembly: GCF_964194155.1. NCBI lineage: Eukaryota > Metazoa > Chordata > Chondrichthyes > Lamniformes > Cetorhinidae > Cetorhinus > Cetorhinus maximus. The sequence continues at coordinate 42,269,732 of NC_135896.1, read as the reverse complement.
CCTTAATGATGAATTGTACCATTTAGAGTATGCTTGCATTCTGTCTCTTACCTCCATGCTCACCCCTGGAAATGTATTACTTCTACCTATGTATGTTGAATTGCATTTGGCGTACGCCTGCCAACTTTCTGGATCTGCCTGACTCCCCTTGCAATCCCCTGCATTTTTTTTCCCACAGTTTAGGATCAGCAAAATTGAATATCATTAATGCTGTTGTGCAAGTCATTTGTATAGCCAGAGAATGAGAGGCTCCAACACACATCCATGGGCACGCCCCCTACACATTTTGGCAGTCCAAGAGCATTCATTTAGTCACTTTTTATCCTTCAGCCATCCCTTTATCCTTGAATATCATTAACTTTAATTTATGCAACAAGTCCTTTATGTGGCATTTTACCAAACAGTTTTGAAAATCCAAATTCAGTGCATTCTTTGTCTATACTCTAATTTTTCAAATAGCTCAATAGAAATAATCAAGTACGACAGACCATTTACAAATCTGTATTGACTGTCCCTGATTGGATCGTACTTTTTCAAATGTGTAGTAATTGTCACAATGGTAACCGAATGCAATTAGATACTTGGGATGTACTGTATCACGTTGCATACTGATGAAGGTCAACCAAGGTCAGATAGCACAGGGTCGAAAGTTAGCTAACATGGTGGCTTAAATAATGTGATACTTGCAGCTAAATCTATGACTTTGAATGTTGTTCTTTCAGCCTGAGATGTGACATTGGTGATGAGAAATCCAGAGATATTTAGGATTGTGTCATGGTGTTTGCTGGAGTTGATAATGTCTGCAGTCTGGAGAATTGAGCTGTTTGACCTGACTTGAGATGCCAATACTGTCAGCATGAAATGGAAAGCGTGGCTGGAGGAGTTTGAAGTGTATGCTGACAGTTGTAGTCAGTTTTTGGATGTGGCGATGGTGGTACAGAAAGTATAGTGACAGGCCTTATTGTTGTTCAGTGCAGGTGCTTCAGTGAGGGAGGCTTTTGCAATGTTGCCTGACCTAATGGGAGGAAAGATGGATTCTGAACGTGCAGTGAAAATTTCGAAGGACCATTATGTGGTGACGCCAAATGCCACATTCCAAAGTCATGGTTCCATCAGTTGAGACAAAGAGGGGAAAAGAGAAACCGAATTTGTGATCCATTTGAGGCAGGCATTGGTTAGATGCAATTACATTGCAATGGACCTGAATAACCAGATAATGGATCAGGTGGTCTAACATTGCAAGTTGGATAAGTTGAGGCATAAGCTGCTGGAAGGAGGTTGTGACATCACATTGGATGAGACTTTGAAAATAGCTGCCTTGGAAGCAGTGGATGGACAATTTCACAGCGTAAAACTTGGTCCCATCTCTGCCACTGGCACGGCAAATGTTGAGGCTACCTGAGTAGCACAATTAAAAATCCATGTAATTATAAGCAACAAAGGTCTGAGAGGAGTGTTTCAGACGTGGCAATTTGGGCCTCTATGGAAAAGATGCCCACTGCCCTTTCAAGGCAAAGATATATATATGAGGGCAAAGACCATTTTGCCAAGAAGTGCAGAAGCAAAGCTGAACAGAGAGGGAAACCTGGCAAACCATGTAAAGGAAAGATGAAAGTAGCACAACTGTGAGATGTGTTGAAGAAGATGCAGAGTGTGAGGACAGGAATAGCAATAATGGATGCATGTTTCCTGTCAATGGGAACAACTACGAGAACGTTTGTAATTGTTGGTGCTGTTGAAGTGAGTATCATTGTAGATTCAGGCAGTGACAGGAATGTCATTGACAGAGCACTATGGGAGGAACTGGAGACAAAGAGCACATCTCGAAAATATCTCAAAAAGCTCTTCTTAAGCATCTGAAACCCCATTTAAAACTGTTGGATGCTTCATTGCACATGTGAGAGCTGGGGATTGGAATGTAGAAGCAGAATTTGTAGTGATTGAGGAGAATGATGAGCCTCTTCTGTGCAGAGAAACTGCCCAAACCTTTGGAGCGGATTGAAAATGAATTCTGTGCAATCCTATGCAAAGTTCAGAAGGGAGATTGGACTAGTGGTTCAAGGAAATGGGAAGTTACACAACCACCAAGTGAGATCAACCATTGACGAGAACGTGAAACCTGTAGCTCGGCCTGTACACAGAACACATTTTCATCTTGAGAGGGAAAGTTGAGGCGAAGATCAAGTAACTGAATGATCAAGACATCATATAGCCAGATGAAGGACCAACACCATGAGTGAGCCTTGTTGTCGTCATGCCTAAATCAAATTCTGACATCAGACTCTTTGTTGATATGTGATGGGTGAATGAAGTAATAGCGAGAGAACTTCACCCAATTCTCACTGTGGACCAGTGTTTCAAGAGTTGTCAACAAGCAAAGTATTTTCCAGATTAGACTTAAAGTGGCGATACCACCAGCTGAAGCTTTATTTTGATTCAAGGAAGGTGACAGCTTTTTACACTCATTGTGGACTTGACCGGTACAAGACATTGCTATTGGGCATCAATGCGGCACCAGAGATTTATCAACTCAAAATCCATAAGGTGGTATAAGGGATCCCAGGAACAGCCAATATCACAGATGACATCATTTATCATGGAATCAATAGAAAGGAACATAACGAGAGGCTGAGATTAGTATAGGTTAGATTGCAGTCAGCAGGCATCAAGCAACTATCATATTTTTTCCCGATATTACTGTGGGATACTTTAAAGCAGGCTTATGTATGGTTCTGTGTGTGTGGCTAATTTAATTAAACTTGAGGTGATTAGACTACAAAGTTTAAATGATCAAAGGAGTTAGGTGTAAAACAGGCATTTGAAATGGAAATGAGTAAAGCTAGGGTGAGGTCAGCAGCTATGGTGTGAATGAAATTTGCATTTTTAGATAAGTGGAGAAGTGTTTGATTTTCAAAGGGACATGAAAATATTTACAACTGGCATAGTAAATAAGGCAAGGTTATTATGTTGATTTTCCCAAAAGTGTTGGCCATAATGATAACATGAAAAATTTTTATACTCTTGGAAATGTAACTTCTAAAGGCAAGTTGAAACAATGGGATTTACAGATCAAAAAGGAAGAAATATATTTAAAGAAGGATGGAAGGCTGTGTGGCCATGTGAGACGTTGAAAGATGACTATGTGAAACAGATTTGGGGAAAAAGCCTCTAACTACCTTGCAGAAGTTTGCTGTTCTAGTAACCAAAATTGTGTTAAAAGCCTTTGGAATTCCTTTGTCCAATGGGTGCTTGTGGTAATAATCTTGGATGACTTTATAAATTTGGAATCTATTTGGACTGTTGCCTTAAAGGGGGTGTGTAGCTGGGAGTCTGGTTAAGTAGAAATTCTGGCAACATGTTATAACTGTGTAACTGCAATCTTGTGTGTGTTTAAGTTTGTTCTTCATTTGTCAAATGCTTTAATTTAATCTTTAAAACCTCTAAAGGTGGTAGTGGACTCATTACTTCTGACTTCAGTGCATGAGCCTTCTCATAATAAATACAAATTGCAAAGTCGTTGTGATAGGGTGACCAAGTTTCCTTTGTGTATTTGGTCAGCCTGGCAAATACCACCTGCCATATCATAACACAGGATTTATGGTAAATGCAGACCAGTGCTTACTGGGCATGACAGAGCTAACATTCATGGAGCATAAACTCGTGAGTGGTGAAATTAATCCAGCCAAAGACAAGATTGAAGCAATAGCAGAGCCACGTGAACCACAATGTGAGCAAAATGAGAAGTTTCCTGGGACTTGTGAACCTTAGTGCGAGGTATATCCCATACTTCGCTACCCTGGCTGATCCATTGATAAAGTTGACCAGAAAGAATGAACAGTTTAGATTCGATGAAGAACAAAAAGCTGCCTTCGAAGCTTTGAAAGATAGCTTGACAGGTGCTTGAACTATATTATGATCCAAATGCACCAACGAAAGTCATAGCAGATGCTAGTCCAATAGGATTCGGAGCAGTGCTTGTGCAAATACATGCTGAAGAATCGTTGCCTATGCGAGCAGATCTCTGACTGATGTGGAGAGGAGATATTCTCAGATGGAGATAGAGGCCCTAAGATTGGTGTAGGCATGTGAAAGATTCCATGCGTACTTGATCGGCACTGAGTTTGAATTAATGATGGATCACAATCCATTAGAGATAATTTATTCTGCCGGATCCTAAACATGTGCCAGAATCGAAAGATGGGTTTTGAGACTCCAGCAGTACAAGGTGGTTCACATTGTTAGAAAGATGAACATAGTTGACCTACTGTAACAAGCACGGAGGGGGAATCAAACACACAGATCCTCACTAGAGAAGGAAGCTGAATCAGTCATGCGGTTTGTGGCAGTTCATGCTACATCCAGAGCAATGACAACTAGAGAGATTAAAAGAGAGGCAGACAAAGATCCAGAATCGGATGACATTGGACAGAGAATTCGACCTGGAAACTGAGCATTGCCCAGTCAAGGAGTACATCGCTATACAAAATGAACTGTGCATAATGTTTTTTTATTATTCATTCATGGGATGTGGGCATCACTGGCTAGGCCAGCATTTATTGCCCATCCCTAATTGCCCTTGAAAAATTAGTGGTGAGGGCCTTCTTGAAACGCTGCAGTCTATGTGGTATAGGTACACCCACAGCCCTGTGAGGGAGAATGGGGAAGCGTGTTCTGCAACAAAAGCTTAGGCTTAGACTGGTGACACTAGCTATTGAGGGCCACTTGGGAATGGTTGGTACTAAGTAAAACTTGCAAACAAAGTATGGTGGTCAGGATGGAGAAAGATGTGGAGCAGTTTGCCAAAACATGTCATGGATGTCAAATTGCCAGCAGACCCAATCCACCAGAGCTGGCACACAGCACATTGTTACCGGCTGGACCATGGGTGGATGTAGCAGTTGACCTCTTAGGCCCACTTTCATCAGGAGAGTCTGTACTAGTGGTGATTGACTACTGCAGCCAGAACTGTGAGTATGTTGTGATGAAGTCTACAACAGCGGAGAAAATGGTGTCTGAAGTGGCTAAAGTACTTGCAAGGCATGGTCTACCAGTCACACTGTAATCAGACAATGGCCACAATTCATTTCACAGAGCTTTGCAAATTACATGCAAGTCACAGGCAGTCACAGAGTGACTCCTAAATGGTCACAGACAAATTGGGAAGTGAAACAGCAAAACCAATCCTTGGAGAAATAGAAAAGGATTGCTCAGGCTGAGGGCAAAGATTGGAAAGAGGCTTTGCTATCATATGTGGCCATGTATAAAGCAACTCAGCTGAGTTGCTATTTGGATGCAAAATATGAACCAAAATGCCAGGGTTGAGGGACATAAGTGTTGATCAAGAGATGAGATCCTGATACTGAGAAAAAGGTGCTGTCAAGTTTTTTATGCAGACCACAGAACGGGATATATGGGCAATCTGATGCCAGGTGATGAAGTACTCCTGAGACAGGACAGTCTGAGTATGGATACCATTTTACCCTAAGCCATACACTGTCATCACCAAGGAGGGAAACAGTGTGACTGTGCAGTCGCCAGAAGGAATAATATGTAACAGAAATTCTTCATGGCCTGAATTTTACCTTTGGTGGGTGCGTGCATGTGACCCGCGGGACCTGGAGCGCCCGGGAAACGGACTGACAACCCATGATCGGCCCCCAACCGTGATTTCACGCTGGCTGGCCAGTTAACGGCCAGCCAGCGTGAAACGCGCTGAAAAGCTCAGTATTGCTGGAGTGGGGGGCAGAAAGAGAGCGGGTGATGATGTCACTGCAGGCACGGGTGAGTGCTGCGAGAGAGCTCCCTGAAGGCAGACAGCAGCCTCAGGGAGCTGCAAATATTCAAATGATGAAATAAATGTTTAAAAAGCTGCAAAGAAAATGCCCATGCATCACAATCAAGCACCTGAAAATACACCTCATAAAAATGTTGTCCACAGATATTTTTATTTTATTTCATAACGGAGATTTCATCCTGCCCTTGGATGAGGCTTGTTGAAAAAGGTAAAGGCCGCCTGGCTGATTTGCATGTCCGCCAACCGTAAGGTTGGACGGGCCACGAAAAATCGGAGACAGTTGCACCGTTAATGGGCTTAGTTGCCCTCTTAATTGTTGGCAGGCGCGCTTCCGACTTGTGCACGTGCCCGCCAAGCAAAATATCACACGAGTGCGCAATGATGTCAGGACGCTTGCCCGATGTCATCTCGCGCGATTTTACGCCTGATCGGGTCGGGCGCGTGCCCACCTGTGGGACGTAAAATTCTGCCCCATGTGTCAAAACGTATGGTGACACAGACACAGCAGCAGGTGAACCAAATGTTGAGGCTGACATCCAACAATCTAGAAGTGCACGCCAGCAATGCTGATGGCCAGCAGACAGCTTCTTATCTAGAGGGACAAACATTGGTTCCAGAGGGGATGATGACACTTCCTAACTCCGAGACAATGGCCAGAGTTCCTGAGACAGCAGACAGACCATGGTGTAAGAGGAGACCATCAAAACAACATGAAGATAAAAGCAAAAAACTGCGGATGCTGGAAGTCCAAAACAAAAACAAAAATACCTGGAAAAACTCAGCAGGTCTGACAGCATCTGCGGAGAGGAACACAGTTAACGTTTCGAGTCCGTATGACTCTTCAACAGAACAACATGAAGATTGTGTCTGATTTAGAGACACAACATGAAACTGGAAATCAGTTTGGAGCCATTATTTGTGATTTGAAATAATGCGATTTTAAGTTTAAAAACAGCAAATCTTGAAGCAAAGCATAAGCCGAGATGGGGAGTTCAGTGTATTGCCATTATATTCAAACCAAAAGGGTGTATGCTGAACGCTGCTCTTGTGATTTTGAAGTTCCTGTTTGTGATGTTTGCAACTACACAAAAAAACAATTGGAATGGATCATTGAGGAGCATCGAATTACGTACTGATGGTTATCACAAAGGAGACCACAGTTAAATAGTGAAAGGGAAGTCAGAAGTTCAGTTTGTGCTAGCTGAAGAAACCAAGAAATAGCAGTTCCAGAAAGTGAAATACTGAACAAAAGACTGAAACTATATTGGGCTGTGATGCACTCGACTCACCTGACATTCGCAGTTGAAGAAATTCATTGACTCAGTGGGGAGGATTTTCCCCGCATTGGGTGGGTGCGGCGGGCAGGCTCAGGAGCGGCTGCGAAATGGTCCGCCACCTGGGATCAGGCCCCAACCGCGATTTCCTGCTGGCTGGCCAATTAACGGCCAGTCAGCGTGAAACATGTGCTGAGAGCCTCAGTGCTGCTGAGGTGGGGGCGGGAGTAGCACGAGCTCTGAAGTTTGTGTATACATAGGGGTGCGCTCATTGAAACTCCCTGAAGGCACAGAGTTGTCACGGGGAGCTGAAGGATTTAAAAATTAAAAATAAAGATTTGAAAAGTAAGGGAAACATGTCCCTATATATGACTCTGTCACATGAATAGGGACATGTTAAAAATGAGTATAAAATTTTTTTTACTATTTGCTTTTTTTAATTCACTGTTGTAAGCCTCAGCCCGCCCATGGATGGGATGTCCCGAAAAATGCAAAGGCCGCCTGGTCTATTTGCCCGCCTGCCAACCATAAGGTTGGATGGGCAGCAAAAAATTCAAATTAATTAATTGATTAATGGATTTAATCGCCCTCTTAATTGTCGGCGGGCGTGCTGCTGACTCTCGCGTGTGCCTGCTGACTGAAATATCGCGTGAGTGCGCAATGACGTCGGGATGCTCGCCCAATGTCACCGCGCAGTATTTCACGCGCGGGCATGTCGGGCGTGTGCCCAAATGCCAAGCTGAAAATCCTGCGCAGTGAGTTAGGAAAATAATGGTTTAAGTTTGTTTGCAAAATTATTGGAGTATGATTAGCAAGGGATGGAGTCTAAACTACATACACTAAGCAGAAAGGCAGATTTGACTTGTACTCAAATTTGGAATGTTGTGAAGGAAGTTTTGACTTAAATGTTATTGTTGGGTTTTAAGAATTCATGTCATTGTTTGGAAAGTTGTTGTAGGATAATGACACAAGTTCAGACGAAGAGAAGAAAATAAAGATGATATGCTTTCAGTTTTGTAAAGGAGGGATGTCATTGTGATAACTAAATGTGTTTGGATACTTGGGTTGTGCTGTATCACATGCTACATATGGATGAAGGTCAGGGATGGTTGGAAGTTAGCCAACATGGCAGATTAAATGATGTGACACTTATAGCTAAATCTGTGATTTTTGCATGTTGCTCTTTCAGCCCGACATGTGACAGCAATGTTAGCCCTAATGGCTTCTACTAGTTTTCTTACTGTAATGTGAGGCTAACTATCTGCAGTTAGGCCGGATGGCTGCTCACTTACCTTTTTCAAACAGTGTTGGGTAACCTTTGTCACATTCCAGTGCTTTGGTATGTTTCCTGTATCAAAAGAATTTTTTAAAAATGTGATTAGAACATCTAATGTTTAAATGCTAATATGCCACATATCTGGAACATAGACCATCTATGTCTGCTGACCTATTGATGCCCCATTTAGCATTTCATTGCCACTTTTTAAAAAGACATATATTAGCTGTTCCTCATTCTCCTCAAGTACCCCTCATTTCATTTGCCTCTTTTAAATGCAGACGCAAAATGATTAAGAATCTCTCCTGTTTTATTCTATACAATAAGATTGCTGTCTTCATCCTTTAATGGGTTCACCTTTTCTTCTTTTATCACTTGCTTGTATTCTTTATGTTCAGCTTTAAACCATTCTAATTTCCCTTTTATGCATTTTGTTCTGCTATTTCTTCAGCTTCCTTCTGTATTACTAGATTTAACTTTAGTGCATGCCTCAACTTTTAGATTTTATTTTGACCATGGAACTTTGACCTTTGTAAGCCTTTCACTCCTATTTAATATAACTTTAGGGTTAGCTCTACCCATCATATAGTTTAATATCTCCCATTGTGGCCTTCTGTGTTACCTGCCAACCATTTTTTCCAGTTAATTTTTTTCATCCCATATTATCCCTCCAACCTTTATTTTTGACTAATTTTCTATGTATGTTAAACCTGTAAACCTAATAAGTTATTCTACCTACAGGTTGTTTGATGTTTATTTAAACTCCATCTTCTTTCATTTTTTTCCTTCCCCCTTCATTTTAAAGGCTTCTCTGTATTGAATGCCTTTCCACATGCCAGGGGGCATTTCAGCTTCTGTGCCTACCCAATACTGCTATTGAATTGATTGCTAGGGTGTCCACCAAATCAGATCAGATTTATCCACTGATCAATGCTGTATTTTCCTATTTTGCCCACTCCCCAGTCCCCACACTTTGAGAGGAGCATTTGCTTGAACTTCTTGTCTCTCCCAAAGGTTAAAATCTGGAGTTAGAGATTGGAAATGAGAGGCGTTTTATCAGAGTTGCATTTATAATTATGCCTGGCTGTGGAAGTCAAGCGAAAGTATAGTATTTAGAAATGTCATTTTCAGGTTAATTTTGTCTTTCCTTTAGAATGTCAACTGATGAAGACAGAGCGACCAAAATCAAACACATTTATCATCCGGTGCCTCCAATGGACTACAGTAATTGAAAGAACATTTCATGTTGATACGCCGGAGGAACGGTATGTCTTAGTTAAGGATGTGTGTTTATCAGTAACAATACTGATCAGGAGGGGGAAGGCTGCACATTTTTTTTTAGAGCACAAAAATGTTAACACAAGCAAATGAATTAGTAATACATTGGACTTGTATTACTTCCATATTCTAGAAAATTATTTGGCTACTGAAATATTTTTAAAGACAGAAGTACAGTGCAGTCATTAGTATATTGGTATCTTTCAAGGATATGTTTAATTCTTGGCACCTTTGTTCTTGTAGGGTTTTAAATCTAAGGACTTTATGCAACTGCATATGGTCTTCAATTATACAACAATGAGGTTATAAGGAGTTGAAAAATTACGATGTTTTTACAGGAACAAATAGCTTTAAGGGAATCTAAAAGTAATGTTCAAAGTTTTTGAAAGGATAAATAGTAAATTGGTCATAAGAGAACTATTACTAGAGGAATAAAGAGGGCAGTTCCAAGAATATATTTTCACATGTTTATTAGAAAATAGTATACCTTACTGCGTGACTGTTGAGGTAGAGGCTGTAACACAGTTAAAGGGGAAATAGCTACGTTTTCGGTAAAAGTAATACATAAAAGGATACAGGACAAAAGGGCAAGAAAGTGATATTAGTTCCACTTGAAATGCCAGCACGTGTATGTGTATGATGGGCAGAATGGCCACCTTCTGTGCTGTAATTTCTATAACCAATACCTATTCCATTCAAATACCGCTCGCAAATTTTCTAGCCATTAACTTCTACCATTTAACTTTGTGCTTTTGTCCCTGCTGTACTGTTGAAATGTTCAGTTTACAGTTCTAGCGTTATATGCACTATGTTCTATTAACAATGTAATGTAGTTATTTAAAATGTACATAAGGAGAAAAGTGAAGAATCAAACGACTTACAATGTGAACCCAAAGGCTGATATTTTAATCCTTTATGTGTTGCAAGAGGGTGATTCAGTGTTTTGTTTGTTCCCCCAGTAACTGTTGCTGTTAGTGACATTTGTGGCAATATCCCCAACAGCAGCACTCTATGAAACACGGGCATGCAGCCACTGAGTTAGACAAAGGAAACGTAGCTGAGTACAGCCTTCAATGTAATGGTTTCCTACCACTGAAAAGAATACTGGGTGCCTTCCCTGATCCTGTGTAGTCATTTACTGGTTTGGGAAAGCATTTCATGTTGAAATTGAGACAGCATTTTGGAGAAGGAAGGAAAAAAAAAACCTCATTATTTGGATAGAGAAAGAAAACGAAAGGAAGCAAGAAAAGAAGGGTAATAAAACAGGACAGTGGAAACCAAGAAAGAAAAAGTCTAATGGGGAACAGACTCAAATAATAAAGGAAAACTGGGGAAAACAAGAAATATATTACTTTGTCGAGCTGGAGTTGAGTAGTGGATCAGGGAATGGATATTTTGTTTTACCTTAGATTTTTATTTTTAACGTTGGTGATTTTTGTGGCTGGCTGCCATTGTGCGCCCAAGCCCTCTTGGAAAGAAGAAAGGCTTGCATTTATACAGCACCTTTCATAACCACTAAACCAAGTGCTTTACAGCCAATTACGTACTTCTGAAATGTAGTCACTATTGTAATGAGGCAGCCAATTTTGTGTACAACAAACTTCCCACTCCAGCAGTGTGACAACGATCAAATAAAATTTGTGATTGTGATGTCGATTTGAGAGATAATTATTGGTCAAGACATTGGGGAAAACTCCCCAGCTCTTCTTCAAAATAGTGCAGTGGGATTCTTTACATCTACCTGAGAGGGCAGACAGGGCCCTTTGCTTTGTTTAATGTCTCATCAGAAATATGCCACCTCTGACAGTGCAGCACTCCTTCAGTACTGCACTGATGTGTCAGCTTGGTTTTCCTTTTGTGCTCAAGTCCTTGAAGGGGATATACACCACCTGTAGTCATTTTTTTGTGGCTGTAAATTTCATCTCACATTGATGAATGGTGGAAAAAAATGTACCTATCTTTAATGGCCTGGAAATGTAGGGATCAATTTTTTAAAACCAGTTTTACATTGCACCACTGGTGCAGAAGGTGGAGTAACTTCAGATTTGAAAACAAGTTGCAATTAGGGAAAGCCAAGCAGTTGATAGAATTGTAAAGTTCAGCTACTGATCATTTTACCTGAAATATAAGATGAAACTTTGTGATGAACAGTTTAATAAAAATACTGTATGTTACAGATATGTGTTTCTCTTTTTCAAAAAACAAGATAATTAAATGCATTGGAGAAGCATTGGTTTTGGGATATTTCATCTGTAATTTATTTTGTTTGCTACTTTTCCGTATGCAAAGTGAGGTTTAGAATGACTTATTTTTAGTTACATGCTTACAGGGAAGAATGGACAAAAGCCATTCAAACAGTAGCAGATAGTCTTAAGCAAGAGGAGGAGATCATGGACTACCATTCAGAGTCCCCTAATGATAATTCATGGACAGACGGCATGGACATTTCTCGCAGTAGACCAAAACACAAAGTGGTAGGATACCTTAATTGCATTAACCAAATATGTAACAACTTTCGTTATTTAGTTGAATGCTTATTTTTGATATATTGGAGAAATACCCTATAGACTAAAAATTACTGTTATTAATAATTGCTCATAATTCTTGAAAGCTTCAACATGATATTCCACTTTGCATGATTTTACTAACTCAATTAAAAAAGACTAAGAAATGTCAATCAAATACATTAAACACCCATCCAATGTCATCGGCGAGTGGGGAGAAGGTTGGTATTTTGTTTGTTGAGGTTTTATAACTTAAAGAAAGCTTTGAATTTTTATAACATCTTTCAAGACCTCAGAATGCTCCGAAGTGCTATGCGACAAATTGATATACTTTTTGAAGTGTAGTTACTGCTGTAGCAACATAGCACACAATTTGCACACAGCAAGGCCCCACAAACAACAACATCAGACTGACAGATGACCAAAAAATATTGGCTAGGACACTGGGAAGAACCCTCCCTGCTTTTCTTCAAAATACCTGAGAGGGCAAATGGTGCATTGACTTTAATATATCATCCAAAAGATAGTTTCCTTGATACTGCACTGGGAATGTCAGCTTGAATTATGGGCTCAAGCATATTAATCAACACACATCAGCCAGAATTTCTATTCAGGTGACCAGGTTTGGTTTGTGGTTGGTTGCCTACAATGAGTGCATAGCTAACAAATTCACCAAGTAATGCAATTTTGCCCAATGCTTTGTCATCATGAAACTTTTTCCACTTATTGGAGCCATATAAACAAATATATTATGGCTGTTTACCACGTACATTCTTGACAAACTGGAACATTTGAATGTTAAAATCTTTTTCTTCCGTCCAGCCCCGCCACCGCAACCTCACTCTGACCAAAATTCAAGTGAAGATGATTGAGTGTGACCCACCAGCTCATATGGGAAGTTAGAGATCGCAGGTTGTTTTGTTGTTTTCAGTAGAAACAAGTAACGGCCAGCCAGCTTGAAACGCGGGCTAAGAGCCTCAGTACTGCTGGGGTGGGGGCGGAAGGAGCGTGAGCACTGAAGTGTGCGCAAACGCAGGGGAGCACGCACTGAAAGCTCCCTGAAGGCACAGAGCTGCCTCAGGGAGCTGAAGAATTTTAAATACATAAATAAACTTTTTACAAATGATATAAACGTGTCCCCACATGTGACTCGGTCACATGAAGAGGGACATGTAAAAAAGGATGTTAACATTTTTTTACTGTTTTTTTTTCAGTAACTGTTGGAAACCCCATCCCACCCGTGGATGAAGTTTTGTGAAAAATGCAAAGGCGGCCTGGCCTTTTCGTCCACCTGCCAGCCAAATAGCTGAGCGGGCAGCGAAAAATGCAACTTAATTAATTGCTTAAGGGCCTCAATAGGCCTCTTATTTGTTGGCAAGTGCACTGCCGCCTCTCGAGCGTGCCCGCCGACCGAAAAATCACGGGAGTGCGCGATGATGTCAGGACGCTCGGCCAACGTCACCACGCACTATTTCACTCCTGTTCGGGTCGGCCGCGCGCCTGCCGGTGAGACAAAAAATTCTGGAAAAGCTGGAAGAGACTATTGATCCATTTTGTTTATCTTTGCCCTGCCTTAGGAACCCATCATCAGATACAACAGCTGTTTTTTTTTTGCTTCTGGTGTTTCTTTTCATCCTGTTCCCATTCTGCTGTTTCTTTTTTTGACTCCTGCTTTTATTTGTGCTTTTTTTGTCAGTTCTGTTTATCTTAATTTCACTACATCCCCAGGATCATTTTGTTTTTTTTAGCTCCTTCTTAGCTGTTTGTGGTATTAGCACCATTTCCAGTATCCTCTATCCTCTCTGGTGGTTTTTTTTATCAACTCCTGGGCGTGGAGTTTTAGATCTGGCTCCTGGTGTATTTATTTGTGTACCTTTGCAAGTCTTCTTTCAGTCCTGCTCTCATTCTGGTACATTTTTTGAATGCCCAATCCCAGGGTTTATATGTTTCATGGTCCTGTTAATAATGCTTTTTTTTAAACCTTAAAAATCCCAGTACTCAAAAACCCCAAGAATACCCTTGCTGTTGTCTTATAAACGTAAATATATATTTTTACTTTTCTCCATATCTGCCCTTCATTGTTGTATTTCACAGTAGAATTATGGACGAGAATGACGATTTAGCCTTAGTTCATTCAGAATAATCCTAAAGTTTTACATTGCTGCTATTAATTCCTATGTGATTTCAGGTTTCACACTTACATTGTAATTGCCCAACTTCCTTTTTGAACTTCTCTCGATCTTGTCTGTGCTCGGCAGGATCACCAAAGTTACTGGAACTGATATTCTTTCCTCTAACTTCATCCCCTTCCTCTTTCACCCACTCAAATTTTACCACCCATTCACTGAGTGGCTCAGTAGCACCAATTTTGACAGAGCTGGCTGAGTCCTGCAGGACATGTCTGCCAGACTGGGCCTGTGGTAGATAGTGAGAGAACCAACAAGAGGAAAACACCTACTTGAAATTAACCTTACCAAATCCGCCTGTCACAGGTGCAAGTGTCCATGATGGTACTTGTAGGGGTGACCATTGCATGGTCCTTGTGGAGGTGAAGTCCTGCCTCCACACTAAGGATATCCTCCATCATTTTGTGTGGCACTGCCACTGGGTTAAATGGGATAGATTCAGAGCAGATCCAGCAGCTCAAAACTGGGCATCTGTGAAATGCTGTGGGCCATCAGCAGTAGTAGAATTGTATTCGCCCACAATCTGTAACCTCATGGCCTAGCATATCCCTCGCTCTATAATTACCATCAAAGCAGGGGGATCAACCCCTGTTCAAAGCAGAGTTCAGGAGAGCACACCAGGAGCAGCACAAGGCATTTCTAAAAATAGGTGTCAACCTGGTGAAGCTACAACATAGGACTAGAATCATAGAATAGCTGCAACACGTTTGGCCTGTCGTGTCCATGCTGGCTATCTGTATGCACAATGCAACTGGTCCCACTCCCCCTGCCTTTTCCCCGTGGCCCCTACAAAACTAATGCAATTCCTTTTTGAAAGCCAGGATTGAATCTGTCTTTTCCACATTCTCATTAGGCATTCCAGATCCTAACTACTAACTGCATAAAAAAGTTTTTCCTCATGTCATGATTGTTGTTTTTGCCAGCCATCTTAAATTTTGTCCTCTGATTCTCGATCCTTCCACCAGTGAGAACAGTTTCTCCCTATCTATCCGACCAGAACCCCATCATTTTGAGCATCTCTATCAAATCTCCTCTCTTGATCTTCTCTTCTCCAGCTTCTCCAATCTATCCATGTAACTGAAGTTCCTCAAACCTGGAACCACTCTCACGAATCCTTTCTGCACCCTCTTCAATACCTTTACAACTTTACTACATGCATGCTAAACAGTAAAAGCAGAATGCAACATACAGAGCAAAGTGATCCAATAACCAATGGATCAAATTTAAGCTCTGTAGTCCTGTCACATCCTGTTGTGAATGGTGGTGGACAATTAAACAACTAACCAGAGGAAGAGGCTTCACAAACATTGCCGTCCTCAATGATGGGGGAGCACATCACGTTAGTGCAATAGACAAGGCTAAAGCATTTTTAACATCTTCATTCAGAGGAGCTGGGTGAATGATACCCAACAGTATAGCCCAGCTACATCCTGTCCAGAAAAAGTAGGAGAAATTCAATCCAGCCAACTACCGCTTCATCAGTCTGCTCTTAATCATCAGCAAAGAAATGGAAGGTTTCATACAGTGCTATCAAGTGGCACTTATTCAGAAGTAACCTGCTTACCGATGTTCAGTTTGGGTTCCGCCAGGGACTCGGCTCCAAATCTCTCGACTTGTTGGAGTCATACCTTACAAAGGAAGATGGTTGTGGTTGTTGGCGGAAAACATAGCCCCAGGGCAGCGCTGCAGGAATTTCTCAGGGTAATGTCCGAGGCCCAAACGTCTTCAGCTGCTTCATCATTGACCTTCTCTACATCATAGAGTCAGAAGTGGAGATGTTGACTGATGACTGCACAATGTTCAGCACCATTCACAACTTCTCAGAAACTGAAGCAGTCCACACACAGCAAAATCTGGACAACATTGAGCTTGGGTTGTTAAGTGGCTAGCAACATTTGTGCCACACAAGTGCCTGACAATAACCATCTCTCACAAGGTACAATCTAACAATCTTCCCTTGACACTCAATTGCATCCCAGTCGCTGACTCCTCCACCACCATCATCCAATGACCAGAAACTGAACTGAACCAGCCATATAAATACTGAGACAGGTCAGAGGCTGGGAATTCTTTTTTTTTGTTTATTCGTTCATGGGATGTGGACATTGCCGGCTAGGCCAGCATTTATTGCCCATCCCTAATTGCCCTTGTTCAGAGGATATTTAAGAGTCAACCACATTGCTGTGGGTCTGGAGTCAGGTAAGGACAGCACTCCCTTCCCACTAACCCCCAGGTTATTCCCACTTCACCCGATTGGCGGCCGGCAACATCCCGTCCCTGCTCTGCACTCCTGCTATCGGATCTCGGGCCTCACTCTCTCTCCACAGCCTTAGCCTCTGGTGGTGGTGGCTCCGGCATCAGAATATGCTGGCCCCGGGTGCAGATGACATAAAACTGAAAATGATGACACAAATCGGAAAAACGGGCTCTAAAGAATGAACTACATTAAATGAAACGACATTGAGCGGGTGACTTAAAGTGAGGACTTACAATACATTCTGCCCCATTTAAATTGAGAAGGAAGTATTGTGGATGGTTAACCAGCCACTGCCAATTTTTCACCACATCTGAAATTGAAAATTACTCTCACCATCTTGATTCTTCCCCTCACCCCCCCCCCCCGCCCCCCCCAGCAATTTTTCTCTAGGAGCCAGTTTAATTTTGAACTGAATTTCAAAATATTTTATGTTGCTTTAATTTTAACAACCCTAGAACGTTAGATTTTATCGCTATAACCCTTTCAACCAAGAAGTGCAGCTCTGGGACAGCAGAGATCCTGCTCCATGAACCTGACCATTAACTACTAAATCAAGTGCAACATCAATGAGAATATATTAGTAATTATTAAAATACACGTCAACAAATTCGGATGCAAAGAAATCGAAACATTTTAGGTGCTTTGCAGCTACCTGAAACTGCTTCAGTCAGCATGCAACTCTGAGAAATCCACTGGTATATTCTAATTAAGCCTTTCTTTTGTGAATTCACTGTAAAAGACATTGTAAAATAACTCTTTCTGCAGCAACTGTACTATGACCCTGAAATTGTTTGAATGTATTGGGGCTATGTTTGTTTTCTGTTGGACAGTTTGTGGTTATTGTTTGGTGTGTTACAGACCATGCATAATTTTGAATACTTAAAACTGCTTGGAAAAGGCACATTTGGAAAGGTGATTCTAGTAAAAGAAAAAGCCTCTGGACTGTATTATGCCATGAAGATTCTAAAGAAAGAAGTAATTGTAGCAAAGGTAACCCTTCAAAAGTTCATTGCCAGTGCAGCTGCAAAATGGCTTAAAATTCATGAAGCTTTATTGACTATTTTCACTAAAACCTTTTTTTTCTATAAAGCTATTTATTCATTCAACAGCTGTTATTTGAATTGAAATTCAGTTCTCTTATTGCTGTATTGGTTTTCTAAACCTGTAACACTTTTTATCTTTTATGCAGGATGAAGTAGCACACACTGTGACAGAAAACAGAGTGTTACAAAATTCTAGGCACCCATTCTTAACTGTAAGCACTTATTCAAAAGACTTCAGTAAATGTCAATTACCTATTCTTTTGTCACAGTATCTCAATTCATACATCCAATTTGTTATAAAGTTTTGAAAAATTACACAATTTTTAATTTGAACAGCCTCTCTCCTCATATTAAGAATGCTCTTAAAGCAAATTATTCAAGTGAGTTTTTGAAAAGTGTATTTTTTTTGCTTTTTTGAAATGCACTTTTTGACGCTTAATTCAATTTGATGCTTTTCTACCATCAGCTCTTGCTAAAAGTGAAAGCAGTTTGCTTGACATGGCAATGTAGTCTTGCTGCACATTGCTGTGGGAGAATTTTCAAGTTCCAGACATTTGATTCCACTGGACAGAAAAGACCTGAATTGTGCTAGGATATGAAGTGGAACATCTCGCAGAGTCTTAATGTACCACCCTGATTGGGAGAAAGAAATTGACCTTTTTTATCTGATCTGGCCACAATGGCACAATATGACCACATCTCAGATATTGAACATAATTATCATTACAATGCCTAAATTGACTCTTGGACTTATTTTCCAAGTCCTATCTCACTTGATTTTGTGTTCTGAGAGAGGCCATATAACATAAATTTTTAACAGTTAGCTGCTAGAACTATGCTGCAATCATGATGCAGAGTACATTAAAAAATAAATTCATACAATAAGTATAATGAAATTAAAGATCAAGTTATCAAATTCCATTCACATTATCCTGGATATTCCTATTATAAATCATGTATTTAACACAACAGTACATTGCCGACAAACTTTTTATAAATTATTTTTTCAGGGTATTTTTTGCATTGGTTGTGTAAATGCATATGTATTTTTTAAATGCTTACAACTTGCATCTTGCATAATATTTATGAAAATAACACTTGCTTTATCAGATATTTTTATATACCTCAATTGTGAACTACTTTATAAATTGTGTATTGTACAGGCTAAAGACTTGCTTCCTGGCTGATCTATGTGCACATAGAATTTTCATCCATGACCTTTCGTTTTTTTTAAAAACTCCTTGAATTGTTTTAATAGTTTTGCTGTGTAACAGTTTAACTGAGACTTTGGGTAGAGGTTAGACAGTTTCTTGTTTCTAACAAAACTAAAACCAGAAAAGAATGCTTGACATGTATTTCGTTCACTAACCCATGCCTGACTGCTGCAGGGAGCTAATCTAGTCAGCAGTGGGTTTTCATTAGAATCAGACTTGCTGAGAGAGATTGCCGACATTAAAAAAAATCACATCCTAACCTAGTTATTTAATGATGGCATTTTTAACCTAACAAAACCGTTTAGTTCTATGAAATAAAGCTTCTGATTGTTATTTTTATCTTAAAGGCACTGAAGTATTCTTTTCAGACAAATGATCGTTTGTGTTTTGTGATGGATTACGCAAATGGAGGCGAGGTACGGAGGAACTTTGTTAATTGAACAATGTCATCTGAAACTTTTATTTCTCTTCCAGTTAGCTTTCCTTATTTGCTGTTTTTAGGACATTAATTCCTTGCTGGATACAGTTTAATTTATTATGTGGTGAGGGTCACAGCTATTTGATCATTGGGCCAGCATCACTGCTAAAAGTCATAATTTAACAATGCTTCCACCAGGAGTGACTGGAAGGTGTTCAGGAGTGGAAATCCTAGATGATGTTTTACCCTTGCTTCTTAACCTAGTGGTGCTGAAGTCAGTTGTAACATCTCTACCACTATCCTGGCTGAAATCAGTTAACATGGCACACAGATGGGCATTGAATTCAAGTCTGTTCCCTTGGCCTGCGAGGCTCAGCTGCTCTTTGGCAAGTTGCAAGTAACTAACTTATAATTGAAACATGAGTGCCATGGTAAATATTTTAAATAACTCCTTGTGCTTGTTTTTATTTCAGTTATTCTTTCACTTATCAAGAGAACGTGTTTTTTCTGAGGACCGTGCCCGTTTCTATGGAGCAGAGATTGTCTCTGCTTTGGATTATCTCCATTCTGAGAAAAATGTAGTGTACCGAGACCTTAAGGTAGGAAAGACATAATGTAGTGAGTGCATTGCCGCCTTTGATTCCAGTAAACTATTGATTAGAAAATATGCTGGAATGGTGTGATAAATATCTCTCTTTGTGAAATTAAACATCAAGGTTTCCCATGAAGGGATACTAAATCACTCAAAAAAAAATTCAGGTCATTAAATTGTTGAGGAATGTGTCAGGACGTTTCCCTCTATATGTGAAAGTTTATTTACCAGTATAAGCAAAATAATAATGATTAGTTTACTTAATGCTCATGTGCTGTTGCTTTATTTAATTTAGTTGGAAAACCTTATGCTAGACAATGATGGCCACATTAAAATAACTGACTTTGGGCTTTGCAAAGAAGGTATCAAGGATGGAGCAACTATGAGAACATTCTGTGGAACTCCTGAATATCTCGCACCAGAGGTTTGTTTGTTTTATTTTATTACTCTCATTTTTTGCTATGTAAATATTTGTGCTTCGCCAGGTGAGGGATTTCAGTAGTGGAGATTGAAACATGCTTACCACATTTATTTTCCATTGTTCGCATCAAGCATTGCCAGGTGAGATACAGTACAACCTGATGTTCTGTGTATAAAAGTATTTTTGCTGAATCTCAATAGTGTACCTTAATTCAGTTTCACAGCATTCCAATACACTAACCCTTCTCAGTCTGCCTGAGTGAGGGTGTCAGTTTAGAGTTGATTTACACTGCTGTCTGGTCATTTTTGTCCTGTGGATCTGAAATGACTAGAAACAATTCCTATTCGGACTCATTTCCGTACAGTACTGAGGGGATGCTGCAATGTCGGAAGTGCTATCTTTCAGATGAGACACTAGACCGAGGCTCCACCTGCTCTCAGGTGGAGATTAAAGATGGTGTGACATTATTTGAAGAAGAGCATGAGAACATTCCCAATGTTTTGTCTCATATTTATTTCTTAACCAACATCAATTTTTTTACAAATGTATTATATGGTCATGTATGTTATTCCTGTTTGTAGAACTTCGATGCGCTAAATTGGCAACAGCATTTCCCAACAGTGACTAACTTTCAAAAGTACTTCATTGGCTGTAAAGTGTATTGGGATGTCCGGTGGCTATGAAATATGCTATATAAATGCAAATCCTTTCCTTTAGCACAGAACATATAATTTGGAGCTGGGTTTAGAATAAATTTTAAGCAAAGCCACATAAGACAGTTTAAAGATTTCTTTGTATTTAATGTGTTAAATTAATTTAATTGGTAAATCGACTGAGTTGCATATCGAAACTGAAATATCAGGATTTACTTTTATGGCAATATGTGTTCATTAATTGTTTTTGTGAATGGTAACTTGGTTACCTTGTTAATTTTAAGATACTTATTCATCTTTCATACTTCCTCATCTTTTAACCACGAGATTTTGTTGCTAGACACTTGGTTCCTTTTGAAAATACCACACTGTGAACCATCCACTTGTTTCATTTGCATGTCTGTATGCACAGAAGTATCACTTCAGTAATTTTGGAACCTTGTGTGATTGTTTTTCAGACTTTACCACACTGAAATCACTATCCTGTCATCAGTTACTGGGTTTGTTTTGAAAATTCTCATGTTTGGAGCAGTTGTTTCAAACAATAGGTCTGTGAGGAGTTTGCTGTACAAGAATATTGTATGTAAATCATTTAGAAATGCTTTATGGTACAATGCTTTTGTTCAACTTGAGCAATAACTTCCTGCAATCTGGATTTTTGCACTTTTTGAAACTTGAGGTGAAACAGCATCAATGCAAAGTTTAAACTAAAAGTACTGAAATATTACTTACTGATCACTGGGGCTATAATCGTGTAGTATGCATGTATGTATGGTTGAATCCCGTCACCCCTCCCCCCACCCCCACCCCACATTTCCATAAACCCATGTAACATGAGGTTGTAAACTTCAATAATACCACTTTCAGCTGCAGTTCAGTGGCTTATGCTGGAAAACCTGGTTCTGTCACTTAAGTGAGAAATGTTTACTGACAAATTTAGGGTGTCACTAATAAATTATCAGTTTTTATTTACAACCCAGATAAATCACAGTATCTTTACAGTGCAGAAGGAGGCCATACAGCCCATCAAGTCTGCACTGGTTCTCTGAAAGAGCATCGTTTGGCAATATTCTCCCCAGAAGAAAAATGAAGAAATTAATACTAAATTTAAAAATAACAAAGTGCGATTTTAAATATTACTTTATTAGAGCCACAGGTATATTCTATAACCATGTTTGGAGCCTGACCAAAGAAACCTGAAATGATTAATAAAAATTTATGAAATGTGATTGTACAGATAATGAAACTAAACATTCCTCTACCCTCCTTAAAGTTGAAATAATATTGGACTATTGTTCCATAAATTGTGAATGATGCCATTAATAAAAGCTGAAGGTTTTATTCAGAGTAACAGCATAAAGAAAGACCTGGAGATGTTTATAGCCAAGAAAGTTTAAATAAGTACAATACGATTCTTCACTTTTTAACCAATGAAGTACTTTTGAAAGTTTGGAAGATTGTGCTGAAGTGATGATCTACAACTCAAAACCACATATTAAAGGATTTTAAATTTTCCAGTTGCTAACCAAGGAATGATGCTCTTTCAGTGAAAAAGTAGATGCTCCCTTTGCTTTAATGTCATCTTTTAACTTGGGCACTGGAATGTAAAATAGTTCCTTCTGTTTACACAGTTGTTGTATAGTTGTTTTTAGCTGCATGATGGAATTTGGTTCAGGGGATGGTAGTATCTTGGAAATGTGAGCTCCTGGTTATCAAAGGCTTCAATGTTTATAACTGCCTCGGTTTCTCTTGTAAATTGTGTTAAACAGCTGTCACGCATTGTTCTTGTGATATTCTAGTGCTACCCATTTTAACAGACTTTGGCTTTTCTCATTGTTTCAGCATAATACTCACAAATGGGGATGTGGTGTGGGCATTCTGCAGATACCATCAGACTTCCTTTATTTTTGCAGCTGAGTTATTTAACAGCAGTCTGTGATTAATTGGAGTTACTTTTATTGATGGTACCTCCATGAAATGTGTAAAACCTAAAAAGTCAGGAATCTTTCCAGAGGCCCACCCACTTGAAAAGAACTCCTACACCCCCTCCCCAGGGAGTTTGCCCAATTAATAGCAGGTCCATGAAAACCCATAGCAAGTCCTAGGTTTGATCCCAAGTTTGCGAGTTAGCAGAGGGCCTGCTGCAGTTGATCCCAAGTGCTTTTATTAGGGAGCTTGCCACTACTGATAGCTATCCAGCAATCCCTGCTACAAGTATGTATGTGTGGGTGTCAGGTGAGCACTGGGTTGTCCTGCTCAGTCAAATAACAGCAGAATAACTCTTGTTGCTGGAAAATAAAGAGGGCAAAGGTGTGTGCTTTAAGGTTTCATATTGATAACTTCAGAAGGCGCTAAGATGGAATGAGCCACAGGGGGAAGGGGTGACTAGTAAGCCAAAGCTGATGGTTCTGTTGAAGGAAAGGCCTCATGGTCTCGCAATGTTGAAGCGAACAGAGTGGAGAGCATGATGGTGAAATTTGGTTACAATGATTTGACTGACAATCCTCATTTTTTTCAAGGATCCTTGTCTCATACAATTCTCTGGTTGAGGGACAAGTGAATTACTGTCTCCATGCTCTCATTGCAGCTCAGAGAACACTTTTGCATATAGAAATACAACTGACTTCTTCCTCTCCCTTTGTTAGCTGCATTTCTGAATTTAAATGTTTGACACTTAAAGAATCAGCAGCTTTGTAAACCAACAATGAATGTGCTGTTGGATTAAGGGAGCAGGTTTCAAGAAAGTAAGTTTCAAAAAAGGAGCCTGTCCTATGAAATTGCATGGAGACAGCAATAACACAACAAAGCTCAGTGCAACCAGTAACATTAAAGTAAAAAGGGAGAACTTTTATATGGAGGTCACTCCATAAAACAGGAACAATAATAATTGGCAATATAAAAGTGAGGTGAGAGCAACTGCCCTTGACAGCAAGGCAGCATTTGTCCAAGAGTGGCATTAAGCAGAATTCAAGTTGATGGGAATCGGCAGAGGAAACTCTCCATTGGTTGGAGTCATACCTAGCACAAAAGAAGATGGTTGTGGTTGTTGGAGGCCAATCATCTCAGCCTTGACCATCTCTGCAGGAGTTCCTCAGGGCAGTGTCCTAGCCCCAACCATCTTCAAGTGCTTCATCTATGACCTGCCCTCCACCATAAGGTGAGAGGGGATGTTCGCTGATGATTGCAGAGTGTTCAGTGCAATTTGTAACTTCTCAGATACTGAAGCAGTCTAAGCCCTTAGCAGCAAGGTCCAGACAATGTTTAGGCTTGGACTAATAAGTGGCAAATAACATTTGTGCCACACAAGTGCCAGGCAATGATCATTTCCAACAAGAGAGAATCTAACCATCACCCCATGACATTCAACTGCATTACCATTGCTGAATCCATCATCATCAAAATCCTGGGGTTACCATTGACCAGAAACTTAACTGGACTAGCCATATAAATTTGGCTACAAGAACAGGTCTGTTACTGGGAATTATGTGCTGAGTAACTCACCTCCTGACTCCCCAAAGCCTGTCCACCATCTACAAGACACAAGTTAGGAGTGTGATGGAATACTCCCCACTTGCCTGAATGAGCGCAGCTCCAACAACACTCAAGACACTCAACATCATCCAGGACAAAGTAACCCGTTTAATTGGCATCCTAGCCACAACCTTAAACATTCACTCCCTCCACCACTGACACATAGTGGCAGCAGTGTGTACCATCTGAAAGATGCACTGCAGCAATATGCCAAAGCTGCTTTACAGGACTTTCCAAACCTGTGACCTCCGCCACCTAGAACGACAAGGGACGCAGTCGCTTGGGAACAAGTTCCCCTCCAAACCACACAACATCCTGACTTGGAACTATATTGCTGTTCTTTCGTTGTCACGGGATCAAAATCCTGGAACTCCCTTCCTAATAGCACTGTACGTGTACTGACACCACGTGGACTGCAGTAGTTCACGAACACAGCTGACCACCACCCCATCGAGAGCAATGAGAGGTGAGTAATGAAAGCTGGCTTTCCGGTAACACTCACATCCCTTGACATATAAAAAATTCTGTCCATTGGTGTGCGAGAACTGGGGCAGCTCAGTCTCTTTCTTATAGGTAGTGTCTGAACTTTGCTAGGTGTTTTTTTTTCTGACAGCATGGCTGACATCAAGAGGTCTCCATGTAAGGAGCTAAAAACCTGAATATGTGTCCTCTTGTTCGAATCCTGACCATATATAGACTGATAGTTATTTAAAAGTGAAGTTTTCAGAGAAGAATGTGCCAGTTACCTCTTTTTAATTGATCCTTAAAGATGACACAATGTTACCAACAGAGAAACAGCAATTAAGATGACCAGAGATTCTCCATACAAAAGCAAAATACTGCAGATGCTGGAAATCTGAAATAAAAGCAGAAAATGCTGGAAATTCTCAGCAGGTCTGACAGCATCTGTGGAGAGAGAAACCGAGTTAATGTTTTAGATCTGTGGCCTTTCAGAATAAATGTGTCATGCTCCATTATTTTAAGGAGGCACAAATAAGAAAGAAATTGAAACATAAGATTCAATTTGAACTAAGCCAAAGGAAGCATATAAAACTAAATCATGATGTTATTACATGTGCCTAGTACTCCCTGTGCCTTGAGGAAGGCCTCAAGCCTGCCAGTGGACTCTCTCTCTGGAGCCACCCAGGAAGATGTTGCTGATTACAATTGAAAACAAAGCTGTTGTTTATTTTTAAAATTGGAGTTTCATACCTTTACTGTATCTAGGCAGTTTCTACAAATGATTTATCATTTGTAGAAACTAGTTTTATTCATTTCCCTCTCTGGCTTTTTTCCGTTTTTTTTTGTATTGAATGGATAAGAAATATTGATAACGCTGCTTAGACACTAAATTTCTGTTCTTCCTTCACATTCTTGTGGAGCAGTCAATAGCAACGCTGTGGGCAGAATTTACTCTGACTAATACATTTGTATGTTGGACCAATGCAATGCAAGTTAATGGCTGTTCCTGCCAGTAAAGGGTAGTTAGTATGATATGGATCAGGAACTCTGTGTGGGGATTTGAAATGACAGCTGTGGAACTTGCGATACTGACTTGCAGTGCATTTTATTGCAAGCACCTGAAGAGGGGGGAGGGTAAGTTTCTTCATAATTGGGACGCTTTTAATTAACCACAGCTTATTTGAAAGTTGTGCCTTTTTAAATTTTCAGTTTTGCTGATGAGATAATCAGGAATTTTGGGTCCAGAGTGTCCCTTCTGAGCAGTAAAAAAAAATTCTGATTACTCTTAAAAGAGTTGATGAGTGTAGCTCCTGGAATTCTGGCTGGCAGGCAGCTGTGTTCCTCCTATACATATATGGGGCAGCTGTACAACCAGCTGTCGCTTGGTTTGAATCATACAGGCAGGGGCTGCTGTAAATAGACCTGTGCGCAAGTAACATAATACCTGCTCAGATTCTTGACGGGAGATGAGCTGTACATTTCTCCACAAACCCTATTAAGAATTAAAAACAAGAAATTACACCAGCTAGCAATACAGATAAGGAGACCAATGAAATCACCCTATAAATGCCTTAAGATAATTTCAGGAGACATCTGACTCTGAACTCAAAAGGAATGACGTTTTTAAATTGAATTTAGAATCAACAAAATAGTCTCAACAAAAATATAACACTAAAAAAAAAATTCTGAACGTGAGTTGTTAAGTCAGTGAGGTTGTGAGTATTAATCAGAAAAGCTATGCCATTAATTATACTGGAAACTGAAGTGATCTTTACTCTAAACTTGTTAAGCCTTAAATTTTATGAAATAGATTGTCCTAGATTTTATGGTCAGCAGTGAAGTGATGGCACTCACCACTGACCTCAAAGAAAGCCATCCACAGAGATCTGGTGATCTCTTTGGCATGGATTTCCCTTTTCTGGATGTCAATTCGAATCTGGCATCAAGTCAAGGAGTATCTCCAGCGTTCAGGAACAGCGATGTCAGCAAGCAGGGTATGCAGCCAGTCACATTGAAGTATTCCACAGATTGCAAACCAGGAAGTAAAATCCATTATTTTTCACTTTGAATTAAAATTTTAGAGAGAGTAAAATAAATGATTGGAACACACACATGGGATTAAGGTAGAAGCTGAAGTACTGTTATGATACGGCCGGTGGTATCTACCAGACTGACCAAATCTACAAGGGAACCTTGGCCACACTATCACAACAGTTTTGCAATTTGTATTTATTATGAGAAGGTTTGTGCTCTGAATTCAGAAGTAATGAGTCCACTAGCACCTTTAGAGATTTTAAAAATTAAATTAAAACAGATACATAAGATTAGTTACATAGTTAGGGCAACATTTTCCCCCTGTTGTTGGGGGGGGGTGGAAGTGCGGGAGCAGGCACGGGAGAGCACCCTATTGATCCGTGCCCCCGATTGGGGGCGTGCCACCATTTTACATGGGCAGGCCAATTAAGGCCTGCCCAGCGTGACGTACGCCAGGAAGCGCTATGCGCTCCCTGTGGGGGCGGGGGGGTTTCTCTCAGCTGGGAGTGCACGCGAAAGAGCGCACAGATCTCCCTGAGGCCAAGTGCTGCCTCAGGGAGATTGGCTCAGCTATCAAACATGAAATAAAGATTAAAAAAAAAATTCCCTGCCATGTCTCCTCATGTGACATTGTCACATGAGCTGGGACATGTCCATAAAGTTAAAATATTTTGCATTTTTTAAATCACTCATGAAACCTAATCCCGCCCATGGATGAGGTTTCATGTTTTTTCACAAACCTGCCAGGGCTCCTGGCCTGCCCTTCTACCTTAAGGTTGGACGGGTAGGCCCATTAATCGTGTTAATTAGTTTTTTAATGGCCTTAATAGGCCGTTGAAATTGGCTGCGTGCCCGCTGAACTGAAAATCCAAATGACGCGGGGTGATGTCAGGACGCATGCCCAATGTATCCCCACGTCATTTTACGCGTCAGCGAGCGGGACCCGCCCCCGTTCGCCGACCGGAAGATGCTGCCTATAATATAACAATTCCCAAAATTCCTGCTTAACCAGACACCCAACTAAACACCCCCTTTAAGGCAACAGTCCAGAATAGATTTTAAATTTATAGAGATAGTCCAGCAAGGTTACCATAAGCACCCACTAGACAGTGGAATTCCTAAGGCTTTTAACACAATTTTGGTTACTGGAGCAGCAGACATCTGCAAAGTGACTCGAGGCTTTTCCCCAAGTCTATTTCACATGGTGTACCTTTCAGATCTCACACAGCCACACACTCACAACCTTCCATCCTTCTTTAAATATATTTGTCCTTCTTTGATTTGCAAATCCTATTTTCTCCCATTCGTTTGGAAGTTACTTTTCCCATAATATAAAAATTTTTATGTTGTCATTATGGTCAGCACTTTTGGGAAAAATCAACGTAATAACCTTGCCCGTCGTAAAAACCTTATCATGTCTCTTTGAAAATCCAACAACTTTTCCCCTTATCTAAAAATGCAAACTCTCCCTTACTTAGCTCGTCCATTAGCATTTCAAATGCCTTTTTACGCCTAACTCTTTTGATAAGAGTTTGATAATTTAAACCTTTCAGTCTATCTATCTCTAATTAAATCGACTACGCAGAGAACCACCCCCCCTCACACGCACACGTGGGCACACACACACACACACACACACACACACATAAGCCTACTTTGCAATATCCCCCAATAATATTATGAAAAATGAAGTTTCATGACACATACCATAGACATTTAGAAAAAATTAAAATGTTACTTCCAAATTTCTCCATTACAATTAACATCTGACACTCTGCAATTATAAAATTTAGGTTTTCAGGACCAATGAGGCTGCTCAATAGTAATTAGTACTTCATTCATTCAACAAGGTGTAACTTTCTCAAGGTTTTTTACTATGAGACTAATATTGTAAAAGGGAAAGATCTTGTTACTTCATTGAATTCCAATTGATTGCAGACTGAGGGGCTCTTCAACAGCACCCCATTGGGAAGTATAGAATCACGTGCAAAAACTTCTGCATTTCTGTGTTTAACTGCGCATGTGTGCACTCCAAAGTTACTATCAGTTTCAGCGGAATGATGCTGACATTTTGGCTATCATTTCTATCCCTGAATCCAGACTGTTATAGCTTTAGCCCCTTGTAATCTGATATTGAGGGAGGATTTTTTTGGAGTGCACTGTTTCTGTAATTACA
The DNA here is from genome assembly GCF_964194155.1 of Cetorhinus maximus. NCBI lineage: Eukaryota > Metazoa > Chordata > Chondrichthyes > Lamniformes > Cetorhinidae > Cetorhinus > Cetorhinus maximus. Next base: position 42,240,619 of record NC_135896.1, on the reverse strand, counting down.
AGATCAGTGTTTATGGTGAAACTGTTCAGTGCATTGTTTCAGAAAATTCCAGTTAAGTAAACACCTTTTTAGATAAAGATTTAGGTCATTTTTATTTCAAAATCATAATTTAAGCTTTCTTCACTTTCATTATAACTTTCATCACCTCCAGACCTGATTACTCCAACATTCCCATCTTCCATCCCTTACCCTTCATGAACTCCCAACTCATCAAAAGCTGTGCTGCCAAGGTCTGCTTGTCCATCACCTCCTTCCATGCTGACCTATATTGACTTCTGGTCCTCCATTGTCTTGCATTTAAAATTCTCCCTTACTCTGATACCTACCTTTTATCACACACCACTCTCCCACCCTTTGCCTCACCATTCATATTAATGGATTCAGCTGCTTTTTGCTACATACTGGAATTTCCTCTGGAAACCCTTCCACCTACCTCTCTTCCATAAACACTTCTTAAAATCCACCTCGTTGACCAAGGTTTTGTTCACCTTTGCAATTCCTTCTTTTCTTGGTGTCTGTTTTTTTCATGGCTCTGTGAAGCACCTTGGAAATTGATCATGCACACCCCTATCAAGATACTATTGGAGTTAAAATAGTAATGCAACGCTACTCTCAACTAATGAACAATTGGCAGTTCTGATTTTGATACTTAATGTAATTGCAATATTAAATTATTAGATCGATACCAAGTTCTGTAGTTGTCATTTTAGTCTTTTCATGTTAGGTCACATTCTTAAATCAGTCTTCATAACTGTGATTCCTGACCAATGGTAACATCCAAGCTGCAACATTTTCAATTGCTTTTGATATTCTTCCTATAATGTAGTACCACCTGTAATATTCTCCAGCTTTATCGCTCAGCGCACATGCATTCTGCATCTCCACTCCTGGCCTACCCTTCCTCATCTGACAGCAGATCCTTTGGACAATATGTCCCTACAATCAGTCTGCTCTTGCAACGTTGCTTTTTTTTCCTATCTTTGAAATTCTCTACTAAATTTAGTGCTTTGACCTCCATATGACCTCTCGTAATTTCCTTTCCACTTCCTACCTTGGCTCTTTGAGCTCTTGTAAAGCACTTAGGGAGATTTTAACATGAGAGTTGTTATAGATGTGTAAATTATTTAATTTGAGGATGTTAAATGAACAACAATAAGCGCATTTTTGGGATGACGATAAGGGTCATAATTTTTGATCAAATAGTTTTCTTGGACATGAATGAAGTTGTCATATGTTTGTTTATAAACCATGGGATAAAGCTTGCCCATTGGTTATAGAACCAATGCAGATTGTTTATCTAGTTACCAACAACAGGTGCACTTGTAGCTAGTGAAATACCTGAACTGTTTACTGGGTTGTTCTTCCTGGCCATAAGGTTGTGCCTGAAAGTGAGTAATCCTTATAAGAGCTGAAAATAATATATGATTTCACACTTATGGCGATGTTCGATCTTTCAGATAATCTTACAACTAATCATATTTATCTCTATAATTTATACCACACCTCCATTTTCTTGTGTTTCAGGTTTTGGAGGATAATGACTATGGGCGAGCCGTGGACTGGTGGGGTCTTGGAGTTGTAATGTATGAAATGATGTGTGGCCGCCTTCCCTTCTATAATCAGGACCATGAAAAGTTGTTTGAACTCATTTTAATGGAGGAGATCAGATTTCCACGCACTTTGTCACCTGAAGCCAAATCTCTTCTTTCTGGGTTGTTGAAGAAAGATCCTGAACAAAGGTGTGTGTCGGCTTTCTCTGGGTTGCAGTAGACCTATAATTATAAGCAGCCCCACCAGCTATGCTTGCAAGTCTGAGCAATGTCTGCACACTGTCAGACTGTCAGAGGCGGAAATTTGAAACTATTAAAGTTAAATTTTAAATTTGAGTCAAGAAATTTGTACATTCTCCTAGCACACATTTTTGAAATTTCACCACTAATTTATATTTATACAAAATTCCTTTCCCAGATATGAATATTCATTTTTCCATTTTAACATGTAACCCGCATAGCTAGGCTTTTCTGGAAAAGAAATACTATTTAAACCGAAGTCTCTCTTGCTGCTTAGGTGGATGTAAGTGCGTTAGAACATCCTAAGGATTGTGAGATGTGCTAAAAAAAAAAATTGCAAGTTCTTTCTACTGAAAAATACATTCTAACACTTATGATCTGGAATCCACTTCATTTATTTGCCTTCAAAATTTGATGGGAATAAATTTAACTTCAGCTAAATATTTGAGTGTAAAATTATAATGTTTCAAATTATTTCTCTTTTACTTTATAAAGAATTCCAGATCAGGCCTAACATAAATACATAATGCTAAACATCTGTTAAATGTTGCAAACTATTTGTGCTGTTATTGGTCAGTCCAGTATTTGCTATTTTTTATGCACACACATGCCCTTCCCAAACGAAGTACCTTTCAGTAAGAAAATATTTCATTTGTGTACATTTACAGACTAAATGGTTAATCAGGCTGAGGTAGAAATATGACAAATTAGTACATTTTGATATATATTTAAAAATACCTACCTACTTTAGCTTTCTTTTTGTTCTTGGTTCCTCCATGATGTACACCACTCCCTGGCCAAAAAGATTGGTGAATCTTGGCTGGTGGCTTTGAATCACCCACAGTAGCATCTTGTTACTATAATAAAAGCAAAAAACTGGGGATGCTGGAAATCCAAAACAAAAACAAAAATACCTGGAAAAACTCAGCAGGTCTGGCAGCATCTGCGGAGAGGAGCACAGTTAATGTTTCGAGTCTGAATGACCCTTCAACAGAACTAAGTAAAAATAGAAGAGAGGTGAAATATAAGCTGGTTTAAGGGGAGGTGGGGGTAGAGCTGGATAGAGGGCCACTGATAGGTAGAGATAACCAAAAGATGTCACAGACAAAAGGACAAAGAGGTGTTGAAGGTGGTGATATTATAATATTATAATATTGCCAACTTCAACACCTCTTTGTCCTTTTGTCTGTGCATCTTTTGGTTATCTCCACCTATCACTGGCCCTCTATCCAGCTCTACTTGTCCCACCCCCCCCTTAAACCAGCTTATATTTCACCTCTCTTCTATTTTTACTTAGTTCTGTTGAAGGGTCATTCGGACTCGAAACATTAACTGTGTTTCTCTCCGCAGATGCTGCCAGACCTGCTGAGTTTTTCCAGGTATTTTTGTTTTTGTTTAGCATCTTGTTACTGTTGCACACATATATTCCCTGGTTCACGCAGTGATGATAAGTGGGATTGGTTTTGGAAATGATTGACTGTCTTTATCTGCTCTTGTGGATATATACTTGAACCACCTCAGAAGATTAGTTATTACCTGTGTCCACGTGGCTTGGTTGGCAGCACTCTCCCCTCTTGATCTCAATCTGCTGACCCAGCCATACACCAGAACTTGAGCACTCAAGTCCAGAGTGTAGCACTAAAGAGTGCAATGTTCTGTCAAGTGCTATACTTGAGACATCAGTTATTAAACTGAAGTCCAATATGTCTGTTCGGATGGATTTTCAATGGCACATTTCAACAATGAACAGAAATTGCTCCCAGTGTCCGGCTGACTTTCCTTCCTCAATTAATTGATGCAAAGTAGATTAACTAGTCAATTATCTCAATGCAAGTACAGGATAATATTGCTAATATGTTTGCCTACAGCCATTGCACTTCAATAAAAGTAATTCTATTTCAGGAAGTGATGTGAAATGTACATATCAATGTAATTATGCATTCACCAATGTGTTGGAAGATGTCATTGTTGAATCCGTGATACTGTAACCTGGTAGATCTAATTTCCAACTGAATGAGTTTAATTGACATCAGGCTAAATAATGTTTTTGTCTAATGCCAGCTCTAATTTCATGTATGTGGGCATGCAAATTCTTATTGAGAGGTTATTTGGCTCTGAGTCTGAGTAATTTTGTTTCCTTGTGCCTCTGTGAAGTGCATTGAGACATTTTTCTATGTTAAAGGTGCTATGTGAATGCAAGTTTTGTTGTATTCCTCACTAGGTTGGGTGGTGGCCCTGATGATGCAAAGGAAATAATGCAAGACAAATTCTTTGCTGGAATTGAGTGGCAAGATGTCTATCAGAAAAAGGTGATTAAAAAAATGTTCCAATTTACTCAGTCATTCAGATTATACGATAGGTGTATGGTTTACGGAACAAAATGGGCCTATATATATATCCATTTGAGAAGGGGCTTAATTTGCACTAGACAGATGCTTCAGCACATTCAAAATTGGAGCCTAGTTTGTGTGCAGGAATCACAGATGTAGGCCTTGATCCCACCAATGCCCCTTGGCACTATTCTGTTTAATTCTGTATTTCTGTCCTCCTCTCTTTTTTTTATACCTCTTCTGTTTATTGGCCACTTCTTTCTCACTGTCTTAGTTTCATGCTGTTCAGGGAAGGTATGATTAGGGAGGCTGGACAGGTGAGGCAAACGTGCTGTAAAACCAAAATGATAAATGTGGCTAGGGTATCACTGTAAACCACATTGTTGCAGCAGGGTACTTTTTTTAGGGTAGGGCTGAGATACATTAGTGTAGAATGAAAGGCATTTTATATATATATAAATGTGCTATGCCTGAGCAAGAAATGCTTGGTGCTGATATTAGTTTCTTGAAATGGAAAGTGTTCCATTCCCCAGCAATAACATCCTGTCTTTCATGCTTCCCAATGTAAGGGAAGTCAATTATGGGTTTCATAAACCCACAGTCAATGTTTCTATGACACTGCTTTATCACTAAATTATCACTTTTTATTCCCGTTTGAACTGCAATTTGTCTATTGATTTTTTTTTTTACGATGTAAACACAGTAAAATAATGACATTTTGTATATTCAACAGCTTACTCCGCCATTTAAGCCTCAGGTGACATCCGAGATGGACACAAGATACTTTGATGAAGAATTTACAGCACAAATAATAACCATCACTCCACCTCATCGAGGTATTCTGCAGTTCATTTTTTATATGTTTTTGAGCTTATCGGGATGAAAGGACAGGAGTCTTTTTCAATTTTTGTTTAATAGGTCAATTCCAATATAGGAATAGATGCAATGTGAATTTTTCCTTGGATTGTTCTAAAGCCTAATCTCCAAAGGTTATTTGCTGATTGCTCTGACTAAAGCATTTCAGATACACATTCAAACTTTTAAAAATGTAAGACTTGTCTGCAGTATTGATGAGGCTCTTTTGTTGAACAGATGGCAGTACGGAATCCATAGACAATGAGAGAAGACCACATTTTCCCCAGTTTTCTTACTCAGCCAGTGGAAGGGACTGAACTCGACTGCCTTTTAAAAAAAAAAATGAATAAAGGAAATCAGATTGGATTTTGAGGACTTCAAATCGGAAATGTGTGAGAGGTTATCAACATTATCTGGTTGGTTTGTAGGAAAAAAAAGTTTCCTCTTTCAACAAAATCCTTCCTTCATTTCTCATATGATGATGGAAAATTAGCTACTTTTAAAAGATGAAAAACTGGCCCCTATGCAGTGACCTAGTTTTAAATGAGCAATCATGAGAGCATGTATTTGGAATACAGGGGCATCATTTTGATTGACAGCAGAGTGGAAACTGCTAATTTGAACTGATCTCTCCTTCATTATCTCTATGTATTTATGGTCCACATTGAAATTCCCCAACTTGTCAATTAGATTTATAATTCTGTTTCCGTAAAGCACTCATTGTAATTGATTCCTTGTAAGATATTTTCTTACCTATAAAAGTTCGGTAATGATCTATCCCGGCCTGTACTATTGGTAAGATGTATGTGAAAGTAAACCTCTTAAGTCACAGGCAATTAATGAAGCATACTGGTCCAATGTACTACAAAGGTGAAAAGTAGTCGAGTCCAACCAGAGCTTCTCTTGCAATCTGTTTACCTCTCTACAATGTGTAAACATCAAATGGCCTCAGTGAGGCACAACAACATCTGCAGCGGCAGGAACTTTGCTGTAGTTTGTGAGGGAAAATTGTAATCTAGAAGAAGATCTTGCATTTCAGTGTTAATCAATTGAAATCTGCCACAGAAGGATGCAACTTGTTATTTTTATTTAAAAAAAACACTTCACTGATGTATTATTTTTGTTCTAATGTCAGTATCATTGCCATTTCTTTGTCACTTGCTGGGCATTTTTGGATGTTACATTTTGCTCGTATTATTTATCAGTGTTTTCAATTAAATCAATTCTATCACATTTAGTAATTTAATGTTTGTCAGTGAATGTTGGGGAATATTGTTTCCCTTTTTGTAGTTTGTTTTTGTATGTTGTCCAAAATGGAGCAGAAAAATGTCTGTGTCTCTGTGTTCAAACTGTAAAGAATTTGCTCAGTCATCAGTCACATTCCCTTAAGGTTGCTTAGTTCCATTCTAGCTTCATTGAAATAGCTATATGAAAGCTAGAGGATTGAGCTCGCAATCAATATAGTATTTGTGGAGTGAATGTTCTATAAATTAGTGTTTAAAACACTCAGTATTTCCTGTTTTCCTCCTGGCATTTGGAGGGTCCAAGATAACTACCTAACTGTTGGTAAAGAAAATCAGTTACCACAATTCGTACACTGTACTGTAGTATTTTTACATACATAATATACCATTTTCCTTCAAAAATGAACAAATAAAACAGATATAACATCTGAAGTCTATTTCCATTGATGTTATACACTGACTATTCCTTTCTATTTTAAAATTAGGTACTTGTGTATGTCAAATAAGCTTAGTAGCGGACAACTAGCTGGACAGTGTTCCTGAGATGACACAAAACATTTATTTTTAAGAATATTGTGATGCTTTTGTTGCAAAAAATTGTGAATAATCTCTTGGGTATTATTCATTTTACAAATATCACCAAGAGACAACTACAATTCCTTGGGCACTCACTTGGGAGAGAGAAACTTGAACATCTGGTAGTGACTGATAAAATTGAGGGCAGCAGAGCAAGAGGGAGACAAAGGAGGAAATGCACCGACAGCTTAAGAAGCAGACTGGGACAGGATTTGAGAACAACATCACGATGTAGGCCGTGATCAAAGGCTGTGAAAGCTAGAGAGCCATGATCGCTGACGTTGTAAAATGCTACCTGAAGAAGGAGAAAAAGAATATTCATCGATTCAAACAGTGCATACCCATCTGAATTAAGGAATAAGTCGATTGGCTAATGATATAACAGAGAGGAAGAGATAGATAATTCAGATCTATTAGCAGAAATATTCAGCAAGTATGTAACCTGTACAGTTGCACCACTATTTGTAGTACTTGGTAGAGTTTTGGGCTGTGCTTGATTACACACTAATCATTCTATTAGTAAACTCTCCAGTTATCACCAGGTAGCATCCATAATATACATTTTAATTGTAATTGACCAGCCAGAAAAGATCCAACATGAATTACAAAGGGTATTGGTGCTGCGCCCAAAATTTCAAATAATAAGAAAGAAAGAAGAATAAAATCAGACAGAGCTCCCTACATCAACCTAGGTACCGGAAGCAACAAAGGCACACCCTGTCCAATCAATGCTGCAAAGTCCTTCTCATTAACATCTGGGGACTTGTGCCAAAATTGGGACAGTTGTCCCACAGACTAGTCAAGCAGCAGTCTGACATAGTCATTCTCACCAAATCATACCTTACAGCCAATGTCCCAGACTCCTCCATCACCCATCCATGGGTATGAACTGTTTCATCGGCAGGACAGATCCATCAGAGGTGGCAGCACAGTAGTATATATTCAAGAGGGAATTGTCCTGGGAGTCCTCAACGTTGACTCTGGTCCTCATGAAGTCTCATGGCATCAGGTCAAACATGGACAAGGAAACCTACCACCTTCTCTCAGCTGATGAATCAGTACTCCTGCATGTTGAACACCACTTGAAAGAAGTGCTGAGGGCAGTAAGTGAACTGAATGTACTCTGGGTTGAGGACTTCAATGCCCAAAAGTGGCTTGGTAGTACCCTACTGTTGTGTAGCAGGCCCAGTCCTGAAGGACATATCTGCCAGATGGGGCCTGCAGTAGGGGCAAGGGAACCAACAAGAAGGAAGAAATCTCCTTGACCTTGCCCTTAACAGTCTACCTGTTACAGATGCATCTGTCGATGACAGTATTGGTAGGAGTGATCACTGCACAGTCTTTGTGGAGACAAAGTCTCGTCTTCACACTCCATCATGTTGTCTGGCACTACCACTCTGCTAAGTGGGATATATTTCAAACAGATCTGGCAACTCAAAACTGGACATCCATGAGGCACTGTCAGCCATCAGCAGCAGCAGAATTGTATATAATCATAATCTGTAATCTCATGATCTGGCATAGCTCTCTCACTAGTATTACCATTATTTAAGAGATCAAAACTAGTTCAATGAGGAGTGCAGGAGAGCATGAAAGGAAAGACACCAGAAACACATGAAAATGAAGTGCCAATCCAGTGAAGCTACAACACAAGGCTACATGCATGCTAAACAGGAATGTGATAGAGCTAGGCAATCACACCAATGGATCGTGACTGGTGGTAGACAATTAAACTAACCAGAGGAGGAGACTCCACAAATATCCCCACCCCCATCCCCAGCAGGTCAGTGCAAAAGACAAGGCTTGAAGCATTTGCAACCATCTTCAGCCAAAATTCCAAGTGGCTGATTTATCTCAGCCTCCTGAGGTCAGATGCCAATCTTCATTCAATTCAATTCACTCCATGTGATATCAGGAGATGGCTGAAGGCACTGAATATAGCAAAGGCTTTGGGCCCTGACAACATCCTGGCAGTGGTAGTAAAGATTTGTGCCCCAGAACTAGCCATGCCTCCAGCCAAGCTGTTACAGTACAGCAACAATACCGGCATCTACCCAACAAACCGGCCAATTACCATTCCATCAGGCTATACTCAAGGCGGAAGGCATTGCTATCAAGCGGCACTTAAGCAGCAATAACCTGCTCACAGACATTCAGTTTGGGTTTCACCAGGGGCATTTGGCTCCAGACCTCCTTACAATCTTGGTCAAACACAGGCAAAAAAGCTGAATCCAGTGATGAGGTGAGAGAGACTGCCTATGACAAGAAGGCAGCATTTGACCCTAGCAAAGTTAAAGTCAATGGGAATCAGAGGGAAAACTTTCAATTGGTTGGATTCATACCTAGCACGAAGGAAGATGGTTGTGATTGTTAGAGGCTAAACATCTCAGCCCCAGGGCAGCGCTGCAGTGTAGAGTCCTAGGCACAAGCATCTTCATCAATGACCTTCTTTCCATCATAAAGTTAGAAGTGGGGTATCGCCTGATGATTGCAGAGTGTTTAGTACCATGCGCATCTCTCAGATGCTGAAGTAGGTTGTGTCCACAAAAAGCAAGATTTGGACAACGTTCAGGCTTGGGCTGATAAGTGGCAAGTAACATTTGTGCCATACAAATGTCAGGCAATGACCATCTCCAATAAGAGAGAAACTAACCATCTCCCCTTGACATTCTCAGAATGCCCCACCATCAACATCCTGGAGGTTACCATTGACCAGAAAGTTAACTCGTCCAGCCATATAAATACCGTGGCTACAAAAGTGGATGATTTGAAACCTGGAAGCATAGTGAACTGTGAGGAGGAGGACAGTGTAGAACTTCAAAAGGGCATAGACAATTTGGTGGAATGAACAGGCAGTGGCAGATGAAGTTCAAGTTGGAGAAATGTGATATGATTCATTTTGGTAGGAAGAATGTGGAGAGATGCATAAAATAAAGGGTACAGCTTTAAAGGGGGTGCAGGAGCAGAGGGACCTAGGTGTATATGTGCCTAAGTCATTGAAGGTGGCAGGACAGATTGCGAGAGCTGTTAATAAAGCATACAGTATCCTAGGCTTTATCATTAGGGGCATAGAGTTCAAGAGCAAGGAGGTTATATTGAACTTGGTATAAGGCACTAGTTCAGCCTCAGCTGGAGTATTGTGTACAGTTCTGGGTGCTGCACTTCAGGAAAGATGTGAAGGCATTGGAGAGAGTTCGGAATAGATTCAAGTGAATGGTTCCAGTGATGAGGAACTTCAGTTATGAAGATAGATTGGAGAAGTTGGGACTATTTTCCTTGGAGAAAAGAAGACTGAAAGCAGATTTGATAGAGGTATTCAAAATCATAAGTGGTCTGGACAGAATAGATAGGGTGGTATGATTCTGGACCAGACTTCCAAGTTTTTATTATGATCTGGTTAAAGACCAGTAACTTTTTGTTTAAAGTGGACAAAGTTTGAAATACCAGGTACTTACTAAGAGAGTAAAGTCACAAGATTCCACAATTTCAGAACAAACAAAATAAACTTTACTATACAAAGTCAGAAGAGTAAAACAATTTACAATGTCTGTCTTATACTCCAACATTCAGAATTAACATGAGGTATGTGAATTGACAGACCAGCTGTGGTCGAACACACTACACTGCTCAATAAATGGAAGATGTGACCAAGACATCCCACGGATTTCTCAGAAACCCACCCAAAACATCAGTATCTGCTGTTATACAATCTGGTTAAAACTCTGTGCCCTTCATGAGGGATTCCAAACATATCACTTTTCAAGATCAAGTCTCTGAATTCCCCCAAAGCTGCTCCGACTCGGACTGCCTCAACAACTGCTCACCTCCCAGGGTTTCAATCTCGACTCCTGAGACTATGTTCCCCAGGATTCCTGAGTCTGTGCTCCAGTACCCACTCACAACTCTCGCTCTTCAGCCGTGCCGAGCAGAACACTACTGTTCCAAAGGATTACCTTTGCCCCACCGGCCCACAGCATGGAGTCACCAATCTTCTGCTGCCTTTTCACTCTCCAGAGCTTCTCCCGTGCCCTCACTACTTGGAGCCTGCCAACCGCAACACTTTTACTGCTTGGAGCCTCTTTCTTTGTTCCTCTGCCTAATGGTTTCTTTCCCTGGTGGTGGTCTCCTCCCAGTGGCTCCTTCCCTGGTGTTCTCTCTCGTTTGCTCTTCAGGCCTACAGTCGAGAGCTGGAGAGTTGGAGGTAAGGAAGTCACCCCCCACCTTCTTTTATAGCACTAGCTACCATAAAGCAGGTAAGTTTAAAGGTCCAACCACTTTCAGAAACAAGGGAGGAGGTAGGTTTGTAAGGTAAGTTGGTAAGATTGGTGGCAGTAGGGGTCGGGTGGTCAGTCGGTGGGGTGGGGTGGGGGGTGGGGGTGGGGGGGAGTCCCTTGGGGGGTCAGTACTGTAGTTACTTCGGAGTTAGAAGTGGTTTAAATTTTTCTAACTTTCCTCGGTAACTATTACTGTAGGTCAGTTGGAACCATCCCCCAGTTACGACAGCCGGAAGTTACGGGCCTGGGAATTGTGCAATAATTAACTCACCACCTGACTCCAAAAAGCCTGTTCACCATGTAGAAGGCAGAAGTCAGGAGTGTGATGGAATACTCTCGACTTGCCTGGATGAGTGCAGCTCCAACACTACTCAAGAAGCTCGTTACCATCCAAGACAAAGCAGCCCACTTGATCAGCACCTCATCCACCACCTTAAACATTCACTCCCTCCACCACCAGCACACGGTGGCATTAGTGTGTAACATTTACACGATACACTGCAGCAACTCACCAAGTCTCCTTTGACAGCACCTTCCAAATCCATGACCGCTCCCACTGTCATGAAGCTATTAATGTCTATATTATTGGAAAATATTTTTCTTTTAAAATAAAGGTTTAGTCTGTGTGTGTCTTAATTGGATTAAAACCAGCTAGTCTGGGTGCTTTGATGTGTACTAATTTTGATATGTAAGAGAGATAGAGTATATTTGCATTTTTTGAATGGAGCATTCAAGTGAGGTGAAAACTGACACCTGTCTAGCAGATACCAAGCAATATGTTTATATTACTAATAAAATTGGTACTATGAAAGGGGTTTTATTGTTAGGTTTAGTTCAGAAGTTGGTGATACAATGAGAATTTACATTCAATGGGTTTTGCTAGGTATAACTTCAGCAGCGTTGTGTGTGCAGGGCAGAGGCAATATGAGGTCAACAGCAGCTGTGAACCTCCAACTGTGTCCACAGGAACCAAAGTGAAAAGAACCTCATTTTGAATTCGTAAGGTGAAAATGCTTTGCCTGGTGTCTGGTTAAGTCTATGGTTGCTGTTGCCTTAATGGAGATTAGTTTGGGAATTTGTTAAAAGTTATGATGGTAGTAATTTGAAGCAATATATATATATATTTTAACCTGTGTAAATTAATAAAATGTTTCATTTAGTTTAATGTAAAACCTCGAGAACTGGCGGTCTGATTCCTGAATTTAGAGTCATGTCTCAAACATAACACTTAAAACTATAGGTTATGACAGTTGTTTAAAGTTTCCCACTGGGATTTTTAATTAACTGAGCTTTACCAACTGCTTCGGTCAAAACACCCACCTCGAAGGATAAGGACAGCAGATGCTTAGGAACACTACAACCCGCAAGTTCCCCTTCAAGCCATACCATCCTGACTTGGAATTATATCATTGTTCCTTCACTGTCACTAGGTCAAAAACCTGGAACTCCCTTCCTCACCTTACTCCCTTGTGGATGTACCTGCACCAGATGGACTGCAACAGTTCAGAACCTTCTCAAGGGCAATTAGGGATGGCAACAATTGCTGGTCTTGTCAGCAACACTCTCACCCCATGAAATAATTTTTTTAAAAAGAGGGCAGTGGTGCTCCGCAATATTCAGTGCTGGGGCTACTGTCGGTCACAATTTACATTGACAATTTGGACTTTGGCATAAAAAACACAATTTCTAAATTTGTAGTTGACTATCCTCTACCCCCATTCATCGCCTCCCCCCCCATCAACTTAGTGTCATTACTGAGGAGGACTGAATTAAAATAATGGATGACATTAATAAACTTGCAGAATGAACAAATAATTGACAAATTAAGCTCAACAGAGAAATATGTAGTAGTACATTTTGGTTGGAAGAATAGCTTATTATTTGGACACTGCATGTCTTGGTGGAGTAAAGGGACAAATGATCTTGGGGTACAAATACATCAATCATTAAAAGTTGTGCCATAGGTTAGCAAACAAAGGTTAGCATGAAGAAAGCAAAATAGTTCTCAAGGCTTGCAACCCAAGTCTGCTCCAAGTAGAGTTCAGTGACCTGTCACTAGAATGTCTTTTGGAGGCCTGCCATGTTGCCCTCTACCCCTGCTCTGGTTGCAGGAGGTCTAGCAATCTCACCACTCCGGCTTGGTAGGTGATGGCAGTAGGGATCAGTACCAATGCTGTGCAGAAAGAGGATGAAGTGTAAGGCAACCACCTCTTCACTCTAAACTCAAATACACTCAAGCCCATCACACATTCACTGGCATCTCACTCACTGCCAGCTCAAGGGACATCACCACTCACTCTCACACATCTCTATCTGGCTTCATCTCCTCTGGAGACTGCCTCCTCAGCCCTCATCATCTTGAGGCCACTTGCACAGATCAACATGTGCCCCCACACACACCCTGGGATGCCCCACTTCCCTAGTACAGCCCTCATCCTGCAGCCTCTTCCCTTGCCGGAGGCCACTTCTCCCCCTTCCCTAAGCAAGCCATGGCCATGCAGCTGTTGAAAATCCACCCCCGCCTTATGGCTAGTCTGATAGGTAGAGACCTGCCCATGAGCCTCCTAAAAGTGATATGGTGCTGCCTGCGAAGCCTGGCGCTGGTGACTGTGAGTGCTGCCTGAGGCAAGGTAGGCAAACAAACCTCGAAGTCCCGAGCAAAGTGCAGCTCGCCAAGTGCACTTCGCTCATGTATAGTTGTGAAACACATCAGCGTGATCAGGGATGACCCAGCGTGGGTGGAATCATTCTGGCGAGCAGGGCTTATAATGAGTTGCTAAAGTATTGAAATTAGGCTCCCGATATGCAGTGGCAGAAAACGCAGCCCGCCATTGACAGGTGGAGCAGACATTCACAAACTTGTTTCACGACAGCATAAAACCGATTTTTGGCCTTCTTGCCACATTGTCCACTCATGCCACCAAACATGCCCTCCACCAACGGGAGTGGAAAATTCCACCATGTACTCAGGCCAAAGGGCATGTTTCTGTGCCATATATCCTATGCAATCCTATATAATACTTAAATGCCCAGATAAGGTGATCTTTTGTGTACATTTTCATGTGAAACTGCTTCTTTGAAAACCAACATGTTAAATTATTGCATGGGTTAAATACCTTTTAGCTCAGGATCTTCATTCAAGCTTTCATTAATTGAATCTTATTAGTCATTTTTCTTTTCTGTAAATAAATGCATGATGCATATTTTTGTAAGTAACAGATTACCCTGCACCATGTGGCAGTTTAGCCATCACCATTTGGCACTTAATTCAAGTCCAGGTGGTATGACAGACAGAGCGTATTCTCTTGAGCTGCTAGAATGTGACATCTGTTGAACAACCAGATGTTATTTGTAGTGAAGTTCAATCATTTTACGTTGATCCTGAGAATGTGAAAAGATTCAACTCAAACCACCATACAATCAATCGCAATGCTTTGTACTGTATTCTATTTGATAACTTGACCATGTATTTCATCAGTGTGCTTTCTTTGTAGTAAAATGAATGCATTTTCTCTTTTTTTTGAGTTTGCCCATATATCTTTTAGAGCAAATTTTTTTTTATTTAATTAGGACAGAAACATATGTCTATATATATTTCCTAATTGCAGGGGTCAAACTCATAAGCCCAATAATAATATATATCTAACTTGTACTTCTGCTGTTAAACTCCCTCTCTTTAATTTAGGCCTGTTCTTCCTTCTCTGCACCTGACCCAATCATTAGCTTGGATAGGCCTTTTCTTGTGCTACAGTTGTGCCCTCAGTCAGATCTGGAATTTGCTCCTTAGATAGCAATAGTTATGTCATCATCCAGTTAGTCTATGGCACAATGTTACACGCCACCATATCTGACTCTGTTAATAGGCAGACCTACAGTATTACTTACTTCTAGAGCAATTCTTTAGTAACTTATACATAAGATGTATCCTGATAGCTGAATAGACAATAAGTAGCATAGCTATGTAGGCTAGGAAAATGCCAGGTTCAAGCTTGGATCTGTACTGAGTAAACTTATATCAGTTTGAATAGAAGTAGGCACATTACAATTGGTTTCAGTACTTCCCATGTCTGATTTTTAATGCTCCTTGCTTGGCCAAGGATTGTATTGCGCCTAGCTGGGATGCTCTATTTGATTGAACGGCCTTATGAAGAAGGCTTACAAATAACTTGGCTGAGGACCGAGAGGCTGGTTGTAGAACATACTTTATTAATGCAGGGGAAAGGTGGGTCCTATAGATGGGAAACCTTGCAGATTTAACTTACATATAAATGTTTTAACCACATGCTCTTTCTGATATGTGGAACATCCATTCATAGTCGTGCCTGTGAAATGAGTATCTGTAGTTGCTCATAATGATAAGTATCTTAAAGTTTATGTGAAAGGGACACAGCAATGTTAAGGTAAGTGCATTTTGGTCATTTTTAATTTTAGGCTGGGTTGCACAAGCAGCATTTTATGTCACCTCTTCCCTAGCACCCCCACACCAACCAACCCCCAGTCAGTGCCTACAGATCAGTAGATTTAAAATTTAAGACAGGTTTAAGGTAATTAACGAAAGAGTCAGAGGTTGAGAAATGAGGAAACATTGGCCAGGAATTTTCATGCCCCCCAGTGTCGGGTATGTTCAGTGGCATGAGCGGACAATATGGCGAGAAGGCCAAAAATCGGTTTCACGATGTCCTGAAGCCAGTTTGCGATTGTCTGCTCCACCTGCCAATGGCGGGCTACATTCCCCACCATTGGATGTCAGGAACCTCGTTGTAATGATATGATATCAGCATATTGTTATAAGGCCAGCCCACCGGACTCATCCTCTACCCCACCCCCTCCCCTCCCCTCCCCTCCCCCCCCAGCTGGATCATCCACCCACATTGGTGGGGAAACACGCTGACCTGTTTCACAACAGCATATATAAGGTGTGCACCTGGCGGGCTGCACTTCGCTCAGGACCTCAAGGTTTGTTTGCCTACCTTGCTTCGGGCAGCACTCGCAGTTATCAGCGCCAGGCTTCACAGACAGCACCACATCACTGTTAGGGGGCTCACAGGTAGGCCTCTACCTACCAGATCAGCCATATTGGGTGGCTTTTCAATGGCTGCAGGGTAAGGTCTTGCTTGAGGAAGGGGGAGAAGTGGCATCGGACAAGGGAAGAAGCTGCAGGATGAGAGCTATACTGGGGAAGGAGGGTATCCCAGGGTGTGTGTGGGAGCACATGTTGATCTGTGCAAGTGGCCTCAAGATGGTGAGGGCTGAGGAGGCAGTCTACAGAGGAAATTAGGCTAGATGGACATGTGAGGGTAGGTGTGTGAGAATGGGTGGTGATGTCCTTTGAGCTGGCAGTGAGTGAGCTGACAGTGAATGTGTGATGGGCTTGAGTGTGTGAGTCTAGAGTGATGAGATGGTTGCCATACTGAAGCTGCAAGGATGAGATAATTCATCCTCTATCTACATTGGGTGGCCAACCTCTTCTGTGCAACATTGGCAGTAGTGATCAGTGCCATCACCTTCCAAGCTGGAGTGGTAATGTAGCTGCCCCTCCTGCGGCCAGAGCAGGGGTAGAGGACATCACAGTGGGCCTCCATGACATCCAAAAGGCGCTCGGGGGCTGCAGTCTTCTTGGCTTTCAGGGCCATGTCTTCTTTGCTGCAGTCCTGGGCTGGAAGTACAGAGCGTGGTCGTATTTTAAATATGGTGCCTGGCATGATGAAGCAGCGAGGTGATGGTGTAGCAGGCGAAAGGGAGCCTGTCCGCCATGAAAATGGCATGTTTCCAGGGAATGCATAAGTAATGTGGCGGGATTGGGATGATACGGCATGAAAACCCGCCATTGTGGCCGGCGAGTAAAACATCATTTTACCCACCCGCTACTGCACTTAGTGCAAATCCAGGACGATTCCGCCCATTGTTTCATGCAACAAGTTGTGCTCTGGAATACACTACATGAAAGGTGAAGCTAGACTGAATGGTTACTTTGAAAAGGGAATTGGATAAATAATTGAAGGGGAGAAAATTGCAGGGATACCAGGAAAGAGCAGAGGAGTGGGACTAATTGGGTAGTTCAACAGGTACGATGGATCGAATAAACTCCTTTTGTACTGTATGTTTGTCCGATACCTGCAACAGACATGTGGCATGAGGCTGGCATATCCAGTGACTATAATGGTAAGTTGCACCCTTACAGACACAATGCCATGCAGATTTTTAGAGATGCTGCTACGAAGCAACACTGAGGATAAACGCTTATTGCAACTACCTCATTCAGCACCATCTCCATTTCAGCATCAAGTAGGATAGGGGACTGGCTACTCTGTTACTTAGCTGCAGATTCAGGCTACTGACTTGGGTTTCCTAATCCTTTATTTTACCTGTAACATTTTAGTTTCCCCCTCCCTCCTTTTCATGCCTCTAAATGCTACCAATCAACTTAAATGACCTGTGCACCTACTTAAGGCTGTAAGAATTTTTAACTCTACTCCAACACTTTGCTATGGTTCTCCCTACTCCATGATTTCCACGAATTTTCTGCTCCCTACACATATGTAAACATGTATCTGAAGTGGAAAACTGGGTGTAAACAGCAAACTCCCATTTGGTCAGTTTTGAACCGGTTTCAAATTGTACCAATGGCAAAAGTTCTTGAGTCATGTTTCTCTTCATTTGTCACAGTAAACTGAAACCACACATTTGAGTTTTCTATACTATCAGTCAGCAGGATTTAATGAGTTCTTAAAAATTAATCTTTACTGATGGTTGTAATCATATTCAGTGGAGATCTTAGAAGCAAAATGCATCTGTTTTAAAGCCAATATTCAATTGCATGTTAATATAGAATCACATTTTAGTTGTATATTTACAGTGTGTCTTAATTTTTTTGGGAAGGGAGGTGGGGAAGCATTATACCATCCCCATGATAGCAATGGAACTTGGACATCAAGAAAACCTAAATCTGAATCTGGAGGGCTGTTTTGCCCATAACAGCATTTCACCATCTGGTGCACATACAGCCCTCCAGTCTGAAATTGGCATTGAACAGCAGGCTTAGAAGTTTGAGAATTCACCTCACATAAGGATCCAGCTTCATTTCCCACTATAATTCAAACCTGGAACCCAACAGTAGGAAAGAAACACAACATAGCCACAAAGCCACCTGTGCCCACGTTAATAATTTAATAATATTGAACTACAAGCAAACTCAGTCTTTTTTTTAATAAATTAAATTTCATACTTTTCACAAAACAAATGTTTGAAGCTTATTAAGCTTACATAACCTAATTGAAAATAAAATCCATGCAGCCATTTTGTCAGCAACAATTTACTGCCATCCATATTCTATTTTAGATGAGAATGTTCTGTAGTGCATGATAGGCTGGCTCTTATCGAGCCACTTGCATATATAGCTGTACGTAAAATACCAGTCAACTTTGTCCTTGATTAATGGGATGCGGTTATCAGACTAGGGAAACCAGTACTCATAACTGGCTAATCTGAAACTCTTCAGTATCCTGCTGTAATTGAGAGATGCACAGGTCCACTTTGGTCAAAAGGTCAGGGCCCTTGTATTGCATGCTGCGTTTATACTGAAACACAATTGCCATAGAGAATATACTGGGGACCAGCCATATTTGCTTTCCTATCCAGAGACAAATATTTCATGGGTCTAGACTAGCTCAGAAACTCTGCATAAAAGCAGTTGTGAATGACCGACAGATTGAATCATTCTTTGTTTTGCAGAAGTGGGAACATGTGTCAGCTGTCACTGCATCTGCCCTCAGTAGATGTGATTGGCCTGAACCCTGAAGCAACAGATTGCAAATCCTAAATTCTAAAAGTCCTTGACTTTTCAAAGGGGTAATTTTTAATAAAAAGAACAAACTGCCATTTCTTTTAACTCCAGCAAACTTAAAGTTAAGCTACAAAAAGCAATTATTTAACTGTCTTGTGAATTGCTCACCGAAAGGTTTACATCTGTATCAACACAATGGCCTGCTTCATAATTAGCACACTTACATATATAGCTGTACATAAAATAAAAGGGAACAGAAAGCTCATGGAAGTATTGTTTTGCATTTTGTCAGATATAAAAGAAAGTGTCAGCTGCTCACTTCATCCCACAAACATTTTTAGTATTTTAAAATATGCAAATAACAAAACTATATAATTCATTTAATGCAGCTTATTAAATGCAACTCAGGGTTTAAAATGCGTACCTTCCTTTACAACTGCATATTGAATATCATTCAATTCAAGATCAAACCCATTTAAAGCAGAATATCCTTATAAGAAGCCTTGTTTTATTTTGAAAGTTGAAACATGACGTTAAGCTTGAAATAAATATGTTCTTGTAATTTTAGTTTATTGGTGACAAAGAATTGCTAGGTTCAAAGGATTTATTGCCTTAAAGTCATTGCTCGTGAATAGTTGAAAGCAAATCTTCCAGCACTTTGGACAAGATTCAATGAATAAATTGTTAAAGGTTTCACTTGAGAGCAACGTTATGAAGTATATCCCTCTACAGAGCCTTGCAATGAAACTGCATTTATGTTGTGCAGAGGAAATACAATTCTCTTTGTGGCCTGTATAAGGGGAAGTGATAGCTTTGTTGAACACCTCGGCCAGCCATGGTACATGACGGAGCAGGTTTTAAAAAAAAGATTGTGAAGATATGCCAACACATGAAAAAAAGTAATCAAATAAAAAGATGCATCCATAGGATTCATTTGATAGTAATGTTGTTAAAAGTGGTCAATCGTTGCTAGAGTTTTGAGCAACCAAGGATGGCAAAGAGCCGGAATTCAGAAGTGATCAGAAATCCTTTGTATTAAACTATTCCTTTTGGCAATATATACAATGTGTTATTACGTCAATAACCACACATTGGATATATGCTCCAAAGATATTCCTGCAGGTAACATGAAATAAACACTTTAAAAGCCCAAGCAAGAGATTTTATACTTTCCATGCACAAGCTGAATTACCTTATTTTACAGTAATTAAGCCTGTTAAATATAAAAATTCTATGCTCTACTGAATATTGCTTTATAAACATTTCCCCTAGAGACTCCATATTAAAATGAACAAAATTTAGTTTCTGCTCACTTTTTCAAAATTACTAAGCTGGAGGACAAATTTCAAAACATTTATTCAGGTCAACAAATTGTATTTCTATCTCACCTTTAACAATGTAAAAATGTGCCAAGGTACTTTGCAGGTGGATTATACAAAATTTGACACAGAGTCCCAGAGATTCGAGGACAGGTGACTAAAGGCTTTGGGGGCAGAGGTAGGTAGTCTTGGTGATGGAGGTGATACGAGGCCAGAAACTCAGCTCTGGGTCAAATAGGATAGATAGCGAGTTGCAAACAGTCTGGTCCAGGTGGCAAGATGGAGTCGTGACTAGGGAAATCTTTATTTTTTTTCCGTGCATGTCTGGGAGAATCAGTAAATAATGGTTCTAATTACATGAACAGTTATAGCTGATTTTTTTTTAAAGACTTCAGGAAATGTATTAAGCTGGGAATATAATAAATGCCTCAAGTTACTCATGGCTGATTAACACGAGACAAGATTAGTATAATTTAAAAAAGTTTAGTTTCGCACTCCTTAGGAATTATCAAATAAATCCAGAACTGCAAGATGAAAACCATTTTCTTTTAGGAATGGCAGTAAGGATGTTATATTTAACCTCTACCTTTAAATAGTGTTTTACTTTCAGGAAGGCAAAGTATATGACACAAATAACTATTTTTATACAGACTTTAGTTTATACTCTAAGGCCTTAATATTCCATTATTGACATCCAACTTGGTTCTTTCTCCCAAAAGTTTTACCAAGTGTGTTTCAGAAATCTGAATTGGACCTTTGCAATAATAATGAAGTAAAATCAAAGTTATGGCAATATGTAGCCACTAATTATAGATTCAAATAAGTAGAGAAACAGCATGCTCCTGGTGTTGAACCAAAGCCTGGTGATTTACCCTTTTTTTTTTGCATAGGGAGGACAAGGGTCTAATCTTAGGTTTTTTAAAAATCAACTTTCATTGTGTTATACAATGTAAAATGTGCTTAGGAAGGCATTTAAAGGGACTAGGTTTGAAAGATTAACAAACTGAAGTTTTTGTTGGAATTAGTTCTGCAAAAAGGGACTTGTTAGCCCTTCAAATCAAGTGGCTGCAAGTAGAGGATGACTAATAGTCAAGTATTTTGTTCTTGCAGGATAATGAAGAGAACACTAGTTTGGGACATTGACAGTATTTCCTCATCACTACTAATTCAAATGCATCTAGGAAAGAGAGAAGAGCTAGAACAATCATTAATTTCAAGGTTTCCATTAACTGCGGAAATAAGGTAAACTTTTAGAAACGCTAAAAAGGGTCAAGAGTTACTGGGCATTGTCTGTGCATAGACATGTTATGTGCCATGATTGGGTAGAATAGGAAGTGTGGAAGATACATAATTGGAGGATTTTGCTTGCAAGTTATAACTCTAGGGGCTTGGGCCACTCAGGATAATGATTCAACAGTGGATAAGGCCAAGTTGTAAGGAGTATGAGGGACAAAGTCACAGATCTATCCTAGGTCCAACAGGCAATAACTTGTTTTCTGTAAGCTTACTCAAATATTGCATTAAGCTTAAATTAAAATTACCAATATGGGCATGAGCAATCTGAGATTTAAGATCACAAGTCAATGGTCGAGTTTTTGAACTAAGCTTTTTGACTGTTGAAAGCATAAGTAATTATGCTACTCCTGCTCCTAATTCGTATTATGTCACAAAAATAGCATTTCAAATAGATAGGAACATAGAATAATCAGGTCAAAAAGCATAAAGAACTAGACTGCTACTACTGTCCCAGTTGGTTCCTTTAAAGTAATTAAACTTTACATAATTTTCTCCCCTCTCTTGAAATGAAATTATTACAGTAAGTGGCTAACATACTAGTTTATCAAGTTGTTTTATAAACAGCTTTTGCTAGTTTCAGTGCAAATTTTACTCTAAATATCTAACCATTGCAAAATTCTAGACTTTCTTTGCTTTGGATTCCACACTTTTGATATTTGGATGAATATTGATGACAATAAACATTAAAATTAAGTGACTAAATTCATTTTATTAAATTAACAAAATTGAGGTAAGTAGTCCCAACCTTACCAAGAGTTGTACAATCTAGTTGCCCCACCTAGTATACAGTAACTCCAAATATCTGAAATCTCAGTAAATTGCAGCACTGTGAAATACTTGGGGCACTGAAGTCATGAAAGGAATTAGGTAAACATAAGTATGTTCTTTGATGAGTGTTTTAGATGTGATGAAACACAATCCATATTAAATTTTGCCCATGTTAAAATGGCAGGAGTTTGCTATGTAGCTCAGCAGTACACTCTAGTGGCAGGATAAGTGACAATCCAAAGTGCAGAAAGTGAAACCAATGCATTTAAGAAGCTAGTTAAGCATGAGGGATGAACAAGCTATGTGAACAGAGTGAGATGAAGAGGGGTAGGAGGTGGCTCATGAGGGCATAACATGAGATCAATTTGCTTAAATGTTTTTTCTGTACATCCTACATCAAAATTTGCTACAATCAGTTATGGCAGTGGAAAAGGCACAGAGGTTTGAAATGCAAAGGGCAAAGAAAATAGTTACATCTGTTTATTAAAGTCATTTATATTAGGTGTCAGTCACAAGCAAAAATCAATTTACAACTAGCATAGTTTTCAAAGTGGTGCTTTATTTCAGTAATTAGCACCCGTCAGTCCGTACAGAGGTCCGAGTCCCTACTCTAGGATCCAAGCACATTAAGGGTATGCAGCATTAATCAAAAGTGTTGTCCTTTGGATCGATTCTAAACTTATGCCCATCTGTTTGTTCAGCTAAATATAAAAAGATCCCATGATGCTAGAGAAAAGGAATTTCTCCCAGTGTCTATTATTCCTTTTAGCTGTTAATCTCATTTATTATGGGATCTTGCCAACTATAACCAGTTCAAACATTTTATTTTACAACCACAATTATACTTCAGAATCCATTACTTGCAGTACAGAGACAAAGAATATGAGGCACAATAGAAATAAAATGTTTCTCCATTTTTGGCATATAACTGAAATCTGTATTTTGATTACTTTCTTTTGGAGTACCAAGTAAGCTGGGAGAAGGAATAAAGTTGAGCCAGATACTAAATTTCTTTAAGCAGTCCAAAATGCAATATGGTCCCAAAAGTCCTCACCTCCCAATAAGTCCACTAAAAAACAATTCAGGCCAGGACCCAGGCATGATGGGCCAGAGGCTTGCAAAGAATTCCCAATCACTACATACACCAATGACCCTGGAAGGGGCAAGAGCAGAGGCCAAACAGGTTCCCAAAGGTCTAGCGTGCTTAAGTGGTTTAACAGAATTCTAGCTCATGGAGGACATTCAGCCCCTTCAAGGATACTGATATGTTTGGGGTTGAGGGAGAGAGGTTCCCAGCTTTTCCCTGAAGCAGATCACCGTTTGGCAACCAGGCATTGTACATGTGGCCCTCCAGGTAGAGAGCTCCAGCATTACAATATATGAGATTTGATACGATCTGTAGCAGAGTCCCTGGGCAGGCACATCAAATGCATTTCCTCAAAAATAATTCAGAGCCATGTATAAAAGCAAGCACCTCAGTACATTACATACAATAACCTGGAGGTTGCCCAAATAATCAGGCATAAAAGATAAAGCTACTGCATTGGCAGTGCAACATTCTGTATTCACTCTAAAGTGTGAAATTACTTTGAAATCTACAGGTAAATAATGACTTCAACAATCTAAACTTTGAATATCCATTAACCTGTGGGAATAGCCCACAGGCATCAGTGTGCAGATTTTTAAACCTATTTGCAATTGAATAATCGGAGGCAGCATGTAATATTAGAAGGGTTTTCATTAGCGCAAGTGATGTTTCCCACTTTCTGCACCTAGCAATTATCCTCAAATTTCCAAAAATTAAAAAAAGTTAAGGCATGGCAGGTTAGCAGTTCTCTAATCTGCCTCAATTTAATACTTTGCACTGAGGTTCATTTCCAGCAGCAGCCACCCTGACACCTTCATCGATCTAAGTCTGAATCTTCCAAGTGTGTTAGAT
Organism: Cetorhinus maximus; assembly: GCF_964194155.1. Taxonomy (NCBI): domain Eukaryota; kingdom Metazoa; phylum Chordata; class Chondrichthyes; order Lamniformes; family Cetorhinidae; genus Cetorhinus; species Cetorhinus maximus. The sequence goes on along the minus strand of NC_135896.1, from coordinate 42,216,445 downwards.
TGACAGGGTACATTTTCAACTTCACTGTCAGGGTAGTGAAGAACTGGAGCAGACTGTCCAATTACAGAATGGGTCTGATTTATAAAAACAATAGGATAAAAACATCAGAAGTTCAGTAACAGGCAGGTGACATAAATTAACACTCATCTGTCAAAGCACAATTTAACTAGAGATTCAACCCTCTGAAGATAATGTAAGGGTGTGCATTTCCAGGTAAGAACAGCAATAGAGTGCTGCAAAAAAATCATACAAAAATTTTTTATTTATACAAATACACAATTAAAAACAGTATATTACAATGTAGAATTTCACTTCCATTTGTGTATAATGGTGATCAAATTAATGCATTTTAAATGTAAACATTTCTATACAAGTTAGAACCAGTTCAAACTTCAATACCCTCTTCATGGAAAGCAGCCATAGCAGAACACTTGATCATAGGCTTCATTATAACTAAAAAAGGGAAATAAAATAGTATAAGAAACACAACACTAACACTGAAATTACAGGGAGTGCAAATATTGGACATGTGTTTTCATTATAACTATTGTCAATAAATCAGATGTTGCAGATGAGCAATCCAACCACATCACCACCACTCAGGGATGCAGTGTATACAAACTCTTGTGCAGCAAGACTAGAAACAGTGCCTCATTGGTAACATTTATCCACAATTGCTAAGTAAAGCTAGAGACAGTATTTACTATTTGAGGTAGGCAAAGGTTGAAAAGCAGAAGCAGAATCACATGGTGTTTGATGATCAATGGAACACTGAAGCACAGAAGTAGTTGTTTTAGCCACTAACATACTCCATTAATCCTTATTCCATTATATACTGCAATTTCAAAATTAAATCAAGCCACTGATGCAAAGGGGCATTAAACAGTTGTTTGAATATGGGATTACCATAAAGAGTATGGGGAAAACAAGTGATTAGACCAAATCGCTCAAAACCAGCAACAGCAAGAGCCATGGGTCAATGACCCACTTGTGGTAGACATTATGTTTAAAAATCTTGAGAAAAGGACATATCCATCCAACTTTGAAAATACAAGAATAAAAATTCCAGTTGGGTAGAAAATAAGATGCAACTCAACATCAATTCTCTCTACCCACTCCAAGAATGGGTTTGATAATGCACTTTGATTTTGCCTCCTCCTTTTGTGCTAGTTGATTTATATTTCAAGTATGCATGTTATAGAATTAGTATAGGAACAGATTTGTAGACTTATAGAATGGTTGAAGGCTTATTGATTTCTAGTCATTAATGGGAGTTCTCTCATGTCATCAAGCTTCACAAGATCTGTTCTATAAATTACAATGACACAGGAAATCATTCCATGTCCTCCCAATTGTTCTAGTAGAGAGAAGTTTGGCTGCTGGTTGGAATTCACACCATCCTAATCTGGGCCATTATGCAAGCAGCAAAGAAGAACGCTCCCAGCAAAAGTGGAGAGGAGTAACACTAATATGTCACATGCACCATTGTAAGTGGAAGCAGGATACCTTCTGTTTAAGCACATCAAGGTTAACAGAACATTTTAAGAACTAAGTGGTTTAACAATAAAGAAATTGCAAAACTGGTTTCATATTAAAGCATGTATATTCTAAATTTATAGAATGCAAGCCACAAGTAAAGATGAAAGCATCAGATTACTCACTCATCAAATGAGCATAGTGAACAGCAAATCCTTGCACAGTGATCACACACTTTGCTGCAATGTTGGCATATTAAGCGGTCACACTGTGAGCATGGTTCCTTGAAATTTGATGGTTTCAAACAGATAAAACAGTTTGTGGTTGCTGGCTTGATTGGTGCTATGGCAAATAAAGAGCATGTTAGACTAAGCTACAACTAACAATGGTTTCAAACAAAGGCCAAACACAAGGTGGCTTTAAGTTTTCATCTTATTGTATCATGACTTGCATATTGGCAGAAACACCATACAAAACATCAGCAAATGCAACGTAGTATTGCTCTGGGAAGCAGGGTTGCTAATTCAGCCATGCTACTGTAAAAAAAAAATCAGCACAGTCACTCCACTCAGTCATACTCCACCCAGTGGTTAACTCCACCATGAGCAGAGACCAGAGTCAAACAGCCTCAGTGACAGCATGCAACTGAAAAAAGATCACATTTCTGCTAATACTTTTGAGCCATCACCAAAGCCAGTGTACAAGAGCAGCTATGTAGCCACCCTTTTTGGGGTGGGGTGGGGGGGGGGGGGAAAGAATCTTAGCAAGGGACAAATACTTCTGATTATGGTGTTAAAAACTATATTATTGCTTTATCTGCTTCCCAAAAATTGTTCAACATGAACTGATTTACCACGTTGGCAGTAATGGCAACATTTCATAGTAAAACATAGCTTATGGTACATCATCTTTAGTTCCAGCAACATATCACCATCTACCCAAACATTTGTAACAGAAAAAGTAGCTTCATTATGAGCACAATAGAGCGCAGAGGAGTTACCCATTTCACATTACAACTTAGTTACCTACAACTCTTCAATAGTTCAGGTACTTGCACAACAGAAAGTTGGAAACTGTCGCATCTAGCATGACAGTTTCATGAATTGGCCTGCTTTTACTCAAATTTAAAATAGAAGTGCAGACAAGGGAGTTTGGTCAGTGTGGCTTCTGACAATAAATCAAGTTAAATCTTTGTCAATCTGGATAGAAGGGTGCATTTACTTTTTGGGGTACAAGTGGAGATAAAAACTAATGGAGGAGTCCAGGAGCTCAGACTTCCCATCTATTGGTGTAAAATCAGTGATGCCAATCACCACTGGGTACAGTATCTGTTTACAAACACCAGTTTTTATGGTTTGTAATTCACAAGTTAGAAATGAGTTGCCTAGAATGGATCACTATTAAAATGAATTGAACATAGCAGTACAAAGAACATTATTCATTTGACTAGTAGATATTGTCACTATATGATATTAATTGCAACTACATAATTTCCAAATGGTCTGTTTTCTCCAAGTTAGGGTATTAAAATGAAATGGATCTGAATAAACCTAACATTTCTAGGAGGTACTGAATTTGTCAAGTTACATTTAAAGGAAAGTTAAACACCTATACCTATCCATTTTTAGCAAATGTGGAAACAAATGCTGGCTATCAAATTTTTTAAGATCAGGCATGATAAGCCATTTTGGGGACTAAATGGTTAAAATATTCATTGATCACCAAAAGGAGTTGGGCTCATCCATCAAATGGATTGAACTCATGAAACAAAGAACTAGCATAAATCCTAACAAGCTTCAATAAAATCTACTAGGCAACTACTCTATATGCCTTACAATAACCTTACACATACTCTTGGATATCTAGAAATAAATCTTTGTAGACCTCAATTTTTTATTCTTTCACAGGATGTGGGCATCACTGGCTAGGCCAGCATTTACTGACCATCCCTAATTGCCCAGGGTGGTGAGCTGCCTTCTTGAACTGCTGCAGTCCACCTGGTGCAGGCATACCCACAGTGCTGTTAGGGAGGGAGTTCTAGGATTTTGACCCAGTGAGAGTGAAGGAATGGTGATATATTTCCAAGTCAGGGTGTAATGTGGCTTGCACAGGAACTTGCAGGTGTTCCCATGCATCTGCTGCCCTTGCTCTTCTAGGTGGTAGAGGTCACAGGTTTGAAATATGATGTTGAAGGAGTCTTGGCAAGATTCTGCAGTGCATCTTTTACGTGACACACTGGCAGCACTGTGTCAGTGGCAGATAGAATAAATGTTGAAGGTGGAGGATGGGCTGCCAATCAAGCAGGCTGCTTTGTCCTAGATGCTATTGGCCTTTCAGTCTTGTAGCATCTGCATTCATCGAAGCAAGGGCACTGTATTCCATCACACATCTGACTTGTGCCTTGTAGATGATGGACAAGCTTTAGGGAGTCAGGTGGTGAGTTAATCGCTGCAGGACCCCCAGCCTTTGGCTACTAGAGCAGGTCACAGTATTTATATGTCCAGTCCAGTTTCTGGTCAATGGTAACCCCCAGGATGTTAATTGTGGGAGATTCAGCAATGGTAATACCATTTCATTTCAAGGAGAGGCAATTGCATTTTCTTGTTGGAAATGATCATTGCCTGGCACTTGTGTGACACAGATGTAACTTTCCTGAATGTTGTCCAGGTCTTGCTGCATATGGACAGACTGCTTCAGTATCAGAGGAGCCACAAATGGTGCTGAACACTGCAATCATCAGCAAACATCCCCACTTCTGACCTTATGATGGAAGGAAGTTCATTGATGAAGCAGCTGAAGATGATGGTTGGGCCTAGAACACTACCCTGAGGAACTCCTGCAGTGATGTCCTGGGATTGAAATGATTGACTTCCAACAACCATCTACCTTTGTGCCAGGTATGACTCCAACCATTGCAGAGTGTCTCTCTCCACCCCCTCACTGATTCCCATTGACTCCAATTGTAGTAGAGCTCATTGATTTCAAACTGAAATGCTGCCTTGATGTCAGGGGCAGTCACTCTCACCTCTAATTTTTAGACTACATATTTATCATTTAATATACTCCAGTAACTAGCCAAGAACCCAAAAGAATGCACAAACATCTCAGCATAAAACTAGTAAGAATTCAATTTAAATTCAGTAAGCTTACATCTGTATGAAGATAGTGAACCCTTTACAAGTTGTCCATTATGTCCTAGAAAGGTTTGCCCATGGAGTAACTCACGTCCTTCACATCCATTACAAACATCTTCTGGTTCCTTTAGGCAGTTACCTTCAATAGGTTTGGACATGGGAACCAGTGTGCAATTCTCTTCTGAATTGCCAGTCCACATGTATCCCATAAAAGCTTGGGCACCATTAAACAGCAAGTTTTTAGTTTTCTCTGGAAAAAGAAATAAAGTTGATGAAATAGGAGAAAGCCAATTTGGAATGATTCATAAAAAGCAATCATACAAAGTTCTGCCACAGGATTACTAACTCTGCAACTAGTGGAGTAGATGATTACTGCAGAGATATTATTCTTTTTTTAAACTCAACCGTCTAATTTGTCTGCATATTTCTTCCTGTACCTCCCTTCCAATATTAGGTGGTCTGTAGACTGCACATCTAGAGTTTTGGGGCAGATGGCACCTATTCCAAAGGAAAGGGTTATACCTCAATTGGACTGGGACCAATGTGCTCATGTGGAGGTTCACTAGTGCGGTTAGGGTGTAAACTAAATTGGCAATGGGATGGGCACCAGCATATAGAAGTTGAAAAGAGGAATAAGGTGCATAAAAGAGGAGTGAGTGTTGGAAAGTATTAGAGAAGGTAGTAGTACCATGTTAGATAAGAGCAGACCAAAAAGGAATGAGGAATAGAAAGTTTTAGAATGCATGCACATACATCCTTGTGGGTCACCACTGACCAGAAACTTAAACTGGACCAGCCATATAAATACTGCGATTCCTAGAGCAGGTCGGAAGCTGAGAATTCCGCAATGAGAAACAACAACTCCCCAAAGCCTGTCCATTATCTACAATGTCACAACTTCAGGGCACAAATACTCTCCACTTGCCGATCTGAAAGCTTGACACCATCCAGGACAAAGCAGTCCATCCACTACCTTAAGCATTCACTCCCTCCATCATGGATGAACAGTGGTAGCAGTGTGCAACATCTACAAGGTGCACTGCAGCAACTTGCCAAAGCTCTTGACAGCACCTTCAAGCCTGCAACCTCTACCATCTAGATTCTAAAAAAGAAACATAGGGTCGCAATGCCAATTAGGGAAGACATTGTAATTGTACAAAAAAAAGGGGACAAGGACAAAATCCATCTGGTTAGAGGTGAGAAGCAAAGAAGGTTGTAATCATGTTTCTAGGGGTATCCTACAGGCATCCAAAGAGTTAGATATAGAGGAGAGGGAAGTGAAGAGGAAAATAAGGCTGGCAAAGAGAATGAGACTAAAATGGTAGTTAACAGAGAGAATCCAAAAACCAGCTATCATGTAAACAGGATGCAGGGTTGGGCTTATTAGCAACAAAGGGTGTGATATATACTTAGAGGGATAGGGTAAGGTTAGAATATTTAGTGAGCACTTGGTGTCAGTGTTTATAAGGAAGAGTATGCTGACTAAATATTGGTGGCATCAGAGAAGGTAGAGGTAATGATGGAATGAAAATTGATAGGTGGGATGTATTGGAAAGGCTGAGTATGCTTAGTGGATAAGTCACCTGGTCCAAATGGCTTGCCTCCTAGTTTACTAAAGGAAGTGGGGGTGGAGATAGTGGAAGGGCTGGCCATAAATCTTCCCTAAATATGGGGGAAGTGCCAGAGGACTGGAAAGCAGCAAGTGTGACACCATTGTACACAAAAGGATGAAAGGACATTTCTAGCAGCTACCAGCCAGTCAGTTTAACATCTGCGTGAAACAATAATGGTGGAGGAGAGAGATTTGGAGTTAATTAAGGAAAGCCAACATAGGTTGGTAAACAAATGCATTTGACTAATCTGAATTTTCTGATGAAGTCAGTGTTGCATGGAATTCAGTAGATGTTGTCTATACAGATTTTAAGAAAGCTTTTGATGAAGTAGCACATAAAAAGCTGGTTAAGAACATTGCAGCTCATGGAATAGGAGGGTCAGTTTCAGCTAGAATAGAAATTGACTAAAAGGACAAATTTCAAACTTTCCTAGATTCTGAAAGGGTCCTGGCAGATTGGAAAACTGCAAATGTAACATCCCTGTTCAAGAAAGGAGCTAGACAGAAAGCAGAAAACCAAATGCCAGTTAGCTTAACATCTGTCACTGGGAAAATGCTAGAATCCATTATTAAGGAAGACATTTAGAAAATTATAATAATCAGGCAGAGGCAACATGGTTTTGTGAAAGGGAAAGTGTTTGACTAATTTATTAGAGTTCTTTTCAGATGTAAAGAATCAGCATGGATAAAGGAGAACCAGTAGTAGTGTAGCTGGATTTCCAAAAGGCATTTGATAATGTGTCACATAAAAGGTTAGTACACAAGAGCATAGTGTTGGGGGCGATGTATATGCATGGATAGAGGACTAGCTAACAGGAAAACAGTGGGTAAAATGGGTCATTTTCAGATTGGCAAACTAACTAGTGGAATGCCACAGCAATCAGTAATGGGACCTCAACTATTTACAGTCTATATTAATAACTTGGATGAAGGGACCAAATATTGCAGCCAAACAAAGATAGATAGAAATGCAAGTTGAGAGGACAGTACAAAGTCTACAAAGGGATACAGATAGGCTAAGAGAGTGGACAAAAAATTTGGCAGATGGAGTATAATGAGAAAATGAGTATATCTGCTTTGGTAGGAATAGAAAAGCAGATTATTTAAATGGGGAGCTTGCTGTTGGACAGAGGAAACCTGGTTATCCTTGTACATGAATCACAGAATCAGCATGCAGGTACAGCAAGTGATTAGGAAGGCAAATGCAATGTTGGTCTTTATTGCAAGGAGGGTGGAGTATAAAAGTAGGGAAATCTTGCTACAACTGTACAGGGCATTGGTGAGACCACGCCTAGAATAATGTGCACACTTGGTCACTTTGAGGGACATACTGGTATTGGAGGCAGTTCTGAAACAATTCACTAGACGGATTCTTGGGATGAAGGGGTTGTCTCACAAGGACAGATTGAGCCTATGCTAATTAGAGTTTAATGAGGTGATCTTATTGAAAGATAAGATTCTAAGGGCACTTAGCAGGGTACATGTCAAGAGGCTGTTTCTCCTCATGGCGGAATCTAGAACCAGACAGTATAGTTTAAAGATAAGGGGTCTCCCATTTAAGATGGAGATGAGGAGGAATTTCTTCAGAGGGTCGTTAATTCTCTTCCCCAGCAAGCAGTGAAGGCTGGGTTATTGAATATTCAAGACAGACATATTCTTGATTTGACAAGAGAGTGAAGCATTATGGGGGACAAGCAAGAAAGAAGAGTGGTCACATCAAATCAATGATCTTACTGATGGGCAGAACAGGCTTGAGGGGCCAAATGGCCTACTCCTGCTCCTATTTCTTACATTCTTATTGCTATCAGCAAGTCATGGTAAATGGTAGTTTTCAGACCGAAGGATGACTAGATTTAGTCTTAGGAAATGAAGCTGGGCAAGTGGATGAAGTAGCAGTGGGGAACCATTTGAGATGGTGACCATAATATAGTTATATTTAGCATCATTATGGAAAAGGACAAAGATAGAACAGGAGTAAAAGGTCTAAGTTGGGAGAAGACAAATTTTACAAAGCTGAGAGGTGAGCTGGCAAGAGTGGACTGGATACAGCTATTAGAAGGAGAAACTGTGTCAAGTCATGTGGGAGGCTTTCAAAGGCAGGATTCTATGGATACAGCACAGTCATGTCCCCACAAAGAAAAAGGGTGGTACTGCCAAATTTAGAGCCCCTGGTTATCCAGGAGATACAAGCCAAGATGAAGCAGAAAAATGAAGCTCAGTCACATAAGACCTAATACTGTAGAAAGCCTAGAGGAGTATAGAAAGTACAGGGGTGAAGTAAAAATGGAAATTAGGAAAGCAAAGAGGATATGAAAAAATATTGGCAGGTAAAATCAAAGAAAACCCTAAGATTACATTAAGAGCAAGAGAATAATTAAGGGAAAAGGTAGGGCCTATCAGAAGTACATGGTAACTTGTGCGTTGATGCTGAAGATGTGGGCAGGGTTCTCAATGAGAACTTTGTCTCTGTCTTCACTAAGGAGGGGGATGATGCAGACATTCTAGTTAAAGAGGAGTGTGAAATCTTAGATACAATAAGCAGCAAGAGAGGAAGTAATGGAGGGAGTGGATAAATCACCAGGGCCAGATGGATTGTATCCTGGGCTATTGAAGGAAGCCAGGGAGGAAATAAATGCTCAGAGGATCATTTTCCAATCATTACTAGATACTAGGTGAGGTCCCAGTGGATTGCAAGTCTGTGAACATTGTACCATTATTTAAAATGGTTGCGAGTGATAGGCCAGACAATTATAGGCCAGTCAGTCTGACTTCAGTGGTGGGCAAATTATTGGAAACAATTCTGAGACACAGGATAAACCATAACTTGGAAAGGCATGGATTGATCAGGGATAGTTAGCATGCTTTTGTTAGGGAAGAGAGTGTCTTACTAACTTAATAGAATTTTTGGAGGAAGTAACAAGGAGGGTTGATGAGGACAGTGCAGTGGATGTTGCCTATATTAATTTCAGTAAGGCATTTGACAAGGTCCCACATGGCAGACTGGTCAGGAAAGTGAGATCTCATGGGATACAGGGGAAGGTGGCAGGTTGGATCCAAAATTGGCTCAGTGACAGGGAACAAAGGGCAATGGTTGATGAATGTTTTTACAGATGGAAAACTGTTTCCAGTGGTGTTCCACAGGGAAAAGTGTTGCAGCCCTTGCTGTTTGTTGTATAGATTAATGATTTAGACTTAAATGTGTGAGGCATGATTTGGAAATTTGCAGATGGCACAAAAATTGGCCATATAGTTGATTGCAAAGAGGGTAGCTTTTGGCTCCAAAATGATAATGGTTTGGTTGAGTGGATGGAAAAGTGGCAAACAGAATTCAATCCAGAAACGTGAGGTAATGCATTTGGGGAGGGCAAACAAAGCAAAGCACTTTGAAATATAGCAAAGTTTTAACATTTCTCAATGGTGCCAAACAGTGAGGATACTACCAACTGACTAACAGTAAGAGGTTAGCAGAATGGGCAGACAAGGGGGAGATAATGCATTTTGGCAGGAGAGGAGACAATAAAGACTCAATTCTAAAAAGTGTGCAGGGACAGATCTGTGCAGAGATTTTTGGAAGTGACAGGACATATTCAGAGTGGTTAGCAAAGCATATTCATTCCTAGCACTGTGGGTGTACCTACACCGGTACTGCAGTGGTTCAAGGCAGCAGCTTACCACCGCCTGCTCAAGAGCAACTATGGATGGGCAATAAATGCTGGCCCAGCCAGTGAAGCCCACATCCCATGAGCGAATAAAAAAAAATTGCAATCTTGGGCTGCAAATAGGAGGTGATGGTTCAAAAAAAAAGTTATCCCCATAAAACATTAGTTTACATTATGGCTCCTCCATGGTGTAGGACTGAACAACTGTAGATGGAGGTACATTGTTGAGAGCAGGAAAATGATGCAATGTTTGATTGGAAGAGCAGAGAGTGGGAGGGACAATGTGAGGAACCACTCCTCCGATCAGATTCTGTCAGTCCCATGCTGCTGCTCCAGTTCTTCCAATCCCAAGCAAGAGAGTGAGCCAATTCTCTTCAGAGCAGACCCTCAGAACTTGGGAGTCAAAGGACAATCAACACCTTTTCCCCCCTCACTTTGGGATTTAAAAAAATCTTTCAACGTTGAGTTTTTTTTAAAAAAAGAATCCGGTGGGTGGAGTGAACTGTTTCTGGCTGTCTCCAGAGGCCAGTCATTTAATTTTTTTTTATAAAAAAAAACTAGGATCTCTGCACCGCCATTGATGGGTCTGGGGGAAAGAGTGAGGCTAAGATGGCAATAGATTCAGGGCATGTAAAAATGGCTCCAGTGTCTTTGAAAGAAAGGGAATGAGAGAGGCACTAAGGAGAGGGAGATTGGAGGCGGCCTCACAGGGCAAAAGGGGGAGGGGGTGGGTGTGGACAACATTGCTCACTTTCACACTTGCAGCTTAAATTTTATTTATGTACCCTCTGATTTCCCAACAATTTTTTATTTTTCCCTTCTAAAACCCTCCTCTTGGGCCTGGATTTCAAGCTTACAAACCACTGCCCTAACAATAACCAAACAAAATCCTGCCCAATGGTTTTATTCTTATTTCCAATAAATTACTTTGAGTAAAGTTTAAAGTAGAAAGATCTAGGGTAGATGGAGAAAAATATTGTGGGGGAAATCCAGTTTTTTGTTCCCCTTAAGTTTTTCTTTAAATGTTTCTGCTATAAGCAGTGTCTGTACACAAGTTTTTTTGTCTGTTGTGTGCATGTTCTCTCATTTTAAAAAAAAGTTTTGATGTGTAGAGAAAAGTTGGGAGCCCAGTGGATTCAGAAGAGCCTGACCTTCCAGACCAGCCTTGAGTTCATCAGCCACTGGAGGATGACAATGGGTGGGGCAGGAGGGGGGTGAGAATGAAGGAAAGCTGTTTAATTGTTCTTGTATTCTTTGTGGCCTGCCCAGCACAGTTCCTCATTTATTTCTTCAATATCCTTTAATGGAGGCTATCCCTTCAAGTAACCCCTGAAAATCAATCATAGTCCTCGCGAAGATCTCAAAACAAGCCCAAAAAGAAAAAAATGACTCCTACTAGTGGTACTGAGTACAAAAATCAGGTTACATTGAACTTGTAAAAAACTCTGGTTAGGCCACAATCAGAGTATGGTATCCAGTTTTGGTTACTTACACACGCACACTTTTAGGAAGGGTGAGGGTCCTTGAGAAGTGCAGGAGACTAGCCAGAATGGTCCCAGGGATAAGGGAATTTAGCTACAAGGTTAATATGGAGAAGATGGGGTATTCTCCTTGGGGCAAAAGAGATTGAGGAGAGATTGACAGATTTGGATAGTATAGACAAAGAAAAACTGTTTCCATTAGCTGATGGTACATGGACTAGGGGACACAGATTTAAGGTTTTGGGCAAGGGATGAGCCAGAGGATGCGAAGTTTTAAAAAAAATAGCATAGCAAGTAGTCACGACCAGGAAATCGCTCCTACAAGTGGTCGAAACAGGCGATCAATTGTCATTTCAAAAGGAAACAGGTGTGCACTTTAAGGGAAATAAACTTGCAGCAAAATGGAGTGGCTAAATTACTTTAAGGACCATGGATGCGATTGGCCCAGAGGCTTCCTTACGAGCCATAAGGGCATAATGCACAGCCTAAAAACAACACAGCATAAACTGGCTAGCACAGATCATCTCACACTCAAAAGATGAAAAACAACTGTCTCCAGCCTTTAATATACTGATCCAAGGAGGGTTCAATTGTTACCAGTATTACATTTTCACCCCTGAATTTTTAGGGTACTGCAGTTAAATTGAGAGAGTTATACAATTGTAACTTTTTATAATCGATGTAGAGCTCTTTCACAAATATCCATTATAAAAATCTTGCTCTCTGACAGCTGCTATCCAGAAAACTAAAAATACAAGGGCAGGCTAAAAAAAAAATCCACCTATGAAGCAGCAGCTTTCCACATCTAGGGAAGAAATTTCATTGTAGGAAATTGCAGCAGTCCAAAAAGGCTACTGATCATAAATACTCAGAATTTCTTGTAGCACATTTGCTGTTAATTAGATGGGCAAGGAAAACCTAGGTTTAAAACATTCTGTGGCATATTGCCAAAAAGAGAGAGCTGATAAAAGCCCACCTGATATCAACTTTTGGATTTCCACATTTAATCTTCCAGCCATTATCACATCAAGTTACTATAGCAAGTAAGCATCATCAGCCTCGCCATTATTTTCACAGCAACTTAGTCCAGATCTTGCAGTAAAAACAATGTCAAAAGCATTTTAATTAAAGTATAAACCAGATAACTACTTTTAGCAACCACATATGCAAGTAAACACAAATCAGGAAGTTACTGCAGATGTCTTACTCCTCCAGAAGCTGTACAAGGATGTAATCACACCAAGAGGCTCAACACCAAAATACAGAGAACAAAGTCACTATGATAGATACCCAAAATACAGAAAAGGTTAGGGGCTCCCATTCTAGTTTAACAGCACAACTCTTCACTAACGCTAAGCAACTTCATCAGCACTGAAAATTAACTTCTACAGGTGTGAAGGCTCACCCTTCAGTTTTTGTTAGACTTTAAAAAAAAATACGCTGACTGCCATTTCTCATTCTTAATTTCATCGTTCACTTTCTCTAGATGATTTGGCGTCGAATTAAATACTCTGGTTCAGACAATGCACAGTTCAGCAAGGACTCTTCAGTGATTGAAGACTCACTCTTGCTTGCCCTGTTCGCAGGTCCCCCGTGCCAAAAAAAGAGCCCCCCTTCAGTATAGTAACCTCCTGTGCAAAGTCCCTGCCGACTACAAAATGCAGTGTTTCAAACATTTTCTCCATTAAGAAAGCGAGTTTAGTTTAATATCAGCCCTCGCACCGGATCAGCTGCCTGCAAGCGGGCGAATAGAAAGCTGCTGCTTTCTTTAGTGGTCAGTTCACGGGGGGGGGGGGATGACAAATCCACATCTACCCACCCACTTTACTGCAATACATTTCCAACATTTACCCATTTTACCGTAACTTCCTCAGCGCCGGGAGGCCTCTCCTTCAGGTCAATCCTGAAAGACTCCGGTACCCGGCTTTACATCATTTAAAATGCCGGGTAGGGGAGGGGGTTGCAGCTGAAGGGGAGGCGAGGCCAGGCCAGGCCCCGGTCCGTGTACCCAGACCCAGGCCTCCCGCTCACTCACCGTACACCTCCCGCTTGTATTTCTCCCCAAAGACTCCCTCGTTCAGCTCTTTCTGGGTAACATGGATCTTCCACTGGAGCGGCGCCGTGTCACCGAAAGGACTGGCTCTCTTCGTCATCTCGATCGGTACGCCAGACCATGGAAAAAAAAAATCACCAAGCAACCAGTTCCCGCGCCAAATCCTGACCTTTGACACCGTGACGCGCGCGAGCTATTTAAAGAATGGCGCTCACGTGATTTCAGGAGAAGGGGCGGGGCTTGGAGGCTCATCCCCGCCCACGTCACATGCCCTCTTGTTGCAATTTCACTCCGTGCATCCGGCTTGAGAAAGTCACCTTGCTGTGAACTGTCTCCAAATAATGGTTTAATTCAGGGGCATCAATGGCTTTTTTAAATGCTTCAAAAAAATAGGATATTCAAATTGGAACATAGGCTACAGTTCCAAAAACATAACAAAAAACAAAACCAAAAGAAAGTGCCACCACCAAACACATCTTCCCTTCACCCCCCCTGCCGGCATTCCATAGGGATCGTTCCCTCCGGGACACCCTGGTCCACTCCTCCATCACCCCCTACACCTCAACCCCCTCCCACGGCACCTTCCCATGCAATCACAGAAGGTGCAACATCTGCCCCTTTACTTCCCTCCCTCCTCACCGTGCAAGAGCCCAAACACTCCTTTCAAGTGAAACAGCATTTCACTTGCACTTCCCTCAACCTGGTCTGCTGCGTTCGCTTGCTCCCAATCCGGTCTCCTGTACATTGGAGAGACCAAAGGCAGACTGGATGACCGCTTTGCGGAACACCTTCGGTCTGTCTGCAAGCATAACCCAGACCTCCCTGTCGCTTGCCATTTCAACACACCATCCTGCTCTCATGCCCACATGTCCGTCCTTGGCCTTCTGCAATGTTCCAGCGAAGCTCAACACAAACTGGAGGAACAGCGCCTCATTTTCCGACTAGGCACTTTACAGCCTTCTGGACTTAACATTGAGTTCAACAACTTCAGATCATGAACTCTCTCCTCCATCCACACCTCCTTTTGATCCCCTTTTTTCAAATATGTTTAAATTTTTATGTTTACATTTTTTCCCCACCTATTTCTATTATTATTTTAAAAATTTATTTCCATTCATTGTTTTATCCCCACCTTTTAGCCTATTTTGATCCTTGCTCCCACACCGTCCCCTCCCCCCACCACACCTCCACTAGGGCCATCTGTCACTGGCTCATCCTGCTTTCTACTCTTAATGTCACCATTAGTACCTCCTTTAGCCAGTATCACCACCATCAACACCCCTTCGACCTTTCGTTTATGACATCTTTCGCAATTTCTCCTTCGCCTCCACCAATCGCTGGCCTTTTACCCAGCTTCACTTGTCCCACCCCCCCTTAAACAGTATATATTTCACCACATTTTTACTTCTCTTTAGTTCTGAAGAAGTCATACAGACTTGAAACATTAACTCTGTCTTTCTCTCCGCTGTCAGACCTGCTGAGTTTTTCCAGCAATTTTTGTTTTTTTCAGATTTTCAGCATCCACGGTATTTTGCTTTTATCTTAACGTTTGCAGTCCTCCAGTTCTCCGGCACCAGATATCCATATTGCTACTGTCCCTTTTATTCCATGAGCTCTAACGTTGCTCACAAGCCTGATGTGTGGCACTTTATCAAATGCCTTTGGAAGTCCATGCACATCACATCAACAGCATCACCCTCATCAACTCTCCCTGTTACCTCATCAGAAAACTCAAGCAAGTTAGTTAAACACAATTTGCCCTACAAATTTATGCTGGATTTCCTTAATTAACCCATGTTTGTCCAAAATTTAGTCCCGAATCATCATTCTTTGAAGCTTCCCCACCACTAAGGTTAAACTGACTGGCCTTTTGTTGCTGAGCTTATCTTCTTCACACCCTTTTTTGAACAAGGGTGTAAAATTTTCAATTCTGTGCTGGTTCTTCCATTGAACTGAAATATGTTACACTTGGTATTTCCCAATTGTTCTTACACTCTAATACAGGTTACAGATGCGTTTGGTGGAGGCATCATGCTGGAGTTGGTGGAAATGGCGGAGGATGATCCTTTGAATGCGGAGGCTGGTGGAGTGAAAAGTGAGGACAAGGGGGACCCTATCATGGTTCTGGGAGGGAGAGGAAGGTGTGAGGGCAGAGGCGCGGGAGATGGGTCGGACACGGTTGAGGGCCCTGTCAACCACCGTGGGTGGAAAACCTCAGTTAAGGAAGAAAGAAGACATGTCAGAAGCACTGTTTTGGAAAGTGGCATCATTGGAACAGATGCGACAGAGGTGAAAGAACTGAGAGAATGGGATGGAGTCCTTACAGGAAGCAGGGTGTGAGGATTTGTAGTCAAGGTAGCTGTAGAAGTTGGTGGGCTTGCGTTTTCATGGACAAAAAGACAAAGGGAGTGTTAATGGTAGTGGTAAGGGCTAAAGGAGGTGCTGATAGTGGCATAAAGGTATGAAAGCAGAATGTGTTAATAGCAGAACAAGGGTATGCACTTTTTTCCTTAGCCCCCACCTATCGCTGACCATCTGTCTAGCTTCACCTGCTCCACCGCCACCTCCCCCCCCTCAACAGTATAAATTTAATCACATTTCTACTTCTCTACAGCTCTGAAGAAGGGTCATACAGTCTCAAAACATTAATTGTTTTTCTATCCGCAGATGCCTTCAGACCTGCTAAGCTTTTCCAGAATTTTCTGTTTTTATTTCAGATTTTCAGCATCTGCAGTATTTTGCTTTTATATAGAATACTTTCCTTTCTTAGCCAAGGTAGAGACTATAAGAATAGGGAGGTTATGCTAGAACTATATAAAATATTAATTCGGCCACAACTTGAGTACTGCATGCAGTTCTGGTCACCTCATTACAGAAAGGATGTAATTGCATTAGAGAGGTTACAGAGGCAATTTTTGAGGATGTTGCAAGGATTGGAAAATTGCAGCTATGAGGAAAGATTGGATAAGTTGGTGTAGTTCTCCTTGGAACAGAGGATGCTGAGGGGAGATTTGATTGAGATGTACATGGTTGTGAGGGGCCTGGATAGAGTAGATGGGAAGGACCTTTTTTCCTTAACACAGAGGTCAGTGACTAGGGGGCATAGATTTAAAGTGATTGTAGAAGGATTAGAGGGGAGATGAGGAAAATGTTTTTCACCCAGAGGGTGGTAGGGACCCACTGCCTGAAAGGGTAGTAGAGGCAGAAACCCTCAATTCATTTAAAAAGGTGTCTGGATATGTACATGACATCGCGCAACTTCCAGGGCGACAGATCAAGTGCTGGAGAACGGGATTAGGCTGGGCAGCCTTTTTTTTGGCCAGCACAGACATGATGGGCAGAGCGGCCTCCTTCTGTGCTGTTAATTTTTCTACATTTTCTAAATATCTGAAAAGGACGAATGTGCAGGGATTTGGTGGGGGGTGAG
The DNA here is from genome assembly GCF_964194155.1 of Cetorhinus maximus. Taxonomy (NCBI): domain Eukaryota; kingdom Metazoa; phylum Chordata; class Chondrichthyes; order Lamniformes; family Cetorhinidae; genus Cetorhinus; species Cetorhinus maximus. The sequence goes on along the minus strand of NC_135896.1, from coordinate 42,199,603 downwards.
GGGGGCGAGGGAGTGATATGTGAATTGCACCTTAGGAGTGCCAGCACAGTCATGATGGGCTAAATGGCCTTCTGTGCTTTGATAATTCTATGATTCTATTCTATGAAATTGGCTGAGTGACAAGAAACATAGAGTAGTGGTGAACGGCTGTTTTCCAGACTGGAGGAAGGTTTATAGCGAAGTTTCCCAGGGATGGTTGTTAGGACTCCTGCTCTTCCTGATATATATGTTAATGACCTAGACTTTAGTGTCCAGGGTACAATTTCAAAATTAGTGAGCACCAAAAAACTTGGGAGTATTTTTAAGTGTGAGAAGGGTAGTGTTCAACTTCAAAAGGACAGAGACAGATTGGTGGAATGGGTGGACAAGTGGCAGATGAAATTTAATGCAGAGAAGTGTGAAGTAATTCATTTTGGTAGGAAGAACATGGAGAGACAATACAAAGTAAAAGGTACAATGCTAAAGGTAGTTCAGGAGCAGAGGGACCTGGGGATACATGCACACAATCATTGAAGGTGGCAGGACAAGTTGAGAGCATGGTTAATAAAGCATCCAGGATGCTGGGCTTTATAAATAGGGGCATAGAGTACAAAAGCAAGGACGTTATAATAAACCTGCATAAAACACTGGTTCAACCACAAGTGGAGTATTGTGTCTAGTTCTGGGCACCACACTTCATGAAGGATTTGAAGAGAATACAGAAAAGATTCAAGAGAATTGTTACTAATGCTGGACTTTATAAGACAGTTATGTTTTAAACTGTCTCCTGTAATTAAAGGTAAAATGGAGTTTTTGGAGAGGGGGTTGGACCTCCTACTGAGTCTGCCTGGAGACAAGACAATGTGACCTGGTTGCCATGGGGAGAGGGGACCAGGTCAAAACCTATTGAAAATAAGGTGAAGATTTCACACCTGGACACAAATGAGGAAGCAGCCTTACTGCTGTCCAGACACACAGACTCTCAAAGGCAGTCAGACTGAGATATTTGGGACAAGAAGACCCTCAGCCGGTGTCGCTATGCATGGCAGAAGAAAAGGGCTGCTTTTAGGTTATTCACCAAGTGGAGTGCTAATGAAGACAGAACTCCAGTTCGAGGAAACAAGGATTGTGGGAAGTTAAAGACCATGGAATCAGCAGAGGGTACCTCAGATAGGAGGTCCATTCGATTACACTCAAAGGGCTGAGTGAAAGGGATTTGTTTCACTGGAAGATTCACTTGGTGAAGCAGGGAGAAGAGATCCTGTTAAACCTGGGAGGAGCTTTGGACTTTAATCACAAGACTATATCTCTCCAGAGAATGTGATGAAATATATAAACATGGCATGGGGTTTTTGGTTGTGTTAAAGAGTTACTTGGGAATAGTTTTTTTGTAGTCTACTGTGTTAGTTGACTACTAAGTAATATTTAGTTGATTCAATGATGATTTTAGTTTGTTTGTTATAGTAAAAATCTTAAAATGTGAAATCTTGTCATGTGATCCTTTGAGTAGGTCACTGGGAAATTCATGTCTTTTTAAAATTTTTGGCCTCTACAGGGATTGTAACAGGGATGAGAAGCTGGGACTGTTCTCCTTGGAGAAGAGAGGAGATTTGATAGGGGTGCTCAAAATGGTGAGGGGACTGGACAGGGTAGATGGGGAGGAATTATTGTCATTGGTGGAAGGATCAAGAATCAAAAGGCACATTTTTAAGGTAATTGTCAAAAGAAGCAATGGTAAAATGAGGAAAACCTTTTTTCTGCAGCAAGAGGTTAGGATCTGGAATGCATTGCCTGAGAGTGTGGTGGAGGCAGACTGAATCATGGGGATGGGCCAGAATTTTCCCGTTGCCATGCGGGAGTGGGCCCTGCAGCCCGCACGTAAAATGAAGCACAGTGACGTCAGGCGAGTGTCCCAACGTCACTGCACGCCATCGCGATATTTGGGAAAGCGGGCACTATAAGTTTGGATGCACGCCTGCCATCAATTAACGGGCCAGTTAAGGCCCTTGAGACATAAATTGATCTTGATTTTTCGCAGCCTGTGCAATCTTCAGGACGTCACACAGGCGCAACGGGCAGGCGGGTAGGAGACATTTGTATAATCCTCATCCACTGGCAGGATAAGAGGGGTGAGTGGGGTTGCGAATGTGATGTTTGAGGGATTTAAGTGTGAAAGTAACTTTTACTTGCCTGAGTGAACAGGAAGACTTCAAAACTCATTCCAGCTGCTAGGACAGGAGTAAAAGCCTTCGTCAGGACTCTACAGTAGAAATCATTTCTGGGGCCTGCAGCTTTCAGGAAGTCTTCCCTTAGCCTGGGAATGGGAGCTATGATCTCCACAGGACGCACCTTCTCTGAGGAGGAAGGGAGAGCCAGGAGTCCACATTCTGCCTCCAGGAAAGCCACCTTTGGGAGGAGAGGTGCAGGCACAAGGGGTGCAGGGCCAACAGGAAGTCCAAGGCGCAAGGGGCCATGAAGACGCCAATATCCTGCTGCCAGGATTTACAGGTGGCGAAGCAGCTACTTCAATATGTCTGAGGTCCAGTGCTGAAGGAGGCTCTGTATCTCAAGGGAGACAGTCACCTCCATCTGTCAGATGATCAGTCCTGAGATCTCCGCAAACTGTGTGGGTGGACACCCCATGCCAGTGGCTCTAATGGTCACAGCTGCCCTCAACTTCTATGCCTCCGGCTCTTTCCAGGGGTTGGTGGGTGATCTCTGTGGAGTCTCCCAATCAGCTGTCCACACTTGTGTCAAGAAGGTGACAGACGCTCAATTCAGGCATGCATTGACTTTCATCCACTACCGCTGGGACGATGCCAGTCAGACAGTGAGCCAGAGGCTTTGCAATGATTGCTGGCTTCCCCCGCATCCAGAGTGCAATCGACTGTGGCCATCAAGGCCCCAGCAGGTGAGCCCGGTGCCTTCGTCAACAGGAAGGGCTTCCACTCCATGAACGTGCAGATAGTGTGTGACCATAGGATGCTGATTCTGTAAGTCTGTGCAAGGTACCCAGGCAGCTCCCATGACGCCTGCATCCTCAGACACTCCCAGGTGCCGGGGTTCTTCAGTGCTCCAGCCCGGCTGGATGGATGGCTGCTGGGTGACAAGGGCTATCTCCTCAGAAGGTGGCTCATGACGCCTCTCTGCCATCCAAGAACAGAGGCTGAGCAGCGGTATAATAGGAGCCACGCCTCCACAAGGGCTGTGGTGGAAAGAACCATTGGTCTTCTCAAGATGCGCTTCCGATGCCTGGACCGCTCAGGGGTTGCACTCCAATACCCTCAGATTGTCTGTCGCTGATAGTGGTTGCATGCTGCGCTCTCCACAATCTGACGCTGGAAAGGGGGCGATGCAGTGGACGAGGAAAATGTGGACGCAGTTGCTCTGGATGCACACGATGAGTCCAGCAGTGAGTCTGAGGATGAGCACGTACAGGAGAACGCTGAGGGGGTAGACGCTGACCCGGGACTACTCCAGGGAGGCAGGGACACGCGGGAGGCTTTAATCCAAAGAACCTTCAGCTAGCACACCACAGATGGCCCTTCAACATACGCCAGGGCTGCAGGCTCGATACCTGAGTGCTAAATCAGCCTGGATAATAACATTAACTAAGGCCCTTGTCATAAAGCTCAATGTCAAACAACTCACTCATAACATCATGGCTTCCTGTACACATGCAGAAGTAAGGAATCACCCTGAGGCATGGCAACGTGTCAAAATTTATTGAGCAAACAAAAGTAAATTCATAAAACAATGCAAAAACATTGTTGGACATCACACCGAGTCTTCGAATAAGTACTATGGACCAACATAAAAGCATCAGTGAGAAAACCGTGGTGTGCCTAAGATGCCTTAAATATGGATGCTACGTCTAGGTGCTGTCCCCTCGCTGGCACTGGCATCTGAGACAGCCTGCTGGCTCTGCTGTCCTGTTGGCCTCGGTGACCTTTGCGGACGTCGTCTGTTCCATGGAGCCTGTGCTGGCCCCGCCTGGGAGGAAGCGGCCAGTTCCACAGTTGGCTTTTCCCCAGTTGCCACAGCATCATCGGATGCCACGATCATTGGCAGAGGGGCAGAGGAGCTGCTGCCCTCATCCGGAGTGCCCTGAGAGGAGCCCGCAGAGACGACAGACAGCTGCTGTGCCTATGTGAGGTCGCTTCTGACCTCCCTGCTCACCATGGATGGATGGGCGCCGAGCTGGGATATTTGGTGCCCAGGCCATCTCCCACACTGGCACTTACCAGCTGTGGCCAATGCTGCTGTGAGGGCTTGCTGGTCTGAGCGCATCCCCAGGAAGCCCTGATTGTTCTCCTGGAGGAGCCTCTCCATGAGAGTCGCCACTCTCTCCATGGAGGAAGCATGGCGCTCAGTCTTGAGGCTCACTGCATCAGTGATGCTCCGCGTGGACTCCTCCAGCACAGGCGCCATGCCATGCATTGCCTCATGTATCTCCGCCAGATCATCCCGCATACCCTGCTGTATTTCCAGCGTTTGCTGCCTCGTGGACACAGAGGCACATCATCAGCCACCGACCAAGCAGGTAACTGGTCCTCAGCAGTCCTCCGACTGCCAGCGCCCTGGGTACTCTCTGTCTCTGCCCGCACCTCAAGTGAGTGTGAAGTGCCCTCACCACCGTGCCCCGCGATACTAGCCGAAGATCTAATTCCCACCGAGGTGCTAGTATCTGCGCTGGTGGCTGCCTGGCTGAGATGGTGTGACGCTGGAGAGTGCATTTGTTTGGGGGCTTCAGGAGTGAGAGGTGGGCCCTCTGTCTCCTCCTCCCCGCCCTACTCTGAAAGGAAGAAAAAGGACATTTGATTAGTTACAGTGCAGACAATGTCAACTTGCATGCTACTCCCGCAGATCATTATGCGCTCATCCTTCAATAATCAATGGTCAACCCATGTTGCTTAGTTCAAACATGGAGCATTCAGTAGTGCCATGGCTTTTGGGACACACATGGTGACCTGACTGCTTGCCAAATATACCTTCCCATGGCACCCCAGCCTCATCGCCACCAGTGGAACTGGGGGAAGGGCACCTCTCAAGGTCTATGGCGTGCTGCTCGAAAGGCGTAAGAATGGCTAACTGGGCCTGCCCTCCACCAGTCTGCATTAATTCTGATGCGTTGTGCACAGACATTTTCTGAAAAGGAGAGAGGAGCATTGATTAGTCCAGCCTGCACCTGAATTCCCATCGCATCTCTGCCAACCCAGCCAGAGAGGGACATTACAGGACTCCAGGTCTTTGTCACCCTGCAGCTGCTGCACACTCACCCAAACAAGCCAGGGCTGACCCTCCCCCTTCCCCATCATTGCCCAGGTGCTGCCTCCTTCACATGCAGCACCACAGGTGCCACTTTGCTAAGCAAGGAGGCACAAGCACGTGGGACACAAACACCAAAAGATGTATAGGTGCCCAGCCAACTGGAAGCTCCCCTCCCAGCATGTTAGCACCCTGACTTCGACATGCTTCGCAGTTCCAGCACTCTGCCTAGGTGCAGACCCTTGACTTTTATCCCCATTCTATACTCTGGGTGTCAGTGTCACACATGCTGCGGATGCAGGACACATCCTAGCTCAACCCTCTCAGGTTGGGCATGGGCGATCTCTGCTGTCACACCCAGCGAGGGATCCATGCTGTGAATGATTCAATAACGTTACTGTACTCAGAGTTGGCGGGGGTGTGGGGTGGGTTTGGGAGAAAGGGTGACGGCTGCATTAAATGACTTGAGGCAACATGGTATTCGCCCTTCTTGAGTGCAGGAGGTCATTGAACCTTTTGCGGCACTGGAGCCATATGCGCCGCACCACATCAGGGGAGCTGACACTCTCGGCCACCTCCTCCCACACACATTAGGTCAGGTGGGGGGGCCTCCACCTCCTGTTCCTCGGATGAAGGACCTCCTGCCGTGCTGCCACCTCCTCCAGGAGGGCAGCTAGGCACTCATCTGAAAAACGAGGGGCACACAGCCCCGCTGGCCTACCCTCCGGCCTGGCCTGCCCTAATGGCCTACCCTCCGGACTTGCATCACCTCCATTGCCCCTCTGCAGAGCCCTTTGCCCAGCCATTGCAAGCAGCCTCTCCAAGGCTGCCAGGCCTTCCTTTGTACAGGCTGCCCGGTCGCCATTGGACCCGGCGGGCTGAGCATGCCTGCCGCCGCTGCCCGCCCACTCCTGCTATGCATGGGAGTCGTGAAGGATGCTGGGCAGGCCTTAATTGGCGCACCCGCGTTAAATGGCGGCGCAGACCTGATGGCGGGTGGCGGTCGGGTCCACGCCCAGTCACACTCAGCCTGCCTGACATGGGGAAAATTCTCCCCATGGCTTTCAAAAGGGAGTTGGATCATTACCTGAAATGGAAAGGTTTGCAGAGCTACGGGGAAAAGGTGGGGTGGAGGACTAGGTGAATTGCTTTTGTAGAGGGCCAGCATGGACACAGTGGGCTGAATGGCCTCCTTCCCTGCTGTATCCATTCTATGACTCTACAAGTGCAGGATTGGAAAATTGCAAAGTTGAGTAAGATAAAAAAGGGATCAGATCCAAATTAATTGATTAGAAAACTCAGTAAGCAGGTCAATAATCAGCACTGTGAAATCTTCAAATATGAAATTCATAATTTAGAATTGATATATTCTTGTAATGTGAAAAAGGGATACATCAAAGTAAAGTGTTCCATGGATAAATAGAAACGTAGAAAATTTACAGCACAGAGGAGGCCATTCAGCCCATCATGTCTATGCCACCAAGAAAAGGTAACGGTTATCCAGCCTAATCTCACTTTCAAGCTCTTGGTCCATAGCCCTATAGGTTACAGCACTTCAAGTGCAGATCCAAATGGTTTTTAAATGTGATGTGGTTTTCTGCCTCTAACACTCTTTCAGGCAGGGAGTTACTGATCCTCATCACCATCTGGGTGAAAAATGTCTCTGCAACTCCCGTCTAATCCTTCTGCTAATTACTTGAAATTTATACCCCTGGTTATTGACCTCTCTGCTAAGGGAAATAGGTTCTACCTATCCATTCTATTGAGGCCCCTCATAATTTTATACAACCCAATTAAATCTCCCCTCAGCCTCCTCTGTTCCAGAGAAAACAACCCCAGAATCTTTCCTCCTCACTAAGATTCTCCATTTCTGGTAACAACCATGCAAATTTCCTCTGTACCCTATCTCATGCAAGCATCACCTTCCTGTAATGCAGAGATAAGACTGTACTCAGTACTCTAGCTTTGCCCGAACAACTGTTTTACCATATGCTCTGTGCTCTTATATTCTATGCCTTGGCTAATAAAGGAAAGTATTCAGAATACTTCTTAACCACCTTATCAACCTGTTCTGCTACCTTTAGGGATCTGTGGACATGCACTCCAAGGTCTCTCTGTTCCTTTAATTTCACAATAACCTACCACTTATGGTGTATTGTTATGACTGAAACTGAACTAACTTAAAAAGGAGGCATATGCTAAAAGTAGGACTACCAACACTAAAGATAATCATTAGGAATATAGACGGTGTTGTGAGAGGGTGAAAAGGGAAGCTAAGGGGCTCAAACGGATATGAGTAAAGATTAGCAGATAAGCAGAAATGCATAGGCTACAACGTAAAAACAAGTCTTTATGCTCAACCGGTCAATTTACCTCCAGCGAACAAATAGCTCTAACCAGTTTGACTATCCTTGTTCTTATATCACCTCAACCCATTTTTCTTTATCCACTATTAGATCTAATATTGAGCGCTGACAGTTTCTGCCTCAATAACAAACTCTGGATTCCACAAACTCAAAACACTATGCAGATGTGTTTCACTTGCTCTCTATTCTGAATCTCTTACATTTACTCTTGTAGCTATTTCTCCCCACTTTGTTCTTGAGCCCTCAACTAGTGAAAACAGTCTCCATCTATATATCTTATCCTATTCTTTCACAATTTTAAATATAGTGCAGGTATTGCCTTATAATTTATTCTTTCTCTAACAAAAAAGACACACGGCTTGATTTTCAATCCAGGATTGAAAGCCCAGCACCTGGGTCATTACTGGGTTCCGATCCTGTGCTGTGTTTGTATCGCTGATGTGAAACTACCTTTACATGCAAATACCCTAATTGGGCTAGCAGCAAGATCGGTACTCAGTTAGTGACCCCTCATAATAAGGAGGAAAGACTCTGGGGTTGTTTTCTCTGGATCAGAGGAGGCTGAGGTGAGATTTAATTGGGGTGTATAAAATTATGAGTGCCAGGAGGCAGGAACTGACTTTGGAGTACAATCCTCAAAGGCAGACAACAGCCATGACCGAGCTTGCTGCTGCCTTAAAGAATAGAGGAGGCAGGAAATCAGAGGCCCAGCAGCCTCACAACACCAACAAGTGGCCAAATGGTCAACGAAAAGGGAGTAGAGCCACTGTTCAAGAATGGGCCTTTTTTCCAAAGAATTTTGTTCAGCAGAAACATGACTTAAGGGCTCCTCACGTTGCATCTAGCAGCTGTGCACTAATGTGCACCGGGCTGTTCAGCTTAGCTGATATGCAATTTGAAAATTGCCTACTTGCTCTCCCCAGCCCGAGCTCAAAGAGCTTAATAGGTCGTTAATTGGAGGAAAATGGTTCCCCTCACCCTCACTTTGAAAATTGTGGTTGGGACACTGACATGCCACCTGAGAGCACTATTTTCAAAGCGTGCCCACACCGGGCCTCACTCTCATGGGCGATTGAAGATCAAGTCCTCCATTTTTCATATATTTCTTCATATTAATATTTTTTCATACCAAACAGTATTCCAGTAATGTAAGAGCAATTAGTTATGGATTTTATCAGCATTTACAAAGTAAAAGGTTAGTTAAAGAGAGGATTGGACCATTCAAGGATGAACCCTAATTAAATAAGGGTAATAATTATACTCAAAAATAGGCCCTATGTTGGTGGAAGAACAGATGGAATTGGAGATACAAATTCACAGAGCTTTATAGATAGCACCTCAGGTTAGGAAGCCTCTAATGAAAGCTTATTAAATTCTAGGTATTATCACAAGATTTACATTATAAAAGTTGAGATATATTGATGAGTCTGTAGAAAACATTAATAAGACCTCAGTTAGAGTATCATGCTTTCTATTGGGCTTCATGCTATAGGAAAGATATTGAAACATTAAAGAGAAAAATAACAGAAATTCACTAGGCTGTTGCCTGGTATGCAGAATACAAAGTAAAGTTTGAAAATTGCGTATTTTCTGTTGCAAACATGTAGCTTACGGGATAACAAGGCATAAATGTTTTAAAGTGTGAAAGGATGGTTAGAATAGGCAGAAGCAGATTTATTAGTAGTTAGTTGAATCTTATAGAATAAGGGGCAATAGATACAAGATTAAATGCAAGAGATTTAAAACAGCAAGCAAGAGAAACTTCTTTACCCTGAGAGTTAGCGTCTTTGCAATTCAATTCTACGATTTGTAGTTGAGGCAGAAGCTTCCAACATTCAAAATCTGATTGGGCAGGCAAATAATGGAAACAGAGACAAAGAAATATGGGAACAGTGTGGGTAAATGTGATTAGGATTACTCCCTTATGTGTATGGAAAACACTGACATGGTCTTGGGACAAATGATCTGTTCCTGTGCCGTAACCTTTAATGTATTTCTAAGGTGTGATCACATTAATTAATAATGATTTTAAATGTGTTCTGCAATGACTAATTTATGTTGGACAGGAACATTTAAAGGAAGGCAATAATTTCCATTGTTGCAACTATTTTCAAAGAGACCACATCATACAGTTCAAAGGACATTATTTCAGCAAAATTTGTTAGCAAACCATTTCTAATTATAGTTACAAACACAACACAATAACACAAATCATGTTATAATGTGTTATTGTGCCCACTGTATCTGATGACATTGTGAAATGCTCATTTTGGTTCTCTTCTTTCCTTAATAATAAGCATTTCATAAAGATAGCATTGATTTAAAGACTTTTGCACTTGATATAAACAAAAACTTACAATTATATTTTTAAACATAACTCCTGCCACCAGTTGTAGTTTATGTCTGCCTGACATCACAATAGGATTATTATATCACCTCAATCAAACTAAACTGCACTTAATAACAAATTGAGGATTATCCTCCAACAAGCCAGAAATTGCATTGTTCATTTGAGGTATGATATTTCATTATTTTATACAGTAAAGATCAATTTATAAGTAATGCAAATCATGTTAAGGCTCAATATTGAGTGTACCAGATTTAATTGACTTCATGGTCAGAATACATCTTTGGACTTGGCAACTGTTCTTGAATATATCATTTGGCTATTGGATGGAAATGAGTGAACTCTTGTGGATCATTGTGTCTTGCATTTTTTGTTTTCTAACTTAATTTTGATATTTTAGTAATTCAGTGCACTATATTGTAGATACAAAGTAGTAAACGTAATGTAAGGACTCTGAAAGGAAAACAAACTTAAGAAAAGAGGACTTCTGTGGTGAAACTTCACTCGATTGACAAATGCCAGGTGTGACTTGTTTAGTACTCACTTTCTGCTTCTATTCTCTGCTCCCACTTCTCCCCATGTTATTCCTGTGAATTTGTCATAGTTAACTAGTAACACATCATTATAAAAGAAATATGTTTTTTTCCACATCAAATTCCTCAAACCCACCATTGAATGGCGGTTTTCCTCAAGATATTATGAAGCACAGATGAATTGACAGTTGATGAGTTTAGCCAAAGCATGCATCTCACTAATTGCACTAACATTAAATTCCAGGGTTTATTAGTTTGGGAGGAAAGACTTATGTGACCTATGAAGTGTGTTTTGAAGTTTCTGTAGAATCAGCCTTTCTGGGTGGAGGCTGCTCCAGAGGATCCTGTGGAAAAACCTTTAAAAAGCACAAGAGAACCTTATCCTAGAACAACATAGGAGAGACTTGCTGGAATTAGCGCCGATTATTCCTTTACCTGCTGAATAATTGAAAAGAATGTACCTGGGATAAATCAGCTGGATACCACACAACAAAAGCTTTGATATTTAGAAATGTAAAAACATAGTTAATAATTATGATAGATACAGAAGCTGTGTTTCATATATCATATCTTCGTTAAAAACATATTTTCTAATTTCCTACCTAGTCTGTTAATGCGAAAATAGAAGATATGGAATGTAGCAGGCCCCAATTTGCAAATATGTGTCCCCCTGGGTGAGTGTTTCATGTTATTTTGATAGATTTCCAGATTTCTGAAAAAATAACTGCATTGTCCAAAGTATGCAAAAATACGTTTGGCTACATTTGACTTTCGAAAATGACAGGAGGAGGAACAGGTGTTAGATCAGTCCAAACCCCTTTCACTTCAAGAACTTGGATTGATGGTATGAAAGCCTCTACAATGCATATTTTAGATACATTTAGGTAACCTTGAATCAGTTCTTAAAAAGTATGGATCCATAACATAATTTAATCATCTCATCCAGCGAGGCCCAATATGGCTAGCATGGAAATGGAAAATTGGTGCAGTAGATTTCACTGAGGGTTTGGGTTGGAGGCATATTTGGCAGGACCGTGGTGGAAACAAAGGACAAAATTGGTCAGCAAGTTCTACTCTATGCTCATGTCCCAAACTCAATTTCCCTCCAGCTACCAAGCACCCACCTCTCTGTCTGCCAGATGTAAATGTTAATAGGGAGATAGGGCCCAGCTAGCTGCTCAATTTTCCTGCCTACCAGTGCTGTCTCTGACAATCTCAATGACTAGAAGGAGAAAGTGGTAATTGTCCCTGTGTGAGTAGTGGAAACCTCCAAAGTTACAGCCAAGAGGACGAGGGCCTATTTGTAGCTTCTCTGCCTCTAAAAACCTACCTTTTTGGGCCTGAGCTTCATTCTTTCATCCCCTTTAAATCTCCAGCCACCTCTTTGGTGGTACAGGGGCAGGCTTGCATAGTATTTGGGCCAAGATTACAGCACCATCACAGTGGTGGACAGAAGCCTTATCCTGCAGAGACCTCACCAAGTAGAGGAGAATCAACCCTTTGTTGTAGCACAGTGAATGGTTTTCCTCAGGATCTAGCCATGTGATAAGTAATATGGGAGTGTTTGATAATGAAGCTGCAAAATGTTCTGTTCTCCAGCACCAACTGATGAGCACAACATTCGTACAGAAAAAGATAGCCTGATCAATGGACTGTCTGTTTTTGTGCAGTGATCTGTTGGCTCTTCTGCATGACAAAGTGGTACAGAACTCCATCACAATGCTTGCACAAAATATGTTGCCACAGATATTCACACATCAGCACTTTTGCAACAAATAAAGTAAATTAGACCTTTTCATACCCCAATCCTCCAGTGGTGATTTTTTTTTATTCGTTCATGGGATGGGGCCAACATTTATTGCTCATTCCTAATTGCCCTTGAGAATTGAATGGCTTGCTGTGGGTCTGGAGACCAGGTTTCCTTCCCTAAATGACATTAGTGAACCAGATGGGTTTTTACACCAATCAATAGGGGTTTCATGGTTATCATTAGAATTTTTTTTAGTGACTTCAAATTGCACCATCTGCCCTGGTGGTATTTGAACCCAGGTCCCCAAAGCATTACTCTGGGTCATTGGATTATTAGTCCAGTTACACCACCACCTCCCCGAGGCTTACAAATAAAGTGATTGGAATACACTACAATGAGGATCATAGGGAATCAGAAACCAATAAAGGGAATTAGTTATAGGGAGACAACCACTAACATCCATTTTTTTCTCCATGGACCTGACTTTTTAAAAACAAATCATGTATGTAAAATCATATTAAGCAGGACCAGATTCTACAGGTTTACGTGAAAAGATGAATGAATTGATCTCCAGGTTATTTTTAAAGTCTACTTTAGATTGTATTAAGAAATATTCCCCAGTGCTTTGAATTCCATTAAATTAATATTAAAGCACTTATCATTTGAAATGATGCAAAAGATACATAAAGAAACATGTATTTGAAAGGTGATACAGTTTTAAAAGGAAAACCTGCACTGTACAGAATGAGAGATGCTAAGAAACGGCAAAATGTAGTGCAACAAAAACTGACTGTTTAATAAACATTACAGTAAACAATATGTGAGAACTGCAGAAGAATCACATCGTGCTCAAGCGTATATGAATACTCAGTCCAATTTATGCTGTATCCCAACATCAATTGGACCACAAAAGCTGGTTCCATTGGATGTGTATGGGAGACCAAATATCGATCGTTGGAGGACAACTTACCATGATGCCTACAACACATACCATGATCCAAGGGATGTAAGCTGAAATGTTCTTTTTATGGAAATAAGTGAAACGTAATACATTGAAAGTCGAAGATGTGTGATCAGCTACATATTTTTCTTAAGGGTGGGTGAGTAAAGGAGCATTTTGGCTTCTCCTTTTCTTACCTCTGTCAGACTGTGTACTTGACAAATCTTGGCAATATAGGAATATAGGAACAAGAGTAGGCCATTTACTTCCTCAAGCTTATTCCACCATTCAATTAGATCATGGCCACTCTGACCTGACTCCATGGGTAGAATTTTTCCGTCGGCATTAGGTGGGTGGGGGGGGGGCCTGCTTGCCAATGCATAAAATGACACGGGGTGAACTCCCAATGTCACCCTGCGTCATTTACATTTTCAGGTCGGCGGGCGCACAGCCGAGTCGGCTGCGCACCCACCGACCTGTCAACGGCCAATTAAGGCCATTAAGAAACCAATTTAGCTCATTAATGGGCCTTCCCGTCCAGTCTTAAGGTTGGCGGACAGGCCGGGAGCCCAGGCGGGCTTGTGAAAAAACATTAAACCTCATCCACTGGCGGGATGAGGCTTCATGAGGGTTTTTAAATTTTAATGAAAGGTTGCAATAAAAGTTATGGACATGTCCCAACTCGTGTGACAGTGTCACATGAGGGTACATGATAGGGAAAGTTTTAAACTCCTTTATTAAAAGTTTCCTGAGGCAGCACTTAGCCTCAGGGAGATCTGTGCGCTCTTTCGCGTGCATGCGCGATAATGTGCACTCCTGGCTGAGGGAATCTCCCCCCGTCCGCACAGGGAGTGCACAGCGCTTCCTGGCGGACGTCACGCTGGGCAGGCCTTAAAATGGCTGGGGGCACCGATCGGGAGCCCGCCCGCTCACACCCGCTCCCGTTGTGGGGGAGATTTTTCCCCGTACATCAACCTCATATCCCTTAATACCTTGCATTTACAAAAAGTTTATATGTTGCAGATTTAAAATTAACAATTGATCTTGCATCAATTGCCGTATGTAGAAGAAAGTTCCAAACTTCTATCATCCTTTGAATGTAGAAATGTTTCCTAATTTCACTCCTGAAATGCCTGGTAAAAGTTTTCAGCCTCTGCCTCTTAGTCCTAGGTTTCACAACCAGTTAAATGCTTTGTCTCTATTTACTTCTTCTATTACCTTTAATATCTTGAAAACCTAGAGATCAAAACACCCTTAACCTTCTAAATTCCGGAAAATAGAACATTAGTTTGTGTAATCTCTCCTTGTATTTTCACCTTGGAGTCCAGGTATCATCTGGTAAATCTGCACTGCACTCTCTCCAAGGCCAATATATCATTCTAAAGGTATGGTGCCTAGACTGCACAGTATTCCAGGAGTGGTCCAACTAGGGCTTTACATAGCTGCAATATAACTTCTACTCGCTTGTATTCTAGTCCTCTAGATATAAGGGCTAGTGTTCCATTAGGCTGCTTGATTATTTTCTGTACCTATCTATAATATTTTAATGATATATGCACATGAACTTTCCTAAGTTTCAAGAAAGAAAAACACAAGGACACAAGGAATAGGAGCGGGAATAGATCATATAGCATATCAAGCCTGCTTCTCCATTCAATACAATCATGGTTGACCTTGGGCTTCAACTCAATTTCGCCCACTCCTCATATCTCTTAATTCCCTGAGAGATCAAAAGATCTGTCTATCCCAGTCTTAAATGTATTCAATGATGGAGGATCCACAACCCTCTGGGGTACAAAATTCCAAAGATTCACAACCCTTTGAGTGAAGTAATTCCTCCTTATCTCAGTTTTAAATGATCAGCCTAATTCCCTGACCAATGGAAACAATCTCTCAGTCTCTTCTCTATCAAGCCCCTTCAGAACATTGTATGTTTCACTGAGATCACCTCACATTCTTCAAAATTCCAGAGAAGTTAGGCCCAATTTACTCAGCCTCTCAATCTTGGGCAATCCCATTATCCCAGGGACCAGTTTAGTGAACCTTCACTGTACCAGCTCCAATGCAAGTATATCCTTCCTGAAATGTGGAGACCAAAACTGCAGTATTCCAGATGTGGTCTCACCAAAGTCCTGTACAATTGTAGCAGGACTTCTTACACCTGTACTCCAATCCCCTTGCAATAGAAGCCAACATGCCATCTGCCTTTCTAATTGCTTGCATGTACTTTCATGTTAACTTTCTGCATTCCTTGTATCATCACACCCAAGTCTCTTTGAACATCAACATTGACAAATTTCACACCTTTAAAAAAATAATTTGCTTTTCCATTCTTATGACCAAAGTGAATACCTTCACACTTGCCCACATCGTACTCCATCTGCCATCTTGTTGCCCACTCACTTAACCTTTCTATATTTCTTTGCAGCCTCTCTGTGTCCTCCCCACACCTTATGTTTCCACCTAGCTTGTTATCAGCAGCAAACTTAGATATATTACTTTCTGTCTCTTCATTTAAGTCATTAATATAGATTGTAAATAGCTGAGGCCACAGCACTGATCCTTGTGGCCCTCCAATAGTCATAACCTGCCAGTTTGAAAATGCCCCATTTATGCCTACTCTTTGCCGCCTGTCTGTTAACCAATCCTCTATCCATGCTGATATATTACCCTCAACTCCATGAACCCTTATCTTGCCTATTAACCAACCATTGATAAGGTGAGGCACCTTACCAATGCCTTTTGGAAATCCAGGTATACTATATCTACTGATTTCCCTTTATCTACCCTACTAGTTACATCCTCAAAAACCTCTAATAAATTTGTAAAACAGGATTTTCCTTTTTTAAAACTATATTGGCTGGTTCTAATCATACTATACTTTTCTAAGTGCATTGTTAAGATTTCCTTAATAATAAACTCCAGCTTTTCCCCAACAACTGATGTTAGGCTAACTGGCCTGCTGTTCCCGGTTTCCTCTCTCCCTCCTTCCTTGAAAAACAGTGTTACATTTTCCAACTTCCAATCTGATGGGATCATTCCCGAATCTTAGGAATTTGGAAAAGCATAGCTAGTGCATCCATTATCTCTGCAGCCCTATTACCAACTTATCCCTCTCTCAAGATCAGAATGCCTCTAGAATCCAACACAGTTACTGTGAACAAGTCCTTGCTATCACCACAAGCATTGAGGCTGGTTTTCATCACAAGCGCAAGACTGGAGCCACTTTCATAGATCTTTTCTTAGCCTATGATATTGTGTGGAAACATGGACCGATGCTCAAACTGTCCCTGATGCTGCCAGGTGCCAAACTACTCTGGCTGCTGTGGACATCTCTGAGAAACAGAAGGATGAAGGTCTACCTATGAGGCAGCACTCCAAGAACACTCAACAACGGAGTCCCACAGCATCGTGTCCTGGCACTGATACTCTTTAACATCTACATAAGCAACCAGATCATCACGAAAGTTCATTTACACCAACGATATTGCCTTGACAACTCAGGCAAAGGATTTTCCAGGATACGGAAACCACACTAAACTCTGAGCTGTCAAAAATGGCTGAATAATTCTATAAATGGAGACTGCAACCAAGCCCAGCCAAGTCCACTGTCTCTGCATTTCACCCTGAAAATCGCAAGGCACAAAACACCCTAAATGTCATCCCTGGAGAAAAAATGCTGCATGTCCTAGCTCCCACTTATCTTGGAGTGACCCTTGACTGCTCCTTGACTTACCATCACCACCTCTGAAAGACTGCTGAAAAGACCAAGACACATGTGAACATCATCCACAAGCTCGCCGGCACAATCTGGGGTGCAAAATCCACCAGTCCTTCGTATTTCTGCCATAACTCTGAGATCTTCTCAACAGCAGAGTACTGTGCACCTTTATGGGCCTCAAGTTATCACACCAAACACGTTGGGCAGAATCGTCCCAGATTTGCACTAAGTGTGGTAGCGGGTGGGTAAAACGACGTTTTACCTGCCGGTCACAATGGTGGGTTTTCATACTGTATCGTTCCAAACCCGTCGCATTACTTATGCACTCCCCGGAAACATGCTGTTTCCATGGCGGACGGGCTCTCATTCTCCGGCCATCCAATCATCTTGCCACTTCATCACGCCGGGCACCATATTGAAAGTCCAGCCAAGCGCACACATCTCAGTGCTTCCAGCCCACTAATACTGTAGGGAAGATGTCTACGAAAGGCAACAAGACTGCAGCCCCCAGGTTTAGCGACATGCCGTGGAGGCCTGCCATGATGTCCTGTAACCTGCTCTGGCTGCAGAATGGGGAGTGGCGTGACCAACCAGACTTGAGAGACACTGGCATCTGTGGTTAGTGCCAACGCCTTTCAAAAGAGGACAGCGACCCAGTGTCACAAGGGGATGAATGATCTCCTCCATTCCGCCAGGGTAAGTCACTCTTCTCACACTCTCAACTCACAAACTTACAAACCCATCACACATCCACAGGGATCTCACTCACTGCCAGTTCAAGGGACAACACCATTCACTCTCTCACACACACCCTCATTGTTCTCATCCCGTCCAAGGGACCACTCACCACCCACATGTGCCTGACATACTTATCACCTGGCCTGGCAGGCGTCCTGCTTACACTTTCTCCATCTCTATTCATGCAGGACAAGCTGGCACACAGCAGACGACAAATTGCATGACACCCTTGGTGGACTGTATTGCAGGGCTCCACCAGACTGGTCCAGGCACCGGAACCTCAACTTCAGCATCCCGATGATCTGCTTCACCAAGTTGCGAGTTGCAGCATGAACCTTGTTATACCTTCACTCCGCTGCAGATTGAGGTCGCCGCACAGGTGTCATCAGCCACGGCCTATGCCCTTGGGCCCGAGGAGCCATCCCTGCAGCTTCTGTGGACCCTGGAATACATCAGGGATCTGTGACTGACTAAGAATGTAGGAGTCATGCACACTCCCTGGAAACCGTGCGCAGACCTGCAGGATGCATTTGCACCCAGCTGAATATTCAGCGAATGGAATCCCTTGCAGTTGATGTAGCTGACCGTGTGTTGTGATGGAGATTTGAGTGCCACGTGAGAGGAGTTGATCGCACCCTGCGTCTGTGTGAAACCCCAGAACTGGGTGTATCCAATCGCTCTTGCATCCCGGCTGTCCTGGTCCTGGGCGAAATGCACAAAGTTTTGTGGCCTCACGAAGATGGCATCCATGACCTCATGGATGTATTTGTGGGTGGCGGATTGTGATATCCCACAGAGGTCACCTGTGGAACCCTGAAAGGAGCCACTGGCATAGAAATTGAGCACCGTGGTCACTTTTGTGGCCTCCATGACCCGTGGCGTCAAATTCTGCAGCAGTTGGCAGATGTGACCGACTAGTTCCCTAGACTTGCGCAGTCTTCGGTGACACTGGTTCTCGTCATCTGCAAGAGTGAAAGGCGGTGTCTGTAGACCCTGGGTGCCGATAAACACTGACCAGCAACGGCTCGCTATGGATCTTCAGCAGTGTGTGCGGGAGACCCAGCTGCCCCTTCTTCTTGAGGGTGCTGTTCCTCCCTCTGTGCAGCAAGGCGACTTAGTTGCTCTCTCCTCCATTGTCTTCGCTCTCTGTACACCACAAGGAATATAGCTAGGTCACCAAGCTTCATAATCCTGATGTACTCCTCCTGCAGGGTGAAATAGAGAGACATGTGGGTTAGCACAGATGTACTAAGAACCCGTCCTGGTTAAGCGTGAAGGGCTCTTAATGTATCCCAGGGGGTTCTGGCCAGAGATTAGTGCGCTGCATGGCTGCCTGAAACCTCACCCACCTCCACCCCACTCTACCTGACCAATCGACAGCCTCCCCACTGGACTGCATGCTGTGCTCTCAGCTCAGGCACAGGCATTTTCCTTACCTGTGCTGCAAGGCTGCACTGTTAGCTTGAACCATGGGATAGACTAGTCCAAACCGGGATAGTGACATTGCAAGGGGCTGTGAGCATTTCCACCAGTGACTGCTCCATGGCCAGCTTTAGCAAGGAGATTGTACAATGTGCGCAGTCATCCAACTGTTCTGCAGTCCACTAAAACACTTGTTACATTGCAGATTTTGCTGAGGGGTGAAAAGCTCTGGAGCACTTGGTGGCACTTTGTTGTCTCTGTGTTGCTTGAGTAGGCGGATAAGCTAGAAGCCTAATGCCAATCATATCAATCGCTGTGCCTGAACTGTCTCTGTTGCAGAGGAATGGTCACTTTATATAAGGTGTCCTATTGCGTGGCCGCTTCCCCCTCCCACCCTACCCCCCATTCTGAATGCTTGTGTGTTACATTCAACCACAGGGCAGCCCTAGCCACCCCCCCCACCAAGTCACCTCAACCTCTGGGCTGCCCTTGCCCGCCACCCCCCAATGCACCTCAAGCTTGAAGTCCAACAGGCAACCCTGTTGAGCGCTGTGCAATGTTACAGTGTACTCACCTCTGAGTTCTCCTCAAAGTGCAGCCCACCAAGTGCATGTCTTTTGTGTGCTGTTGTGAAACACGCTAGCGTGCTTTCCCACCGACGTAGGTGGATGATCCAGCAAGAGGGGACGATTCCGGTGGGCAGGCCTAATAATGATATACAGATGTATTACAATGAGGTTCCTGATGTCCGATGGTGGGCTGAGCGGACGATCACAAACTGTTTTCACACCGTCGTGAAACCGATTGTGGCATATTGTCTGCTCACGCCACCGAACACGCCCGATGCCGGCAGGCACGGGAAATCCCGGCCACTGACACAAAACGGCACAGACATGATAGGCCGAATGGGCACTTTCCATTCTATAAAGCTCGATGACTAACTTCACTCAGTAATGAGGGTAATCTATGGAACGTAGTGATCAACTCCAGTTCAGTGGTTACCAATCCTCTCAAATATCGCCCCTCCCTCCATTTGACAGGACGCAGCAATACGCAGAGAAATAACTCATATCAGCAGCAACTTGGAATTCCCCATCCATAAAGACACCCTAACTCAGGGCGACTCGACAAAACTCCTCTGGACACGAATCGGAACATCTCTAACTCCATGACACTGATGAAACCTGGAGGAAGGCTTGGGCAGAAAACACCATCCCAAATAAAGACCCAACATCTCAACAACCAGGCTTCAATTTCCCCTGGAGCACGTGGACAACCTTGGATAGAATGTGAACTGGACATGGACAATGTGGCCACCTGATGTACAAGTGGCACCTTAGAATTTTGCTTGGATGCGATTGTGGAAACTCAGACCAACCCTTGAAGCACATAACATCTTGTGCCGGACTCAGGTTTGAGGGTGACATCCTGGAGCTACATTTGCTCTCCAGCAGGGCATTGGACTGGTTAAGGAACTTGTCATTAAAACTGTGATGACAGGCATACGAAAGAAGAAGAAAGAAGATTGCAGTTGCTTTGTGCATTCAGATAAAGAACCTTTAATTTCATTTTATTACTTTTCATAATAACATAAGAAATAGGAACAGGAATAGACCATTTGGCCCCTTAAGCCTGCTCTGCTTTTCAATAAGACCATGGCTGCTCTTCTTGTGTTTTGGTTTCCACGTTCCCATCTAACCTCGATAACCTTTGATTCCCTTGCCTAACAAGAATCTATTTACCTCTGCCTTAAAAATGTTCAATGATCCGCCTCCACCACCTTTTGAGACAGAGAATTCCAAAGTCGCACAACCCTCTGAGAGAAAAAAATTCTCCTCAACTCTGTCCTAAAAGGGCATCCCCTAATTTTAAAACAGTGCCCCCTAGTTCTGGACTCACCCACAAGAGGAAACATCCTTTTGACGTCCATCTTGTCAGGACCTTGTATACTTCAATCGAATCACCCCTCGCTCTTCTAAACTCCAGTGGAAACAAGCCTAGTCTGTCCAACCTTTCCTCATAAGTCAACCCACTCATTCCAGGTATCAATCTAGTAGACTTCCTTTGAACTGCCTCCAATGCATTTGCATCATTCCTTAAATTAGGAGACCAAAACTGCACACAGTATTTGAGGTGCAGTCTCACCAATGACCTGCATAACTGAAGCATAACATCCTTATTTTTAAGTTCAGTCGCTCTCGTAAT
The DNA here is from genome assembly GCF_964194155.1 of Cetorhinus maximus. Taxonomy (NCBI): domain Eukaryota; kingdom Metazoa; phylum Chordata; class Chondrichthyes; order Lamniformes; family Cetorhinidae; genus Cetorhinus; species Cetorhinus maximus. Next base: position 42,178,334 of record NC_135896.1, on the reverse strand, counting down.
AAAGGATAGCATTCCATTAGCCTCCTTAATTACTTGCTGTACCTGTATACTAACTTTTTGTGACATGTACTAGAACACTTAGATCCCTCTGCACCTCAGAATTATGCAGCCAATCACCATTTACAACCTGCCAAAGTGAACAATTTCACATTTTCCCACATTAAACTCCATTTGCCAGATCTTTGCCCACTCACTCAACCTATCTATATCCATCTGCAACCTCCTCATGTCCTCTTCACAACATACTTTCCTACCTATCTTTGTGTCGTCTGCAAATTTAGTTACCATGTCTTCACTCTCCTCATCTAAGTCGTTGATGTAAATCGAAAAAGTTGAGGCCCCTGTACAGACCCCTGTGGGACTCCGCTCATCACATCCTGCCAAGCAGAAAAAGCATTTATGCATACTCTCTGCTTTCTGCCAGCCAGCCAATCTTCTATCCATGCTAATATGTTATCCCCTACACCATGCGCTTTTATTTTCTGTAATAATCTTTGATGCGGCACCTTATCAAATGCCTTCTGGAAATCCAAATACAGTAAGTCTATAGGCTCCCCTTTATCCACTGCGCATGTTACTCCTTCAAAAAACTCCAATAAATTGGTCAAACATGATTTTCCTTTCACAAAACCATGCTGACTCTTCCCTATTGTCTTGAGCTCTTCTAAGTGCCCAGCTATAACCTCCTTAATGATCGATTCTAATAACTTCCCCATGACAGACGTCAAGCTAACTGGCCTATAGTTTCCTGTTTTCTGCCTCCCTCCCTTCTTGAATAGAGGGGATATAGTTGCTACTTTCCAGTCTGATGGAACCTTTCTAGAATCTGGCTAATTTTGGAAAATTAACACCAGCGCATTGACTACCTCATTAGACACCTCTTTTAAGATCCTAGGATGTAGTCCGTCAGGACCCAGAGACTTGCCACCCCGCAGCTCCAATAATTAGCTCAGTACCGTTTCCCTAGTGATTTCAATTTCACCAAGTTCCTTTCTCCCGTTCACCTCCTGATATTGCAGCTATTACTGGAATGTTTTTGTATCCTCTATAGTGAACACAGAAGCAAAATATTTGTTCATCTCTTCCGTTATTTCCTTATTATCTACTATTAACTCCCCACTGTGACTCTCTAGAGGTCTCTAGAGGACTGACACTCACTTTACTTACTCCTCTCCATTTTAAATACCAGTAGAAACTCTTGCTATCTGTTTTTACATTTCTAGCTAGCTTCCTCTCATACTCTAATTTCTTTCTCCTGATTAACCTTTTAGTCATTCTCTACCATTCTTTATATTCTGTCCAATCATCTGTCCTGCCACTCATCTTTGTGGAATTGTATGTTTTTTCCTTTCCTTAACATCTTTAGTTAACCACAGATGGTGGGTCCTCCGCTTCGAATTCTTCTTTATAGTAGGAATGTACTTATTCTGAATACTCTGAAATATCCCCTTAAATGTCTGCCACTGTTTCTCTATTGATCTACCCTCCAGCCTAGTTTCCCAGTTCTTCTAGTTTCTGGCAATTCGTTGCATTGACCTTATTCGCTGATGCACAATTAATGTTAAAGTCTCTGTCCCTTCCTATGCTTGTCTTTACCCGCCCTCCCTCTAATATTAGTTTAAAGCCCTGTACACAGCCCTAGTTAAATGATTGGCCAGGCTGCTGGTCCCCCCACTTGAATGGCATCGTGCACCTTGGTGCCATGGTCAGTTCGCTCATACACCTGCAGTCCTTTGTCTCATCCAAAGAAATAGCAACATGTCGTACCTGTTGGATGAAGTCAGGGGCTAAGGCTCCTCCATTGCTACATGCTGGTTCCCCATACTTGCCTAACTCACGGTCACACCTCCTGCCCCTGACCTTTGACCAACTCTAAAGTTCTGTCAAGCCTAAGGGTTGTGACTCTCCCCCTCCCTGATATCCCCGATGTCTGCAACTTGGACTCTAGCTCAGCAACTCTGAGCTGAAGTTGTGCAAGCTGCAGACATTTACTGCAGACATGGTTGTCTGGGATTGCAGTGCATTCCACAGATTCCCACATGCTCCAGTCACAGCACACCACCATCCCCACCATGTCTGCCTAACCTTTTTTTGTTTGATTAGTCAATTAGTTATTAATTTACACAGCTTAAGTAATAGTAAATTACACTTATCTAGTGTGGGGACAAAGGAAGAAGACTCACCAGCTACTGGAGGATGAAAAAAGGTACAAAAAGGAGCACCTCTTACCCACTCTGCACCGAATTCCCGATTTCTCAGTCGGTCTACGTCACACCCAGGCGCAGTCTCCTCTCCATGCATCCCCTTGCTCAGTGCAATTTGCAGACCTGTCTGCTTTTATAGAGTACATATGGCTCACTCCCAAGCTGCAACACTAGCTCAAGTTCCCGCTACAATAATTAAAAGCTATACAAGGCAACCACATTCAACTAATTGACAGATATCTGCCACAGTCAGGCAGCTCCTGTTTAACAAGGCTGCACAACTAGCTTGAAGTTTGAAAGTTCTGCGTCAGAGTCTGACTCTTAATCTAAATTTAAACTTGAGATAAACTCACCAGAAATTCCCACGTGAGCCAAATTCCCAACTTCACACTTGGTCTATGTCTCACTTAGGTGTAGTCTATTCTCTGTACACCCACTTACTCTCTTTGGATCTCCACTATTTCTAGCTCTTCATCATATAGAATGCACTCTATCCATTTTAGGTCCAAAGTGGATGACCCCAAATCTACTTACATTGAAATGCATTTGTCATAATTTTGCCCATGTAATCTATCAATATCTCTTTGTAACTTCATGTGTCCATCTATATTGCCTACATTGCCATCTATTTTTATGTCACTGGCAAATTTGAGTATGTGGCTTTCTATCCCACCACCTAAGTTATTAATAAAAACGGTGAACCTTTGAGGCCCAACACAGATCCTTGCGGAACACCACTCATCACATCCTGCCCATTAAAGTACCTGCTCAATATCCCTACTCTCCTGTCTTCAGCTGGTCACCCAATTTCCTAACTAGGTCAATAATTTGCCTTCAATTCCTTGAGCTTCAAATTTAGTTAAAAGTGTCTTATGAGGAACTTTATCAAACTGTTCAGACTGTTATTTTTTTACCATTTTCCCTCAGAAGAATTCGGGAATGTTAATAATTGATGCTTCTTTTATGATGTCTATAATCTATATTAAATGTGTTTAAAATGCCTCTGGTACAGCTACAACTCTAGTGTGCTGCACTATTGGAGTGCTCCATTGGTTATGCTATTATTGTCTTGAGAGAAGAGTGGGCCTGATAGGAAATGTTAATCCTACAAACCAAATACTGCTGGGTCGATTAATTTTTAAAAATAAATGTTTCAGGGTTTAACCTTTAATTGGAAAACAGAAGAAGAACGGCAACAAGAAAAGGCCGGGTGTGTAGGATGTCAGCATGGTCCCACAGTAAGTAGAAGATTAGCTTCATTAATATATTGAAAATGCAGTAACAATTGAAAATAGCAGTGAACTGAGTAATAAGGCAATATTAAACACTTACTTTTGCCAATAGCAAACAGAACTTTCACAAACATTAGGGTAAAGTTCATGTGTACTCACTGGGAATCTTAAAGGCTTATGAGTAGTTTTGTAGGAATTCTTGCAGCATACTTCGTACAGATAATCTTACATCTAACAGGCAAATCAATGACTGGCAGCTTTTCCTTTTCCACCTTTGTACTATTTGCATATCTTTCTTGCCATCTTGGACTCTGATTTAATTCTTCTGTAATACACACAGTTCTTTTATTCATCTCTTTCCTGATTTTTTGATTGTGATCATCCAAGATACAAAAAAAATTCACTGTTAACCATCAGTTTCAAAGTTATCAGTGTTGACTTATTTAATTGGATAACAGATTCTCCTATGGCACTGCGCAAAAAATTGGGCTCAGTAGCACCTGTTTTTTTGTATGTGAGCACATACTTCTGAAGTAAAGCTTGTCAGACACCGTCTCAGAGAAAGCTTTAGGGCATGCGGTTAGCATCTGCTGGAAGCATACAGAGCAGTCGGATCATGATGCCAATCAGTCTGTGACACAGATTTAACACCAGTGCTGCCATTGTGAAGCTCAATGCTCCAGCCAATGCCGTCTCTTAAGCTTGCACAACTGAATATGTGTTAGTCAGCAGGAAGGACCTCCCTAGCGGAATGATTTAAAGAGATCATCAACCACTTCCAGATCATTGTTGGTTGATTTCTTCTGGCTGTTGCTACAATTCTACATGTTTTTAGTGTTTTCCATTGTTGTTTCAAAAGTTTGCAGGGAGTGATGTGACTGGTACTGAGGTTCTTCCTGCTGACATCAAGGCTTCTTCACAAACCAATTGCTTCCCAGCATGTTTGCACAAGTAAGCCTTCCTCTTCGAATAGAGCTAACTGTTTCACAGAGAAGGACAAGCTGATGGAAGAGGGAGGAGGATTGGGGGAGAAAGGCCCAGCACAAGGCCATATCCATCCTGTGCGTTCAGGGAGCAAGTTTCTTACCTGAACCTTAGCAATGAACAATGTGAGAAGTCAGCCACTTCACTAAGAAGGTCCTTATGGATCTGCCAACGGTTTCAGCCACAACTCCAATTTTCGAGCTTGGTGGGGAGTGCATTGCCTGTGGCTGTGAAGATGACTGTGGCTACAAACTTTAAGCATCAGATTCCTTCAGAGCTAGTGCTGGAGATATTTGCAACATTTTGCAGTTTGCAATCCACTGTTGCATGAAGGAGGTTACTGAGGCTCTCTATTCAATTTGAGATAACTTCATCTCATTGCCTCTTGTCAGTGAGCATCAGATGGAGTGAGCATGAGGTTTTGCAAGATTTGTAGGATTTCCCATGGTGCAGGGTTCCATTGACTGCATGCACATTGCTTTGAGGTGCCATTTGTCAACCCTTCCATGTACAAGAAGTGAAAGAGCTTCCACTCCCTCAACATCTAGTTGGGGACTGTCAATAGGCAGCACATGACGCAGGTCAATGCCCAGTAACTGGAAGAATTCATGATGCTTTCATTCTGTGGCTTTCTGTTATATCAGCTGCATTTCAGCCACCATGACAAAACAAGGAGTTGCTACTGGGTGACAAGGGTTACCCACTGAAGACATGGCTCTTAGTTCTAACTTGCAATGGATGCCATTGCGCCTCTCGCCATCTGGTTAGTTCCTGTTGCTTTTAATTGTCTCCCATCTTTTTCTGCAAGAGAGAGAAGTGTGTCAGTGCTTGTTGTTGCCCCTTTAGTTGCTTTCACAGGATTTCTGTGGGTTTTCCACTGAGGTTAAGATGGATGAGTTGGAAATGCCCATTAAATATGAGAACCTTCATGGAACTTCTCTAGTTCTTAAGACTGGATCTCTGAAATCTGAGTTGCTGGTTTCCTAATCCAAGGTAGACATTTCTGTCTTGGTTCCATGGAGAGATGATGGTTCTTCATCACCTCATCTCCTCCTACTCTTCGTGTTCTGTGCTTTACCTTGTGATATGCTCTCAGTCAATTTATATTCTCAAGTTACAACACAGGACTACTTGCGTGCCAAACAGTATAAGCAGCAAGCGATAGACACAGCCAAGCGATTCCACAATCAACGGATCAGATCTAAGCTCTGCTGTCCTGCCACATCCAGTTGTGAATGGTGGTGGACAATTAAACAACCCACTGGAGGAGGAGGATCCACAAATATCCCCATCCTCAATGATGGGGGAGACCAGCAAGCACGTCGGCGCAAAAGATAAAGTTGAAGAATTTGTAACAATTTTCAGCCAGGAGTGCCGAGTGGATGATCCACCTTGGCCTCCTCCAAAGGTATGCAGCATCACACATGCCAGGCTTCAGCCAATCCGATTCACTCTACGTGATATCAAGAAACGGCTGAAGGCACTGGTTACTGCAAAGGCTATGGGCCTTGACAATATTCCGGCAATAGTACTGAAGACTTGTGCTCCATAACTTGCTGCGCCCCTAGCCAAGCTGTTACAGTACAGCTACAACACTGGCATCTACCTGGCAATGTGGAAAATTGCCCAGGTATGTCCTGTACGCAAAAAGCAGAGCAAATCCAACCCGACCAATTACTGCCCCCATCACTCTAGTCTTGATCATCAGTAAGTTATGGAAGGGGTCATCAACGGTGCCATCAAGTGGCACTTGTTTAGCAATAACTTGCCCACTGATGCTCAGTTTGGGTTCCACCAGGGCCAATCAGCCCCTGACCTAATTACAGCCTTGGTTCAAGCAAGTTCAGGATGCAATGAGAAGGAAAAGAGAGGCTTTTAGCAGGTACAAGGGGAGAAAATCATCCGTCTTCACCCAAGAGAATGAAGATGAAGGTATCGAACTCGGGGAGAGAGACTGCGAGGTTCTTAAGCAAATTGATATAGGGAGTGATAAGGTATTGGAGGTGTTGGCAGGCTTAAAAGTGGACAAACCTCCAGGTCTGGATGATTTGTGTCCCAGACTGCTGAGGGAGGCAAGGGAGGAGATCGCAGGGGATATGACCCAAATTTTTAATTCCTCTCTGGCCACGGGGGAGGTGCCAAAGGACTGGAGAACAGCTAATGTGGTTCCGCTATATAAGAAGGGTTGTAGAGATAAGCCAGGGAACTACAGACCAGTGAGTCTCACGTCAGTGGTAGGGAAACTATTGGAGAAAATTCTGAAGGAGAGAATCTATCTCCACTTGGAGAGGCAAGGTTTGATCAGGGATAGTTAGCATGGCTTTGTCAGAGGGAGGTCATGCCTAACAAATTTGATTGGATTTTTTGAGGAGGTGACCAGGTGTGTAGCTGAGGGGAGTGCAGTTGATGTAGTTTATATGGATTTCAGCAAAGCCTTTGACAAGGTCCCACATGGGAGATTTATAAAGAAGGCAAATGCACAAGGGATACAGGGTAATTTGATAAGGTGGGTTCAAAATTGGCTTAGTTGTAGGAGACAGAGGGTGATGACATAAGGCTGCTTTAGTGACTGGAAGCCAGTGGCGTACCACAGGGATCTGTGCTGGGTCCCCTAATATTCGTCATTTATATAAACGACATAGATGACTATGTGGGAGGTAGGATTAGTAAGTTTTCAGATGACACAAAGATTGGCCGGGTGGTTAACAGTGAGGTTGAGTGTCTTGGGCTACAGGAAGTTATAGACAGGATGGTCAAATGGGCAGACAAGTGGCAGATGGAATTTAACCCTGAAAAGTGTGAGGTGATATACTTTGGAAGGAGTAATTTGACAAGGAAGTATTCAATGAGCAGCGTGACACTAGGAAGTTCTGAGGAACAAAGGGACCTTGGCGTGTGTGTCCATAGATCTCTGAAGGCGGAGGGGCATGTTAGTGGGGTGGCGAAAAAAGCATATGGGACACTTACCTTTATCAATCGAGGCATAGATTACAAAAGTAGGGAGGTCATGTTGGAGTTGTATAGAATCTTGGTGAGGCCACAGTTGGAGTACTGTGTGCAGTTCTGGTCGCCACATTATAAGAAAGATGTTATTGCACTGGAGGGGGTACAGAGGAGATTCAGCAGGATGTTGCCTGGGATGATCCATTTAAGTTATGAAGAGAGGTTGGATAGGCTTGGATTGTTTTCGTTGGAGCAGAGAAGACTGCGGGGCAACTTGAGTGAGGTGTACAAGATTATGAGGGGCATGGACAGGGTGGATAGGGAGCAGCTGTTCCCCTTAGTTGAAGGGTCAGTCACGAGGGGACATAAGTTCAAGGTGAGGGGCAGGAGGTTTAGGGGGGGCTGTGAGGAAAAACCTTTTTACCTAGAGGGTGGTGACAGTCTGGAATGCGCTGCCTGGGAGTCTGGTGGAGGTGGGTTGCCTCACATCCTTTAAAAAGTACCTGGATGAGCACTTGGCACGTCACAATGTTCAAGGTTATGGGCCAAGTGCTGGTAAATGGGATTAGGTAGGTAGGTTAGGTGTTTCTCACATGTTGGTGAAGACTCAATGGGCCGAAGAGCCTCTTCTGCACTGTGTGATTCTGTGATTCTGTGACAAAAGAGCTGAACTCCAGAGGTGAGTTCAGAGTGACTGCCTTGATATCAAGGCAGCATTTGACCAAGGGAGGCATCAAGGAGCCCTAGCAAAACTAGACTCAATGGGAATCAGGGAGGAAAATCTCCGCTGGTCAGAGTCATACCTAGCACAAAGGAAGATGGTTGTAGTTGCTGGAGGCGAATCATCACAGTTCTAGGACATCACTGCAGGAGTTTCTCAGGGTAGTGTCCTAGGTCCAACCATTTTCAGCTGCTTCATCAATGACCTTCCATCATAAGGTCATAAATGGGGATGTTCGCTGAAGGTTGCACAATGTTCAACACTATTCGCAACTTCTCAGATACTGAAGCAGCCCATGTCCATATGCATTAAGACCTGGATAATATCCAGGCTTGGGCTGCCAAGTGGCAAGTAACATTCGCGACACACAAGTGCCAGGCAATGAACATCTCCAACAAGAGAATCTAACCATCGCCCCTTGACATTCAATGGCATTACCATCGCTGAATACCCCACTATTAACATCATGGGGGTTAACATTGACCAGAAACTGAACCAGACTAGCCATATAAATACTGTGGCTAGAAGAGCAGGTCAGAGGCTAGGAATCCTGTGGCGAGTAACTCGCCTACTGACTCCAAAAGTCTGTCCACCATCTACAAGACACAAGTCAGGAGTGTATTGGAATACTCTCCACTTGCCTGGATGAGTGCAGCTCCAACAACACTCAAGAAGCTTGACACCATCCAGGACAAAGCATCCCACTTGATTGGCACCCCATCCATAAACATTCACTCCCTCCACCACCGAAGCACAGCGGTAGTAATGTGTACCATCGACAAGATGCATTGCAGGAACTCCTTAGACAGTACCTTCCAAACCCATGACAACTACCATCTAGAAGGACAAGGGCAGGAGACACATGGGAACACCACTATCTGGAAGTTCCCCTCCAAGGCACACACCATCCTGACTTGGAAATATATTGCTGTTCCTTCACTGTCACTGGGTCAAAATCCTGCAATTCCCTCCTAACAGCACTGTGAGTGTACCTACAGGGACTGCAGCAGTTCAAGGAGGCAAATCACCACCACCTTCTCAAGGGCAATTAGGTATTGGCAATAAATGCTGGCCTAGCCAGTGATGCCCACCTCCCATAAATGAATTTTTAAAAATGACCTTCCCTCCATAAGGTCAGAAGTGGGGCTGTTCGCTGATGATTGCACAATGTTCAGCACCATTCAGGACTTCTCCGATACTGAAGCAGTCCATGTCTCAATGCAGCAAAACCGGGACAACACCCAGGCTTGGGCTGACAAGAGGTGAGTAACATTCGCACCACACAAGTGCCAGGCAATGACCAGCTCTAACAAGAGTGAATCTGACCAACCATATGAATACTGTGGCTACAAGAACGGTCAAACTGGGAATTCTGCGGCGAGTAACTCATCTCCTGACTCCCCAAAGCCTGTTGACCAACTGCAAGGCAAAAGTCAGGAATGTGATGGAATACTCTCCGCTTGCCTGCATGAGTGCAGCTGCAATAACACTCAAGAAGCTTGACACCATCCAGGACAAAGCAGGCTGCTTGTTTAGCACCCTATCCCCCACCTTTAAAATTCACTCCCTCCACCATCGGCGCACAGAGGCAGCAGTGTGTATCATCTACAAGATGCACTGTAGCAATGCACCAAGGCTCCTTCAACAGCAACTTTCAAACCTGCAACCCCTATCATCCAGAAGGACAAGGGCAGCAGTTGCATGGGAACACCACCACCTGCAAATTCTCCCCCAAGCCACACTCCATCCTGAGTGGAAATATATTGCCGATCCTACACTGTCGCTGGGTCAAAATCCTGAAACTGCCTTGCCAACGGCACTGTGGGTGTACCTACACTACATGGACTGCAGCTGTTCAAGAAGGCGACTCACCACTACCTTTTCAAGGGCAATTAGGGATAGGCAATAAATGCTGTCCTAGCCAATGATGCCCACATTCCATGAAAGAATAAAAAAATTACTGCTAGAGCTGCTTAACAAAGAGTGGAAGATTAGGAGGAAGCTACAGAAATGCTGAAACAGGCCAGAGAGCATGCCCCAAGATTCTCAGATGTCATGCTGGAGGTTTTGGCACAGGAGGCTGACAGTCGTATGGAGGTCCTTTTCCCTCAGGGGTCAGGAGACCTGGTAACAAGTAGCCATAGCTGTCATTGCCAGCTGTCTAGCCCCAAGGACCTGGATGCAGTACCAAAAGAAGTTTAAGGAGCTCACGTGAGTGGGTAAAGTCGAATGCAGCCTGTCAGGAAGATCTGCTTTAAGCAAAATAATGATTTTTAATCCACAAGCTGGAAACCTCAATGGAACTTTTAAAAACAGATTTCTTAAAAAATCATAGAGCCTAAAGTGACTTTGGGCGGGATTTTCCGCACCCGCCCCGCCGCCAGGATCTTCCGGTCCCGCCGCAAGTCAATGGACTTCTGGCTGGGGTGCCACCTCGCCCACGGCGGGTCCCACCCATGACGGGGCTGGAAAATCCCAGCCTTGAACTCACAGCCCAAGATAGCCAACCCTAATTTGCATTACTGTGCTTTCCACATGCCAATTCATTGGACTGGAGTCAGTCTGCCTGCAAAACCCATCAAAGGCAAGGACTTCAGGGGAGTGTGAAGGACTCACATCTCCTGTCTCATAAGCAAGGCATCTATGGCAATCACCTGAGGTATTCAACTGTTGGAAATGGATCATTAAGACTAATCGTTTGGACAATGGGAACCCGGCTCAGTTATCTTCCAGACATGAACTAATCAAGTCACCTTTGGAATACACAGGCAATGTCTTTTTTTGAATCCCCCTGGTAGTTGAAGAAGGAAGGTCACATGACAAGACAACCCTTTATGTGTTTTAAGCGCATGTTTTCTCAGCCAAACTGAGGACGAGCAGCTTAGGGTGAAGACCTAAACGGGGTCCCTCCTGTCTCTTTTTTTCTCTAATTCACCTGGTAAACCTCCAGCCCTGTTTGCTGACTGTTAACATCCAGGAATGCCCTGCTGCAGACAGAGGTTTCTTAAAAGAATCCAACTCAGTATTACCATCTCCCAAAGAACAACCAACTCAATCATCTACATCCCTAAATCAGAAGAATCAAGACCATCAAATTCAGCCTGAAGCCAGCCGAGTCACCAAATTGCAGATTGCATACTCTTTTATGTTTTTCAGTTGACACTTGAGTTGGAGTGAAGGTCTTTTAGTAACAAATGATTCTCATAAAGTGCAAAGACTCATGTAGATGGATAACCAGGAGATTGCTTCTCAGGTAGACTTGGAAGCTGGAACAAGTACAGTACTTTGGCTGCAATAGAAGACTTTCAGCTATGATATTTCAGGTATTTCTGGTGTTTCAGATGTTTCTGTCCACCAGACTTGCTTTGTTCAGTCTGTATTATATTGCAGTCCCTCAAAGTTAGTTTCAGTCACATGACTGCAGAGTTAACACTTCTGGTATCCAGACTATCACGACACAATAGCAGTTGACAATGGGCATTCACTTTTATCTCTGCTCCAACACGAGCTCAAATATTTTCCTTTGTTCAAAATGGTACTCGGAGATCAACAGTTTAAAGACCTGATATTCCTCAAATGCTGGTTCATCCTTAAACAATGAGATATGTAAAGTTCACAGGTGGCTGTGAAGCACCCTTATTCAGGTCCACTTTTAACTAAATACAGGCTACAAAATTGAACACTGTCCACAGTTTAAATGCCCATAGTCACATGTTAAGTTGCAGCCATCTAAACAGGTTTTGTGGCCACTTTCAAAAAGTATGATCTTACAGTCCACAATATCCAATATTGTACTGAGCATGACATCTTCTTAACCACAAAATCTACCTGTCCTGCTACCCTTTTTGTATCTTCTATAAACTTCTTAATCATGCACCCTACATTTAAGTCTAAATCATTGATATGAGAAACATGAGAGACAATGGACCTGGTGCTGCTGAACCTCACTGGAAAAAGTCTTCTAGTCACAAACACACCCATCGACATCACCCTTTGCTTCTTGGATTCAAATTGCCACTTGCCCTTGGGTCCCAGGGCCTTTTACTTTTCTGACCAAACTGTCATATGGAACCTTGTCAAAGCCTTACTAAAGTCCATGATTGTCCTTGATTCACCCGTGCCTTACATGATGACTAATACTATCACCCAAGATTATTTCCAATTTTTTATTTGATTGTTTCAACTCGTGGAGGTCATTTAGAGGCTATAGGTGGAATTAGTTGTACATATTAGCTGAAATTTAGTTGGTCCGGTAAAAATTTAGTTGCTGGATTTAGGGGTTAATTAGTTAGGGGTTGGTGACAGCGAGGGGGTGTGGGGAGACGTTTCTCATGAGAAACACTATTGCCACCGGTGGGCTCCTCCTCAGACACCCCGATCAGGAGGGCCCCCTCACCATGAGCTTGCAGGAAGGTCACCAATGCTCACCAGGCGGTCTCTCTCTGCAGCAGAGGCCCCCAGGGCTGCTGGTAAAATGGAGTGGGAAGAGGCCCTTAAAAGGCCACTTAAGTGGGTAAAAACACAAGACATTGGGAAGGTGATGGGCACTCCATGCCCTCCTCCTCACCTTCCCTTTCCACTTTACGCCTCACCACCGCCTGTCCCTAGACGGCTGGTAAAATCCAGCCCATTGTTTGGATAATGTTAAGAAACAATATAATTCTTACCTTTCTATACTGTGTGCATTGTGTTGATATTTGTTGTCCTTTAATACATTCCATAGATGATTATAATGTATCCTAGATACACAATACAAAATACAGACTGGCTTAGCACCTGGGTTATTTCTATATTGCCTGTGAGAGGTCACAAAGCTGACGCTGCTATTCACTGTTAACGCGCAAACTCTTCTAACATAAGCATTAGTAAATTTTTTACAACTGCAACATAACATTTTACAATATCTTCCTGTAATTCTTGTTCTGCCAATTTTTTAAAAGAAATTTCAATCAGTGAGTGTTCCGCACAGTCAGTCTCTTTTGTTATTTGCAGCAGAGAACACAGAAATAAAAATGGACTAGTAATTAGCTCGATATTGAAGAACAGAATAAATAACAATGAAAAGTTTGGATTCTTTGGGAAGTACTAAATTATAACACAATAAATTAAGATATTATTTCAACAGTTGATGCAAAATTGATGATTTATTGAGAACCTATTTTCTTCTTCCAGACTACAATTGTGCCACCACTAGGGACCATGGAACTTTGTAGAGGCAGGATTACTCGCAGGTAGAGTGAAAGAATTTCACATTTACTCGACCAAAACGTGTTAGAAACTGTTGAATCATTACTGGCAGACATTGAGGGGGATGATTAAGGAGGAGATCTAGCTCTCTGAAACGTGGGGACTGGTAGATTTTATCAGCCACCTGGTCAAGCCCAACAGAAAACAACTGCTGACTGATGGGTGAAAGCAGATCTTGGGCAGCACCTCTGAGGACTCAAAGGAACTTTTTTTAAATTATCCATTCATGGGTTGTGGGTGTCACTGGCTAAGTCAGCACTTAATGCCCACACTTAATTGCCCTTGAGAAGGTGGTGGTGAGCTGCCTTCTTGAACTGCTGCAGTCCATGTGGTGTAGGTACACCCACAGTGCTGTTAGGGATGGAGTTCCAGAATTTTGACCCAGCGACAGTGAAGAGATATATTTCCAAGTCAGGGTGGTGAGTGGCTTGGAGGGGAATTTCCAGGTGATGGTGTTCCCATGTATCTGCTGTCCTTGTCCTTCCAGAAAGTAGTGGTCGTGGGTTTGGAAGATGCTGTCTAAGAACCCTTGGTGAGTTCCTGCAGTACATCTTGTGGATGGTACACCCTGCTGCTACTGTGCGTCAGTGGTGGAGGGAGTGAATGTTTGTGGACGGAGTGCCAATCAAGTGGGTTGCTTTGTCCTGGATGGTGCCAAACTTCTTGAGTGCTGTTGGAGCTGCACTCATCCAGGAAAGTGGAGAGTATTCCATCACCCTCTTGACCTGTACTTTGTAGATGGTGGACAGGCTTTGGGAGTCAGGAGGCGAGTTACTCGCCACAGGATTCCTGGCCTCTGACCTGTTCTTCTAGCCACAGTATTGAAACGGCTAGTCCAGTTGAGTTTCTGGTTAATGGTAATCTCCAGGACGTTGGTAATGGGGGATTCAGTGATGGTAATGCCATTGAATGTCAAGGAGCGATGGTTAGATTCTCTCTTGTTGGAGATGGTCATTGCCTGGCACTTGTGTGGCGTGAATGTTACTGCATTTGGACATGGACTGCTTCAGTATCTGAGGAGTCATGAATGGTGCTGAACATTGTGCAATCATCAGCGAACATCCCCACCTTATAATGGAAGGAAGGTCATTGATGAAGTAGCTGAAGGTGTTTGGGCCTAAGACACTACCCTGAGGACCTCCTGCTCCATGCTTTCATGTAAGTAGCTGAAAGCTAGATCTAGAGGACCCCACAGTTGGTAGAAGAGGGAAACTCTTGTAGCCACAGTATTTATGTCATTGGTCCAGTTTAGTTTCTATTCAATGGTCTGGTCCAGGATGGTAATGGTGAGGGATTTGATTATGATAATGCCATTGAATGCCAAAGGGAGGAGGTTAGGTACTCCCTTAGTGGAGTTGGTCAATGCCTGGGACTTAAATGGCGTGAATGTTACTTGCCACATATCAGCCCAATGATGTTGCCCAGGTTTGCTGCATGCAGACTAAAGACCACTTCATTATCTGAGGAACTGTGAATGGATCAGAGCGCTGTGCAATCATCAGCGAACAGCCCCAATTCTAACCTTATGATGGACGCAAGGTCATTGATGAAGCAGTTGAAGATGGTTGGGCCTCGGAAATCCTGAGGAACTCCTACAACGATACCCTCAGGCATCCAATCCATCCAATTGTCCTCCAATCAACCACAACCATCTTCTTTTGTGCTACATATCACTCTAACCAGTGGAGAGTTTTCCCCTTATTCCTGTTGACTTCATGTATAGAGCCTCCTTGGTGCCACACTCAGTCAAATGCTGCATTGATGTCATGGGCAGTCACTCTTTATCTGACATCTAGACTTCAAATGTTTTGTCCATGTTTAACCCGAAGCTGTAATGAGGTCTGGAGCTGAGCAGTCCTGGCAGAACCCTAACTGAATATCAGTGAGCAGGTTACTTCTGGGTCTCCTCACCAAAGATGAAACACAGGGTGTTTCCATTGGGTATTAGGCAGGCAAGGGTTCCATCTGTTCTACTAAAGACCCGTGAGAATGGGGCACAATAATTTCCTGTGGCTCCCATCTCCCCAGCTCCAAGTGACCAGGGTGTTGGTATGATGTTGCGAATTAAATAAAAAGAAATGGCTTAAAATTGAATCTCACAGGAGTGTTCCAGATTATGACCTACTCCAGAATACTACGGGTAGTACAACGATATTGACCATCGTATAAAGATCAATTGTCACTTTTTAATCAATTTGTAAGCCAGGCCTGCTGACTTCAGCCCCACGCAGGTTTTAAGTATTGCATTTGCATTCCCAAAGCCTGTGCCCGTTTTTTTATGTAAATGACCTTGTGTGGTGAGATGCGTTGTGCCCTTATAAGTCCTTGAGCTCATTTGCTATATAAACATCAAGGCACTAATCGCACATAAGGTATTGGTTTAGTGTAGATGGGGGCCAAGCATTCAAACCTGGACAAAGCCCCTTTTCTGTGCTGCTGCTTGGTTGATAGAAAAATTATAGACTGAGCTTAGCAGCTCCACAAGGCAATATTACAGGTTCCACCAGCTTGGGGGGTCATGTCATATGACTCCCACCACTCCGCTTTGGCTTGGACAAAAGGTATATATCTCTGTGTCTGGGTTCCTGAGGTTGTTAATGTTCCAACTATTAGGAATTTGAAGAAGGTTGCAAGACTCTTTGTCCCAGCAGGCTAGTTGGCCAGCCTGGGTTCTGAAATGCAGACAGCCTTTGTATAATTCCCTTTGAATTTGGTCTCTGTAGCCCACATTATCTCTTTAGCGATAATGAGGCATGAGTTTCTGCTATACTACCAAATAGCTCTCATTGTTCGAGGGTCACAGCCAGGCATCACTTCAGCCATTTTAAAAGGTCATTGTCCAGTTTTAAAATTTTAGAAATTAGTCATGATATATACACATATATATATCTTATAAAAATATAGTGAGGTTGTAGCCCCATTATAATATTCTTAAAGGTATACAATAACAAGATGGGCCCTTCCTCCTTCTTATATTCTGTGAATCCCATTCTGTTATAGTTATAATGGCAGAGTAAGGTCAAGGAATTTTAGGGCCATATAGTTGTAACATTTATGTGTGAGTAATTGAGTCCTATTGATTGGAATAATAGCCAGAATCAATCACTGGTCTTGCCACATTACGAGAGCTTAGCTCAGGCAGTAGAAGTACTAAAATTAACCTTAACACTTATTTGGATGTAGGATGAGGACAGGATTTTGCTGAGCTGTGATCCCTGTTGTAGATGCATATCCTACAAATAGTCACCATCATTAATCATATGCTTATATTGAACACTTGGATGAGGACGGGAGGTGCCAGATCCTAGCAAAGAGTCTACCCAGGAGAGGAGGGAAAGGAGAAAAATTGAAGCAAAATTGTCAAGACTTCCACCACCTCCGTATCCAACCAAGATTTTTACGAAATACAAAAAACACCATCAGTATTTTATAGTTTAAATAGAATTGTTTTATTCTTAATATTGTGCATTTTCATAATCATGGGACATCTCAAAACACTTCACAGGCAATAGATTATTTTTGAATTGTAGTCACTGTTTACTGTACAAAATTGGTGCAGCAAATTTATACAAAGGAAGGTCCACACAGAATTGAGATAAAAGATCAGATAGCCTGTTTCAATAAGATTAGGTGTGGGATAAACGTTGGCTAAAATGTTAGAAAAATTCCCTGCTCATCTGCCTCTGACCTCATGCTGACACATGGGCCTTAACTTTCTCAGAGACATGCCTTAGCAAAAATGGTGCCGGAGCCCCGATTCTGAAAGTCCTGCCCCAAACCTGCACCCATTTTTGCCAAATGGGATGGGGGAGGGGGGCGGGAGACAAGAGTGGGTTGTACTTTGCACATCCATGGTTCATGGAGGCAGCTGCAGAATTAAAAGTGCAGCTGCCTTCAAACAGATCCAATTTTCGTTACTGGGCACCTTACCACTCCAAATAACTCCAGCAGCTTTATACCTTTTCCTCAAATATGTAAAGTCCATGAGTCGTGGTTTGGACTTTACACATTTGAGGAAAAGCTGATGGAGTTACTTGAGCGGTCAGGTATCCCTTTGGGGTTAAGAGTAGACATGAATGTGCGTAAAAAGTAGATAAGCTCTGTGGAATTGTCAAGTTGTCAAGTCATTTAAGTCCCCAGGCCCTTAACATTTTTGGAATAAAACATTCACCTGCAGTTGAAAAAAGTCAGTGCTTGCTATTTCACTGTTTTGTTGACATAAGGATTAATGTTGCTTGACTGCTTTCACCTATCATCATCACAGTGGGGGGAGGGGGGCTGTAAGTTTGATTGACAGCTCCAAGCAGTTATAAAGAAATTAGCTGTCTTTGATGTGGAGTTATGAATACAAATATATGTTTTCATAAAGGATTAATTACTTGAGGGAAACATTTGTTTTTACAAGAGAACGAAATTTGTTTTTTTTAAAATAAAAATTAAGTATTTGAAGGGATTTAAATGTTGTTATCAATGAGTTTTTAAAAAAATTTAGTGAAGTTGGCAATAGGCATTTAGAACTTTATTCAATCTTACCATGGCTCCTGCGGTCTGTCCTGGGTGAGTTAGCATGGAGGGTGTATGGACAAAGGGTGGTGGGTGAGGGGCATGGGTTGTCACTAAGTTGGCATAGCAGCTATAAAGGGCAAGGGGATGAGTGGGGGTCATGGGTTGGCATGGAATAGGAAGGGCTATGGGGTGGTTGGATGGCATAGGGGCCATGGGGTGTGGGTGGGAGATGTGAGGTGGCATGAGTTGGCATGGATGGGATATGGGGTATGTTTGTGGGTGAAGAGGTGTGGCGGGTGAGGGCTGGAGGGCGTTTTTTGTTTTGTTGTTTTTTATTGTAACTTTGAAGAAGTCCCAGAACACCAAGGCATGCCTTTTAACCAGCCCACCTCTGCACCGGCAGCCCTGTGACAACCTCCAAACTCTTTGAGGTTGGTGGGCCAGACTCCTGTTAGCAGCCTCCTCTGGAATGAAAATTCAAAGATTCAAGGTTTATGGGATCGGGAATTACAGCAAAACTCTAATAAGAGCCTAACATCAGAAATAGGAGGAGTACGCCGTTCTGCCTTGAAGTCTGCTCTGCCATTCAGTAAGATGATGGCAGATCTTCTACTCAACTTAAGTTTCTCACTATCTGCTCACTTGGCTCCCTTAATATCCAGAAATCTATTGATCTCTGTCTTGAGTACACTCAATGTGTAAACATCCACCGACCCCCTTGGGTAGAGAAGAAATTTCTCTTCACCTGAGTCCTAAATGGCCAATCCCTTATACTGAAACTGAGGTCCCCTCGTTCTAGATTCCCCAACCAGAGGAAACATCCTGCCAGTATCTACTCCATCAAGCCCCTTAAGAATGTTGTGTGTTCTAATACGACTACCTCTCATTCTTTTCAACTCTAGGGAGGATAGGCCTAGTCTACTCGATCTCTCCTCAAAAGGGACTATTCCCCTCCTCCTAGAAATTAGTCCAGTAAGCCTTTGTTGCACTCCCTCTAAGGAAAGGGTTACCATCCTTAAAAAAGACCAAAACTGCACACAGTATTCCAGGTGTGGTCTCGTCAAGGCTCTGGGCCAGGTTTTACGTGCTGCTGCTGGGTGTGTTTTCAGTGAAGGCGAGGTGGTGGGGGGGGCTGTAAAATCCAGTGGATATCCCACCACCTTTCCGGCCACGCCCAAGCTCACCCCATAATAGGCTAGGTGGGCAGGCGCAAAAATCGGCAGGCTGCCTGCCATATGTATATACATAATTAAGGGTCATTTAGGCTCGTTAATGAGCCTATTGCTTGAATAATATGCTGCCCAAGTTATAACATGGTTGGCATGGGCAGAGGGGAAGGACTGGGCATTTTTAAAGGCCAGCATGAACAAAACTGGGAAGGGGGACGCCTCATTCAGGGGGTGCCCTGCATGTATTGGGGCACACCCCTCAGGATGTCATCCCTCCTCCTTTCCTTCCACGCTACCTGCCTAACAGAATATGGCACACCACCTCCCCCCACCCCTCCCCCACCGGGTTCTGGGAATCCCTCCCTGCCTTAAAACCTCGGGACTTACCTTCTTGAGATAGACATATTCCTTTTCAGCCATCTTCCTGCTGTCCCTGCAGTGCCAACTACTCAGCTCTGGCACTGCAAGGAGTGATGGAGCTGCCGGTCAATTAGATTGGCCAACAGCTCCCCAGGGCAGGACTTCCTCCTGAGCGAGGACCGAAAGTCCTGCTCTTCACCAATTTAGCCTGCCCACAGTGTGTTATGGCTGTGGGGCAGGCTGGCATGGATTGGCATGGCTTCTGGCCAACTTTACCTTTGGGGTGGGGGAGGGGGAATGAGCAGTCCACCCTCCGGTAAAATGCAGCCTCCGATATAATTGCAGTAAGACTTTTTTACTCATATTCCAATTCTTTTGTAATGATGTCTAACATACTGTTTGCTTTCCTAGTCACTTCAATTATAAGGTCATCCAGGTTCCTCTAAATACTAACATTTCCCAGTCTTTCACCATTTTAAAATATTCTGCTTTTGTTTTTCCTACAGAAGTGGATATCTTCACATTTCTCCCACATTTTTTTGATCTGCCACATTCTTACCCACTCACTTGATCTGCCTTTGCAGCCCCTTTTCCACCAAACTTTGTAATGCCAACAAACTTACATACATTACTTTCAATCCTATCACTTAAGTCATTTGATTGTAAATAGCTGAGGCCCAAGCACTGGTCCTGTCATACTCCATTAGTTGCAGCCTACTAAACCGAAATGATCTGTTTACTAGTACGCTCTTTTTCTGTAAATTACCTATTTGTCAATCCATTCTAATATACTACACTAAATCCCTTCAATCTTAATTTTGTGTCAGACCTCTTGTCTGGCACCTTACCAAATGCTCTTTGAAAATTCAAACACATTACATCCACTGGTGCCTTTTTATATACCTGCCTAGTTACAACCTCAAAAAATGCTAATAGATTTGTCAAACATGATTACTTTTTTATAAATCCTTGTTGACTCAGCCAAATTATGATTTCCTAAGTGCCCTGTTACCACGTCCTTAATATAGATTTTAGTATTTTCCCTACTACTGATTTCAAGTTAACTGGCCTATCATTGTAATAAAGAATAGAACTTGAAAATGAAAGATTGCAAGTGCTTAATTTTGTGCATTAACAATTAGCTATTTACTAAACATTACAGTAATGAATATGCAAGAACTATTGAAGAACTAAAGTGTAAAGTTGGCCCTTATAATAATCTGCAAGCAGCAAGAGAGACATCTAAAAAAGTCATTAAAGATGTATACGGGCAACCTGACACTTATCGCTGGAAGACAGAATATGATTCATCATACAACATGAACCCTGATGTAAGTTATAATTAACAATCAAGTGAAACTTGATTCATCGAGTTATATAACCCCAAGTCATGCATTACTAACTGTGCTGAATACATTTTACAGGGCACTTGGAAATAAACAGCGTAGTCTCTATTTCGCAAAGTTCAACAGGCTCGAAAAGGCATTTGGAGAAACATTTTTTTTGTCTATTGTTAATGTCTAATAAATACAGAAGTTCACACTTAACCCTATACATTGTGATTTTTTCAGTAGATAAATATTTTACATTTGGATTTAACTCATGAGTTTACCTATTGCAAAAAATTCTGAAGCTGTTAAAAATAAAAGCACTTCCTTTTTGTAGTGACATACACTAGAAAACAAATGCCCGTTGTACATACTTATTTTTTAAAAAAGCACCCGGAGCTGTGGGATATGATTTACATCCCATGAGTGAGTGGACCAGATAACTCATGAGGGTCTTCTGAATAAATCATGGCAGATAATACAAACGGGACATAGTTCCAACATTGCAGATCCTCATGCATTTTTTTTTATACCATGTTAGTTAATTAAAATAAAAATTAGATGTAAATATAGTACTTAAGTACAAACTCTAGGAAAAGCATAAATGTTTTCAGTGATCTTACTTTAAACTTTTATCCATTCAAAGTAGTATCCATCCACAAGTATTATATCACTCTCATTCAATATTTAATGGAAATGACAGACAAGTGTATAATGTGTAATTTTTTACGTTTTAGTAATATGAACATGAATGATAAGAATATGGTGATGCTTAGGTGTTCTATGCTTACAGTTAATGACTTTCATTACTGTTTATCTGTAGAACTTAAATTGTAAATTAATTATGCTTCATACAATATCAGGAATAATAATACTTGAACATCAATCTTGAATTTATGTAGGAAAACAAGATCAGGGTTATTTGTTCAAATTATTCAATCCTATCCAGTTCTGTGTTTAGAAAAGTTGGATCATAGACTCCCTCGATTTTCCAACACCAATCCATTTAACTAAAAGAAAACAAAGACAAATTTCAGTCACTGTCCAATGTTTGTGTAACAAAATAAGTCAATTCTGCTTCTTCACTATTAGAAGACCTTGTACATATTTGTAAAAGGAAATGTCCTGAAAAGTAGATACTGATGGATTTAATGCTTAAATGTATATCTGATATTTAATTGCTATAAAATCTTATCAAGTAACTTCCCTGCATTGCTATTCCTGAAAACTCACTTGGAACTGCCACATGATTTTCAATAAATCTGATGTAGTTTTGAGCCTTTGGTGGGAGATCATCCCATGTCCGAGCATTGGAAATGCTGCACTTCCAGCCTGGAAGTGTCTCATACTCAACATGAACTTGGTTTAGGATTTCCTGGTTTGCTGAAGGAATGAATAAACCACAATAGTGAAGCAATAATAATATTCTGACAGGTTATGCTATCAGAGCGTGAGGTACAACAAATTATACATGATAATTAAAATAACTTGGTCGAAACTATTAAGTCAAAATACCTGAGAACAGCAGGAAATGATAATGTAATAGTGTTATATGATTCCAACTGGTCCACATACTGCACTTCAAAATGTAAAAGAAGAATAAAAGGATATAGCATATACAGCTGATGGTACATTTTTGTGAGGTCATGCAGTTTTAGATCAAACAAAAGCAAATACAGCAGATGCTGGAAATCTGAAATGAAATCAGAAAATGCTAGAAATACTCAGCAGCTCAGGTATGATCTGTGAAGAAAGAAACAGTGTTGACATTTCAGGCTGTTGACCTTTCCTCAGAACTGGCAAAGGTTAGGAGATGTATCAGGTTTTAAACAAATACAGAAGCAGGGAAAGGGAATAGAGGAAAGAACAAAGGGGATAGGGTGGAAGGCAGATGTGATTGAATAGCAAAAGGGATGATGTTGTAAGGCAAAAGGGAGTGGTAATGGGACAGGTGAAGAAACAATAGGTTGATTGAAAGGAGCTGTAAATGACAACATCAATACCAACAGCTGCTGTCCAGAAAATGGGAGCTGCGGTTATAATCTGAAATTGACAAACTCAGTGCTGAATCTACAAGGCTGTATAGTGTCTAATAGACACTGTTCCTTGAGTTTCTGTTGTACGGCAAAGGGACATGGCTGGGTTAAGTGAGTGAGCAAAAATTTGGCAGATGGAGAATAATGTGGGAAAGTGTGAACTTGTTCACTTTGGCCGGAAGAACAGAAAAGCAGTATACTATTTAAATGGAGAGAGATGGCAGCACTAAGTGGTACTGGGGAATCTGGGTATCCTGGTACATAAATCACAAAAGGGTAGCATGTAGGTACAACAAGTAATTAGGAAGGCAAATGGAGTGTTAGCATTTATTGCAAGGGGAATATAAAAGTAAGGAAGTTTTACTGCAGCTATACAAAGTCTTAGTAAGACCATGGCCAGGGTTTTATGGTCCCGCTGCAGTGTCTGTACCTGGGCGGATGCAGCGAGCCATTTAAATCTCCATTCAGTTCGGCGGGATGGTAATATCCTGCCCGGTGGGAAGGGCTGTAAAATCCTGGCCCGAATCTAGAGCACCGTGTACAGTTTTGGTCTCCTTATTTGAAAAAGGATATAATTGCACTAGATGCAGTTCAGAGAAGGTTCACTGGACTCATTCCTGAGATGAAGGGCTTATCATATGAATAAAGTTTGAACAGGTTGGGCCTATACCCATTGGATTTTAGAAGAATGAGAAATGGTCTTATTGAAACATACAGTATCGTTTGTCTATAAATCCGAAACCGAACATATCCAAAAACTGCACTTCTTTCGAACCTCATTGACCTTTAGTGCAGGAAGTCTAGTTGTTTGGCTGCACCGTTTACCTTGCAATGTTTATGGTGAACATGTCAATAAGAAACTTATTACAGGTATCCTGTATTTATTATTCAGTGATATATCTTACTTATCTAGCCACTTTATTTACAATAACCTAAGCCTAGTATAAAGTAATGCAAGTTTATATGCAGTATATGAAAACCAAAATTATCTGAAATCAGAAATTCGATTGAGCTCAAGGGTTTTGGATAAAGGATACCCGATCTGTGTAAGATCCTGAGGGGACTTGATAGAGTGGATACCGGGAGGATGTTTCCTCTTATGGGGGAGAATAGAACGAGGAAACATAGTTAAAGAATAAGAGATCGCCCTTTAAGATGCAGATGAGGAGAATTTTTTTTCTCTTAGAGGGTCATTAGTTCTCTTAATTCTCTTCCCCAGAAAGGAGTGGAGGCTGGGTCATTAAATTTATTCAATGCAAAGTTAGACAGATTTTTGACAGACAAGGGAGTCAAGGGTTATGGGGGCAGACAGGAAAGTGGCTTTGAGACCACAGCCAGATCAGCCACGACCTTACCAAATGGCAGAGCAGGTTCAAAGGAGTGAATGGTCTACTCCTAAGTCCTATATAGTCCTATTTCATTAGCGTAAGAAACCAAGTGGTCTGAAAGCTCAGGGTCACACAGTAAAATAGAAATGGGTAAAAGGGTAGCTGTTGCATTTCCTGTGTTTGCACGGGAAGGTGCCATGTGAAGTTGGGGGTGGGGGTGGTGGTGGGGTTAATTAGTGGTATTTAAAGAGTGGATTAGGACATGGCAAATGGAACAGTGCCTTCAGAATGTTGAAAGGGGATAAGAGATGATTTGCTTAGTGGTGGCATTAATGCTAGAAGTTGATTTGTTGAATCTGGAGGCTGGTGGGGTGAGAGGTGAAAACAAGGGAAACCCTATCATGGTTGAGAAAGGGCTCAGAAGTGAGCAGGAGTTTGGGAAATGGGATGGACATGGTGAAGGGCCCTGTCAACTAGGCGAACAGGAATCTTCGATTGAGAAAGATATATCGGAAACACTGGTATAGAAGGTTGCATTGTCAGAACAGATGTGATGGAAACGGAGAAACTGGGGAACGGCAGAGAGCCCTTACAGGAAGTGGGGTGGAACAAATGTACTAAAACTAGCTGAGAGAGTCAGTGGGCTTACAGTAGATCTTAGACAACAGCCTATCCTCAGAAATGAAGATGGAGAAATTGAGGAAGGGAAGAGAAGTGTCAAAATGGACCACGTGAATGAGATTTTCACCTTTTGGGTGAAAGCGGGAAGTGGCAACAATACAGTCATTTATGTACCAGAAAAAGAAGTGAGAGGGGGAACCTATGTAGGACTGGAACAAAGAATAGTCAAATCAGGGCCCATACAAGTTGCTATAACAAGTTCCTATATTAGCACCTTTTATTTCAAGGAAGTGAGTTGAGTCAAAATGAGAATTTGTTCAATGTAAGAACAAGTTCAGTCAAACGGAGAAGGGCTGTGGCAGATGAGCACTTGTTGGGCCTCTGTTCACAGAAGAGTGGAGGGCCCTCAGGACATCCTGACAGGGGATAGAAGTGCAGAGGGACTGTATGTCCATAGTGAATAGGAGACGGTTAGGGCCCAACAAATCGGAAACTGTTAAGATAGAAGAGGTCATCGGAAGAGTTGTAGATGTAGGCGGGAAGAGATTGGACAAGGTGAGACCAGAGTCCATATTAGAATTGGTTTTGAAACTCATTCATATTAAACTAGGTGCCTCAATTGACAGCTTGCCAGTTGAAGACAACAAATATTGGGTCCCTTGCTTCAGAAGGAACCTGTGGTGGCAACAAAGCAGTAACATTGGGTTTGGGATTTTGCTAGGATAACAAGCTATCCCCACATGCAAGGCATTATTGGCTCCACCCATGTAGCCTTGGGTGCTCCATAAAAATAACCCAGAAAACATGAAGGAGGGCTTTCATTGGCAGCTGGTATGCAATATCAGGAATTGTATCATGGAGATCTGCACTTGATTGCTAGCCAATTGGCATGATGCTTTTAGCCTGAGCCAGTCCTCAATCCCCCTCAATTCCATCCAGACTATTGGGGTGCGAGGCTGGTTGCTTCAGGACAAGGGTTATAACTTGAAAAAGAGGCTCATGATACCAGATAGGAGCATGAGCAGAAACCCGGAGCAGAGACATACCTCTACCAGAGCTCTGATTGAACCAACCATTTGGCAATCTGAAACATATTCCTCCACTTGATGTTCACATACATATCACTGATGAATGCTTTGATTGAACATCGCGTTCTCCCACTCCTGCCATATTAACATTCCTTCCTATTTTCAGACTCATTTCTTCCAGCCTCCAGATGAATGGTGTCATTTTGAACACAAGCATGGGTGTTTCTATCACATCACATGGCATGCTCAATACAAACCAATTCAAAGAAACTGCAAAATATGGAACTGGTTCCAAATGGCTCATTTTTCAGTAATGAACAAACCAAAAGTCACCTTCATGTAAATCTTTAGTGCCTGTTTTAGGTGCCCTTTTACCTAACTTAGTGCTGATATGAGGCGTTATCTTAGTGGCTGCAACACGGATCAACAGCTGCTCTTCATTCACTGAGAGCACTTGAAATGGCTGTGGATGAGTTCAGGCTGAGGGGACACATCTGCAGACTGCAGCATCTCAACTACAGCTTGGGCAATCCGACCCAGCTGCCTTTCTGACACTAATGCAAGCACTGAGCAGCTGACAGGAGAGCAGATGTGCTGTCATCCTGGGAGAGGACAGCATTTGCCATACATGGGACTATGCCTCAGCATTCAATTGTTCTTCATAAGTGTTGGAATGATGTGTTGGTTTGATATCCTGTCTGTTCATTCATGCTTAGCAAGCTGAAGATTTTGGTAACTAGAGCCTGAAAGGCAACTGTCTGAACATCCATCAAAGCCATCATAGCTATCACCACAGGCTCCACAACTAATGGCTATGCTGTGCATGTTAGGTGACCATATGCTTCATGACTGATTGCATTG
This sequence comes from Cetorhinus maximus, assembly GCF_964194155.1. Classification (NCBI taxonomy): domain Eukaryota; kingdom Metazoa; phylum Chordata; class Chondrichthyes; order Lamniformes; family Cetorhinidae; genus Cetorhinus; species Cetorhinus maximus. Next base: position 42,151,766 of record NC_135896.1, on the reverse strand, counting down.
ATTTGATGCCTTGGGCAATGAGACCACTCAAACTAGTGATGCAACAATGTGAAAGGCTACCTTTCAGGCAGTTCAGTGCATCAAGCAGTTGGTGCTGCATAGCCATCAGTTTTCTTTTATAGGCTAGGCCCTGATGGTCTTTATCTGTGCTCTCTCCAACAGATGTGCTTTTTCCATCTGATAAACTGGTTTCTAGGCTGTCCTTGCCTCTTGCCTTTATTGCTCCGCTGGTGTTCGGTAATCTCCCATGCAGACCCCTGTGACTTTCTAAAGTATGCTGATTCCTGACCTAATGCTTGAAAAGAATAAGATTGAATGACAGTGCATCTTTGAGAGGACCGTCCTCCTATTTCTATGATCCAGCTGGGCCCTTGACTTGAGATGAGACTGGAAAGAGGAGACTGTGACAGGGATAGCAGATAGTGGTGACAGTTAACAGAAACAGATGAGTGGCAGCACAAACCACCAATAGTTTGCCACGTTGAGTGTGAGAGGAAAACAGGTCAGCAAGAAAAGGAATAGAAGAAAAGGTGGCCAAATTCATGTGCCCTGGCACCAGACACGCTTCTGACCTGCCTTTTGCCCAGTCCATCAATGGAGGCTTTCTACGTTAGGGACAGCACTTGGATTGACGGTAACTCTCCCTCAATACATATTTGCTCTCTCCTATTATGTGCATGGTTATACTGTAACAAAGAGTTTGTAAGAATATGGGCTTTTGAAGGTGTTTTGAGTCCTCATGGATTTGCAAGATTTAAGTGATTCCAAGCTTCCATTAGAACTGCTATTCCAGAGAATTCCACAGGTTTCAGATTGTAGGTGCTGCGTATGTCTTGTGGGCAGGATCTTCCGCACCAGCCCGCCACCAGGATCTTCCAGTCCCGCCGCGAGTTAACAGACTTTAAGGAAGCCAGTGTCCAGTGGCGTACCACAGGGATCTGTGCTGGTTCACCTATTATTCGTCACTTGTATAAACGACATAGATGACTATGTGGCGGGGGGGGGGGGAGGATTAGTAAATTTGCAGATGACACAAAGATTGGCCGGGCGGTTAACAGTGAGGTTGAGTGTCTTGGGCTACAGGAAGATATAGACAAGATGGTCAAATGGGCAGATAAGTGGCAGATGGAATTTAACCCTGAAAAGTGTGAGGTGATACACTTTGGAAGGAGTAATTTGACAAGTATTTAATGAACAGCATGACACTAGGAAGTTCTGAAGAACAAAGGGACCTTGGCCTGTGTGTCCATAGATCTCTGAAGGCAGAGGGACATGTTAGTGGGGTGGTGAAAAAGGCATATGGGACACTTGCCTTTATCAATCGAGGCATAGATTACAAAAGTAGGGAGGTCATGTTGGAGTTGTATAGAACCTTGGTGAGGCCACAGCTGGAGTACTGTGTGCAGTTCTGGTCACCACATTATAGGATGGATGTGATTGCACTGGAGGGGGTGCAGAAGAGATTCACCAGGATGTTGCCTGGGATGAAACATTTAAGTTATGAAGAGAGGTTGGATAGACTTGGGTTGTTTTCGTTGGAGCAGAGAAGACTGAGGGGCGACCTGATCGAGGTGTACAAGATTATGAGGGGCATGGTCAGGTTGGGTAGGGAGCAGCTGTTCCCCTTAGTTGAAGGGTCAGTCACGAGGGGACATAAACTCAAGGTGAGGGGCAGGAGGTTTGATGGGGGGGGTGGTGGGGTTGTGAGGAAAAACGTTTTTACCCAGAGGGTGGTGATGGTCTGGAATGCACTGCCTGGGAGGGGGGTGCAGGAGGGTTACCTCACATCCTTTAAAAAGTACCTGGATGAGCACTTGGCACGTCATGACATTCAAGGCTATGGCCCAAGTGCTGGTAAATGGGATTAGGTAGGTAGGTCAGGTGTTTTTCACGTGTTGGTGCAGACTTGATGGGCTGAAGGGCCTCTTCTGCACTGAGAGATTGTGTGATTCTATGACTTCTGGCTGGGGCGCTGCCTCGTCTGTGATGGGGCTGGAAAATCCCAGGCACAATGTGTATGGCAGGTTTGCACTTGTTCTTGCTTTAGAGACTAAGGAAAAGAACAGGGGAGGCTCTGAACTGTCTCAGTTTTGTATTTTATCTGGTTCTTGTCTGTGGGAAAGTAACAATTTTGAGCTATTGAAATATAACCAATTAAATTCCTTCTGCTAATTTTCAGTATTAAGCTTTGTTAGGCCATACTTCATTATATGATTGCCTGTGTATAGTTTTATTCAGCTAGTATAGCTTTAATGATTTGGTCTTATACCTTTATTACTGTTGCTGAAACTATTACTGAATCAGGGACAGGGATACAAAAAAAAAATGTCAGGAAGCTAGCAGTGATGAGGAAATTAATGCTACTGAAGGGTGACAAATCCCCAGAATCAGAAGGATTCCATTCCAAGGTTTTAAAAGTGGGCGAGAACATGTTCGATGCCTTGACTAAAATCTTACAAAGCTCTCATGATTCAGGAACCGTTCCATAGTTTAGAAAATTGTGCGCTATTTAAGAAAGGTGACAGAAAGAAACCAGAGATTTATAGATCATAGAATCATTGGAAGTTTACAGCTCAGAAAGAGGCCACTTGGCCCATCATGTCTGCGCCAGCCAAAAAACGAGCCACCCAGCTTAATCCTACTTCCCAGCATTTCGCCCATAGCCCTGCAGGTTACGGCACCTGAGGTATACATTCAGGCACCATTTAAATGAGTTGAGGGTTTCTGCTTCTACTACCCCTTCAGGCAGTGAGTAAAGGCGACCACAACCCTCTGGGTGAAAACGTTTTCCTCATCTCCCCTCTAATCTTTCTACCAATCACTTTAAATCTATGTCCCCTAGTCACTGACCTTTGCTAAAGCAAATAGGCCCTTCACAATTTTGTGCATCTCAATCAAATCGCTCCCCAGTCTCTACTGTTTGAAAGAGGACAACCCCAGCTTATCCAATCTTTCTTCATAGCTGCAATTTTCCAGTACTGGCAACATTCTTGTAAATCTCCTTTGTATCCTCTCTAATGCAATTACATCCTTTCTGTAAAAATGAGGTGACCAGAACTGCACACAGTACTCAAGTTGTGGCCTAACTAGTGTTTTCTTTGGTTCCAGCATACCCTCCCTGCTCTTCTGTGCCTTTTCAAATAAATAAAATGATTCCATATGCCTTCTTAACCACCTCATCAATCTATCCTGCTACCTTCAGGGATCTGTGGACATTCACTCCAAGGTCCCTCATTTCCACCACATTTCTCAGTATCCTCCCATTTATCGAGTAATCCTTTGCCTTATTTGGCCTCACCAAATGCATCATCTCACACTTCTCTGGGTCAAATCCATTTATCACTTTTCTGCCCACCTGATCAGTCCACTGATATCTTCCTGCAGTCTACAGCTATCCTCCTCGGTATCAGCCTGCGCAGCCAATTTTTGTGTCACCTGCAAACTTCTTGTTCTGTCCCCCCACACCTACTTCCAAATCATTTATATCACAAAAAGCAGGGGGCCTAATACTAAGTCCTGTGGAACTCCACTGGAGACAGCCATCCAGTCACAAAAACATCCAACAATTACCCTTTGTTTTGTATCCAGCTTGTTACATTCCCCTGGATCCCATGGGCTTTTATTTTTTTTTTAAACCAGTCTGTTATGTGCGACCTTGTCAAAAGCCTTGCTAAAATCCATGCAGACCACATCAACTGCACTACCCTTGTCAATCCTCCTTATTACTTCATCAAAAAATTCAGATTAGTCAGACATGACCTTCCCTTACCAAATCCATGCTGACTGTGCTTGATTAAGCCATGCCTTTCTAAGTGACAGTTTATCCTGTCCCTCAGAATTGATTCCAGTAATTTGCCCACTACTGAGGTCAGACTGACTAGCTTGTAATTATTTGGTCTATCCCTCACCCCCATTTTAAACAAAGATACAACATTTAGCAGGCCTCTAATTCTCTGGCACCTCACCTATATCCACTGAGGATCGGAGGTCTGCTAGTGTTAATCAGTTAGCCTAACATCTGATGTTGGGAAATTGCTAGAGTATATAATTGAGGATAGCGCATATGTTTACCTTGAAAATATTCAGCTGATCAGCCAGAGCCAACATAGCTTTGTCAAGGGTAAGTCAAGCCTGATGAACTTGACTGAATTTTCGGAAGAGGTGGACAGAAGAATGTCTATATATTTTATTCATGTGGACCTCCAGAAGACATTCGAGAGGGTCCCTCTGATATACTGTTAGCTAAAACTGAAGCTCATGGAATTGAAGGTAAATTATTGACCTGGTTAGGAAATTGGCTGAGTGGCAGGAGACAGAGAATCGGAATAATATGCCGGTACTCCAATTGGCAGCAAGTGACTAGTGGTGTCCTGCAAGGATCTGTTTCAGGGCCTCAGCTATTCACTACATTCATTAACAACTTAGATGATGGGATAGAAAGCCACATATTCAACTGTGCCAATAACACAAAGATAGGTAGTATTGTAAGCAATGTAAATGGAAGCATAATTTACCAATATCTCTGTAATTTTATGTGAGTGGGCAAAACACTGACAAATGGATTTAAATGTTGGTAAATTAGGTCATCCACTTTGGACCTAAAGATACATAGAAGAGGATGCATTCTAAATGGTGAAAAACTAGGAACAGTGGAGGTCCATAGAAACTTAGTGGTTCAGATACATAGATCATTAAAATGTCATGATTAGGTACAGAAAATATTTTTAAAAAGAAAACAAATGGAGTGCTGTCCTTTATATCTAGAGGAATAGAATACGAGGGGATAAAAGTCATGTTCAGCTATAGAAAGCTTGGTTAGACCACACATGGAGTATTCAGAGCAGTTCTGGACACCGCACCTTAGAAAGTATACATCGTCCTTGGGAGGATGTGCAGCATAGATTTACCAGAATGATACCTGGATACCAAAGTTCAGTTCTGAAGATAGGTTAAACAAACCATGGTTGCATTTCCTGGAATTTGGAACATTAAGGATTGACTTCAAAGTTTTCAAGACATTGAGGGGAATAGATAGGGTAGATTGAGAGAAACCATTTTCACAAGTTGGTGAGTCTAGGGACAGAATTCTACCAGGTGGCAGATTGGGAGGGGGCAGCAGTAAAATAGAATGGCTTCCCAACGCAGTCCAGGTGCTGGGGCATTTTCCCTAGTGGTGGCATCTGAAGTGGAGCAGCTGCTTACTCCAAGGAAACAGGCAGCCAATTTGTCTATTTAAAGGCCATTTTAAGGCCCATTTTATGGAGTTACAGGCAATTTGCCAACCGTGGGATGATGCCCAGATGCGTGGGGAGGCCACCAGCTTAACGGAGGTGGCTTCCCTGTGGCAGCCCAGGTCCAACAGAGCCCGAGGCTCCATGGCCCAAAAAGATTGCTGTGGGCAGAGAAGGTAGCCCCTGCGGCCCCAAGGATTTCTCTGGCGAGGTTTCGCCTTCCAACCTAAACCTGCTAAATTTTTCATTTCCTTTTGACTTACCTGGCAGAGGCTCAATGTCTCCTGCAGGCATCAGCAATGACCATCTCTCCTGGCTCTCTGATTGGGCTGGCAGCATGGAGAGTTTGCCAGCTGTCCTGAACTGGACAATGGGGCCACAGTTGGACACCGAGGAAAAAAAAAAATTCAGCAAACTTGTCTCGCTGCTGGCAAGAGTAGGCCTGTGACCCCCATTTCACCTAACAGAGATCCCAAAGCCTGCAGCAAAATTCAGCCTTAGGGCAAGGGGGCATAGTCAAAAAAATTAGAGTCAGATCTTTTAGTGCAATTTGGAACCACTTCTTCATGCAAATGGTGGTAGAAGTTTGGAATTCTCTTCCACAAATGACAACTGATGCTGGATCAATTATTAATTTTAAAACTGAGATTGATAGATTTTTCTTATCCAAAGGTATTAAGGGATATGGGGAAAAGGCAGGGACATGGACTTCAGTCACAGATCAACCATAATCTCGCTGAATGGCAGAACAGGCTGGAGGTGCTAAATGGGTTGCTCATGTTAGTATGTTCCTAGTCACCAAGATCCTGGGTTACACCATCACCATGAAAACAGAAAAAGCTTGTGCTAGGGATACAAAAAACAGGTAAGGGAAAGAGCAGGGCTCGGTGCTGGGTCCCTTGCTCTTTGTGGCGTATATAAATAATGTGGACTTAAATGTAGGGGCTACGATCAAGGAGTTTGCATATGACAGAAGAATTGGTAGGGTGGTAAATAGTGAGGAGGATAGGCAAAAACTGCAGGAGGATATCAATGGACTGGTCAGGCGGACAGCGCAGTGGCAAATGGAATTCAGCCCGGAAAAGTGAGGGGTAATGTATTTGGGGAGGGCTAACAAGGCAAGGGATTACTCTATGAATGGTAGGACCCTGGAAAGTATTGATGATCAAAGGGACCTTGGTGTGCATATCCACAGATCCCTGAAGGTAGCAGGGCAGGTAGATAAGGTGGTTAAGAATGCATATGGGATACTTACTTTTATTAGACGAGGCATAAAATACAAGATCGGGGAGGTTATGCTGGAACTGTATAAAACGCTGGTTAGGCCACAACTGGAGTACTGCGTGCAGTTCTGGTCACCACGTTATAGGAAGGATGTGATTGCACTGGAGAGGGTGCAGAGGAGATTTACCAGGCTGCTGCCTGGGCTGGAGGGTCTGAGCTATGGTGAAAGATTGGATAGGCTGGGGTTGTTTTCCTTGGAGCAGCAAAGGTTGAGAGGGGACCTGATAGAGGTGTAAAAGATCATGAGGGACATAGATAGGGTGGATAAGAAGGCACTTTTTCCATTAGTAGAGGGGTCAATAACCAGGGGGCATAGATTTAAAGCTAAGAGGTAGAAGGCTAAGAGGGGAGTTGAGGAGAAATTCCTTCACCCAGAGGACGGTGGGAGCTTGGAACTTACTGCCTGAAATGGTGATTGAGTCAGAAACTCGCGTAACATTTAAGAAGTATTTAACTATTCACTTGCATTGCCATAGCCTCCAGGGCTATAGGCCAAGCGCTAGAAAATGTGATTAGTGTAGTCAGATCTTTGTTGACCGGTGCAGACACGATGGGCCGAATGGCCTCCTTCTGTGCTGTAAACATCTATGAGTCTTTGAGCTGAGCTGACCACAGATCTTTCCAGCCTCCTGGTTAGGTAAAAATGGGGGGAGGTGTACTCGATTGGATGGATCTTTTAGTTCTGGGTTCTTGGGTATATTCTAGTGGGTTTGGGTCATTCTCAGCATTGTAGGAACAGGAGAAACTCCAATCAGGACAGATGCCGATGCAAACGTATATGTGAATAGAAGGAACAAGGAATAGGACTTGTCTATTACCCAAAGGACATTAATGGCTGATATAATTCTCAATTGTTCTTTGTAAATTGCTACTCAAATACTGCAATGTGCTAAGTCTCACCTATGTTTAGATAAAATCTTAATGGTTAGAGATGGGGTCATCTTTGAACCATTGAACAGTGTCCTAAAGGACTTCACGGATGTGTTTGTGTGTAGTCTGAAGGTTGTTAAGCTGGATGATGGAGTGGCATGTGAAAAATGTCACAGGTGCACAGGGGTGGGGAAGTGAGGGCAGTAATCATGAGGACAATAGCAATTACAGAATGTGCAAAACAAAGCAGAAAACCGTAAAATGTGATTCTGTGATTAGAGGAAAGTGATGGGAACCAGGGGAGGGTAGGTTTGTCATGTTGGGGCTACTGGTGCAGGTCTAAGCAGACAGAAAAGAGTTGTGAGCTGGAGACTTACCTTAAAACAATCTGGTCAAATCATTTAATTTTTTTCTTTCAACTTTGCCGCTGGATCCTGAGCACTATACCAGGTGCAGTCGCCTGCCCTGACATCTCTGCACACTGTTACTATGCAATTTGCCTTAGCACCCATCTTTCTTTAGTTGGAAGCAGATTCTCCTTCCTGCTGACTTTATACAAGAGTTTCCATGGTGTTGTCTGAAAATTGAGGAGCCCTTGAAGAATTTACAAACTGTTGTATGTTCTATATTTGTACAGGTCTAAAGCATGCAGGGCAGACAAACACACCTCCCCTTTAAGAGGTGCAGGTTACATTTAAATGGTGACACTCCTGCCTGAATTCACACCCCTGTATGCGTGAGCATTGACCAGCGTGAGCTGTGTTCATGGCTCACTCATATATAAATGAGGTACAAACAGAAAACTAGTTTGTGTTCTCGCCCATAAAATCAGCTGGTGCTGAAGATACCTTACCCATTTCATCTCTATTCTAGGGAGGTTGAAAATCTCCCCCATGAAGTCATGAGCATGTCCTAGAAACAGTGCTTATATGTGAAATAAAGTATTCTATCATATGGCATAAACAATAGTTATAGGGAATATTAAAAAAATATTTTAAATGTACATATAATATTTGATGGGGCTGAGTTTTCTGAAGAAAACTTGAGTGACATCAATCATATATCCCAAATGCTGACTGGCTCTGTGATTTGTATTTTGACAATCATCATTGTCTCTGCTTTCTATTATAAGGTGAATGTGATACTTGTTCTCTGCAATTTCAGATCAATGTGTTAGGTTAAGACGTAGATGTTTAAAGTTGTGCCCATTTTCTTGATAGAAGTGCATATTTTCTGTATCGAAGCAAAGCTAGGTTGAAAAATGTCAAAAGCTTATTAATCATGAGGCTAAAATATTTGGCTGTCGTATTGCATACAATACCTGGAAAATAAGGGATTCTTTTTCCATTCAGTTTGTAAGCTAAACCGATTTTAATCTCATCAAGGACCTCCAGGATATCCAGCTTCATTAATGCCAACCTATGGTATAGAAATAATGTTAACTACACTCTGTTGGCGTGACAACTTTTATTACTTTTGATAGTTAAGTGGATATGCCAGCACCTATGCATCACAGTGCCCTGTGTTTTGGTTCAGTTATACTACTTGGAGTACAAAGAGGTGCTGCGTAATAAATGTATTGTAGGCTTTCAAGTTATATGGGCTTCTGTTGTGTCTTTCTGTTGGTACATTAGAATTCCAGGCACATATATATTGTGCAGTAAGGTATGAGAGATTTTGGCTTTCATTCCTCAATTGACCCATGAACATCTTGAAGAACATTTTGTTGGAGAGAAGGGAGCTGTACAACATCCCTCCCGCCCCCTCCCCCCCCAAAGTAGATTACCCCTTTAAAGGAGAAGTCATAGAGAAATAGTCAAAGTTATATCATTAGGAATATAAGAAAATTGTGGCATACTGGTCTCATAAGTGTGCTGCTTTTGTGGCAGTAACTTAACTTCAGTAATTCTTGGACACCACATCAACTCATTCTTCATGACTTTGGTGTGCACTACAAATGCCCAGCAAACATAAAGAGCAGAAAATAAATATTTGCTTTGTGGCAAATATTTACATTATATATCCCTTATATTCAGAAGGGATATAAATGCACTAAAATTAGCAATTGAGTGCTTTTGAGGTAGCATTGAGCCAAATCAGACTGGGGGTGACATTGTGTGATTAAGCATAAATGGGTGATGAGAAGAAATCAGTAGCCCATTTTATATTTCTCCCAAGTTTTATTCCATTGAATGCCACTCAGTTTTCTTTTCTTTCTTCTAGACAGTGACTCACGTGAGGGTGTGATTTTCTGGATGAACCATGACAGTAAAGGCCAAATGGTTATTTAAACACTGGGGTGCAAGTGTGTATCACAGCAAAGCTTGATCTTTCACTATGAGATGCTCTGTAATGTTCTGATATGTAAAGGCCTTAAATAAATCAAAATTCTTACTTTACTGTTAATAGACAAAATGGAATTTGGTCAAATGTACTCACGCAGTAAATCCATTGATCATATTAGCATATTTCAATATGACCAGATCTAACCAGCCACAGCGTCTCTTCCTGCCTGTAGTTACACCCACTTCATGGCCTCGAGATTGTAGTAGTTCACCGATTTCCTGAAATGTTCCAGTTCAACTTCAGCAACCGGCATGTGAAGCAAGCTTAATCTTGGTATACAGTAGTACGTTCATTTATAATACAACTTAATTTAAAAATATGTACAAATAGTTATTTAGAACAAATGCTGGACTATCCAAGTATTACTACCGTTATGTCTGCCTTTAAGAGTAACAGCAATACTAATTCAGATAATTACAGGAAATTTATTGGGGGGCTTTATTATAGGTTTTGGAGTAAGCCCCATCTCCACACTATATTTAGTTTTTCTTACTTTTTTTTTTAATAAGATTGGATTTATCGGCATCTTACAAGATCAGAATCTCCCATTGTAGAATTGGTAGGCTGGATTTTCGGTCGCTCCTCTGCTTGTATAGCAATGTCATTTTGGCAGGTGTGAGCCATCTTTTGCATCTTTCCTGATTTCCAGTGGCAGTAATGCTTGGCACCCGTCCACTGTTCAGCAACAACATGAGATTTGACATCGCATGTCTTAATTTTGGCTCCCAATGCCTTGTTTGGGATGCCTGTATGAAATAGGCAGTCCCTATCATGAAGGTGCTTTGAGTAAATGGGAAATTTACTAACAATTACTCATTCAGGCTAAAACTACGGAATCCTAAATTCTTTTTAAATGCCCTTTTTTTGGGCGCTCTTTTTCAGGAAAGTATTTTTGGCAGCCAAGGAGAAGATCCAGTAGATTTGTAAAACTAAAACAAAACAACCCCCACACCCCTCCAGAGTTTTTTTGCAAAGGGATGGCTTTTTCTTCCAGATATTCTCCTATTCTTGGTTGCAATGGAAGATGAGGAGAGTGAACAACAGAGTAAAAGGCTTCTCGCCTAGGCCAAATTTGCATTATGGGAGACTTCCTTGTACTAAGTAGTCTGATAGGGAACCATCTAGTTTAATGGAAGGAATAGTTGAGACTTTGTAGACACCAATGATTAGAAGTAAAATCACCAATGATCGTTTTCTTACACATGTTAATGAGGCAAATTCTAAATTTGATTTTTAGCAGCAATCCTAGTTTTATATCAATCCTCCACGTAGGAGAACGCCTGACTAGCTCAGATCATTATATAATTAGATTTATCCTTATTGATCAATCTAAGATTACAGCCAATCTAAGGCTGGTCCTATTTAGGACTCACTTTGCAAAAATAGTTTAAGATCTGGCAAAAGGTGACTGGGCAATCCTTCTAGATAGGCAATCAAGTAGTGAGGGCAAACGTTTCTATTTAAAACCATTCTCAAACAGAACAAAGCCATGTATGTCCCAATGGTTATGAGAGCACATCATCAAATGAAACCATTAAAGGTTAACGAGGAACATATAGAGGCAAATTTGAATGAAGCAGAATATATTCTACAAACATAAGGCATTTAATTCACAGGAGAACAGGAAAAAAAAATCACATTAGACAAAAACAGCTGTAAGATTAATCATGAGATCTCTGGAAAAGAAGATGGTGTACAATAGTAGCAGTAATAGCAAAAGCTTTATCATCCATGGTAGAAGTCAAGACCATTAAAGACTTATAGTACTACTAAAAGATAATGCAGACAGATTCAAACTAATTTTCAGGCAATAGTAGAGCTGCTAAATGATTATTTTGCATCTATTTTACTTCTATTGATGATGCTTATGTTCCAAATGAGGGGTATTGAATACTATCTATTTTAATGTTAATTTAATCTTGGATAAATTAAGAAAGCTCAATTTATAGAGCATCAGGTCTGGATAATATCCATCCAAGGGTGATTAAGAGATGGGGTAGCTGCTCTATGTTCTTCTTACCTGTATCTTCAACAGTGTCAGGGATAGTTCCCTTAGACTGGAAGCTAGCACAGGTAGTTCCTATTTTCCAAAAAACGTACCTGTTCATCCAGGGAACTATGGGTCTGTTAGCCTGACATCCATTCATGGGAAGAAACTTGAAGGGATCTTAACAAATGTCCTTTATGATCAGTGGGAAAGGGAGGGATCATTGGAATTTACAACATGGCTTCTGACAATAGGTGGTGCCTGGTAAATTCAATAGAGGTCATTGAAGCAGTCATTAGGGAAAACCTTTGATAAGGTACCTCACACTAGGTTACATCACAAGATCGAATCTTGTATCAGTAGAAATTTGCAATGCTGCATTAGTGATTGGCTCCAATCCCGCAGCCAGATAATTGTAGTTAATGGGTGTGGTTCAGCTTGGAGATATCTTTTGACTGGTATCCCCCAGGAATCAGTCCTGGGCCTACTAGTTTCATGATCTTTATTAATGACCTGGACAGTGGTGTTAGGAGTATGGTAAGTAAGTTTACATAGGCTAAGATGGCAAAGTGTGCCACCAATCCAAAAAGATTTACATGTAAGGATTACATCAGCAAATGGTGTTTAATTTGGGTAAATGTAGTGTCATGCATGTTGGGTAGGGCCAACATAAAGTGTACTTTTCATTTACAGGCTAAAGAAAGTTGAGAGAATAAGATCTCTGTGCTATTGTGCACAGACCACTAATGGTTCATGATCGATGTAGAGAAACTGTAGCTAAAGCCAAGATGGTATTGGCTTGTATTAGTAGAACTATTCATTGTGCAAAATTCAGATGTGTAGTGTCTGTCTTTTTTGGAGTGCTACACCTAGTGGCCTTAAGAGGTCCAAAATTGGATCTGTGACATGCATGCAAACTTCTGGTGCGAATCATGCCGGCCACCAAATTGGTGAGGACGTTTGAGCATGCAGTGTCTCTCTCCCAGCTTTCATTGCCTCTTAATTAAGCACAGCTCAACACATGTTTACCAGAAGCAAGGACCTCCCACTAGTGCTATTTAAAAGGATAATCAGTTACTTTCAGGTTAGTTGCAGATCGATTTCCACTGACTGTTGTTACAATTGCACAATAGTTCTGTGCCTTCTAGAACTTTAAGGTGCTAAAGTCTAAAGGGCTGATGCTTAAGGTCATGGTTCCATCTTCAAGGCTTTTGCAGAAACTGGTTGCTGTCAGACAGGGGTGCAGTAGTAAATATTTCTCTTGGAATGCAGCATGACACGGAGAATGAGTAGAGGGTATGCAGAACATGGCAAACTGCTAGAAGGGGGAAGAAGGACTCTCAGCAGGAGGTTAAGCTCTGAGCTTGCACAGCAACAAGCTGACCTTGCATGACAGAAGATGGAGTTTCCACTGCAGCACCCAGATGTTATGTGGCTTCTACTTGTACTGCAATGGAAGCTCTGGCATCAGCCTTCAAATGATGCATCATATTTGGGTTCACAAGTTGGGGTTGGTCATCAGTTCCACCCTGGAAAGGCTGGGCTCCAAATCTTCACAAAGCCCAATGCAAACTTGTGCCAGACTCCTCCAAGCTCTTTGATATTTCACACAGGCTTTCTGGCAGCCCTGCCAATGTATCAAGCATTTCACTGTGCATACCTATTAGACACCTTCTGTGCTTGTGCTCATCTGAAACCTCTGCCTCAGAACTTGGTGTGCGCACCTGCCCTCTGGCAAACTAGCATTTGCATTACCCTTACCCCAGTCCTATGTGCAGGCTACTCATGACTGGTGTCTCGCCGCATGCATATTCTGTCTCTAAGCTGTCCTCTAAAGTACACCATTGTCAGTATCAGAGCTGGCGGTTGTGACTGTGAGATCAAATGATGGTGTTTCTTCATCCTCACTGTCTTCCTGCTCTTTCATCACTGCCTGGCCTGCAGATTAAAGTTGTGTGGTTACATGAAAGGGGGGAGGCACAGGGTAGGGTTGTGGTGAGGGTAGGTGGAGGGGTAAGTAAAATGTGTATGCTTAAACAATCTGCTGCTTCTATTTCAGAAGATATTGTGGGATGAGAGATGTGATTAGAAGGATTAGGTATGAGGATACTGTCATCTACTATTATTTAAGCCATGACCTAAGCTATGGCTGCTCCAATGATAGCTCCATTTCCTCCATCAAGGTAAGGACATGCAGCCATGCCTATCAACATCTACCTCTGGTTTGTGCCATATCCTCCTGCAAGAGAGAGGTTTGTTTGATGTCTCATTGATGGGATCTTGACACTTACATTTAAACATAAAAACTATAATAAAGTGTTCAACTATGTACAGGTCCCAGTTACTGTCATGCATGGTGCGGCTGTCTCTATACAGGCTCCTTCTAGTGTTCTCCACGTCTATTACCATGTGACTCTATACATCATACTGTGGGTGATACTATTCTCCAATCCCACAGTCCAGTCCAGTCCTAGGTCCAACCCTGACTTCGTTATCAAACATTCCAACAAGGATGGTGCTGTTGTTGTCTGATGTACTGACCTCTACCTCAGAGGCTGAGCGCCAACTCTCAAATACTTCTCCCTATCATGCAACATCAAGCAATTGTATCCAGGACTGTTACTGACCTCATCATCTCTGGAGATCTCCCCCCCCACAGCTTTCAACCTGTCTCCCAACCCCGGACAGCCTGCTTCCATCTCCTTCCCAAAATCCACAAACAGGACTCTCCCGGTGGGCCGATCGTGTCAGCCTGTTCCTGCCCCACGGAGCTCATTTCTTCCTATCTTGACTCCATTCTCTTTCCCCTTGTCCAGTCTATTGCCACCGACATCCGAGATTCCTCTGATGCCCTACTGCAAATCAACAATTTCCAGTTTTCTGGCCCTAACCGTCTCCTCTTCACCATAGATGTCCAATCTCTCTACACCTCCATCCCCCATCAGGATTGTCTGAGGGCTCTCCGCTTCTTCCTTGAACAGAGGCCTGAACAAGCCCCATCCACCACCACACTCCTCTACCTGGCTAAACTTGTTCTCTCACTGAACAATTTTTCCTTAAACTTGTCTCACTTCCTCCAAATAAAAGGTGTGGCTATGGGTACCTGCATGGGCCCCAGTTATGCCTGTCTCTTTATGGGGTATGTGGAAAATTCCTTGTTCCAGTCCTACTCAGGCCCCCTCCCATAACTCTTTCTTGGTACTGTTTTGGTGCCGCTTCATGCTCTCATGGAAAAATTTATCAATTTTGCTTCCAATTCCACCCCTCTATCACCTTCACATGATCCATCTCCGACACTTCCCTTCCTTGACCTCTCTGTCTCCATTTCTGGTAATAGACCATCCACAATATTCATTAAAAGCCACCGACTCCCACAGCTACCTTGACAACAGCTCCTCACACTGTGCTTGCTGCAAGGACTCCACCCCATTCTCTCAGTTCCTTCGCCTCCGTCGCATCTGTTCCGATGGTGCCACTTTCCAAAATGGCGCTGCTGACATATCTTCCTTCTTCTTTAACAGAGGTTTCCTACCTACTGTGGTTGACAGAGCCCTCAACCGTGACCAACCCATTACTTGCGCCTCTCTTCCCCTCCCTCCCAGAACCATGATAGGGTCCCCCTTGTCCTCACTTTTCACCCCACCAGCCTCCGCATTCAAAGGATCATCTTCTGCCATTTCCGCCAACTCCAGCATGATACCACCACCAAATAACTTCCCCTCACCACCCCCTGGTCAGCATTCTGTCGGGACCGTTCCCTAGGGACACCCTGGTCCACTCCACCACCTCCAACACTTCGGCACCTTCCCATGCAATTGCAGAAAGTGCAACACCTGCCCCTTTACCTCCTCCCTCCTCACTGTCCAAAGCCCCAAGCGCTCCTTTCAAGTGAAGCAGTGCGCTTCACTTGCACCTCCTTCAATTTGGTCTGCTGTATTCGCTGCTCCCAATGTGGCTTCCTCTACACTGAGACCAAATGCAGACTGGATGACTGCTTTGCGGAACACCTTTGGTCTGTCCACAAGCATGACCCAGACCTCCCTGTCGCTTGCCATTTCAACACACCATCCTGCTCTCATGCCCACATGTCCGTCCTTGGCCTGCTGCAATGTTCCAGTGAAGCTCAACGCAAACTGGAGGAACAGCACCTCATCTTCCGATTAGGCACTTTACAGCCTTCCGGACTTAACATTGAGTTCAACAACTTCAGACCATGAACTCTCTCCTCTATCCCCACTCCCCTTTTTAAAATTTTAATTTTTTATCCACTTAATTTTTTACTTATTTTTATTCATTTATTCATTGTTTTATCCTCCTTTTTTTATCCTACCACCACCCCTCCCCCCACCCCCAACAGGGCTGTCACTTCTTCCATGTTGTTCTTTCACAGAGTGCTCACCCTTGTTCTGCTATTAACTCATTCTGCTCTCTTACCTTTATGCTACTATCAGCACCTTCTTTAGCCCTTACCACTGCCATTAACACTCCTTTTGTCTTTCTGTCCATGGCATCTTTGTCAATCTCTCCTTAGCCCCCACCTATCGCTGGCCTTCTATCCAGCTTCACCTGCTCCACCCCCTCTTAAACAGTATAAATTTAATCACATTTCTACCTCTCTAGCTCTGAAGAAGGGTCATACAGACTTGAAACATTAACTCTGTTTCTCGCTCCACAAATGCTGTCAGATCTACTGAGTTTTTCCAGCATTTTCTGTTTTTATATCAGATTTCCAGCATTCACAGTATTTTGCTTTTATCATACAACAAGAAATGTGCCAGTGAGTGTGGTGCAATGTGATTGGTTGATGTGACTGTCTTGGTTAAATAGCTGGCAAGGTATGCAAGTTGGGAGATGTGGATGTTGAGGCTTGCAGCAGTGTTTAGCATGTGAGCGTGAGGTGATACTATGAATGTTAGGTATGAGTCCTGATAGAGCACGTTGGTATGGTGAATGGTAGGGTGTGGCGCATTGAGGCTACTGGTGTAGTTGATATGGCATTAAGATGCAGTCATGACTGTGCCACAGTATGTGCTCATTGGATATTTCGTGGCACCACATCCGAGCTCTCAGCACTTTACTCCTGGCATCCACTACTATGACTGTTCTCTGCCTTCTAAGAGTTTGTCTGGAGGGCCTCCCCACTGTCTGCAGATAAATCCCGACTCACTTCGACCTGGGCCTCCAGTGCAGCATTAGAATCATTTGGCATCTGCTCACTCCCGTGTTGTGTCATTGAGCATTTCCCAGATCAGAAACAGATGCAGAATGCACCTCCCCTTTAAGCGGCACATGATAGCTTGTACTTGTGCTGTCCTCTGATAATTGCGGGTCCTTGCTGAAGCATGCAGCTGCTCAACGATGTGATTAGTACCGGCTGTACAATACAATCATATAGGTTAGAAGGCAGAAGTAGGTGCATCGGAAGTAACGGCCACTGGTTAATCCCACATTGTGATCTCTGCACCCATACTTTAGAGACTATTGAATTTTGTCCCCAGTATAAATTAAAGGGCATCGTTTGACACTATTCATTTTGCTGATCAGACCACATCTAGAGTACCGTGCCCTGTATTAGGAAGAAATATTTAACCATGATGGTTTGGCTATCATTGTGTGTAACAGACTTAAGCTAGTTTTCCCGCCTGTCAATTTTGCATGTATGCAGAATGCAGCTGTATGAAAACATGTTCCACTCCAAGCTATACACAGCAGGGGTGGTGTCAAGTGGCTTTACTTCACTAAGGAGACAATGCAGCAGCACTGCAACATGCTGCACATGGACATCTATCCCACCTGAGGTGTGATAACCCACCCTGAAAGAAATAGTTATTTTTAAAGATATCTCAATCCAAACTGGCAGTGGAGAGATTAAAATGCTTTACATGCAGCTGCCCAATTCTACATTCTTGAAGTGATATTCTACACCACACTATCACTATCATGCATCCAATCGTTGGTGAATCGCCATCAGGTATCATCCTTGCTCATTCAAAATAGTTGCCCTAGAAAATACACCTGGATCAGACATGCACAAAAGGGGAGGAGTGGAATTTTATGGAGGTGACAGGGGTCTTGGCCACTGGCTGAAAAGCCAGCGAGAGGCCTGTGCTGCTTTCTGCAGGAGGGCCTGCGGTTATTATGTGTTAAATCAGGCAGTTGAGAAGTCACCAGCGGGCCTTCCACAGGATCAGGACCCCAGGGGCGGAGTCCCACCCACAGAGAGCTGGCAGCTCTGTTGAACAGCAGCGCCACTAAGGAGATGGTGGCTGCTGCTGGAATGGCACCCACTGGAGGGCCCAGGATCACAGAGTGACCCAGGCCAGGAGTAAATGATGGTGAAGAGGGCTTTTGCGGAATGGGGTTGTCAACAAAGGCAGTGATGTGGTTCTCCATCCCACCCGATTAATTGCTCTCCCCGCCACCAAACTTGACATGGAGGGGAGCATAAAATATTGCCCCTGGGGTGGGCAGAATTGCTCAAGTGCTGAAGTTTCAGTAATGTATTGGCCTAATTGAGAGCCTACACAAGTCCGTCTTTAGGTTTGGCCTGATCCTGCCAAGAATGTCAGTTGATCCCTGGATCACATACCTATTATAAATAACCTAGAATCCATGGAAGAAACACCTACAGGTTTCATATAATCCACAGTGAAGGCTGTTTCCGCAGTTACAGCCTCAGTCAGACAGTGTCCCTCACTAAATCCCTGAACTCTGAAGAAAGCTTGCAGGTTGGGCTAGAAATAGGATTAGTCAGTTCACCACAGGGAGGTAGAAGTGAAAATGCAATTCAACTCTACATCGCCTAGCTCTAGCTAAATAAGCAGCATTAGCAGAGAATATAGTTTTGTGGAAATAGTTCTAATTGATCACAACTGGAAGATGGCTTTAAGATTTATTCACTGTGGTTCAGAGTTGGTATTCCAAACTGCAATATGATGGCCGGGGGTTGGCGTCACGGCCAGGCCTGGGCTTTCACTTGTGACTTTTCTTATTCGGTGAATTTCAGATTTTGGCTGCATTTATTGGAATAGTACAGAAGCTTAGTAATTTGAGAGAGTGCGAACACATAAGAAATTGAGTGACAGGAGGGGGAAAATTCATTGGTCGGTAACTGTTTGAAGAGTTGCATAGGCACTGAAACTGATGGGAGTAAAGTGTGTTCACTACACAATTTTAATTGTGCTTCGATGCTCAATCTTCCAACTCCAAAAATCCAGACTTACATTTGTTAGTTCAGTTGGAAATGCACCAATACCGACTCTAGTGGTATAGGCTTTGACAACACCATATACAGCTCCAACGTTCGATGGAGGAATACCCAACCCTGTGCATACACTTCCAGCAGTGCAATTGGATGATGTCACAAATGGATAAGTTCCTTTAAATAGAAAAAAAAAATTGCAGTTGCTGGAATCAGCCTTATTAAACAATTACATTTTCCAAGATGTTAATCTAAAAATTATTAAACAAAATAGGCATGTTACATATTCATACAACCAATGCAGAATTGCATGTTTGGCCTGAATTAGGCACTAAAACTATTTGATCAAGCATGGAGGAAATGAAGAAAGGTTCAAGCAATTAAAACAACACTATAATTCCTGCTGCCAACTGGAAAGGTGTCAAGAAAAGTTCTACATGTGCACTCTGCCTGCTTTGCAGTCGCTGGGAATACACAGATTCTCTCACCAAGATGGTGGGTGTGTACTGTTTCGCTCCCAGGCTAGCTTAACATTGTAAAATGGCCAGTTTAACTGCAACTTTAACCAATAAATGATATTTTTAATAACTAAATGATATATTTGAATAAATGATCTAGTGGAAAGGCTTTGTGTAGGGAGTTCCTACATTGGCCTGGTGAGCTCAATTGGTAAACAATGAGATTTGATTCCAGGATCATGGTTGAGCCCCACATCAGGTGATGGTTTTTTTTCCTTAATATTTACTTTATTGCTTATTAAAAAAAAATGGTGAAACTCCACAGTTAACACTAATTGGGTGTTGGAAATAAAATATCGACCTGTCATTCCCAGTTATCTTTTATTCACTGCTTGAATAACTATTTGAAAGGACATTAAAATGGCTGTACTCTTTTTTTCCCCATTAGCTGATTTTGTTGTAAAGAAAACAATTATAGGACACCAGCTTGTAAAAGAAAATGCATAATTCAGCAACAGAAAGCAGAGTTGCACTTAAGCATATCTCACTTTAAACAATCACTGGCTCCGACACTGCATCTGTGCATGTACAGCCTTAAAACCATCAGCACTGGGAAAAAAAAACCTGAAGGTGGACGGGATACAGAGGTTCAAAAGTATTTAAAAGCTTTGGGTAACAAACATTGGACTAAAGGAGATGAGCACAAAATTCACATACCTCAAGAGGGAGGGTTTCTTCCCCCAGGAAAATGGATTTGTGGAAAATCTCCTAGGGAAAGTAGTTGACTCAAGGTCAAATGGCACCCTTATAAAGGAGCTATATCTGTATCCCTTGAGAGATGGGATTGATGTTAATAGTCATATTTAATACAGCTTGATTTTTTTTTTAAAAAGGAGTTTGGGGAAGGAAATTGGTTCTCTATAAAGTTGGTATCACTGACTGTACAAAGTAAACTTGATAGGCTGAATGGCTTTTTTTTTGTTTGCTGTGAATTTTCTTAAGCAATAGGGTGTTATCTACTGGTGAAACTCCATGCCAAGGAGAGGCTAATTATATTGATTGCTCAAGATTTCTACCTTCAAGCTTGCAAAACACGAACGTAGATTAAGAGACATCAATTGTCTATAAAATTTTAGAAAATAATTAAAAAACAGCTGTCATGGAAGGGTTAGAAATTTAGAGGCCCTTTCAGCAGCAAAATGTTTTTCTTTGTTATTAGGGATGCTCTGCAGCTGAGAAATCCTAATACTGTTATACAAATTTCGAATTGTTTTAGGAACTAAAGACATCACATAAATCTGAACGCTTTAAGTCTTTGCTACATAACCCTGTTTTGGTATCTGCTTGTTTTACCTACACAGCAGTTCTGATCATCTCAACAAAGAACTCGTCTGCATTGAAAGCAGTCTAACAAGTGCTAATTTCTATTGAACTTCAGCCACAATTAATCTCAATCAATATATATTTGGGTCACAAATATCTGGCCGATTCCTTGCGTTACCATTTTCCACACAATCGGGCCTGGATCATCTTGCCCCTGAAAGGAAACTGGCCTGGACATTGGCTTTTAGCAGGATATCCACAACCAAGGTGGATGCCCTCTGATGCCAGTCTGCAAGATATAACAACGCTGCAGTGGAACACAATAATTTCAGTGAAAAAAGAAACATCCAAGTTAGTGATCAGCAAAAATGATATGATCTGGAAACATTTTTGTGCCAACTATTGATCTTAACTCATTAGTATTGCAATAACGTGACAGGAAGGAAATAAATGTTTGCTAATAGGCACGTGCTTCAAAATATTGAATCGAAATTCACATTGCTTATACCTGAATGTTTAATAGTTATTGATAATTATACAGATTCAGTTTTATTTAATCGGTAAAACTTACCAAAATCTATGTCAAGTAACGCTGCATTGGCACCTTCCACAAGAATTTTTTTCACTGAACCATGGAGAGCCTCATGCATAAAATAAACACCATCTTTCACCATTGGCCTTATTCGTTCAGCATATTCCTAACAAGTGAGAGTTAGAATCTTATAGCATATTTTTGTTAAAGAACGCAGATAAGTTGGAAATATAGGTGATTCTAATTAAGAGCAAGCTTCAATTAACAGCAAGTTTTCTGTATGAGCAGGCATTCTCCCATTCATTTCTATATTACAGAAGTACAATTTGAATGTGATGTGTTTCTCTTCTAAGAAAACTTGTACTTATCGACTTCAGAATCTCTAGGTGAAACTGTATGGGAGCAAATTTAAAAAAAAAATTAATTCAGGAAGTGTGGGCTTCGCTGGCTGGGCCAGCATTTATTGCCCATTCCTAGTTGCCCTCGAGAAGGTGGTGGTGAGCTGCTTTCTTGAACCGCTGCAGTCCATGTGGAGGGCATTGGAGTACACTGTGGAGTACACCCACAGTGCTGTTAGGAAGGGAGTTCCAAGATTTTGACCCAGTGCCAGTGACAAAGGAACTGCGATATATTTCTAAATCAGGATGGTGAGTGACTTGGAGGGGAACTTCCAGGTGGTGGCATTCCCATTTATCTGCTGCCCTTGTCCTTCTAGGTAGTAGTGGTCGTGGGTTTGGAAGGTGCTGTCTAAGGAGCCTTGGTGAATTCCTGCAGTGCGTCAATGCTGCTACTGTGCGTCAGTGGTGGAGGGAGTGAATGTGGTGCCAATCAAGCGGACTGCTTTGTCCTGGATGTTCTTCAGTGTTGCAGGAGCTGCACTCATCCAGGCAAGTATTCCATCACATTATTGACTTGTGCCTTGCAGAACATTAGTGAATCAGATGGGTTTTTACAACAATCGACAATGGTTTCATGGTTATCATTGGACTTTTGATTCCAGATTTTTTACTGAATTCAAATTCCACCATCTGCCGTGGCAGGATTCGAACCCAGGTTCCCAGAGCATTACCCTGGGTCTCTGGATTACTAGTCCAGTGACAATACCACTATGCCATCACCTCTCCTAATGTTCTTAAGTCTTCAAATGTCCAAAGTAAGAATGAATTCAAACAGCTGTGACAACATTTTACCGTGATTGTGTCTTTAGCAATGTTGTGATATAGCTTTGAGAAAATATTAATAAGTAGCCAGGATGTAAACCACATGGGCCAGCAGACATTGTGCAGAGTAGCTTTCAGTTCAGCTAGCAGCATGTGGCGAGAAGGATTGCAGCTGTACTTTCCTATTAACAATAGCTTTTAAATCTTTATAGCAAATCTGTCTGAGCAATCCTGTACTACGTCCTCAAATAAACTGAACCTACTTTTAGTTTACTAGTCCTGTGAGAGATTGGGAAGTTTGTATTAAGCAAACAAAAATACAACAAGCAGCTGTAGGACTCCAGGTAGCAGAGAATATAAATTTGATGAGTTGGAGCAGGTCATTTGAAGTAGCTGACAAACACAGTACCTACCGATTAGGATCTTCCTCATTCTTTAAATTATAAATGCCCTCCACACTCTGCAAGAGCGTAGCCTAAATTTATAGGTTCTGGGAAATTAAAGTGCCATGTATGTAAATATCTTCATACTCAGCCAGAATTTAGTAGTGATTATTTTTGCAGTAAAGGCCAATAGTGCTCATTGTTATTTATGCACATTAGACAACTTCAGGTAAATGCAGATATCCTGTTAAATGCAAGAATCCAGAAGCAGCTGTCCGAGATGCCATTTTTATGTGGCTTATGGAGGAATAGCACATCTCCCTGTCTGGCTCCCCTTTAATTTATTGAATGGCGTTAAGTTCCTGAGTGGACTTTAAGTATAGACTCATCTCTTCACAAAAAGTTGGAGCTTGGCCATTCAGTCCAAGCATCCTTTCTAATGCTGAAGTCCTAATTACTGCCAAACAATCTCATTGGCACTGAAAATTAACTTTTAGAGATGTGGAGACTTTGTCCTTCAGATTATAATTGCTGAAGATTTTTAAATTAAATTACATGATTGTACTTTATGATTTCCTCATTTTTTGGGTTCATCCAATCTTTTCCTCTCTTGCTTTCTGTACCTGGTTTAACATTGAATTCACTATTCTAACTTACAATGCTTAGTTCAGAACAGTTCATTAACAATACTTCAATCTGATTGTTGTCCTGTTCTGTTATGACCAGGTGAGAAGGAGTGAGCTGGCTCCCTCTATTCAACCTCCTCAGTCACAAAAGGTTTAAGTTTCTTTTTATGGGGATATGCCTTTTCCAAATGAGAACATATTTAAATATTTAAGCTGAGAGCAATAAGGAGCCAAGCAAACAAACAGCAAATTTATTAACCTCTAAACCTGAGAAAAACAAAAAGTGACGTCAGTCAAGCATTCGGCCCTCATGCAGTCATTAGAACCCGCACATGTACACTTACACACACACACACCAGAAAAAAGAGTTAGAGTCCAATAAAAAAGGTACAAGAGTATATGGTTCAACGCCTTTTGATATCCTTGAGGCATAGATTTTAAACCTTGTGGCCAATTTAGGTTAGCTGGTTTCTTGGGTGTGGTCAGATGTGGGAGATGTTGCAATTATTACAAGATCTTGGTTCGCTGGTAGGTTTCTGGTACAATTGGCTTCTTGAACCTGGCAACATGAAAATCTAACCGCTAGTGTCTGGCAGCCTTGCCTTGAAATACTTTATCCATTGTGTATTTCCAGGAAGTTTTGGGCGAGTCTGTCTGTGGCAGCCGTTGTTTCAATATCCAGTGCTTTGCATTTTTAATATCTCTTCCTTATATAGTTATGAGTTTCGATGGGTGTCTGAATTATAGGACATGTCTCTTCTCACTCCCCTGAGGGTGCTTTGTTGATTTCTCACCTGCACATTTTAGCAATTTGCTGCATCTCAGTTCAAATTGCAAAATGTCCAGTCAGTTGAAAGTTGAAAAATCATATTTCAAAAATAAAGGGGCATAAACTTGTAACAGCTCATACAGATCTAAGATGCCCTGTAAAGAGCATAGTGTCACTTAGATCTCTAACTTTCAGCAACTCCCAGTGCAAAAGTTCATGGAAATTAAAAGTGAAGGGACAATTATAATGAATGGCAGGTACCATTAGTTCACAGACCACAGTAAGTTCTGAAACACATGTGGCACCGCCTATCTGTATTTTTATTACTCCCACATCCCATAAAATCAATGCCTCTTCCATTGGCCAGGGTTTTCCAGAGGCAGCAGGACTTCCGCTACTGGATTGAATGTGGGTTGGTGGGGGGAGGAAAGAGGGAGAGAGCTGGTGGGACCCCAGGCAGCAGTTTATAGGCAGGAGTCATTCCTATTAAGGACGCCCCTTATAGCAGCCAACTCAGAGGGCTGGTAGTTCAGCTTTATTGGAGTTTTTTTTTTAAAGTAGTAAAGTGCTGTGGATAAAGGGGAACCGGTGGACATACTGTACTTAGATTTCCAGAAGGCATTTATAAGGTGCCACATCAAAGGTTGTGAAAAATAAAAGCTCATGGTTCAGAGGGTGACATATTGGCATGGATAGAAGATTGGCTAGCTGACAGGAAACAGAGGGTAGGCAAGATGTAAAGAGCATTGTGTCACAGGGATCAGTGTTGGGGCTGAACTTTTTACAATTTATACAAATGACTTGGATGAAGGGAATAAGGGTATGGTTGCTAAATTTGCTGATGACAAAGATAGGTAAGAAAGTAAGTTGTGCAGTGGAATAATTTGGCTACAAAGGGTCATAGGTCAAGTGAGTGGGCAAAGATCTGGTAAATGGAGTATAATGTGGGAAAATCTGAAACTGTCCATTTTAGCAGGAAGAATGAAAAAGAAGCATATCTAAATGGTGACATATTGCAGAACTCAGGTGCAGAAGAATTTGGATGTCTTAGTGCATGAATCGCAAAGGGTTAGTATGCAGGTACAGCAAGTAATTAGGAAAGCTAATTGAATATTTTTATTGCAAGGGGAATTGAATAGGGGTGGATCTGATTGAAACTTACAGAATACTGAAAGGCCTGGATAGAGTGGACGTGGGGAAGATGTTTCCATTAGTAGGAGAGACTAGGACCCGAGGTTACAGCCTCAGAGTAAAGGGCAGACCTTTTACAACAGAGATGAGGAGAAACTTCTTTAGCCAGAGAATGGTGAATCTATGGAATTCATTGCCACAGAAGACTGTGGAGGCCAGGTCATTGAGTGTATTTAAGACCGAGATAGGTTCTTGATTGGTAAGGGGATCAAAGGTTACGGGGAGAAAGCGGGAGAATGGGGTTGAGAAACTTATCAGCCATGATTGAATGGCGGAGCAGACTTGATGGGCCGAATGGCCTAATTTCTGCTCCTATGTCTTATGGTCTTAATATAAAAGGAGGGAGGTTATGCTTCAGTTATACAGGGCACTGGTGAGACCACATCTGGAATACTGTGTACAGTATTGGTCTCCTTATTTAAGGAAGGACGTAAATGCATTGGAAGCAGTTCAGAGAAGGTTTACTAAATTAATATCTCGATTGGGCAGGTTGTTTTATGAGGAAACATTAGACAGGCTAGGCCTGTATCCGCTGGAGTATAGAAGAGTAAGAGGCGACTTGATTGAAACGTAGAAGATCCTGAGGGGTCTTGACAGGGTGGATGTTTCCTCTTATGGGAGAATCTAGAACTAGGGGTCACCATTTTAAAATAAGAGGTTACCTATTTAAGATAGTTGAGGAGAAATTTTCTGAGAGTCGTGAGAGTTCCAAAGACTCTTCCTCAAAAGATGGAAGCAGATTCTTTGAATATTTTTAAGGCAGAGGTAGATGTATTCTTGATAAGCAAGGGGATGAAAGGTTATAGGGGTCAGTTGGGAATGTAGAGTGGAGGTTACAATCAGTTCAGCCAGGGTCTTATTAAAATGGTGAAGCAGACTCAAAGGGCTAAGTGGCCAACTACTGCTCCTAATTTGTATGTTTGTAACTAGTGAATTCACACTAATTTCCTCCCCTTTGCCATCTGTACCTATCCATATGGACTAATGAGATGGATGGTCTAGATAGTGAATGATGCACATCTTTTAAGGGACAAATATGACCCTACTTTGAGCTCCTGCTCTGCACCCATTTGTAATTAAATTCATGTAATTATCATAGTCTTAGTGATGCCCAGTACAGGGATGTCCCTCGGAAAAGCTTTCAACACCAAAGCAGGGGAAGGCCTTTTGGCTAGCAGATCTGGGTTTTTATGGCTGCTGTCGAAAAATAGCTGCCAGAAGATCTCAAAACCTAATGATGCCCCTGCAACCTCATAAGGATATTCAAAGAGGTTGCTGGCAACCCCTTCTCAGATCCCTAAACTTGAGGAGGTTGGACACAACCTCCAACTTCAATGGGTCTTCTGCTGTTTTGGCTTTTGTTGGAGAGGGGCCAATGGAAATGTGACGAAGTATGTTGATTTCGTTACTACCTCATTAGCCTTCCATTAGAATGTTTCCATTCTCTGTTCATCTGGGGAGATCCCTGAAATATATGTTTTAGGGCAAAGATGGAGACCTAGGTCCTTTTCCTCTGACATCAGGAACTTGGTTTTCTAGCTTTAAAAAAAATGAAAATTGGTCCCATGAAGGTAGTGTGGACTAGTAATCGGAGAAAACATCAGTACATATCTCACTATGGCAGGTTGTGAATTTGAATTCAGTTATTAAAAATTTGTAATTAAAAAGATGCCTTTAATAGAAAAAAGTGATTATGACATTGTTGAATTGTCATTGGAAATGCAACTGGTTCACTAATATTGGTTCAGTGTAACATCTGATATTCCTTCCTGGTCTGGCTGAAATGAGATTCCAATCCCAGAACAAAGTGGTTGGCTCTTAACTGCTATCTAAAGTGGCCCATCAAGTTACTTAATTGTATCACTGAGAAGATTTGGACTGCAGAGGTTCCAAGAAGGCGGCCCACCGTGACTTTCTCAGGTCACCTTGGGATGCCAAGCAGCAACCACAGCCTGAGATTGAATTACAAGAAAGTATTTCCTTTGAATATGTAACTTGGTGTATTACACAAAGATTCTAAAAAATCTCTATGAACTCGGTACACTGAATCTAGTGTGAATGACTGACAAATATCTGTCCAGACTTTTTGTGATCGTGGTCCATAGAGCTGTGTCCACAATAAATCCAAAAGATACAACTATCAATCAATCAATCAATCATCGGGGCAGAATGGCTGAGCATTTGAACTAGTCTGAGCAGATCCAGCATAGGTTTGCATTCATGTCAGATTAATCTAGTTGAGTTTTTTTTTTGAGGTCACTAACATGGTGGAGAGAGAACAGTGTCTATTGATGATGTCTATGTTGACACCCAGAAGCTATTTTATGCACTCCCACAACTCATGATGCTGGAGGACACCCATACTAATTAAATTTGAGTATCCTGCTGGATATCAACCCAATATTCAGAGCCTGAGCTCCAGTAACTCATCAGAACTTTCTGACATGGGATTTGAAGCCTGCACCTATAGAGAATGCTACCAGTAAACTAAACGATCACTAACAATAAGGTAAACAACTCCTGTTTGTCAAAGTAAACACCTCCACTTCCAGTTAAAAGAAAATATTTCTTCTACATTGTGCATTAAATTTTCTAGTTCTTTAGGGCCCCTTTATGTTATATAATTTCATTATTGGAACAGCAAAAGAAATAACCTACTCTTAGGTTCCTGCCCTTTCTTCCTTGAACCATTCACTAGAAAGTATTCAAAGGCAGCCAGTAATTGGCTTTCAGAGTGATTCCTCCACCGCAGAATGAGATTCTGAACTCAGTATGGTGACGTGTAAGATTAGCCCGCACTTTAGCACTCTATAGTATCGCACACCCATACTTTATAATTCCAGATCCTAAAGGTTATTCTGTTTAATTTTGAGGGTATGTATCCTCATACTTTACATTATTGTCTCACTGCTAGTTTTCTTTCTTTTAAAAACGTTCCTTCTGGATAACCATAAAACTTTGTAGAAATTAATAGGAAACATGGAGTATTATTTAAGCATAGTTACACTGTAATCACCTACAGAAAAAAAAACATTTGGAATTACTGTACGAGTAGGTGAATTAATATCAAGGATAAAGTTTATCATGCAATGGCCTAACAGCAATGTACGCTCACATGCAATTTTGAGTCATGCCAGAAATATGCCGATTTTTAAAAATATCTCCTTCATCGTTTTACCTTTAATTTTTTAAGTTGTCCTTCGATGTCTATTTTCAGACTAGGAAACATGGACTGATATTGTTGAGCCAGAAGCTTAAACCTGTGAAGGATTGAAGAATCATAAAAAGTCTTTATTAGCTTCAGTTCCTGATGACGGGGATTTATTTATAATCTGAAAAAGAACCATAGACATTTATAGTACAGAAGGTGGTCATCTGGCCAATTCTGTTCTTGTTGGTTCTTTACCAGAGCAATTTAAAACTAATCCCACTGTCCTGCCTTCTCCCTGGGCAGCTTTTTCCGGTTGTTGAGCAGGGACGGGGCCCGCTCGCCGACCCGTAAAATGACGTGGAGTGACATCGGGCGTGCGTCCTGACGTCTCCCCGCTTCATTTAGACTTTCAGTTCGGCGGGCATGCAGCCAACTTGGCTGCGTGCCCACCGACCTGTCAACGGCCTATTAAGGCCATTAAAAAAGTAATTGAAATGATTAATGGACCTGCCCATCCAACCTTAAGGTTGGTCGGGCAGGTGAAGAACCCAGGCGGCTTTCCGAAAAAGCATGAAACCTCATCCATGGGTGGGATGAGGTTTCATGAGGGATTTAAAATTTTCGGAATATTTTTAAATGAAAGTAATGGACAATGCCACATGAAGGGACATCAGGAAAATTTCTTTTAACCCTTAAAAATTTTTTATAACTTCAACCAATCTCCCTGAGGTGGCACTTTGCCTCAAGGAGATCTGTGCACACATGCGAGAAAGAGTGCAGGCCCCGACTCAGGGAACCCCCCCCACCACACAGGGAGGATGTCATGCTGGGCAGGCATTAATTGTCCCGCCCACGTAAAATGGTGGCGCAGACCTCATGGGGTCTGTGCACGCCCCCGCACAACCCCAACAGGGGGGGAAATTCTCCCCCCTGTACTGCTCTATCACCTTCTGCTTCCAACATTTACCCAATTTTCCTTCGAAGGATGCAATGGACTCTGCCACAACCACTGCCTATAGCAAAGCATTTCAAGCTCCAATAACCCTGGGTCAAGAAATTTCTCTTAACTTTTCTTTTAACTCTCTTAAAATTATCACTAAGTTGATAATTTCTCATCACTAACTGTTCAACCAGAGCCACACAATCTTAAAATTAGCTGACCTAAAAACAGGACATTTGTTAAATGACAAAGTGAACTCTGAAAGACTCCAGGAAGACAGGTTATCAAATGGTCTTTTTCAGTTCACTATAAAAATATCTGAATTTTAGAAACGTTCATTAAATTTATACTTAGCCTTTACTACTTCAGCAGAAAGTTCCAGTATCTGAAGTGCACCCTCATAACTATAGCTTCCCATCCCTGGCATCATCCTCGTGAATCTATGTTGTGTGCATTCTGTCATTTAATGCCATTCTATAATGGAACACCCATAGTTCCCCAACTGCACATTGTTCTCTAACTATGGCCTAGCTAATGTTTAGTATAAATCTATTGTTTTTTAAGCCTGTACCCCCAATTATAAAACCCAAAATGCTGTAGGCATGTTTCATTGCTGTATGCACACTTTTCAGAATGTATTTGAACCTCATGGATTCTTTGTTTATTCACACTAACATCTTTCCATTGGGAGTATGATTCCATTCCTAATTTTTTATCCCAAAAGTATATTACTTGACACATTCATTAATTTTCACCTGCTTGTCCATGTTGCTAACCTGTCTTCCAAAGTATTTGAATCCAGTTTGTTTTTTAACAGATGTCCTATTTTCGCATAAACGCCTAATTTTAAGATTGTGCTCTTGGGATAAATAGATGATTTGGATTTAGATACAAAAAGTATAAAAGTTGGTGCAGCTGGAATCCTAGAATACAGCCCTTATCCACTCTAAACAACATCTATTTGCGCTAACTCCTGGCTCGGTGTCAGTCAATCATTCTTTCACTGTGACTGAATCAATGCCCTGAAATTCTCTGCCTAACACCATTATAGAGGGAACATCACTCCAATAAGTGCAGCAGTTGAAGTGGAAAGCCCACCATCACTTTCTTATGGCAACCATGAATATGCAAGAAATGTAGCCTTGCTAATATTGTTTACCTCATGAAAACAAATTTAAAATTTGTGCATGGATTTTCAGGAGACATAGCTAAGGTGGCTCACCAGATGCTTGCTAGAAAAATTCAGTCATATGATATATAAAGACATGTAGCAGCATGGGCAGAAAATTGGCTGAGAAACTAGCAGAGTTGCATGATTCTCCTAATGTGATCATACAGCATTTGGACAAAGTGATGGTGCTTTCTGTTGACAAAAGATGCTGCTTCATTTTTTGGTCCCTTGGTGGCTATATGAGTACATTCTGAGGCCCTGGACATAATGAAAGATAACCACTACGGCAAATCCCAGAGTTTACCCATCTTGCTGATTAAACACCCATGGAGAGCTGGTTCATCCATTGGCCCTGCCAATGAATGCAATGATGTCCAGTTAATGCAGTTGCGCATTCTGAACTGGGAGATGAAAGTAATGTCCCACGTAACAGCAGAGAAATAACCAGGGTGCAAAATGTTAAGGGAAGTAATGACCTTACAGTCACTGGCAAAACATGGAATCCTGGCCCAGTTTGAGAGGGCTGCATAGATCAGCGACAGCCTGCCTGATGTAATGCAGCTTCCCGATTCAGAAAACTGACTCTTGGCTTATAGGCCCTTTGGACTAGTTAAGGACTTTAACAAACAGCTCCTTCACTTGCTGTCTTCTAGTCTGCTTGCCCTGGCTGTTGCTGCTACTCTTCTTAGTCTTAACTGTTCTTCCATCTGAAGCATTGAACACAAATATGGCGCCTATGATAACTCTGATAGCTTAATCAGATTGCTTCTGTCTTTTTTGTCTTACACGATCTCCATGTTCAAAAGTCCATAGGAAATCTACCAATCATGAAACAACATAGCTCCCTATAATGAGTGTCTGCAGGAGTGTCTGCTTCAGGTAGCTACTTCAGTCACAAATTATGTTTGGAGATCAAATGGCAACTAGCACGATTATCGTAGGAATGGAGCGGTAAGTCCAATCAATTCATTTTAATTGCCACTGCCCCACTGTGACCTCTTTTAGTTTCAATGATGATTAAAGGATAGGTTTGAAGTAAATTTGTATTTGAAAATAATTTACATTATTTGCTGTTACATCATTATGAACCAAATGGTTCCCATACCTCACACCAGTGTAGACCATTTTTAAAAAAAATAATGGGTCAACATTTCACACGTAGTAAGTACTTTCAGACAACTGACAGTTTAGCAGGTCTGAAAATACTGTGTGAATTTGGAACTGTAAAATATTTTATTTTGTTAACATTAATTTTCCACTTTAAAATATTTATCTGCTCCTTTTTGCATATTCAGCAACACTTGGTGATCCTTGGCAACCTGACTGTGACCCTGTAATCATGTATGGAAGTGCACAAGTGTGGCTTAAGTTCATTCCATCGCTACTTGATGTCATCTCCAAGTTGGTCAACACATTGTACATAAGCTAACTTCAGTACCATGGTGAATGGATGTTTACCACTGTTTTTGCACCGTTACCTGGAACTAAAGTTGCTGAAGTTAGCCAAAAGGTCACAGACTCTGAGACCAGTTCGTGCTGCTTTAGAAGAGTATGTTGGTCCTATCCCTTTCTTTGTAGTGCCAATACTAGAAAAACAAATACAGTACATTAAAGTAGCATAAGAAAGAAACCCAGTCTTTACTGGTTTTAAAACAAAAATACAGCAATACATATCTTCTCATGTCACTAAAAATAGCTTGACAAAGGAAAATTTTACAAAGAAAATGTTTAAAGATAAATGTAGCAAAAGTAACTGCACATTTGTTCTCTTTCCAAGTGATATCAATTGGATACCTCACACTGGAAGCTATTCTGTAATGTGATGCAGTTACCTTGCTGCCAAAGCTGCTCCATTTACACTGTGTACGTGCAGTTAAGGATACATTTTCACCATTGCTAATCAGGACACTGATCTTTCCTGAAGTTAAGAAAAAGCCTACACAGACCAATATTGTAAAAACACATTGCTGCTTGCTGGCCTGTGGTTACATCAGAATTACAATCAGATGTTATCTTAATGTTGCTCACGTCCACGCCCTATACTCGTGTTGGAAATAACTGGTGGTCACGAACATGTAGGAAAGCCCCCTCTCAAAGGAATCTAATATCTCACAGCACTGCTATCATTATAATCACCAGGTTGGTTCTGATCATGCTGTTATTGTCGGAATCAATTCTATAAAGTAAATGCAGTACAGGCAAGACTTTTAGTACCATACTCAAGTTCTTCTAACTTTGTTGCAGCACACATTTTACACTGGCGAGCATATTTACTTTTTTCCCTCTTGCTCTTGACGCTGGATTTCTTGAAGTCCATCAACAGCTTGATGAAAATCAAACACTGTCAAATTAAATAGAAGAAAGCGCAGTTCAAAATATATATCACATTCAATTTAAGAAAAATAGAAAATGCAATGCAAGAGAAAACATTACCCCCCTACCCCCAAAAATGCACCAATTCTTAGCAAGAAATTCAAAGTTTGACACTTTCAACAAACCAAATTTTAAAATGTTGCTGAACAGCTTTACCATCAATTACTCACCCAAGTGTGCTCTGTCTGAAATGATCAGCCTCTTCTCCCATTCTTTTAATCCTAATAAAAATGTATATGAGCAAAGGAGATCAAAACAAAATTGGAGAATTAGATGCATTCATAAGATTATAGGTTGGTAAATTGCCCAGAGCAGCTCCTCCTCTGCTGAATTAAAACCAGCCGAGCAAGAGCAGCTCCAAGGACTTTCATGGTCATAACAAGAGGCAGGTTTAAGTTTGGACAGAGTGGGAACTCAGTCCTGGTCATAATGTTTTAGAGATAGGCAGGATGAAGAGGGGTTAGTTCTATTATAGTTCTAGAACACAGACTACAACATTAAGACAAAATCTATATGGATAAAGTTAAGAAATAGGAAGGGAATTAGTCCAATTTCTGATCTGGATCCTCATGGCCATTAACTCATGATTGATGCCTGTTATAGGCTGCCAGGTCAATTAGTTCCATACGATAAAACATGCTGGAAATAAATTACTATGGCATCTGAAACAGTCTGTTTAATTTGGGAGTCTAATTTATCAAGAATTAACTTGCTTGAATATGAGACGAGATATCTAACGTTGAAGATAACATAAACTGAATGATTTGTTGAAATCATACAAAACCGTTTCCTGACTCAATAGCCAAGAGCAATCCCGGTGCTAGAACAAGTACACCGGAAGCCCATCAGATATTGGACCTTGAGCTTCACTTATAAATGACTGGAGAGTTAAAGGTACCTGCTGAGGTCATGTGTTTAAGCTACATAAGTGTAGAACGAAGTTAGGTGTCCACAGGCGGTTCTTTTCCAAGATAATGGCCATCCTATGGAACAAGCTGCTGGCTCATGCAGCAGATTCGCTGCATTACCTCAGTTGAGAGCTGGACCAATTCCTGAAAATTTTCTATGGGGCCTGGTAAGCCAACCTGGAAATGGCTGTGGTAATCTGCCTTCTCAGCATCAGGATCAACAGAGAGACAGATAATGAGCAGCTGCCATTTGCTGCAGGGCACCAACAGCTACAGTGTGCCACAGCTTACACATGTGCAGGGACAGTAATGCTCAGTGGTGACCTGAAATTTGATGTGCCTTCTTACAGGTATGTTCCAGTCCTCAATGGAATGGTATTGACACCTGTCCTTGCAAACATCTGATGAGCACCACCTCAACTTCAGCGGTGAAAGAGGCGGCCAAATGTTGGGCTACATTTACGAGTTCCTTTCTCTTCATTCTGGCTTGCTAGTTGTTACTCGCATGCCCCTTCAGCCTTTGGAAAAGTTGCTGGTAGGCTGGGTTGTATTTTAGTGATCTCGAGAAGCTTTCAAAATTCTTGACCCCTTCCTTGTGACACCACTTTAATTGTCTCCATCCTCTAAATTTGACTTACATAGAATTGTTTCCTCATGGTGGTATCATCCCAAGAGTCAGCTCTTTTAAAGCAATGCAAACACTAGACACTGTTAATGGGCTTAATTGCCCTATTGTCAGTGGGCACGCTTCAGAATTTTGCACGTGCCCACCAAATGAAATATTATGCGAGCGCAGGTTGACATCAGGACGCTCGCCTGATGTCTTCTCGTGTGATTTTATGCCCGATCGTGTTGGGCACCTGCCTGCAGGATGTAAATTGGCTCCAGTGAGTGGTATCTAAAAGATAAATTCAGAACACTACTTCATACTAAACCATTTGAGTAGGGCAAAGGATGCAAGTTGGTGTTAGTGAAAAGCAAATTTATGACTAATACAAAACATACAAAAATGATGGGCAGGATAAGACCAGTTGGTACATTGTACCTGTTTCATTTGGCCATGTTGCAATTAGGTATTATGACTCTCAATATTTTCACACAACAGCAGACATAATGTCCTGGGTGAAGCAAAAAAAATACAAATCCTATTGCAAGGAGGAAAAAATAGAATGATGGAAATCTTTGCAGGAAGTCAACAAGTTCTACTTTGTACAAAGGCTGATCAACACATGCGATGGAGATCTGGGTATGGTAAAGAACACAAAATTCCTGCAGTCATTTTAAAGCCCGATGTAGTGATCAGAGGGGCTTATGATCCCTGTAAAGACCGATAAAAGTCAGATATCTTTTTACAAGTCATCACCCAAGTAACTTCTAATCCCTGAACTCACTTTTCACCATGAGGGTTAGCCTGGAGATTCCAACCCCTAGCCAAAGCTAGGTGTATCTTCCAGCCTCGTTTAAATCCTCATGAACTTGACCTTTTCAATCGAAATGTGAATTCTCACCCACATTGTGTGGTGAATAGTAGAGTCAGCATTTTCTCTGCTTCAGTTTCAGGATGGCTGCCTTGCTCTCAGGTTCTCGCAGGCTGGCTTGTTTTGACAGGTTTAGTGATATCTTAGAAACACCTGTATGCCAATACTACTATGGCTTTCTATGGACTCCACTTCTCCCAAAGCTCATCTTTGTGGTAACATTAATCACATGGACCTTGTATCCAGGTAGGAAAGTTAATTAGCTATCCTCAAACCCCCAGATCCATTCTATCTTGGAATTAAATAGACAATTTAAAGTATAACCATTTATAAGAGCTGACATTCCTAACAGCTTGACTAACAGTCTACCCAGTCAGCACAGATGCTCTCGCCATTGTCCACAGATGTGAACATTTTGCACCTTCTCAGCAAATCTCTTGTCTTGGGCTCCTCTTGACCCCATAACAACCACACCACCCAAGCTTGTTGTCGGGCAGAATTCAGGGCAGACTACAATAAGGTCCTTCATTTTCCCTATTTTATCATAAATTAAAGAGGCAATCTCAAAACATAATTTCAAACTTCATATTTGTAACAGGCTTTAGGATTATCTTGGATGGATAAAGTAAGGGGGCTGAAAGGCCCTTTTTAAGGTCGGTTTCTCTTGTGCGAGTGTGTCCAAAAGAGGGGTAGGGAAAACAAATGGGACAACTCCCTGGAGGGGAAGAGTTTAAACTAATCTGGCAGAGGGAGGGGCACCAGAATAAAGTAATGGAAAGGAGAAACAATGTACATAAGACTGGAGAGAAGCAACATTAGAGTACAAAAAGTTCAAAAATAGGAGTTATCAGATATGGGTGATAAATATGAGGCATTCCAAGATGCATTTCTGTAAATCAGGTAGGTGAAATGCAATGTCAGGAAGATATAATAATTTTCATAATGTTATTGGAATTTATTGTAGAGTAATTGTGTCTGTGTGTGTGTGTGTGTGTCTTAATTGAATTAAAGACAGCTGATCTGAAGGCTTCGATGTATAACATAAGCTAGATTTGAAATCTTAACTAGGTAAACATGGGTGAAGTTTTAGAATGTGAGGTGTAACAGGAACACTTGCATTTTAAATAAACCAAACTAGCTTGAATTCAAAAGAAGGGGTGAAATGTTTCATCGAGCTAGGAGAAGTTAAGAAACAGTGGGCTGAATTTTTCCATTGGTGAGCTGGGGGCGGGGCCCGCTCGCCGACACAGGATGACATTGGGGCGAACACCCGACGTCATCCCGCCCCATTTAAATATTCAGGAAGGCGGGGGGACAGTGCGATCAGCTGTCCGCCTGCCGACCTGTCAATGGCCAATTGAGGCCATTGACAGGGTAGTTAAATCAATTAAAGGCCCTGCCCGCCCAAGCTTAAGGCTGGTGGGCAGGCCAGGAGCCCCAGCGGGCTTCTGAAAAAACATGAAGCCTCATCCACCGACGGGATGAGGCTTCATGTCAGTTTTAAAAAACTTTCAAAAAACTAAAGTTTCTGTGATATTTACCAACATGTCCCATATCGTGTGACATTGTCACATGAGGGGGACATGTTAATAATTTTTTTATTTTTCTATTTTTAAACTTATCTCCCTGATGCAGCACTTAAGTCTCAGGGAGATGTGCGCTGCGCGCATGCGCGAAAGAGCACACTCACTGTTGGGGAATCCCCCCTGCCCACACAGGAAGTGCATAACGCTTCCTGTTGGGCGGCCCGCCCACTTAAAATGGCGGCGGGGCCCGTTTCGGCAGTGGCAATCGGCTGCCTGCCCGCAGCCGAGCCGGTGGGGCCCGCCCACCCATCAAAGGCAAAATTCTGCCCAGTGTGTTTATTTTTCCCAAAGACTACAGGTAAAATTGGTACTATGATAGATTTTTATTATTAGAGAGGTAAAGTCCAAAGACATTGAATGCAAATTCCCATATATTTCACTAAGGGAAAAACATGTATAAAGGAGAGAAGGCTGTGTGCAACGGCAAACATTTTAAGATCTAACAAGTGTGAAAAGCCTCCAGCCTCTGTGCCCAAACTGCTGTCTGCAAGAACTGAAGTTAAGAAAACTCACCTTGAATTCAACTGTTCAGGTATCGTGTTACTTTGCCTGGGTCTTTTTAAATCTGTGTTTTAATGGAGGTGTAGCTGGGAGTTAAGATTAACTAGGGGAGCTAGGAGTTTTCATAGTAGTAATTTGTAAACCTATGTATGTGCTTAAAATCCATTTTTTTAAATTAATAATGGTTTAATTTAGTTTTGTAAGAAACCTCAGCCTTGGTGACCTTTTTACTGAACTGAAAGCCCGCATCTCGAAATAAGTACAAATTGCAATTTTGTTGTGGCAGCTGCTTCAAGTTTCCCTCTGGGATTTGGGCAGGTTGGTATAACAAAATGCAATTTGTACTTATTTCGAGATGCGGGCTTTGAATTCAGCAAAAAGGCAGCCACCGAGGCTAGAGGCTTCTTACAAAACTAAATTAAACCTTCTGTTAATAAAAAAAGAAAAAAATGATTTTAAGCGCATACATAGCTTTACAAATTACTACTATGAAAACGCCTAGCTCCCCTAGTTAATCTTAACTCCCACTTACACCTCCATTAAGGCAACAGTAAAACACAGATTTAAAAAGACCCAGGCAAAGTAACACGACACCCTGAACAGTTGAATTCAAAGTGAGCTGTCTTAACTTCAGTAGTTCTTGCAGACAACAGT
This sequence comes from Cetorhinus maximus, assembly GCF_964194155.1. Classification (NCBI taxonomy): domain Eukaryota; kingdom Metazoa; phylum Chordata; class Chondrichthyes; order Lamniformes; family Cetorhinidae; genus Cetorhinus; species Cetorhinus maximus. The sequence continues at coordinate 42,113,643 of NC_135896.1, read as the reverse complement.
GTGGGCACAGAGGTTGGAGGCTTTTCACACTTACTAGATCTTAAAATGCTTGCCCTCACGCATAGCCTTCTCTTCTTTATACATATTTTCCCCTTCGTGAAACAAAATGGGAATTTGCATTCAATGTCTTTGGATTACTTCTATAATAATAAAACTTACTTCTCTAATAATAAAACTATCATATTACTGGTAAAATTGGTGCTCTTTGGGAAAAAATAAACACACTGTTTCTTAACTTCTCCTGGCTCAGTGAAACATTTCACCCCCTGTTTTGAATTCAAGCTACTCTGGTTTATTTAAAAATGCAAATGTTCCTGTTACATCTCACATTCTAAAACTTCCATCATGTTTATCTAGTAAACATTTCAAACCTAGCTTATCTTCTGATCCATCAAAGCCTTCAGATCAGCTGTCTTTAATTCAGTTACGTCACACACACACACAGACTCCACTGTTACTCTGCTTTACAAAAAATTCCAATAACATTATGAAAATTATTATATCTTCCTGACATGCAAGTAAATGTAATGTGGGACTATGATAGACTGGCAATAAGAGAAACCTAGCACAAAGGAGGGGAAGACTGGGAACTTAATATTCCTGGCTACAATGTGCTTAGGAAAGATAGGATAGGAAAAATGGAGGGGAAATAGCAACAGTATTGATCAAAGAGACAAATATGGCAGTGGAAAAAAATGTAGTTGGGGTGGGGACGGGTGGCCAAAGAATAAATTTGGTTCGAATTACGGTACAATGGAGGAACTATTTTGCTATTGGATGTATACTATAGGCCACAAGATTGGCCTGGATGAGTGCAGCTCCAACAACACTCAAGTAGCTTGACACCATCCAGGACAAAGCAGTCAATCTGATTGGCACCCCATCCACAAACATTCACTCCCTCAACCACCGACACACTGTGGCAGCAATGTGTACCATCTACAAGATGCACTGCAGGAACTCACCTTCTTCTTGGACAGCACCCTCCAAGCCCACTATGACTAGTGTCTAGAAGGACAAAGGCAGCAGATACATGGGAACACCACGACCTGGAAGTTCCCCTTCAAGCCACTCACCATTCTCTCTTGGAAATATATCGCCATTCCTTCACTGTTGCTGGGTCAAAATCCTGGAACTCCCTTCCTAACAGCACTGTGGGTGTACCTACACCACATGGACTACAGCGGTTCAAGGCGGCAGCTCATCTCCACCTTCTCAAGAGCAATTTGGGGAGGGCAATAAGTGCTGACCTAGCTAGCGACACCCACATCCCACGAATGATTAAAAAGGAGTTAGAGGAGAAAATTTGCAAGGACAATAGAGTATTAATAATGAAGGACTTCCCTACTTGAGTTGTACTCAAAAGAGAACACTGCCACCGAGGAAGCTCTAGACACCATAGAAAACCTATCTGTCATGGCAGAGCTGGACATTGAACCAACAGTGGAGGAGCTTAGCAAAGCTATTGACTCACTTGCCATGGACAAAGCTCCAGTTGCTGATGCTATCCATCTGAACTCAAACAGCACGGGAAACCGGCACTCCTGCAGCATCTGCACTATTTCTCTGTCTCTGATGGAGGGAGGGGCCAGTACCCCAGGATGTGCGTGATGCAAAGATTGTGACCCTGTACAAAAACAAGGGCAACCGCAGTGATTGCAACAACTATCAAAGTATCTCCCTGTTAAGCATTGTGGGAAAAGTAGTTGCCTGTGTCGCTCTTGTCAGGTTGCAGATCTTGGGTGAACGCAAATCCTAGTAGGGTTCTGAACTTGAAGATCTAGACATAATCTTCTCAGTCCGGCAGCTGCATGAGAAATACCAAGAACAAAGGAGACCACTATCTATTACCTTCATCAATCTCACCCGAGGCATTCGACCATGTGAGCAGAAGCGGTCTATTTAAGCTGCTGGAGAAAATTGGATGTCCACCAAAGCTATTCAATGTGATCTCCTCTTTCCACAACAACATGATGAGTAATATCAGCTATAAAATGGTACAACATAGAACCCTTTGAGCCCTGGGGAATGAAGTGGTCAATGTGGCACACATTTCAGTAGGGTGGAAGGGGAGTGGCAGTGGGGGGTGGGGATGACTTACGGAACAGTGATCATAATACCTTCTGGTTTAGAATGGCTATAGAAAAAAAGGATAAAGAACATTCAGTAAAATATAATTGGAGCAGGGCTAATTTCAGTCAGTTTAAAAAGGGATTTGGCTCAGATAGAATGGAATCAATGATTGGCAGGCAAAATAGTAATTTAACAATGGGAGCCTTCCAAGAGAAGATAGGCCAGGTACAGCCTAGACACATTCCTACAAGGGGTAAATGAAAGGGCATCCAGAGCTGGATCTCCCTGGATGACTAAAGATGTATAGATTAAAGCGAAACAAAATGGAGGCTCATGACAAATATTAAGTTCTAAATAAAGTAGCAAATCAAGACAATACAGAGAGTACACAGGAGAATTGTAAAAGGAAAAAAGAGGGGCAAGAATAGTATGAGAAGAGATTAGAAACTAACAAAAAAATTGAAAGTACTTTATGAATATATAAATAATAAAAAGGGTAGTCATATGAAGGGTAGGGCTGATTATTGACTGTAAAAGAGATCATCTTGTGGAGGCAGAGGGTGTAGCTGCATCTATTATCATGAGGAAAGGAGTTCCTATCAATGTTATAGTAAAGGAGGAAGTAGTAGAGATATTGGATAGAATAGAAGTAGATAAAAGAAGAGATAATAGAGATTGTTAGTGTTCGAAGTAGAAAAATTACCTTGACCAGATGGGATGCATCCTAGGTTGCTGAGGGAAGGGTGGAAATTGAGGAGCTTTAAGCCACAATCTTGCTAAATATGGAAGTGATGCCAGAGGAATGGAGGATTGTAAACATTGAAGCCCTATTAAAAGGGGAGATGGCAACACCTACAGGCCAGTCAGTCTAACTGTCATAAATGTACAAAAACTTTTAGAAACAATAATTCAGGGCAAAATGAAATGGAACTGAAAAAGTATGGGCTACAAAATGAGAATCAGCACTAAGCTGCTTCTTTAATGAAGTAACTGAGGGTTGGTGAGGGTATTGTGATTGATTGTGTGTATTTTGGACTTTTTCAATGGCACTGGATAAAGTATCACAAACTGTAGATTGTGGTGCATAAGTCAACCTGGTGTAGATGACGACTTTTTTTTGGTGCCAAAAATCATGCTTGTGCATATACTTGGGTGTACAAGTCGACCAAAAGATCTCAATGCCAAATTTACCAGTTTCCACAGGTTCGTCATCAGCTAGCAGCAAAAACACAAGTACCCATTAAGTCAGATCAGCAACATGGATGAAATGCCCATGAATTTTGATATGCCCAGCAACCAAATTGTGAAGTGGAAAAGTTCAAAAACAATTCTGGTAAAAGTGACAGGACATGAGAAGATAAGATCATGGAGGTCCTCACCTAGATGGCTGGTGGAACAAAATTAAAGCCTATGGTAATTTTGAAGTGTAAAACCATGCCAAACATTACGTTCCCCACAGGAGTTTTTGTGCATATCCTTGACAATGATTGGATGGAGTGAAGTTATGGATCAATAATATGTGGAATAGGTGACCCAGTGGCCTTTGTAAAGAATGCAGCTTTAGTGTAAGGCATGTTCAGATCTCATATAACTGCTGAGATCAAGAGTTGCCTGCGAAGAAATAATACCCACATTGCAGTTATACCAAGGGGTTTAACATCCATAGTTCAACTATGAGGATGTGTGCCTCAACAAGCCATTCAAGGATCATCAAGTCTGGCAGCATCGGCGGAGAAGAAATCAGTCAACGTTTCGAGCCCTCATGGCTCTTCGGCAGAACTGGTTCTGCCGAAGAGCCATGAGGGCTCGAAACGTTGACTGATTTCTTCTCCGCCGATGCTGCCAGACTTGATGAGTTTTTCCAGGTAATTCTGTTTTTATTTTGTTTTGGATTTCCAGCATCCGCAGTAGCTTTTAGCTTTTTGTTTTTATCTTTGCATTCAAGGATCATGTTTGGGTTGAATGGAATAGGTGGATGGTTGATGAAAAAAACCCTTTACAAAGAATGGAGATATCTGCACTGCCTTGCTTGATATTTTGTGTGGCTTCATTATCAGATCATGGAATGCTATTAGTGTACTGCGTCAACAGATTGAATTGGATAGTCCACATTTTTTTTTGAACAATGGATGGAGAGAAGATTTTGCCGTGGAGGGATTTGTACACCAAGTGCCATCTGTTCAAAAAATGCAAACATCCAATTCAATTGACGTGGAGAAGATGATTTGCTGTGGAGGGATGATTCTGAAAGTAAGTGTCACACCTGATCCAGAGTGGGACCTTATGATGATGACAAAGCCAAAGTGACTCAATGAATTCACTGAACACACTTCAGCATCTGGTGCAAATAATGAAATTGATGGTTTTAAAATGCTTTGTTTGTGGTTAAAGGTATCTTTATACAATTAATTCATTCAATAGGCCATTACACATTAATTCAATATGGATTACTGGTGCTATGCATTTTTTAAATGACATTTCAAAATGGCAACTATCCACAACCACACCAGCAGTTCACATTTTATACTTGGCACATAAATCAAACATCACTTTTGGAAGCTTCAAAGTCTACTTATGCCACAGATCTATGGTAATATACTTGATTGGATAATTGAAACCCATGTGATTAAAAAAAGGGCACCAACAGTATGGATATAAAACTAGCTAAGAGACAGAAAGCAGAAAGTAATGGTAAACAGTTGTTTTTCAGACTGAATGGAGGTATTCATTGACGCTCCCAAGGGATGGGTATTAAGGCCATTGCTGCTCTTTGTATATTAATGACCTGGACTTGGATTTACAGGGTAGAACATCAAATTAAGATTTGCAGTGTGCAGTGATACCTTTCAGTAAGAAGAATGAGAGGCACTTTCAACTAAATGGTCACGTTGCAGTACAGAACTTGAATATTGCTGAAAAGAGAGGCATGTTTCTGATGTTTATCATCTAACACTCTTCAGGCAAAATGCAGGAATGCCAAAATTCAAACGATTGCAACAATTTGTACCACAGGAGCAAATGGGTGCCGATTGGTTGGCATGTTGACTCTGACTGAGGCGTTGCCATGGAGAAAGCAACAGGGAATCAGACTGACTATGCTTCAGGGTAGTTTTAAAAAAAAAGGCATGAGGCTTAAATATATTCCTTTTGTTTGCAGAGATCAGGTCTCTGCATTTGAATGTATGTCACTTTTAGTGAGCATAACTGAGCCACATGACAAGCTTGACTGATTATCTTAAATTGATTACCCCAGTTGCTTTCTCCATAGCAACACCTCAGCCAGAGTCTACTTGCCATCAATCAGCACTCCTTCTCTCTGGTGGCATCCTGTTGTGATCGTTTGAAATTTGGCATTCTTGCATTTGTCCTGGTGCAACATAGACTAAATGGTATAATTTTAAAGTTGGTGCAGGAACAGGGAAACCTAGTGGTATATGTACACAAATCTTTGAAATTAGCAGGGCAAGTTGAGAAGATAGTTTAAAATAAAAAGACAATCAGGTCCTTATAAATGGAGTTATTAAAAAGGTAAGGAAGTTTTGTTAACCCTTTGTAAACTGATTTGTAAATTGGTTTGGCCACAGCTAGAGTACTCTGTCCAATTCTGGATACCACATTTTTAAGAATATGAAGGTCTTGGTGAAGGCGAAGAGATTTACTAGAATGGTACCAGGGATGAAGGTCTTCAATTATGTGGGAAAACTGAAAACTTGTGTTCTCCTCAGAGCAGAGAACGTTAAGAGATTTTATAGAAATGTTCAAAATCATGAACAGTTTTGACAGACAAAATAAGGTTTTCTTTATGCAGCAAGTAGTTATGATCTGGAATGCAATGCCCAAAAGGATGGTGGAAGCAGATTTAATAAGCAACCTTCAAAAAGGGACTTGGATAAATACTTGAAAGTTCTGCAGGGCAAAGGGAAAGAACATATTGCCACTCTTTGTAAAGGTTTTTTTTTCATCAACCATCCACCTATTCCATTCAACCCAAACATGATCCTTGAATGGCTTGTTGAGGCACACATCCAAAGGCTGAACTATGGATGTTAAACCCCTTGGTATAACTGCAATGTGGGTGTTATTTCTTCGCAGGCATCTCTTGATCTCAGCAGTTATAAAGCTGAAAGACTAACTGTATACCTCTTCCAAAAATCTGACACAGGCTCAGGTTTTCTTCTGTGCTATATCATTCTATGATTCCAGTGACCTTACACTGCTCTTAAAAAACATTATGTTGACAGTTAAGAGAATACTCCAGGTGTTTTCCTGGGATAGGTTGCCTAACTGCTTTATCAGCTGGGGAGGTACAAGAAAAGTAACAAACAGGAGGACAATTAAAGTTGTATGAGGAAGAGGAGGAAAAATAGAATGATATCCATTGATATCATAAACATCCAAAAATTATTAAATGTTATGTACTAATTTCAACAAACACAATATTCAAAAACTGAACCAGTAAAAACTGAACCAGTATACCTTTCCTTTCATTTTTATCAGCTTCTTCAAACAAGCCAGGCAAATGTATTACAACACCATTCCCTAAAGTAGAAAAAAAGTATGCATTAGGATATGGTAATTAGTAATAGTTTTAAAATTCTTAAAAGAAAAATCTGAAGTTCAGGTGAGCATCAATACCCTAAAACATGCTTGCCTACAGAGGCAACATCTCTTACTGCTGAATGAATATCAGGCATTATTTTCTTGTAAAATTTACTGGCTGTTAAAGTTTTGAGAGTTTTCAGAAAACAAGTTTCCCCCACTCTGCTTGTGACATCCAACAGTTTTACAGGCTCCATGTTAGTTCCACTAATTGTATGTTGAGGAAGAATGAGTCTGAAGATAGCCCATACCTTAAAACAGGTTTATTTCCAAGACAGCATAGCAAAGTAACACCCAATTCCTCCTCCCCTCATTATGCCAGCTGTCCCTATTTATACTCTTAAAATAACCAATTAACAAAAAGGGAACAAACTAACAGTAGACCAAGTCCTATTTAATAATGTAATTGTCTTAACAATGCAATTGTCATTAAACCTTTACAATGTAATTACCATTTAGCCAAGTGATTGCCATTGGACTTTAATGGGATTAATAAGACATTGAAAGATTCCCCTCTTTACATTCAAATTAAAACTTTTGAAAATTCAAAAACAATTTTTCAAATTAAACAAGAAGGAAACAAAATCAAGCATTTTCCAACTTCTAAGTTTCACAATATGTTATAATAACCATTAATAGATCCCACATTTCCCCTATAAACAAAAAAAATCTTTACCATACATACAAAAACAAAAATGCCAGTTTTCTATTTCGTCATTATAACAGAAGACACCCCTCTTCTACTACATCTAGTAATTTCTTGGAGCAGACATTCCTTTTTGTAAAGCAGTCTGGTAACTGGTGACTTGCATCAATCCATTGTATCTTGGCGATCTCTTTTTAACATTTCTTTTATGCAGCTAGATCTACTCTTAGACTTTTCTCAGTGACACTTTTCATCGAGTGAACATTGTCCCAAAGAGACTGGTTATCAATATAGCATTCTATGGGTAAACTTTTCTCAGATTGCCCCTTGTATAGTATTTCCATCAGTATATTGGATAAGTAGACCCCCATTTCTACTACTTCTACTAATGCCACTGTTGCAGCAGCTAAGGTACTTTTCTCTACCCTTTTTATTTTCTTCGCTTTCTATGTCCTGATCAGAATCTGTAATCAGATCAGAAACTTATAATCAGTGCCAATTAGCCTTGAAGAACGTACCCTAAGAGTATGATTCTCAAGTTGTACAATCTGTTTGTCTATCTCTGCCTCTAACTTAACCAGATCCTTTCCATTCTTTTCAGTCCTTCCTTTTGTTATATACCATATCCCCGTGATTAAACTGTATTCCCGATGGCCTTAATCAATGCCGTAAGATTCGCCAAATTTTCTCCGAAACCTCAGCTTTAATGAAAGCTTTCCTGCCTGCATGCAAGGCATTCAAGTGAGCAGAAAAGTAGAGCTAATGCTAGTATCTTCTGGAAGAGCTGGAAGCATCCAATAGCACTGACAATTTTGGATTCCTTCCATACACCAACTGGTACGGACTGTAAACCCCAGCCGTTTGCAGAGTTTTTTTTTTGCATGTACTGCCCATGCGAGCACCATTTGCAATCTGGTTAATTGGCCAGTATATTATGTAGCATGTCATCTATCACTGCATGATTCTTCTCTCAGAAACCATTACTGAACAGCCCTCAGCCACAGTATGCATAACTATGATATTCAAATTTTCACACATGTCCCGAAATTCCTCATTCACAAATTCCCCACCATTATCCAGCTGGAATTTCACTGGTGTTCCTAATCCAGTACCCACCCATTTCTCCATGACCTTTTCGACAACGGTCCGTTTATCCTCACCGTATATTATAGATAAGCTAAATCTGGTCACCATATCTATAAAGTGCAGCAAAAAAAACTTTTAAAGTCCATTGCTACTGCACTGTTAAATTCCCTGGTCAGTGGCAGACTCAACAGGACGTGGTGGTGTCCTTCGATATTTAACACAAATGTCACATTGAGCCTTGGCTTGCTCAATAAAGTAGTCGTATTCTTTATCAACCATTTCAGCATTTCGCAGCAGAGCTTTCAATTTTTGTGGCGCTGGATGTGCAAATTGTCTGTGCAGTTTCCAAATAATCTTTTTTGTCCACCAAACATTTTTTTCTACTGAGGTTAACAAGACTGCTTGAACTTTGATGAAAAATATCTGGCTTCCTTAAATGGCAAGCAGTGATGGCCTGACCGAGTAAAATGTAGATCCATAGTTTTCCCAAACACAATTGCTCTGTCATTCTCCATGTCTAGCTTCATCTGTGCTTTCTTCAATCGAAGATCTGCTTAATAATAGAAGTATCTCGCTAGAGACCACATCAGTACTGATGAAGAGACTGATCCCAGCTACCTTGCAAGTGAGAACTACTTTTTTTGGAAGACATTAGCGAGTTACCATCCCTAAACCTGGAGCAGGTAGAGCTTCCATACTCCTTAACCTTCCTCGATCTGCTTCATCAAGGCACTCCTGCTTGCAGTTAAACCAATCCATGCTATACGCTGTGGAAGTGAAACCATTTTCTAAAACTGCGCAGTTGAATGAATCAGCCATCAAAAATACTCATCACAGGATTCAAACTCCCAGTGATCAACACAATTCCTTCATGGCAGCGACCATCATTTTCAGCCTCCGAAGTATCCATTTCATACGTTTCTTCAAAAACATGATTCTTTCACTGCAGGAAATTAATGTGCAATGATGCCTGGAATCAAACCAATTAACCATTCCCCGTGTATTTCTCGGGTTCAAGCACCTACAGTTGTCGTCCCAGACCCGCTTTTTGTCTCGACTCTCAAATTGGCTAAAAGTACAACCATCATCAGGCTGCCTATCAGCAACCCCATCTGTGTACTGGAATCTGTGTTTAATATTTTGTCGACCTCTGAATTCTGCCACCATGGAATCCCCTATTCTATACTTTACTGTGGAGTTGTCTGCATTCAATAGGAATACAAAAATGTTTTCATGGCAGCAGTCATTTAGTCTAACAGCAAGTCTTTGCCATGGAATTGAATCCCCATCAATACCAAAAGTCTATTGACATGAGAAACACATGCACAATCCAGTAACTTAAATGCTAATACAGACTCCAGAATTTCAAGGTCAAACTTTTCAGTCACTTATATGACTTGTCAAAGTTCATAACATATTCCTCCTTGGACTGATCATCTGTTTTCTTAAAGCTATCAAAGGTTGACCATGCTTCCAACAAATCATTATTTTTGTATCCAGGTCATCCACATTCAATTCTGAAGATACTTTTTGCTGGCAATGACAAAGCCAAAGCCATATCTTGCTTCTTTCAAGGTAACAAAGTAACCCATGTCCACATCCGGATTTCATTTTCCCATTGCTGATATGGTTCTGCCTCCGAAGAAAAGCGGCAGGTAGTCAAAACCTGAGATTTCACAACGTCCTTCTGTCATTTTGTGACTGAAATTGTTAGCAGCAGGATGCTGCTTTTTCTCTCAGAGGATAGAGGCAAAAAATTTCTTATTCAGCAACCAATCACCAAAGCTTAATAAAAACAAAAAACTACTGCGGATGCTGGAAATCCAAAACAAAAACAGAATTACCTGGAAAAACTCAGCAGGTCTGGCAGCATCGGTGGAGAAGAAAAGAGTCGACGTTTCGGGTCCACACGACCCTTCAACAGAACTGGAGTATAGTTAGGAGAGGGGTGAAATATAAGCTGGTTTAAGGTGGGGGGCGGGGGGAGAGGAGTTGAGGGTGGGGTGGTTGTAGGGACAAGCAAGCAGTGATAGGAGCAGATAATCAAAAGATGTCACAGACAAAGGGATCAAAGAGGTGTTGAAGGTGGTGATATTATCTAAGAAAAGTGCTAATTAAGAATGGATGGCAGGACACTCAAGGTACAGCTCTAGTGGGGGTGGGGTGGAAAGATTGACAAGGTAATAGTTGTAGATTTAAAAATAATGGAAATAGGTGGGAAAAGAAAAATCTATATAAATTATTTAAAACAAAAAAAAACAAAAAGGGAGGGGGAGGAAACGGGGTGGGGATGGGGGTAGGGGGAGTTTAAGATCTAAAGTTGTTGAATTCAATATTCAGCCCGGAAGGCTGTAAAGTGCCTAGTCGGAAGATGAGGTGCTGTTCCTCCAGTTTGCGTTGGGCTTCACTGGAACAATGCAGCAAGCCAAGGACAGACATGTGGGCAAGAGAGCAGGGTGGAGTGTTAAAATGGCAAGCGACAGGGAGGTTTGGGTCTTTCTTGCAGACAGACCGCAGGTGTTCTGCAAAGCGGTCGCCCAGTTTGCGTTTGGTCTCTCCAATATAGAGGAGACCGCATTGGGAGCAACGAATGCAGTAGACTAAGTTAGGGTCAACTTACAAAGCTTAATGTTCATCCTCTGCCACCATGTTATTTCCATTAATTGTATGTTGAGGAAGAATGGGTCTGAAGCTAGCCTTAACTTTAAAACAGGTGTATTTCCAAGACAGCGCAGCAAAGTAATAGACTCACCCAGTTCTTCCTCCCCTTACTGTTCCAGCTGTCCTCATTTATAAGCGGACCAGTACCCATCACCTGTTTAACAATGCAATTGCCTTAACAATGTAATTGCCATTTAACAAAGTGATTGCTATTGGACCTTAACAATGTGATTGATAAAAATTGGCACTCCTTCCAAATTAATTGAACAATTTAACGCACTGATCTGCAGTAAAACTGTGGCAATAACATCCTTGCAGGGTCCCAATGGTCCTGAAAACTGGTACTCAGATTTTACTGCAACCAATTATCTTCATCATTGTCATCAGGCACTCTTGGGTCCAGCTGTTTCTAGTTAAGTAGCTCTCATCAATAGATAACGGGTGATTTTTAACCATAATACTCAATGCTAAGTTGCATCTTTATAGTTTAGGTACGCAGATATTCTTCTTTTACTCCTTCCTTCAATTCCACTGATCTTTTATCTCCAGTATTTAGTGATGTATGCTCAAACATTGTACCACAGATAACAGGTCCCCTTTGGGTTTCTCAAGCTAGTGGTCATTCTTCATACTTGATGTGGACAGCAAATGTTTGTGCCTATTCCACTATAGGAGAAGAAATCATAAACAAGCCTGACCATGTTTTCTCAATCCAGTGTCTTCAAGTTTTCACTAGAAATTACTGAGTAATCACAAGAACGGGAACCTTAGCTGATTTTTCTCCTCCAGCCTGAGAATGCTGATGTGAATTGCAGCATCCCCATCACCACAGCAAATATTACCTAATGATATAGAACAAAGATAAACCATAATATCTTTTTGACCTGTATGACGATGACATATTTACCCATGATTTCTTTTCTTAAATATTTGCTGTTCATTTGCTGTTTACTTACCAATAAAGGAAATAGCTTTTGGGTTAATAATGCCACTTGGAAAAAGGTGAAAATCGTATTCTTTTCCATCTGCGACAACTGTGTGGCCAGCATTGTTTCCACCCTACCAAGACATGAGGAATTGCAAATTAGTGTTCGTAGAAAAACATTTAAAAGTAAAATGTATTGCTTGGAAAATATTAGTAGAATATTAGGAAACAGCATTGTCTTGAGTTCTTGCAAAGAGAGTTCCCAATCTCAAATGCTACACCATGAACAGATGTTCAACAGAGACCTTTCCCAGAGGGAGGGGGAGATGAAAAAGATATGGAAAGAGGAGAAACTATATAAATATAGAATATTGAACAGAGGAACGAAATTAGGCCATTTTACCCCTGAGCTTGTTACACCATTCAGTAGATCATGGCTGATCTGTGATCTAAATGCACATACCAGCCTTTGCCCATATTCCTTAGCATCTTTGATTAACAAAACTCTATCAATATCGGTTTTAAAATCAACAATTGATCTAGCATCAATAGCTATATGCTAAAGAGTTCCAAACTTCTACCGCCCTCGTGTGATGAATTGTTCCCTAATTTCACTCCTGAAAGTCTGGCTCTAACTTTTAGACTATGTCCATCATGAAAATATAATAATTTTCATAATGTTATTGGGATTTATTGTAAAGTAGGAACAGTGGGGTCTGGATAGTCTGTGTGTGTGTGTGTGGGACTTAATTGAATTAAAGACAGCTGGTCTGAAGGCTTTGATGTATCAGAAGAGAAGCTGGGTTTGAAATGTTAAATAGGTAAACGTGGCTGAAGTTTTAGAATGTGAGGTGTAAAGGAAAATTAGCATTTTTAAATAAACCTGAGCAGTTTAATTTCAAAAGAGAGGGTGAAATGTTACACTTAACCAGAAGAAGCCAAACAATGTGTTTATTTTTCCCAAAGCTTACTGATAAAATTGGTACTAAGAAAGAATTTTATTTAGAAAGATAAAGTCCAAAGACATATCGGAACAATGAAATTTGCATTCAAAGGGGAAAATATGTATAAAGAAGGCTATGTGTAAGAAGGAATTCTAAGATCTAACAAGTGCAAAAAGCCTCCAGCCTCTATGTACCAAGCTGCTGTCTATAGGAACTGAAGCTAAGAGAATTCACAATGACTATCCCTGTCCAGGGGGATTGTGTACTTTGCCTTGATCTGCTATAATCTATTTTGTTTTTACCATTGCCTTAATAGGGGTGTAACTAGGAATTCCAATAAATAGGGGAGCTAGGAATTATCATAGTAGTAATTTGTAAACTATGATGTGCTTACAATTATTTTATTAATAAATGTTTAATTTAGTTTTGTAAAAATCCTCTAAGACTCGATGGAATTGTCACAACTGAATTCAAGGCACATATCCGAAATAAAAATACAAATTGCAAAACAGTTGTGACAGTTGTTTCAAGTTTCCCTCTGGGATTTGAGCAGCTCAGCATTTACCATCCACTGTGCCATAACAGCCTCTTGGTCCAACACATTCCAACTAACAGAAATAACTTATTTCTATCTACCCTATCTGTTACCCTTAATGTCTTGAAAACTTTGATCAGATCACCCCTTCACCTTCTAAATTCCAGAGAATACAGCCATAATTTATTTAATCTCTCATGATTTAACTCTTGGAGTTCAGGTGTCATTCTGGTAAACCTATGCTGCACTCCCTCCAAGGCCGATGTGTCCTTCCTAAGTTGCGGTGCCCAGGACTACTCAGTGCTAGTTTTACTATCTGACAGGTATGTGCTAAGGAACTAGATGAGTCTTTATTACCCTCACTTCTCATCAAGGATGGTCTGGGGTTTTACTGTCCAGTTTTGGGTCTTGGACTGAATGATGCCCAAGCTTGTTCACCAAACATTAACCAGTTTGTATTTAACTTCACTCCACCAATCTTTGATACAACCTACTGAGCAAATAAATTAACCCCTTTGTGCCAAAAAAATTCAACGAGGGAGTCAACAATGTGTCATGCACAAACTTTATTGTCTACAAACTCATGAAATTAAATGTTGAGTATCCAAGTCCTTAATGGATATAGGGTATGCAGTCAGGGTTACCCAGCAGCTTGAATAGCAAATTGTTAAAGGACAAAAATACTTAACAAAATGAATAGCAGAGGATACACCTGCAATTTAGTGGGCAGAATTTTATAGTCCCCCACTGGCTGGTTTGCAGGTAGGGGGATGTGGAAAATTCCCCAGGTGGCCTTCCCACCACCTTCCCTTGTGCCCCTGACCTGTCTCCTGTCTGCACTTTTACTGGAGAGCAGGTGAGGCCAAGGGTGGCCTGCTGGCCCTCAACTTAATTATTGGCCACTTAAGGGCTGCTTCCCATCCGGTCTCAATTTTGAGGCTGGTGAGAGGGGTTCAGGGGTGGGAGATGGCTGGTCAGCCTTTCCCAGGGGAGATGGCCCTGGTTTGGGCCTCGGAGGGGTGGAGGGCACGTCTGTTAAGGCTCCCCTTTCCACATTGGGCACCCACCCCCACAAGGTCTGCCCCTGCCATGGGTGCTCCCTCCCCCCTTAGCCACACCTTCCAGGGTTTAATCCTTAGATAGCTGACAAGTTACCAACATTACATATCCAGTATGTGGTAGTTCAGAGTCCATATACATGATCAGCAATGTTCCAAAACTTAAATAACTATGCCAATGGACAGGGTGTAAAACAGCCTGAACTTGTCATGTTCCTATTGGTCTGAATATGTTAAAATCAGCAGCATTTAGTTCATCACTGAAATCCAGGTTGAGTGGGCAGCTTTTAAAGATGGGCATTTTGGGAATATTCAGTCCATATACAGAACATTTTCCCCTATTCTGAAAGCATTTTTCTGATGGTTTAGAGAGCACTTTTGACAAATGCTGCATTAGTGTAAAAGTGTACATTCATTATAATATTTTCAAGTACATTTACAGAAATATTGAAAAGAAAGCCATCTTACAATTTGCCATGATAAATGTGATTAGCATGAAATAATTCTACTCAAGCTTCAAGTAGCTTCTCAATTAACTTAAATGATCTTTTGACTTCATTCCTGGTAATATTTACTATGTAAATCATTGGTACTCCATCTGTAATTCTCATGCTCTTCAAAATTTTAAATGCCAATATTTTCTTTAATGCATTCCAAATACAAAAAAAATCAAAAGTAATTTGCTTCATTATAATACTTTGTATTATATTCACCGTACATTATCCTGTTAACTAGTTGTTGCAGATGTTCTAAGTTGTTCCTGTTTATTCAGCTGTACAATGTTTTCTTCGTTGTACTTTTTAAATATTTTGCTTTCTCTCACTTCGATTCTTGTCACATTACTGCTACAGTTAAAAGAATGGGAGGGACACCTGCTTCCACACTTCTGCCAGCACTTATCTAAAGCCAGCCTGTGACTAGTTTGTAAGATGAGCGCAGAGTCCAGGGTACTTAATTTCTAGTCCTTCATTTCTAGTCTTTAGAGAACTGGCAGGTCCTCAATTCACAAGTCCCGACAGTTGCACAGCTGAGCTTGGGAATTTAACTGGTTGCTTTCATGATCCTCAAATCTGTGATACAGCATGTTGGGGCTCCCAATGTGCTAACCACCAAATCACCTGAAAAGGGTGAGGGTGTAACATCAAACATGCATTTACAGATAAAAATGCAATTTGGAAATATTTATTTTCTAACAAGTCACAGGTGGGGGTGGTATCACAGTGTTCTCGTCCCCCTTGGGACTTACCTGAGAACAGGCAAAGAAGGGCCACCCACCACTGGAAGGCAGGGTCTACTTTCTATTGTATATTCACATTCCAACACTGCTGTGGAATTTTAACCTGGATTCGGGTGGGGGCGAGGCAGGATTGCTAAGTGACCAAAAGAAGCCAAGGTAAGTTTAAAAATGTAAAATATTCTTGTTCCTCAAGGAGCCCTTAGCTTTAATTGCGCCTCTCCCTCCCAGCACAAGTACAGGTACCAAACCTCTTCCCCAGCACTTACTTTTTGCCAGTATTGGTCCCTCAAGTCCCTGGCATCCTTACCTTATTTTTGTTCCTGCCCTGATGTTACTCCTGTCAGTTTTAGGCAGCAGACAGTCCTACTTTATTCAAATAATATCCAGGTGTTAAAATTGCTTGGGGCTTTTGTAGAATTCCCTACATTGGTTTTAACTGTGACTCAGTCTTGTCTCTGAGTCATAACTGTGTTGCACCTTAAGGTTCTCGGTTCCATTCCAGGGCATGAGCACAAAAATCAAGGTTGACATCCCAGTTCAGTACTGAGGGAATGTTGCACTGTCGGAAGTGCCGTCTTTCAGATGAGATGTTAAACTGAAGTCCCATCTGCCTGCTTAGGTTAGTGTACAAGATCCCATAGCACTATTTTGAAGTAGAGATGGGGAATTTTCCCTGGTATTCTAGCCTATATTTATCCCTCAATCAACATCACAAAAACAAGTTATCTGGTCAGTGTCACATTGCTGTTTGTCAAAGTTTGCTGAGCCCAAATTGGCTCTGCGTTTCCTACATAAAAACAGTGACAACACTTCAAAAGTACTTCATTGGATGTAAAGCACTTTGAGACATCTGGTGGCCTTGAAAAGTGCTATATAATTGCATGTGTTTTTTTTCTTTTTTCCCCTCCTGCTTAAAATAAACTCCTGCATGTTGTGTTCTTACCACTTAATGTTTTTAGTGCACACCAGGCAGTGCATTTTTGAGTAGGTAACTGAGTTTGTGGACAAAAGTGTTATTTAATAAAGTCTAGGTTTCTAAGGTATTGTGAACAAGAAATTGTGCATGAATAGCTTTTTGGTTTCTCTGATCACCCCTCTGTGTAATACGCACCAAATGATTTCTTCTAATCTGTATATTTTACACTTGACTGCAACAATAGTTATCCCACTGCTGTGATACTACACAGCAGCACTGTGCACAGCTGCCTGACGAGGAAGCAAGCTTCAGTACTTCAATCTGTACAATATAACAACATCAAGAATTCTATATATGCTGCTTTATTGCATGCTTGGTGGGAGTGCTAAATTGATTCACATTTCAGTACATCTTATTTATTTCATGGAACATAAAGTAGCTTAGAAACATGCTTCCCTAATATCAAGCTGTATGTTTCACATAATCTGAGTTTTTCTAACATTTTTACTTGGGACATAGAATGAATCACAAAATATAAAGATAATATAGCAAATTTGTTCTATTTCTAAACAACAATTCATTGTGCTTGGGTTTCTGAATGAATTTCTAAAACAGCTTAACATGCAAAGAAATCTTGAAACGTCAGAGGTGATTGGTGACATGACATTAGATCTTGTACGGCTGCCAACAACTGAAACATTTAACTGACCTTCTCATGTTCTTTCTTACGACTCCAATCTGACCTTCAGCTATTCCACATGGGAGAACTGGGCTGGATACATAGCCCTGTTAAATAGGAATATGGTGGTGCTTTTGCATACAAACGTCTTGAATTTTTATACAAGGATCATGAGAGAAACCCATCAATGACTAAAATAAGAAAAACACACTTAAACTGTTCCCAAAATCATAACTGAACATTTACATATAGCCATTTTGGGGAAGAAATTCAACTCTCAGCGACTTTTTTTGTACATAAAATCAGCATAAAGTCTGTGAATTTCATATTGTGGTCTAAATACTCTGGAATTGTACAGGACTCAAACATTGACTTCAGTAACTTTTAGTCATCCAAGGCAGCAGAAGCCCAATAAATATTTGTCAATTAGGATCCTTGGGCCTACTTAGAGCTTTGCCAAAGTTTAACTTTGGGAGCGCAGTAATCAATCATTCTAAAACTTACCTACAAATCCTTGGCAGCACTAGCCAGGAATGAAATGGCAACAAGGTTATTTAAAGAAATTTTCAGATACATCCAGGTATGTCTCTATATAGCTGTTTTAAACTGGTTGCAGATTTTAGGCCCATTTCTGGCACTGTTGGCTGCTCTACTAAGTTCGTGAATTGTGCAATTATTTGGAATTGTAGGACAATCTCTGCCCAGGGGCTTCTGTGCAAACTTACTCTGCCAACATGAGCGTGCTACTTGTCTGCCATTGGGGCCAGAACATTAGGAGGAGGAAAAGCAGCAAGTCAGAGTGCAAAGACATTTAGCTGCTGGGAGGAGGGGTGTAGGAGTGGAAGGCACAGGATATCTGACAGAAACACATTTCATCTCCAGTTAACTAAGCAGCAACTCTATTACATTAGAGAGACTGTGGCAGCGCTATGTAACTGGTTCAACATGAATCACAGCCCTGCACTAGGTCACACACTTCTTTGCTTATGTCTCTGAAGGTTGCCTGAATTTTGATACCTCAGGCTCAACGGACGACATAAGCAACAGCAGTCAATTTGCAGTGCATTGCTGTATCAAGCAGGTGCTGGATATATTCTCCACTAAGCAGAACAAATTTATCTTGGTTCTGTGGTAGCATTTTCACCTCTGAGTTAAAAGGTGGGTTCTAGTCCCATTTGTAAGACATAGCTGGCACTCCAGTGCAGTACCTAAGGGAGTGCTGCACCATCAGAGGTGCTGTCTTTCCAATGAGACATCAAATCAAGGCCCTATCTGCCCTTTCAGATGAATGTAAAGATCACATAGCAACTTTTAAAGCCATAACCATGTATATTATTTGAACTGTTGCTACATAATTTATAACTTTATGTACTGGAAGAGAAAACATTGGCATTTTAGCACTTTTTGTAATCACTGAATAATGTAAATCCATATAAATAATTATTGTTTGTGTCATTAGGTAAATAAATGCCTCTAGTCATTTTGGTATAATTAAGGCTGTTAAGTGTTAGTTATACTTATCATCTCATTCTCCTCAATCTATAGTTAATCAGCTGGCAAATTATCCCATATAAAAACACTCTTCACATTTCTACTTAATTTATTGCTTGAACATTTGACATATTAAGGTGTTATATAAATGCAAATATATTATTACCAGAACTGAAAGATTATAACTATCATGAAAAATATATGGTCATATTATAAACTAAGGATAACAGTTTTACTAACAGGGTGGTAACTATATGGAACAGATTACCAGCAGAGGTGGTGGAGCAAGAAACTTTAAAGAGTTTCAGAAGGAAGTAGTCAGGGTTATTAGCTATGTGCCAAGGCAACATGGACCAAGCTCTTCATTTGACTGATAATGTTCCAATGTAGAGTGCACTTCCCTGGTGTGCTAAGGCCTATCTATAGAAAACATGTATATATCTATACAAAACGTGAAAGATGCAGCAAGATACATGAAATATCACCATCATTAGAATAGGATAGGAGGATTGCAGTAAAACAGATGAATGGTGTAAAATACAAAATTGTTTTCATTATCTGAATGTGGATGGCACTGTTAAGGTTGGCATTTATTGCCCACTCTAGTTGCCCTTAGAAGGCGACAGAGGGCTGCTGCCTTGAACTGGAGAAAGAAGCTTGATACAACTCAATGGATTTCTAGGCACTTTAAAGGCTAACTAAGAGTCAACCACATGACACTGGAGTCACATATAGGCCAGATCGGGTAAGGATAGTAACAAAAACAAAAATTGCTGGAAAAACTCAGCAGGTCTGACAGCATCTGTGGAGAGAAAGACAGAGTTAACGTTTCGAGTCCGTAAGACTCTTCTTTACTCGAAACGTTAACTGCTCAACAGTTGCCGGCACACTTGGTGAGGCATGTGTATCACAAGAGTACCTTAAAATTGCAATCAGGGTCTGAGCTACATGATTAGGGCATGTGAAAGAAGACTAACAATTATTTTAGGTAGGTGGCCCAGTGGTAGACCTCTGAACGTTGTAGCAGACCAACTGTCAGGCTTACCGGGGCAGCAATGCTACTTACCCCAATTTTGGGCTCTTAATTTTTCCATCTCAAAATCACCCCATGGCTGTTCTTTCAATAATGCTGAAATCAGTGAGGGGAAAAATTTAATGTGGATGCTTATGCAGGATCATATGCCATACAATGGGTTCAACTGTTGTGCATGTTTAATGAACGGCTAACCCTCCATTTTAGAAATACTGCAAACCTTGTTTTCACGCTGGTCTGAGCAATATGGAATATTTAAGGTAAAGTTTAAGTAAAATTTGAAGCTGAAGTTGGGACATTGTGGTCCTTTCTGCAAACTTAATGAAAATGCAGTTGGATCTGATTTTTGCTGAAAAATATGTGGAATGTACTCTCCCCAGAGACAATGTTACTTGATCAATAAAATCAAATGGAAAAACATTCCATGGACAACTAATTAATTCTTCACTTTTTAAATAAATGTCATTAACATTTCTGTGTATGCTATTTGTAAAGGATATGATATTTGCCAGTTGATTTGATCACAGATCATGGTTTGAGAAGACAGTTTACCTTTAAGATTATCCTGTAGTGTATTGCTTTGAGATTTTACTTTGTTGATGAATTTAGATAATCTATATCCCTAAAATCTGCTGCTTGCCAATCTTTTTTTTATTCATTCATGGGATGTGGGCTTCGCTGGTTTGGCCAGCATTTATTGCCCATCCCTAGTTGCCCTTGAGAAGGTGGTGGTGAACTGCCTTCTTGAACCGCTGGAGTCCATGTGGTGTAGGTACACCCACAGTGCTGTTAGGAAGTGAGTTCGAGGATTTTGACCCAGCGACAGTGAAGGAACGGTGATATATTTCTAAGTCAGGATGGTGTCAATTGTGCCTTTAGTCCAGTATCTAATTGCTTTTCTGAACTCTAACCTTTATTCACAGCCTGATTACCAGGAAAGCTGGTTAGCACCAGCAGCTGGCTGCTATGGTGGTTCCAGTTGGGAATTTCTACTTTCATCATTGTTTCTTCTTGAATTGTTCTTATATTCTTAGACTGTTCTACATCAAAGTTACAGCCAGGAACCCTCGAAAAAGAGTTTGGTATATTTTTTAGATGTATGTACATTCTGGCATTTGTAAGCTGTAGCTTCCATGCTATATCCATGAACAAAGGGGCAGATTGAGTGTAGGCTGTTCCACTGCTAAATGGATAAACTGATACACAAGTGCACTTTCTGAAAGTACTTGCTGCTCATCTCAGTTAAGTGTATTCGTGCAAACACAGTTGTTTAGTGAAGGATTCTCTCCAGGTAACAATTTGAACAAAGCATAAAATGTAAAATAGTTTACAGTGCAAATACTTCCATTTAAAGTAATATTTCCTTTACTAAAACAAGGAAAAGATGATTTTGTAAAATTTTCAAGGCAGTTGTGGTTTTATCAGCTCCCACTCACTGATACTGTATTAATATTGACCAATAAAAACAAACTTGGCTAGTAACTGGTGTTTTTTTAAATGGTAAAGTACAGATGGTGATACCATCTGTTCCAAAGCTGAGGCTTTGTGTGACAATTATGTTCAAACAGGCAAAAGGAAAATTAAGATAAAAACAAAAAGCTAAAAGCCCCAGTTCTGCCGAAGGGTCATGAAGACTCGAAACGTTAACTGATTTCTTCTCCACCGATGCTGCCAGACCTGCTGAGTTTTTCCAGGTAATTCTGTTTTTGTAAAGGAAAATTAAGGGCTGATTTCAGGAAGTTCTCCAAACATTGTGCAAAACTTGAAATACATTTTTGGGTAGGATAACATTCTTGTAATTGTTTAAGAGACAGTTGCATGAGATGACTAGATTTTTTCTGCAGGTGAATAATTTGGACTAAATTACCTCCTTCAGCATGAATGTATCCATTGACCACTCGGCAGTTCAAATATAAAAAAAATGTTCATTCCTCTTTAGTTACAACTTCACAATCAAGTTCATACATATATCGAAACTTGTCTCAACATTTAAAAAACAAATGTATGCTTGACTCGGTCTGATATTTAATTCCCGTGCAGCAAATGCTGGCTCACAGAACTGCTAAAAACACCTGCCTTAACTATCAGTTACAATTGCGTCAGAGGACGACCGACCTTGCTTGAACCAGAGGCTAGTTTTTAACTAAACAAAATATGTCTATTTTTAGTGATGTTTTTCAAGTAGCATTTCATTCCCCGGGCTGGATAACTGACCTACTCTCAGGGCAGATTGGTGTTACAACCAGAAAGGTTCAAATCAGACCCGATTTTCACCACCGTCCGCAGGCTATGTGAAATACTGGAATGAAACAGAAGCTGCATGCCTTATATGTTATAAACTTTAAAAGAAGTGTTATGAATATATTCTCTCACAACATATCTGTTTCCAGGACAACAGTATATTCCAGAATCTCCTTCTCACTTGGTCATACACGAGCTGACCTGTTGCACTGGGACATATCCTTACCTGACACCTGCACACAATGTCAGCATCGGTGGCCAGGAGGTCGACCAGCTTCCCCTTGCCCTCATCCCCCCACTGGGCACCGAGGACCACTGTCACTCTATTGCCCCCGTTTCGAGGCCGTTTGCAGCCGGTGTAATTTCTGTGATCACTGAACCGCCGGCTGGACTCGCTCATTGCTGCTTCTCCCTGTCTCCCGCCGGAGCGCGCACTGGCCCCCCGCTGCAACTCCGCGCGCGCACGAGCACTGACACCGCGCGTCCTTGGGCGGAGCGCGTGACCGCAGCGCGCGGGCTTGGGCTTGAGTGCGTGACCGCAGGCCCCGCCCCCCCCCGTCGATCGCCTGGCGGGGCGTGGCCTGGCGGGGAGGGGCGTGGCCTGGCGGGGAGGGGCGTGGCCTGGCGGGGGGCACCCTTGCGGGTGAGTTATGGGGCACTGGGCTGGGATCACAATGAGCCAGCAATGGATTCGTTAGAACAAGAGTGAAATGCAGCAGATGCTGGGAACCCTCAGGCAGCAGCTGTGGAGAGAGAAACAGGCGGGATTTTCGCCCAGTCCACCTGGGAGCATGGTGGTGGGACACCATTCCTGGGGTTTCCAACCTTCAGGAGCGCCTTTTAACAGCGTGGGCTAATTCAGGTTGCCAACCTGCACCCTCTGCATTGCGGGGATAGGCATGTCTTAGCCCTCCACCATTTTCATGGAGTTGGACCAGCTTTTCAAAGAGTCGTGGCTAACAGCGCCTCAGAGGTGTCTTGAACCGCAGGCCTGGATTTTTGCCTGAGAGTTAGATGCGCAGAGTGAGGAGAATTCCCCGCTCCACGAACCTGACTTTTAAAAATAAAAGCAAAATACTGTGGATGCTGGAAATCTGAAACAAAAATAGAAAATGCTGGAAAAACTAAAGGAGGTCTAACATCATCTGTGAAGAGAAAAAAAAAGTTAACGTTTCAATTCCATATGACTTCTTCAGAGCTTCAGAGAAGAGTCATACCGACTCTTAAACGTTAACGTTTTTTTTCTCTGCACAGATGCTGTTCGACCTGCATCACCTTGCCACCACGACTTGGTACATATATTCTGCAGTGATATAGCCAGCTGCCAAGACTCAGTAGGTGAAAGCTGAACAGTGCCATGCTTATTACCCTATTCACCTGCCCTCTTGCCACCTATCTGTCAGGATGCACCCACACTGTTGCCCCCTGACAAGTTCCCTCACATCTGTGCACTGTAATAGTGTGACTAGGAGGGAGGAAACCAATAGGGCTGTCAGTGGTCCTGGAGCACAGCATGCTATCTTGGAGTAACAGCCACAACATCCATGGCACCAAGCACTTGTGCAGAGCCATTCTCGCCACCTCTCAAACCTTAACAGTGTTCATTGATATGCAGAAAATTGTTAGTGCATGTAAGCATATAAAAGTGAATTAGGGCATTGTAATCTGAATGGCTCAGGGCCTTTTTTACCTTAAATTTTTATTCATAGAATGTCACATAGAGGAGAGATGGGTCCAGATGCTCTGTGCTTCTCAGATCGGGACCTTCAAATGTTAGTGGAAGAGGTCCAGAGGAGGAGATCCGTCCTGTACCCTGCTGGCTATCGAAATCCACCTGCCACAGCCAAGAAAGCCTGGATACAAATTGTGACTGGGGCAAAAGCAGCAGGAGAGCATGCACGTCCCTGGATTCAGTGCAGGAAAAGGTTCTGATCTGCTGCATCTGGCAAGGTAAGTAGTTTGGCTCATCCACACACAGGTCCGAGGGAAGGCTCATTCTTGCAGGCTGCAGCTAAGGTGGGAGACCTGGCACATACCTCTGCTTCGGCATTGAGGCTTGTAACAATAAGCAGCTTGTGTAGATGCACACAGAACACGTGAATGAACACTGTGATGCACAGACACAGTGAAGAGAAATATCCCTGCATGCAATATATCAGGCTAACATAAAGTCATGTTGTTGTTCCAGTCTTAAAAGGGTGAAGGACGCCACGGAGATGGCCTGGGCTGGGTTAGCCTGGCTCAGAACAATTTGCTCGGTTGAACATTTGGCCATGGAGATTTCCAGAGTGCTTGAACAGCTGTCTGGTGGAATAAATAAGTAGCAGGTGTTTGAAATCACCTTGGAGCATAGTGGTAATGGTGGAGACCCTCCTGTCGCCTCACTGAGCAGAAAGGAATGTGATATGAGAAAGAGTGCAACAATGGAGTTGTGTCATAATGGCAGCGTGAGCATGATTAAAGGCAGTGGCATGCATCAGCATACTATCACGATGTGAAGGGCTATACCTAAATATCTCATTCTGTGTTTCATGCAGGTTCCAGCTCTGCTCACTAACCCCCCTCACCCCACCCCTGGGCCACCTCATTCTTCAGGCATCAGAAGGAGCAAGAGATATCCGATGATGTAACATCACATCTTACTAGTGCACAGCCCTTCAACTCAGATACCAGCACATCGGAGGGATGTAGCGCATTTGTCGAGTCAGTGGCACAGGCTGAAGGACACAGCATCAGACTACAGGAAGAGGTGTCAGAGTCAGAAATATCTGTGCACAATCCTTCTTGGAGGGGGAAGGAAAATCATGATGATCCTCCAGTGGGCAGGAATGTGGAGCTTCATGAATCACTTTTTGGGGCACACTTTGTTCAATCAGCAGCAGATGCGTGGACATCTGACAGCGTTCCCTGAGGCAGTGGAAACTCTTGGACTGCGAATAGGAAAGTCCATCGCTGTCATGAGCTCCACATTGTTCTGGGGGCATAACCGCGTGAGCTCCGACCATGAGAGATTGGCCACTCTCATGGAGGAACACGTGTAGCAATACTCTGAGTGGATGCAAGAGCAGTGTCTTGGCCAGGAAAGTGTGCAAGCCTCTTTCAATTGCTTGCAGTGTCTGCTATTGATACTTTAAATAGTCTGGATGATTGACACTTTTATTGGCCTGTGGTAAAAAGGAGTTTTTTTTTAAAAAAGTGGAAAGTTATCAATGAATAACTTCTTAAAAAACTTATTTCACTCTTCCTACTGTCACTATAAGGTTCACTGGCTCAATACAGTGTATTGTTGATGAATGGGAATGGAAGTGCCATATCTTGGCATGGGTCATGAGGGGCTGTAGGGGATGCTTGGGGGCATGGGCTGGCATATATATGGCAGGGGGAGTGTATGGGGGAGTGGTGCTGAGGGCTGGAGGTCCTTTCTGTTTTTAATTTAACTGGGGCAAAGTCCCACAGCACTGAGGTAGGCCTTTTAAATAGCCCTACTCCACACCCAGCAGCCCCTGTGGCTGCCGCTGAATTTTTCGCCAGGTTGGCTGATTGCAGCCTACACTGGCACACCGCTACCACCCCCTCCCCCACAAACAATGAAAATCCCATCCCTGTGGGCGCTTTCCCCGGAGATGGGTGGGCCAAGCCGAGAATCTTCCCAACTCCCGTTACCTACCCGTTGGAGGATGAAAATCCAACCTGGCGTTTCAGGTTGATGACCTCTCATCAGAACACAGCTACATAGCCCTCTAACATAGACAATTGCAAAAATTCCCAATCTTCAGGGTAAATACATTTCTGCTCATCTCAGTCCTAAATGGCTGACCCACTGAGACAGTGGGTGGAATTTTCCATTCTGGGGACTAAATGCAATAATGGGGGGGAGGGGGGAGGAATGTCATCACAGACACCAGGGCATAATAGTCAGCAGGCTGCTTCCGCCTCTGCTGCGGATAGCGGTCGGGTAAAAAAATTAAGAGGCTTTGAATGCACAGTGGTGGCATGGGTGTTGCCCATAATTTAAAAATATTTTGTTTTTCTATTCCTACTGAAGTGAATAACCTCTTATTTCCCCATATCATACTCCTGCCACCTTCTTGCCTACTCACTTAACCTATCTATATCTCTCTGCAAACTCTGTGGGCTAAAAATTGGTTTGTTCCAGTTTTTGTGCACTGGGCCCCCATGCTGTTGAGACAGACAGCACGCAAAATTCATGCTGACTTTTCATTTCCATGACCTCTGAGGAAGAAGCACCATCATTTGATCTGACACTCATAGCCAACAACTCCGCTACAAGTACTACATGTAGCTTAGCAAGTAATCTTAGGATCTGCACATGGTTAGTTACTGGGCATGAGTAGATTGTATGTGGGCTAGGGAGAAAGGAGAGTTTGTATGCCAGCTCCCTGGAATGCGAGGTCACAGACTGGTTCTGCTATAGAGGACACAGATGCGAATTTAAATGGAGAGGTATACAGGAGAATGTTGATGCACATGGACACAGATCCTTGGTGCATGAACAGACGTGCTGGACAACCTCTTGTTACTGTCTAGGAGTACAGCTCCAATGTGGCATAGAGCATCACCCAGAGCTTGGAGCCATTCCTTTCTAACGTGGAAGTGGTGGCCAACTTCATGATTGCATTTTTGGACCCAGCCATGATACAGCATCTGGGAGCTGTATCAGCTTCCATTGCAGCACAGGCGGAAGCCACCCAATGCCTTAGTGCTTCAGCGGAAACTCTGATGCAGGTCATGATAATCATTCTTGATGCCACGCAAGTTCAGAATGCAGCCTCCATGGCTGCGCATCACAGTGCTCAGAGGGGAATGCAAGCTCACATAGCACTTCAGGAACCTGCCTGCCAACAGATTACTAGGAAATGCAGGTGCATTGCCTGGGGTGGGTGGCAATGGCTTCATGGAGCAGGAACTTGCTGTCCTGTCTCAGAAAGAAAATATTCATGCTCCCACCAATGACATTCTGCTAGCTCCCTTGCTGTTTCCTGTCAGCTGGGTAACCCAGACTGCCACTCATGTCAAGGTGGTGTAGTTCAAAACAGGATCCTCAGGGCCAAGAGCTGCCTGATGGCATTCTGCAAGTCCATCTGTAATCTCCTCCAGTGAAAGTCAGTAGTGTTTCTGCAGCCACAGGGATAGTATGGCATTGGAGCACTAGGCTGGGCAACCACAGCTGCAAGACAGACACTGAGGGGATGCACAAGGGCGAATAGTTCTTGTATTACTGGATGGTTTGTTGGATAACATTGTTATGGAAAGGTTTTGGCTGGTGGCTTTTCTTGTAGGATTTTGAGCAAACAAATTCTGTAATGGGAGCTCACAGATAAATGCGAATGTGGGGAATTGTGGAGCAATGATGGCAAAGGGATGACGTCCTAAGGGAACTGGAGTCTTAGTAGATGCTCCT
Source organism: Cetorhinus maximus (assembly GCF_964194155.1). NCBI lineage: Eukaryota > Metazoa > Chordata > Chondrichthyes > Lamniformes > Cetorhinidae > Cetorhinus > Cetorhinus maximus. Next base: position 42,086,097 of record NC_135896.1, on the reverse strand, counting down.
GGACAGCCCATCTAGAGCAAAGAGGTCTGGATGCCTCCTTCCTGTCTTCCCCTCTTCCTCCTCCCGTACAAGCCGGACGATCTACACCTGAACAGGACTGGGTTGAATATCCTCGCAGGGAGATTTATTAGTGCTTTTGGAGGAGGTGGGGTTTAAACTAGATGGGCAGGGGGATGGGAACCTGAGAGCAAATTCAGAGCAGGGAACGGGAGATGGAGAATTAGTGAGTGACTCCGACAGAAGCAGCACAGGTTACAAAGTGTACAGCACAGGAATTTGGCAGTGTTAAAAGGTAAATATATAAATACAAGGAGCATAGTAAATAAAGCCGATGAGCCGAGGGCACAGATAGACACATGGAAACGTGATATAATTTTTATAACGGATGCTTGGCTTAAGGATGGGCAAAAACGGCAGCTCAACATCCTTGGATATAGAGTTTTCAGGCAGGATAGGGAGGGGGATAAAAATGGTGGGGGTGTAGCATTATTGGTTAAAGAATCAATTACAGTTATGAGGAGGGATAATATACTTAATGAAGCATCAAATGAGGCCATATGGGTTGAGCTCAGAAATAAAAAAAAGGGCAGCCATGCTGCTAGGAGTGTACTATAGACCCCCAAATAGTGGAAGTGAGTTAGAAGAGCAAATATGTAGACAGATTTCTGAGTGCAAAAACAATAGGGCAGTGATCGTTGGGGACTTCGACTACCCTAATAACAATTGGGATATGAACAGTGTAAAGGGCACAGAGGGCACAAACTTCTTGAACTGCATTCAAGAGAACTTTTTTAGCCAGCATGTAACAAATCCAATGAGAAGGGGCGCAATTCCAGATTTAGTCTTAGGAAATGAAGCTGGGCAAGTAGATGTAGCAGTGGAGGACCATTTTGGAGATAATGACTATAATACAGTTAGATTTAGTATAATTATGGAAAAGGACAAAGATAGAACAGGAGTAAAAATTCTAAATTGGGGGAAGATAAATTTTACAAAGCTGAGTTGGCGAGAGTGGACTAGATACAACAACTAGAAGGAGAAACTGTCAAATCAGTGGGAGGCATTCAAAGACGAAATTCTACGGGCACAGTGTAGACATGTCCCCACAAAGAAAAAGGGTGGTACTGCCAAATCTAGAGCCACCTGGTTATCCAGAAGCATACAGGCCAAGATAAAGCAGAAAAAGAAAGCTTATGACAGTCACAAAATACTTCATACTGTAGAAAGCCTAGAGGAGTATAAAAGTACAGGGTGAAGTAAAAATGAAAATTAGGAAAGCAAACAGGATACAAAAAAATTTTGGCAGGTAAAATCAAAGAAAATCCTAAGATGTTTTACCAGTACATTGAGAGCAAGAGATTATCTAAGGAAAAGGCCTATCAGGGATGTACATGGTACCTTGTTTGTTGATGCTGAAGATGTGGGTTCTCAATGAGTACTTTGTCTCTGTCTTCACTAAGGAGAGGGATGATGCAGACATTGTAGTTAAAGAGGAGTGTGAAATATTAGATACGATAAGCATAGTGAGAGAAGAAGTACTGGAGGGACTGGCATCCTTGAAGGTGGATAATCACCAGGGCCAGATGGATTGTATCCCAGGCTGTTGAAGGAAGCCAGGGAGGTGAAGTGTTTCGTCACTTCTTAACAATTTAGAATACAAGTGCACATACACACACACACACACGAATCTACTTCTGAACTCCCGCTTCCTGTGTAAAACCGGAAGGCTCCTTTATTCTTTTTCTCCAGTAGGGGGAAATACATCCAGAACTGAGCACACCCTGCTAGCAGGTTTTTTTATATAGCACTTCTTTTTAACTAATATGTCCTATTATGAGAAAGCATAAACGTTAAACACAAACATCACATCTTCTCCCTCTTTAGCCAGGAACAAATCAGTCAGGCGGTTTGCAGATTCGCTTTAGTCTAGAGAGGAGTGTTGGCTTGGGCATCCTGGTTTGTTTGCTTAGAAATGGAAGGTTCTGCTGTTCCACTGGTTTCTGTTCAGGTTCAACAGTTGCAGCTACAGGTGCTACAGGTTTGTCAGTTGAATCAAGTCGGGTTTCACCAACTGGAGCAGATGTTTCCCAGAAACCTTCCACTGTGACTAGAGGCCCTGGAAATTTAGTTCCTTGGATTTGGCTTCTCTAATCTGGTCAGTGTGTCTCTTCCAGATTCCATAGGAAGATTCAGCATCATAGGTCAGTGGTCTTCGACGCTTGATGATTCTCCCCAGGAGCCACTTTGGTGTTCCACAGTAATTTCAGACCCAAACAGACTGATCCAGATTAAAATCACGAGCTGGTTTACTTGTGTCATGTGACCTTGTCTGATCAAGTTGCCTTGAACCAATCTTTCCTTTCAAATCTGGACACAGCAAATCCATTCTGGTACACAGTTGTCTTCCAAACATCAGCTCAGCAGGAGATACGCCTATGCTGAATGTGGAGTGTTATGATACATCATCAAAAAGTTCTTCAGCTTCAACTTCCAATCTGTTTGTGTCCCCCCCTTCAATATGGCGTTTTGAATGTCTGGACAAAGTGCTCCACTTCACCATTTGAGGATGGGTGTTAAGGCGAGATGGGAGTCTACTTGATCCCATTGTTTTTCAGGGATGTTCGAAATTCACATGATGTGAACTGTGTGCCATTGTCACACACAAGCTGCTCCAGCAATCCAAAAGTAGTGAACACATTCCAGAGAGCATCAGTGGTCATTGTTGGAATGGGAATACTTCGTGGGAATAACATGAGGCCACTTTGTGTGGGCATCCACCACAATCAGGAACGTATGTCGGAGAAATGGTCTGGCAAAGTCCACATGAAGTCTCTGCCATGGGTGGTCAGGCTAAGCCCATGGATGTAATGGGGCAGGTGCAGGAGAGACTTCATTTCTTGGCATGGAAGACAATCACTGACCATGCCTTCAATGTCATTATCCAGGTGTGGCCACCATACATGTAAACGAGCTAATGCTTTTATTTTGACGATTCCCATGTACTGAGGTGAAGTTCTTCTAACACTCGTGTTTGGAATTTTGGAGGAATAGCAACTGTGATTCCCCATAACAAACAACCATCTTGCAGAGTCAGCTCAAGTCTACGCATGTAGTAAGGTTTAAGCTCAGTAGTCACTTCTTGGGGTGCACACCAACCTTTCTGTTTGTACAGGTGAACTTTGGAGAGCACAGCATCCTGTGTTTCAAGTTGAATTTGAACCGCTTTAACAGGTAACATGTCTACCTGGTTCACATTGAAAGCAGTGAATTCACTTCAGGTTGTGGAGCTGTGGTGTCATGGAAGTCTGGAAAGTGCGTCCGCAGTTCCATGATTTTCAGTAGAGCAAAATGTAATTTTATACTGGCAAGCAGATAAGATCAGTGCCACCTCTGTAGGCGTGCAGCAGCAAGTGCTGGGGTTTGTGACTTCGGGCTAAGCAACCAGGTCAAAGGCTTGTGGTCTGTAACTAACATGAATTTACTCCCATACAAATATTGGTGGAACTTCTTGACTCCATAGATTAGTCCAAGAGCTTCCTTCTCAATTTGGGTATAATTTTGTTCTGCCTTGGACAATGTGCGTGAGGTGTATGCAATGGGCATTTCACTGCCATCAGGAAATGTGTGGGAGATGACAGCTCCAACACCATATCCAGATACATCACAACCCAGGCTGACAGGCAGCTTTTCATCGAAATGTGCCAGGACTTTAGCAGAAGTGAGCTCCTTTATGAGTTTCTTGAAAGTTTCCTGATAGGCTTGTGACCAATCCCATCTTGCATTCTTCTTCAGTAGATTATTACGTGGTGCTGCCTTAGTAGCCAAACTGGAAATGAACTTGCTGTAGTAATTCACAAGTCCCAAAAACGAACGAAACATTTTTGGGCTGTGGTGCATTCACCATTGCCTCCACCTTTCCGGGTGAGGTTGAGAGGCCAGTTTCGTCAATCACCTGTTCCAGGAACTCCATTGAGGGCTTCAGGAACGAGCATTTGGATTTCTTACAGTGGGTGCTGTATTTTTCCAGTCTAGGCAGGACCCTGCCTAGGCTCTCCAAATGAGTTGGGAGGTTATCTCGGTCTTGAGCATGTCGTTTTGGAAGCAGAACCAGGGAGGCCCTGCAGTATTTTATCCATGGTCTGCTGGAATAAGGCTGGTGATGACACGATTCCGAATGGTAATCGTTTGAATTGATATAGACTTTTGTGTGTGCTAATAGTTGTATACTTCCTGGAATCTTTACTTAGCTGCATTTGCAAAAATGCCTGTGATAGGTCAAGCTTTGTGAATAATTCACCTGCATTCAGAGCAGTGAGCAGGTCCTTAATTTTCAGTAGGGGGTACTGATGCACTTCCAGTGAAGGATTAATGGTGTTTTTATAGTCACCACATATTCTGATAGACCCGTCATCTTTCACTACAGGGACTATAGGAGCTGCCCACTCAATTTTCTCAATTATTTGAAAGTTTTCAAGTCGTTCTAGTTCCTGCTCGATTTTCTGTCACATTGAGTAGGGAACTGAACGTGGTTTGAAGAACCTTGGAGAAGCTTCGGCCTTCACAGCAAGTTTGGCTTCAATGTCTTTAATAACTCCAAGACCTTCTTTGAGGACATCAGTATGATTGTCTAACAAGGACTGCAACATGGGGTTGCAATGTACTTTATTTATTTTATTCCAGCCCAACTGAAATTCTTTTAGCCAGCTTCTGTCCATAAGTGATGAACGATCCCCTTTCACAATGATAAGTGGCAACTTTGCTATTTGATCTCAATATTTAGCTTGAACGGACATTTTTCCAAGTACATGTACAGGCTCACCAGTGTAGCTACTTAGCTGGAGGAGGGTTTCCTCCAATCAGCACTTCTTGAAAATTTTCTCTCATGTCTTCTCCGAAGCAATAGAAACAGATGCTCCAGTGTGAACCTCCATTTCAACCATTTTACCATTTAAGGCAATGCCAATTTTTAGTCCTTCATCTCGTTTCAGATCAGACTGAATGCGATACAATTGCTCTTCTGCATTGTTGCTGTTTCACTTTCTGTCTCACCTGGACTCGCATTACTTTTGTATTTTGTTTCCAAGTAATGCATCTTTTTAAACTATCTGTACATTTTCAAGTGCGACTTGTCTTTATGCTCTTCATGATGCCCTTTTCTTGGTGCTACTGCTTTAGTGTGATCAGCCTTTGATCTACATGCACGCTGTATGTGTCCTTTTTTTCCCCACAGTAGCGACAATCAGTGGTTTTCCACTTACAGACTTCTGCATTATGCCCTTTTCCATTACAGCAGTAACATGTTTGGAAGCAAGTATTCCATGACTTTACTATTTTAACTTCGGCATTGTTAGAATGTCCTTTCAAATCTCCAGCTTGCTTCTCTGCCATTTCTATGCTTTGCACAATCTCGAATGCTTTCCTCTGTGTCAACTCTTGCTCTGCTAACAATCTATGCTAAATTCTTTCATTTCTTGGTCCACAAACCAAGCAATCATGCAAAGCTTCTTCCAGGTAACCTTTAAAGTTACCATGTTCCGCTAATTTTCTTAACTCAGCCAGGAACTGGGAAACTGACTCACTTTCATGCTGTTCTCTTTAGTGAAACTTGAATCTTTTGGCAATAGTTGCTGGTCTGGAATCAAAGTGCTTTTTCAAAACGTTCACAAGCTCTTTAAAGCTTTTATCTGTTGATTTGTCAGGAGCAATGAGATTTCCCAGTAAAGTGAAATTTTTCATTCTGATACCTGTAAGAAACACTGAGGCCTGCTTTTCCTCTTCAGTCTCATTCACAATGAAAAACTGTTCCATTTGCTTGACATAAACTACAAAGTCCGTAGTAGTCAGATCAAAAGCCTTTAAAGCCCCTAATAATGATCCCATCCTCGTCGCCATTTGAAGTGTTTTGTTATTTATTAACAATTAAGAATACAAACACACATACATGTACCTGCTTCTGAACACCCACTTCCTGTGTAAAACCGGAAAGTTCCTTTATTCTTTTTCTACACCAGAGGGCAATACATTTGGGACTTAGCACACCCTACTGGCAGGTTTTTTTTATATAGCACTTCTTTTTAACTAAAATGTCCTATTACAAGAAAGCATAAACGTTAAACACAAACATCACAGGCAGAAATAATGGATGCTCTGAGGATCATTTTCCAATCCTCACTAGATACAGGTGAGGCTCCAGAGGATTGGAGGTCTGCGAACGTTGTACCATTATTTAAAAATGGTGCCAGGGATAGGCCAGAAAATTATAGGCCGGCCTGACTTCGGTGGTGGGGAAATTATTGGAAACGATTCTGAGACAGGATAAACTGTCACTTAAAAAGGCATGGATTGATCAGGAATAGTCAGCATAGTTTTGTTAGGGGAAGATTGTGTCTTACTAACTTCATAAATTTTTTTTGAGGAATTAACAAGGAGGATTCATGAGGGTAGTGCAGTGGATCTTGTCTACATGGATTTCAGGAAGGCATTTGACAAAGGTCCCACATGGCAGACTGGTCAGGTAAGTGAGATCTCATGGGATACAGGGGAAGATGGCAGGTTGAATCCAAAATTGGCTGAGTTACAGAAAACAAAGGGCAATGGTCAACGGATGTTTTTGCGAATGAAAAACGGTTTCCAGTGGTGTTCCACAGGGCTTAGTGTTGGAACCCTTGCTGTTTGCTGTATGTATTAATGATTTAGGCTTAAATGTGGAAGGCGTGATTGGGAAATTTGCAGATGACACAAAAATTGACCGTGTAGTTGATAGTGAATAGGATAGCTGTTGATTCCAGAATGATAGCAATGTTTTGATTGAGTGGGTGGAAATTGGCAAATGGAATTCAATCCAGAAAAGTGTGAGTTAATGCATTTGGGGAGGACAAACAAAGCAAGGAAATACTCGATAAATGGGAAATTAGTGAGAGGGGTTGAGGAAGTGAGAGTCCATGTCCACAGGCCCTTGAAGGTGGCAGGACAGATGGACAAGGTGATCAAGAAAACATGTGGAATGTTTTCCTTTATTGGCGAGGCATTGAATACAAAAGCAGGAATGTAGTGATGGAACTGTATAAAATGCTGGTTGGGCCACAGGTGGAATTTTGTATAGAGTTCTGGTCACCACATTATAGGAAGGACATAATTGCTCTAGAGTGAGTCTCTCTCTTTCTGTCTCTCTGTCTCCCTCTCTCTCTGTCTCTCTATCTCGGCCTCTCTCTCTCTCTCTCTGTTTCTATCTCCCAGTCTCTCTCACCCTCTTTCTCTGTCACTCTTTCTCTCTCTCTGTCTCTCCCTCTTTCTTTCTGTGTCTCTGTCTACAAGATTTATAAGAATATTGCCAGGGCTTGAAAATTGCAGCTATGAGGAGAGATTGGAGAGGCTGGGGTTGTTTTCCTTAGAACAGAGGAGTCTAAGGGGTGACTTAATTGAGGTGTACAAAATTATGAGGGGCTTAGACAGGGAAGACAGTAAAGACTTGTTTCCCCTAGCTAGGGGGTCGCTGCCAGGGGGATGTAGATTTAAGGTGATTGGTAGTGGATTAGAGGGGACATGAGGAAAAACTTTTTCACCCAGAGGGTGGTGGGCATCTGGAATTCACTGCCTAAGTTGGTGGCTGAGGCTGAAACGCTCAACTCATTTCCAATGCAGATCCAGGTACCTTTGAAGTTCTGTAAGCTGCAGGGCTACAGACCAGGTGCTGGAAAGTGGGATTAAAATGAGCGGCTAGTTTCTTTTTTCTCTTTTTGGCTGGCACAGGTACAATGGCCTGAACGGCCTCTTTCTGCACTATAACTTTTCTATGATTCCTCTTCCTCCACCAGAAATGGCCTCTGTGAGCCTGGTGGTAATCGTTGTGCCCTCTTAATAGAGAGAAGAAATAGAGGAAGCTGCATCCGAACTTTAAAAAACATTTTTTTTTATTCATTCATGGGTTATGGGTGTCACTGGCTAGGCCAGCATTTATTGTCCATCCCTAATTTCCCTTGAGAAGGTGGTGGTGAGCTGCGTTCTTGAACTGTTGCAGTCCATGTGGTGTATGTGCACCCACAGTGCTGTTAGGGAGGGCCTTCCAGATTTTAACCCAGCAGCAATGAAGGAGCAGTGATATATTTCCAAATCAGGATGGTGAGTGGTTTGGAGAGGACCTTCCAGGTGGTGGTGTTCCCATATGTCTGCTGCCCTTGTCCTTCTGTAGGTAGCAGTTGTGGATTTGGAAGGTCCTTTTGAAGGAGCCTTGGTGAGTTGCTGCAGCGCATCTTGTAGATGGTACACACTGCTGCCACTGTGCGTCGGTGGTGGAGAGAGTGAAGGTTCGTGGACGGGGTGCCAATCAAGCGGGTTGCTTTGTCCTGAATGGTGTTAAGCTTCTTGAGTGTTGATGGAGCTGCATTCATCCAGGCAAGTGGAGAGTATTCCATCACACTACCTGGCTTGTTCCTTGTAGATGGTGGACAGGCTTTGGGGAGTCAGGAGGTGAGTTACTCGTCGCAAGATTCCTAGTGCCTGACCTGTTTTTATAGCCACAGTATTTATATGGCTAGTCCAGTTCAGGTTCTGGTCACTGTTAACCCCCAGAATGTTGATAGCGGGGGATTCAATGATGGTAATGCCATTGAATGTCAAGGGGCGATGGTTAGATTCTCTTTTGTTTGAGATGGTCACTGCTTGGCACTTGTGTGGTGGGAATGTTACTTGCCATTTGTCAGCCCAAGCCTGGATATTGTCCAGGTCTTGCTGCATTTGGACATGGACTGCTTCAATATCTGAGGAATTGCGTACGGTGCTGAACATTGTGCGATCATCAGTGAACATCCCCACCTTGCCTTTGTGGTTGCCTTTGTCACAAGCTGCTCTTATTTCTTGATTAAGACTCTGTCCAACAGTAGATCTATGATTAGGGGGCTTGTAAACAGCATTTTCCGACCTTTGTTATTTCTTATCTCTGCCCACACTGTTCCTGTTTCCAGTGCTTCCAAACCTAGATCCTTCCTCACCATTCTTCTTATGTGGAGACGGTGCAGAAAAAGGGATAAGGGACTTCAGTTGCCTCTAACCTGTGGAACGAGCTGCCACAGGGAGTGGTTGAAATGAATAGTGTTACAAATATGAAGTTTATAAGATTGTTATATTTTGGGAATGCCTCTTTAATTTAAGGCAAAATGGAGGAATGAAGGGGTTCATGTGACCTGTTCTGAATTCTGCCTGACAACAAGGCTTGGTGCTTGGTTACTGAGCGGACAGTGGGGCCCAGCTTGACCTAATGGGTAGAAGGTGCAAGATGTTCACACCTGTAGACAATGGCAAAAGCAGTTGAGCTGACTGTGATTAGACTGTTAATCTCCAAACCTCGCAGGGAGGTGTTAGGAATGTTAGGCTTTATATCTGGTTATACTTTAAACTGTCTGTTTAATTTCAAGATAGAATGGAGTTGAAAGATAGCTATTTAGCATTTCTGCTTGGATATAAGGCCCATGTAATTCACATTGCCATGCAGATGAGTTTTGAGAAGGGAAAAGCAAATAGAAAGCTATTGTAGTCTTGTGTTGTGGGCTTTCTAAGATATTACTGAACCTCACAGACACATGTCAATCTGCAGCCATCTAAGAGACAGAAAGGAGATAGAAGCAGCCAGACTTACACCTGAAGCAGAGAAAATGCAGAACATGGGTAGGAGTTCATGCTCAGATTGAAGAGACCAAGTTCATGAGAATTTAAAGGAGGCTTGAAGATTCACCTGGCGTAGGTTAGATGGAAGAATCTCCAGTGTAACCCTCAAAGTGAAGGTCAGTTATGGGATTAGAAGTTATCCAGCTGGGAAAGGAAAAGGAAGCATGCCATCAGAAGCCAAAAATAACTTTGGACTGGTTCCGGGACAATAAGGTGTCCACTAAAGGGACAATGTAGTCTAATCATGGCGTGGCACTTTTAGTTATGTTAAAAGCTAAATGGGGGATTTCTTTTCTGTAGTTTAGAGTACAAATTGCCAAACAATTAGTGTTTAGCGAATGTTGCTTTTAGTTTGTTACAGTAAAAATCTTAAAACTTGAAATCTTCTCGTATGATCCTTTTAGGCAGTCACTGAAAATTCAAATAATTTTTCAAAAGTTGTCAGTCTCTACAGGGATCGTAACAATGCTATGTGGATTCACCTTGTCCAGTTCCTGGTGTCTTATCAACTTTAAGCACAGACAGCCTATCCAATACTCACCTCCTTATCGATTTTAAACTCTCAAATGTCTGAATTACCTCTTCTTTCACAATGGCCTGGTTAGCATCTTCTTCCTTGGTAAAGACAGATGCAATGTATTCATTTAATAACTCATCTATGTCCTCCACCTCTATGTGTAAATCCCCTTTTTGGTCCCTAATCGGTCCTACACCTCTTTTTGCCGCCATTTTACTACTTATATGCCTATAGAAGACTTTGGGATTACCTTTTATGTTAGCTGCCAATCTCTTTTAATATCCCCTTTTCCTTCCCTTATTTGCTTTTTCACTTCCCCTCTGAACCTTCTATATTCAGCCTGGTTCTCAGTTGTATTATCCCACTGACATCTGTCATAAGCACACTTCTTCATCTTAACCTCCACCTCTTTTGTCATCCAGGGAGCTCTGTATTTGTTTCCCTACCCTTCCCCTTTATGGGATTATATCTTGACTGTGCCCAAACTATCTCTTGTTTAAAGGTAGCCCATTGTTCTTCCTGCCAACCTTTGATTCTAAGGAAAACCTCTTCCCATTAGCTGATGGTACAAGGACTAGGCAACACAGATTTATGATTTTGGGCAAGAGATGAAGAGGGAATGTGAGGAAGAACATTTTTACGCAGTGGCTGGTAATAACCTGGAATTCGCTGCTCACGAATGTGGTGGAAGTGGAAAAAATCAATAATTTCAAAAGGAAATTCGAGGGGCTACGGAGATCAGGCAGGGAGTGGAATTGACAGGATAACTCCACAGGGAGCTGATGTGTACTCAATGGGCCGAATGGCCTCCTTCTGTGCTATAAATGACTCTTAAGATGCCTTTAAGGGGACGTGAGACAAGCTCTTGAGGGAGAAAGGAAGAGAGGGCCACAATGATATGTTTAGATGAGAACAGATGAGGGGAGGCTTGAGTGGAGCATAAATGCCAGCATGAACTGGCTGGGCTGAATGGCCTGTTTTTGTGCCATATATCACATGTAAACAAGGATAGATTGACAAATCTGGGGCTGTTCTCTTTAGGTAAGAGATGAGTGAGAGGCTATTTAATTGAGATGTTTAGAATTATGAGGGGTCTAGATAAGCTAGTTAGGGAGAAACTGTCCTATTGGCAGAAGAATTGAGAACCCGACGACATTGATTTAAGGTAATTGGTGAAAGAAGCAATGGTGACATGAAGAAAAACCTTTTACACAGCAAATGTTTAGGATCTGAAAATGTAGTGGAGGCAGATTCAATCACGGCTTTCAAAAGGAAATTGGATAATTTGAAAAAAAATTGCAGGGCTATGGCGAAAAGGCAGAGGAATGGGACTAGCTGAGTGGCTCTCATGGAGAACCAGCATGGACACAACGGCCAGAACTATTCAATTATTCCATGATTCTGTGTCACCCCTTATTATTAGGGCAAACCCCATCTCGTTTCCATTTTGTCTACCTTTTCATATGTCAAATACCCTGGAATATTTAATTCCCAACCTTGGTCACCATGCAAACCATAGGGCTCAATTTTCACTCTGTGGAAGTGAATGAGTTTTGAGTGGGTTTAAATTCTGGCTATTAAATCAAACCCATTTATTTCTATTTGCACCATCAATTTGCCTATAATGTTATGAACACTTTGTGCGTTCAGATAAAGTGACTTTAATTTTAACTGTTTACCTTTTTCCCTGATTTGACTTTATTCACTGATGTACTATTGGCATTCTTGTCTTTTCCTATCATACTTTGCTTATTTTTACCTGAATCGCTCCATAAGGTAACAAAACAAGGTTGTTAGCAATTGTCCACAAGGACCTTAGGCATCTCTCTCCTTTAGAGAGAGACAATTCGTAATATGTAGCTTGATGGACACCGTTCCTCATCAAGCATGCCACAAAACGAGGAGGCAGACCTCAATGAACTACCACACCTCGTACAGGAATTGAACCTGCACTGCTGGTGTCATTCTGCATCACATTATAGTCATCTAAGCTAACCACCCCCCACACTGCTCCATGGCCTTGACCTTTCTCTTTAGATTTATAAATTTTCCCTCTCCTAACCCTCCTCCCCCCACATTTTTAGTTTAAGACTTATTGTGGCAGATAAGCATGACAGACAGGCATGATGGAAATAGCATGTCAGAAGATGCATTACAAAAATAGTGCTGACAGGAAGTAAATGAGACACTTAAAGAAAGTGCATGCATAAACAAGCCTTTTAATTGTTCATGCACAGTTAGAATTCTGGCTGCTGTAGGTTGTTCTTCAGGCTAAGGGTACTATTATATCTACGAAAGGTAAGTTTGAAAAAACATTATTGTGAAGCCTGGAAGAGCAGGAGTTCCCTTTAGACTCTAGAAATGTGGTTCACATCACCAGGGGATTTCATTCTTACATGACCAGGCATTGCTGCGATACTAGTAGATGCAGGGCAGTGTGTAAAACATAGCAGGGAACAGGATCACTTCAAGGAGCAACTGATACCACTAAACTCAAATTTACATCATTGAGTTATCTTCTGTATGAATAACAGCATATTTGGTATATGAAGTATGTTATGACGGTGCTATGTTTAACCTAGCCTGTATCTCAGAATAGTGGCTGCTGTTGAGAAGGTTCTCTTCAGATTAAATGTCCACAAAGGTAAATCTGAAAAAAACCCCAACATTCTCGTGAAGCCTAGAGAAGCAAGAAGGTGCTTTAGATTCTATCCCAATCGCCACTCTCATTGCCACTCAATTCATTTGAGCACTCCCCGTTACCCTAGAATTGGCTTCAGGCCAATGTTAATGAGACAGTGTTTTAAGAGAAGAGATCTTAATTGGCAAACTCTGAGGTGAATCACAGGCTACAGTACTCAACTGAGGCAGGTTTATGTATTAATGCTGGGGCAAATCCCCAGCTTCTCCTCATGGGAAGAGGCCAGGTTATCAAACCCACCTGGTTCACTAATGTCCTTTAGGGAAGGAAATTTGCCATCCTTACATGGTCTGGCCTACATGTGACTCTGGACCCACAGCAATGTGGTTGACTCTTAAAAATGTCCTCTGAATGAAGGCAACTAGGGGTGGGCAATAAATGCTGGCTTAGCCAGTGACGCCCACATCCCATGAACGAGTAAAAATAAAATAGATTGTCCAGAAATGATTGTGCTGAGACCTGGAGCTGTGAGAACTTTATGACAACAAGCAGAAATGCTGTGTTAATGTTCTTGAACAGACATGTCATTGGGATGTGAATAAAGAAATTTTTTTTAAAGCAGTGCAGTAAGTTTTGCAATAGTTAACACAACCATATGCAATTTGTATTTTTTTCTGGTACATATTTATTTACATTTTATTATCTGTGTTGCATTTAAGCTATGCAGTTATCCAGAATTGACAACCCCGTGTGGTCTATTAGAAAACATTGATGATCGACTACATGTTTATTCAATATCTACAAAGCACCTGAATTTTTACAACTTGAAGGGTTATATTGCTAAATTCATTCACTACAAAGCTTTATAGTTAAAATACAGTAAATTCTACAAATGGATTTGAGTGTGGATAATAATCCAGAAGTTCACTAATTTGACAGGGTCATCTTTCATATTGCTCCATAATTCTTCAACTATCAAACAAAAACAAAAGTTATATTTTTCAGATATGAAGACAAACCTCAAACAATTTTTTTCAATTATTTTATTTTGTTCCATAAAGTAAGAAAGACTCAGTAGTACAGCTCCCCTGTCTGTGATGGTGTAGAGGCAAGACAGACAACGGAGTGGTAAATTTAAACATTCATGACAATAGCAGTGAGCCATATCAGAACTTCGAGCTTTCACCACCAGTAATTTAGCATCTACCTTGTCAAGCCCCTTCAGAAGCGATTACCTCATTCTTCTAAACTCCAATGAATATTGGCCCAACATGCTAAACTTTTCCTCATTAGACAACCAATTCGTCCTAGGAACCAATATTGTGAACCATCTCTAAACTGCCTCCATTGCAAATATATCCTGCCTTAAATAAGGAGGCCAAAACTATACACAGTTCTGCAGGTATGGTTTCCCCCACACCCTGTACAGTTTTTTTTATTCATTCATGGGATGTGGGCTTCGCTAGCTGGGCCAGCACTTATTGCCCATCCCTAGTTGCCCTTGAGAAGGTGGTGGTGAGCTTCTTGAACTGCTGCAGTCACAGTCCTATTAGGAAGGGAGTTCCAGGACTTTGACCCAGCAACAGTGAAGGAATGGCGATATATTTCCAAGTCAGGATGGTGAGTGACTTGGAGGGGAATTTCCAGGTGGTGGTGTTCCCATCTATCTGCTGCCCTTGTCCTTCCCTAGTAGGGAAGCAAGATTTCCCACTTTTGTACTTCAACCCCCTTGCAATCAAGGCCGAGGTCCCATTTGCCTTTCTAATTTGAAGATAAATTAGGTGAACAATTAAGAGGAGTTGACTGTATGTTCCAGCACTTTTACACCTACCTTGTAATATAGAGCACTTCTTGGATACTAGTTTCTCACAATTCCAGAGCAGTCATCTGTTTTGAAATGAGAATAATTGTTACATACCAGAAATATGAAACACAGAGTTCAAATCGTTTAGAATGATTGTTCAGGCGCTCTGAAGTATTTGCAGGAAAAAATGGATAAATTGAGAAATTGTAGAACTGGAAGGAAGAGCTGAAAAACCTTTTTGAATTCTGAACATCCTATGATTCAATTGTTCTCTTCATCTGAATGTTGAGATTGGGGAAAATAATTAAGTTACAGTGGTGATGCATGCTTGAGCAGAAAGAAAAGTAACAGATTATGATGTTATAAAGTATTCATTTTTCTATGTTGGAACCTTTTCTATGTTCTCCAACCCCTGCAATATCAGGAGGTGTCTTGGATCTCATCATGGAGTGTCCAGAAATGTTCGCTTCCAAATTTCTCGGTCAATGACTTTTCATAACAACCCCAATCTGTTCCATAATAGAGATAGCACTTATACAATAGCTCAGGAAGCAGTAGCCCCACGTTTTGACCTAAAACTGCATCCAGTATTATAAGAGAAAATCTGTGCGTGAAGTATTAATTTGCATGGAAGTTTCATTGCAGTGTCTTCAGGTATAGCCAGGTACAGTTATTAGAAAATATCAGGATAACAGGAAGTATGGGCACAGTACTTTTCAGAAGCAGATGGGAGCAAAGGTTTAGCAACCATTATTCTGCATCGCACCTGTTTTTGCACCTTATTTGGGAGAAAGGCAGAGGAAATTTGATACAATTGTCTCATGAATTGCATATATGGAGGTGCTTGTGTAAGAGTGCTCTGAGACTTGCAGTTAGTCAAAGGGTGTTGTGTCTACAACTAGTAAACAAAAGATAATCTAAGAGTGAGTTCAAAAAGGACATCAAAAGAAACAGTAAGGTATTTTACATATATATCATTGAAGAAGAATTATTAAAATTAAAGTGGGTTAGAGGAGAGAACTGTTAATTTTTAGATGATCAAAAACAGGGAACATATTTATTTTACATTGAGCTTTGCTTAAGAGAAGTGTATCAGAAAGAATGTGAATCCTGAAGTTATTGTGAGGTGACTGATGTGTTGGAAAGAAGGAACTTTTTAGGAAATTAGTTAAGTTGAAAGCAAAGGAAGGACTAGGGCCCAACAAGATACATCCTATGATTCTGGGCACAGAAATTGCAGAAGCCCTAGAAATTATGGGCAACATCTTATCCTAACAGACCCCCTGCAGCAGGGAAGTCGGTTACGGGTCAGAAAAGTATAGGGGAGTCCGAACACACATTTGGAGGAATTTAGTACCTCACACTGTGAACAGGCTAGGAGGTGGGGTGGAGGGGAAAGGCATAGGGTGGAGAGCTCGTTGCCTTCCCAATTCTGCTTGATTAAATCAGAGGTGGGCCTGCCCTAGGCCAGATGAGGCCTTTAGTGGCCAATTAAGGATCATTTATGGGCTTAATCTTATCACTGCTGCTATTCTACCTGGCAACCTGCCTGCCGGCTCAAGGATGTCCTCCTGTTCATGTACCCCCTCCCCCACGTAGGGCCCTGATGGCGGCAAGGGCTAACCCCCCACACTTCACATCAACCCCTCTCCCCTCACTTATCGAGGCCTGCCTGACTAGTCCTGGCGAAGCTGCCCATACATACCTCTCCTTCAGGCCTCCAGCAATGCTCCTCATCCCAGGCCCTGTCCCAAGAGGTGACCATTGTCCCTGGTGGCTGTGCCGGGACTGAAGATCTGGTGACTCTCTGATTGGCTGGCAGCTCTTGGAAGTGGAATCTTCACCTCCAAAGGCCCGGGAACTGCGACGGCAGGCGGGTAAGTGCCTGACTGGGATATAATTGAGAATGCTCATGGTGTGGTTGTGACCCACTCTCTGGCTGATGGATGGAGCCACCGCCATGGCCATTAATTTCGGCCAAATGTAGCTGGGAGCTACAGGAAGGGATCACTTGTGGAATTGCCCAGCTAGGAATTTCCTGGACTTGATAATATTATCAGGGATGTAAAAAATAATAAGCAAATATGTTGTACTTTTGTTTTCTAGGCATGCATGTGTACACTCTGGTATATTATCCAATACACAAAGGAGAATTTATTTGGGAAACCAGTATAATAGTTAATTATGTATCACATTGAAAACTATTCCATATAGATGCATTTTGCAGTTTTTTGCAATGATGTGTGACAAAAAAAACCTTGAAGTTGTCTTACCAGGCTGTACTTGATCTTTGAATGTTTCAGTAGCAGGAGATTTTGGAGAAAATTCTGTTTTGCATCTGGTTATAGAATTTCTTTTCTGGTGAAAACCTTTTTTTATATCAAATAGAAGTTTCTCAACAATATTGTTTGTCCCTTGTTCTGCTAATGATTTGCGAATTGAAAAGCAAAGAAAGTATAAATCATTATATGTGAAAGTTAAATTCATGTCATTAATTTCAGACTTTATAACATGTTTGTCTTAACCTTCCAGCTTAAATGTTGTAAAAAGCAGGAATAGCCAAGAAAAAAACATTCAAAATTTAATTATATTATCCTGACAAAAAATTAGTACAAATGTTTGTGTTTTTTAACAAGCAGTAGTCAAACTATTGTGACAGAATTACTGCCATGAGATGTAACATTGATTAAAGTTTTCTGGTCGAAAGAATGGAGGTGTCCTTAATACCTTTAGATAGCAAGTGACATGTTGTTTCCTTGGGGCCAAGGGCTGTCCCCTGCACATTTGGCTATGGAATTACGTTACTTTCAGATTTATGGGTCAACTAGAGATTTCGTGGGGGCATATCATTCAAGTCCTCACATAACAATTTGGCTGCCTATGCAAATCTGGTGGCTCTCTGTAATATAGGGCTGGATTTTACATCCTACACCGCCCCCACCCCGCCCCACCCTGCTGGGCATGTTTTCGTTGGGGGTGGAGGTGCTGGCACATAAAAATATGTTAGGTGCTAGCCCACAGCCTTCCCACCCACCCCCACCGATCCGATCCCCACAGTACAGGGAGGTAAGATGCCCACTAGCCCAAAGACCTATTGAGGCCCTTAGGTGGTCAGTTAACATTCACATAAAGCTCTCAATCTGCCTCCACTGCCATAATATAGTGGACACTGGAAGGTGAGTGAGAGTGAGAAGACCATCTTTTCACCCATGTTGGTGAAAAGGTGGGAAGGAAGGGGATGCCTTTGCACATCAGGGGCACCTCCTCCCCTTTGTGCCTCCCTACCTGGCCTCCAAAACCACCCCCCACAGCAACCCCCCCCCTCCCCCCCCCAACCCCGCCCCCTCCCAAAGGGTGTTTGATCCCTCCCTGCCCTAAAAGCTGGGGCCTGGTTTCCAGGGTCATCTTCCTGGGGCCTCCTTGCAGTCCTGAAATGCCCACTACTGACTTCTGGCATTGCTGGAACTGCAAGAGGAGCTGGAAAATCTGATTGGCTGGCAGCTCTTGAGGGCAGGACTTCCTTCCACTGAGGGGTAGAAGTCCCACTCTTAGCTTGTTAATGCTGCCCCTGGAATGTCATCACTGCAGGGCAGCCTTATTTAAAGTTGGTTGGTTTGGGACTGACTTTTCCTTTCCTTCCCCCCGCTCCCCCACCATTAAGATTTCATCTGAACAATCTCTGCATTCCTGCACTAACAGTCATGTCCAACATCTCTCCTCTTCCTTCCACTGTGTCTGCCCAAAGGCCAACATTGACATTTATGTCAACAAATATTGCAGTCCATCAGTAAAACAGCAACACTTCCTCGTATTAAAATTTCAAAACTCACAGCTCTGGATCATGAGCAGGACTCCCAGAGACAGGCACACATTTTTCTTCCCTTATTTTGGCATCCTTAAGAGGGGTGATATAAAAAGTTTCTAACAGTGGTATGCATCCTTTTTGGGCCTAAAACTTTATTTTTCAGAATAAAACATAAACCTTATATTTAATGAATAAATTTGTTAATACTAAGCCTCTAAACTTACTGCTATAATCATTTGGTTCATTTTTCCTGTTTGCTTCTTGCATAGCAAGTTGTTGCTCTCTTCTCTTCATTTTTGCTGTTTTTTCTTTTCTTCCTTTATTATCCTACATTCAGAATCATAAAGAATTACACAAGTGTGGCAAAGGAGTAGTTCTAAGGAAAGTAAGCCAGTTAGTCACTTTTTGTGCCAATTTAGGCTGTATTACAATTTTGCTTACCTTTATTGCTTGCAAGAACAGTTCTCTGAATGTTCTGATTGTGACGAAAAATTCATCCAGTGAAAATTTATTTTGATTTTCACAGAAATATTCAGCCACCTGGTTTCTTTTGTACGATATAGCCTTCAGAAGATTCTTGAGCTCCTCAGATATAGTGAGACCTTGCTGCCAATTAATTCTTGTTAATAGTGGAACATTACAAGTGTGATTTTGAGAAAGTCAACTTAGCGTTGGATATTAGGTTACCTGAATTGGAATTCTGAATTGTAATTTTACATCATCTAGAGATGAGGCAATGTCAACACTGATCTTCTCCAAACGGTGTGAAATTCTGCTTACTTCAGACTGGATTGAATCAACTTTAATACTGCAGAGAAACCAGTCAGAAGTTATAAAGATCTCTCAGGGCTGTTCAAGCCACATCTTTTTCACACTAAGGGGGCAGGGAGGGAAGGATTTTATGGGGCCTGCAAGTGTGGGAAATGTGGCAGGCAGGGTGACTTAATTAGGCAGGAGCTAAAGTTTTGCTTTCCCAATGGCGGGTTCAAATTTAGAGATTAACTCAGTGGCATGTTTGTGGTGGGTTAGGCCTCAATGTGTTCCATGGCAGGTTCCTACTTGTAATATGTTTATATGCCATGAATACTCATTATATTGAAACCTTTTGTAACTACATCCTACCTTCATTATAAAGTCAGCAGCGCATGAGAATCTCGTGGCACCTGGTTCACGTTTGTTTAGAGGTGACGTGCAACAGTCGGCTTTGTACAGTTGTGTCTGAGGTCAGTGGAGGGGAGCAGGAGAATGGCAGCTTGCATGCAGGCTCAGGATTGGCAAGGGTGAGTCAGTGATGTGGAAGGGGGTGTGGAAGGGCATTGGGGCATGGAGGAGTGGAATGGAGGACAGAGCATGGGGACGGGTGCAAGGAGGAGTGGGAAGGGTCTGGCATCCTGGGCGTGGTGGTGGGGTTGTGGGAACAGGTCAGTCAAAGTAAGAAAATGAATGACTTAAAAGGCGTGGTCAGGGCTGTTCACGTGTGGGTCCATCTCAGGCTGTTGGCTGGTAGAGTCCTTACAGGGCTTTGAGCTTAGCTATGTCCCACAGAGTGGTGAGTATAACATTGGACGTTAATATGAACATTCAATAAAGAGTGAATGTAAAAACATGTTATTGCTTCCACAATAAAGGAAATGTCCCTAACTCCCGCGTAACCATCAATTCCTGCAAACCATGAGGCATGCCAATACATTTAGCTCTCTGACTAGGCTAACCTCAACAAATGATGATAATGCACACATGAATAAAGCAAAATCAATGTAATGTGAAATACTTACAAGTGAAATTTAAATTTGAAAAACATCCCTGCCACCTTTGTGGTTAATGCCAATGGAGTTGGACAAGGGAGTTCTGACCATGATGAAGAGCGTCCCTGTTTGTCCAGATGGTTTGTTTATAGCCCGGCTGTACCGCTGCATTGTCAGTTGACAGTGGATTTCACCACTGGAAAGCTTCCCCCACCACGTGATTGCACGTGTCTCCCCTGCACGCCACTGTACTTTGAATTTAATTGGAATTGCATGGGAACCAGCAAAAAGCAAGAGAGTGGAATTGGCAACCACTTCCTGTCCTGTCATCAGGAACGGCATGCCGTGATTAAAATTCTACTCTTAGTAATCAGTAAAAACATTGCAAAAATTTGCAAGTTTCCAGTTATAAAGTTACAAAATACAGGTTTAATCTTGTATTATTTTTAGTGTGGTACAGAAATACTGCTGTAGTCCTTAAAGATCTGTACTATATTTGAAATTTGTTCAATTACAGCAAGTTGCAGTGCTTTGTCCCATGAGATAATAGGACACAGATTTATAACCATGATTTTCCCCTGATCAATTATTTAACATTATTGGCAGCACTGATTGGAAGCCAGGCATTTCCTCAAAGGGAGGGATGAAAAATTACCCTGAGCTACTTTTACATACCTGGTGACTGGCTGTTGATGTGGCACCGTCACACCACCCTACGGAGTGAAGAAGTGGAAGAATTCACAGGCTGATTAACAGCCTGACATGCTGTAATGTGAGCGCTACTTCCATGTCCATAATAATCTTTATACCAGCCGATACAGTGATTAGGCCTAGGCAGTGGGAGGGTAGTAGTAATATGTAGTGACTTTACCAAAAAAAATAGAAACAGGTTAACTGTCTGGTCAGTCATTTTGGGGGGGAAAAAAGTTTGTTACATTGGGGAGGAGGGGGAGGCAGTTTAGGTTTGAAATAAAACATCACGTTACCCTTTGAATGCATGTCTGAAATCAAGAACTATTCATGCACAAATGAGTTTTTGAACACTTGTAGCTGGACGTCTAATGCATACCCCCACCATGCAGTTCAAGCAAAACCTAGTGCATTGAGTGTGGTTATTGGTTGTGTGCTAAAGGTACCATGGTCATTACCAGGTGACAACTTAAAATTCCTACCTTGCTGCTTTTGATGCTGATTTGAGGTCATCAGGAAGATTTAGAAGGCCTGGATAGGATTTTTCAACCTCCTGTTATAAGGAATCAAGTGAAAAATGCAGTGTAACACTAGAACTACAAATATTTTCACATATCTGATTCATAACATGAAATGCTACTGTACCTCCACAGCATAATGTAGTAATGTGACTTGTGGCTGGTTTGCTTTTGTCTCTTTCAGCTTAATCAGAGTGTTTATTTTGAACCCATCTGCATTTCCTGTGGCACTACCCTGATACCAGAAAAAGATGTGGTGAACTCACTTGACAATGTATTCTGCTTTTTACAACTTTCCAGTAATAAAAAAATGTGCTACTTTATGTTTGCTACATTACAACATTGACTACAATTCAAAATTACTTTGGGATTTCCTGAGGCTGTGGAAGGTGCTATAGGGTTATATATAAATGCAAGTCTTTATCTGTTTTTACCCCCCATTTCAGTAAATCTCCTATATTTTAGGGAAAATTTGTCTTTGCCACATGTGTGCACACTCTTGTGTAAAATATCTTTTTGCAACAATGTGACACAAATTGTTACTAGTGCAAATGTAGCCCCTCTGGAATGGTGCACTCCCAAATTTCTACTCCAGCTCATTTGAATAATTACACCTAACTGCAAATGCAACTTTGCCCTAGAATAGGAAGAAAGCCAAATTAGACCAATAGAATTTCTAGCCAAGAGGCCCAAATAAAAGTGATGTACTCATTTAAAGTGCCTATACATGTGGGATAAACATTTATCTCAAATTTCATCAAGCTTGAATGGACAGCCAGTTCAGGTCCATGGGAAATTTGGGGCAGTATGCCTAAATGCAAACTTGCCCCAAGTTATTTGCTCCCTCTGCACTCACTGCAGTGCAAAAAGTTAGGAATTTCAGCACCAGTGTATTTTTTAAATTGATTGATTGGGAATTTTGAAAACAAGAAGTTAATTTTTTTTTAAATAAGTTTGAAAATCCAAACTTTAATAGCTTTGACCAATTTATGCAGGAATGTTCAATGTATATTTACTGACTAGTTAATAAATTTGGTTAGTCATTATGAAAAAGTGTCCTGAAAAGTACTGCAAAAATGAATGACTTTTGTAACATTCACGTTTTATACATACATAGTTGAGAAAATTTCCAATTTTAAGAATCAGTTGACAGAACTGGGGCAGTCTTGAAGAAGACAGAAGATCTGTGCAAAAACAGAAAATGCAGAAAGTCATATCTCATGGTACTGTACACCATAACTCTAATTCAGGGTAGTTTTTTTTAAACAGACCTGTTGGCTCCATAAACCTCTGGAGTGCGTGCTTATGCTGGTATGAAGCAACTTCATTTTAGAACTGAAAGCTAAACTGGCAGTATAAAATCAGAAGTCATTTTGGAGGGAAGCAGATTGAGACAAGCTGGACGTGGTATTCTCACACCATTTTGGTTTGATACAACATGGAGCGTAGGGTCATTGTGCTGGTGATTGGTGAATCAGGTTTGCAAAGAGCTCAGGATGTCAAATCATTTAAAGTTCCAACTCCTGAGAGGCAGCTTTGTGTATGCATCTACCAAAGCAGATGCAAATCTCTTTCCTAAACAGGGTAGCTGGACCCTAGAACTATTGTTCTCAGTCCAGTAGGTCAGTATAAGTATACAGCTGAGAGGCCATTTGGCAATAATCTATTAGGCCTTTTAAGATGTGCAGCCTCCACATATCCTTTAAATGGCCCAGGAACACAATAAGACAGAGATGGGTACTTTCTATGCCGAGTGTTTCCACATCTTCGATCTTGAATCATCTTGGAGGCTGGTACTAATCACTCAACATACCCTTTACATGAATAATGTTTTTAAATTTTTCCTCTAGCTCTTCAAGTAATATTGAAAAACAACCAAGCAAATACTAAAGAGAAACATTAGGAGACATTTTACTGGGTCTGAACCCAGGTGTGCTGATTTGTCTGGGCTCACTGGTGATGGAAACCTGAGCCCTTGTGATCACAGAGGAGCTTATGGCAGGACTTCTTTTAATATTTGGGGGCATTCATGCAGCAGAACCTGGACAACATTCAGGCCTGGGCTGATAAGAGACAGATAACGTTTGTGCCTGAAGTGGGGTAACTGATTAAGATGCGTATTAAATGCTTTATAATGGACAAATGTAGTTATGAAGCTCTTTCTAAGCATGATGGGAAATATAGCCAACATATAAGCATGATGGGTATATAGCTAGTACTGTGGAAACCCAACTAACAATCACGTCATAAAACTTAATGACCTTCACAAGATGGGTAAACAAATGTTAGGGTGATCAGAACACAGACTATGAGGCGTTAGATCCGAGGAATTCCCAGCCTCCCAGTGAGATAACAGAGGACATCGCCAGCCTGAATAATTCTGTATGTAACTGGAGGTTGTACTAGGCGGTATAGTGAAATGTGATAACTAAAAGATATAAATATGGTCCTCAGCCTTTGTATCAGAGAGACACCCTGTAGAATCAGATAAAAGCAAAATATTGCGGACACTAGAAATCTGAAATAAAAACAGAAAACACTGGAAAAAATAAGCAGGTCTGGCAGCATTTGTGGAGAGAGAAACAAAGTTGACATATTGAGTCTGTATGACTTCTTCAGAGCTCTGAAGAAGAGTCCTGTGGACTCAAAACATTAACCTTGTAGAATCAGGCTGTGTCCTCCCAGCATATACTTGTAAATAAAGTCCTTGGTTACTTGGAGCTTACAGACTCGGGAGTGGTAATTCTTTTCACACAACATGCCACACTAGTGCCAGGCAATGACCATCTCTGACAAAAGAAAATCTAACCATCACCTCCTTGGCATTACCCTTGCAGAATCCCCACCATCAACATCCTAGGGGGGGTTACCATTGACCAGAAATCTAGCTAGACCATCCACATAAATACTTCCGCAGGGAAGCACTATGTGCTCACTGTGCGGGCGGAGGGGAGGGGGATTCCTAAAATCAAGAGTGTGCTCTTTTGCGCATGCGCACGAAAGGCATGCTAAGTGCAGCCTCAGGAAGATCGGCTCTAAGTGTAAAAAAGCTAAAAATAGAAAAATAAAATTTCCCTAACATGTCCCCTCGTGACAATGTCACATGAGTTGGGGCATGTTCATAATTTCCAAAAAATCTTTATTAAAGTTTTTAAAGCCCCACATGAAACCTCATCCTGCCTGTGGATGATGCTTTCTCTAGTTCCTGCCGGGGCTCCTGGCCTGCCCGCCAACCCTAAGGTTGGATGGGCAGGTCCACTAATTACTTTAATTGCTCTGTCAATGGCCTCAATTGGCCATTGACAGGTCGGCGGGTGGCAGCTGATTTTGCTGTGCCCCTGCCTTCCTGAAAATTTAAATGGGGCGCAGTGATGTCGGGAGTTCCGCCCAACATCACCATGCATCATTTTACACATTGGCGAGCGGGCCCCGCCCCTGCTCGCCGACGGTAAAATCCAGCCTCTAGAATTTACTTTCTGATTAAACATGCCTTTCTTTTTCCTGGTCTAGTACTTCTCTGAGGTGCAACCTGTGAATATCGTGAGAGATGATTAATTGCTCTATGTTACAAAAGGCTCATAGACTTGAGGTGGCTGCCCTCTCGTGGTATCTTGGTCGTGCAATCTACAGCTCTTGATCTTCTGTTTGTCGTCATCTCCAACCTGCCATTTGTACACAGCTGTGTGATAGACAATGTCAAAGATGCACTGCGGTCCTGAGGAACGGAAGTATCATGTAGTTGGCTGCATCCTCTGCTTTTCTACAATGCTCTGGACCTGTTTGTTTGCTGATTCACAAAATGACAGGTCTGTTGACAATTATTAGAAGCTGCAACCTCTGAGCGGCATTGCCTGTAGCCCAGTCCCAAGAGGCTAAAATCTAATCTGAACCCGTCCTGCAAGCAGGATCACCTTGTATTTCCATGGAGAAGGAGGTAACTAGTGATACAAAAGCAAAATGCTGATAAAAAAGTGAAATCCATGCCTGTCGCCTTCTCGCTGCAATGCCATCTTGCCAGCAGCAGGCAGGTGGCAGAGAGTTCACCCACCTAGACCCCCACTGAGCCACCTGAGTGACCAATTAAATGCCTCTTGCCATCTCTGCTGGTATTTTACCAGTAGCTGGGGTACCATCCTATTTGGGCATTCTTTGGCCTGCAGAGGTGGCAATGGCTGCTCCTCCTTTGCTTACCATCCACCATCCCATCACCCAGGACTGTCTGACTGGCCCTGGCACCCCAGACCCCATTTGCCTGGTGATAAACGTGTCTGTCCATCCTCCTCCAGGTACAGCCTGAAAGGTGGCCCCCATAACCGGTGACATCCCTGAGGCAGTGGAGCTGCCAGCCTTTTGAATGGGTGGCAGCTCTTGGGGGGGTTGTGGAGGGGAAGAGTGGTGGCCATTTTAATAGGGCAGTTGATGAGATGCAGCACAGAGCCTCTGTTTACATCTCTGTGAAGCATTTTTCTACATTATAGTTGCTATATAAGTGCAAGATGTATTATTAATCTCACACTGAATTCATTAAGAAAAACATTCATTAAGGAATGCGTTTATCCTGATTTCATTACTTTCATAGAGAATTTTTGATATTTTAAACAATGATTTTGAATTAACCATTTAATTTGCAGACTGCTCTATAATTAGATGTTACATCATTTTAACTATTATCAAGTCATAATTATGCGACAGGCTAGAAAACCAAGAACAAATATTTTGAGAAAAATAAATATTTTTATGGTTGAAGTAGAACAAAAAATGCTCACCTTCACATGCCTTTTTAATCAATTCTGCATTTGGTCGGTGAAAGTTTTGTAAAACTATTATGTCTTCACATGACAGCAAGCAGTCAATTCGTAGCTCATAGCTGTTGGAATGATAACAAATCAATATATGACATAGTTCTTAATTGTCTTATTTTCTCATTCCCTTGGTAAGTTTGAAAATGTATCTAGCATGGTGCATTGACACATTTGCACCATTCAGAGATCAGGCAACACTGAATGTTGCTGGGGAAGAGGGTGTGAGGAGGTATAGAAGGGAAGAGGTTGCAGTACATTTGATGCTCCGATGCAGACGGTAATTGTCTGACAGACGTGGATTCGTGTCAGCCCTACTCGAAAGTTTTCATATCATTTGACAAAATTTGCATTTAGCAACATTCATTTGATGTCAACTGCACTCAATTGCAATTGTTTTGCCATCATTTGACATCAGTTGTTCTCAAATGCAATCATATTGTCATCATTTGATATCACGTGCACTCAGAAGCAATCATTTGGCTATCATTCTGTTTCATTTTAACTAAGAACTACCATTTAGCTATCATATTCACTCAGTACCATACTTGCGATGTCAAATGATATCAACTGATGTCATTGTTATCAATTGCCATCCTTCAGTGATCACAGCAAAATATGATTATATATACAGCCAAAGTTTTCCTAAATCCGAGCTGATTATGTATGCAGTGTGTAGGGTCACACCCCGTCCACACCCCTTCCCACATCCCTAACCAATCTCTTGCTCCCCCTCCCTTCTCTCCCCGCTCCCACCACACTCCTTATTCCCCTCCCCAATTCCATTCTTATGCCCCTCCCCTTCTCTTCTCCCTTCTTCTCCTCCACCTTCTTTTCCCTCTCTCCTGCCTTACCCCTCTCCCCCTCCCCTCTTTCCCCTGCCCCGTCCCCTCTTCCCCCCTCCCCTCCTTCCCCTCCACTCTTCACCCTGCCCTCTCCCCTCGTTCCCCCTCCCCCTTCCATCTTCCCCCACCCCTTTCCCCTGGCCCTTCCCTCTTTCCCCCTCCCCTCCTTACCCCTCTTTCCCCCCCATCCCCTCGATTCCCCTCTCCCCCCTCTCCACCCCTCCCCCCTTCCCTCCACAGAAATCCCCTGTTTGGTTATTGGTAGTACCTCCCTACAAATCTAAAGAGGAAAGTAAATAACCAATGGAGAGAGGGCAGCAGATAAGGTAATCACATTTTCAATTTTCCAATGTTATATCATTGGTATTTATAATGTTACATACATACCAGGGCACATTGAGAAGGCAAAGGTAGAAATGGTCTCCATTTGCTAATTTTTCTTTTTTTTCTTTGTAAAGTATTATGTTTTCTCTCTGTACATGGTAAATTAAAATGTTACAATAATAAATGTATAAGTAGCAAAATAAAGTATTAAGACTGTGCTCAAACTTGCTTACTTCATGTTCTTCTGGCAGCAGTTTCTTAAGTTGCTTCAAAACTTCCACATCAAATTTAGATTTGCTACCCTTTTGGATCATGTCTGCTAGTTCTTCATTAGAACTGTAAATATATTAAATTGAAATCATGGTATTAATTATGTGGTGATCAATGCTGGGTTCACTACTTGCAAAACCTGGGAAAAGGTACAAAAAAAATACCACAACTAAGAAGGTGCCAAGGTGAGCTAAATTCAATGGTTTCATTTATCAAATATAGGGCCCATATAATGCCACATTGTTACATGTTCACCACTGGCCCATCTCACAACTCATTTACTGCTGACCATGCAAACCCATATGGCACATATTACAGCTGCTTCAACATATGATTAAAAACTTGACACGGTCACATCTTCAAAGATCTTCATACTTAAGAGTATTTTGACACAACTTAATTGCATGATGAACTATCAATTATTAAGACCCAGATTGGGCTACAGCTTTAGCACATGTCTGGGCTGTGTGCTCTTTCAGCTTATAGCGTGTCAAGACTTCCTCGCAAGTTGCAAAACAAGATGGGACCTAACATAAGGCAACAGGTCCAAACAGGAGGAGAGTATATGGCAAAGTCACACAGAATAACCCTGTCTATAAGATCATCAAAGAGGTAAAATAAGGTGAAGTCACAGATCTCCCCTATTCTATGACAGAGCACTATCCATCTTATTCCCCTTTCCATTTACTCAACAATCAGACATGCACACAACTGCAAAAATATTTATGGTCCTGTAACAGATTCTGTTGCAAGCTGTGTCAAGATGCCAAACCTGGCTCACTGAGTCTGAATGTAATGGGTTCAATTCCCAATTCAGAGGTTTGAGCAGGCACTTCAGTACAGTACTGAGGAAATGCTGCGCTCTTGGAGCTGTTGAAGTTCTGTCATTATTTGAAGAAGAGCAGGGGCATTCTAATTTCCTGGTCAACAAATATCCCTCAACCTACATCACCAAAAACAGATTTTCTGGTCATTTATATCATCACCCTTTCTGAAATCTTGTTGCATACCATTTTACAACAGTAACTATGGTTTAAAAGTACTTGATTAGCAATCAGTTACATTGGGACATCCTGCAATCATAAAAGAGAATATATAAATGCACAATCTTTGTCAGAAATAGGAAAGGAACATTTGTCATAGTTATATCATAGGTAAGTCTGAATCAGCAGCCTTTCAGTATACTCAGTTGGATAAGAGAAGACAACTACTCACAACACAGAATCCATCACACTAAGATCAGCAGCAGTGCCTACACACCTTCTGGAGGATCCAATTACCATAAGAACATAAGAAATTGGAACAGGAGCAGGCAATTCGCTTTGAGTATGCTTCTTCCATTCAATAAGATCATGGGTGATCTTTTATCGCAGTTAAACACCATTCCATACTATCTCCTGATGCTCTTAGTATTCAAAAATCAGTCAACAACTGAACATCCACTGCTCTCTGTGGTAGTGAATTCCAAAAGTTCACAGCCATTGGACTGAAGATATTTCTCTTCATTCCTAAATGGCCAAACCAATATTCTGAGATGGTCACTTCATATTTCTCTGCATTAAATTTCATCTGCCACATGTCCACCCATTCCACCAGACTGTCTATGTTCTTTTAAAGTTCTACACTATCCTCCTCACTGTTCACAATTCATCCAAGTTCACATTGCCAACAAATTTTGAAATTGTGTCCTGTACACCGAGGTCTAGGTTATTAATATACATCAGGAAGAGCAGGGATCCTAACACTCAGCCCTGGAGGAGCTCTACTATAAAACTTTCTCCAGTCCAAAAACATTTATTGACCACTACTCCCTGTTTCATGTCACTCAGCCAGTTTCATATCCATGTTGTTACTATCCCTTTTATCCCACGAGCTCTAACTTTGCTCACATGTTGGGATTAGTAGATTTTTATGGTTTGTTGATAATAATCATTCCGTAATATTTTTCTTATGAAACTGTAATGACTGAAAAGCATGATGGTTAGCTTTGCTGAAAAATGTCATTTTGTCAATGTTGAAATATGTGTCTGTGTGTGTTTGTGTGTGTGTGGGTGTGAGAAACCACTCACTGAGAAAGAGGAAGTTATGCAGGTTGAAACTTTGCAGGCTTTAACATATTTTATGCTTGTAAATTTAGAACTAATAATATATTATGTGCACTAATATACTGAAGTCTATTTGAGTTAATGCTTATTTTATTATGAATTTTCCAAGGCCATACTCTGTTAAACACCTTTGTGTAACAACAATGGAAGAGATAAATGGAGACCTTAAGCCCTTAGCACTTGCTTGCAGAAAATAAAGGATAAGATAAACGTGAAACTGAAAATTTGGCGAATTTGAGCTATTAACAGAAATGTGAATATTAGAACCTTTGGAAAAACAACAAACACTTGCTGGTGTTGGGGCCTATGTGTTGGGGCATAAGGGTCCATGGACGATCAATGACACCAACTTGATCCAGTCACATTGGCCAAGACAGAATATTGTGAGAAATGGATGTTTTTTAAAAATATTTTTCAGGAGTATTGTGTTATTCTGTGAAGAAGGCTGTATGTGTGTGTGTGAGTGTGAGTGTGTGTGTGTGTATGTGTGTGTGTGCGTGTGTATGATTTAATTAAGCTGGGTAGAGATTAATAGGAGACAGAGTGTCTGGGGGGTTTAAAACATGAAAAGGATAGAGGCGTTGGGTTTGAGGTACAAGTAAATATGTCGGATTTAATATTTGCATTTTTAGAAAAGTTGAATTTGTTTGAATACCAAAGGGAAGTCAGAGGTAACAAGAAACATGTTTGGATCTTGAAGGAGTTCCATAGGTAAACAGAAGTGGGGATGTTATATTTTATTGATCCAAAAGCAAAGACAAAATAGAGACATGGAAGATTTTATATTTGAAAGGATTTGAGTTTCAAAGAGGTGCGAGAACAATGGAACCTGAGATGAAAGGGGAAAACAGATATTTTAGAGTTACTCTAGCTGTGTGCTATTGCTGTTTGAGCTTCAATTTGAGCTGCTGGGCTGGAGCTGTGAGATGTAGCCACTGGAGCTATGGCTGGAGCTCTGGGCTGGAGAGGATGCAGTTTGAATCAGCCACTCAGTCAAGCCAGAAAAGTCTTGGGCTGCAAAGAGCAGTTTTTTTTCCAAAGTTTGGG
Organism: Cetorhinus maximus; assembly: GCF_964194155.1. Taxonomy (NCBI): domain Eukaryota; kingdom Metazoa; phylum Chordata; class Chondrichthyes; order Lamniformes; family Cetorhinidae; genus Cetorhinus; species Cetorhinus maximus. The sequence continues at coordinate 42,055,327 of NC_135896.1, read as the reverse complement.
TTTCCACAGCAGAGTGGAAGAAAGTTTAAGGGGTCGAGTGGTATGCCTCTGTTAAAGTTACAACAGTTTACCTTGGGTAATATTACTAGATTTTTATAGTTAAGAATCTATAAGGGCGTGTTGTCTGAAAGTTGTTTACTTGTGGGTCTGATCAAGTAGAAAGTCTTTTTAGGGGAAGGTTTTGTAAGACTAAGTTTAATTGTGCAACTTTAATCTTAAGTTTTCTTTTATTCTTGTTAATAAAACTTTTACTTTTAATTTTTAAAATCCCAAAAGTGTTACTGGACTTCTTGCAGCTGAGATTCTCATTTTCAGAATACAAAAGAAAAGGCTCTGGCCTGTAAACCAAGTTTCCCTCTGGGATTTGGTTTGCACAGAAATTATCATCGGTTTTGGTTATAACACTATAGTCTAATGTGGCATGGCAAGGGGCTCTTGATGGAGATAAAACAGAGGGGCTACAAAACACCATTGTCACACATCTAGAGGGAGAAGACAGACTCCGGTAACAGAAGAGAGCAAAAGAAGAAGAGAAGACTGCCCCAGAGAGGATGGAAGCAAGAACCATTGGATCTGAGTCTCGCTGTATATCTATTGCTGTTGTTAAGTAGTAACTTTGTGTTTCTGTATGATACTTAATAAACTCTCTGACTTGATTAAAAATCGTGAATCTATACCTTGTAGGTCAGCATTAGTCAAGAATCCTGAGTGAGACAGGTCGGGGTATGCTCTGTCTCACATAGATTAATATATCCGGGGGACTCTCCCTCCGTGATATCTCACACATAAGTCTGTTGTGTAGTGCTCCTCAGATGCCTTTTGGAAACCCATACACCACATCAACAGCATTACCCTCAACAACCCCCTTGCTTTACCTCATCAAAAAACTCAAGCAAGTTAGTTAAACAAGATTTGCTCTAAACAAATCTAAGCTGGTTTTCCTTAATTAACCTACATTTGCCCTGAACACTATAAATGCTAATTGCTGTAAACCTGCCTACCACTTGTCTTCAACTGTACCCTGCACCCCCTCTCTCCTGTAGTTTAGCATCCTCTGCTTTTCTGTCTCCTCCCCCACACTCTCACACTACCCCCCACCCCCCACCTTGCCAGTGCACACCGCACCCTCCCCCCCACCTCCACTCTCACAGTCACCCACAGCCCCCAAGTCCCCACCAGGAGAATTTCCCTTATTTTCTTTCATAAGATTTGGTGGTTATGCTGAGTGTGAGAGAGAGATGGAGCAGAGGCAACACAGAAGAGGACATGTTACCCAGGTCTTGCTGCATGCTTCAATATCTGGGGAGTTACGAATGGTACAGAACACTTTGCATGTATCAGCAAACATCCCCATCTCTGACGTTATGATGAAGGGATAGTCATTGATTAGGCAATTAAAGATGATTGGGCCTCGGGCACTGCCATGAGGAACTGCTGCAGTGATGTCCTGAAGTTGAGGTGATTTGCCTCCAACAACCACAAACATCTTCATTTCCGCAAGGTATGACTCCAACCAGCGTAAAGCTTTTCCCTCTGATTCCCATTGTCTTGGGTTACTAGATGCCACATTCGGTCAAATGCTGCCTATATGGGCTATCACTCTCACCTCACCTTTGGAATTAGATTGGCTAGGAGTGTAGCTAGTTCTGGAACCTCACCTTTAAGAAGTGTTGGCTGGCTTTAAGTGGTGCAGATTAGATTTAAGTGGAGTTAGTTGGATCCCCTGCTGAGGTGCACAGCCACTCAACTGCATGTTTAGCGCTGACCTGCATAATTTATATATCTAATGTTGCCCATCAGTGCTCCAAATTGAAAGTAATATGGGCATCTCATCAACCCAGTTATAATATTACAATTAAGTTCCTCCCACTTCAGGTGGAGCTTCCTGTGTCAGGCGTATACACCACCGTGTTTCAAGTGAATTATGGGTGGAGATCCAAAGGAAGTGATTTCAACCCAGGTTTTCCCCTTTCCCCCTGCCCCACCATAATCCTTGAATTGTGAGCAGTTATGGAGGTGAAAATTTGGGCCATTAACTCACATAGGGCAACAAGCCAATAACATGAAGGAAGTAGAAATGCAAATTTGGCATTTATTTTTGTGAAAATAACCATAATATAAAACAAAACAATTATGCAGCATGACTCACCATTTAAATTGTTTTATAAAAATATTCAAATTAAGGCTTTTCTTAGGGTCTAGAAATGTGACCTGAAAGAAAGAGCAAAGACATATTTTACAGAAATGGTAGGGATCCCAAAATTCTTTCCATAGCATATCTTTTTTTGATTTAGAGACAGTTTATAATATAACCTGATGTATAGCTTTCTGTTCAGTTATTCTGAATAATAATTTATTATGCAATCAGTTTGAAAGATTAATTCACTAATACACCTTCACAACATATTGTTTTTGATTTATACCAAGCAGTTTAGTAAAATAATTTCACCAGGCCAAAGTAGTTACAGCATTAGAATATTGATTATGAAAGGAATATTGATACACCTTTGCCAGGTGTTTGTAAATAGATGCACAATGACATTATTAATCATGCAATTATATCATTATTTCAGCTACAATGTAATTGTTCTGGTGCAGTGTTATGAAAGTGTAATAATTTTCATAATATTTTTCTGATTTATTGTAAAGTAGGTTTATGGGGGGTTGTGTTTTTCTGTATGTGTGTGATTTAATTACATTTTGTAGCCAAGCAGACTACAAGTTGAAGTTATCAAAAGTAAGGTGTAGAAGTGTCTTTAAAATGCTAAGTAGGTATACATGGTTGAGGACTTAGCATGTAAGGTGTGAAGGGAATTTGCATTTTTAGGTAGATGAAGGGAAGTTTGAATTTCAAAGAGGTTAATAAGAATATGAGCAACATGAAAGTTTTTATATTATGAGAAAGGTAAAGTTCCAAAGACATAGGGAAACAATGGAATTTGCATGTTAAAAAGGGAGAAGCTCATATAAAGGAGAATGAGCCTATGGCCGAGATTTTCCGGCCCCATCACGGGTGGGACCCACTGCTGGCGAGGGGGTGCCCCAGCCAGAAGTCTATCGACTTGCGGCAGGACTGGAAGATCGTGGTGGTGGATGGGTGCAGAAAATCCCACCCTATGTGTCAGAGATTATAGACCTAATAGAAGTATATGAAATAGCCTTAATGAAGCCTCTAGTATTTGTGCAGAAGCCTGCTGTTTACAGAAACTGGAGCTTGAGAAAAGCCATTTGGAATTCCACTATCTATGGTATTGTGTTAATTTTCTGGATCTGTTTAAAATCTCAAAATCTATTTTTGGACTGTTGCCTTAAAGGGGGTGTAACTCGGAGTCAGGTTAATTAGGAATTTTAGGAGATATTATAGTAGTAATTTGTAGTCCTATGTATGTGCTTGAAATCTTTCTTTGTGGTAAATATTTTAATTCAGTTTTTAAAAAATCTCTAAGAGTCTTGATGGACTTCTTACTTCTGAATTCAGTGCACACATCTTGAAATAAATGCAAATTGCAAAACCACTGCTTCCTTCATGGATTTGATCTGCCTGGCACACATCACCTGCCATGTCATAACATGCAGGAAATGTTCCAATAACTGATCTTACACAAAAGCACAATAAAATGACAATATTGTTTTATTTAACATATACAAGTGTTATATATAGAAAGAAAGAACTTGCAATTATATAGTACCATTGACATCCTCAGGATGTCTCAAAGCATCTTACTGCCAACAAATTACTTTTGAATTATAGTCACTGTCATTATCTACACAAATACACCAGTGAGTTTTCTGCAAAGCAAGATTCCACAAACAAGCAAGTTATTTGTTTGGTGGTTTTGGTAGAGCAATAAATACCAACCATGGCACCTTCATTGCTTCATTGCTCTTTAAATAGTGCTACACCCTCTTTGATGACTATCTGAGAGAGCAATGATCCACTTTAACACTCAGGACAGAATTTTCCGCCCCTGCCAGAGGTGGGAATCATGGTGGGCGGGTGCACTAAATGTAATGATGGAAAAAGTCAGTTTCCCGTTGGCGGGAAATTAGTTTAGAATTTTGTTCTCCTGACTTTGATGACGGGTTAAAGCCATCTGAGTTTCGTGCTGATCTACGTCGGGAACCACACTTGCATTCATTTACATCTCATGAATGCTCATTAAAAGGCCAACTCACCAGAATTACGTTCCCCCTCCAAATTAAGTGGCCCAATCGCGGATAATTAGAATGGTCTGTTTCCTGACTGTATGAAAGTGGAGCATACTTGGGCGAGCTTCACTTCATCAATAACTTGGGGGGTCAGTAGATGTTGCTTTTGCCTACCTTCAAGAGCATTGCTGCATATTGGGTGTCTGTGTCACAAGCTGGGGCAATGCTGGGCATGGGAGACAAGACCAGCGGGGAGGGGGGAGACAGAGGCAGGACTAAGCACGGTGGGGGTATGGAACACAAAATGTGAGAGGAGATGGAGGCAGGACAAGGGGGGGTAAACGAAAACAGAGGGGGGAGACAGAGGTAGAACTGGGTAGGGTGTGTGAAACACAAGAGGGGAGAGGGGAGACAGAGGCAGGACAAGAGGAGGAATCAAGAGCAGAGGGGTGAGACAGAGCCAGGATTGGGGGTGTCTAGGAACAGAGTGGAGTAGTGAAGGACTGTTCTGGGGCAAGAGTTATAAGACTGTCCAAGGAAGAGTCAGGGACTGTCCTGGGGCTGAGGCCATGCTGCCGGGGCCATATTTAAGACACTGTCCTGGGGTTGTACGGGCCATGTTAGAGGGCTCTGCATGGCACGTACGTCTTTGTCCCGGTCTTGGGCAGGGTAAGGCTTCTCTGGGCAATGACGGTTGTGCACAGTATGGTGTGCAGTGCATGGTCAGTCGCCTAAGGAATTTGGTCCTGGGGGCTTGAGTCATGGTATTATGAGGCAGAGGCACGGTAACATTCAGGGGAGGAATCTGGACCCTTTAAGTTGGTAGCTGAAAAGACATGGGGGGTTGTTGGATGGTCTTATTGAGAGGAAAGGCCTCAAAAAGTAAGGGCACATGTACACATGTGGTCTCAAGATGGGGACATCAACATTAAAGAGTTCGGGGGGAGAACAGAAATATCCACATGGACAATGATGAGGTCAAGGGTAACAGATGGAGGCTGGACAGTGACAGGTGGAAGGGGAATTATGAAGTATGGAGAAAGATGGGAGGAACTTGGTAGGTGATGAGGGAAGTTGGGAGCTGGCCTCACGGATGAAAGTCAGCAGCAACATTTTCGACCTCACACGAATAACACAATTGAAAAGACAAGCTAGGAAACAATTGACCGGTGAGTGGTCCCGAGGTGTGTGTGGGAGGAGTTCAGTGCGGCAACTTTTGGCCAATTGAAGGGGTACCTGATAAATGTCCTGCACGGCTCAGCTAAGTGCTGGACTCAAGGGTCAAATGCACAATTAGTGATTTTGGCTCCTTTACTAATGTTGCACGTTTAGGTGAGTATCCATTAAGTCTAGATGCTGCAGTGACCTTAATTGGCATCTGATCCTTACAGAGGCTTGTCAGAATGGATATAGGACCAAACAATCAAGGGCCACATCAACTGCGCAGAACCAATATGGACCTGACAAGCCTCCATATTTCCAGCGCACAGGTCATGGCATTCAAGGCACCATGCTTACAGTCAGGACATAAGTGCAAGGATTGGGTATCGATAGATATTGTCAAGGCCACTGGAGAACAATCACCAGAAGCCTGACAAAGGTTCCTAAGACTTGGATCTTTTGACCCTAATGAAGACCCTTGTTATGAATGTGCAGGCATATCTGAGGGGAAAGCTCGGCCACCTGTTGTCCTCCAGGCTGACCTCATCCTGCAAGGAGTGGCCTTGTTATGCCATGTACAGACTGAGGACAAGCCCATGTCCAAATGCAGCAAGACCTGGACAATATCCAAGTGGCAAATAACATTCACGCCACACGAGTGCCAGAGAGGATCTAACCATCGCCTCTTGACGTACAATGGCATTACCATCACTGAACCTCCCACTATTAAAATCCTGGGGGTTACCATTGACCAGAAACTGAACTGGATTAGCCATATAAATACTGTGGCTGCAAGAGGAAGTCAGAGGCCAGGAATCCTAAGATGAGTAACTTGCTCCTGACTCCCCAGAGCCCATCCACAACTACAAGGCACAAGTCAAGAGTGTGAGGGAATAATTTCCACTTGACTGGATGAGCGCAGCTCCAACAATACTCAAAAAGCTTGACACCGTCCAGGACAAAGTAGCCCGCTTGATTGACACCCTGTCCACAAACATTCACTCCCTCCACATCTGATGCACAGTAGCAGCAGTGTGTACCATTTACAAGGTGCACTGTAGGAACTCACCAGGGCTCCTAGACAGCACCTTCCAAACCCATGACTGTTACCATCTAGAAAGACAAGGGCAACAGACACAAGGGAATAGCACTAGCCGGAAGTTCCTGTCCAAGCCACTCACCATCCTGACTTGGAAATTTATCGCTATTCCTTCACTGTTGCTGGATCAAAATCCTGGAACTCCTTCCCTAGCAGCACAATGGATGCACCTAGACCATGTGGACTGCAGCGGTTCAGGAAGGAAGCTCACTACCACCTCCTGAAGGGCAATTAGGGATGGGCAATAAACGCTGGTCTAGCCAGTGATGCCCAAATCCCATGAATGAATAAAAAATGTCAAGGGCTAGAGACTGCATTCCTGCCTTGCATATGGAGGGAGAATGTTCAACGGGAGCTACCATTGATTGCTCAATTGTATCCATTCACAGATATACGCAGGAGTGGAGAATGCAAGCTGCACGCAATGCTGCCCTTGTTGGTGGCTAGGATTAGAATGAGGAGAAGAAGGGCCTGTCACTGATTGACACAGCTCAGGGAAGACCATTAATCCCAAGGATCAAGAGCCAGCGGGTCCCCAGGAAGTTGCAGATGCTGATGAGGAGGGGCCAAATCCACAAACACATTTGGCGCGACCAAGGGTCTTCAGGAGACACAGCTCATAAATGGAGATGAGTGAAAGACAGTGCCGCAGGCGCCCTCACTCGTCTAGGGATGAGATAGCTCATGTTTGCCACATTCTCTGTGAGGAAGTCAGCTACATTGACTCGTAAGGCAAACAGTGCTGGTTGCTCTGAAGGTTACCGCCACATTGAACTTTTTTGCAAGCTATTTCTTCCAGGCCTCCACTGGGAACCTTTGTAAAATCTCACAATCGGCGACACACAAATGCATAAGGGAGGTGCCAGATGCCCATTTCAGTATAGCTCACCATTACATGCAGTTCTGCATGGATGACACAAGCCAGGTTGCCAGAATTGTGGGATTCATTGTGATCTCAGGATTCACGCAAGTGCAGAGCACCATCGACTACACACATGTGGCCTTGAGAGCCCCCTGGCAGCAGCCTGTGAGATTCATTAATAGAAAAGGATTTCACTCTCTGAACGTGCAGCTCATTTCTGATCACAGAAAGCAGATCCAGCATGTTTGTGCGAGAGGCCCAGGGAGTTCACACGACTCATACATTTTGAGTCACTCCCAGGTGCCAGAGATATTTTAGGGAACTTGGGGTTTAGAGGGATGGCTCCTCAGTGATAAGGAATATCCCCAGAAGACATGGTTAATGAAACCTGCTGGTTGGCCACAGAGTGCATCTAAGGAGAGATACAATGCTGCACATTCTGTCACAAGATCCTTAATAGAGCAGATTATTGGCCTTTTAAAGATTCTTTTCCGATGTTTGGTATGGTCTGGCGGGGCTCTCCAATACTCACCACAGAGAATGTCCTGCATCATCATTGTTTACTGCATCCTGCATAACCTAGCGTTACAAAGGAAGGATGTTTTGCCGCAGGGAGATGTCTTCTCAGAGGAGGAGGACTTGGAAGGGGATGAATCTGAAGAGAGTGAGGGTTTAGCCGAGCCACATGCAGATGCTTTTGCATGGGCAAAATGCGGCGGACGCATCCTGACAACCTCATAGCTACAAGATTTCAAGAGGATTAAGGTGAAGACAAGTTTTCACGATTGAAGTTCTATTCACGCTTTGATGCAGTGGACACACAAAACCTTCATTGTCAGCATCAACATATCATTAAAGGTCATCAATCTCACAATGATCACGGAAGCAGCATAAGTCACCTTCAACCCTAATGATGGGGTCATCCTTGGAAGGTGCAATAGCCTAGGGAACATGTAGCCACTGAGGAATGTGATCAGTACTCCAATAGTGCACCTCCTTTCACAACTACACTTAATGCATTCCTTCCAACCATGGCGTCAACAATTCAGTGGGCATGGCATCCTCAAGCATCTGAAATGCTATTGTACACACAGATGCACTCATGCCAGTATGACAGCAGCTTAGCAAGGTGACGCTAACAGGAAAACATTCATCAATGGTTAGTACTTGACCGTCTCAAGAGGGAGCTCCATCCGGACAGCACCATCTCTCCAAATGCCAGCCCCCATGCATGAAAAATGCAGAGGCCTCATTTTGCTACTGAGCCCCAGGATGCCACCGGACATCAGGATGCAGTGACCTGTTACTCGACACATACACCCAAAACTGCGAGTTAGGTTTAATTTGTTATCACAGAAAGTAGCTCAGCAGGGCCATTATTGGATTTTTGACACACAGTCATGACGTTCATTGAAAGCCTGTCAAGTCTACGTTCTGCATTGGCATTTAGGAGAGACGTGGCCCAGTCAGTACTGACACAGAGTCAATGGCAACTTCTTCCCTTCATAGATCCTGCTGAGCACTCAGGAGATGTGCCAAAGCATCGCATTCAGAGCATTACAGTCCTTAACATTTTCCAGCTCACAAAGGCCAATCCTTTCTATATACCCTTAGTCAATGAGTGCAGTCACGTAATGAATTCCATATCGATTTGTGTACTGTGCCCTTACAGGAGCATTCTGTAAAGCACCACTAGGCAGCTGTCCAGGAGCAAATTACAATCCTCACAGGTAAGTAGATGGCTTCATCAGGATGAGCACACACCTGTGACATCATACACTCATTCCTCTCTAGCAGACATTTCTAATGTCACCGAGTGGAAACTACTTCAATCATTTAGCGTCATCCATGGGGAGAGTGGGAACTAAGAAAAGAATAACATTCAGCCTTAAACTTGGAGAAGAAAACACGCCGGGAGGCATGAAAGCCTATGGTATTTGATGATGAATATCACTTTTCCCAAAGACTCAGTCATAAAATAAACGTCATTGCAAAGTACACTTTGGAGAAATGATTTTAACATTCGTCATGATAAATACTTGTCATATCCACAAACTACAGACCTCAGTGTGACAGCATCAGGATAATCATTAAATTTGATGAACAATTCTCCTGAGGCCAAATAGTGTCTGTCTGACATCTGAGGGTTACATGTGTATTGTGCAGCCATCATTCTCACGTATGAATTGTCTTTGTTCATGTCGCAGATGTGGAAATAAAGGCGATTCACTGTGATGCGATTGAGTGAGAGTTAATGGAACTGACGAACCAGATGGGAGATAATTGGGAAGGATTCATTTTGTACCCTTGAATGAACATGGGTCCTTGCATCACATCAATTAGACATTCATTACCTGAGATTTGGGGAAGGATAAATGTGAACTATATTTGAAACAGTGCAGATTATATACAGTGAATGAACACTTTGTGCATTCAAAACTTCTTAATTTTAATTACCCCGTTGCTATGTTTAGCAGCAGCCCCGACATCTGCAGCAGACGTGCCAGCCTGCTGACTGCAATGCCCTGCTGTCTGAGATGACCTTGGTAGGTGTCCTCTGGCGTCCCAAGGCATGGAAGGCTCTGGCCTGCCAAGGGGCAGATGCTCTGTGGCAGGTGCCCCCTCCGTGGCCTGACCTGTTGTAGTTGGTGGGGTGACTTGTGGAGGGGATTTGGAATGGCAGGGCACCCTTGGAGGGTCCTGGATGGATGCCCCCGGGGTGCCTGGCTGGTGCCCCTCCTCCCCGTGGGTGCCCAAGGGCCTCTTCATGACTCCTTAAGGAACAGGGGCACCTGGAGGGAGGTGAAGGTGCCCCATCCCTCTCTCGCCTAGCCACTGCTGAAGTGCGCCCATGGCTAGAGTGATGGTGTTAAGGTCTGAGTGCAATTCTGACAGAACCTGCTGGATCTGGGTCTCCAAGGCAGCTGCCACCCTTCCCAGATATTTCGATGCACTCGCATGCCAGAGCCATGACATCTGACAAAACATTGACGGACTCCTCTATCCTTCATTCCAGTCTGTTGACAGCTTCTGAGAACTCTCCTGATGTTCCCCTGCCTGTTGCTGCATCTCCAACATTTCTCTTGGAGTCGATTCCAGAGGCTCATCATGGGACTTGGACTCAGCAGGGGCCTGGTCTCCAGCAGTCCTCCAAGTGTCATAAATTTCAGCTTTGATGGCCTCCACCTGCTGTTAACCAGTGTCTGTGAGGTGATAACCAGATTATCAACCCGAGCCTCCTCTAGAACTCGGACCCGTCAAGGTGCATGTAACTGCGCTGGTGGAGCGTGCAGGTGTATGCAGTGACGGGTCTTCAATAAATGGCTCCTCTGCCTCCTCGGCTGAGGTGGCCTGGGGGCTGAGGCTGAGGGGCTTGCTGGAGCTCTCCCTCTGCCTTTTCTTCCTGGTAGCTGGAATAGACAGAAGAGATAATTAGTGATTGACTAGACAGGCTCCTACATTGTAGGTCACTCACAGTCACTGTTCCCATCTTGTTGATACTGGATGAACTCTCACTGGCTTGCTGGGAGGGCCGATATCGCCCTTTGCGCAGGAATGATCTCTATACTCGGCAGTGAGCTCAGCCATCTGCTCCTCATGGGTGGGGAATTTCTCAGCTCTGGAATCCCCACTCTGGTCTTCGCACCTTCCCTTCTGATGTGGGACATCTTGTCCAGCATAAAGACACATGGATTGGCCATAAGCACTATGGATGAAAGAGCAGTTCAGAAGCAGACGTGTCTGTTGTGTGTGCTGAGCCCACCCCAGTGAAGGATTAAGGTGTGTGCAGGATGTTAAGTGAGATGCTGAGCTCTAAGTGGCTGGCAGACATGTTGGGCTGATTTCCCATCTGCTAGTAATGTGTGGCGTCCCTGTGGACTTTAACCCTTAGATGGCTTGATGCCCTTTTGAAAGTGTGAGCTTGAAGTGAGTAGGAGATTCACTTACCTGGTGGAGCACATCAGTTCATTCATTCATGCCCTGTGCTGCAGGGTGGTCCTTTTCTGTTGGCCATGGACACTGACCTCCCAGGAGACCTCCTCCCAGGCCATCGTGCTGTGGTGGGAGGACTTCCTGCCTTTCCTGGACGGCCAGGAGGTGAATCCCCAGAGAGACCTCGCTGAACTGTGGAGTGGAGGGTTTTGTTCTTTTGGGTGCCATGGTGAAGAAGAACTAAACAACACACCTGGCCTGAATGAATGTCTGTGCGGGTAACGTTTAAGTATGGCGTCAAGACCTTTGACCCCATGAGGTAACGGCGAAGCAGACGAATCCCTGCCCGCCCCGTCACAAGATTTGACAAGCTCCTCATTGATGCATAATTAATGAGATGAAAAGCAGAAAATTGGGCGGACAAATCCGACTCGCTGCCCAACGGGATCACGCCGACTTACCCGTCCTTTGATGGTGCAGCAGTGCACTGAAGTAGCAGCTTAGATTATGTGTTTGTCTCTGGAATAAAGCTTGAACCCACAGTCAGGAGGTGGGGCTGCTACCATTGAGCAAAGGTTGACATTTAAAGGATATATAATAATATGCTCAGGTGGAAATGCATTCTTACCATCACAAATTATTTGAGTTTCTCATAGAAACTATAACATCATCAGAAGAGCAGAACTGAACTGTTATATCATGCTTCCCTTAAAATAATGCATTATTCTGTAATTACCTCCTTTGACTCTTTTTTGAAGAGGGCTTGATCTTTGTCTTTTGTTTGCGATGATGTGAAGCAGAAAAGGAGTTCAATGCTGTCATAATCAGGATTTATAGAATTACTTTGGCTAAGTGACCATAAAGAATTCCTTTCTGAAATAACAAAGATTTGAAATTTTATATGAATCACTACACAGTGGGATATGTTACTGAACCGAGATTGGGAAGGTTACTCCAGTAGCAGCAAAATCCAGAAGGATTGTAGATTTTACTGTCATTTAAACTCACTTTTCTTCATGGAGTGATTTCCACCACACGCAACAAGGCTCCTTCCTGTATGGGGCCATAATGTGGCTTGAAGAAAGTATTGGCATCATTGCACAATCCTACAGCTCAGAACAGATGCATGAAAGTGGAAATGTAGTGGGACAAGAAAGTAAATCTTTGATGAAGTTTATGAAAGAATAGTAAATCCTATGAGAAATATGAATTTTTCTTATGAGGAATATTATGGGTGACACAGCATCACAGAATGGTATGATGTATAAAGCGCCTCCTCAGTCTACTGAATTCCTTATCAGAGGTGTGAGATTATGTAAATGCTGGTCAGATGTGCGATTCCACAAGTCAAGAGAAAGTTGGAAGAAGAGCCTTGACTGGGCTACTTTGTGAGTGGCGAGAGCGGGGTATAAAAGAGCTCCATAGAGAATGAGATTTCACCGCGTGAGCAGCAGGAGAGCTGGGTATTAAAGAGCTGTCAATAGCCAGTCTGTGGGTTCAGAGCCTGCATTCAGAAAAAAATCAAATGTGGCAGGACAGGAAAGCAGGTTAGTGATTGGTTTGGCTAGTATTTTCTACTTTATCTTATTTAAGCTAGGGAATTTCAATTGGGTTAAGTAGAACATTAATTGAAATAATAAGAATATAAGCACAAGCTGGACTAGAGGCATTAGTTAAGATTTAATTAATAAAATTAATTAATAAATTAAAACACAATAAGGGTGCCTGGCAGGTGATGTGTTGCAGATGAAGTATGTGGGTACTGGTGGGTGCCAGTGTGATCCACGGCAACCATGTATGTTGTAAATGTCTGCAGCTCAAGGAATTTTGTCTCAGAGTTAATGGGCTGGAGGCAGAGCTTCAGACACTGCGATGCTTTGGGGAGCAGGAAAGTTACCTGGACACTTTGTTCCAGAAGACAGTCACACTCGTTAGGCTAGGATCTTCTGATTTAGTCCAAAGTCAGGGACAGGATGGTGTGACTGCTAGTGAAGCAGGTATGGGGATCAAGAAGGTAGAAGTGGAGGAGCCTCAGCCCTTGCAATTGCCCAACAAGTTTGAGGTCCTTGCAACTTGTATGGATGAGGGCAGAGGCTGCAGAGTGGATGAGCGAACACGTCATGGCATTGTGGTTCAGGCAGCCATTCAAGTGGGGGGAACGGGAATGTTGTGATAGTAGGGGACAGTATAGTCAGGGGGATAGACACAATTCTTTGCAGCCGTAAGCATAAATCCAGAAGGCTGCATTGCCTGCCCAGTGCCAGGGTCCGGGGCATCTCTTTGGGGCCGGAGAGGAACTTGCAGTGGAAGGGGAGATTCTAGTTGTTGTGGTTCACATGGGTGCCAGTGACATTTTAAGGTTAGGAGAGAGGTTCTGCTTAGGGATTATGAACAGCTAGGGGTTAAATTCAAAAACCAAACCACAAAGGTAATAATCTGTGGGTTGTTCCCTGAGCCATGAGGAATTTGCAAAGGTTAAATAACATTGGAGAGTTAATTGTGTGTCTCAAAGATTGGTGTGGGAGAAATGGGTTTCAATTCATGGGGCACTGACATCAGGATTGAGGAATATATGAGCTGTACTGTTGGGATGGTCTTCACCTGAACCATGCTGAGACTGGTGGATTGTATAACTAGGATGGTAGAAAGAGATTTAAACTGAATTGTAGGAGTGAAAGATCACTTGAGGAGAGGTGTGGGAAATTAAAGAGAAATGATAAGGCAATAGAGGAGGGTAGCAATATGGGTAATAGCAGGACATTTAGAAAACTATAATGCTATAAGGTAGAATCAATGTGGTTTTGTGAAAGGGAAATTGTTTTTGACTAATTTATTAGAGTTCTTTAAGGAAGTAACAAGCAAGGTGGATAAAGGAGAACCTGTAGATGTGATGTACTTGAAATTCCAAAAAATGTTTGATAAAGTACCACATCAAGAGTTACTGAACAAAATAAAAGCTTGTGGTGTAGAGGGTAACATATTAGCATGAATAGAGGATAGGTTAGCTAACAGGAAGCAGAAAGTAGTGATAAATGGGTCATATTTGGGCTGGCAAGCTCTAACTAGTGGAGTGCCACAGGGATCAGTGCTGGGGCCTCAGCTATTTACAATCTATATCAATGACTTGGATGAAAGGACCAAATGTTTGGTTGCTAAATTTGCTGATGACAGAAAGATAGAATCACAGAATGACAAAATTGTTATGGCGCAAAAGGAGGCCATTCAGCCCATCGTGTCTGCACCAGCTAAGCATCATGACTTTGTGCCATTCTCCTGCTTTTCCCCTGTACCTTTGCACATTGTTTCTATTCAAATAATCATCTGTTGCCCTCTCAAATGCCTCAATTGAACCTGCCTCCAACACACTTCCAGGCAGTGCATCCCAGACTCGAACTACTGGCTGTGTGAGAACGTGTTTTCTCACATCACATTTGCTTCTTTTGCAAATCGGGGAAGTAAGTTGCCAAGAGGACATAAAGAGTCTATAATAGGATTTAGATAAGTTAAATGAGTGGGCAAACATTTGGCAGATGGAATATAATATTGGAAAGTGTGAACTTCTCCAATTTGGAAAGAAGATAGAAAAGCAGTATATTATTTAAATGGAAAGAGACTGCGGAACTCAGTGGTAAAGAGGGGTCTGGGTGTCCTTACATGAATCATAAAAAGTATGCAGGTATAGCAAGTGATTAGGAAGGCAAATTGAATATTAGCATTTATAGCAAAGGGAATAGAGTATAAAAGTATGAAAGTGTTGCTACAGTTGTACAGTGAGACCGTATCTGGAGTACTGTGTACAGTTTTGGTATCCTTACTTAAGAAGGGATATCATTGCATCAGAGCAGTTCAGTGAAGGTTCACTTGACTGATTCCTGGGATGAAGGGGCTAGTTTATGAGGAAAGGTTCAGCAGGTTGGTCCTATACCCACTGGAGTTTATAAGAATGAGAGGTGATCTTATTGAAACATATAAGATTCTGATGGGGCTTGATAGGGTGGATGCTGAGAGGATGTTTTCCCTTGTAGGGGAGTCTAGAACTAGGGAACACAGTTTAAAAATTAGGACCTTCCATTTAAGAGTGGGACAAGGAGAATTATTTTCTTTCAAAGGGTCGTTGGTCTGCAGAATTCTCTTCCCAGAGAGCAGTCGAATCCGGGTCATTGAAAAAATTCAAGGCTGAGTTAGATAGATTTTTGATCGACAAGGGAGTCAAAGGTTATGTGGGGAAGACAGGAAAGTGGAGTTGAGGGAACAATCAGGTCACCTATGATCTCATTGGATGGTGGGGCAGGTTCGAGGGGCCGAGTGCCTTACTCCTGCTCCTATTTGTGTGATCTTGTGGTCTTGTGTTCTATGCATATCCCAGTGTTTGTTTGGATTTCTTCTTTAAATGTTAACGGTCCCTGACCGGATCGTAACAGGCACTCTCACATTGAAAAGGGACATATCACACACATACCTGAAACTGTGTTAGAGAGTTTTTGCCAACTCAGTTTTTTCATCCGCAATGTTGGTTGTGGGATACTGGTCTTGTCAGAAGTTGTAGGAAGGGATCCAGATAGTGCAGGGGGAGGAGCAGGTGGAGGAGGTAGAAATAGTGGTGCAGGGGGAGGAGCAGGTGGAGGAGGAGGTGGTACAAATAGGGTGGTGGTAGAGTAAATACACTCCAGACTTTCTTCAGTTGAAGACTTAGGTTCAATACAATCATGGTTTTCAGGTTTACTAACAATCAATTCGTCCTTCACTGTGTCATCATTTGTTTTCAGTTTAACTGATAAGAGCCT
This sequence comes from Cetorhinus maximus, assembly GCF_964194155.1. NCBI lineage: Eukaryota > Metazoa > Chordata > Chondrichthyes > Lamniformes > Cetorhinidae > Cetorhinus > Cetorhinus maximus. The sequence goes on along the minus strand of NC_135896.1, from coordinate 42,039,339 downwards.
TTTCATGATTGTATCAGCATCACTTTCTGGACCTGTGCAAAGAAAGGCATTGGATGTATTAATAGTTCAACGTGTTTTAAAATCATAAAACTACTTGGAATTGTAAACACAGGAAGAAATAAGTTTTCAACCTAAATTTCATACATCCAACTAATTTAAGGTAGTAACTGATATAATTGTTAAAGCTTACATTGAATTTCAACATGTAATAATAAACTAGTAAAATTGAACAAGTGCAGAGCATTCTGATTTTTTCTAGAAGACCATAAGCAATTATTTACATTCAACTATATATAGAAACTACCTTTTAATTGTAGTTATTTTATCAAATAATCTTTCCTTACTGTCGTCAATGATTAGGATGGCTCGATTCACCAAGATTTCTAGGACTTCCCAGAGCAGGGCACTGTTAGATGGTTCCAGTTGCAGAAGCCCCTGGAGAATTGACAGCAGCTGAGCAGAGGCTGGTGAGGTGCTCACCTAGAATTGAAAGCAAGGTGAAAATGCCTTTACTGGGTGTAAATGTAAATAAAGCTCTGAGGAAACATAAAGAGTGCAAAAGGAGCATTTTCCTTTTCAGATCAAATTATTTTTCACCCTTTTTATTTGTTTAAACTTTCCACCCATGATGCTATTTACTCATCCACAAAGCAGCAACCAATTTAGGAAAGGAGAGCTGCTTGATGAAGGAAGAGGTTTCTAAGGCAGTATACAAAGCAAATTTGGAGCAATTAAAAGCTGCTGCAAAGATACAGTTTATCGTGTGGGCAAGAGCGGTGCTAAAGAGATAAATACATGGGTTGAATGCGTTATGTTCCAGGTATGCAATTACACAAAAATAATCTTAAATTATTTCCCATTTGCTAAAATATGTCATAAACCACAATCATGATCAAAATAGTCACTCTACATTAATGTCAGTAATTGATCTCTAAGAAACAAATGGGACAATCTGAGAAAAATGCTACACTGCAGTAGGGGTTCATATGCATGAAAGTTAATAAAGTTGGTGGTGTGCTGGACAGGCAGAAAGCCTTATATACCAGCACCTGACCCTTCCAACTTTCAATTATTGCCTATTAAAACCTCCAAGGTACTTGAACGCATTGTTCGCAGCTAGCTCTGAGCTGAGCACTTCCACAATTTTGTGTTTTAAGTGCTTCCAAGGTCACAACTACACATGTCCACTCAGCAGTGTTACTTTTCAGTGCCAGAGAGGTTGTTTGGCAGTGATCAACACTTACCACATTTTTAAAAGGGTTTTGATCTGAAATGGACAATAATAACTTTCTGTTGTGAGCTTAGTTCATATTGAATGTGCAAATGATATCAAATTTATGCCATCCAGTGCATTTCAATAGTGAGGCAAACAGCGACATATCATTTCTGAAAAAGTAATGGAGGATTAACACATCTTAAATAGCAGCTTTTGGATAATCTTACTGAATGGCAGAGCAGACTCAAGGAGCTGAATGGCCTATTCCTGGTCCTAATTCGTATGTTTGTATGTTCATATTTCTGTGTTTAACTGGGCATTGGCCCTAGTTTGAAGTTGCTGATGCATTTGTGCATAAATAACAGCACGCGTCATTAGCCTCACTGTTATTTTGACAGCAAATGATAGTACGTGATAATTTAAGAACTAGCACATTTAGCTGTAATTATAATATCAAGAACAGATGATGACCCTGTTTACATGTCTATAATTACATTTAATGTACAGTTTCTGGTGCAATATAACAGATTATGGTCTTACTTTATTAAATAATGCTGCAAAAACCTCTTTATGGCAATTCATATCATAAATGTTTGTTAGCTCTTCATCATCTTCTGCCTTGGCTTCCTCAAATTTTGAACACTGAATCAATAGATCTGCATCATCCTTTTCCCTGAAAATAAACTAGCTTAAATTATAAAGGCAAAATACTGCGGATGCTGGAAATCCGAAATGAAAACAAAAAATGCTGGAAAAACTCAGCAGGTCTGACAGCATCTATGGAGAGAGAGGTAGAGATAACATTTCGAGTCCATATGACTCTTCTTCAGATCTAAAGGGAGGCGGAGATGTGGTGAAATAGATACTGAGTAAGGGGGGGTAGAACAGGCGAAGGTGGATAGAAGGCCAGCGGTAGGTGGCAAACACTAGGAGGGAGATGGAAAGCAATGAAGGTGAACAGGGCAAAAGAGATAAGTGGAAATCCTGTCGGAGAGAAAAGCAGTACTTCTTCAGGGTGAGCTTTTCAACATTTTCCAGCCTGTGAATCTCAAGGTACAATTTATACACAAGTGCAAAACTTTTATTTCTGGCCTGATGCTTGCAGTGAATGTTGTACATGGGGCTCATATACTGGTTAAAGAAATACACTAAATTGAATTGTGTAAGCAGAGACTTTTAATGTTATAGGAATAGTCCTTACTTCAGAAATGGCAGCACATCCAGCAAGTGAAGGCCTACAAAAGAAAGGAATAATTCTTGTAAAATGATTCGAAACACAATCAGAACTCATTTGCATCTTTTGTGCTCAAGAACCAATTTAGTTGGCCAATTACTGTTTTTCAATGTCTTCGTATGATATCTGCACAAAACAACATATTTTTTAGATTTGGGATATTCCAGTGGTGATTTTTTTGAGTTTGTGCTGCAGAAAGGATAGGCGGAATTTTGTGACAGCGGGATTTTACAGTCCTGTCGAAGTCAATGGAGTTTAGAGTGGCTCACCATATTTTACGGTCACTTCCCCAATGCAAAGTGGCTGTAAAATACCGGCCGATGCCTTGTTAATGTCCCATTTCCAACATTTTGATGTGCACTTCTCATCATTTTTTGACCATTCATTTTATTATTGGAGAATGCACACCAACTGCATAGATTTGTAGAAGTACCCTTTGGACAGAATTTTACACCTCGCGGGCGGGCGTGCACCCGACATGATCGGGTGTGAAATCGCACAAAGTGACGTCAGGCGAGCACCCTGATGTCATCCCACACGTGAGCAATCTTCAGGTTGGCGGGCGCGCGCGGGTGTTGGAACCATGCCCAATAAAAATTAAAAGGCCACTTAAGGGCATTAAAAAGCCAATTGATCCTGGTTTTAAGTTGCCCATGCAATTCCGTGCTCATCTCATGCGCAAAACGGGCAGGCGGGCAACTCACTTTCTGCAAAACCTCATCCAAGGGCGGGATAAAAAGGGTCAGCAGCATTGCCATTGTGAGTAGTGAGGAATTTAGGGGTAGAATTTTCCCCCCATCGGGGGCGGTTGTGCGGAGGCGGACATGGACAGGCGCGGCCCCGATTGGGTCCGTGTCGCCATTTTACGTGGGTGGGCCAATTAAGGCCCGCCCAGTGTGATGCGCGCCAGGGAGTGCTGTGCGCTCCTTGTGCGAGCCGGGGTGGGGGTTCCCTGAGTCGGGAGCGTAGTCTTTCGTGCATGCACACGAAAGAGTGCAGAAATCTCCCTGAGGCAGGGAGGTGTCTAAGGGAGATTAGTTTTAAGTTTAAACAGTGTAATGAAGTGTTGGAAAATTTTTTCTGACACGTCCCCTCATATGAAACTGTCACATGAGCTGAGACATGTGCATTAATTTTAATAAAAATTTTTCTGAAAGTTTTAAATCATTCATGAAACCTCATCCCGCCCGTGGATGAGGTTCCATGAAAAATGCGAAGGCTGCCTGGGCTTTTGGCCTGCCTGCCAACCTTAAGGTTGGACGGGGAGCTTTCTCAATAGGTTTAATTAGTTCATTAATGGCCTTAACAGGCCTTTGATGGTTTGACTGAAAATCTAAATGATGCGTGGTGACGTCGCATCGCCCCGCTTCATTTTACATCTCGGCGAGCGGGCCCCGCCCCCGCTCTACAAGCCGAAGATTTAGCCCAAGGAGATAGTTTGCTGCTGGTTGCTTATTTGAACTTGACAGCTTCACCTCTGTTCTGAGCTTCATTCTTAGCATTTCCAGGCTTCATTTCAGGACTCATTGGTGTCTCCAAGGCCCCCCAGAGAATTTTGACCCATGTTGCCCCTTCCAGGTATCAGCCTGCCTTCTGTAACCCTGGCAATGGGGTTTGTGGTCTCCGCTGGAGACACCTCCTGTGAGGAGGAAGAGAGGGACAGAAGGGAGAGGAGGCCACGTGTCTCAATGCAGCTTCCAGGGGAGTGACCTGTGGGAGGAGGGGCGTAGGCACAAGGGGCGCAGGGCCAGCAGGTAGTCCAAGGTAGAAGGGGCTGCAGAAGGTGCCACTATCCTGCCGCCAGGGTTTACAGGCAGCGATGCAGCTACCTCAACATACCTGAGGTGCAATGCCGAAGGAGGCTCCGCCGCTCCAGGGAGACAGTGACCTCCATTTGTCAGATGATTGGGCCTGAGATCAGTTCCAACTGTGTGGGTCGACACCCCATGCCAGTGGCTCTCAAGGTCACAGTGGCCCTCAACTTCTATGCCTCCGCCTCTTTCCAGGGGTCAGTGGGGGATCTTTGTGGAATGTCCCAATCAGCTGTCCACAGTTACGTCAAGCTGGTGACAGAAGCTCTGTTCAGATGGGTAATGACATTTATTTCTGTACGGACAAGGCCAGCCAGGCTGAGTGAGCCAGAGGTTTTGCAGCGATTGCTGGGTTCCCCCGCATCCAAGGCGCCGTTGACTGCACACATGTGGCCATCAAAGCGCCAGGGGGTCAGCCGGGTGCCTTCATCAACAGGAAGGGATTCCACTCGATGAATGTCCAGATAGTGTGAGACCACACGACGCAGATTCTGCAAGTCTGTGCTAGGTACCCTGGCAGCTTCCATGACGCTGATATCCTCAGACACTCCCAGGTGCTCCAGCTCGACGGGAAGGATGGCTGCAGTGTGACAAGGGCTATCCGTTGAAAAGGTGGCTTATAGCGCCTCTCTGCCACCCAAGAACGGAGGCGGAGCAGTGTTATAATAGGAGTCATGCCTCCACCAGGGCGGTGATAAACAGGACCATAAGTCTTTTGAAGATGCGCTTCCGATGCCTGGATCATTCAGGAGGAACACTACAATACCCCACAAAGCGGGTGCCACTGATAGTAGTTGCATGCTGCGCTCTCCACAATCTGGCACTGGCAAAGGGGGACCCACTTGGGAAGAGGATCTTGAGGCAGCTCCACAGGCCACAGAGGATGAATCCAGTAATGAGTTAGAAGAGGAGCATGATGAGGAGAACGCTGAGGATGTGGAGATAGACCTCTGTGTCCTTCAGGGAGGCAGGACACCAGGGAGGTCTTGATCCAACACTCCTTCAGCTAGGCTGGCAAAGATCTGTGTCCACCTCACGCCAGGGCTGCCGCATCCATCCGGATGTCTGAAATGACCCTTTCATTTGAACCCAAAGTCCACTCAGTGCCTGTGCAATAAAGTTTAGAGCCACTCACGTCCATCATTTGATACTGGTGTACCCTGCACCAAAAAAAGGTGAAGTGTACTCAGGCCATTACGACAAAAGCAAAATTTATATAATTTTCACCTAGGGTTCAGTGTAGTGTTGGACAGAGCTGTGTGTGGAAGCAAGCATGGAGACAGCTCCTAGCTTGGACCTTTACTGTACTTACGTTCCTAGTCGTTAAGAAATACCTATTGTTGAACTACCTAAGTTTATAAATACCTCAATAAGACCTATCAAACTACGCCCACTACGGTACAACTCTGCCAAGCAATGAAGAGCTGCCAGCCTCTGATTGGCAGGAGGCTCTTGGCAGGCGGGCTTCTGCCTCTGGGGTCCTTGATCCCGGTGAATGTCCACAGTTGCCCAGTTAAGTGCCTGAGTGGCAATTAATTTTGTGGGCCTTTCCAAAAGTAGGCAGCTCAGGGCTTTCACTGGCTCTCTAGCTGGCAAGCAAGTCTCCATTGCCTACATCAACTTCCACCCATTATATTCATTGTCTGAGCAGTTTTTTTTTGTATTGCATGAATGAATAAAGTAAGTTACCATAACAATCTGCATTTAATACAAATATTACTTTAAACTATGTAAACAGGTAAATTAAGACAAACAACACAATATCCAAAGAAAATATTACCAATGAATTCATTTCTGAGCCGTGCCCGTGTTTGCAAGTTTTCAGTTCCCAGAATAATAGCATTGATTACACTAAGTAATGTTACCAGATAAGGAACATTATCTGTTTGGAGTTCACGCATAATAACATTAAATCCATATTGATTCTTCTCCGCATTCTGTCAAAAAAAATTAACAATAATCTGTTTCTTTTATTTGTATATAATTAGGAATAAAATAGATTTATGATAATTTAAGCATAAGAATTCTAAATCTTGCATGTCCAATACTATCATCATCATCGCTATCTATAGGACGTGTGAAATGCAATACATGCTTTCTCATCTCTGAAATACTTTAGCATCGAAACTTATTAGTAGTGAAAGATAATTAATTTTGTAAGTTAACCAAGAATGTTGTGAAATATTTTTTGATTTTATACTAATTTATTGAGGGCTAAAACAGACATATTTCATCTGAGATTGTAATATTGGCATTACAGCTCCAGACCCTTAATTTACAATGCCTCTGTTGGCAGAGAACAAAGAAAGGGCATCAGACGGGGGGAAGAACGAATAGATGGAATTATAGGATGGGACCAAGGCAAAAGCCCGAAGAAGACTTTTTAAAGCAGGAAGTTGAAGTGGTTGAGTGAATTCTAGGGGAGAGGGCAGGGCAACTAAAATGGTGACCATGTGGGGAACAAGAAATAGGCTAGTATCAGAGAAGCAAAGTGTAAATTAAGGGACAAAAAGCTCAAGGAGATCACTGAGGTATTGTGCCTGTGGAGGCATTTGAAGTTGAAGATAAGGATCTTAAAATTGATACATGAGAGCACAGAGAGCAAGTGAAGGCTGGGAGGAACTGGGCAGATAGAACTGTGGGGCCTTGAGTGGGTAGGGATACAGACAGTAGCATTCTAAATGAAATGTAATTTATGATGGTTAGAGGCTGCCTCGAAGAGCATTAGAAAAGTCAACTCATACAGACTTAAAAACATGAATTAGAGGCTTGCACTTGTGAGGGAGAATTGGGGCAATGTTTCAAAGTTGAAAAAAGACAGTTTTGATGATGAACCTGATGCAGGGGAGCTCTCCCAATCAAACAATCTGCTATGGTTCTGAGCTAGCAGACTTAGTCCAAGATGGCATTTCGGGGGACTGATGCACTAAAGTGAAAGACATATGGCAGCTGAAGGAAACTAAAAAGAACGATTCAGAATGAAGGAATTTTAATTCATCCAAGAGCTTGTATTAGGCAATGGGAGAGCAAAACAAAAAGCTCAGAATTGAATGAGCTAAAACTGGGTGACATCAGCAAACATTTAAAAATTGGCCTCACTGTTTCTGAATGATCTTGGCAAGGGGCAGCATATAGATGATGAAGAGGGGAGGATGGAGTTCTGGGCTACATTTATGATCAAAAGAGGAGAGACCATTAAAATATGTATAATGCAAAAGCAAAATGTTATAGATGGAGGAAGTGATCAGAATTAAAGGGGATGCTGCTTAATGTAAAGACAAGTTCAATCAGGCAGAGAAGGGTGGTGGTGGATGGGGACTGGTTGAGCCTCCATTCAAGGAGGAATGGAGCGACCTACGGCCAACCTTGTAGGGTCTGGGGTGTAGAAAAATTGGATGTCCATGGTGAAAAGGAGATTGATAAGGCCAGGAAACTGTTAAAGTGGAAAGGGCATTGAAAAAGTTGCAGATGTGGGTGGGAAGAGACAAGGGGGGAAAGGTAGAATTGAGATAGCATGTAATGGGTTCTGTGGAGCTAGCACAGGCTAAAACGATGGGTCTAGGAGAGCAGTCACATTCGCGGATCTAAGGAAGGAGCTAGAAGCAGGTTGTGCGGGGTTGGGATGTGGGTCTATCAACTTGGTGGCCATAGAGGGAAGGTCTCCAGAGGAGATGAGGTCAGTGACAGTCTTGGAAACAATAGCTTGATGTATGGTGGTGGGATCATGGTCCAGGAGGAAGGAGGAGGCAGTATCAGAGGGTTGGCTTTCAGTATCCACAAAAAGATAGCAGTCAGTTTACTAAAGAACAACACACCACCCTTGTCATTGGATTTATTGACAATGTTAGAGTTGGGCCTGAGAGAATGGACCACTGCAAGTTCAGAGGGAGTTAGGTTACACTGAGTGAACAAAGTAGAAAAATTGGGACAATCAGTGCTACACCAGCAGTTCCCAATGGAAAGATCTAGGATGGTAAGAGGCCAGAGTTGGGGTCCAGACGGAACAAAAATTCTGAGGATGGGAGAAAGGATCCTCTGGACGGGGGCATACTCCTGGCTAAAGAAGTGGAGGTGTGGAGACAAAGACGTTTGAAGAAGAGCTCAGCACTGTGTCAAGCTCAAAATTCATTGAATAGGGATTCATTGGGATACTGATGAGGCCTTTGCACAGTACTAATAATGGAAATGTCAGGTTAAACCAAGTTTTCACATGGTGGGGAAACCTAGGGAGGCAGGAAAGTTTGGTTCCAGCAGAGTGACCATTGCACATGCAGTAGAACAGGAGCTAGAGCAACAAAATTAGAATGTATTTGAGATGATAAAAAAGGAAGTAAAATAAAGCTGTGGATGACAATAATTTACAATGATGGCAATTAAAAAATGTTAGAAAGTTCAAGAGAGCATGACAAAAATGGATCAGAGCCAAAAGGTTATCCAGCAAGCTGATTCTGAAAGTACTGCCCCAGCGCCTAAAAAGCTGCAGCTGATAAAAGGAACCAAGAAACCATTTTCTGTCAGGAACGGATTAGATGATAGCGATATTTCAGGCTGTGGTTATTTAGGTCACTCAGCAACCATATATTCAGATTCTATGTTGACTTTTTACAAGCTGAAATCTGCCAAAGGAGGACTCCGATTTCCTGGCACAGGGAAATTAAATGATCTAAAATGTACTTCTGTTTGCAAGATCAAAGGACTAAAAAATTAAAGAGCTTTCAATCTGACAGACTAATGAAGCTGCTAACTGTAATGGTCCACCTAATGTGGCAGAAAGCTTGATCTAATTTGTAGAGGTATTAATCACAATTATTAATATTAATCTGTCAATAAGCAAGACAACAGGCCCTGATTGAAGGGAACTTCCAGGTGGGATTTTCTGTTGATCTGCTTTGATTAAGTATCGATTTTAGGCAGCATATGCTCCAAGCAGCCGATTTGCTTAATGAGTATTTCCTGGTTCTCATCAAAATACATTGGAATTGATGTCTTGCATAATGGTGACAATTATTTAGCAGAACACTGTCATAATTTATATTTCCTGTGATACTATCCCGTTGCAAATGGCAATCAGTGGCAAGAATATTAAACTGTGGTGGAAAGAAATGTTCAGTATTAGTCATAACTTCTGATAAACCAGGTACTGAAATTGTAACTCTGCTCTACATGTGCCTCATTTCTTGATTGCTTTATTATACAAGCACTGTGGTAGTCTTTCTGCCATCTGTAACATATTTATTTGCGAAAAACACATTTTACAAGCAGTTTGTATTTTTAAATCTGTGCTAGAAAGAAGTGTTAAATCTCTTAACTGAGAGTATTTGAATTTTGCATCAGTCTAGATTTTCTGCTATTTGTGTGGCTTCCTGAATGTCCAGTGACAGACTTTAGACAAACTTAAACAAGTATGGATATGACAATTTCTGTCTTCAGGCACACCTGCCCCACTACCAGAGAAGTGACAGCACCTCAGTAATGGACAGCGCAAGGAACAACAGACAATTTTTGTTTTCCTAAATTATTAGCTTCACCAGATAGGGATGTAGGACTGATATATCTCTGTGGCATTTAGGGTTAAAAATGTAACATATCTGGATATGCCTCACTTTTAAAAATAAATATAGTCCATGGGCAGAATTTTATGTCTGTCGGGCAGGCCGGTTGGGAGTGGGCGTGGGTGGGGGCCTGCCCAGCGTGATTCGCGCCTCCCGAGGACAGTGGGAGGGGGTGGGCGGCGGGGGGACTGAAATGACTGCTGGGTCCAATGGCGACCGGGTGGCTTGTTTAAAGGCTGTGCAGGCAGCCTTCCAAAGGCTGGCAACAATGGCAACCAGAAGGGCTCCCGAGAGCGCTGCTGGTGAGCAGGATAGACAGGGGGGCACGTCGGTGGGGCATTGTGCCCCTCGATTCTCAGACGAGTGCCTTGCTACCCTTCTCGAGGAGATGGCAGCACAGCGTGAAATCCTCATGCCGAGGGATGGGAGGAGGAACCTCTCCCACATGACAAAACGTGCCTGGGAGGAGGTGGCAGAAAGGGTCAGCGCGCATGATGTGGTGAGACGCACCTGGGTTCAGTGCTGCAAGCGCTTCAACAAGCTGTTGCGATTGGGAGGGGTGAGTACCGTGTTGGCATGGGTCAATTAACACAGCAGTTAGGTTTGCCCCCTGTCACCTCCCCCTCACCTCCCCCCCGACCACAACTCTGAACGTAGTTACTGCATTGAATTATTCATGGCATGTGGCATTTATTGCCCATGCCTAATTCACCCTGAGAGGGTAGTGCTGAGCTGGGTTCTGTACCCGCTGCACGTGGTAGACTTACACCGTACTGTTTTTGGGGGTGACATCAAGGATCTGTACCTAGGCGCAGTGCTGGAACTTCTAAACACGTCAAAGTCAGGTTGCTGACTGACTGGGAGGGGAACTTCCAGGCGGCAGGGCACCCATCCATCTTCTACCCCTGGCGTTCTACGTGGTTGTGCTTCCTTGCTTTGGAAGGTCATACAGTGTGGGTGGCAAATGTGATGGAGGCAGCATCTGGGCAAGAGGGTCAGTCCTGGCTGCTTGGAGTGAGTATATGGCTGCTCCAGGGTCACGATTCACATGAGCCCTGCAATGTTTCACTCAGCTGGGGGTGGCAGGGATGTGATGGCAATCCAGGTATGGAGTGGACTAATCAATGCTCCTCTCTCCTTTTCAGGAGAGAACTGCACACAATAACGCAGAGCGGATACAGACTGGCAGAGGCCAGGCACAGTTGGCGATTCTCACCAGATACAAGCAGGATGCTCGGAAGCTGGAGAGGCACCATGCGCCCAGGTCAACCGGTAACAGTGAGGCTGGGGTGCCAGGGGGAGGTAAGAGTGCCATGCACTGATGTCACAATGTCTGTCCTTGCAACAGTTCCACTGTTGACTGTTTAGTGATTTAAGCTTCCAATATTGGTTTCCCATTGATTATGGAAGGAGGAGTGCGTACTGATCCCGGGACCAGGCATGCACATTGACAGTGTCTCAACTTCAACTAATCAAATGTCCTTGTTCTTCCTTTCAGCCTCACCGGAGCAGGGCCAGGACGAGGAGGCAGAGGGACCGCCACTAACATCTGAGGGCCCTGACGAATTACAAGCACCAGTGTCACACCATCTCAGCCAGGCAGGCACCAGCGCAGATACTAGCACCTCGGTGGGGATTAGGTCATCAGCTAGTGTCCTGGGGCACAGCGGTGAGGGTACTTCACACTTGCTTGAGGTGCAGGCGGAGGCAGAGAGTGCCCATGGCGCTGGCACTCGGACAATTGCTGGGGAGCAGGAACATGCTCAGTCGGTGGCTGACAATGGGCCTCTGGAGTCGTCCCTGAGGCAGCAGATACTGGAAGTCCAGCAGGGTCTGCAGGAGGATCTGATGGAGATACATGAGGGAATGCGTGGCATGATGGAGGAGTCCATGAGGAGCATCAGCAATGCAATGACCCTCATGGCCGAGCGCCATGCTTCCTTCATGGAGAGAGTGGCGACTCTCATGGAGAGGCTCCTCCAGGAGAACAATCAGGGCTTCCTGGGGATGTGGTCAGGCCAGCAAGCCCTCACAGCGGCAATGACTTCAGCTAGTCAGTGTCAGTGTGGGAGATGGATTGGGCATACAGTATCCTAGTTGGTGCCCATCTATCAATGGTGAGCTGGGAGTTCCGAAGCAACTTCACGTTGGCACACGATCTGCCTGTCATCTCTTCGGGCTCCTCTCAGGGCGCTCTGGATCAGGGCGGAGCTCCTCCGCCCCTCTGCCAGTGACCGTCGGATCCAATGAGGCTGCGGCGACTGGGGAGATGCCAGCCGTGCCACTGGCCGCTCCCTCCCAGGTGGGGCCAGCACATGCTCCATGGGCCAGAGGACGCCCGCCGAGGTCATCAAGGCCAACAGGACAGCAGAGTGAGCAGGCTGTCTCCAATGCCGGTGCCAGCGAGGCGGGGGAGCACCTAGATGGAGCACCTGAAAAAGTAAGTGTAAGGCACCTTAGGCACACCACGGGTTCTCACTGGTGGTTTTCTGGTATTAGTTGATTATAATTTGGTGTGCAGCTCAACACCTTTGAATGAAGTTTCTCTTCTGTTTTGTTTTGTGAATTCATTAAATGCTTTATTTGTGAACAAGGCTCAGGGTGTTTCCTTACTTCTGCAGGTGTACGGGAACTCATGATGTTATGAGTGACTTGCTTGTCATTGAGCTTTATTGACAAGGCACGTAGTTAATGTTCCTAGCCAGGCAGATGTTGCTCTCAGGTATCGAGTATGGAACCTGCAGCCCTGGCATGTGTTGGAAGTCCATCTGTGGTAGGCTAGCTAAAGGTTCATTGGATTAAAGCCTCCCAGGTGCCCCTGCCTCCCTGGAGGTCGCCCGGGTCAGCGTCTATCCCCTCATCATTCTCCTGTGCAGGATCTTCCTCGGACTCACTACTAGACTCATCTGGACGTGCAGCCAGAGCATCTGTGTCTACATCTTCTTCCTCCACTGTGTCCCCCCTTTCCAGCACCAGATTGTGGAGAGCGCAGCATGCAACCACCATCAGTGATACACAATCTGGGGACACATGATCTGGGGGGTACTGGATTGCGCCCCCTGAACGGTCTAGGCATCGGAAGTGCATCTTGAGAAGACCGATGGTTCTCTCCACCACAGCCCTTGTGGAGGCATGGCTCCTATTGTACCGCTGCTCAGCCTCTGTTCTTGGATGGCGGAGAGACGTCATGAGCCACCTTCTGAGGGGATAGCAGCACCCAGCAGCCAACCATCCAGCCGGGCTGGAGCACTGAAGAGCCACGCACCTGGGAGTGTCTAAGGATGTAAGTGTCATGGGAGCTGCCTGGGTACCTTGTACAGACTTGTAGAATCTGCATCCTGTGGTCACACACTATCTGCACATTCATGGAGTGGAAGCCCTTCCTGTTGACGAAGGCACTGGGCTCACCTGCTGGCGCCTTGATGGCCACATGTGTGCAGTCATTTGGATGCCAGGGAAGCCAGCAATCACTGCAAAGCCTCTGGCTCGCTATGTCTGACTGGCATCGTCCCAGCGGTAGTGAATGAAAGTCAATGCACGTCTGAACAGAGTGTTTGTCATCTGCTTGACACAACTGTGGACAGCTGACTGGGAGACTCCGCAAAGATAATCCACCAACCCCTGAAAAGAGCCAGAGGCATAGAAGCTGAGGGCAGCCGTGACCTTCAATGCCACTGGCATGGGGTGTCCACCCACACAGTTGGCAATGATCTCAGGACCTATCATCTGACAGATGGAGGTCACTGTTTCCCTTGAGAGATGAAGCCTCCTTCGGCACTGCACGTCAGACATATTGAGGTAGCTGCATCGCCGCCTGTAAACCCTGGCAGCAGGATAGTGGCGTCTTCTGTAGCCCCTTCCGCCTTGGACTTCCTGTTGGCCCTGCGCCCCTTGTGCCTGCGCCTGTCCTCCCAAAGATGGCTCCTCTGGAGGCTGAATATGGACTCCTGGTCTCCCCCACTTCTGGCCCTCCCTTCCTCCTCAGAAGAAGTGCCTTCAGTGAAGAGCACAACTCCCATTCCCAGGGTAAGGGAAGGCTTCCTGAAACCAGCAAGGTCCCAAGAATGATGTTTACTCCAGAGTCCTGACCTGAAGCCTGTTATTCCTGTACAAGCAGCTGTGAAGAGATTTGAAGTTCTCCTGTTCACACAGGCAAGTAGCAGTAAGTTTAAACATTAAATGTCTACCAAATATCACTCATGAGCCCACTCACCCTTCTTATCCTGCCTGTGGATGAGGTTTTTAAAAATGTGGCCTACCAGCCCGCCTGCTTGGCCTGTACGATGCTCTGAAGATCGCACGGGTGCCGAAAAATCGCCGTCTTTTAATGCCTCAAGGGCCTTAAATGGCCTGTTAGTTAATGGCGGGCGTGCATTTGAGCTCATAGCGCGCCTGCCCACCAAAATATCGCAATGGGGCGCGGTGACGTTGGGACGCACGCCTGATGTCACTGCACATCATTTTACCCGTCGGTGTGTCAGGCCCGCCCCCGCACACCGACGTCAAAATTCTGGCCTATGTATTTGCCATCCACAATAAAAACAGAAAATCCTGGAAAAACTCAGCAGGACTATTTACCATCCATATTCTGTCTCTCTCTTTTTGATGTGAGATAGGTCAAATGTTTTACTGATGTTGACAACCCTGTAGTCACAAGGGCTGAATTCCTTTGGCCATTTAACCAGACTCCCATTCAGAGAGTGGAAGCCCATCCTGTTGCGAAAGTTGAAAGCTTTTATTGTAGGAACTCAAGAAACAATCCATTGTATCCCAGACCTTGTGAAAGTCAGTAAATCCACAAAGTTGGATAGCACGTGTCTTTCTGTGATGCCAAGTTGTGATGAATTCCCCAGCTCTCTTGTAAACCACATCAGTCAGTTGACAAATTGCATGGATCCTCAATGACTGTATGAAATAACCACAAAATTGAGTGTGGTTATCACCTTCATAACTATACAGAGGACAGTGCAGATACATGGCTGTGACTGTAGTACCTCTTACGGTTGGTGGTCGGACTCCCCTATTGCCTCTTTGATGATGTGCTTATGCACATCTCTTAGCTAAGGTCCTCATGCGACTGGCACTACCTACTATAGGAAATATTTGGTAGGGTTCATCCTCCTTAAATGTTGTCTAACTTTCCTTTGCTTCACCCTACGCTGTCCCTCCATGATGATGGAAAGGCATTTGCCCATAGGGAATATCACATGTGATCCTTAGAGGCCATCATTGTGGGTGGGGGTTGGGGAGGCTGAAAAGCTTCCAGCGATCTCATACACTCAGGGTCGAGTCTGTGTTTGGAGAATGGCAAAAAAGTGCTACAAAAATTGGTATCCAGCTGCAGAAATTGCTGTTGAAACTCTGTACACTTTTCATAGAATCAGTGAATTGTAGAATGGTTATGGCACACAGAGAGGCCATTCAGCCTCTGTCTGTGCCAGCTGTCAGCATGAACAATTTCTAGTGTCACTTCCCCACCTTCTTCCTGTGCTCCTGAAAAATTTTGCTGTTCAGATAATTATCCAATTCCCTTATGAAAGCCAGGATTCCATCTGCCTCCAACACATTCAAGGGCAGCATATTACAGACTCTAACCACTCACTGTGTGAAAAAGTTTTCTTTATGTCGTCATTGCTTCTTTTGCCAAGCAACTTAAATAGGTGTCCTCTGCTTCTCAATCTTTCCACCAATTGGAACAATTTCTTCCTATCTACTTTGCCCAGACTCCTCCTAATTTTCAATACCTCTATCAAATCTCCTCTCAGTCTGCTACTCTCCAAGGAGAACAGCCTCAGCTTCTCCAATTTATCCTCGTAACTAAAATCTCTTATCCCTAGAACCATTCTCGGGAATCTTTTCTGCACCCTTGCTAATGCTTTCACATCCTTCTTAAAGTGTGATGCCCAGAACTGGACACCATACTCCAGTTGATGTGGGACCAATGTTTTATACAGGTTTATCAAAACTTCCTTGCTTTTTGGACTCTATACCCCTATTTATAAAGTTCAGGTTCCCACATGCTTTATTAACCAGGCTCACTTCCTCCTGCCTCAACTGCGTCTGGCAAAAATTACATTTTATAATTCTCATTCTAACTTTCCCCAAATGCCAGTGTAAAAGCAGGAAACTCAGAGCTGCAGTACATTGACCCTCTTGATAGTAAGTATAAATGAGCTAACTTGGCACTTAACCGCCATATTGTGAGATCAACTTAAAAAAGAGAAGTAATCTGGTTTATTAGGTGGCAATCCATCATGAATGGCTTCTGTCCAATTTTGCTGCCCAACAAGTTACTTGCTCTGATTATACACTGGAATTATGTTGAAAACAGTTTGAAATCTCGAACCCCATGTTAAACTCGACTGGTTCTTTTTATCATCAAGAAGTCAGAGGTTGCCCTTTGAGAAAAAAATAACTTTGGCTGGGATTTTGCGTGCCCGCTGGCTTTGGGAATGTTTTGGGGTGTGAGCGGACAATATGGCGAGAAGGCCAAAAATTGGTTTCACGACGTTGTGAAACCAGTTTGCGATCGTCCGCTCAGCCCGTCATTGGCGGACTGCTTCCCAGCCATTGGGTATCATGAACCACTTTGTAATGCATCAGCATATCATTATAAGGCCAGTCCGCCAGACTCAGTCCCTCTGTTGCATTGTCCGCCCATTTTGGCGGGAAAACACGCTGACATGTTTCACAACAGCATATATAAGGTGTACACCTGGCGGGCTGCACTTTGCTTGGGACTTCAAGGTTTGTTTGCCTACCTTGCTTCGGTCAGCACTCGCAGTCATCAGCACCAGGCTTCTCAGACAGCGCCACATTACTTTTAGGGGGACTTGCGGCAGGTTTCTACCTGCCAGATCAGCCATATTGGGTGGCTTTTCAATGGCTGCAGGGCTAGGACTTGCTTGGTGAAGTGGGAGAAGTGGCCTCAGGCAAGGGAAGAGGCTGCAGGATGAGGACTGTACTGGGGAAGGGGGTAACCGAGGGTGTATGTGGGGGCACATGTTGGGGCTGAGGAGGCAGTCTTCAGAGGAGATGAGGCCAAATGGACATGTGAGGGTGTGTGTGTGACAATGGGTGATGATGTTCCTTGAGCTGGCAATGAGTGAGATGCCACTGAATGTGTGATGGGCTTGAGTGTGTGAGTTTAAAGTGATGAGATCGTTGCCATAATTTGATCACCACTGCCTACCAAGCTGGAGTGGTAATGTAGCTGCCCCTCTTGCAGCCAGAGCGGGGGTAGAGGACATCACAGCGGGTCTCCAGGGCTCCAAAAGGCGCTCAAGGGCTGCAGTTTTCTTGCCTTTTGGGGCCATGTCTTCTTTGCTGCAGTCCTGGGCTGGAAGCACTGAGCACGGCTGTACTTTAAATTTGGTGCCTGGCATGTTGAAGCGGCGAGGTGATGGTGTGGCAGGCGAATCAGAGCCCACCCACCATCTAAATGGCGTGTATCCCAGTGATGCATAATTAATGCGGCGGGTTTGGGATGATACAGAGCGAAAAGTCGCCATTGCGGCAGGCAGGTAAAGCATCGTTTTTCCCGCCCGCTACCACACTTAGTGCTAATCTGGGATGATTCTGCCCTTTATTTTACAATGCATTTGCCATTCCAAGTACCCCACAATAGCCAATACCACTAAAAAAACTGATACAGGTATTTGCACAGGCAAACACTGGATATTTTAGGAATCTATACCTAATCTAGGAATCTACATCGATATAGCAATTTACCTTACTGGATTTGGTGTCACAAGGTTGTTTCTCAAACATCCTGGCACAATGTGCTGAATAGTAAGTGCAGCTGGCAGCTTTCTACATGTAAGGGTAATATTTGCTTGATTGTTTGGCACAGCAGATATTAGAAAACCTCATGCGTCAGAGTCTAATTTTCCTTTCATTTATTTTACTGACCTCTGAAAATCTCCTCTGTTCTTTGAATGAACAGCCGATGTTATGTTTCCTGTGGTAATTTCAAAACAAACATACTTGCCTTGAAGTGTCGCAGTGCATGTAAAACCTGATTACACCCTTCTGTTGAGTACATGCAAAGTGCTGCCAGCAAGTCAAACACTAGTTTCTTCACCAAGGTCACAGATGAGTTCAGAGCTGTAAGTAAGCAGAATTTGTTGAATGGTAAGTGTCAGAATTTCTACTTATTGCACTTATTTGAAAAGATTGAAATATCAGATAAATAATACTGCAGTTTTACCAGAAATCAATATGTTATATTCTTCTGTTTAAAAAACATTGTCAAGTAAATTCTGCACATGGCACATTATGAGTTTAAGCTTGTGTTGTTAACCTCTATGCATGCATGCCAAACACAATACTGTATTTGAACTTTTTTTTAAATGAATTTCTGTACAGGTAAGTGTCTTCAAATCATAATCAGGGACATGAGAAAGTATGGATTACAAAAAGGCCACTTGTCCTATCAAAACCACTACACAGGCAATCCTGGATTTTTCAGTCAATGGTGATTGAATAGCACTTGCACATGTCCACAGACTTCCAGTGGGCTTTTGAACAGAAACTTAGGATGGAAGTTCGCAACTTAGTCCCTGACCAAACAGTGGGGTCATTTGCAGGTCAGGAACCTTTAGGCAGCTGGATTAGGTTTTATGGCGCCTCTTTAACCAATGCCTCTTTAGCTAATTCTAATGCCATGGCATTAGCATCCCACCTCCAGATTCCCAGGCTAAACAGGGAGTGTGGTTGGGATGTGGGCAGAATTTGCCAGCCCCGTTGGCATCAGGCGTCATGGCGAGTGGGGGGTACAATATGGCGAGAAGGCCAAAAATCGGTTTCATGCCGTTGTGAAGCCAGTTTGTGATCATGTGCTCCATCCGTTAATGGCGGACTGCATTTCCCACTGCCGCATGTCAGGAACCTAATTTCAATACTTTAGCAACTCATTATAAGCCCTGCTTGCTGGAATCATCCCCCCACCCGATGTGCACCCGATGAGCTGCACTTCACATGGGACTTTGAGGTTTGTTTGCCTACCTTGCTTTGGGCATCACTTGTAGTCATCAGCGCCAGGTTTCACAGGCAGCAAAACATCACCTTTAGAGGGGCTCATGGGTAGGTCTCTACCTACCAAATCAGCCATATTGGGTGGCTTTTCAATGGCTGCAGGGCAAGGTCTTGCTTGGGGAAGGGGAGAAGTGGCATCAGACAAGGGAAGAGCCTACAGGGTGAGGGCTGTACTGGGGACCGTGGTGTATCCCAGGGTGTGTGTAGGGGCACATGTTGATCTGTGCAAGTGGCCTCAAGATGGTGAGGGCTGAGGAGGCAGTCTCCAGAGGAGATGAGACCTGATGGACATATGAGGGTGTGTGTGAGTGAGTGAGTGGTGATGTCCCTTGAGCTGGCAGTGAGTGAGATGCCAGGGGATATGTGATGGTCTTGTGAGTGTGTGAGTTTAGAGTGATGAGATGGTTGCCTTACCCTGGCGGCACAGATGAGATCGTTCATCTGTTTTCTGCACTGGATGACCGACCTCTTGTGTGCAGTGCTGGCACTGACCACCTCTGCTACCAACTCCCAAGCCGGAGTGGTGAGACTGATGGGCCTCCTACGGTCAGAACAGGGGTAGGGGACATCACGGCGGGTCTCCATGGTGTCCAGAAGGCATCCCAGGGATGCATCACTGAATCGGGGAGCTGCATCCTTCTTGGCTTTTGGGGCCATGTCTTCACTAGAGCAGTCCTAGGCTGCAAACATTGAGAAGTGTGCGCGCGGCTGCAGTTTAAATATGGCGCCCTGCGTGAGGAAGCGGCGAGGTAAAGGCGTGGCAGGCAAATTGGAGGCCGCCCACCAGCGAGACGGCGTGTTTCCTGTGGCTGCATAGTTAAAGAGGCGGGACTGGGATGATATAGCAAAAACCCACCACTGCGGCCGGCGGGTAAAACAACTTTTTTCCTGCCAGCCACTGCACTTTGTGCAAATCTGGGAGGATTCTGCCCGTCCATTCTGTCGAAGGAAGCATCTCTAAAGAAAGGGACCAGAATATGGGTTAAAATGGCTCACCAGCCCTTGGATTTTTGAGGCTGCAATAACCAGAGAAATGAAGAGGAAACCTGGGAAGGCTGCTCCCTGGGTCTCTAATTCTTACCTGGAGATTCTGCTGTGGGATCTGAGGGGCTGCAGTGGGGTGAGTTCTTCCAAGGATCGGAGGAAAAGAATCTCTCAAACCAAATAGGTGTGGATGGACGTGACCAAGATCACTTCTTCGGATCCGAAAAAGAGTCATTCAACTCAAAACACTAACCCTGTTTCTCTCTCTTTAGTTGTTCCAAGACCTGCTGAGGTTTTCCAGCACTTCTTGTTTTTATCCATCCTTAAAAATTCATTTGTGTTTGAATTCATTTACAGTCTTAACTTGTTCTGGCTTGTTTAGTAGGTATCTAGTGGGTAATACCATAGCTTTACGCACTTCATGTTATTTGAGTGCTGATTTTATCAGCGAGATACTGGTGTAATGGCACTTGTGGAGGAGCGGGGCGAATTGGACAGCAGTATCCTGATTTCTGTTTAACAGCACATGTGATGGAAGTTGCTGTGATCTATTCTTTCATAGTGGTGTGTGCTGTTCACTTCACCATTATTCCTACTGCAAAATCTGGTCCATTGTGCATAATCCACCCCAACTGAGGGAAAATTGTGCAACCAGCCCCTGATCCCTACAGGTAATCTAGCAAATTCCAGAATATTTATACATTTCTACACATCCATGGAGGATGCCTTGTGGGTGTGGTGGGTAGCATCCCTGCCTCTGAGCCAGAAGCTCTGGGTTCAAGTCCCACCCCAGGACTTCATGGCTAAGGAAGGTGCATGCAAAATGCAGCCAAACAGGTTGAGTATTAGCCTGCAAATCCTCCAACACACACAAATGATAGGTGGTAAGGGTGGGACAGAGTCCTGGTCAGTCATATAATGGAAAGAATGTTTGAGCCTCTACCATCGCTATCCATAGCTCCAGGCTGCAATATGCATGCTGCCACACAACTCAGACTCCCTGAGTGACCTGTAACACATCAGCACCACACCTCCATGATTTAATAGTGGCTGAATGCATTCAATCTAAAAATTGGCAGCGCTGTAATTGGACAGCCTGAACTTTGCATTTGATTCTCCAATCTGCATTTCTGTTGAGAAAGGCACCACACTGGGATTGCAGTATAATGAAACGTATCCTAAATTGAATGCACTATCCGTACCTTGTAGGAGTTTTCTAATCTGGTTTTCATCATTCACTATATGCTCAATTCCATTTTGGGAATTCATCACAGCTCTTACACAGTTAACACAAGTGAGTTGTAGAAGGGCATCATAAATCTTAGGCACCCCTCTGCTTGATAAGCTCTCTAAGGCTTCCAGCATCAGGTTGAGGCCACTGAGCTCCAGAAACGTTACCATCCACATGTTACTACTACTTATCAGGTACTTTTTTAGGTCATAGTAGTTTCGAAGAGTAGGGTCCTGCAGCAAGAGGATGCAGATTTTAGGATCGCCATATTCTATGTCATCTCCTGGATTATTTATAATTGCTTTTCTCTTCCCTTTAAGATGTGCTTCCTTCAGCAAAATCCATCTCTGCTGTGCATCTTTTTTACTGGCCATAGTTTTCTGTGAAAACAAATAAAACCTATAATTATTAATGTATTGCAATATAACAATACATTACATTTATGTGACTCGTGATTGGATATTATGCTGGATGAGGAACTGGCTGTGATCTCGTAGGTAGAGGGTGTTACCAATGAATCTGTATGTGGCCAGGACAAGAGGACTGCAAATTGGGAAAATTACTGTTTACCATCTTCATTAAGGCTTTGATTGAAGGCTTTAGTGGAACTATTCATAGGTTTAGAATGAAAAAAAAATGTACAAAAATGTTGGAATTTACACCAAGTCAATTGGTTGAGTCCAATTGGCAAGGTTAGGTGCTGGATGTGTGTGTGGCTGATTCCCTCCCCATCAATGTGGATAAAAGCAGTGTTATATATTTAAGTTTGGGAAACTCAATATATACGAATGCTGGACTTTACAAGATGGTTATGTTTTAAAACCTCTCCTTAAACATAAGGTAAAATTGACAACTCTGAAAGCATCCCATGCCTGTGTAATCTGATTGCCATGGCGGAGAAACTCAAACAAAAATGCATTGAAATATCAAGTGACAATTTTCACAACTTCACACAGTAACTCTCAGAAAAGGGACAGATGCTGTTTGAGACACAGAGAGAGAGGAAGACAAAGTAGCTACTGCTGTGAAGACGTAGAATGTGTTTTGTGTTAACAACCTGCTTCTGCGAGTTTGTTTACTGTTTGAAAGAAAGGGAACAGAACAGGTGGGACTTTTGAAAATTTAAGAAAAAAGGGGCAGAATTTTCTGCCTGTCGGGCGGGCGTGCCTGACCCAATCTCTGGCGGGTGGGGAGCTGATCCCTGGTGGAGAAGTGGGCCCCGCCGCCATTTTATGTGGGCGGGCCAATTATGCACTTCCTGTGCGGGCGGAGGGGGATTCTCCAAAAGCGAGAGTGCGCTCTTTCACGCATGTGCACGAAAGAGCGCACATCTCCCTGAGGCTAAGTCCTGCCTCAGGGAGATCACTTACACTTTGAAAAATAGAAAAAAAAAAATTCCCTAACATGTCCCCCTCATGTGACAATGTCACATGAGGTGGGACATTTTCATAATTTACATAATAACTTTATTAAACTTTTTAAAGCCCTACATGAAATCTCATCCAGCGGTGGATGAGGTTTCATGTTTTCTCTATTTGCCGCCGGGGCTCCTGGCCTGCCCACCAACCTTAAGTTTGGACGGGCAGGTCCTTTAAATGTTGGCCATTGACAGATCGGTGGGCACGCAGCTGATTTTGCTGCGCCCCCACCTTCCTGAAAATTTAAATGGGGCGTGGTGACGTCGGGGGTTCCGCCCGACATCATCCTGCATCATTTTACGTGTCGGCAAGCGGGCCCCGCCCCCTGCTCACCGACAGCAAAATTCAGCCCTGGAAGTTTCAACTTAGCATGGCAGAGGGAAGAGGGGGTATTTGCAAATAGAGTTTTAGATTGTGTTGCTAGAAAACTTGATAAAATAAGAGCATTATATTTCAGCTATATATGACTTTGGGGTACAGTTACATTTGGGTATACGGTTTAGCTGTGATTCTCGGGTATGGTGAAGAATTTTGAGGTCCAGTAGAAGGAAAAGGATGGCCAAGCACACGCACTGTCTTAAAGCTTAGTTATCAAAATAGGTTCAAGGAATTGGGGCTTGGAGAAAAGGTTTTTAAATTGATTAAGTGATTCAGTCCAGTTGGATGGGTTATTTGAGATTGATATGGCTGGCTGCATTAGGGAGAATATATATAAAGTCCTTAGGAATAGAGTTATATGTGAGGAATATTTCATTTCGCAAAGACACACTGGGGGAAAAATAGTTGATGTGCTGAAAATACATGTGTAAAGAGCAAAGACCCCACCCCAAGGCTTGTCCCAAATTGTTGGTTGTAGGACACTGATTGTAATTCTTATGTACAAATGGCAAGATTGTGCACTGTGCACACTAGGCCCAGTTGCATCATGCATTGAACGGCCTAACCAACGGAGGCCATTTTAAAAACAACCTGGGAAATTTTAGGTGGGAATTTTGTTGGATCAGAAGGAGCAGAAGTGCTTTTCCAGCACCCAGAAAGTTGAAATTGTCTATTGCTGTACATCAGAAAGAATGTTCACTTTCTATAGGCAGTGGTAACATTCTCACTTCCCACACACCACAACCACCATCCCGCTCCATTCCTCCTGCCAGGTGAAAATCATAGCTTAGCACCCTTTCAAATGAGCCATGTACTTTGTACTGCCCCCATGTTCTGTGGACTTTTGGTGTGGTTCTTGGTTATGGGTCTGTGTGATCTATCTTCCCTAGACAGACTGTAGTCTTACTATGTAACTTGCTTTAATCTGGTTTATTACCATGATATACAAACAGGTTACAGAGTAGGCATGTTTCTCCCAAGTACAGTGTGTTCCATTCTCCCTTTCTTTCTCTCTCTCGCTCGCGAGTCTAGCACATGATTGCTGCTGTCAGTGATACATCACCATCTACATTAACTCATTAGCGTATCCATTCTATTAATCTATTACACTACGCATCCCCCCAAGTATTCTATCAACTTCTTAACAACAATATGGAACTATGTTTTAACTATTTACATTGTATTTCTGCAACTCCCTTTTACTGGGCAGAATTTTCTGCCTGTTGGGCGGGTGGGCCCAACCCAATCTCCAGCGGGCGGGGAGCCGACCCCCGTCAGAGAAGTGGGCCCCACCGCCATTTTACGTGGACGGGCCAATTAAGGCCCGCCCAGCGTGACGTCCGGCGGGAAGCGCTATGCGCTTGCTGTGCGGGCGGGGGGGGACTCCCCAAAAGCGAGAGTGCGATCTTTCGTGCATGCACACGAAAAAGTGCACATCACCCTGAGGTCAAGTGCTGCCTCAGGGAGATCGCTTACACTCTGAAAAATGTTAAAAATAGAAAAAAAGTTCCGTAACATGTCCCCCTCATATGACAATGTCACATGAGATGGGACATGTTCATAATTTACATACTAACTTTACTAAAATGTTTAAAACCCTGCATGAAACCTCATCCCGCCACTGGATGAGGTTTCATGTTTTCTCTATTTGCTGCCGGGGCTCCTGGCCTG
Organism: Cetorhinus maximus; assembly: GCF_964194155.1. NCBI lineage: Eukaryota > Metazoa > Chordata > Chondrichthyes > Lamniformes > Cetorhinidae > Cetorhinus > Cetorhinus maximus. Next base: position 42,014,808 of record NC_135896.1, on the reverse strand, counting down.
CCCACCAACCTTAAGGTTGGACGTGCAGGTCCTTTAATTGTTTTAATGATCTTGTCAATGGCATCAATTGGCTACTGACAGGTCGGCGGGCGCACAGCTGATTTTGCTGCGATCCCACCTTCCTGAAAATTTAAATGGGCCGGGATGACGTTGGGGGTTCCGCCCGGCTTCATCCTGCGTCATTTAACGCGCCAGCGAGCGGGCCCCACCCCCTGCTCGCTGACGGCAAAATTCTTCCCACTGTTACAGATTCTACCCAACTCCTATTCCTACTCTTCCCCTTCCCCAAGTCAGTGTTACGAGGGATTCAGTCTCCCACAGTATTCTCGGCCGTTAGGGGAGACATCTTGGAGACTTGCGGGAATCTTCTTTTCCTTGGAGGACATCATCATCAGTGAACTGGTACAACAGCTTTGCAGTATTGCTGGTGATCAGACTGTAGACTTCAGGACTGTTGAACTGTAAGTACAAGGGATCATTTGCAATGAAAGACTGAAGCAAGAGAGAAGATTGAAGGCCATCAACCTTTGGACTCTCTTGAAACAGAAGAGAAGAAATTAGGACTCTCTGAGGAATCTTCTGTTCCCTCACAGCACATTGGGGAAAGACCTGAGAAGACAATTCCAATGAAGACTCTCACAGCTGTATCATTCACTGCTGCATCAAGGATGAAAAAGGAATTGAAGATCTGAGATTCTATCAAAGTTGGATGACGAGCAGGAAAACAACAAAGTTCCTGTAGGCTTTTCAGGAAATGAAGGAGAGATCATTTCCCGATTGTATTTCAGAAAGAATGTTCACTTTCTGTAGGCAGTGGTAACATTGCCACACTGTTCTATGTCTGTGGCTGCTCCACTGTGGGCAATAGGAAGAATTTTTTAGGGCAATGAAGATAAGACAGCACCATTTTCTACAATGGGATGAGTCTCTAAGATGATGAGAAGACAAATTTGCTGTAAATCCCTGGAAATAGATGCTACCAACTCTTTGGCAATGTGATCCTTTATGGACTCGAGCCTGAAATCAAGCAAGTCGTTCTTCCTGGAAGACTCTTCATGGTCAACTAACGATAGGCGAGGTATTGCATTGGTAGATTCAATGGATTAAAGATCTGAATGCTGCTCAGCCACAAGAAACAGCTGACTCCTCAAAAAAACCAACAGAGACTTCATCAGTGTCTGTCAATTGGAATGATGGACCAACCTCTAGGACTTCATCCTCCAGTGGATCACTCAGCAATGGCCTCTTCCTCATCACTTTCTTCAGGAAAGAGCCAACTCAGGTCCAAAAGGTCTTCATGCGGATGGCCACTGTCTGCCTTCTGTATCCGCCACCTTTGGCCTAACTTTGCAAAGAACTGAGAGATCTACAGGGTCAATATCTGCCCGGGGCCCAGTGGATGGGGTCTCTGTGATGGAAAGACACTCACCGATGTTTGAATAAACTTCCTCAGCTGCTGAAGTTCCACTGGTTCTGCATAAAACTGCAAAGATTGTTTCATGAAAGGCATCCAGTTGTTCAAATGCTGGTCATCACCTGGTTTTTCCAGAATTCCCAGGAGTACGCCGACAACTCCACTCAATAAGGATGTGTGTTAATTGTGAACAACATTGGGAGAATCAATGATCTGCTTCCCCTTGTAACGAATTGGCAGGTTTGTGCCACCTGGACCTTCAATTTGCTGTCTGATGGATGAAAGGGTATTGGCTGAAGCCGGTCTAGATCAGCAGCTGGCATGTTAACACCAGCTCCAGTATCAATTTTAAAGGTGGTATCTAAGCCTTTAACTTGCACTGTAGCTGACCAATTGTTTTAAGACCATTTACTTCCCCTAGAAACTGTAATTTTGCCATTGTCTTGATTTCCAATTTCTTGGATAGAGTGTGTTTCATGAATATTCTCTCACCTTCTTCTTTTACTAAAGTTGTTAGACTTGCAGAAACACTTGAAGTGTCCAGTCTTCTCATGCTTGGAAGCATCCTGCACTCCGTGCTGGACAGTCTTGGTGTCTGTGTTGTTTCTTTGTACCGCAGCATAAGCATCTCAAAATGGCTGCCGCTGTGGCATTTCCTGCCCTTCTGCTTGTTTTTGTAGGCTTTTGTGTGGGGGGAGGGGCCACTGCCCACAGGCCTACCCAGTTAGCGGAGTCATCTGGAGCCTCGGAGTCGCAACAAATTATAGCCCAGTTTATTTCTCTGAGGTGCAGCCTGCCTCGCGTACTGAACAGCTTGATCTAACGTGAGGTCATCTTTGGTTTGCAGAAAGTCAGAGAGTTTTTCATCACGGATGCCCAGCACTATGCGGTCACAGACGAGCTAATCTTTTAATGCCCCCTATTCACAAGAGCTAGCTAAGCAATATAGATCGATGAGGAATAATGTTCCCAGGTCATGGGACCTTTGCTTAAAACATGTTCGCTCTATCATATTTTCCTTTGGGCTAAAATGTGTTGAAGGCCTTGCAAACTGTGGACTCCTCCACCTCCTGCCTAAGGAGAACATTGCTACTGGACCCACAGCACAAAGAAGTGAACTGACTTGGTACTTCCGCTCCTTTGCATGAAGGCCCGGTGCTGCTCGATATTGGAGGAAATGACTCTTCCACGAATCCCTCTTTTAGCCTCTCTGCGGGTCCTCGAGATGGGTGGGGTAGGGGCAGGGACTGATCACCGGGTATGGGCATCGTTACCTCTCTCCAGTACACCTCCTCCTTCCTTAAGGACGAGCCATTACCAAGTTTGTCTTCACTCTCTTGCTGTGTGGTTACATCGATGGCACCAATCTCTGGCTAGGTTGGTGTGACCACCATTGCTACTGTGCTTTGTATTGCCACCATGTTCTATGGACTCTTGCTTATAGGGATGTGTGACATATCTTCCCTGGACAGACTGTAGTCTTCTTGTGGTACTTGCTTTAAACTGGTTTATTAACATTATCCCAAGTAGAATGTGTCCCACCCACTCTCTCTCTCTCTCTCTCTCTCGACTAGCACATGACTGCTGATGCCAGTGATCCATTATCATCTACAGCACTCATTAGAAATCTATTATATTAACCGATTACACTACACCCTGGAACTAAAAATGATTTTGGCTTCTCTACAGTGGCTTTGGGTGGACAGTATGGGTGCACTGCCAACTTTGTAATCATCTTGAGCTAAAATTTAAAATTATCCCAATTTGTTGAAAAATGGGGAGCCAATAGAAGTTGGTGAGGATGGAAACAGTGGCCATGTTGGTCAGGAAGCAGGTCTTGGATGGCTTTGCATTTTGTAAGGGGGAGATGAGAGGCATTTGAAAAGTCAAATTTTGAAGTTACAAAAGGCTTTCAGTTACAGAAGGTGTGAGCTTGGTCTCAGGTGGGGAGAGGGGGAGGGGGAAAAGTATCATATTATGGAAGTGAAAGTACTTCTCTGATTAGGATACAAACCAAGACTGTGATATACTTGTGACTTTTCTGTTAATGATTAAACTCAAGAAAACCTATATTTATTTTTTGGAGATTAATTTTACACATCTTTCCAAGAGTATGTCTTGCTATTGTCTTCATCTCCTAAAATTTTGCCTCTGGCTACCCGTTAAAATTATACGTCAATGGAAAAATTAATTTCAGTGATGCTTTCAAAATACAATTTGTGGAGGTTCAGACAGCAATGATGGAGATAAAACCACAACCTAGTTCCCCTTCACCAACATCCTTTATTTTGTTCCAAGACAGCTCGCAAAGTTGATTACATTTTATTCATTAAGGGGGTTTTTATGAGTAACCGACTATCACAAATGAAAACTATTGAGAAACGTGAAGGGTTTGTCTGTTCTGTCAGAGAACAGAGGAAATTCAATTTTCCACCATCAGGTGGCAGCATGAGTAAATGCTGATTCTTATTTTTATTTCTGATAAATGAAAGTACCTCAAGAAAATGGCCCTAAAATTCTTAGGGGATTTTGCTGATTTCCTGCCAGGGTTATCTGATATCTGGTGCAATTTGATTGATGGAAGGGACTGACCAGCATCAGGGACATATATAGCAACATAGATGTATACAAAAGGAGCTTAATTACTCATTCTATCACACTCCTAGCAGAAGTGGGAGTTGACCAACTCAGAAAAAGACCAGGACCCACTTACACCAGCTCCTAACTTTAATTATGAACTCCCACTCAGCTCAATGGGTTGGAAACTCCAGTTAGTCCTTGCACGGCTGCTTGGAAGTGGTGGGACTAGGGGTGAGGGTTCCCTACTGAGATGTGCTGCTTCCCTAGATGATAAGGGAGCCAGTATACCACAGGCAGGTTGGTCTGCTAAATAAGAAGAGGCATACTGCCCTCCAAAAGGGTATCAGATGGAGCTCCTATCAAGCTGGTTTTGATTAGTTAATTAGACTGGCTCCCTGAAGCTGTTGAGGAGTTTTAAAAAAAATGCTTTGACCTCATTACAAAGGAGGCTGAAGAGGAAGGACTACATGTAGGAGGTTTGTTTGGGAACCTCCTGCCCTGATAGCAGCTAGGCACCAAAGTGGGGTAGATGGGTGCCCATGTTGGAGTCCATGGTGGGGTTGTTATCCATAGCTGCATGCAAATAAGGTGCTCTATCACTGACCTTGTCAACTCCAATGGAGGGTATGATCCCAGTGTTACTGAGGTGCGGTTCACAGTTCTATATAAATATTCCCTAATGTTCAAAAGTAATCGACAATGCCTTAGATTATCTTTCCAGCTCCACTATACCTCCTCTTGGCCATTGCCAACAGATAACTTTCCACCCCTCTTAAGGCCCTAGCAGCCTAGAAGTCACTGTGTTCTGTGGAGTATTTGGTCATCTCAGTTTATACGTTTTGAAATAAAATTTCAACTCAATTCACAACCAGAGACCCAACATTCGTTTGGAGTTTTGCTGCTCCTGTAATTCTGGTCAGATACCAGGAAAACTGTACAGACCCTGTTGCCCTGCATCGCGAGCATTTCAAGGATTTTCCAGGTTGCACTGGAGAAAGGAGACCCTCTGTCCACAAAGGACAGTCAGGAGACAGAGCTTGGATTTCCTACTCTTCAAGCTAAACAGGGACATTGTATAACACTGGAAGGCATGCACCCTGTATCTGCCTCGAAAAGGGCCTATGTGGACCCCACTGCTGGAGTCCAAGCCAGGCACAGGTAGCCTGGACCCTGAAGAGTGGGGTTTTTTTTCCTCCAGATCAGCTTCTTTGATCCAGGGGGAATGTTGTCCAGGATTGGGATTTGGGACTGGAACCTTTCACCACCCACCCCACCCACCCCCAAACCCCATGGCAGGAAAATGGCGACATTTTCATGAGCATGGAGATGCTAGAGATGCCATACTCGCACTTTTTCAGTACTGTTCTGCTGGCCCAGCAAATATTAACAGAGGCAGCGTTGGTTCTGGTGCAACCGCCAAAATTTCAGGCTCAGGTATAAGTCTTTGCAAATTCATTGCATCAGGATTTCCAGTCGAAAGAAAATGAATGATGTCCCATCAAAGATGGCACTTGGATTACTTTGGTTGTTTGCTTTGGTGTATAAATTGTACTCAGGATTCAGCGTTGAAAACCCTAACTTATTTGTGTCTTATTGAATAGAGTATGAGCTAATGAATGAAAATACCTTCAATCAAGAAGCATGTGTACTATTCTTTCCCATTAGTTTATAAAACATATTTGTGGTATGTAGCATTTAGCTTATTGGAAGAATATAAACAGATGAGCATGCCCATTTAATGTTTAGTGTTTTGGATTATTAATTGGAGTGTTTGTGAAACTTATAGTCATATCAGGAGAACTAACAGACTTCAATGTGTATGAAATATCATATATTTGTACAGCCCTTCATGCCTTCAGGATATCAAAGCATTTCACAGTCAGCTAATTGCTTTTAGAATATTACTGTTGTTATGCTAGCAAATTTGTTAGGCAATTTTACACACAGCAAGGTCCCGCAACCAGCAAACAAAATGATGTGTTAATCATTATTTGTTAGGGTGATGGCAGGGGAAGAGGGTGGGGTGGGAGTTATTTATTGAGAGGAATGTTGAGCAAGGCAGCAGGACAATTCCCTGCTGTTCAAATAGTGTCCTGAGATACTTTTACTTCCTGCTAAGTAGGCTGAGCCTTGGTTTAATATCCCATCCGAAAGATTGCATTTCTGACAGTTCAGCACTCCAGCACTGTACTGGAGCAACAACTGAGACTATTTCCTCAAGGTGTGGAGTGGACCATTAGTTCACAACTTGCTGAGCTAAGTGTGTCACTTATTGAGCTAGGTTAACACTTAATGTAAATCATTGTGGAGTCACCAGTACTAGTCCTGGACTGACTGTTTAGATTGCTGTTCCTGGGTTGGAGTCCCTGGGCTGAAATTTTTCAATTTGTTTTAAATGTTACAGAAGGCCACTTCTTCCACTACTGATTTTTAATAAATAATAATTAATCTAGATTGAATCAACTTTTTTAAATTATGTGGTGCAGCAAAACTGTAGAGTACTAAATCTTATCCAGTCCTAACAATTATTTCCTGACTTTTAAAATTGCACTGTAATCAGGCCCAAAAGCATTGCACAATACAAAAATATCTCCAAATAGCTTGGTTGTAATGTCGTATTTTACTGTTAAGCATTACAGTAATCCTAAATTTAGTACATGAATTAACACTGAACCAGTATGATACAAGTGAATATTTCTATTTTGTTATTAGTGTTGTAATTTGTTAATGTTTATTTTACAAAGTGAAATTCACTTACCATGCAGCAGTAATTCTCTGAGCAGTCAGCAGTTCAGTTATTTTTTTCAAAACAGCATTTCTTCAAATAGATTGCTTTGTAACTGGTGGTGCTGAGGTTATTTAATGGATGTTTGAATATCATTTAAAACATGATTGCTTTGCAATCTATTACTATTATTGTTTTTCTTAATACTAGGATTGCAATATTTGGCTTATTATAACCACACAGAAGAGCGAAGGCGTGATCTTTCTCAGCAGCTTTGAATGTGATTGTCGCATTTATTCGTGATTTGCTCCTCCCCAACATGATCACATTTTCTGGTGCCATGCCAGAAGCACTTCTTTGAAAAATAAAATGGTAACCACACCCTTTGATACTAGGGCACTGATACAATAAATACTCACGTTTTAAATGATATTCTCCACATCTATTAACTAACCTCAGCACCACCAGCTCTAGTGCTCATTTGAAGCTAGTCCCACACAGGAGATGCAGTGGGTCAAGATCTTTGGCCACCCATGTGACTCCACTGGAAACCAACAGCATGTTCCTCATTTTATACCCAGGGCATCTCTTCAGCAGTCCACTTACTCCTGAACGGTTCCTGACCTCTGGGAGGCAAGGAGTGTAGTTGCAATGTTGAAAAACCTGCAGTTGCTTGAAAAAGGCCAGAAGCATAAGCAAATTTGAGAAGACGTAGAAATGGCAGAAGAATGAGCAGCACTGGAGCTTTTGCTATGGTCTCAGATTCAAAAACACTTCCATGAATTGATAAGGTAAGGTAAGGGGAGACTGATTCTCTGGGAATCAATATAGGAAGCTCCAGAAGAGGGTTGTGCAAGCATTAGTGAGTGAGGTGGCACAAGCATATCGTTCCGGTTCCACAACTCCACACTGCCAGCCTCAATGTTCATTTCACAGAGGGGGCTGACCAACTTAAATTACACAAGCATCCCTATAAAAATTAAAGGCTCAGATTCTGTGGTCAGTGGTGAAGGAATGGCACACGCTGCTGACTTCAAAGTAAGTTGCCCACAAAGATCTAGTGAACACTGTGGCATTGATTTCTCTATAACCAAGTCAATTTATTTTTGGTGCCAGCCATGGAGTTTGGGGGGGTGGGGTGGCGGGGTTCTGTAGTGGCCACAGTTCGTCAGGTAATCAAGCAGATTGCACAGACAATTGGATTGAAGAATTCTCACAAATAGCAAACCAGGAAGTAATAAGCATTGGTTATCACTCACTTTTTAATCATTTTACAGAGTGAAATAAAGTTTTGGACATACACATGGGATTAAGGAAAAAGCTAAAATGTAACAAACAAACTTAATTTTTATTATTTTAAAAATCTATGGATTTTTATTGTGAAATGGAAGGAATGGAACTCCAGACTTCTCAAATTAGTTATTTGAGGGCCAAAGAGGTTGCTCAGCAGTAATAAGGACTTAACATCCTATTAAAAATTCAGTTACACCTCACTTAACAAGATGTAACATTTTCAATGGTTTTTACAGCAAGAATAGTGCATAAAACGTTGACGTTCACGTCAATTCACTGATTTCTATTTTGATTGCGCCTGTGAAGATTGTAATAGTGCACCCTGTTGGACACACAGGCTATCACTGACAGCAACTTGCATTGCTGGATGTTGCTGTCAGTTTCACTGGGTAATGACTATGGACACTAACAGTTTTGCTGTCATTACAACCTTGAAATCTGGGCCAAAGGATGGTGGAAGCTTAACTCAGCTCCCCTTTTTACCATTTTCTCAAAGTGTAAATGGTGAATGAATGTGCTAATTAATATTCATATGGCATCTTGTGTACTACACACACGTTCTTATTCCATCATTCCACTGTTGGATGACTGAAGACATCTATGTGAAAGTAAATGTTGTGTCAATCAGGTGTCTTTCTCAACCTGTGTTCCCATTTCAAAAAGTTAACTGTGGCCATTGGAAAAATATGCCACAAGTGGAGGAATGACAGTCATCAGACACATGAGGAGAAAACACTTCAACTCCTTGGAAGACACACAGGATAGGCGGTGGGATATGGGGAAGTTGGAGCTGAGCTTCCAGGAGTAGGTTGACATGGCAGGGGTTGTCTAGAATGAGTTGCCATAGCCTCTAAATGCTCATCTTAATTGTAAGATGTCCTATTGCTTCTCAGTTGCATCTTCAATTAAAGAAAGAAAGACTAGCATTTACATAGCACTTTCACAACCACTGGACATCTCAAACTGCTTTACAGGCAATTAAGTACTTTTGAAATGTAGTTACTGTTGTAATGTAGGAAAGACAGTAGCCAACTTGCATACAGCAAACTTCCAAAGGCAGCAATGTGATAATGACCATATCTTCTGTTTTTGTGATGTTGATTGAGGGATAACTATTGGATAAAACACAAGGGGTAACTCCCTACTCCTCTTCAAAATAGTGTCATAGGATCTTTTATATCTATCCAAGTAGGCAGATGGGACCTCAGTTTAACATCCCATCTGAAAGATGACACCTTTGACAATGCAATACTCCCTCAGTATCACACTGGAGTGTCAACCTTGATTTTGGACTCCAAGCCTGGACTTGAACCTAGAATTGTATAAATCAGAAGAGAGAATGCTACTAATTCAGCCACAGCTGACACAGATAAGAGTCCACCCTCCTAAAATTATTCCCTTTCCAACTCTCCTTAGATGAAAATTGGGATGTGAAAGTGGACAGAGTTAGAGGATCTTGGAGGGTTGCTTGACTGGAGGAGATTACAGAATTAGGAAAAGGTGAGGCTATGAAGGGCCTTGAATATAAGGATGGAAATTTGAAAATTGAGGCATTAATGTACCATGAACCAATGTAGGTCAGTGGGCATGGGGTTGATGAGTGAACGGAACCTGGTACAAGTTAGGATTCATGTAGCAGTTTATTGGGTGAGCTGGTTAGCAGGAATTGCCTGATTTCCCTTACCATTATAAATCAGCAGCTTGATGGAATAGAGGAATGTAATTCCAAATATGCTGGTAAAAATCATAGGAATCCTGTGTGGCAGAAATGGAATTTGACATATTTAACCACCATAAACCTGTTGTCCTGATTATAATTTTGCTTTGTATGCTCATGTGGAACATAAATACCAGTTTGTGTTCTGCAAATTCTGTAATTCTATTCTATGTAAAATATAAATTGAATTGACATGAACAATCAGCTTGTCCATAAGAGAGTGCTGTGGAACAAGCAAGAAAGCAAGTGGCATGATTGTACTGATAAATTATTGTACCTGAAACATAAATCTATCGTTTTTCCTTTTTGGATAATTGCGATCATGTTTCAGCAATTTCTGTTTTTATTTCATATTTCCAACATTGCATTTATTTTTATGTTGTATTTCAATAGGCCACAATCTGCTCCCTATATATAAAAGTGAGTAGGTATATCATTTCTATTTCTAATACCTTAACAATTACTATGTATTTGCGTTTATTATCTGCACTTTGTCATATTTTCCATTTAGCGAGTAAGTGCATTAAGGACCAATTTCACCCCCAGAGCATTTTCTCTTGTTGTCAAATGCAGCTATTGATAATGAAATTAAATAGCCTTGAATTATCTCAGCTAATTGCCCTCTATTAATAATACCTAAAAGTGTAACCATTCTAAACACGAACAACTATCAGGTGCAAGCATATAGTGTTTCTCCTGATTTGATTTGTTTTAACAAAAAAAATGGTTAAAAGCTTTAATTAAAAACTGTTTTTTTTGTATAGTAATTAGAATGTTTACATTGTCTTACAACTGTGGGACAGAGAATTGGAAACAGAGGCAGTCACAAGCTCAGGAACCAATCACAAAACACCAAACTGAACGTTTACCAAGTTCCCTTGGAAAGTGGTGTTAGTTATAGGAATCCCCACCTCCCCACACTCTCCCCCTCCCCTCTTGTCTATGCTCTCAGGCCCACGCATTGGCCCTGACTTCAGTACTGACAGACACCACCAATCTATCAGTGAGGCAAGCTTCAGCTTCACTTTCTCTAGTTACATGGAATTACATAGAATATACAGCACAGAAACAACCTATTCTCCCCAACAAGTCGATGTTGTCTGCACTCCACACAAATCTCCTCCAGTCCATTAACCTCATCCTAGCCTTTCAGCATTTCCTGGAATTTTCTTGTTCTCTCATGTACTTATCTGGTTTCCTTTTAAAAGCAACTAAACTATTGGCCTCAACCACTTTCACTAGCAAGTTCCAAATTCCAGCCACTCTGAGTAAAGGCATCTTTCTTTTTTTTTCCTATTGTATTTATTAGTAACTATCTGTCAAACCCAGGTTTCCCCTTCATAGTGGCACGACCAAATTTCAGCAGCTCCGCTGCAGTACTGCCAATCTCCAGGAGCCCCACCCAGTACTGCCAATCTCCAGAAACCCCACCCAGTGCTGCCAATCTTCAGGAGCCTCACCCAGTGCTGCCAATCTCCAGAAACCCCACCCAGTACTGCCAATCACCAGAAACCCCACCCAGTGCTGCCAATCACCAGGAGCCGCACCCAGTGCTGCCAATCACCAGGAGCCGCACCCAGTGCTGCCAATCACCAGGAGCCGCACCCAGTGCTGCCAATCACCAGGAGCCCCACCCAGTGCTGCCAATCACCAGGAGCCGCACCCAGTGCTGCCAATCACCAGGAGCCTCACCCTGTTCTGCCAATCTCTAGGAACCCACCTAGCACTGCCAATCTCTTAGAACCCATCCAGTGGTGCCAAGCACCAGGAGCCCCACCCAGTGCTGCCAATCTCTTGGAACCTACCTAGCACTGCCAATCTCTAAGAACCCATCCAGTGGTGCCAAGCACCAAGAGCCCCACCCAGTGCTGCCAATCTTCAGGAGCCCCACCCAGTGCTGCCAATCTCCAAGAGCCCCACCCAGTGCTGCCAATCACCAGGAGCCCCACCCAGTGTTGCCAATCACCAGGAGCCTCACCCAGTGCTGCCAATCTCTCGGAACCTACCTAGCACTGCCAATCTCCAAGGGCCCATCCAGTGCTGCTAATCAGCAGGAGCCCCACCCAGTGCTGCCAATCACCAGGAGCCTCACCCAGTGCTGCCAAACTCTCGGAACCTACCTAGGACTGCCAATCTCCAAGGGCCCATCCAGTGCTGCCAAGCACCAGGAGCCACACCCAGTGCTGCCAAGCACCAGGAGCCACACCCAGTGCTGCCAATCACCAGGAGCCCATCCAGTGCTGCCAATCACCAGGAGCCCCACCCAGTACTGCCAATCTCCAGAAACCCCACCCAGTGCTGCCAATCTTCAAGAGCCCCACCCAATGTTGCCAAACCCCTTGATGCAGCCAAAGCCCAGGACTTCTCCACTCTCCAGGTGTTGAATATCTATTATATAACAAAAATGTTGATTGGCTGCACCAAGCCATCAGCATTATGACTTAGGTGGAACTGTGCTTATCACTTAATGTGACTCATTAAATACATTGATGTTCAATAGCCCTACTGTGTTAACACTGTACTCTCCTACTCAATACACCCAACCTGATAAAAAAAAATCTCAAGCTCCTTTATCAACAAAAAGGGTTGGCCTTGTATTGGATATTTTCTCCCTAGGACAGTGAAAATGAGTTAGCGATCACATGATGGAAATGAGCATCAAGAATTTGGCGGTGAATGTCAGAATGAATTCACAGCCCGCATGCTTTTCCAACTATTGATTTTGTTACGCACAATGTATAATTTTAAGTTGAATACATATGTGTTAAGAAAGGTAAAAATGGTTTGTTTCATTTAAGTGTTGTTTATGAACCTTGGTGCCTGGGAGTCTGGATAGACTTGTGACTAAAGGTTTTCAGGCCTTTTGGGTTTGTTAGTATATATACGTTTTTGATGAGGTTTTACAACCCCTGAGGTTAAAGAGATGGGTTAAAAGAGATTGACAATTCAGTGATTCTGGAAAAAAAACAAAGTAAAAAAGCTTTACTGTGGCTCAGCCACAGTGATTCAGTGACACAGACAAGATAGGAATTGAGTGAGGGCATGTTCAGAGTGTGTCAAAGAGATGACAGGGATTTTAAGCTCTCTGTGTAGAAAAACTACAAGGCTGATGGGACAGTAATTAGCTGAATAATCTGTAATAGGGCTCAGTAAAGTGATCAGTTTAACAGAGATGCTACTGGAAGACTGAGTTTGTTCTGCAGTTGAAGAAAGAGTTTATAGTTTGGGAGATACATGAATTGGGTGAGAAGCATCCAGTAAATGCTCAGGAATTTACCAGAAGAAAACTGTTTGCAACTGTGCCAGCCCCAAGCAAGAAGCCTTTATGTCAAGCTAGTGGCAACTCTTCACTGGTTTGTGTGTCTGTAAAGATATTGGTAGGGTAAAGGAAGAGTGTGAATTTCAAACATCTTCTTGTGTTTTTACTGAGATCTTTCCAACCTTTTTGTCTGGTGTAATATAGTTCACTTCTCTTGTTTTAATAAATATTTTATCCTTGGTATTAAAAGTTCATAAGCAGACTCCTGTAAATTTGTTCAGTAACTTTCCTCCACGGTTTCTAAAAAAAAAAGAGTTAGGGCCTATCAAGCCAGGCTTCACCCTGGGATCTGACTCATCCAGTATCATCAGCTGGGATGGTAACAATTTTCATTTTGATAGATGTAGGATTGTGAGCCTGTGAGTTGGGTACACTGACGTCCAAGCCTAAATTTGTGATATTCACTTCCAATGAGTTGAGCTTGGCCCCGAGAGCTTAATTTTACTTATAATTCACATGGGGCAAATTTTTATTTATGTCATATATTTTCAAAGCAATTAATAAAAATGGCTGTATAAAAAAAATACCATTGGAAGTAAATATTTGACTCTTCAATCATAATGTTTGTATTCTATAAATATATTTTCATTTTCAAAATTGGATATCTCAGACAGGCCCTCTTTAAAGTTCACTTTTATGAAAAAATATGCATTTAGCAAGTAATCTCAAAGCTCAAATGGGAGCTTATCAATTTAGATTTCTCAGAAAAACATACTCTAATTACTCATTTGGCTTTTGGTGACCAAAATATTTAGTTGGAATTTTTTTTGATTTTAGAACAAGTTAGAGATTTTCAAAGTTCATGTGCTTAAATAGAACAATTTACTTTGCTAAAAATTACATTCTTCATTTGTTAATATTTGCAACAGAACAGAGTTAACATATTTTCTACCTTCAGTATAGTGTACAATTTAGCTTTATTATAAAGGTTTGATTGTTTTTACAGGAAAGCAGCATACTTATTATATCTCATATATAGACAACATGAAAATGTGGCACAAGAGTAAAGAGTTACATAATACTTTACAAAGGTTTTACAAAAAGTTTTTGTTGTTGCAGTGTGACTATATTTTTACTTTATTTTATCATTTGCCCATTAACAGAGAGTTGATACATTCTAATCTGCAACCAGCTGCCATTTTATACACGATCTACAAAACCATACTGTGAACGCCCTTTATATGTTTGCCTTTTTTTAAAAACTGATCTGAAACTGAGACATGCAGAAGAATCTCTGGCAAAAAAAAATGCACTATTAAAATATGTAAATTTTCCACTTGGAGAATAACAGAACAATTGCCTAAAAATATTTCGAAAATCTTTCAGATTGATAACTTCTGTAACCATTTAACACTTAAACGTTCAAAATGAGACTCAGAATGAACAGTAGCTAAATAATAATGATTGCACAGCTGATTACGTCTTTTTCTTTAAAGGACACAAATTGTTAGTACTTGCAGCATATCTGTCCCAGTATAACTGGACACTTGACTGTTGTCTTTGTGTAATCCTTACGTTGCTAAATAAGCAAGAACTTCAGAACATTAATACAACTGGTATTATGACTTATCTACAGTCTTAAAGCATGTGTCATATTTTATGTCCCAGTTTGCATTGAGCCTATGAAAAATATTTTTACATCCTCTTTTATCATACATTTACATTAGGAGCCTAATGCGTGGCTGCAGCAGTTCTGGCTTTGTGCCAACCCTAAACCTATGGACTGTAAATTGTGCGTCAAAGCTTGAACTGCCTCCAAGTAACACTGAATAAGACTAACTTCCTGGAGGACTCACTCCCTCTTACCTCATCCAGTATTGGGCTCTGATTCCAGATTAGGCTGCTTAAGTATTGTGCTGTAGTCAAGGGGAAGTGATGCCTCTAGCTGCTATTTCTAAACATAGTCCAAGTACAAATGATAGAGTATTGCAATTTGAGTATGAAGCTTTTTGCTCCTTGGTAATAACATATTGCTCATTGAATATGAAGTGCCTGTGTGAGCACAACTCAGGTGAGATATTTCCCTTAACTATTTCCCACTCAAACATTTCAGATATTTCTAATATTTCCAGAAAGCATGTTTGTCTATTTTAGGTGAGAATCACTGACTTACAAAAAGAATGCAAATTTAACCAACATATTCTGCTGTACATTCAATAATATTGCATATTTTCATTTATTGTAAAAGCTTTGGCTATGCTTAGAAAGTATCTTATAATAGTCCATCTAAACATTTTCATTATTTTTGTTTTAGACAACACATTCTTGAATTAGTGCCAAATGTGGATTTTCTTTCATTGTCTTCCATTCTTCTGAAACAAAGACCAGACAAAATCAAAAGTTTTTTTTTTTAAAGACAATATGAAGCAACTCAAATGACTTCAATTTTTTTCTGGTTATTGTGTTAGAAGTGAAAGGGTTAATTTATTTTCCCCTCACTTCCATACCTGCTACTCTTAAGGTTTTGAGTATCTGACCGGGGTATGGGAGCTGGCGCCAGGTGTCCTTTAGCCCTTCACCCAGTTGGCCATTATTCAAGTCTAAACCTTAACAGTGATAGTAGGGGGCTTACCTGCAGAGGACATTTCTGCTAAGTCCTTTCATTTTTCCACCTGCCCACAACCATGTATTTCTGGCAGAATTTGCTGCAAAGCTAACAGAAGCATGGCCTATTTTCACCACCTCTTCTCGGAGCAGCATGAACAGGGACTGGAAATGAACTTTTCTGATCTGTATCCCTCAGACTTATAGACCTTTAAGGCAATTTTCCAACTTGGTGTTCTCAAAAGGAGTCACACATGCCGCAAAATTCAAGTCTTCCAGTTTGTGCTTAAATGTTGCTAAGCAAGGCTCCTCATCAAGAGTACA
This sequence comes from Cetorhinus maximus, assembly GCF_964194155.1. NCBI lineage: Eukaryota > Metazoa > Chordata > Chondrichthyes > Lamniformes > Cetorhinidae > Cetorhinus > Cetorhinus maximus. The sequence goes on along the minus strand of NC_135896.1, from coordinate 41,998,892 downwards.
AAATCAAAACATTACTCCATGCAAGTCTATAGCCATATGGTGTGTTAAGTGAAGATAAAAGGAGGTTTACAAAAGCACACAAACGTCAATAGCATGATAATTAAGTTTGTTAGGGACAGGTACGCTTACTGTTAAGCTATCAAACTACGTGACAGATATTAGATTAAACCCCTGCTTAAGATGATTCAGGTAAGGCAAATAAATTAAAACGGTGATCTCACTGTACAGGAAAATAAGCAACTGAGACACTTGGATATGGCATGTGAATACTGTAACGTATGAACAAAATGAAGAATGATCAATTTTGTGTTTGGTGTCAGATATATATGTAGTAAGATTAATAAAAACAAAGTTATCTGGTTCACAGTTCAGATTGATAAAAGGATCTGAAGTGTAATAACAATGTTTCTTGTGACTAGTAGTTTATAATCAATATAGTAGAATATTATGCAATCCACCACTTTTTGATCAAGTGATTGATTATTTTAATAGCTAATTTTGAGATAATGGTTTTTGCCTGGGTAGTTTCACAGTCCTCTGCCACTTCATTCAAGCAGCCATTCTTGAAGTATGCGCAGGGCAGTGAATTCACCAGGGTCCCACACTGGCACATTTCGCAGCAAGAGGCACTTGATAGTGATTAAGAAAGGGAAGCCGCCTTAATTTTATTTCACTTTAGCTGGGATTGCAAAGGCCAATTGTAGAACCCACCATTGTTTCACTGAGATTAGTTAATTCAGCAGAGACCAGATTCAGAAGCTGAACTTTCAGAATCTGTGATAAATAGAGTGGTTGCTCACATCTATTTGGGCTGAAAGTCCATTGCCTGGAGGGGGAGGAAAAAATAAATCAAGGTGATTCCTGCTCACTAGCCAATCATCAAACTTGCTGGTCTGTTGCTCTGTACCAGGTTATGCTGTATGTATAGCTATTGACTCAATTTGCAAGCTAATAACTAATGTAAAGGCACTGAATGTGACTAAAGAATGCTGTTGTGTGTGACTAAAGAATGCTGTTGTAGCTATAGGTCAGATTATTATGGTTTTCCTCCTCAGAATCACAGAATGGTTACATCACAGCACAGGAGGTGGTTATTCGGCCCATCGTCTTTGTGCTGGCTCTCTAAAGGAGCAATTCACCTAGTGCCATTCCCCTACCTTCTCCCCATATATTCTTCCTTTTCAGATAATAACCCGATTCCTATAGCATAAAGGGTTAATGTTAAATATGTAAATATATAGTCTACCTCAGTGATGTGAGATCATATGATATCAGAGCATGGAGAGAAATAGTCCTGTGTAGATTACCTTGTAAATGGTTAGCATAACGTTCAATAAAAGATAGCATTTGATAACAGTATCACCTCCATCCTTATCTGTAAGTCCAGGACGATGACTACCACATACCAGACCAAAAACAACAAGAACAGAATTGCCTCTTGCATACCTTAATTGAACATGCTTTCACATACTCTCAGGCAGTGCATTCCAGTCCTAACCACTCGCTGCATGGAAAGGATTTTCCTCATTTTGCTATTGCTTCTTTTGCCAATGACCTTAAACCTGTGCCCTCTGATTCTTGATTCTTCCACCAGTGGGAACAGTTTCTCCCCATCTACTCTGTCCAGACCACTCATGATTTTGAATACCTCTACTGCATCTCTTCTCAACCTTCTCTTTTCCAGTCCTAACTTCTCCAATCTATCTACATAAATAAAGTTCCTGATCCATGGAACCATTCACATGAATCTTTTCTGCACACACTCTAGTGCCTTCACATTCTTCCTAAAGTGTGGTGCCCAGAATTGGATGCAATACTCCAGGTGAGAACCAGTGTTTTATACAAGTTTAACAGAACTTCCATTTTAAAAAAAACTCTATACACCTATTAATAAAGCCTAGGGTGTTTATGTTTTATTAATGGCTTTCTCAACCTGCTTTGCTACGTTCAATGATTTAGGCACATATGCATCCAGGTCCCTCTGCTCCAGCACCCCTTTTATTTTATATTGTCTCTCTGCATTCTTATTACCAAAATGAATCACTTCACACTTCTCTGCATTAAATTTCATCTACCATTTGTCTGCCCATTCCACCAACCTGCCTATGTCCTTTGAAGTTCTACACTATCCTCCTCTCAATTCACAATTCTGCCAAGTTTGGTATCACCCACAAGTTTGAAATCATATAGGTCATTTATATACATCAGGACCTCTGGGCAACTCCACTAAAAATCTTCTTCCAGTCTGAAAAACATCTATTAACCACTACTCTGAAGAAGGGTCATTTGGAGTCAAAACGTTAACTCTATTTCTCTCTCCACAAATGCAGTCAGACCTGCTGAGTTTTTCCAGCATTTTCTGTTTTTATTAACCACTACTCCCTGTTTTCTGACACTTAACCAAATTTATATCCATGTTGCTACTATCACTTTTATTCCAGGAGCTATAACTTTGCTCACAAGTCTGTTGTGTGGCACTCTAACCAATGCCTTTTGGAAGTCTACATACACCACATCAACAGCATTAGCCTCATCAAGCCTCTCTTTACCTCATCAAAATACTCCAATAAGTCAGTTGTACACAATTTTCCCTTAACAAATCAAAGCTGGCTTTCTTTAATTAACCTGCACTTGCCCAACTGACAATTTGTTTCCAAAATTATCATTTCTAGAAGCTTCCACACCACCAACGATAAACTGACTAGCCTGTAGTTGCTGGTCTCATCTTTCCAGCCCTTTTTTGAACAAAGATGTAACATTTGCAATTCTCCAGTCCTCTGGCATCACCTCTGAGTCTAAGGAGGGCTGGAAAATTAAGGCCAGTGTCTGCAAACCCCACTCTCACTTCCCTTAGTGCATCTTGGATCCGTCTCATCGGGTCCTGGTACCTTATCAACTCTTAAGTACAGACAGCCTATCCAAACCTTCTCCTTATTAATTTTAAACCTTTCAAGTGTTGAACAACTTTCTCTTTCACCATGACCTGCTCAGCATCTTATTCCTTGGGATGGACTTCAATGTCCATCATCAAGAGTGGCTTGGTAGCACCACCACAGACCGATCTGGCCAAGTCCAAGAGGACATAGCTGCTGGACTGGGTCTGTGGCAGGTACTGAGGGAATCAACAAGAGGGAAAAACATACTTGAGCTCATCCTCACCAACCTGCCTGCTGCAGATGCATCTGTCCATGACCACCGCACAGTCCTTGTGGAGACAAAGTCCCATCTTCAAATTGAGGGCACAGTCCATCGTATTGTGTGGCAGTACCACCATGCCAAATGGGATAGATTTCGAACAGATCTAGCAACTCAAAACTAGGCATTCATGAGGCACTGTGGGCCATCAGCAGCAGCAGAATTGTACTCAACCACAATCTGTAATCTCATGGCCTGGCATATTCCCCACTCTACCATAACCACTAGGCCAAGGGATCAATCCTGGTTCAATGAAGGGTGCAGGAGGGCATGCCAGGAGCAGCACCAGGATTATCTAAAAATGAGGTGTCAACCTGGTGAAGCTATGATACAAGACTACTTGCATGCCAAGCAGCATAAGCAGCAAGTGATAGACAGAGCTAAGCGATTCCACAACCAATGGATCAGATCTAAGCTCTGCAGTCCTGCTACATCCAGCTGTGAGTGGTGGTGGACAATTAAACAACTCACTGGAGGTGGAGGCTCCACAAATATCCCCATCCTCAATGATGGAGGAGCACAGGACAGCAGTGCAAAAGATAAAGGCTGAAGCATTCGCAACGATTTTCAGCCAGAAGTGCCAAGGGGATGATCCAATATCGGCCTCCTTCGGAAGTCCCCAACATCACAGATACCAGTCTTCAGCCAATTCGATTCACTCCACGTGATGTCAAGAAATGGCTGAAGGACTGGATAGTACAAAGGCTATGGGCCCTGATAATGTTCTGGCAATGGCACTGAAGGCTTGTGCTCCAGAACTTGCTACGCCCCTAGCCAAACTGTTCCAGTACAGCTACAACACTGGCATATACACAGCTATGTGGAAAATTGCCCAGGTATGTCCCATCCACAAAAAGTAGGACAAATCCAACCTAGCCAAATACAGCCCCATCAGTCTACTCTCCATCATCGGTAAAGTGATGGAAGGGGTCATCAACAGTGCCATCAAGCAGCACTTGCTTAGCAATAGCCTACTCACTGATGCTCAGCTTGGGTTCCACCAGGGTCACTCAGCTTCTGACCTCATTACAGCTTTAGTTCAAACATGGATAAAAGAGCTGAACTCCAGGAGGTGAGGTGAGAGTGACTGCCCTTGACACCAAGGCAGCATTTGACCGAGTGTGGCATCAAGAAGCCCTAGCAAAACTGGAGTCAATGGGAATCGGGAGAAAACTCTCCGCTGGCTGGAGTCATACCAAGAACAAAAGGAGATGGTTGTGGTTGTTGGAGGTCAATCATCTGAGTTCCAGGACATCATTGCAGGAGTTCCTCAGGCTAGTGTCCTAGGCCCAACAATCTTCAGTTTATTCATCAATGACCTTCCTTCCATCATAAGGTCAGAGGCGGGGGTATTCGCTGATGATTGTACAATGTTCAGCAATGGTGCTGAACTCCTCAGATACTGAAGCAGTCCATGTCCAAATGCAGCAAGACCTAGACAATATCCAGACTTGAGTTGACAAGTGGCAAGTAACATTCACGCCACACAAGTGCCAGGTAATGTCCACCAACAACATGAGAGAATCTAACCATCGCCCCTTGACATTCAATGGCATTACCATCACTGAATTCCCTACCATCAACATCCTGGGGGCTACCATTGACCGGAAACTGAACTGGACTAGCCATATAAATACTGTGGCTACAAGAGCAGGACAGAGGCTAGGAATGCTGTGGTGAGTAACTCACCTCCTGACTCCCCATAGCCTGTCCACCATCTACAAGGCACAAATCAGGAGTGTGATGCAATACTCCCCACTTGTCTGAATGAGTGCAGCTCATTGAAACACTCAACAAGCAGGACAGAGCAGCCCACATGATTGGCACCCCTTCCACAAACATTCACTCCCTCCGCCACTGACAAACAGTAGCAGCAGTGTGTACCATCTACAAGCTGTACTGCAGAAACTTACTAAGGCTCCTTCAACAGCACCTTCCAAACCAGCGACCACTACCATCTAGAAGGACAAAGGCAGCATATACCTGGGAACACCACTATGGGAACACCACTACCAGCAAATTCCCCTCCAAGCCATTCGCCATTCTGACTTGGAAATATATCACCATTCTTTCACTGTCACTGGGTCAAAATCCTGGAACTCCCTCCCTAACAGCACTGTGGCTGTACCTACACCACAGGAGCTGTAGCAGTTCAAAATGGCAGCTCACCACCACCTTCTCAAGGGAAATTATCGATGGACAATAAATGCTGGCCTAACCAGCAATGCCCACATTCCGTAAATGAATAAATAAATGAAAAGAATAAATTTAAAAATATTTAATACCCCCCCACCCCCATACGTAAACCCCCTTTTTGGTCCCTAATTGGCCATGCTATGGTATAAATTCAGAAGCAAAAACAGCATGAATGTGTACAGAAATAGTTCTTATGTTGGAAGTCCCACAGATTAAGTAGATTCAAAATAGCATGTAGGTTTTAAAAACTTTGTTAGCAATAAATATTTGGGTGGTGAAACATGACTTGGGCAGGGGGCACAAGAGAGGTCAGAGCATTTTGTCACTTGATATTCATTCTATTGGAGTCAATGGGACTGAACATTGGTGGAGTGTCTGACAACTGAGGTGATACCACCTGTTTGACATCCATGTCCCATTTCACCCCAAATATTCTTAGAAACAGAGCAGAAACAATTGTAAAAACCAGTAATGAAATGGTTGAGTAATAGCTTTCACTGACAGCAGTCAATTTACATGTAACATAGCAATGTCTTTTCATTCAATGGTGTACCAAGTAGAAAATGATCAAACGTGCTGGGGTTTTAAAAAAGGTTTTGTACGTCTGCCTCATACATACCTCATTGCAATATACAGGTTTTCTTTGATTTATTGCTTCTATTTTCAGGCTGGTCATCTGTTTTGAAATGAAAAGTAACTATCAAACAACTGCAACAAATTACAGTTCAGAATAAAAATCTAGCCCATCAAAATAGTAGTATAAAAATATACATTTTTTTTTTTAAATGGCTGGTGCAAGACTAGTATTTTTCCATAAAAATTAAATTACAACAGGCAGATTCTCCACAAAGAGGGAGTGAATGAGAGAGATGCATATGAAAGACATTTTAAAATAGGGAGCAATTTGCCTCTTGGCTTCACTGGCAGGAGAGGAGGGATGGAAAGGAGAAAATGCTCAGAACAAAATAATTCAAGGTTCCTCGAAGCAATTAAACTACTTCTGTGCTGTTCATGGTTGTGGCTGTTCATGGTTGTGTTGCAAGGTTCTTAGATCTTTAGGACAAGCGGATTATGCTCTTATAGATAAAGTATATTGAATGCTGGGTCAAAATCCTTGAACTCCCTCCCTAACAGCACTCTGGGTGTACCTACACCACAGGGACTGCAGCACTTCAAGGCGGCAGCTCACCACCACCTTCCGCCACCATAAGTATGCTCTACAGACTTGGGATTTATAACAGCTCAACTTAATTAGTACATAGGGAGGAGAAAAAAGTTACTTTCCCTCCCTCATTCCAGTTTATGTAATTGAATCAGTACTGAATTTACTACGTTTTCACTTCTAGTATGTTGATCACTTAATACGTGAAATAGTCCTGACTGTACTAAAATGTCCTTTCACCAGTTTTAGTTTATAGTCCCTTCTGCTATTGACAGCAGTCAATACTTAGCTTACCCTGAAGTAGTATTGGATGCTTTGGTTTTACTTTATCTATATCAGTTAATATTTTATACATCTGTACAAGGTTTCACCTCAGTCATCTCATGTCAAAGCTGAAGAGCTCCAGAGCTTCCTCACGACCTAAAACTCTGTGCCAGGCATTCACCCCCTTCCAACTTTCTACACTGGCTTAATGGTTTAAGTGCTTCCTTTATGTTTTGGCAATCAAATTTAATTGATTTAGCAATATGGTTCTTTGGTTTTTGCTACTTCACATTGATTCGACATGCTCAGTCTACAGTCATCGCCAGATCAAGTTCAGCTTCACTTTTACTTAATGTCAATTTGGCTCCATGGCTCTGAGGAAGCAGACTGGAGATCAAGGCTTTCACAAGACTTCAGCACCTAAGCTAGGCTGTCACTTAAGTGCAGTATTGAGGGAGAGATGCATTGTTGGAGGTGCTGTCTTTTCAAACAAATGTTAAACAAGGCTCTCAATTGCCTCTTCAAATCGACATTAATAAATCACATGGCACACTTTAAAAAAGCACCTCAGAGTGACAGTGTCCTGGCCAGTGCTCAGCAGTGAACCAATACCACCAAAACAGATTAACCATAACGTTATCTTGTTATCCGTCTGGAAGACTTCACTATGTGCAAATTGGCTGCTGTATTTTCCTATAAACCAACATTGACTACACTTCAAAAGTATTTAATTGGTTTCAAAGTGTTTTGTATCCTGAGTAGGTAGCAAGTATTATATAAATAAAGTTTATTCTTCTGCAGCATCAATGCTGTGTGTGCGCGTCTGTCATACCCATTTTACAATTCATTGAACATGCAGCACATCCCCATTTCTCAAAGCAACTTTCATCTACCACTCTTGCACCCAATTACGCATTTTACCAAACACTTTTTGGATTCCTAATTGCTCTTATCAGATGAAAACTAAATTGGCCACTGCACTATATACAGTACACTCAAGTGGGCCAGATGCTGCTGATTGATAGTGTGTGCTGAAATAAGTACAATTGATAAAAATGTAGAAAGGATTATTTCTTGCAGGACTATAGGACTTGTCACTGCCTCTAGGGAGATTATCCACTAAACACTGGTACAGAATTGATGTGTGCAACCTCCCAATCAACCATTAATGGGCAGAAACTCCACACCTGATATGTGCTATCAGTGAGGCTCCCCAAAAATAATAACCCAACTAAATTAGCCACCAACTCTCTGGATTGGAGGGAACTATTCAAACTCGGTAATTCTGGTGAGATAATGTAGATTTACAAACCAGATTTGTATTTACACAAATTAACTGCATCTTAAATAAAGAAAACACAGAATCATTTTAACTGGAGTTTAGCTTTCTCATACATTTTTAAAATGCTACATGTTCTGGTATGTTACTGATGGAGTGAGTGCTTGGTAGAAATGGAAAACCATTACCTCTGACTTTTTCACTTTTCTCATCTATTGAGTTCCTGGCAGATGATTTTGTTGAAGGTATGCATGAAGCAGATCTAGTAGGATGAGCTTTTGATCTCGTGCCAGGTGATGTATGGTCAGTGTGCTCGAGGTTTGGTTTAGGATGTGTGACGTTTGTGTCAGCAGTGGTTTGGTCCACATTTTGTGATATTTTCATTTCAGTAGCCATGTTTGCCACTGAGTCAAGCACACTAAGTGTAGGGTCAGCATGCTTGACATTATCTTTACTTTTGGAGTTTATTTCATTAGCAGTTTTAGATAAATTCCCATCTACAGTAGTGTTATGAGAGAGATTTTCTTCCTCTCTGTCCACTGGATTGACATTATCTTCACTGGGACATGGTTTCAATTGTTCATGATCTTTTGCAAATAGTATTTCAGAGTTAGATTTGGGGCTCTCTTTGCAAATATGTTCTTTATTTACTTCACTTGTGGAGAGGTCAGGATTTTTGTCAGTCACGTCCTTATGTACTGATATTGTTTCAGATGCATTTGTTTCAGGGCTGGCTATGTGCTCAGCAGACTGCTGGTGTGTAGTATTCTGCACTGCGGCATTTTGAGTCGGCAACTCTTCAGCAGGTGGTTGCTGGGCGACTGCCTCTGTTGTGGGAGCAGAAACATCATCTGAAATTTTTGATACAGTTGTACATTGAGGAGCCATTGCTTTTTCCTTGTCTTCTGCAGAAGAGGCACTTTGGTCTGTAAACACACATGAATAAAGTATTGTGCATCTATGAAAGTGAGAGTTTGCGCCTTTGTTGATAGAGGTACTTTAAATAGTTTGAATGCTGAAATATATCTGGTGTGCCCACTCCACACCTCCCCAACTCATTAAAAAAAAGTTATCACCACAACAATCATCAATATATGCAAATATATTTAATTTTACTGAAATCTCTCAAAGACAGTCCTTGATTAGCTATGGAGAAATCTTTTCAAAGTTTTTTTTAATTTGAAAAAAAAGCATAATCACTACATGTAATAGAACACAATGTTAGATCAACAAAGCAGGAAGAGGAGTTAATATATAGCAGGTTGCTGGAGATGCAAAAGTTTGTGGAACTATTGATACATGTAATTTCCTCTAAACGCACTGGATAGCTCACACACATCAAAACTACACTGAAGCATGAAGAGATAAAGTTCAAACAAAAACTTAGTTAAACTTCATCTGATTTTATATAAAAATAAAATTAATTGACGGGTGATTATACCTTGCTTGGAAGGAGATTTGAGGGCATTTATGGACAAATGTATAAGCCAATATGGTAAGACTGGCAATTTCAGCAATAAACTATGATATAGGAAAACATCATAGGAATTCATGTATTTGACACAAACATTATACATATCTTTCCTGTCTTAACCTGAGCCATTTTGTCCTGGGTCAGATTAGAATTTTTGCACCCCAATTTAAAATGGTAAAGCACCATTTTGTTTACCATGGTGTTTAACGTTTTTCAGCTTTAGCCTACGCTGTAATCATTAGTAAATCAAAAATATAAAATAAGACAGCAATCCCACTGCAAACAATGTAAACCTCACAAAAATAAATTTGCCATCACAGCAAATAATTTCAATCAATTTTCAATTGTAGAATAAGACAAGCACACAGGCCAATAAGTCGAGATAAATTCTGTCATTTTCGCTTTATAACCTCAAAATGAATGGCAGAAAATCCCCAATTATGAGTGGTTATATTTCTCATTTGAAAATAAATTCCATTTTCCATTGGACACAACTTTTAAATAAACCAAAAGGCACATAATTTGACCATCCTTTAAAACAGAAGAGCCCCAGAGTAAGGCAAATGGTTCTCATGCAATTTTGTATTGGTTAAAAATGATTTGACAGATTTGTACAGATATACAAATTCAAGTTTCCACAAAGCCTGTATTTATTTTTCATTAGATATTTACAGATCCACCTATTTCAGCAAGCAATTTTAAAGCACATGCACTGTAGCATATTAAGCATCAAGCAGTATGGAATTAACCTCTTAAAGCCCTTTCAGGATTAAGCAAGGCTGTATTTTCTTTGCCTATTGAAAGAATTGAAAATAACAGATGCAATTAGGTAACCAATACTTGCATATGCCAATAAAAATGTTGAACTGACAATCCAGGTTAATGTGGGAATACTGCTATTTTCGCTAAAAGCAAGCCAAGCTTACAGTTTGATGCCAGATGCATGCAGGCATGTGCTCTTACCCAGTGATATTTTCCCCTTATTTGTTTCAGTAATAGAACTTTTTGGAGCAGACAGAGTTTCGCACCTGCTCCTAGCAGTCTTCTTCAATTGAAAACCCTTCCTTATGTCTGACAGAAGAGCATCAATAATACATTCCTCCTCTTGCTTTATTGGTGATTTATGAACTATAAAACAAAGCAGTCACAATTTACTAGAGCTTCTCCAATATTAAAAATTATATCTCAAATTTCAAACCAGACATAAGCTCCGAGTCAAAACAAAACCAGCAATGTGAAGAAACTTGACACATGAGCAACATGGCACTGAAGTTTAAACCAGCAATTCATCATGATGCTAACTGGACCGCCATTTTCATATAGGTATATTTTATATTAACATTGGCAGTTGGTGAGCAATTCCATAACATCTGCTCTAGTGAATAAACACAATCAATTTTAGAAAACAATGATAAAATGGATTTTAAAGTACAATACAAAGTTAGTCTTTAAATCAAAGAAGACAAAACTCCCCAGTATGATCCACACTTACTAACTTGTCCATTCTCTCCTTTTTGTCTTTTAACTTCTTCTTCTTGAAGCCTTTGTTTCCTCTTTGCTGCTTTTGCCATCTGCTCCTTTCTCAGTTTATTTTCCTTTAATCACAGGAGAAAAAATAAACTAATTTTCCAGCACCAATATGCAAATGATGAGGCTTGGCCAAAACTGTGACCTACATCCAGCACACGAGAGATCCACTGGGCTGGAAGGGGCCACTCAGACTGCCCGTCTCTCTTGTCAGAACTCAGATGGTTCCGCAGAGGGATTATGCAGTGTCTGCCAGTACATTCAAACCCTTTTGCAACCGGTGGACACCACAGGAGTAAACTAAACAATCAGCGATGACAATTATAGTCTGATTTAGTTTTACTAGGTGCAAGGATAAATTTAGCAATGACAGGTCAGTCAGTTTAGCACTGGTGGGAAAGCTTTTAGAAATGATGGGCGGGATTTTCCAGCCCCCCGCCACCAACAAGATACAGGCATTGCGGGCAGTATGGGAACATTTGGAGAGTGGCCTCTCCAAATTTTCCCATCAAGCCCGCAACGATGCCTGTCACGGGCTAAGCCGGAAAATCCCGGCCAATATAACAGGACAAAATTAATATTTGGACAAGTGTGGATTAATAAGGAAAGACAACATGAATTTAAGGGGAAACTTATTTAACTAATTTGATTGAGCCTTTTCATGAAGTATCAGAGAGGGTTAATGAGGGCAATACAGGTGATATGGTGCACATGGACTTCCAAGGACTGAGTTTTACAGACTAGAAAACGGGTGGGTGGGCCTGTGAATTAGGGTGTGTGAGCACCATCAACAGCATGCCTGCTGCCTGCCCACTCCTGCGCCAATTGTATATCCGTAGCCCAATTGAGGCCCTTAAGTGTGCAATTAATGTCCACTTAAGAGTCTCATCCTGCCATAGCGCTGATTTAACGGGCAACCTGCAGCTGGAAAGGTTTGACCAACCCCTCCATACGTCCAAGCTCTAATCCTGCCCTGTCCAACATGTCCCCGACTGCCCCTCGCCAGGGCCTATCAACCCAGCCCGGGCGAGATCCCAGACTTACCTGGCTTCTGGCTCCTCCATGGTTGCTCTTCCTCTTAGGCCTCCTGCAATACTGGCAGTGTCCACCAGTCTTGGGTGGTGCTGTAAAGCTGCTGGCCTCCAATTGGTCAGCAGCTCCATGAGGCGGGTTGCCCGCCTGGAGATGAAAGTCCTGCCTCACACTAAATAAAGGGCCATTGCCCTAAAAATGAAAGTGGGGCGAACTAGTCAAGCAGAGGTGGGCTTGCCCCTGACATTAATGCTGGGGTGGGGGCAGCCTGCCCTTAGCATATAACCCAGCCCCAAAAAGCACTTGATAAAGTGCCACATCATTGGTTTGTCAGCAAAGCTGAAGCCTGAGGGATTAAAGGTATAGTGGCAGCATGGATACTAAGTTGGCCGAATGGCAGGAAGCAGAGAGTAGTAGAGAAAAGTTGTTTTTCAGACTGGAATAAAGCATACAGCAAGGTTCCCCAGGGTTGTAACTAGGCCCTCTGCTTTTTTTGATCTAGATCAATGTTAATGACTTAGACTTGGGTGTTCAGGGCACAATTTCAAAATTTTCAAATGACACAAACCTTAAAAGCGTTGTGAACTGTGAGGAGGATAGTGATAGACCTCAAGAGAACATAGACAGGCTGGAAGAATGGCTGGAATAGAATGGCTGGACACATGACAGACGCAATCTAGTGCAGAGTAGTGTGAAATGATACATTTTGGGTAGGAAGAATGAGGAGAGGCAATATGAAATAAATGGTACAATTCTAAAGGGGGTGTAGGAGGAGGACCTGGCAATATATGCATATTGAAATTGAACTGGACTAGCCATTTAAATACTGTGGCTACAAGAGCAGGTCAGAAGCTGGAAATTCTGCAGTGAGTAACCCACCTCCTGACTCCCTAAAACCCATCCACCATCTACAAGGCACAAGCCAGGAGTACGGTAGAATACTCCCCACTTCCCTGGATGAAGTCCAATAAAACGTTAGCCCTCAACAGAATGAAGGAGGAAACATGAACGCTTTAGTCCTTTAAATATTGGTAGCATAAGGATGTTTAAACACATGCGAGGCAGAATTTCAAAAGTTGAGCTTCAATAAAATATTTACTGAGTCTTTTATAAACCCCACTATGTTCCTCTGAAGGCCAAACAAATTTCCAATGAATGGATGAGTTACATAGAATAGAAAGGTCACAATTCCTATCTTGGCCTGTATCAGGCTACTCAATCTAGCTGGGGCTCATCAGCCCTTGGGTTGAGAAGAGAACTTGAGCAAAACCAGCCAACTTACATTCCTGATTGCTATTCGGAGATATCTGCCATAAGTGTGCATGTGCTATGTTGGGTTGAGATAGTATTAAGTTCAAAATATGATGCACAATGCAGTGTGGCAAAATTCAGCAGAAGTTCAATCACGAATTGGTTGCGGTGGTTGTACAACCATACCATAGAAAAGAGCCAATTTTCAGGACTTTAAGTGGAGGGGCATCATGGAAAAGAGGATTAAATAGAAAAAAAACATTATGCGCAGTATACATTTTTTCTACACACCAAGTCATGTAGAACATTTAAAGTATCTAGCTAATGTCATAAAACATCTGCTATTTATAGTTGCAGCTACAAAAAAATTCTTAGATTATAAAAGTATTCTTTTTGTCACAGTTTTAGTGTTTACTGTGAGGAATAAATTTACAATACCTGAAATTAAGGTCTTCGACATAAAACATATAAAAGATATTACGCTGTATACTAAAGCTATGACGAATTACCTTCATTGCTTTGAGGAAACAATCTCTGAAGGTTTTAATGGTTAGAAATAGTTCCTCCAGTGACAATTTACTAATGTCATCACAAAAGTACTCAGCCAGTTTCTTCCTCTCTAACTCAATATCTTCCAGATGTTCCTTCAATTTTTTTGTTTCAGATAAACTTTCCTGAAATAATAATTTTAAATAATTAAAATTTCACAATAGACAGCTTAAATACTCAAATCATTTACATTCGCTGTTTTACTTGCCTGGATAGGTTTGTCAAACTGTATTTTTACATCATCCATAGATGATTTGACTTTACCACCAATCATCTTGAGACGTTCCAAGAGGTTGATTGCATCCGACTGAAGCGAGTCCACGCTCAGGCTGTCAGTAAACATAGTCTCCAAGTTATAAATATAGTGGGCATGGTTGAGAACTAACACAGCAAGTTGCAGGATGGGGAAAGATAGAAAGGGGAAGGCAATGCATGGCATATATTTCAAAATAGCAGTCTTGGCATTTGATTCATCTCAGTTGATCTTCCTTTTGGTTCTCTCTTACTCCAGCCCTATTTCTAGAAGACAGTCTAGATTCTACTCTTTGGTGACATGCTTGGAGAAACACATGCTGTAAGGAGTCAATTTTCCCGTAGTCAGCCGGAGGATCCTGGCAGGCCTCGTTTCTCTTGTAGATTATCCCTACCTGAAAAGCTGAACATCAGTTGCGTTCAACAGCATTCATTTGATCTCAAAAAGCAATCATCTAGCTATCCTTTGGCATCAATTGCATTCAGAAGCAATCAACTAGCTATCATTTAACATTGCAAGTATCGTAACTGACAAGGTTATCAATTGTCCCAAACGACAGGGCTCAAACATTTGCGATTGGCAACATCACTTAAGCATTCAGGCTCCAAAAATGATCAGAGTTTATTTATTTATTTTTTATTCATTCATGGGGTGTGGGCTTCGTTAGCTGGGCCAGCATTTATTGCCCGTCCCTAGTTGTCCTGGAGAAGGTGGTGGTGAGCTGCCTTCTTGAACCGCTGCAGTCCATCTGGTGTAGGTACACCCACAGTGCTGTTAGGAAGGGAGTTTCAGGGTTTTGACCCAGCGACAATGAAGGAATGGCAATATATTTCAAAGTCAGGATGGTGAGTGACTTGGAGGGGACCTTGAAGGTGGTGGTGTTCCCACGTATCTGCTGCCCTTCCAGGTGATAGTGGTCGTAGGTTCGGAAGGTGCTGTCTGAGGAGCCTTGGTGAATTCCTGCAGTGCATCTTGTAGATGGTACACACTGCCGCAACTGTGTGTCGGTGGTGGAGGGAGTGAATGTTTGTGGATGGGGTGCCAATCAAGCAGACTGCTTTGTCCTGGACGGTGTCCAGCTTCTTCAATGTTGTAGGACCTGCACTCATCCAGGCAAGTGGGGAGTATTCCATCACATTTCTGACTTGTGCCTTGTAGATGGTGGACAGGGTTTAAGGAGTCAGGAGGTGAGTTACATGTCGCATGATTCTTAGCCTCTGACCTGTTCTTGTAGCCACAGCATTTATATGGCTAGTCCAGTTCAGTTTCTGGTCAATGGTAACCCCCAGGATGTTGATAGTGGGGGATTCAATGATGGCAATGCCATTGAACATCAAGGGGCAATGATTGGATTCTCTCCTGTTGGAGATGATCATTGCCTGACACTTGTGTGGCGCGAACGTTACTTACCACTTTTCAGCCCAAGCCTGGATATTGTCCAGGTCTTGCTGCATTGGGACGTGGACTGCTTCAGTATCTGATGAGTCGCGAATGGTGCTGAACATTGTGCAATCATCAGCGAACATCCACACTTCTGACCTTATGATGGAAGGAAGGTCATTGATGAAGCAGCTGAAGATGGTTGGGCCTAGGACGCTACTCTGAGGAACTCCTGCAGTGATGTCCTGGAGTTCAGATGAATGACCTCCAACAACCACAACCATCTTCCTTTGTGCTAAGTAGGACTCCAACCAGCGGAGAGTTTTCCCCCTGATTCCCATTGACTCCATTTTTGCAAGGGCTCCTGGATGCCACTTTCGGTCAAATGCTACCTTGATGTCAAGGGCAGTCCCTCTCATCTCACCTCAGGAATTCAGCTCTTTTGACCATGTTTGAACCAAGGCTGGGGTCAGGAGCTGAGTGGCCCTGGTGGAACCCACACTGGGCACCAGTGAGCAGGTCATTGTGAAGCAAGTGCTGCTTGGTAGCACTGTTGATGACCCCTTCCATTACTTTACTGATGATCGAGAGTAAACTGATTGGGGGCAGTAATTGGCCGGGTTGGATTTGTCCTGCTTTTTGTGTACAGGACATACCTGGGTAATTTTCCATATACCTGTGTATATGCCAGTGTTGTAGCTGTACTGGAACAGCCTGGCTAGGGGCATGGCAAGTTCTGGAGCACAAGTCTTCAGTACTATCGCCGGAATATTGTCAGGGCCCATAGCCTTTGCAGTATCCAGTGCCTTCTGCCGTTTCTTGATATCACGTGGAGTGAATTGAATTGGCTGCAGACTGGCATCTATGATGCTGGGGACCTCCAGAGGAAGCGGATGTGGATCTTCCACTCGGCACTTCTGGCTGCAGATTGTTGTAAACACTTCAGCCTTATCTTTTGCACTGATGTGCTGGGCTCCCCCATCATTGAGGATGGGGATATTTGTGGGGCCTCCTCCTCCAGTGAATTGTTTAATTATTCACCACTGGATGTGGCAGGACTGCAGAGCTTAGATCTGATCCGTTGGTTGTGGAATCGCTTAGCTTTGTCTATCACTTGTTGCTTGTGCTGTTTGGTACGCAAGTAGTCCTGTTTTATAGCTTCACCAGGTTGACACCTCATTTTTAGGTATGCCCGGTGCTGCTCCTGGCATGCCCTCCTGCACTCTTCATTGAACCAGGGTTGATCCTCTGGCTTGATGGTAATGGTAGAGTGGGGGATACGCCAGGCCATGAGGTTACAGATTGTGTTTAAGTACAATTCTGCTGCTGCTGATGGCCCACAGTGCCTCATGGATGCCCTGTCTCAAGTTGCTAGATCTGTTCGAAATCTATCCCATTTAGCATGGTGGTAGTGCCGCACAACATGATGGAGGGTATCCTCAATGTGAAGGCGGGACTTCACCTCCACAATGACTGTGCGGTGGTCACTCCTACTGATACTGTCATGGACAGATGCATCTGCGGCAGGCAGGTTGGTGAGGATGAGGTCAAGTATGTTTTTCCCTCTTGTTGGTTCCCTCGCCACCTGCCGCAGAACCAGTCTAGCAGCTATGACCTTTAGGACTCAGCCAGCTCGGTCAATAGTGATGACACTGAGCCACTCTTGGTGATGGACATTGGAGTCCCCTGCGCAGAGTACATTCTGCTCCCTTGCCACCCTCAGTGCTTCCTCCAAGTGATGTTCAACATGGAGGAGCATTGATTCATCAACTGAGGGAGGGTGGCAGGTGGTAATCAGCAGGAGGCTTCCTTGCCCATGTTTGACCTGATGTCATGAGACATCATGGGGTCTGGAGTCGATGTTGAGGACTCACAGGACAACTCCCTCCCAACTGTATACCACTGTGCCGCCACCTCTGCTGGGTCTGTCCTGCCGGTGGGACAGGACATATCCAGGGATGGTGATGGTGGAGTCTAGGACATTATCTGTAAGGTATGGTTTTGTAAGAATGACTATTTCAGGCTGTTGCTTGGCTAGTCTGAGACAGCTCTCCCAATTTTGACACTAGTCTCCAGATGTTAGTAAGGAGGACTTTGCAGGGTCGACAGGGCTGTGATTGCCGTTGTCTTTTCTGGTGCCTAGGTCCATGCCGGGCATGCCATCCGGTTTCATTCCTTTTTTGTGTCTTTGTAGCAGTTTGTTACAACTGAGTGCCTTGCTCGGCCATTTCAGAGGGCATTTAAGAGTCATTGCTGTGGGTCTGGAGTCACATATAGGCTAAACTAGATAAGGACATCAGATTGTCTCCCCTAAGGGACATTAGTGAACCAGATGGGTTTTTACAACAATCGACAATGGTTTCATGATCATCATTAGACTTTTAATTCCAGATTTTTTATTGAATTCAAATTCCACCATCTGCCATGGCAGGATTCGAACCCAGGTCCCCAGAGCATTACCCTGGGGTCTCTGGATTACTAGTCCAGCGACAATACCACTATGCCATCACCACCCTCCAGTTTTACATATTTTACATATTTCTGAATTTCAATAGCTTCAAACATCATAAAACTAAGCTAACTCTGGAAAAACCAGACCCTGTATTGATGAGGCACTTATGCTTTTCTTCATAACCTTTAACTCGTGCACCACATCCTGCCTGCCCACCAACACCCACCACCCCACCCTGGATTGCAGCTGTTCCCTCCCAATCAACCCCTACTTCCCTGGAACAATTTTATCCCCCACCAGCACACATCCCCCACCCCAAGCAATTTCTTCCATCCCCCCAAATCCCCCACCCTGGAGAAATTTTCTTCCACCACTGCACCGCACCCCCTGCAATGGGTGAGCCAACATAAAGCAGCATTAGTTCATATCACCAAAAGCTTGGTCAAAGAGGTTTAATGGGTTTTAAAGATTCAGGGAAAATCACAGCCCATTTTCCCCACAATACAGGCTTCGGACCCCTATTTAACACTGGTGTTGGGATCCTGATGCCTGTGGGATAAATTTGGCCTGGGTGTCCCTGAAATGGAAGGTGGGATTTTCCGGTCCCAGCAGTGGTAGGACCCGCCACTGGTGGGACCGGAAAATCCCGGCAGGAAGGTCTTTCAGTCTTTTGGAGTTTTAGACTTATCAAGACAAAGCAAACCAGGAAAAAAAAACACCCCATTGGCCCCCCCTTCCCCCCAGGCTGCAGTAGTTCCTCTTCCTCAGGTCCCCTCTCTAGCTCTCCTCTCCCTCCACCCTCATATTCCCCTCTCCTTCTTTCCCTCTCCCCTTTGCCCCTGCCCTCTTCTCCATTTCTCCATCACTATTCCCCCCTCCCCGCCACTCTTTTCCCCCCCTAGCTTTCTCCCCCCTGCCTCGCCACTTTGTCCCCCTCCTACTTTCCCTCTCCGGGGGATCGGAGAAGTCCGAGAGAGGGTGGTCGGCGTGGCACAAGGCCCAGAGACTGGAGGGACAGGGCAGCTAGAGAGAGTTTAGACCATGAGATTGGGAAGTGGGAGAATTTTAGATCCCGAGACCTGTGGAGTGGGTGTTGGAAAGTATAGACCCCCAGGACTAAAATGAACTAAAAACTAATGGGGATCAGGTGTTGTTGTCAAGCATGTACTGTAGCGGAATGACTTTTTGGACTAAATGAAAATCATCTCTGAATTCATTCAATTTAAGTAATAATTTCCTTGTATTTTTCAATGCAGATTACTGAGTGCATTTGATAGTGCGCTCAAAGCTGTCAAATTTGATGTCAAATTCATTCCAAATTAGAATTTTTGATGTCAAATCGTAATTGAGAGGAATAAGCACACTTGTAAAGAAAAATGTCAAGATTTATCAGGTACGGATAGCTGCAAATGTTAGTGGGATAAGATTTAAACTTGGACCTTCTTCCCAGGCCCCAAAAGTTGCACTTTTAAACAAAATTTTTGATTCCCAAAGGAGGTGCTTTAATTATCCTCAAACATTGTAGCTCCGAGATTTTTCTAGCAGAAATGTGCAAAATCAAATAACAATGAATGTGTTGGAGAATCAACAGTCAATTTACTTTATAATAATATTATGCAATAGTCTCTGTTCAGTTCTTGTTGGTGAAATCCAATTCTTTAGGACTATATAAAGGAGTTGGTTTACAGTTATGTTTAATAAAACAGTCATCTTAGCCACTATTTAAGAAAACAGCAGTGTTAATAATAATCCAAATGGTTGTCTTACCCTCCTGCTTTTGAAACGGTTTCTAGGTCAGCAGGAAGATTCAGAAGATCTGGATGGGATTGCTCAATCTCCTTGAAAATTTGGAAAACAAAAAACAGTCAGATATTAATCAACATTAAAAAATAGAAATACAGTTGTGAAAGATATTGTAGTAGAAGGGTCTGATATATACAGGGTTAATGTGAGGCTGAATACAGAACCGCCCACACAGTGATGTAATAAGGCACATGACCCCAGAGCGAGGGCGAATGTGGTGCTGGCCAGAGACATTAAGACTGCGACATGGAGCTGGCTCCTTGCCTGTACCCTTTACTGTATACATGTATATAGTTACAAGCAGTTTATAAAGATTTGCTGTTAACATTAACAAGACTACAAAGGCTTTCTTAACAGACACGTTCTGTAACCAGTGTCATTACGACAGATGTCACCTCAATCATGTGATGGAGCAATGTGATCCGGGATTGGTTTGCTTTCGTTTCAGTTAGTTTTAGCAGAGTGTTTATTTTAAAGCCGTCTGCATTGCCTGTGTGACTGCCCTGAGAAAAAAAGCCATAAAAGTACATGTTAAAATATACACACAAATGCAATGAAAGTTATCTGCAAACACATTTTTCATACACCATGTTGTCTGAGATATCTTCTCTAATTTTGTACACCTTCCAGGGCAATTGTCTTTCACAACAATTAGAGTTTTTTTGGTTTACTGGAAATAGTGTACAAGGAAAAAGTATTGAATTTTTGCAAAACTTATTTAAAAAAAAGACCAATCATTAACAGCGTAGCCTAAAAACATGTTCATTATCTATTTCCAATAATTCATTTTGTTTAAATCGATGCAAAGTAGTTTGACGCAGTGTAAACCAGTAGATTTTATATAGTTCACAGGATACGTACATAGTTAAGGAAGTTTCCAATTTTAAGAATCAGGTCACAGAAGAGGGGTAATCTTGTAGCAGAAAGAAGATCTATTCAAAAGCAAAGAACAATTTTAAATATTTCATCCTGCTAATGTTAAGTTGATGATTATATTTGACCTGGTGATCTTGAAAGGTCACATAATGATTCTCCATTGTGCAAAACCTTCTATAGAATTTTTTTTAAAATTAGCAAATTGGTTTTCCTTTGGACTTTATCATTCTTCTTAAGCCTTGTACTCACTAACCCTTGCCAGCTCCCAATCAGAAAATGCTTAGATTTTCAAATTCTTACCCTTGCTTTCAAATTCCTCCATGGCCTTGAGTCACCCCATCTCCATCACCTCCTCCAGCCCTACAAGCCTTCAAGATCTCTGCATTCCACCTATGCTGGTCTCATGCATATTGCTAATTTTCATTGCTGCGCCCTTGGTGGCCCTGTCTTCAGCTGCCTCAGCATTAAGATCCAAAATTTCCTCTATAAATCTCATCGTCCCCATCTCTCGTTCCTCCTCTAACATGCTCGGTAAAAACTAACTCTTTGATTACGCTTTTGGCCACCTTCCCTATATTTTCTTATGTAGTTTGGTTTGGTGTTTGATAAGCAATACTGTGCAGCATCTTGTGATATTTTACTAAATTAAATGCGTTATATAAATGCAAGTTCTTGTCATGTAGTAGGGCATTGTGTAATTATACAAGACATCATCAAACATCCACTAACCACTTTGCTATGAACACATATCTCTGTTCAGTAAACATTCATATCTGCCTTTAAGAGTGCATATAATAGCATCAAAATGTTAAGTGTTTACTTTTGATTAGAGATGTGATGATTAAATTGAAAGAATGTCATGCTTACTAAACAAAAGGTAACTAGGCAGATGATGGTCTTGAAGTTACTTAGAAACAAAATCTAAAATGTGTGATGTTTGAAAGAGAGTACAGTATTTTATTTGAATACTATTTTGCATCCGTCAAATTGAGGTTGAGCACAAGGTCATGAATGGGCAATAAGCAGCTGTAGTGCTATTTTGAGATCAATGCTGGAGTATACTGCACCAACTCATATGCATAATGGCATTAACTTTCTGACCTCTGATCAACCACCAGGTTGTTCAGATGCTTGTTGTGCTCTATAATTTAAATATTAACCCCAGATGTGCCATATTTACCATTGAACTTACCTTGACAAGCATTTTTAATTAGTTCTGCCCTTGGATGGAGCAATTGCAAGGTAACAGTAGCCTCTTCACATAGTAACATGCAGTCAATCCTTAGCTGGTAGCTGTGGTAGAGCAAGGCAAAGAAATAAAAAAACTGAATTGAGACTGCAAAACTAGAGAAAATTTGTAGAAAGCGATCAAGTCTCAAGCAAATGAGAGGTTAGGAGCAACTTTTGCCTCATTTCATTAGAATTTGAAAAATACTGAAAAAAAAATTGAACAGAAAAGTAAGACAGTACTAGATATTTGTAATAAAACAGGTAACACTAGATTAACAAAAAAGAAAAATCTGATTAATAAGAATCAAAATAACAAATATAAAGAAAATGCCAAGAATACAATGATTTCCTGCTGCTTGAACCATGGGAAAATTACACCATTTAAGGTGACTGGTCCATAATGTATAATATGGAATGCAAATGTGAATTTTGCTCCAACTTCCTCTGGAGATCAGGACAAAAAAAAAGTTCAAAATATTTCCTCAGGAAGTTAAATGGATTGGGTAGCGTCCGAGATAAAACTGATTTTATGTGATTTGTGGAAACAATGTATGTGATTTGTGAGCTCGTCTGCTGTTGAATATTAAGGAGGAATGCATCATTAATGCCTTCCCAAAATAATTTTGATTTTAAGATGAAACAAATAATAGCACACCCATTTCTTGAAGTCACTATAAAATAAATGTTTTACTTTACTCTTTATCAATGTTTAGTTTCATGTATATTAAGCATTTTATGTAATAAGTGAAACTGAAGTGACTGTATGCTAGAAACAAGTACTATTGCAGATAAAATGTATATTTCCGATTCAAAGAGTACATTTTACATACAGAATAAGTCAGTCAAAATAGTGATTAAGTTAATTGTAATATAATTATTCCTTGGAGTTTGTGAGACTTCCAAGCTTAATATTTTAGCCGCTTAGCGCATCAGGGCCGTCTAACATTGGTAACCTTTTGTTTTGACTGTCTATATTTTCCAGTAGGTTATATATCAAGTGTAACTAAAGTATTAGTTGGTATTCATAAGTTTTCATCAAGCTTTCTGCACTTGTAAAATTCTAATGGAATGTGAAATAACTGAGGAAAGGTTGCTGCCATTTATTATTTATAGCAAAATCATAAAGAGGCACTTTATGTACGGACATACAATTTCACTTGAAATAAACAGCAGAAATCCTCCCTCTCTTCAGTGCATGAGTTGGAAAAGGAAAGAGGTTTAAGCAACGTTTTTAATACAAATTTAAACAAACAAAAATTCAATTTTCTATTTATTTCTACACTGTGTTGGTTTATTCTTGTTTATTTCTTCCCTCCCACTCCTACCTAATTGTAACTATATGGTAGAACAGAATATAAAAGGAGAGATAATGGGAGCTTACCAGAAAGGTACATCAATAATCATGGGGGATTTTAATCTACATATAGACTGGAAAAATTAGATGGGCAAAGGTACCGTAGATGAAGAGTTCATAGAATATTTTCGAGATATTTTCTTAGAATAGCACATTCTGGAGCCAACCAGAGAGCAGGCTATACTAGACCTGGTATTGAGTAACAAGGTAGGATTAATTGATAACCTCATACTGAAGGCACCCCTAGCTGGCAGCAATCCTAATATGATTGAATTTTATATTTATTTTGAGGGAGAAACAAGTGTATCCTAAACTAGTGTTTTAAACTTAAAGAAGGGCAATTAAGAGGGCATGAAAGCAGAGCTAGTTAAAGTGAACTGACAAGTGAGGTTAAGGGATAGGTCAATAGAAGATCAGGGGCAGACAAATAAAGGGATACTTCAGAGTACACAGAAAATATACATTCCAATGAGAAAGAAAAATTCCAAGGGGAGGGCCCACCATCCGTGGTTAACTAAAAAAAGTTGAAGACAGCATCAAATTTAAAGAAAAAGCATGTAATTACGCAAATATGGGTGGCCGGTCAGAAGATTGGAAAGAATATAAAAGAACAAAGAATGACAAATAGATTAATAAGGAGAGAAAGATTAGAGTATGAGAGAAAGCTAGCTATTAATATAATGATGGACAGTAAGAATTTCTATAGATATTTAAATAAGAAAGTGAGCATTGGTTCCATAGAGGGTGCATCTAGGGAACTGATGATGGAAAGTATGGAGATGGCGGATGAATTAAGCAGGTATTTTGCTTCGGTCTTCACTATAGAGGACACAAATAACATCCCAGAAATAGCTGTAAATCAGGAAATGGAAGTGAGGGAGGAACCTGGGAAAATTACAATCACCAAGAGAGTAGTATTCAGCAAATTGTTGGGGCTATGTGCTGACAAATCCCTAGATCCAGATGGAATTCACCCTAATGTTTTGCAAGAAGTGGCTAGTGAGATAGTGGATGCATTGGTTTTAATTTTCCAAAATTCCCTAGATTCGGGAAGGTTCCATTAGATTGGAAAATAGCAAATATAACTCCTTTATTCAAGAAGGGAGAAAGAAAGCAGGAAACCACAGGCCAGTTAGCCTAACATATGTCATAGGAAAAATGTTAGAAGCTATTATTAACGATGTTATAGCAGGGCACTTAGAAAAATTCAAGGTAATCAGGCAAAATCAGCATGGTTTTGTAAAAGGGAAATCATGTTTAACCAATTTATTGGAGTTCTTTGAAGCAGCCATGTGCTGTGGATAAGGGGGAAACGGGTGGATGTACTGTACTTAGATTTCCAGAAGGCATTTGATAAAGTGCCACATCAAAGGTTATTGCAGAAAATAAAAGCTCATGGTGTAGTGGGTAACATATTGGCATGGATAGAAAATTGGCTAGCTAACAGGAAGCAGAGAGTTGGCATAAATGGGTCTTTTTCTGGCTGGCAGGATGTGACGAGCGATGTGCCACAGGGATCAGTGCTGGGGCCTCAAATTTTTACAATTTATATAAATGACTTGGATGAAGGGGCTGAAGGAATGGTTGCTAAATTTGCTGAGGACACCAAGATGGGTAGGAAAGTAAATTGTGAGGAGACCACCAGGAGGCTACAAAGTGACATAGATAGGTTAAGGGAGTGGACAAAGACCTGCAAAAGGAGTATAATGTGGGAAAATGTGTAATTGTTCATTTTGGTAGGGAGAATAAAAAACAAAAATTGCTGGAAAAACTCAGCAGGTCTGACAGCATCTGTGGAGAGAAGGAGTTAATGTTTCGAGTCCAGATGACTCTTCTTCAGAACTAAAGAGAAGTTGAAATGTGGTCAAATATATACTGTATAAGGTGGGGGGTGGGGGGGGGGTGTGTGTGGAGCGGGGTGGTGGGACAGATGAAGCTGGATAGAAGGCCAGTGATAGGTGGAGGCAAAGGAGAGATTGCGATGGATGTCATAAACAAAAGGTCAAAGGGGTGTTGATGGTGGTGATAGTGGCTATAGGTGTGAATGGTGACATTAAGAGTAGAAAGCAGGATGAGCCAGTGACAGATGGCCCTAGTGGGGGGAGGGGACAGTGTAGGAGCAAGGGTCAAAATAGGCTAAAAGGTAGGGATAAAACAATGAATGGAAATAAATTTTAAAAATAGTAATAGAAATAGATGGGGACAAAATGTATATATAAAAATTCAAAAATAAATATTTGAAAAAAGGGGATCAAAAAGGGGTGAGGATGGAGGAGAGAGTTCATGATCTGAAGTTGTTGAATACAAACTGGAGGAACAGCACCTCATCTTCCGATCAGGCACTTTGCAGCCTTCCGGACTTAACACTGAGTTCAACAACTTCAGATCATGTACTTCTCCATCCATACCCCTTTTTGATCCCCTTTTTTCAAATATTTATTTTTAAATTTTTATCTATACATTGTTTCCCCATCTATTTCTATTACTATTTAAAAAATTTATTTCCATTCATTGTTTTATCCCCACCTTTTAACCTATTTTGACCCTTGCTCCCACACTGTCCCATCCCCCCACCACACTCCCACTAGGGCCATCTGTCACTGGCTCATCCTGCTTTCTACTCTTAATGTCACCATTCGCATGTCCTTTAGCCACTATCACCACCATCAACTCCCCTTTGACCTTTTGTTTATGACATCTTTGGCAATCTCTCCTTTGCCTTCACCTATCACTGGCCTTCTATCCAGCTTCATCTGTTCCACCCCACCACCCCCCCCCCACCCCCAACTGCCCCCCCACCCCCTCCCCCCTTATACAGCATATATTTCACCACATTTCAACTTCTCTTCAGTTCTGAAGAAGAGTCATCTGGACTCAAAACATTAACTCTCTCTCCCTCCACAGATGCTGTCAGGCCTGCTGAATTTTTCCAGCAATTGTTATTTTTTGTTTCAGATTTCCAGCATCCGCAGTGTTTTGCTTTTATCTTAGAATAAAAAAGAAATTCATTATCTAAATGGTGAACGATTGCGGAGCTCTGAGATTCAGAGGGATCTGGGTGTCCTAGTGCATGAATCACAAAAGGTTAGTATGCAGGTACAGCAGGTAATTAGGAAAGCTAATAGAATGTTATCATATAGTGTGAGGAGAATTGATTACAAACGTAGGGAGGTTATGCTTCAGTTGCACAGGGCACTGGTGGGGCCACATCTGAAGTGTTGTGTACAGTACTGGTTGCGAACCAGTGCACTTGCTCTTTGCTATTCCATTGCCGAATCCGCCTGCCCTGCATGGGAAAGATCTACTCATGCTAAGAAGATAGATGCCGTTTTGAATGCAAGCTGCCAACTTATCACAGGTTGTTTAAAACCAACAAACACCAACAGCCTATATATCCTGGCGGGTATCGCTCCCCCTGATATAAGAAGAACGGTAGCCAACAAGAAAGAGTGACTCCGTCTAACATCAGATGAGAGACACCCTCTACATGGTCATACACCCATACCCAGCCACCTAAAGTCAAGGAAGAGCTTCATGAACAGTGTTGTTCCATTACAATCAACCCCATCTGAAGCCCGCATCGCCTTGTGGAAAGACCGGCTCGCCAGTCTTGAACAACCCCCAGTGATGGAAATTCTACTGGATGAAAGCCTTCCCCCAGGAGCTAATTGCAACTGGGCAACCTGGAAGTGCCTTTACAGACTTAGGACTGGTGTAGGTCGTTCAAAGGTGTCACTAAGCAAATGGGGATATACAACCTGCCCGACAACTTGTGAATGTGGAACTGAGCCACAGACTATGCAACATCTCCTGCAATGCCTATCGCTAGAGGAACCTTGCACTGTTGCAGATCTTGCCGAATTCAACAACAAGGCACAAAAATGTGTCCAGTTCTGGCTGGGCCATGTATAGACTGTCCGAGGACATGACAAAAAAAATTAAATAAAAAAAATAATTAAAAAAACAAACTGGTCTCCTTATTTAAAGAAAGATGTAAATGAGTTAGAAGCAGTTCCGAGAAGGTTTACTAGACTAATACTAGGAATAGGCGGGTTATCTTATAAGGAAAGGCTGGTTATCTTACAAGGAAAGGCTGTACTGGTTAGATTTGTATCCACTGGAATTTAGAAGAGTAAGAGGCGACTTAATTGAAACCGTTAAGATCCTAAGGGTCTTGACAGGGTGGATGTGGAGAGGATGTTTCCTCTTGTGGAAAAAGCTAGGACTAGGAGTCACTGTTTAAAAATAAGGGGTTGCTCATTTAAAACAGAGACGAGGAGAATTTTTCTCTCTCAGAGGGTTGAGAGTCTTTGGAACTCTCTTCCTCAAAAGGCAGTAGAAGCAGAGTCTTTGAATATTTTTAAGGCAGAGCTAGATTTATTCTTGATTAACAAGGGGGTGGAAGATTATCAGGGGTAGGCAGGAATGTGGGGTTGAAGTTACATTCAGGTCAGCCATGATCTTATTGAATGGCAGAGCAGGCTCGACAGGCCTCGTGGCCTACTCCTGCTTCTAATTCGTATGCACCTCTTATATTGTCACTTTCTTCAGTTCCTTTTCCTGTTCAATTCCATTTTCTGCCCAGCTCCTTACCTGCTAGACCACTGCAATGCTTTACGATGTTAAAACTCATTTTAAAATCAGGAGGAGCTCGGTTACATCAAATGTGTCACATAACTGGAAACTAATTTTCCCTAATTATGAGTTGCAATGACATTTTGGGTGGATAATGTTGGATGAGCAGCCAGCAAATGTATCTGAAAAAAAAAACGTGCCTAACAGACCATGTGTACACAAGAGGCACCAGTAATACATACCAAGGAACATCAAGGAGGAGAAGGTAGAAGTGATCAGCACTTGCTAATTTTTCCTTTTCTCCTTTGTAAGCCTTTATATTTTCTATCTGTACATGGAATGAATTTGAAAAAAAAGTTACGTCTGAAATAATATTGACCCACTTTTCATCAGATCTGGTATTCACTTCCTTGTCAACTTACCTCATTATTCTCTGGCAGTAGTTTCTGGAGTTGCTTTAAAACCTCTACATCAAATTTAGAGCGGTCCCCTCTCCTGATCATATCAGTCACTTTTTCATCAGAACTAATAAAACATTGAAAAATTAATCTTTCATCACATCATAGTTTTCTCACAATTCTAAGCAGCAAACTGTATATATCATCACAGTTTGCCCAGTTTCAAGGAAAATATTTAGTTTCCAGGCAAGCGATGTAATTAATACTTAGCTTTAGAATATCTGCATGGCCTTAATGAAATAGTTGTCCCTACAGTTTGCTTTGTTGAGCCCCACATCCTATTGATTGTGACAGCTAACGCACAAGAGCCAAAAATCTGAATCAGCTAAGGGATTAGTTCGGTGTCTCTGCACCATTGACACATGCTAATTCAATCTGGGATCCCAAAAAAGCCACCTGGCCCCTTGAAGCCTATTGCCTGAGGAAGGCATGAGCAAAAACCAAGGGCATCCTTGCAAGGAGAGGCAGAACAGTAGTGGGACTCTTTCCTTGTGTACCTGTTGCAAACAAATAACAGCACTGATGGTGATTTGGAAACAGGGTTCAAAAGTTCTGTGGCCTAAAAAAGCTAATGAAGCAAAAGGGCAAAATATTAGTTTGTGCACCCTTCATTGGAGGTCATGCATTCATTAAAATTAAAAAGTAAAACAAGAGTAAGGGCTGGTGTTTAAACAAGAGTTCCCTTCCTCTAAGAAAGGTTGAAACAAATGGTTCAAAATGTGAGGGTGAGGAATTCACCCACGAATTTATACCAATATGGTAATGTAATGGTAATGTTATTGAATAAGTATAACCCAGAGAATGAGTGTGAATTTTACCATGGCAGTTAGAGAATTTGAATTCGGTTAAAAAAAAACTGGAAATAGAAAGATGATGGGCAGAATTCTCCCATCCAGGACTAAGTCCTGTGGTGGGGGTGAGGACAGGGAGTGATCCCCATAGTGGAATCCGACAGGAAATCCTGTGGTATCTCCCATCATTAATTACGCAGCTGGGGATTTCGCGACATCTTCTGTGGCAGGGCAGGCTGGATGGCATGTGCCCCGCTGTCATATCCAGACGCCCTTTTTAAAAAGGCACCTGGCATCCACAATACACTAACACTGGGACGGTTGGAAGGGGAGCTGAGGGGCCAGCTCCTAAGTTTAGTGATGCCTCCTGGATCGTGTGGAGGTCCAGAGGAATATACTTTTCCCGGCTGATGGGTGGAGGCCGCCGAGCAGGGAGACCAACACTGTATGGGCAGAGGTGGCGATGCTGTTGAGTGCCCAGGGGGTACACATGTGGTCAGCCATATCGTGCCGGAAGAGGATGAGCAACCTTATTCACTCCGCCAGGGCATGTCTCATCAGGATGGTTGCATAAACACAAAGAGACCAATATGCCAGGGTACATGGGCCTCATTGGCAATGGCATAGTCGTGCCTCACAGCCCCACTTCAGCAGTGGAGTGACCAATGTGCCTCCTTCACCCTCCAACAGACATGGAACTCTGCATGGAAGGTGGGGGGGAAAGGGGGGATAAACAAGCTTAGGTGCAGAGGGAACCAGCAACCTCCGCAAATCAGATGCCTGTCTGAGCCTTCTCCTTGCATGTGGATGGGCTCAGCGCTCTGGAGGGAGCTGGTCCATAACCCTTCTGGGAAATTCGCACCAGTGATGACCAGCCAGACAAAAGGGCTATCCTACAAGGGGAAGTATGATAAAGGAACCAAATTGCAATGTCCCAATGCATGCAACATGCAACTCTTCTCAAACCCATGTTCTGTTCTCTTTGGGGAGGACAAGGTCAATCACAACCACAGAGAGCAGCAGAAGGCAGGGGGGGTGTGCCCATATTGGAAGCCCCTCACTGAAGTAGAGGAAAGAGCAACTGAGCTCGCAGGAGTGGAGTGGGACCATGCCATTGGTGTTGGGGAACTTAGACTTGGGGGCCCACCTAGTAAGAACTCATGCATTCTATAGAAACCAGAGGATCAAATGTGCAGCCATGTCGGAGGCAGCTGATGCTATCACTTGAACTGTGCTCTCTCACTTACAGGAAGAGACCAAGCACTGAGCAGGAGGACTCCTTGTCAGGCCTCAGCACCAGCACCAGCCCCAGCCCCAGCCCAGAGAGGAGCCAGGAGAGAGGAGAAGACGAGTGCTGCACACCTGTAGAGGTGTCACAGCAGATACCTGCACCCTCCACCAGCTCAGGAACACACACCGCGGTGGGTATCAATGCTAGGTTAGGGTGTCACAATCTGGAGGTCACCGCACAGACACGTGTCCACAGCAGGAGGCAGGTTCAGCAGAGTTCCTTGGCACTTGGAGGACAGCTGGGGAAGAGGCATCTGCAAGGTCCGAGTCAGATGACGAACCTCTGGAATCAGCCTTCCAACTCATTGTGGAGAGTCAGCAAGAGGCCCAGTGACATCAGGCAGAGCCGAAGGAAACCCTCAACAGAGTGGCATGCAAGGAGGAGTCCGTCCACCTGCGCATATTTAGATCTCCATGGGGAGGATGGCAGATGCCATGGAGATCCTAGTCCAGCAGAACGTCCAGTTTCTGCCAGAGATGCGTGCAGACCTGCGCGAGTTCCTGCAGTGGCAACACGAGGGGGCAACGGGGAACCTTGACCTCCCTCCAGGTGCTCCTTCCCCTCAAGGAGTCAGGTCAGAGCCCTTTGACACCCAAAAGGAGGGGAAGCAGCAGCTGGACACCCCTGGGTCATCCACTCAGGGATCTCAGAGGTTGTCAACACTCTCCAAACCCCCTTCACTTGTGACCCCTTCAGCCTCGCCCTCAGAGA
The DNA here is from genome assembly GCF_964194155.1 of Cetorhinus maximus. Classification (NCBI taxonomy): domain Eukaryota; kingdom Metazoa; phylum Chordata; class Chondrichthyes; order Lamniformes; family Cetorhinidae; genus Cetorhinus; species Cetorhinus maximus. The sequence goes on along the minus strand of NC_135896.1, from coordinate 41,967,789 downwards.
CCACAGAGGGAGCAGCTGGCCCACAAGAGGACAGCCAAAGGAAACCAGGGCCCTCCAGGCTCAGCTCTCCACAGGACAACTGCTGAAGTCATCAAAGGCAACAGGGCAAATGAGTCAGCAGGCTGTCTCCACCCCTGTTGCGGATGTCAGGGCAGCACCTAGAAGAGTAGGCCTAGAAAAATCAAGAAATTTTGATCACAACTGGCTGCAAGGGTGAACACAATAATTGTCACAAATTGAACGTCCACAAATATATTCACTTTCAAGGGAGGTCCTGTGGCGCAGTGGGTAGCATCCCGACCTCTGACCCAGAAGCTCTGGGTTCAAGTCCCTGCTAGGACTTGTTGGCCATTGAAGGAGCTGATAGCCAGCCTGGGAATCCTCCTACCTGCGCCCCAAAGGGGGGAAAAATGTGTGTGAAGATATGCTTAAAAAAATCTAATATTCAGTGTAGTTTGGCAGATTATACAATGAGTACATCATTCGGTAGTATTGAAATATATTCACTTTCACTGCATAATGTCTACTGTTCTCTTTCAGAGTCCTTTTAAAGGCTTTGTGAGCACCCCTCCCCACTCCATAAACAGTCCTCCTGCACACAGCCAACCCCACGAGCGACCGAATCTGCAGGGAGAAGGGTCTGTGGAGGGCCTTTCAGAGCCTCGTGCAAGCACTCTCCCACACACACACTGAGCCTTCATCCATCAAACTCATCTCACTAGTCCCTAGCATTTTCAATACTGTCTGGTATGGTTCCCTTTCAGTTAGCTGCATCTCTGTCCACACTGACCCAACTCCTATGCAGCACCTGTGCCTGTCTAAAATGAGGCTCTGCTCACTTTTGATTTGACCAGCATGGTCACTGTCACATTCCTTCATGAACTCCCCCACCATTTCTCTGCCCCCAGTCACCCATGTTCTTTCCCCATCACCATTGCCACCCACCCCTGGCATCACCTCCCCACTGTCACCCTCCAGCCTGAACCCTTTTCCTTCAAGGATGTCCAAGTGACCGTGCACATTCCCTTCCTTTCTGACTATCCCACCCCCGTTCACATTGACCTCCCCCACCTCCTCCTGTCCACACACCCCCCCTGCCCACCCCGCTGCGTGTCCATCTCTGTGTCCCCACTGACAACCCTCGCCAACCCTTCACCCGACACCATCAAGCCCTCATCCTCCCTGGCTCCTTCTGCCCCCTGTAGCCTGAACATACCCTCCAATCACGCCCACACCGAGTTTACTCCCCAGGAGTCAACATTTGACTCCACCTACCCCTCCCTCTGAGCACGTTCACCTGGACAGTTGCCCCCTCTTCCATTCAGACATGGCATTCCCCCCACCCCTTCAGACCTAGACATTTGCCCCCCAACCCCAACTCCTTCTCCGCCCATCAGTACCACCTGCTGCCTTTCATCCAGCAGCTCAAGGATCCCATCCCCCCATGCCAAAGTCCCTGGAAGATGTTCGAGCCCATGGCGAAGTCCCTGGAAGTTCCGAAGCCTCAGCGAAGTTGATGCTGCTGCGTGGAGTCCTCCCACCTTCCAAAAGCTGCTCCGTGGTGGAGGCATGAGGCTCCACTCACCACGCGATACACGTGTTCCTCCAGGGGCTTGGAGTTGTAGGCCTCCATCATCATCTTCTTGTTGTTTTCCCGAGCCAAGCAAGGCCCTAAAGGTAATTCCTGACTTTTGCACACCACACTGGTCCAGATGTGTTCTGGACCGGCGCATTTACCTGCTGGCATCATAGAGAACCAAGTGTGGAGATTCCGCTGGGGCCTTCATTTGCATCCTATTAGCGAAATACAATCGGTTTTACGCCGGCCTCCAGTGGGATTCCCGATCCACCATGGCGGGCAGCATCGGAAGATCCCGCTGTCAATTCACGTGGGCATGAAACCAATTTTTGGACCTCCCGCCAAAATCCTCCCACCCCGCCTGCCACTGATCCTGCCAACGGAGCCATGGGAGAATTCCGCCCGATATCTATAGAAGTGGCCACGATTAGGATTAAAGTCCTTTAGGGAAAGAAATCTGCCATCTTTACACCGTCTGGCCTGTACGTCACTCCATTCCCAATAAATGTGGTGACTGTTAACTTCATGCCCTCTGAGACAATGGAATGGCTTGCTAAGTTAATTCAAACTGTTCCCGGTGATTCACAAAGGTCGCCAGCACCACCTTCTCAGGTCAGCTAGTGATGGGCAATAAATGTCAGTGACACTCTTACCTAAAGAATGAATTTTTAAAAATCAACATCATGTGATGTATCAGTGGCTGCTGAACAAACAGCAGAAATGACAATAGTTTACAGTTTTGTTTTTTTAAATGATGTATGCAGAGCAGAGGTGCAAAAGTCATGCAAACATATTTTGGGTATATTGCCAACTGATTGTGAAATAAGATCCAAAGCAAACTTGAAATGTAGTTTAACCATTTGATATTTTACAAAATGACCACACTAATAATTACATACAAATAAAATCTACTTTAAAGTAACTCACCATTTGAATTGCTTTAAAAATATGTTCAAGTTTAGGCTTTTCCTTGAATCTAGAAATGTGATCTGTGGTGGGGAGAGGGCAGAAATAATGAGTTATACATGGAAGTGTTTGCATATAAATTACTGCCCTAATTCAACGCAAGGGACCTTGAGTCTTTGGGGGCCTTGCCTGCTGACTGGAGAGCCAGGGGAGACCTGCGCTGCCTCTTTTTAGGAGGGCTCGCCAAACCACAAACCAGTCAGGCAGTGGTGAAGCCACTGGCAGGCTTTCCCCTGGAATCAAGACCCAGGAGGCAGAGGCTTTGCCTACTGAGAACTGCCAGCTACTCGGAGGCCGGCAGCTCATACTCAGCATCACCTGTGGGGAGACCATGGCTGCTGCTGATGGTGTTATGCACAAGAGTCCCAGGGTCATGGACTGACCCAGGCCACAGGCATAATGAGAGGGTAGGGAGTTGCGGTGGGCGGGGTGGAAGACCGTGGGGAGAGGGGTGCAGGTGGCTGAGCAACAATGGCAGGGTGTTGGCTTACTGTAAGGCCCCCTGATGTCAAGTCCCTTGATCAGGCAGGGAGTACCTTTGATCACCACCCCCCAACCCCACCCCACGAGATGACGAGCAGCCCACACAGATTTACCTGTTGTGCACACTGCATGGTGACAGGCTCATCTGCAGCTGGGTTAATACCATCAGCGGTGGGATGAGGCCGTTGAGTGGTCATTAACTGGCCACTTAAGGGCCTCAAGTGATACCGGGGTGGGAAGGTCCTCCCTCCCAGGAACTAATTCAGCGGAGGTAGGCGGGCAGTGGGGTTCTGGTACGTCGCCATCCCACCGAAGTACATGCCCTCCCCATCTCAAAGCTCACCACCAGCAAGTGCAGAAGATTCCACCCAGTGGCACTTGCCTCTTTTAGCTCCTTTTTACTGACAGTTCGCTGTTTCTGTTTTGGTTCTGATACTGGAAAGCAGAAGAGTTGCTCAATACTGGTATAATCAGGATCCAAAGGTGGTTCTTCATTTCTTTGGATGAACGACCATAAACAATTTTTCTCTGGAGAAGGGAAGAAAAAGGACTGATCAAAAGGGAGAATGGAACCAAGGTTTAATTATTTAAATCTGTTAAAATTTAGGAGTGGGGGAGAAAATATTGTCTTTTCTCTTATATTTTCTATTATTAGCCTCTTCATGCCACATGAAAGGTCCCTGACCAAGAGGGCCATGACCTACTTATGTGTTTGTTACAATGGTTCTCAAGACAGCTGCTACCAAATATGCCCCAGAGCAACTTGCCCTCAATATCCTCTTCCTCCCTTCAGAGGCAAAATAGACTTCCCTCTGAAATTCCCCTGTCTGCATGTATCTGATCGATATTCTGAAATTACATCTGCAAGGGCCATTTGGGAGGTTAAGACAGTAAAGCGAACACTACAACAGGAGGTGTAGTATGAAGTTCTCCAAATAGGCATATAGAACAAGAAATGAGTTAGGAAAATATATTATACTTTACATTACTTTATAATGATGAGGGACTTCAAGAAGTCAAACATAAAATAACTTACAGCCTGTCAATGTAATACATTAATTCTTTCCTACTCAGTACATTGGAGAATCTACGGCTGGGATTTTCCGGTCCTGCCCATGACAGGACACATCACAAGCGGGATGGAAAATTTGGACAGGCAGCCAAACATTCATCAACTTTGAGTGAGAATTTTGGAGCGGAAAATCTCAGCCTATCACCCTGTAGACTTGATTTGTTTGAGTTACTCAAACACTATTTACACAATTGAACTACTAAGTGATCATACCTGTAAGCACAATGACATTCAAACTGAAACTCTGTAGGCACAGAGCTAAATTCTCAGAAACTATGCCACAGAGGCAAACTTCAAGTGTCTGTGGTCCGAGCTAGGTGACAGACTTGGTGACGGTGCGGGGCGGGTAGGGGGTGGATAGTGGACATTCTTGCAAAACATTCTGTAGGAGATGAAAGACTAATGCACACCCCTGCTCAGTACTGCAAAAGCAAAATAAATAAAATGCCCAAAGCAGATCAGCAATAACATTTAAAGGGACTTAAGAATGAGGTAAATTCATAAAGCATGTAGAGGGAATGGAGGAAAAGACAATTACAAAGCTATAAAGAAGCTTTATGATGATTAGACTAAGGTGTTCAAAGATAGAACTAGAACAAGATATAGCAGAAGTTGAAAAACATCAAAAAAAATCTTCAATATGACTACTAAAGCAGTTCAAACCCTAAAGGACCCATTTGGAATTGAAAATGAGAACAATAAACATGTTAATAACTATTTCTGTGAGTTTTTCAAATCAGGGAAGGCATCAATAATATATCTTATATCATAAACATTATAGCACTCTGGGACTTTCGTTGTACTGAAGCTAAGGGAACCCCAATGAGTTATATCCCCAGATGCTTAGGGGTTTGTTATGTTCAGGGAGTCAATGAAGTCTGAAAACTGTAAATGGACAACTGTGGTTCCTGCATTGAAGTGACATATCTTGTATTCCAGACACATTAACCTGACCTCAATAGTTGAAATATGAATGAAGTCAATGAACAGAAGAATGAAAAATTAACTGTGGCCAGAATCTTCGGCTTGGCGAGCGGGGGGTGGGGCCTGCTCACTGTCGCGTAAAACGAGACGTGTTGTCAGGTGTGCGTCCCAACGCCATCGCGTGTCATTCCGATTTTCAGTTTGGTGGGCGCGCACTGGAGTCGGCCACGCGCCCGCCGAACTGTCAAAAGCCTATTAAGGCTATTTAAAAACTATTTAAACCACTTAACATAGCTGCCTGTCCAACCTTAAGGTTAGGGGGCAGGCGAAGAGCCCAGGCAGCCTTCACATTTTTCATGAAACCTCATCTACGGGCGAGATGAAGTTTCATGAATGATTTATAAGTGAAATAAAGATTTTCACTAAAATTCATAGGCATGTCCAAGCTCATGTGACATTGTCACATGAAGGGACATGTCCTAAATTATCTTTTCTTTATAAAAATTTTTGAAACTCAAACTGACCTCCCTGAGGCAGCTCTGTGTCTCAGGGAGATTTCTGCGTTCTTTCGCACACATGTGCAAAAGAGCGCAGGCCCCAACTCAGTCTCCTCCCCCCACCCGCACAGGTAGCGTTCAGCTGTGGGGGCCTTAATTGACCCACCCACGTAAAATGGTGGTGTGCAGCTGATTGCAGGCGGCAATTGGCTGTGTGCCCGCCCAATGCCCCCGACGGGGAGAAAATTCTCCGCTATATGAAGTTAAACTAATAAGTAACAGCCAACATGATTTCAGAGATGTAATTCAGCCTTAAGCTTTTATTTCCTCGAGGAGCTTACATTTTATAGATACGAGAGATAGGGAAAAGCAGTATGTTGTAGTGTGGGGAGGCCCAAACTATGTCTTTGTAGAATACCTAAGTGCATACAATAGAATTCGCCTGCCCCCTCCACAATTCAGACTACACGAGATTGGATTTTAACACCTAAAAACTGGTGGGTTGGTGTTGTGTCAGAGGTTACAATTAAAAACAACTGACCTGCTCACTTCCAGGTCCAATGAAAGTAAGACAAGGGTCAGACAGCCAACCCGCTCCCAAAAGGCAGGTTAGCAATTCGAATATTTTATGAGACTAGTAGCCTCTGATTTAATCTGTTTTTAGGGTTAACTAAGGCTTGCTGAGTTTTCCCCATCTTCAGGAAACCCGGCAACTGAAGGGAAGTCAGGTTTGGGAGAAATTAAATGCCTTTACAATACTTCTTGTGAGAGTATTTCCTCCCAGCCCCTCCTCATGATACATTCCCTGGGTCTGGGATTGGAACCTCCCTCCCCAGATCAGACAATCACACCTGGACTCTGGAATCAGATCCTCTTCTCTTGGGGTCATGGATCAGATTTGGCTGGTTATTCAGCCTGCTCCAGAGAGCTTTCCACCTGACTGGAAGCCAAGGCTGATTTCCAGATGGGAAACTTGAGAAGGACAAAGGACGTTCACTGTGTTAAAGCTCCACAGCAAACGAGGAAACCTGGATTCCTGTCACACCTCCTCTCACCTACTTAACACGTCCCTGTTAATATCCAGGCCATAATGTTTAAATTAACATTCCCTTTAACTTGCATACATCTTAAATTGTAGATGATAATGCACATTGGCATTTGAATTTTAAGATTTATCTTCCATGATGATGCAACATTAGGGATGCAATTTTCAAAATTCATGGCCCACAAAGTTCAAATAGGACAAATCAACTTGCAAAAAAATAAAAATGCAAATAGAACAAAGTTGTTTCATGAGGAAGTTAGCAGGTTTGCAGGTCTTTAATGGCCTATAGTGTTTAGGTCAAACACCTAAAAGCCTTTGATAATATACAACCTGAAAGAAAGAGACCTGTAAAGTCAGCTGGTAACAACAGGAAGGCATGGGTATGGATTATTATTTGGCTATAGGGGAGGAAGCATAAAATATTTCTTTTGAGACTGACTTTGAAATGGAGGCAAATGTTGAGAGAGAAGCCCCAAAATCTGAGTTTGGACCCCTGCCATTCAAGCGGGCACATTTGTCTAGATTCCCAACTGCATTGCAAGATAGTAAAATTCACAACAGCCACCAAATTGAGGAAGAAGGAGGAGAGACTGAATTCATGGGTGGAACAGAGCTTTTCAACAGAAAGTTAGTCAGAGGTTTTGGCTATCTTATTCCTTGCCAGGCCCAAATGGTGCAAAGTAGCAGAAAATAAAGCAAATAAAAGTATTATTAACAAGTCAGTTGAAGTTATGAAGTGCTATCCACAGGCTACATACTGCTCAGGTCACTGCAGCAGTAGGGTAATGTGTCTGCACTCATGCTAGTGGGATAAGCTAAGATGATAAATTGGATATAGTTAACAGGATGGAAACGATACACTGGTTACAAGCATAAAATTCACCCCAGAGTAGCTAAGGATGGCCAACAGGCTACAGTTTGTTGTCAGGAAGAATAGTCAAAGCCAGGACACTGGATTAGTTCAAGATACAGCTAAATCTTGTAACGGAGATTGGTTACAGCTGGTATCTTGCGATGGGTGACAAACTATAGGTGAATTGGTTGGCAAGGTGTAGGTTTCTGCTACCATATCACGGTTTATTAATGTACTCGTTTAATTTGCACTGCCTTCCTGCTCATTTAAGTTTAAATTCCATTGGTTACTATATACTATCCTTCGCAGTTGCACTAGAATTTGTTTGTGAGAAAGTTATTCCCCATACATACGTGAAGTCAATCTTGAAGGGATTTTCTGCCAGTTCAGCTTTTTCATCCGTGATGTTGGTCGATGAACATGACTTTTAGGTGGAGCATATGAACACAATAGACTGCCAGCTTGGTGAGCCACTATGGTTCCATCATTGGTAAATGCACCTGGTGGTGGTGGTGGGGGAGGAAGAATGCTACCAGGGAGAGGTGGGGGAGGGGGAGGCACACTGCCAGCACCAGGGAGAGGCGGGGGAGGGGGAGGTGGGGGCACACATCCGGCACCAGGGAGGGGTGGGGGAGGGGGAGGTGGGGGCACACATCCGGCACCAGGGAGGGGTGGGGGAGGGGGAGGTGGGGGCACACATCCGGCACCAGGGAGGGGTGGGGGAGGGGGAGGTGGGGGAGGGGGCACACTGCTTGCACCAGGGAGAGGCGGGGGAGGGGGAGGGGAAGGCATACTGCCAGTGCCTGGAAGAGGGGGTGGAGATGGAATACATGGCTGAGTTGTACCAGCTAGAAATGGAGGAAGTGGAGGAGGGGGAGGGGGAGGGGGAGGATGCAGCACCTGGCTAGCTGGAAGTGATGCTGGCAGTGATGAGCTTAACTTTTGGCTTACTTCAGTTGATATTGTAGACTCAGACAATTCTGTCTGTACACCTCTATCAACAGCCTTTTTACTAGCATTTTGCTTCACTGGCTGATCCTTTCCTAACTTCTTTACTATAAGTCTTTCCATGATTGGGCCAACATCTTTCTCTTCATTTGCTACAAAGGAGGAAAAATAGAGTTGGATTAATGTTTTACCATGTTGCGGTTATTTTGTCAAGCCATCTGAAGATAGGTCAATAATTTAAAATGTCTCCAGTCACATTTACAAAGGAATTAATGTCATTACAATAAAAGTTTCCCCTCTCTTGCTGAAGGCACTGACTTACACTCGATTATGAGTCCACAGCTATAGGCTGTTCTCTAGTACCATACTATCCTGTGGTAAGTATGCATGTACGAGTACAGGAAGAGATGAACACAGGATATTCAATTTGGGAACAGCTGACAAAATAGGTTGATAATGGTAATCCTGAGTAGGAAGACATTGGATTTTTCCCCTCCCTAGACCAGGACCTATGAGGCTAGTTGTGCTGCTCCAACTGCTATTCAAGCAAAGGTCAATTCTTTGAGCTCATGAGGAATCAATGCCAGGAACCATCTTGGCCTGCATATTCAGTACCACTCTGGGTACTGCATTTGCTCATTATGTCATCAGGACAGCTCATCATATTACATTAAACACAGAAAAAATTACAGTACAGAAGGAGGCCATTTAGCCCATCGTATCCATGCCTATTGAAAAAGTGGACCCAGCCTGAATCCACCTTTTAGCTCCTGATCTGTAGTGCATATCCAAATGCTTTTTTAAATGTATTGAGGGGTTCTGCGTCTACAACCCATTCGCAGTGAGTTCCAGCCCCCGGCCACTCTTTAAATAATTACCCCGCAAATCCTCTCCAATCCTTCTAACAATTACTTCAAATCTATACCCTCTGATTATTGACCTCTCTGTGAACAGAAATATGTCCTGCCTATCCACTCTATCATTGGTGATGGTAAAAATCAAGCTTAGTTCTTTCCCCACCCCCATCTCACCCATCCTTTGTATTCTCCTAATGTCTAAGAATCAAATATTTTCCAATATACCGTGAAAAAAATCCTTCCTTACTGTCATCAGCAATTAGGATGGCTCTATTCACCAAGATTTCTAGTGCTTCCCAGAGCAGGGCACTGCTACTGTTAGATGGTTCCAGTTGCAGGAGCCCCTGGAGAATTGATAGTAGCTGACTGGAGACTGGAGAGGTGCTCACCTAGAATTAAACATAAAGGTGAAAATACAGTTAAATAAAATCATAGACAGTTAAGCACAGAAGGAGGCCACTTCAAACTCATTCTGCCACCCCAGAAATATCTACTCACATCCCATTTTCCTGTTCTTTATCTGTTCTCTAATACTTCTCTAATTTATCAAACCCTCTCTTAAAAGCTGTGATTGATCGGTCTCCATATTCTAACAACCCTTCATGTGAAACATGCTTTTGCTACAGATTCCACTGGAGATCATTTTTTTTTAGCTTTATCCCACTTAAATCTTTTCAGAACCTTGAACTCTCTGATTAACCTTTGCTGCTGCACCAAGTGTTTTCAAGTTTCTGGTCATAAATTATATCCTCTCATCCTTGCTCTCATCTTAGTAAATCAACATTTTGCCTTTCCCATCTCTCCCAACACTGTTTCTATAATAACGTATCCAAAACACACAACATGGCCTAAAGCCTTGTACAGTCATCATCACTTTGTTGCTTTTGTATTTAAGACCCCTATCTATAAAATCCAGAATCCCAATTCCTCTTTTCATGGTTGCTTCCACCTGCAACCCCACTTTGATAATGTATGTATATCTGTATCTCCAGGTCATTTTCCCTTTACTCCATCCAGAATTTTTTTGTTTAGAGAAAAATTGTTAAACTGAGACCTTAGGAAGGTCCCAAACTGTTCCATTATGCTCAATGGAACACAATAACCAGAGTCTCACTTGCACTTGTATTTCTTATTTGCTAGTTATTCCTATTTGAATGTTGCAGAGAATTGTCTGTTTTAATTACTCTTGCTTCATTGATAGATAAATCAGATCCATTAGTGTCATCAGCTTCAGCTACAGGTAAATTAATAGAAACATGGAATTAAACTGCAAGCATAATACACTTCAATGTAGCTTTACAGAGAAAAGGCTCAGGAATCCCATGATTTAAGGTATATGCTCATCTGCTTTGTTTCCCAGATCAAAGTTGTACATTTATCTTCAAACCTTAGTAGCAGTTCATAGTAATCAGCTGTACGCCAAAATGAGACAGGCTTCTTTAAACTCTGGGGTTCATAATTCTCTAGAAATATGCTTTTAATTTGTAAAAGTGAGATGCATTGGCAGGCAAATGTTTCATAAAATGGTCATGTTAGGGCAACCACAGAACAGTCAAGAATTATAGTGCAATCACTCCAATTTTGCCAAGAGATAATCAACAGTGGATCACCATAGATATCATTTCACAATTCTCAACATTTGCTAAGTTATAAATGAAAATGCAAAGATGGAGCACCTGTCATGTGTGCCACATCTAGTGGCTTATGTCAACATTCTGTAAGGGTGGGAAGGTGAAATTCAGAAACTAACCAGATAAGGGCATTTGCAACCAATAGGACTCTGATTCTAACCATTCAAGTAGTACCATTTAGTGCCAGTTTAATGATGACCTTACAACAAACTTCCTAAATTTCTTCAATTTAGATCAGAGCAACTAGTTCTGCTAGATTTCAAGTAAATGACAAACAGATCAATACCATATACTTTGACAATATTATGGGACTCCAGGACAATTAAGACAGAATTAAATGTCACTGAAAAATGTAAGTATTGCACACAACATAATATATTGATATTGAAGCAATGAAACAGTTCAGATTTTAAAAAGTAGCTACAGTAAACCAAGTACTTACTTTATTAAACAATGCTGCAAATACTGCTTGGTGACTGTTCATGTCAATGCCATCGTAGATTCTCATTAATTCTTCATCGTCATCTCCTTTGGCGTCCTCAAAGGTGATACACTGGATCAATAGATCCTCATCATCTTTTTCCCTTAAGCAATACATAATCATACAGATTATGTTTGTGCATTTCCCTTGAGAGAAACACTGCTACATTTATAAAGATCAGATAATACCATTCTGTTGCTTAAGCAGAGTCATCAAGCAACACGAGAGTCAAACAAACATTTGTTCATAGCTATATTTATCACATAAAAATCACAATCCAAGATATGCATTAATTGATGGGTTGTGATCAGCAAATTTGAAGGCAAATTTACGAAACATGAAACTAAATTTGCTAATACTGGACAACCCATACCTTAATAATGGCAGTAAATCCAACAGGTGGAGACCTAAAAGCAATAATGGTGTAAAATTATTTGGCATACAACAAATGCAATATAATTGTCACACATTTGATTCAATTCATGTGGTTTGGGTGTCATGGTGGGGTTTCAAACCATTGTTTTTACAAAATGCTTGTGTGATGCCACACTCAGCCTGAAGGTACAAATTATATGCAAAGAAAACCGTGCCTTAAAAGTTAATGGTTGCTTAAAGAAACTAACTTAGCTTCTACTATTCCTACTTTAGCCAAGACTTTGGATGTAGCTAATGTTGATTTTGTAATTTTAAAACATTTTTGGAAGTAAGCAGTTACTGTTGTGCACAAAAAACAGCTCCAATTTGAGGTGTGCATTCCAAGACAAACCAGTACTGAAACTTCTCAGGTGTCACGTATTTAAACAAATGTGTATATTTTTCTAGCATTTAAAGTGACATTTCTCTTGCCTCACAATGCATTTTAAAATGACTGATATTGAAACAGCGCATTATTTATCTTTATACATTCTGAAGTTTTTTTTAAGAAAGTTAGTCTTGATTTGACATTTAGCAGTCATCAATTAAAATACACATTAACTAAGAATGTGTCTCTTTAAGGAAAGTTACCAATGGAAAAAGTCATGAACTGCTCAGAATCTAAAGCAATCTTATCTGAATACTAATAGGAAGTCGGCTGAGGTATAATTGCTTAATTGAGGACTTCTGTCTGATAGGTTTGTAAGTGTCTTAAACACATAAGTAAAGGTTCCCTTTTTAAATCACTAGAATAAAGTGTTTAATTGTAAAAAGTAGAAGTTGAGTTGTATTTGGCTCCATGCATGAGCAGGTTGCATATTGCCTATCAGTATAAGTTAGAACAATATTGTGCAGATGATTTTAAGTTTTGAGTTTTAGGTAACATGATTTGTACATCTCTCTTTGCCATTGCTAATTTTAGAAAGGGAAACATTTTACAGGGGAAAAGGTATTAAAGCATTTCAATAAAGTGAAAAACCAAATGATACAATGGGATAATATGCTATGACAGTGTTTAATCTGAAATGAGTTTAATTCAGAAATTTTAAAAAGCAGAAATTCCTAAGTTTTACAAGATTGTGTTAACCCATAAATTAAGATTTCAGAATCCCTTTGTGTTCAGTTCCAAAGCTATAATAAAATAAACTATTACACCAGTTTATAATTTTTCCTTGCATTCTTTCTGCTCTTCTTTCATTCTACCTTTTCCCAATTATATCTTTATCTATGCACATTCTAAAATACTTGCCTGATTTGATATTTTCTAGATCATTCTACCTTTTCCTGATTATATCCTTTTCTTATTTTAAATTGTATTAAAATATGCACATTCTAAAACACTTTACTTGCCTGATTTGCTGTTTTCTAGTTCCTAGCATCCAATTTGAAAGTGAAATTTGGAAAATCTGTGAATTCACTGAAAGCTAATTTTGAGGTAATTATTAAAAACTTACTTTCATCAGAAAAAATTCTGACCACAGGACAATTTATTTTGTTCACAGGGCAGTAAGGAGAAGTTAAGAAATATTTGTCATTTATTTTGATTTAAAGAAATCAATTGAACCACCAAATATAATGAGTCTTGTGTATTCATTTTCATTTTAATTTTTTCAAAAGCTTAATTTATATCACATGGGGTGCTCATGTAATTGTTCAAGGAAATTGCACTTTTATGAATTAATTTAGTCAATGGTTAGTAAAGTGAATACTACTTCCTCCAACACAATTATGGCTTCCCTGCTCTCAAATACCTCACAGAGCTCGAAATGCTCATTTTTTTATATAAATGAACAGACCATTAAGAAGATGACAAGAGCCAACACAACTGCCATTCCAGAGAATTAAATTTCATTGGCAACTCTCTCTCAATCATGATGCACCTGCTCTACTAACCTACCAACACTTCTTAAACAATTGCCGAGCCAGTGAACCAGTACACAGCTGTGGAGTGTGCCATTATTGTAAACCCCTCAACCCAACTGAGGGAATCTTGTTTTTAGTGACGTGGTGCTGAACTAACATTTTCTACATTTCATTATGTCTTGTGTCCAAAATCAGTAAGTGATTATAAATATTGTGTTTGTATTGCAGCTTTGGGGAACATGAAGCACAATGCAAGTTAAACTATAAGTAATTAAATGAAGAACATCGTACCTACGAATTCATTCCGAAGCTGTGCACGGAATGTCAGTTCCTCAGCACCCAGGATGATGGCATTGATGACACCCATCAGTGTTGCCATATATGGAATATTATCTGTGGTCTGGAGTTCATTCATGATCACGCTAAATCGATACTGCTGTCTTTTCACAGTCTGTCAAGAAAGAAACAAAGAAAATCAGATGTTATATAAAAAATGTTTCTCATTAATGATGGTTTTGACTAGGAGGGGACAGTATGTGAGGAATGGGAACTTTTTGCAATAGGGGTCAAGAAGGGAAGTTTGTTCAGCAATCTAGTGGCAATAGGGTCAAAGAAGCAGGAGATGGGTGATGTGGACAAGGCATGAAAGGGGATAGAGAAACTGGAGAAAGATCTGTAGATTCAGATCCATGGCTGATGCAGGGAGAGGCATAACTTAGAGGGAAGATGTTCATGAGTCATGTTTATTGTCAAAGGTGAGTATGGAGGTGGGAGGAAAGATGAATTCAGAGAAGTAGTAGCGGGGGGAAAATGCCTGTGGTTATCTTTGCTCTCCAGGATGATCCTGGTTTAGGGAATGGTTTTGACAGAGGACAGGATGTCTAATAGTGTTTGGTATGGTTTTGCCAGATCTGGTGATGGTTAACTATGGTAGGTGTGTGCAAGATATGCTCAAGTTTACATCCTTTGGACTTGAAGTTGCACTGGGGGAATGACCAGAAAGGAAAGAGTAAAAATTTTTACTGGTGATAAAAGCATCAGAAGTGGAAGTGAGGAAAGGGTTGAGTAGATCAGTAACATCAAAAATAGCATAGCAAATGCAAGGCCAAATGGCAGCTTTTAAAAGTTCAATTTTAATTAACTTGAGTGACAGATTATTCTAGTGACAGACACAGAAGGAAGTGGGCGGGGCAATTTACTTTTTCCATTTAGGAAATGGATGGGTGTGGGTGTCACTGGCAAGGCCAGCATTTATTGCCCGGTCGTAAATGTTCATGACAAAATGATGGTGAACTGATTTTGGTGGCTCAGTGACTTGCTAGGCCACTTCAGAGGGCAGTTAATTGTTAATCACATTGTTGTGGATCTGGAGCCACTTATGGGCTAGATCAAGTAAGGATTTCAGAATTCCAGTGAACTAGATGGGTTTTTGCAACCATCCACTAGTTATATGGTCACCACTATGGATGCAAGCTTGTTATTCCCGTTTATTTTATTGGATTAACTGAATTTAAATTCCCTGGCTGCTTTTTTTTATTCATTCACTGGATGTGGGCTTCGCTGGCTGGGCCAGCATTTATTGCCCATCCCTAGGTGCCCTTGAGAAGGTGGTGGTGAGTTGCCTTCTTGAACCACTGCAGTCCATGTGGTATAGGTACACACACAGTCCTGTTAGGAAGGGAGTTCCTGGATTTTGACCCAGTGATAGTGAAGGAACAGTGGTAGTGACAGCGACAGTGAAGGAACTGTGCGTTGGTGGTGGAGGGAGTGAATGCTTGTGGATGTGGTGCCAATCAAGCGGGCTATTTTGTCCTGGACGGTGTCAAGCTTCTTGAATGCTGTGGGAGCTGCACTCATTCAGGCAAGTGGGGAGTATTCCATCACACTCCTGACTTGTGCCTTGTAGATGGTGGACAGGCTTTGGGGAGTCAGGAGGTGAGTTACCCGTCACGCTATTCCTAGTATGCTTGTGGTGGGACTTGAATTTCTGTCTCTGGGTCATTACTTCAGGCCTCTGGACTACTAATTCAGCAACATAATGACTATACTACCATATCTGTTTAATGAGGTAAACAAGGAGGTGATAGCAGATGACCATTATCTGTAATCTCCAGCTTGAGAGTAAACAGGCCATGCGAAATGACAGGTCAGCATGATGGTTGAGCGGTTTGGTGAGGAAAATGCAGAACATCCCTCTAAAGGAAATCATCAGAGACACTGGGTGGAATTTAATCCAGGCAACAATCTCACCTGCCGGATGGTGAGCTGGCGAGAGCCCTGTGTTGCCCTGTTTAGGGAAAGCCTGCTGTATTAAGTGACTCTCAGAAAATGGCCAGCAGCAGGCCTTCCCCCGGATCAAGGACCCTGGCGGGGGGGGGTGGAAATTCCCTCTGCAGAGAGCTGCTGGTCAATCTGAAGCTGACAGTTCTCCATTGCAGGCAGGGCCACCATGAGTGGCGGTAGCTATCAGCAATTCACCCACCAGAGGCCCAGGGTCAGCAAGGGAACCAGGCCACAGGTGAGTGAGGGCAGGATGGAGGTTGCTGGCTGGTGGGGAGGCAAAGGGTTTGGAAGAAAGGGGCAGGGGGTTGGTTGGCTCTCAGCGGCCCCAGTCCCCTTCCCAATGCGGTATCCTTCAATCAGGCACTGAGTGCTTGACAACAAGAGACCCCCAGCTGGAAGCCCGCAAACAAACTTGGCAGAGTTTGCTTTTCTGGTTCCCTGCATGGCGACTGTCCTGCCTCACTGCTGGTTGAATACCAGTGGCGGTGGGATCAGGCCCTTATGTGGGTAATTAATGCTCACTTAAGGGCCTCAATTGGTGTTGCAGGGGAGGGGAGAGGGCATTAAAATCCATCCAAGATTGCTTGGTACCAACAATGACAGAACAAATACAGACTACCACTTGTTCATTGTGGAATGAGAACTTAATACCACTTGGCTCTCCTGAGGTTACTATAAAGGGTCACTGTACATGCCTTTTTTTTGCCATTACAAGATCACAGTGCTCTCTGATCATTTTATAGGTAGCATTTAATCAGAATGTTCATAGGTTTGGAAATGAACCAAGGGAACTCATTATGTATTGAGTTCATTTGCAAAGGAAATTCACTTGCTCTGAATTTTAGGAATTTGATTTTTAAATTTTGATTAAAAGTGAATGTACAGCTGTGTCTGGGAATGGTTACTTTACTCGTTTTTTAGGTGCCTGGACGACTGTAACACTGCGATAGCTTGTCTGCACAGCCAATTAAGTTCAATCGGTAAAAATAGATTGCTCATACAGGATAATGCATTAGTTTTAATCAATTTTTAGCAAGTAAGGTACTGCTGGTGGTAATCAGAAGATTTTGAGATCGCTCTTCCATATTATTTTGAGCCTTGCACTGGCACTGCACTGCTGAATACATCAAGGACAGAATACTGAGGTTGGCGGGCGGGCGCGCGCGCCCAACCCAGCCGGGTATAAAATTATGCTCCATGACATCGGGTGAGCGTCTCGAAATCATTATGTAGTCCTGCAATATTTTGTTCAGCGGGCGCGTGCTGGAGTTGGCAGCACACCCGCCAACAATCAAAAGGCCTATTCAGGCCATTAAAAAGGTAATTAAATTCAAATTCACGCTGCCCGGCCAATCTTGCGGTTGGTGGGCAAGCGAAAACACCAAGCGGCCTTTGCAATTTTTAGGAGACCTCATCCAAGGGTGGGACGAAGTTTCCTAAACCAAATAAAAATGAAATAAGTTTACACTTGAATTAAAAACATGTTCCTACAGGGTCACATGAGGGGACATGTTTTATGACATTTTTACTTTCTTCATTAGTTTTTTTAAACAGCGTTTCATCTCCCTGAGGCAGCTCCATGCCACAGGGAGATTGAAGCATTCTTTCGCGCACATGTGTGATGTTCGCACTAGACCCGCTTGCCCTCCTCCCTCCACCCACACAGGCAGCGCTGAGCACTACCGATCGCATTCCACGCTGGGCAGGCCTTAATTGGCCAGCCTGCGTAAAATCGCGGTGTGGTGCCAATCACGGGCAGTGGTTGGCTTCCCGGCCGCCCTCGCCAAGCACCCTGCCAAGGGCAAAACTCTGCCCCAAGTTTTGACATGGAATGGGCACAAAGGGTACAATATATCATAAGTAACATTAAGTTCAATCTGTATAACTAAATAATGAGTGCAGGTAGTGTTTAATTTAAGCAGTGATTTATGCAGGATTTTAATTGTGACTGTTGCATTTTTTTTTCCCAGTTGACAATAATGCTTTGAAGATCCTGTCCACAGATCCGTGACAGAAATGCTGAAAAAGCTGCCACTCCTCTCCCACTAAGAAAGTCAAGTGATTTAATAGGAGGATCAGTTTACTGATCAGGGTGTTCTCACAGGGTGCATATGTCAGAGTGCAGTGTGTGTTTGGAACGGTAATTTTACAAAAGAGCTTGCCTTGTAGTGTTCCAGCGCATCCAAAGCCAGATCGTGACCTTCCAGTGAGTAGATAGATAGTGCAGCTAACAGCTCAAATACTTGTTTCTTTACCGTGATATTGGCTGTGTCCAAAGCTGTAAATCAAGAGTTGACATTATCCTTATTTTGGATAAAATAAAATTCTACTTAGGACAGTGAGATCTTGTATTTATGATTTGCTTGTTCCTGTTGGCATTTTTGCAACAACTTAAATCCAAATCTCATTTTTAACTACCTATCTAACTAAATTCAAGCACAATTCATTGGCCTGGAATTTGCAATGAGAATAACAATGGGGGATCGGTGCTCACAATTATATAATGGAGAAAATCTGAAGGCAAGACCTGTTGTATGCATTTGCACAATTAAATACAAAAATGCAATATTTCCTGTCAGGTGGGGTAGGCCACTGTAGTTGTTTTCATAGACTCAGCATTAAAATGACTGCAACAGTGTGAACTTGCTATATGCCCAAAACGGCTGAAAAAGTTGGGTTGGTGCATTCGAGAGTGAGTGAGATTTTTAATGGTATGATAAAGGATAATTACTTCTGAACAATCTCTCTGGCCCTGAAAAATTGGAGTCTCATTTCTTCAGTAGAAAATTAGTATTGGAAATTCAAAATATGTTTTGTCTTTTACCACTCACTTTAAATCCTATCTTTGTTTTCCAGTGTTTTTACTTCCTGTACATCATTTAAAATGTATTTGTATATCCTGCTGATTTGGACTCTACAGAGCTCAGTGAGGATACTTAAATCTCATTGGTTGAAGAGCTTTGCTATTGCTTGCTCCATTCACACAGAGCACAGATCGCCTGTACAGGGCACCATAGGATGCCCGATCAGGGGAAGTCTCTGCTACCAAACCTCAGTTTGTGGGCCATTCTCAGCAAGTGTCATTCCTTTGCCACTGCAAGCAAAATTCAGCCCATTATTCTGCGGTAATGAAGCAAAATCTTTGTCAGTTAAGTGAAAATCGTTTACGTGTTGGGTAATGTAATGAGTAGCTATTCAATGCCCTTGTAATGTACCTTAAAATGCTATAGATTGCAAGAAAGGCACAGCTAAAATAAGCATCAGAGTTGTTTAAAAGTAGTGGACTGCTGCATGTAGTGTTGATTTACAGGATGTCAGCGAATTTCTGCTATTACTGTCTTGTGATGGAGCTGTGCTAGACCCAGCTTTGTGTTGTGCTCTGAAACGGTTTGATTAATTTAGAATTACTGAATCATAGAATGGCCACAGCACAGGAGGCCATTTGGTCCATCGAGCCCATGCTAGCACAATCCAGCTAGTCCCAATCTCTCACCCTTTCTCCAAAGCCCTGCAATTCTTTTCGCTTCATGTACTTTTTCCGTTTTGAAAGCCTCAATTGAAACTGCCTCCATCACCAACTCAGGCAATCTATTCCAGATCATAACCACTTGCTGCACAGAAATGGTTTTCCTGATGTTGAGATTCATTCTTTGCCAATCACCTTAAATCTGTCTCCTTTGGTCTCTCAATCCTCCCACCAATGCACCTCCATTCTGTCCAAACCTCCTCATGATTTCTGAACACCTCCGTCAAATCTTCCCACCACCTCCTCTTCTTTAGCACTAAATCTTGATACAGATAAACATCTGTCACCCAATAGGACCAATCTCTAGAGAAACTAGTATAATTGGCTGGATTTAAGAACAACTTTTCTCTCTCATCCTTTGGGAAGTTTGTAACTGATGCCAAAAAATGGTAGCATGCTTGCCAGTAACTTGATGTACTGTCTGCAACAGAAATGATTACTTGCTTCCAGTTGTACTGCTTTCCAGTACAGAGGTTGGAGCCTCAATCAAACACATTAGCTGATTTGCAGCATGGCAATCAGACAGCACCATACTGAGCTATAACTTTTTTTTTGATTACCAATTTTAGAAATTGGATATGGAGAATTAGAACCCGTAATGGAGTAAAGATGGGGTCAGGACCGTTCAATACCAATGAGTGCATGTCAAGGCTTTGTAATATTACACTGACCCACCATGTGTAAATGATGATTAAAAGCCATCAAATTTCTTATTTTCTGCTGAAGGTGACTAATGCCAATAAGTTAAAGATGAATGTTGTACATTGCAGCAGGTGTTGTACTGTAAGGAACAATTTATGATACTTTAATTTAAAAGGTATTGTTTAAAGCAAAGCAAGACAATGAAACATCAGTATTTAACCATACTGGTGCAGTGAATTGGCATTCAGGGGTAATGCTTCCAGATTCCAGACAGATTCTTGTGATGCAGCCTGATTCACATCTTAACCTGAACTGCAGAATCATGATCATTTTAATGATAAGTGCAGGATTCTCTTTCCCTTGGTGTTTCTTTCTTATTGCAATGCTTGTTGTTATTACATACATCAAGAAAAGTTGAAGATATGAACCAACATTAAAACAGCACTATTGGTAATCTACACTATTTCTAGAATGATGATGTAAACATCTCCTGAATGTAAAGGGGAATGAGATTGTCAATGTGAATGAAATTTATGTGGAGGACAATGGGAAAATTCAGGATTATTTTTTATGGACGGAGTTCCTTTTACCTGATTGGTAGGATTCACACGTTGTAATTACTTAAACATCACCAAAATTCCTATTTAGTCAGGAATATTACGGTAAAAGTGGGCTAACACATTTAGTTAATTGATGTTAAATTATTATTTTGACTTACAATTGTAACAGTTGTCAGGTAAACTAAATTAATTTTTTTGTTAATAGCTTCTATTGAATTGCAGGTTTTTTAAAATCAATTATTATATAGCCAAAAATGATCATTTGGAAGAGCCTCTTTATTCCTTTTCTTATATCTTTTGTTAATCCTAGTTTTCATTTCTCATGAAATCTAACTCTGATGTATTTTTGTTGATATTATTGGTTGCCTTTTAGGTTAGATGGAAAAAAACTACCGAGCACTCTAATCTGCTCAAACCCCATAAAGTGAAAGTGTACTGAGGCATGCTCACTCTTCATACCTTGGGATAGCTTCCGAACGTAGCCTTCATTATTCACAATGTAGTTAATGCCACTTGAAGAGTTCATCACAGCTCGTACACACTTAACACAGGTGAGCTGCAGGAGGGCATCAGAGATCCTTGCTACACCTCTTCCGGAGAGCCTGTCTAGGGCCTCTAGCAGTAAATCGAGTCCATCGAGCTCCAGAAACTGTACCATCCAGCCATTATTACTGTTTTCCAGTCGCTTCTTTAGGCCTGAGTAATTGACAACGGTTGGGACTTGCAGAAATCGGATGCAGAGTTCAGGTTCAGCATTTTCCAGGTTGGCCTCTGTATTGTCTGTATCGAGAGGGGTAACTTTTTCCTTTACGAGAGCCCACTTCAGAACACCTTCCGGTTTTCCAGCCATACTTATGCACTTTGTTCACCTATGAAATGGAATGAGGACTTGTTAATACAAGTACAGTGTTTCGGGATATAATTAAATCAGTCATCATCTTGCACCATCACTGCCTCAGAGTAGCTTTACAATTCCACAACTATGGCACAAAGCTCACTTACTAGAAGCATGTACTGGATGTTCATGTGCACGTTGCGCATGACTTTCAAACCATTCATTCCAGTTGGTGGACTGGACTAGCAAAATTACACTATGTCGTCATTTTGTGGAATGCAAGTTTAAACAAAGGGTATTGTGCTAGCACAATCAGTTTTTACTTTCAACATGTTACTAAGCCTTGACTATCCCTGCAGATCCCATTAAGATAGATTTCAAGAGCTCAAGTGTCCTGAATTGCAATGGGAGAAAAGCAGGGGAGAAGATCAATGCCAGTTTATATCCTTTACTGAGCCACTCACTATTTTAGATGCTTGGAGAAAGATTGATTGAAAGCAGTAATCATTTTGTTCTTGATGAATCTGCTGCTGTGTGTTAAAGTCTGCTTAATGAGTTTTCAGAGAAAGATGGTGCAATTTAACACTGGGGTAAATTCAAAGAGCCAGGAACTGGTTCACCTGCTAAGACACAGTAACTAACTTCTCTGGCAGTTTACACATTTAACCTGAATTTTGCTGCAATTGTTACCTTGACTGGTTTGGTGGTGGGAGAGAGCTTCTGGGACCACCAACTATCCTCAAGTCTTTTAAACAGTTTGCTACGCTGCAGTCACAAGTACTTAATCATCTGAGCAGCCGTGGATCAGAAGCACTTTGAATGGATGAGCTGTAAACTGTTGAAAAATTCTGATGCATTGCTGAGCTGAACTTCTATACTTCATTTGCCTTCATAAGAAATCTCAAGATTTGACAGTTTGAATAAATAAGTACAAGAACAAATTAAACCAAATTAATCAAGAATTTAGTAGAAGTTGAATTTTCAATACAATCTACATGGCAAGTCTTAAAAATGACATTGATTTGTAGTTTAAGATATATTCATGTTTTTAATGTAGAAGTCTGGACATTGAGAGTACACAACACGCACTTGGATGGGTGGCATCTATGATTTTACATCCTTTAATCTTTGTCCTTTATCCTGATACATCTCATTATACAGGCACAGGAACAATATTTTTGCCTCTTTAATGTCATGGATCTATAAACCAGTCTTTCAAATTCAGGAAGTGGTTGTGTCAGTGAATCAGGATGTAGATGTTTCTGTACAGGTTAATTTTCTAGTTTCCTGCTTTTGTCAAATAGCAGCCAATGTTATTCCAAGGTTAAGTGGAAACCACTAAGTGAACGTTGTCATAGCTGAGTCCTGATTGGTTAGGTCTCTATTATTTTTATTCATTCACAGGATGCAGGTGTGGTTGGCAAGGCCAGCATCTGTTGCCCATCCCTATTGGGTATCAATGTTTCAGCAGCAGGGTGAAGTATGGGAGTTTCTCGCAGATGTTAAGAAAAATTCAGTGCTTCCAGTGTGATGTTATTTTAAAGGGTGAGTACCTCAGGGGTACAGCTATGACACTGCAGTGACAATTCTCTCCAAGTATGGCTTCCTGCTTCGAATATTGGCTTGCAACCTATGATTCCTAATGATATATAAATCTATTAAAGAACCCTCATAGCAAAAGAGAAAAATTGCATTAAAAATGCAAATTTATGACAATTCCAGCAGATTACTGTTGGTTATTTAAGATTTTTTTTGTGTAATATTCCTCAGTTCACTGTTTGAGACATTCCCTTAATTCAGTGTCAATATTTTCTATCATTTTCAGACCAGTTTTTAAGGCGGAGGGAGACAGGGTTACGCAGCTAGAGTTATTTAAGGAGGTTTATGGGAGAATAAACACCAACATGGACTGGCTAGGCCAGAAATCTGTTCCTGTGTTGTAGATTCTGTGCATGCTGTAATTGATACAGATCATTGCAGAGGATATGCAAACAGTTAGATAAGGATTGCACAAGTTAGCAGTCCACAAATGGGAATTTATAAGCTAGCAGAAATAAACGCCTATCTTACTAAAGAAGGACTTGCATTTATATACAAAAATGTTTTACAGCCACTTAAGTATTTTTGAAGTGTAATCACTGCAGTAATGAAAACCATAGCTTCCAACTTGCACAAAAAAGACCCCACAAAAATAAATGACCAGATTATGTTTCTACAGGTGTTGGCTGAGGGATAAATGTTGGCCAAGACACAAGGAGAGCCCCCTCGCCTCTTCTTCAAATGGTACCTTGGGATCTTTTACTTTGAGAGAGCAGTTTAGCGCCTCGCCCAAAAGACAGGCCTCTGTAATTCTCCCTTAGGCTAGCATTTCAGGCAGTACTATGGGCAGGAGTGTTTCCTGCGAGCACAACAACCTCACCAGTAAACTCCTGCGATCGGAGATCCTGGTCACCATCTGCAACCCACCCACCCCAGCAATCAGACCCCTCCCTCTGACCAACCCCACCATGATCTTTTGGGAAATCAGTACTCCTGGGTTTCCCGGGGGTAGGTAGTTTCTATTTTTGAAACGAATGAGCAAATGCAATGTTAACTTAGCACGCCTCATCTCAAAAAGCTCTATTAAATGAATCCCCGCTGCCGGAATGTATTACTTATTCCTCAATAACTATTTCTAGATTCTTGTTGAGCAATAATTCGATAAGAAAGAAACTTACGCAGCAGTTGTCCTTGCAATTTGGCAGAGGTTAGCTCATGCTCTTTCCTTAAAAAGACACTTGCCGTCACATTTAAATCCTTTTAAGGCATATTTAGCTAATTTACTTTTAAAAGTAAATTTGTTTGCAAGGGTCTCTTTTGTTTGCAAGGGTCTCTTAATTCGAGAGATTAGAAGTTCTTCATGTAGATAGTATTGGTTGTGCAGGCAGCTGATATTGAGCCTGCGTAACTCATTTTACTGGGAAATGTTGCCCTGTAACCTTGCAACAGATTAGACTGATATGCTAATTTCAGCAGAACCATTGCAAACATTAATGCCTAATTCTTTATTGTTGTATAGAGGATGTTTCAGCCACATGCCCACAACTGTTTCTATTATACAATAGATTCCATTTTTCTTTCAGAAACTGGTACAGTGTTCTGCAGTAAGTCACGTGAAAATAAAACAAAAAAAAATAGAGAGCATTTTGTAGCTGAATTTGACCTAAAAATATGAGGGTCAATTTTTCAACTTTGGCACAGATGCTGATCTTTTTTGCTTCAGTAATCATATTTTCTGAAGTGGAAAATGCAGCAGTCTCATAATCGCTAATAAATTTAGGCAAAGTGAACTCTTGCTTTATTTGCTGTTGTGAAAGAAGTAGTGCTAACATAGGTTAAAGTCCTCATCCTATTGTGAAGGGGGGACGAGTTTTAAGCTTTGGTAGAATAATTACTCCCCTTTTTTTCTAACTGTACTTTTTATGGAACTTTTTTCAATAGGTGCTTTTCTTTTACTGGAGCAGGGCTTTAAAAAAGAAAGATTCAAAACCCGGATTGTTGTTTAAGTGTCAGCCAAATCCTCTTTCTAGCTCCAGTGCCAAGTCGTGAGACTACTAAAAGCATTGTCAGGCACACAGCTTTCATTGTTACCTGAGTTAACAATGACGATAATGTCAACATCTGTGCAGAGTGAAAAAAAAGCAGCTCCCAAAGCCCTAACAATCGATGCCCTGACAACTCACTCTTACCTGAATCGGAGTTTTTTTAATTTGTTGGTCAGTTCTGTTTGAATATTGTGGGCCTGGAGGTTTACAGAAGTCTATTTTTAACACTGTTCTCTCATTGGTGGATAAATCCTAAATCAGAATGCCAAGACCTGTTAGTATCATCAACTCGGCTAAACGTAAGTTAGTCAACATTGGGGGGATGATCTCCCCAATTGCAGCAGGAGCTACACTCGTAAGAAGTGTGGATTGGGGAATCAAAATTACAGGGCTGAATTTTTCAGGCCATTGGAGACAGGCTGTTAAAATGTTGGCAAAAGGCATTGGGAGCAAATGCTGATGTCTTTACCAGGTGTTACCAAAGGTAGCCAGGCTGGTGGGAGGAGGTCGCATGGAGTGAGGTGCGAAGGTAATTAAACCTGTTAAACAACAATTAACAGCCATTTTTGCCAGGCTTTTGTAATGTTGTGACAGTTCCATGGGAAAGTGGAGCTTCAGAGCCTCGTCCGCTATAATTGTTGGAAGCTTATCGGGATGTTAACATTGGCTGCAGTGGGAAACTATTGCAAACAGTGTGGTTTGGCAGAGGGTATGGAACTGCGTGTACAGTAGCAATCAGGGGCAGGGACAAATTTAGCTAGCACAACGTGGGCATTTGCTTGAGTGCCCCCTCGGACTTGGCACTTGTATGTACAGGGGAAGGTGGGTGCGAGGCGCAGAGAACTGAGTGCAACTATTTACCATGGACCTCATTTTCTTATTACTTGGAGACCTCCAATGAAGAAGAACATCAGAGAGATCGAGCACTGCAGCCACAGGGAGAGGGGCAACAGGAACAGGGAGCAGGGAAGTAGCAACCAGAAGGGCACCAGGATCATCTGGAAGGGGGCAGGGAAGAGGAGGGTGCAGAGGGGCAGTTCTTGCATGCAGAAGACGATACCCCCCTCAGAAAGAGTCTACTGTCCGAGGCTCAACTTCCTGCAGATATCAGAGCATTAGTGTCACTTCTGCAAGGAGAAGGTCACTGAGTCCTAAGGGATGTGGTGGGCACCCAGTGCCGGTTGCATTGAAGGTCACCGTGGCGCTGAGTTTCTATGCCTCAGGATCATATCAGAGGTCTTCTGGAGATATCTGTGGAGTTCCCCAGTCTGCAGCTCATCGTTCCATCAAGGTGGTCACAGATGTGATGTTCAAGAGGGCCAACCAGCTTGTGTGGTTCTCCACCAATCCGGATAGTCAGGTGAGGAGGGCTACAGGATTCAGGGCCATTGCTGGATTCGCCCGGGTGCAGGGTGTGATTAGTTGCATGCGTGTGGCCCTCAAGGCTCCTGCAGACCAGACAATGACCTCCTTCAACAGGAAAGGCTAACACTCACTCAATGTACAACTGGTCAGCAACCAATGCAAATAGATTCTTCTGGTCTGTGCAAGATTTCCGGAAAGCTGCAACAATGCTTACATACTAAGAGTGCCACATCTTTTCAGGCCCCCTATATGCCTTCAAGGATGGATATTGGCTGATAAAAGCTACCCACTAAAGAAATGGCTACTTACGCCTGTGAGGAACCCAAGCATGGATGCAGAGGAGAGATACAGCAGATGCCATAGGACAACTCAAACAATCATTTAGCAGGCCAAAGGCCTTCTCATGATGCAATTCTGATGCCTGGATAAATCCAGTGGAGCACTTCGGTATGCCTCAGAAAGGGTCTCTCTTTTGGCTGTGGTTTGTTGTGCTCTGTACAACCTGGCACCACAGAGGGGTGAAACTTTGAATGATGAGGACAGTCTGGAGTACATCGCCTCCTTCAACGATGAGCTTATACAACGGGATGGTGACCAGGGACAGCAGGCAAGGCGCAATATAAGATAAGTGCACAGGACTCACTAATAGCATCACAATGCACATGAGCCTTACTTACGCACACAGTCGATCTAATAAATATTTCACCTCCTGCAGACCTGTGTTGTGTACACGATTGCCCTTTTTCTGGAGTCATCATCACCTGAAGCAACATTATGGGAAATAACGTGACCTTGATCGATGTGCTCCTTCCCATTACAGCCTTTGTGGGAGGCAGTGAACTGTTAATGGCCTAGTACTCGTCTTTTTAAAGAAAAAGCAAAGGATTCTTTTGGTGCACCATTTCACAATTAATTTAAGACATGTACACAGCAAGGTGACATCTAATATCAGGATATTGTCATGAAATGGTTTCATAGCCTGCATTTTTTTTAAAGACCAGTTCCAGGTTTGTGGGTTAATTGGTTCTCCTGGCTGTAACAACATTTCTGAGATACCAGCTTCTGGCTGGGTTGCAAAGTAGTCTGAAGTTAGTTGGGAGATTTAGTTTCAGCCTGTGGCCAGAGACTTGCAGGGAGAAGTTTTTTTTGGTTCAGTAGAAAAGAGAACAGAACTGGATAGGGGTATAAAGCAATGTATGAGCTAGCTGAAAGGGCTGAAATTGTAAAGCTATGTGAGCAGATCAGATGCACTGTGGAGCTCAGTAGGTTCTACCAGAGTTGATCACACTGAGGACTAGGGTGGTTTGAGTGGTGGGATGTTGGAAAGCCATACCATGAGGGCTGTTGTAACCCAAGAGTGAGAGGTTCCACAGAAGTGTACACCTTTTGGAGATCAGTGACCCTGGACATTGGAGGGAGAAACGTGGCTGTCGGAGGCTACTTGAGGATTAGACTGGCAAGGTGGAAGAGTAGTTGAGCTCTCCCGGAGAGTTGGGAAGTACTATGTGGTGCCGCATATTGCAACATGTTGCCTGAAGAATGTGAGATTTACCCCTATTGTATTAGCTATTTAAAATATAGTTGTGTTTCTATTAAATACAATTTGCCTGTTAATTTGTTTAAATCTGATTTTTGTTTGATTGTTACAGTAAAGATCATAAGTGAAATCATGTCCATCAGATTTTTTCCATTGGGGTAATTTGGTTAGCTAGCAGGAAGCAGAGAGTAGGGAAAATGGGTCTTTTTTTTGGGTTGGGAAGCTGTAACTAGTGGAGTGCCACAGGAACAGTGCTGGGGCCTCAACTAGTTACAATCTATAGAAATGACTTTGATGAAGAGACCAAATCTGTGGTAGCTAAATTTGCTGATGACACCAAGATAGGTAGGAAAGCAAGTTGTCAAGAGGACATAGAGTCTGCAAAGGCATTTAGGCAGGTTAAATGAGTGGGCAAAACTTTGGCAGATGGAGTATAATGTGGAAAAATGTGAACTTGTCCACTTTTTGGCAGGAAGAATAGAAAAGCCATATATTATTTAAATAGAGAGAGATTGCAGACCTCTGCAGTACAGTGGGATCTGGGTGTTCTGGTACATGATTCATAAATTAGTATGCAGGTACAGCAAGTGATTAGGAGGACAAATGTAATTATGTCATTTATTGCAAGGGGGATGGAAAAAAAAGGAGGTTTTGCTACATCTGTACAGTGTGTTGGTGAGACCACATCTGGAGCACTGTGTACAGTTTTGATCTCCTTACTTAAAGGATATAATTACATTAGAAGCAATTCAGAGAAGGTTCACACAGCTGATTCCTGGGATGAAGGGGTTATCTTATGAAGAAAGGTTAGACTGGTTAGGCCTGTATCCATTGGTGCTTAGAAGAATAAGAGGTGATTTTATCCTGAGGAGACTTGACAGGGTGAATGCTGAGAGGATGTTTACCCTCATGAGAGAGACTAAAACTAGGGGACACAGTTTTAAAAATGAGTCACCCATTTAAGATTTTTTCTCATGATTGTTAGGACCAAGAATCACCTCAAGGAATTTAACAAAGACTTCAAGGGTCCATAGTAAGCCTTCACGTGGCTAATGAAGACATGTACTTGGCCCCAACTGAAGTAGGTATATCATTCCAACTGAGAGATAGGTGGCCTATTCTTAGACCAGTGTCACACTAACTTGCCAAAATGAGGTACAGATGAAAAATTTGCAATTAATCTCTTTCTTTAGACATTGTTTGTTTTCTTCCTCACTTGTCTCTGTTTCTTCTCAGTGCCCTTAACTCAGGCCCCAGGTGACATACATGTAAGTTGCTGATTAGAGAAGCGCTGGTGTTGACTTGTTCTGGCTCCGAACGCTGTAAGATGCAATTATGTGATGATGACAAGTGCTGATGCTGTCTGGTGCTGGCCCTGCCCCGAGCCTGTCCTGTCAAAGGGTGGGGCCCACATTTAACATGTGACTGACTCTGCGTTTTTGGCAGCTGCTTGTTTTACTTGGCCAAAATCCCTGCCATTGGGGAAGGGATTTTTATTCCTCCCCATTTCTTCAGGAGTTTCAGCCTCTATATCGCAGCATGTTGAGCTAGTATTTAGTATTCAATTGAAAGTTCAAGTTGCATTCTGACAATTCTAGGTAAATGCATTTTACCCTGAAAAGTCCACGGACCTATTTAAATTTCACAGACCAAAGAAGTCAGAGCCCATCTTACTGTATACTTATAACTTTTACATTGATAGGCCTACTGTGAGCAAAGCAGTGTGCAGCATGGAAGTATATTTGGCACACACTTTAAAAATCCTAAATTACAAAATGAACCAAATGACCCTTTCCTTTAAAAAAAACTCTCCTCTCCAATCTCTGGAAGGAAATAATATTGGCCTTCATTCTCTGGCATGTGATATTATTTCCTTCCTGGTTCCGTAATGAAGTTTTGCTGTGGTAAAAAATAAATGCAGCAAGGCAATTTGTTCAACTGGACAGGGTAACACTCTACTTTCAGATGTGGGCAAAAAAATTGGTTAAATCCTGAAAATGGGCTCGCGGATTGGGATGTGAGAGGAACATGCAAACCTTGTGCTGCCTACTAAATTAAATGATAGTTAACATGAAGCCCTAAGCTAAACATGTTGTTGAATGGATGTGCACTTCAAGGTGCCCAGGCTCATGTGAAGCTAATATCACTTAAAGTTAGCTTGCACTACTTAAAGCCAGACTGCACATTTTAAAGGGGAGGTGCATTCTAGCTCCGAGATGCTGGAACTGGATATAAAGCTTGGAAGCATGGTCATCATGCTTCCTCGCTACTGCCTAATCAGGTTACAGTTCTTGGGCTATCTGAAAAGAGAAAGGTACAATTGGGTAGGGTTTCGGTGAGGGAAGGAAGAGAAAGCAAGAGGTGTATCCTTAGACCACCTCAATTTGCACATTAGGAGAGAGAGCGTGGGATGAGGTGAAAGCGGGATGCAAGAAGGAAATTAGGTGGGAATGGTCCATGAGCTGCTGTGTTTTCAGTCCACCGTTGGCTATGGCCTCGGCTGTGGATGCTCCAATGATTGCCAGCGCGATCTAGGCCATGTAGCTGTTGTCTGTTCCCCCTCTAATTGGCTCCTGCTGCCTGCTCACATCCGGCACCTTGTCCTGCAAGAGCTAAGCATGTTAGTGAGTGTGGTGCAATGTGTTTGGGTGATGTGCCTATCATAGTTGAATAGCTGACAGCGTGTGCAAGATGAGAGGTTTGGGTGTGAGGCTTGCAGCAGTCATACTGTTGCGATGGTGAGGTGAATCTCTGAATGCTCAATCTGACTCATGGCTGTTAGAGAATATTGGTAGATAAGTGAAGGAGGGATGGTGAAGGGAGCAATATGTGAGGTTAGTGGTTCATCTGTAAGGATATGGCATTTTAAGATGCATTCACTGACCTTAACCACTCATGTGGGGTTACTGAGCTTCTTTCTGTGCTACACCCAGATCCTGAGGTCATGAAACCTCAGCTTGGTGCCATGTGGATCTTGGTGCTAAAAGGAGCATTTAGGTTTTAACCACAGTCCAGCAATCTGCACTCTAGCAGAATACTGGATTGCTGAGACACTGCCTTGTGGGAGTGGCACAGGATCCTTGGCGCACAAACCCACTGTCCTCACTCAGGATGACAACATTCATGCTCCCATCGCTGCCATTCCACCAGGGTCCCTGCAGGACTGCAGCTATACATGCTGAGATGTTGTAGTCCTAAGTCAAACTTTAGGCCACAGCTGCAATCTTTCCCAGTGAAAATCAACAGCCTTTCACCAGCCCTGATGCAGCCACTGGGGTATGTTATGATCTAGCAGGTGATATTTGCCAGGCTGACCAAATCCACAAGGGAAACTTGGTCACACTATCACAACGATTTTGCAATTTGTATTTATTACAAGAAGGCTGGTGCACTAAAGTCAGAAGTAATGAGTCCATGACCGCAATTAGAGATTTTAAAGATTAAATTAAAACATTTATTAACAAAAGAAGCAAAAACTTAAAAACACACACAAGATTACAGTTATGCCGTTATAACAGTTCCCAAAATTTCTGCTTAACCAGACCTGCAACTACACACACCCTTTAAGGCAACAGTCCAAATAGATTCCAAATTTATAAAGTCATCCAGAAAATTTACCACAAGCACCTAGTGGACAACTTTGGTTACTGGAACAGCAAATTCTGCAGGGTAGCTAGAGGCTTTTCCCCTAAGTCTGTTTCACACAGTCACCTTTAAAGATCTCACACGACCACACCTCACATAGCCTTCCATCCTTT
Source organism: Cetorhinus maximus (assembly GCF_964194155.1). Taxonomy (NCBI): domain Eukaryota; kingdom Metazoa; phylum Chordata; class Chondrichthyes; order Lamniformes; family Cetorhinidae; genus Cetorhinus; species Cetorhinus maximus. Next base: position 41,936,086 of record NC_135896.1, on the reverse strand, counting down.
AAATATATTTTATCCCTTTTGATTGGTAAATCCCATTGTTTCCACTTGTCTTTAGAAGTTACTTTTCACAGAATATAGAAATCTTTCATGTTCTCATTATGGCCAGCACTTTTGGGAAAAATCACTGTAATAACCTTGCCTTATTTATCATGTCTGTTGTAAACATTCTCCATGTCCCTTTGAAAATCAAGCACTTCTCCACTTATCTAAAAATGCAAATTTCACAGCATATCTGCCGACCTCACCCTAGCTCCACTCATCTTCATTTTAGACGCCTGTTTTACACCTCACTTCTTTGATAATTTAAACCGTGCAGTCTACCTGTCTCCGGATTAATTAACTCAGTAGCACACAAGGAACAGCGCACACAAACCTGCTTTAAGATATCCTACAGTAATATCAGGAAAAATAGGATAGTTTCTTGGTAGGTAGCACTGCATAGGAGCACTAGGGCAAGCAAAAGCACCTGCAAAATAGACACTAAGGGTATGCACAAGGGCCACTAGTTGGCCTTATTTGGAAGATTGGATAGTTTATTTGATAAAATTGGTTTGGAATGGTTGTTTTCTGGATTTTATTTCAATTCTGCTGCCGCTGATGACCTACAGCACCTCATGGTTGCCCAGTCTTGAGTTGCTAGATCTGTTCGAGAGAAGAACACTCGTGCAAAATAAAGGCATCGTCATAACTGCTGCCATGATTTTGGGCATTCACATGCATGATGTGGTGAGCATGGTCACACATCAACTGCACATTCAAGGAGTGGAAGACTGGTACATCTCTGCATTTAGATGCAATATCTGCAATGGCAATAGCAATCGATGGCACCACGGTGAAACCCGCTATCCTGACAAAGCCACTTGCACAATCTACCTGCTTCTCTCTGGTTACAGAGAATATAATGAACTGCTGTATGCTATAAGGAGCATCTGTCACCTACCTCCCTTATGCATCGGTGAATAGTGAACTGGGAGGTGTTAAAGATCACCTGCTCCAGCCTTGAAGGATCCTGAAGTGCTGAGATTCAGGACACAATCACCTTCACAGCCATTGGCAGTGCCATCCTCACCCTGTTCTAAAGTTGCAAGAGATGACAGATTTCCACAAGCACCTCCATAGAACAGGCAATTCACACATGGCTCCTGGCTTAGGTTCCGGTAAGAGAAATACTCTCAGAAGCCTCTAGGTGGATAAGATCTCCTGCTAAGAGCCTGTCTTCTCTCACCACCTGACCTTTTCCTCCCTCTGTGAGCACCTTGTCCTCTCCTTTGCTGCCTCTGCTCCATTTCCCCCTCATGCTGCAGCCCAAGTGTAACTATAGCATCCATGACTGGATGCAAATAGCCTGACCAGAACATTTGAAAACAGAACCAAGGCTTTCTCCATGTGAAGTGCCACATCCTGACGACATCACTAACTTTAAACAGCAGTAGGAAACACACAGCATGTCTACAAGCAGAAATCAATCAACAACTAAGCTGAAGGTAGTTGATGGTCCCTTTATATAGTTATGGTGAGGAGACCTTCCTGTTGCTGAATGCACGTTTAGCCATGTGTGGTTAAGACAGGGCATTAACTGGAGAAGGAGGGGGCAAAAATTGCAGCGTCAAATCGGCTTACATACTTACTGACGTCATGGTCCATGGTCTGCCTGTTCTGCATGCTTCAACTGCACACTCCGAACAACCACACTATCGCCCTCACCAAAATGGTGTCCATCATGAGGCATGCTGGAGGTGTGCACATACAGTGCCGGCTTCATTCTGGTACCAAACTGGCACCCAGAGCGCTGAAACTGCACCTGCTAAGGAGCCGAATTTTGGGGCCGGTGCGTTAGATACATTGGCACCAAGTTACTGTGTGATTTGCAGCAAAATTTAAAGATACATTTCAAGCATTTATTGATGAAGTCCGAAGAAGAGCCGCATTGGACTCGCAGCGTTAACTCTGTTTCTCTCTCCACCGATGCTGCTGGAGCTACTGAGTTTTTCCCAGCACTTTCTGTTATTTCAGATCTCCAGCATCCGCAGTATTTTTGTTTTTATTATTCATTAGTGAGAGGTGATTTGCATGTTATTTGATTAATGCCGTATGTTATGTACTATGTTTATCAATCAAACATGGCCTGCATGAGGCAACAAATTGACTAAAGCTTGCTTTCCCCCTCCTCTTGCTCACCATTTTCTGCGACATTTATGCAGAGGACGTAAGGCTGGGCGACTTGGTCTCAGGGTTTCATTAATGCGTCTAGATGCTAAGGAGTATACAGGACTCATCCTCCGTTTCCCCTACACCTTTTCCTTCTCCAGGAAATGTCTCACTCCCATTTGGTATTGTAATCAAGAATAAGGCAAAGGGTGAATGTCAATTCTGTGTCTGTTCACCTTTTGGTGATCTGTGTTGCCTCCCAGTTTGGGAGCAGGATAAAACATGATGCAAGGTTCTGAAACTTGTCCAGTGTAATGGAAACCACTGCTCAGTGGAACATAAGAAAAATAAACTAATGTAAAATTGCCTTGATGCCAGACTTGCTTGGACTGGAATTTTCTTTTTACATTTTCCCTGACTTTTCTTTGGAGCAGAATTTTAAGCAATAGTTACAATCATTGAAAAAGAACATGCTAAACAAGCAAATATGAAATAATCCACAAAATTTATACTCAACATGCACAACACATCCCTAAGCTCCAGTCTCTCACTGGCTCTCAACCCGATGGCTTGTGGATCTGGGGCCAAAAAGCGTGGGAAATGCTGTTCTGCCAGCTCTTTTCCAGCAACTACCATGGCCGTTGAATTTAAAGTGGGCAATTATATCATTTTCCACATTTTCCATCACTATCATCACAGCAATACAGGGCTTAAGGTACAGTAGACATCCAGTATTGTGATAGTAGGCGGGAGGGCATTTAACTTCCCAACAGCCTCCTGCAGAAGTGCAAGATTTCACCCCCTGTCAAAGAAAAACTGATAACATTCAAAACGCGTCTGGACTCCTCTTTTTCTGTACTGTGTTCAGCGTGCTCTGCTCAGTGGCTTCAAACAGCCATCTTCCTCTTTCCTCTCTCCCTGAGGTAGGCTCACATCGTGGGTGGGAATTCTCAAACTAAGCTGACCCCCAGAAGATTCACTGGAGTTGGTGGCACAGGAGAAAGCATAGCCCTTATGTTGATAACCTGCTGCATTTCTGGTGAAGCAGAAATTCTCATCTCCAGTGACTAGCTTTGAAGTATTTTTTTTAGAGTTTTATTTGCACAGTAACAGCAAATTCTAAAGTGGATTGTTTCCCGTTTAATAAGAACATCCGTTACTTATTGCTGAGAAATTCTTGGCAACCTTTTCCAGTAGGGCAGAATATCGCATTACTTGCATGAAGTAACAAAAACTGCAATGTTTTGTATCTTTTAAAATGGATTTTTCTTTCACCAGAGGGTGGAATAAAAACAGGGAAAATCTCCTCTCTTATTTATTCATCCGTAATTCTGTTTTACGTAATCCAATGTTAAAATTTTAAAATTAATTTGGACTGTATCTCCATAGATCCCTGAGCAGGACAGGTAAATAAAGTGATCAAGAAGGTATTTAGGATATTAACCTTTACTAGCTGAGGCCTAGAGCATAAGAGTGGAAATGTTATGCTAGAAAAGTGCAAAATGCTTATTAGGCCACAGCTAGAATGCTGCTTACAGTTCAGGTCACCATGTTACAGGAAGGATGTGACTGCACTCGAGAGGGTAAAGAGAGATTTATAAGATTGTTGCTAAGGCTGGAGAATTTTAGCAAGGAGAAAAGATTGGTTAGGCTGAGGTTGTCCTCCTTGGAACAGAGAAGGCTAAGGGGAGATTTAATTGAGCTATATAAATTTATGAGTGGCCTAGATAGAGTGGATAGGAAGGAACTAGTTCCCTTAGCAGAGACGTTAATAATCTGGGGTCGGGGTGGGGATATAGAGTTAAAGTAATTGGCACATAAGAACACAAGAAATAGGACCATGTGTAGACTATATGGCTTCTCAAGCCTGGCAGGAAGGGTTGGGGGTAGTTGAGGAGAAATGCTTTCACCCAGTGGGTAGTGGGGATCTGAAATTTTGGTGTTTCTGAAATGGTGGTAGAGGTAGAAACCCTCTACACATTGAAAAAAATATTTTGAGATGCTCTTGAAGCATCATAATCCAATAGGGTAAGGGCCAAGAGGTGGAAAATGGGATTAGGCTGAGTAGCTCTTTTTCAGCTGGCATGAACACAATTGGCTGAATGGCCTCCTTCTTTCAAATAAATTTTCTTATTCCTATTATTTTTTTCTAGCTGCCCTGCTTATTTTGTCTGTAGCACAAAGCATTAAAGCAAAAAGTCAGAGGGAAATAAAGAACTATATCTGACAATTAAATAATTCCTTAGGCAGATTCAGGTCAACTCCCAGTACATGGCACAGGTCTTAACTGTGACACTGCATCAGCCCTCACTCCAGAGGCATTGGGAGAACCATCTGCAAATTTGTATGTACCACAAAGATTTATGCTCAAATTAAAACCTGGGAGAAGAGAAAAAGACTACAATCAGATCTGGATGCATGGGGGAATTGACTCATCTTACAAATGATACTTAATGTAAATAAATGCATTCATGCAGGTACAGCTAACACTAAGCATTCTGTTCTGAACTTAAGAGACCTAGGTCATGAATGTTTAAAGGTTCACAAACAGTGTCACCCGGCTATAGGAAAAACTAATAAAGTATTGGGATGTATTCTTAGAGCAAATCAATACAAAACATGAAGTAATTAATATCTGTCCTTCTACAAAACAGTGGCTCAGTCTCATTCATTATACCATGTCCCATTTTGATCTCCTCACATGGGTGACACAGTGGTTCTGGAAAAGATTCAGAGGAGGAGCAGTGGATTAATAGGTAATTTAATAACTCTTAGTTACAGGGCCGATGCAAGAGTATTAGCTGTCCCAAGCAAACCTTCAGCCTTGTCTCCCCGTCTACCCCCACAATTAACTTTCAAAAATTAATACTGTGCATTAGTATAAATAAAAATTCTGTATTTATCATTACAAATGTATTTTACATAAACAAGGAGAATATTAAGATACTGATTGTCCATTTTCATTGCTCTACACTTTTCACAGGATATGTACTAAAAGAAATATGTATTATAATGTGTAATATGGCTCACGTAATGTGTTACTGTGTGTTCCTGTAACAGTTACTAGATGATTTTATGCACAAGTTACACAATCAATAATCATTATGATAGAGTGGGCTAGGTTAAGTTATGTTCTTTGATATTATTTACTAGATTGCAGTTTTGGAATAGTCACAAATTTGTAAAACTTTCCTATAAATAGAATGAGAAATATCATACGAAATTTTGGGGAAAACTACAATGTAAATAAATGGGAATCTTTTTGTATGTTAATATATGTGGATGTATATCAGCAGATCTAGACCTTTCATCCCCACTGTTGAAGCCTGTTTGTTTACTTATGTAGTTTCAGTAATAGTTCTTTCAGTTCTTCTGCTGCCCCCAACTTTTGCAGCTCTAGTTTGGGCCAATTTAACAGACCTAGTTTGCCTCATTGTTACACCTGCTCTGCTTAGTTATCATGATATGCCTGGAGAACTGGGTACTTTACTGTGCAAAAGGATGGAGTTCAGGAAAATTGGTTTGATGTATTTAAAACAATGAAGGGACTAGACTATATCCATGTGACTAGATAGTTTGAATTAGACAGGTTGGGTAGAGTGAGGCAACACATTTTTTTTCTCGTCCCTAATTGCCCTTGAGAAGGCGGTGATGAGCTGCCTTCTTGAACCACTGCAGTCCATGTGGTGTAGGTACACACAAAGTAGTAGGGAGGGAATTCCACGATTTTGACCCAGTGATAATGAAGGAATGGTGATATAGTTCAAGTTTTTATTTATTTATTCATGGGATGGGGGCATCGCTGGCTAGGCCAGCATTTACTGCCTATCCCTAATTGCCCTTGAGAACTGAGTGGCTTGCTAGGCCATTTCAGAGGGCATTTAAGAGTCAACCATATTGCTGTGGGTCTGAAGTCACATGTTGGACAGACTAGGTAAGGATGGCAGATTTCCTTCCCTAAAGGGCATTAGTGAACCAGATGGTTTTTTTACGCCAATTTACAACAATCGACAATGGTTTCATGGGGCAGAATTTTCTGCCTGTCGGGCAGGCGGGCCTGACCCAATCTCCAGCAGGCAGGAGCCGATCCCCGCCAGAGAAGCGGGGCCCGCTGGGGCTCCTGGCCTGCCCACCAACCTTAAGGTTGGACGGGCAGGTCCTTTAATTGTATAATTGATCCTGTCAATGGCCTCAATTGGCCATTGGCAGGTCATCGGGCGCGCAGCTGATTTCGCTGTGCCCCCACCTTCCTGAAAATTTAAATGGGCCAGGATGACGTTGGGAGTTCCGCCCGACAACATCCCGCGTCATTATACGTGTCGGCCCCGCCCCCTGCTCGTCGACGGCAAAATTCTGCCCATGGTCATCATTAGACTTTTAATTCCAGATTTTTATTGAATTCAAATTTCACCATCTGCTGTGGCGGGATTCGAACCCAGGTCCCCAGGGCATTACCCCGGGTCTCTGGATTACTTGTCCAGTGACAATACCAATATGCCACCACCTCCCCTGTCATGATGGTTTGTGACCTGGAAAGAAACTTGCTGGTGGTGGTGTTCTCATAAGTTAGGTAAGTATAGAATTAGGTTAAGTGACAGGAGGTTCTCATTTTTGCTGATGGCCATGAAGTTTTGGAACAAGTTGACAACTTGTGCAGTGAATACAGATTCATTGTAAGAGCTTGAAAGAGAGCTGGTTCAGGACTTGGCTGGTGCTGGTGTCACTGCGCATAAGATGGGATGTGAGGTGATGTGCCTCATGATGACTATGAACTTCATGCTGACCACTTTCAGGAGCCGGAGAGAAATTTCTCAAATCTTTTCCTCTGAATTAGCCTGGTGTTTTTTATCAGTTCCTCTTTGCCTCCCCAGGGGATCACATGGCTGTTGGTGGATGGGGAGCATCAAGGTCATGATGCTTAACTGCAACATGATAGTGTGAACCAGGTTCATTGGACCAGCTGGTCTTTTCCTGTCCATCAACATTATGGCCAGAAATTTCCCTGTCGGTGGGATTGTATGTGGGCGGGTGGAGGGCGGGTGCGAGCCCGATCTCCACGCCGCCATTTTACGTGGGCGGGCCAATTAAGGCCCGCCCAGTGTGACACTTGCCTGGGAGCGCTGAGCGAGCGGGGGGTGGGGGATTCCCTGAGTGGTTCCCTGCGCTCTTTCACACATGCGCGCAATAGAGCGCAGAGATCTCCCTGAGGCACAGAGGGGCCTCAGGGAGATTTATTTAAGTTTTAAACATCTAAATAAAGGAATTAAAAACTTTTCAAATATGTCCCCTCATGTGACAAGTCAATGAATTTTAAAAATAATTTTTATTTTAATTTTAAAACACTTCATGAAACCTCATCCTGCCTGTGGATGAGGTTTCATGAAAAATGCAAAGGCTGCCAGGCCTATTCACCCGCCTGCCAACCTTAAGTTTGGACGGGCAGCTCGTTTAACTGTCTAAATTAGTTTTTAACAGGTCTTAATAGGCCTTTGACAGGTCGGCGGGCACACAGCCGCCGCCGAACTGAAAATCTAAATGACGCGCGGTGACGTCGGAATGCCCGCTCGACATCACCACGAGTTGTTTTACTTGTCAGCGAGCGGGCCCCGCCCCTGCTCGCCGACGGAAAATTTTTCCCTATGTGCTTTGTAAATTATCCTTAAAATTTCTTTGTAGATTCAGACAGAGTAAGCTTAGTGATTTGTAAAGAAGAAGCTGATGAGATTCAGCAACAACAGTGCAGTATTCTATAGTGTAATGATAACAATGTTTTACTTTTCCATTTGAATGAGCAAGTTATCAGTTGTCATGATAAGTTAATGTGAACCTGTTAAAATTTGTAAAGAATTGCTGCTCTGCTCTTGTGCCAACAAAGATTGCCAGCTGGTATAGCACAAACAGAAGTTGCTAAGCAAGAAAATATTACCTGATGAGCTTCTACCCTCTTCCCTTTCAGTGAAATACATTAATGTCTGCTTAATTAATGAAGATATATTGAGAAGAAAATCTGAATTCTCAATGTGGTTTTCAGGGCAGTAGAGCCTACATTTACTGCAGTGCAGTTTAAAAATAAGTTCAGGTTTCCTCGTTTTATATTAGCAGATATAAAAATGATGATGAATTCAATGAAGACTGTAATAGAAAAACTGAATATCAATAATGCTATGGAAAGCTGTTTCTATACAGTTTCTAAGTGCTGCACATGATAGGTTGGTTCAGCTTCACAATTTCCTGTCATAAACCATGCCATTTGTGTTGTTTACTCTAATAAGTTTGCAAAACAGTACCAATATTTTTTATACAAAAATTTTAAAAGGTCTGTTCGTTCTTTACTTCAGAGAATGTTTTCTGGCTTTGCTTTATTTGTGAAATTAGATCAAACAGCCATTTGTAAAATGGAACGTTAATTTCTAAACTTTCCATTCTTGCTGCTTCCAGACAGTTGAATTGAAGTATGAAGCAATGTTTCCCTCAATCTTGAGTCATGGGAATTCGATGAGAGGCTGGTTGTTTTTTAACCCCATGAGGGTTGGCTGTATAAAAGGTACATGTGGTTAGCTCTGACTGCACAACACAACAGATTTTTGGATTTCTACATCAGTGAAGTTTTTTTTGAATTAACAATCAAAATAAAAATCGGAAGTTTAATCACATGTGCCTTCCTTTAGGCACAGGAGATGCCAGGAGTCTGAGATTTCCCTGCTCAAGACAGCTGAAAGCTAGTTTGCAGAATCCTTTCTTAGTAGCACAGTACAAAGGTACTTTCAAATTACTCCAATTAAATCAGGGATAAAGTTTATGGACCCTTAAATCCCATGAAAGCAACTGTTTTGGGTTTGGCAAGTTTGCAAGTAACTTATGCTTCTCTTATGCAAGTTTGAATTAACTGTGGCATAATACTGGCAGACATTTCTGACAGATCAAAGCCGCACTGCACTGGCCTGAGAGTTAAAATAGTCACAATCTAAGCCTGGGCCAGCAAATGTCTTTTACAGTCTCTCACCAGTACGCCTGCCTGAAACCCATTGGACTTAAAATTGGCCCCCGAATTTCATGTGGAGGGGAAAAATTAGGGAAAGAAAAAGTGTTCCCCTATGAACCTTGATGAGCACAATTATTCTGCAGAAATATGATACAAATGATTTTACTTTAGCGTTGATCTCAATGAAATAGTTGTTGTTTTTCACTCTTCCTATTTTTATTTGCAATATTAGAAAAATTGTCAAACTGTTCATGGGCTTGCAAACTTTACAGCCAAATATTTGTAAATTTATTGCATATGCGCATTGGTTACTTTGATAAAGTTAATTGTTCTTTAGTATAACAAAGAACAATTTGCACAGATAGTAGAGAGGTCACACAGATGTTCAGTGACCAAATCATTGAGTATATATGATGAGCCCCTCTGCCTCTTCACCTACTTTTAAGATCCTAAAAAGGTACCTTTTTTTTTGTTTCGGCATCTCATTTTTATCTGATTATGCTTCTGTGAAGCATTCGGACTTTCTATGTTAAAGGCTCCATATAAACGCAAATTGTTCTTATTACTGTTTCCATTGCGTAAACTGAAGTCTTAAAATATAAGTAAAAGCAGTTACGAACAGAGTTAGTTGTTAAATATCCTAGGTAGCTATGATATTGGGGCCATTAAGCTTTTGAGTAAGGGAATGTAAGCTAGAATTCCCATCTCGTTTAGGACATATGCTTGAAAGTACGAGAACTACCTAGAATATCTTCCTGTATTTCTGAAGCATGTTTGTCAAAGTGCACTTTCAACTCTGAGTCCGATGGTTGTGGTTTAAGCTCAGAACATCTGCAGACATTCCAAGGAAGTCAACAGACATGTTATTATTTCAGGTGTTAAGTTGTCAGTTCTTTGATTGACACCATAAATGTTTATAGAATTTCCGCTTTTGTTTCAGATTTCCAACATTTCCAGTTGATGTTTTTTTGCTTTTTATTTATTCTAGCACAGTATTGAGTGGATGCCCTACTCAGTCAGTGTTTAAGAGGTTCTCCCTCCTTGTTCTGGTGGTGCAGGTGGACATTAAAGATAATTTGAAGAGCAGTGAGTGCTCTTCATTGTCTGGCTGATATTCTTCCAAATAACAGACCCAAAAAACCGACTAACCAACACCCTGTGGAAGATTGTTGGTACAGAATAGCCAAATAAGCCACATTGGGGTGTGGACAGAGTAGACAGGGAAAAATTGTCCCTATTGGTGCAAAGATTGAGAAAGAGAGGGCACAGATTTAAGGTAACTGTCAAAAGAAGCAATGGCAATATGAGGAAAAACTTTTTTATGCAACAGTTAGGATCTGGAATGCACCGTCTGAAAGTGGTGGAGGCAGGGTCAATTGAGGCATTCAAGAGGGAAGTGGGTTGTTATCTGAAAAGCAAGAATGTGCAGGGCTACAGGGCGAAAGCAGGAATTGGCAGTAGGTAAATTACTCCTTCAGAGAACTGGCACAGACATGTCAGGCCGAATGACAACCTCCTGTGCTGTAATAATTCTATGATTCTATGATTTCAAAAAGCAATTCATATGTGATGTGCTTTGAATTGGTTTGATATGATAATTTGCTTTATACATGCAATTTTTTAGCTGACAGTGTCACTCTTGTCTACAAGCTGAATTGTCCTGCATCCTAAGTTCAAATAGGGCCCTGTCATTGCAAGACAATTACTTCCATGAATCTGAAGCAAACCAAAGAACCACCCTAGGCGGTATCACATCAGTTGTCTTTCATACGCTCTGTCTGATAGTTATATTGACGTCAACAGTCAGAAAGTGTGATTCTGCATCTCCATGCCCAATTTCACCCCTGTGATATTGATGGCGTCACCATATCCCGTCACCATATCCAATATCCATATTGGACCAGAGCTATAATGGCCAAAGAATTTGATCATCTCTGTCTGTACTATTAAACCTTTTAACAAATCAGTCTCTTCTGTAATCAGATACTTATCTGATTCTATTTTAAACGAACTGATTTAATATAACTGGGAATTACACTGCAATATCTATTACTTTTGTGTCAGTGTAGGGAAGGACCCGTCACTACATCTGTCCAAATACAGGAAACTATTAGGTAACTACTGGCAGCACAACAGGATATTTCTAGGAGAGTATTACAACGATGTGACATTGACGGCATAATAACTATAATGGATAGAAATGTTTGGAAGCTTCAAAAAATGTAACTTTCTGAGAGCAGAATACAAATGTTTGTATCTCATTTCATAAATATTTCAAGAATGTTCCTCTATGATACAAAGGCGTACCCATGCCACACCTGTGTTAACCTTTGTTCATCAGCTGTGTGAGTCGAGTTTAAACAGTTGCGCACGGTGATTTATGTTTCTTAGAATCTTGACATCTGCTTCATACTGAGTGAGTTAACAATTCAACATTACATACAGAACATTCCCTTCTCACCAATTATGCTGTTCAGTATCATCATTTCCTCTGAATGCTGTCAGCTTGGTGAGGAGTTATTTAATCAGTCCTCTTCATACAACTATTCGAAACTGAATTTTCTGTTCTGTAAAACCTTACTTCACCAACATAATTTTTCTAAAATTAGCAAGTCATATGAAAACTATTTCAGATCTTTGTTTGGCATAAGCAGGAAAGCAATGTGTTCTGAAGTTTGCCAGTCTTTACTATCAAATAGGGGAAGTGACACAACAAAAATAAATGTCATTCTAAACTGACTCTGATGGACAGCTGTGGGCTGGAGGTTTTTTTATCATGTATGCCCATACACACTTGAGGAATATAAGCTATAATTGTGGCAGAACATAATCATACCAGTTGCAGACTGTCATCAGCAGTTAAGAATTCCTAGTGCTGGCTGGCTCACTGAACATTTACATCCTGTTGCATTGTTATCTGCTGAGTTATTTTTCAGAAATGCATACTTTTAATGCTGCAAATTTATGACAGTACTGTATTTCTAAATACAACTTAATTCTAATTATTTGACTTGCAAAATGATTAAATTGCTCAAGTAAATGCAATCCACTTGGTAGCACTCTTGTCTTGGAGTCAAAAAGTTGAGTTCCAGGCTTTGAGCACATAAGCTAGGTTGACATTTCTTTGGGGTATTGAGGGTGTGCTGCACCGTCGGGCAAGCCGCATTTCAAATGAGCTGTTAACCTTGTTCTGATGACGGACTCGAAATGTTAACTGTATTCCTCCCCGCAGATGCTATCAGACCTGCTGAGTTTTTCCAGCTATATTTAATTATTGTTTCAGATTTCTAGCATCCGCAGTATTTTGCTTTTATCGAGCTGTTAACCTTGTCTACTTGTGGACTTGACTGATGTCACATGTCAACATTTGAAAAACATCAGGGCATTCTTTCGATGCAGTGACCAACATTTGAGCTAGTACACACAGAGTATCAATGGTACTTCATTTCATTTTCTACTTGGGATGTGAACTACATGTAAATTGGCTGCTGTATTTGGCCGCATAAATCAAAGGCCTGCACTGCTTCAAAAAGTGATTTGTAGGGTGTGGTGTGTTTTTAGTAAAGTGTTGTAAAAGCATTCTTCCTCAAGGAGAAACAAGGAAAGCATCGGTCCAATGTTGGAAGATTACCAAGCAAAAAGCTCTGTTGTAAAATGGTGTTCAACTATTCAAAGTAACTGCACAATCTACACAAGATGACTTAGGTATAAATGAGCATCAAAATATAGTGTCAACTAAACATTTTCTTTTGATTTTAGCACTGCAGTTAGAATGCAACAAAGTTCAGCTACTTACCAATAAATCCTAATTGAACAAGTGACAGCTTTTAGTTTACTTAAAAGAACCAAGTTTCGTGTAGTTTCTTTTCAGTCCTTTGTCGAGCATTAGCACACTATCCAAGCAGCCAACTCACTACAGCAGCGTTCTTTTCCAATCTGCATTGCTCATCAAGGGTGTAGCCATCTGGCTCCACCTCCCCACACTGTATGCTCTGAGCACAGGACAAAAATGTTTCTTTCAGAGTTGAAAATCTGCTGTGTAAAGTGACATTTTGAAATCTACTAAAACCAGTCAAATCCATAATAATATATTATGCAACAAAACATTATTTTTTATAATGAATCCTTGCTTCTGAAGGGTCATATTTCACAGCTAGTGAAAAAAACCCACAAATTCCAATTGGTCATATGCAATTTTTTTAATGCTGACATCCTGATTTCTCTGGTAACTTGGAAATGAGTCACTGTTAATAAGGAAGGCTGCTGTTTTTGTAGGATAAGTGGGAAATCTGACTACTATTGCAGTTTAAGTGCCCAGGAATGAAAAAAAAATACATTGATTTTGACTTTATTTAAAGTGGATTGTAATAGCAGATAAAATAAGGTTGGATCAATGTATTGTTATCCTATTGCTGTGTTTTAGGATTTATTCAGGGGCTTTCAGAGAAACACTTAAACATTCTAAGGTCTAAATAATTTCTGTATATAAGAGAACATGAATGTGGTGAATTCTGGTGTGAATACTAATTCATTTTGTCCAATTTAGAATTAAAATGTGTTGATATTTGTAAACATATAAAACAAGAAAAGTATCTTAAGAAAGAAACGCTTGCAGTTGAAGAATACACTTGTGGAATAGACATGAGTGTAATGCCAAAGGGTCACTGATAGTTGGGGCTATCACTTTGAAGCTCACAGTATCCTGGTAGTCAGCATGATTTGCGGTCGAAAAGATCTACAGAAACACAGCTTTTGCAGACAGTTGATGACTTAGTTTCAAGTCTCAAAAGAGATGAAACTACTCACAAGGAAATACTAGATTTCTCAAAAGCCTTTGACAAAGTTCCTCATGGAAAGCTCTTGTCCAAATTTCACCACTATTGAATCAGGGGGATATTATTAAATTGGATCAGGCACTTCATTCCCAACAGAAGACAAGGAGTGGTATGTCATGGGAAATCACTCTCTCCCAGCGATGTCCTGTCCGGCATGCCCCAGGGAACAGTGTTGGGACCCTTCCTGACATACAAAGATGACCTTCCCAACAAATTTAAAAAAACAGGGTGTGACTATTTGCAGATGATTGCATGGTTTATGCATCAGGAAAAACTCAAGATCATATCAATTCTTCTGGAATTGCAAAAATGCAGGATCAATGGAAGATGGCATTCAATGCCAACAAATGCCATGTCATGTGCATCACCCAACAAGAATGATTCACCTACAAATAGCCTTAAGGTCTGTAATCAAATCCTCCAAGAGGTAGATACACAACCAAGCCTGGGGTTCATCTTAAAAGCAATCTTCAATGGGGAATCCACATGCAGCAGACAACAGTCAAAGCAAACAGGGTTCTTGGATTTCTGAGGAGGAGTGTTTGGTACTGCAACAAAATTATCAGAGTTATAACTCACCAAAAAATTTGTTCATCCAATCCTGGAGTACGCAAGTTGTGCAAGGGATCCTTAGATAGTGAGAAATATAAATAAGATTGAAGTGATCCAAAGACATGCTGCATGATTCTGCCCAAATCAGTGAGGGAAATACACCAGTGTCACATCCTCGATCAAAATCTTGGAATGAGAATCACTACAGCAAAGGAGGGGGGAAAATAGGCTGACCGCATTCTATAAAATATGGACTGGAGTGGTGGGAATTGACAGAAACGAGCACCTGGTGCCCTCCAGGCAATGACAAAGCATGAGGTAGCCATTCACACAAAATACAAAAACCATTTGTTTCCAAGAGGGTGTATCAACAATCTTTCTTCCCAAGCACAATCCCACGATGGAACAAGCTGCCAAAGGAAATACTCACAGCTCCACCACTTGCAACCTTCAAAACCCATCTTTAGATTATTTCCAATTAAAAGTTTTCGTTATCAGGACTACAATCACAGCTAGTGCTACCTATATAAATGTTGGTGGAATGCAGATGTTAGTCTGCGATGCTGGCACAACTAAAGCAGAAATAATTGTACTTCTCCTTCAGAAGATGCAGGAAGAAATCTGTCCACAAAAATTGTGGGTGGAATTTTCTGCTCCCGCCAGCAGCAGGAATTGTGGCGGGTGGGGCATGTAATTTGGCAGGAGGCAAAAAATCTGTTTCCTGACGGTTGGATAAACTGTTGGAATTTTGTTCTCCTGACTTTCAAGGCAGTTAAAGGCGGGTCGAGCTTCCCAAAAAGCAACGTCGGGAACCCTATTTGCATGCATTAGCATCTCACGCATGCTTATTAAAAGGCCACCTCACTGGAATTAAATTCACCCTCCAAACTAAGATCCCCTGCAGCGAGAGTTTAGAACATTGAGTTTTACGACTTTAAGTGGCGTGCACGTAAATAAGTGGCGTGCACCTGAAGAGCTTCACTCCTTCAATGACTTTGAGGTCCAAAGATGTTGTTTTCTCCTTGGGGACCTCGCATAATTTCACTCATATTGAGTGCTGTTAGCAAATGCTGCACCTAGGCTGAACAAGGGAGGTAATTGAAGGCTGGAGGTTGAGGGGTAGGGTGGAAGAGTGGAGTGAAGGCTGGACAGGGAGGTCAGGCTTAGCGGGGAAGAGTGGGGAGAGTGTCCATGCTAGGTATTGGGAGGGGTGGGAGGAAATATCTGCGGAAGGGGGAAGGGGGAGTCTTGGAGGGCAGAGTTGGTGGTGTAAATGATGAAGTGCTGGGGGGAGAACTCAGGAGGGAACAGTCACTTGGGGGAGTGAGATGTGGCAAGTCCAGGGTGAGAGTCTGGTGGGTAAAGGTCTCATCAGGTGGGTTACGGAGGGGGACAAGACAGGTGGCTTGGATAATAGGAGAGAGCAGGGTCAGGGTGGGCACGGGGATAGTAACGGGTGTTGGCTCTGAGGGGAGGAAGGGCATGTGGAGGTGGATCGTGATGAGGCTCAGGATAACGGGAGAGGTTCAAGGGTGACAGAGGGGAAAGGAATGGTGATATTGGGTGGGTCTACTGTGATGGGGGGAAAGTTGGTGGGTGACAGGGGAAGGGTAGAACCTGGAGTTTGAAAGGTGACGTGCACCATTTTTCCAAACTGACCTTGACCATGCAGTTAGTCAGCCAGTGGGATCCCTAGAGGTGGGAGGAGGATCTTTTTGGGTGGGTGGAGTTCAAGGTCAGCACATGTGGCCGACTAAGGGACACCTTAATAATTATGAGGCAATTGGATGTCAAAGATGCCCAGCTGCGTCCTCTCTATAGTGAAGCCCGCATTGCAGCAGGTTTGATCCCCACTCATGGGTCTCATAACATCGAGATCCCAGCAAGGTGTGGAGCTGCCATTCATTCTGTGCCATTTTCCATTGGCTGCAGTCAAGGGACAGGGAGGAAGGGAGGTAGATGCCTCCAAAGGGCACGACGGGTGGAGGTCAGCCAATTTGCAAACTTCAAACCTCTATCCTTCCAGGTGAATGGTCATGGCTGACAAGGGATCATGCGGCTCGTCTTTCCAAGCTGCCAAGGCAATAGGCTCTCTATAGAGTATCGAGGGTAGTGGAAACAAGCGGAAAAGTGTCTGAGTGAGGCTTCTTGTATATGGCTGTCACCACCCTGGTCAAAGAGTCATGTCTCCATATACATTCATGTATGAACAGAGGGAACACCCAACTCTGGCCCTCCAGGATGTCCTTTACCTGGAAGGGGTGATGTGGGGACGCCATGCCTAGATGGAGGCCAGGTTAAGGGCAGGTGAAGAACTTGCCCACTGGCTTTGAGATGGAGAGAAACCTGTAAAGTTACTAGTGCTCATTTAATGTATCATTTCAATTCGTTCACACACCCACTGAGGTGTTAATGATGCAGGCTGCAGGCAGCCTTGCCTTGGTAATGGCTGTCATGCAGGTGAGGAGAAGGAGAGCCTGTCACCAGCTGCCACAGGGCCAGGAGGAGCAAGGGCCTGAGGAGCAAGAGGCAGCAGGGCCTCTGTAAAGTCAAGAGGCTGGCAAACATGGAACACTGCAATGGCAAACATTGGCCGGACCATGGGTCTGTCGCCAGCAGTGCTCTTATCTAGAGGTGAGAGAAAGGCAATGTTGGAGGCGCCCTTATACCCCAAGATGTGGTTGCTCACATCTGCGAGCTTCTCCAGTAGGAGCTGCGGCTGCAAGAACTCTGGAGGCGTAGTGTGGAGCTCCTGGCCTGCAATGAGTGAATGTCCCTGCCAATTTAAATATGGTGTCAGGACCTTCAACCCATGAGGTAATGGCGGGGTGGACGACTTCCTGCCCACCCAATCATGAGATTTGCCAAGCTCCTCGCGAATGCATAATTAATTACCTCAAAAGCAGGAGATCGCACGTGTTCTCCCGCCCTGTCGCCCAGTGGGGATTACGCCGACTATCCTTCCTGCCACCACACTTTGTCTCCAGAATGGAAAATTCTGCCCTATATATTTGGAACAGGTATTGCAATCACATACTAAGGTTGTAGCTGTTGCAAGTCTGCTAGTTGACAGCCTTTTGCTTTGCAAAGATTTAATTAGTATTCATGGTTGGGCTTTGCATATGTGAAATGTCTTTACTTTTCTTTCTGCCTCCTAAACTCCCTTCCTATACCATCATTTCTCCGAGTGTTGCAGAACTACTGAGGTTTCAATCATCTAAGTAATAAAAGGGATTCTAATGCAATGACAGGAGACAGAAGTGGATGATTAGACAGAAAATTATGCACAGTTCCATAAAGCAGGAATTCTGTGCCAAGTGTGATTGTCTGGAGCTCTTAAAGGGGCAGAGAATTTGCAGCTATTATTTTTTAACTTTACAGTACATATTTATTACATTATTATTAAAATTTCTGGCGAAGCTTGGAAATGTTTGGTGACCAGAAATTAAATGGCTTTACCAGCATTTGTTGAATCTAATGTCAATATTAAAATAAGCTGATTGTTCTGACTGGACAATGCTCTGGCCCTTTAAACTAAGTATCTCGAAGGCCTGGATTGATCAGGCTTCTGAAAGATTGATAGCAGCTTTAGTTGTTGGTAAAGCTCTGCTTTTTTTCCCCTCCTTTAATTGCACTTTGCTCCAATCATTGCTTGGTTTTTCTGTGTAACTCCTTTCAAAAAGTAAAGATGATTTGCATATGACCTGGATCACGTAGTCTCTGCAAAACTCGGGTGGAAAGTGTCCCCCCTCCCTACCTCCCACACCCACTCTCCCTTCCCCCTCCCTCACACCTCCCCCCCTCTGCTGCATGCCCCTCCCCCTCCACACTCCCTCCTCCCCTCTCCCCCTTCATCCCTTCCCCCTCCCCACACACCCCCTCCCCCTTCCCCCTCACCACCTCTCCCAGGTCCTCAATTGCAGCAAATCATGAAAAATGCCCCTACTCTGCTGATGACCTGTGCAACTGAGGTCTCATCTCTAAATGCTGCCACATTATCAATGGCAATACCAATAATCAGTGTACTTGGCTCAGGTGGCTGATGGCAACAGATATCTTCCAAATGCTCCAGTTCATCTTGGGAAGAAAAAAGAAAGACTTGCATTTATATTGTGCCCTTTACAACCTCAGGACATCCAGACCCCTTTACAGCTACTGAAGTGTTTGTCGAAGTGTACTTCACCATTGTAAAGTAGGAAACATGTCAAACAACTTGTGCACAAGCTCCCACAAACAGCAATGTGAATATGACCAGATAATTTGATTTAGTGGTGTTGGTTGAGGGATAAATATTGGCCAGGACACCAGGGATAACTCCCCTGCTCTTCTTTGAAATAGTGCCAGAGGATCTTTTACACCCACCTAAGACAGCAGATGGGGGCCACATTTTGGCATCGCATCTGAAAGATGCCACCTCTGACAATGCAGCATTCCCTCGGTACGGCATTGAAATGTTGATCTAGATTTTTGTGCTTAAATTTCTGGAGTGGGGCTTGAACCCACAACCTTCTGACGTGGGGTACAAGTGATAGAAGAGGTAAGTGGCTACTCGGCACAGACCCGCTGCTGTGACAACTTTCTTTCAAAAAGTCCATCAAGGTTCAACATACTTCAGAAGCAGCATTTAACATATTGAGCTAGTACAACCAGCCTGCTACTACGTAACACCACTGATATTCCTTTTTTGTTCACAGTGCCCAGCATTTCATCTGTGATCTCCTTTTCCTTAGTGTGCGTATCTTGCCTGGTTTCTGCTTCATCTTGGGGTGATGGTGGCTATTACTCTCATGTGGTGTATTCTGGTGTTCCATTGGGGATAAAAATAAAGGGCAATCTGTAAATGTTGAAAATTCCAAATAAAAATATAAAGGCCTGTAACTTCCAAGGAGTGGCATTCAGAGTCAGATTGCCACTCCTCACCTACTTACCTGGAAGTGAAATTGCTCTTTCTTGCCCAACATTTCACCTCAGGCTGGGAGAGAACTGTATAGGGCAGTAGGCTCCTGAGGCCTTGTTCCGAGGGCGGAAGAGCTGGAGGTAAGGAAGCCATGCCTCTTTTTTACTGCACTAGCTGCCGTAAAGCAGGTAAGTTCACAGGTCCAGCCACTTTGAGAAGCTAGGGAGAAGGTAAGTTTGTAAGGTAGATGGGTACGATTGGGGGTGGGGGTTGAGTTTAGGGGTCAGGTGGTCAGTGGCAGTGGTCTGGTGGTCATTGGGGGGATCGTGGACAGTGTGGGGTGGTCAGGTGTTCAGGTGGGGTGGTCAGTGGAGTGGGTAGGGGTTGGGTGGTCAGTGGGGAGGTCAGGTGGTCAGGGGGTGGTCGGTGGGCAGGGTGGAGAGGGTAGTTGTGGGGAGGGAAGGGCAGTCAAGGTGGGTGGGGAAGGTAGTTGGGGGTGGGTAGTTGGTGGGGGTTGTAGTTGTGGTTTATGGGGTGTAGTTGGAGGGGGGTCGGGGTGGGAGGGATCAGTACTATAGTTATTAAGAAGTTAGAAGTGGTTTAAATTCTTCTAACTTTTTTCTGGGCATCTATTACTTTAAGACAGTCAGAACCACCTGAAGTTTGCGATTTAATTTGTACTTCTGAATAGTTCCCATTCCAGGGCAATTACCCAATGGAAGTTTGAACTTCCTGGACAATTGCCATGTAATCCTTACATTGGGACTTCCGGGGATGAGGGTGGGGCTGGGGGGGTGGAGTTACAATGCCCTGGAGCTTGGAGGTTGCAGGCCAAAGTGTTGGAAATATGCAACAGACTCGTCAGCTTTAGAGTTGACAGGTTAACATTTCAGTTAAATGTAGTTTGAAAAGGTCTCTACCCAAAAAATTTAACCTGTTTTTTTTTCTCTTCAAGTACCAAAGGACCTGCTGCACATTTTATATTTGTGTTTTGCACAAAAGTTTCTGGGTATTTCACCAACTTATGCCCACTTTACACACATTTTACACCAATGACTGGGAATGGAAATGAGCAGATCCAAGAATCCCATGCGTAGGCCCTGAATGCAGGTAAACCTTCTTTTGAGGAAATCACAAACCAAGGACACTCAGAGGCATAAGTTAGGGAGATTCATCCCATGAAGCCCCATGGTTATAGTACACTTACTTTTCCATCACTGTGTATAACATTGCTTTCATAACACTGCTGTTTTCACTATCAATGCTTTGCATGGTACACGTTTGGTAATATTTCTGTCATACAAGCATAGGTATTTATCAGCACAGGAAAGAAGAAGTTGTTGTTTTACAACAATTAATGCTCAATTTAATTTACACTTTCAGACCTCATGCCCTTTTAATGGTGGAGATAAAGTTGAACATGGCTGGCATGCATTGTTACACTTTAAATCTTCTTTGCATAATTGGGATAGTCCTCCCACCACCGAACTTATTTTAGGATTGTTCACAAAAGGAGCAGCTAACATCTATAGTAACCCAAACACTCTGAATATAGTCCAACAAAGAAAACATATATGCCACACTGCTTGTTACTTTTTCGATCAACTATCCCTCTGATTATGAGCAACTCTATCTTAATGATAACTTGTCCCTCAGCATACTTTCTGCAATAGAATTCAGAACATGTGGTTGACCCCTGACCCTGGCAACTCTCCAGTCTTGGCAGAAATCGTGCAGCTGGAGACTGAGCTGTGCCTAGAAGGTGTCGAACACTGCACGAGTCCTGAGAATTTTTAACTCCCGAGCCTTATCTGCCTAGGCCCTGCATTCTCATCCATTGGGAAGCCCCAGCTGACTGGCAATTGGGAACAAGATTTTGGGTGGCAGGAGGCCTTCAGCAGAAACTCAAAACAATGGTCCCCGGCACTTGGGTAAGTGGTTAGAAGGAGGGAGCGAGGGAGTGGGGCAGCCATTATAGTTGTGGGAGGGGGGAGAAGCCCAGGGCAGGGGAGGCCTAAAGTTTCTTTATGTTCTTGCCCTTCCTGACCCCACAAGGAAAAACAGTTTTTGATAATTAATTAGGCATTTTTTTTGCTGCCAGATTACTCTGCACAGGCCTCAGGTTAAAATTACATTCAGGCCCCTGTGATGGCATGAAAGCCTGAGTTTCATATTTAAAGCACAAGCCCACTGGCTGAAAAGAGCAGATTCAAATTACATTTGGATCTGTGGGAATAAGTTGCTGCAATTATTTTAACTGCCAGTTTGCCTGGTCTCCAATGGGCGGGCAAGGTTAAAATTGGCCCTTCCATGTCTGTGAATTGGCCACAAGAGCTGCCGATTAAACCGATGAGCGTTCTTCGGGTTCCAAATGAATAGGATCTTCCGGACACAATGGCTGGGGTTTTAAAGGGAAGGAGGAGGATGCACGCAAGCCCTGAAGGGGGTGGCAGACCTGTCACAGACAGGGTTGGAGCATCCCAGGCAGAGGGCCACACACAAGGACCATCTGTAATCAGTTCCTGGTAGTCGGATAAGTGTTGGAGAAGGGTGTGATGTCAGGGAGTGGAGCTGATTGGGGAGGCCCCAGGGGAGGGACGACCTTACTTGTGAGGCTGGGAGAAACATTCCTGCTCCTCTAGGTCTCCAAGGAAACCTAAAATAAACCTTTAAAACCTATCTTTCTGGGCCTCTTCTGCCTATGATCATCCTGCCAACATGTTTGGGCTGGCTCCAGCACTGCTACCCCATTCAGGCCTCTAAATGAGATTGACTCTTTGTGCTGCTTTTTGACAAAGGAATTTATAGTTAGCTTCCTAAAACTGTTTGCTCATCTGTTTCCAGGGACATTACATATATTGTACAGCCTATCTGGGCATCCCCTTGAGCAAATCTCTTTGTATTTGCAACTTTTGCATGAGGAGTTACACCAAACAAGAGAGTGTTTCATACATGCTTGTTACCTGTGTGTACAGTCCCAAGCAATCAAATCCTCTCACTCGTGATACATATGAAAGGCCTTATCCTGTAAGCACATTGGGTGGAATTTAATGCTCACAGCGGTGAGCACCCCCCCCTCCAGGCCCAATTTAACACTGATCAGGTACTTAACCTGGTTGGCGATGGGGTCCTCATTCTGGTCAGTGCCATTTCCTGTCTCTGAGAGCTGGTGACCAATCAGAGGTCAGCAGCTCTCTAGTATTGCAGTGCCACCGGAAGCAGTGGCCACTGTTGGTACTGCAGGAGGCCTGGGCTTCAGGATCATCATTGGAGTTGGGAGTGAAGGTAGGTGAGGCAGCCTCACTGGGGCCAGTCAGGGAGGCCCTGGTGAAGGAGTGTTAGTTTTCAGGGCAGGCAGGGTTCTTCCCTTGTGGGTGGCCCATGCCACTGGTGCGTCTCTTTGTTCGGCATGGGATGCCTAAGTAGGAAGGACCTCCCTCCACTAGTCTGTGAACGTACCTTCTAGGGTTTACCTGTAGCTTGACCACATGGTGGGGCCCCTGCTTGCTGCTGGTTGAATACCAATGATGGGGGAAGAAGTCCTTAAGTGGCCACTTAAAGGTCTGAATGATATTCCAGGCAGGAAAGCTGTCCTTGACCCTTCCCGCCCCAGACATAATTGAGGGGATTTATGAAGGCGATGGGGTCTCCACCTTTTAACCGCCTGCACGATTATATGGCCCCCCCATCTCTTTGGGAACATTAAATTCCTCCCATTGAATAGGAAAATGTCCAGTATTTTTCAGATGTTGGGGTATCCCGGCCCACCACTTGAAGAGTCGGTGAAGAACACATCGTCACTGATACTGGCTGTGCTGCAGCCACTTAACCCTCCAATGAGCATGAACTAACTGGAATTGGGACTTCTGCCCCTCAAACAAGAGGAAGAACTGATGACCAATCTGCTTGGTGGGCAGATCTCTAATCCCTGCAGCACCAGAAGCTGCAGTGGGGAGGACTGGGACTGCAAGCAGTTCCCAGAGTCTGAGTCCTGGAGTCCAGGACCAGGTAAGTACAGGGGTCTCAGGGCAGGGAGGAGAGGTGGGCTGTTGGTGGAAAGGCCAGTGGGGGAAAGAGTTCTCGCAGGGGGAAGACCTTGTGGGTGCGGACGCTCCCAATATTGAAAGGCCATTGATGGAGGTGCTCCCTCCCATTCGCGCCTGAGGCCTGAATGGGGTCACTTTCTGGGCTTTTCTTGGTTGCAGATTAAGCCACATTGAGAGACCGGCTGGCAGGCATGTCGGCAGCCAGAGAATGGAGCAAAGGTGAATTGGATGTGGGGCTAGGGGGAGGTGAGTTGGTCAGGAGATCAGTTGGATTTTGGGGGTAGGGAGCTGAGTTGAATTCTGGAGATGAGGTGAGTGGGATGTCAGTGTGTGTTGGACATCGGGACAGTTAGGGGTTTCTGACAGGGGTAGAGCTCAGACACGGGGAGTGTTGGATATTGGTAGTAGGACATTAAGGAAGTGGGTGTTGGGGGGTTGGAACATTGCAGGGGTTGAACATTGGGAAAGGGTTAGATATGAGGGGGAGGATTCAGTCATTATGGGAATGGGCAGGGCTAATTTGGCCAATTGAGGCACTCACATTGATGGCTGGTTTCTAGGGTAGTTTGGAAGTCCAGGAGGAATCACACCTGCTCCTCCTGGTTCACAAGCAGTGTTGGAAAAGCACCTGTGTATTCCATGTCACCATTTTCATCTTCCTTCAGCAATTGATGAGGTTAAATGTAAAAGTCTGCGATAACAAAGTTTTAAAAAAAAGCTTCATTAACATCCAGTAATGATGTTAAATGCTGAAATAACTACCCAACCACCCACCTGCATTAACTAATATCCTGACTGTGGTGAGTAAGTTCCTCACAAACAACCAAACAACCCACTTCAAACCCGGAAGTGCCAGAAATGGGAAGGTTGGAGTTGGGTTGTAGTTGCAAACCAAAAATCAATTATTTTAACTATCTGACCCACTTTCTACTCATTCTTGGGGGTTAAAATTCTTCCCCCGGCAGCTCCCCCCTCCTCCCATCCTCCATTGTGTTAACAGTTGATACTTATTGTTTGCTTTATTTAAATGCACACCATGCAAATACCTTTCCCTACCAGTGATCCAGAACACCTTGGTGAAAGCTGGTCCTGTCACTACATGAGTGGTTAGCAGAGTGCTGGATATTTCTTTCTGTCATGCAGTGAAGCCCTGCCAAGGAGCAATGAAAGGCAATATTTTGAAAGGAAGCTGAATCTCAGCAGCACTCACCTTAGCTAAAATTTTTTCTGGTCTATTTCCAAGTTCTGCTATTGGCCGGACATGCATTTATCCTTTCAGCCACTTCCTCTTGTGTGGTTTTGGTGTTGGTATTCAGAAAAGACCATTCAGTTTTGTAAGATCCTGTGCAGCAGCACCTCTGAAGCTGTTTCATGAAATGGAGCTGTTTTCCTGGCATGTCTTCTTTTAGCTCCCACCTATATCTATAAAGCAGCAGCACAGTTTTAATAGTAGGCTGCAGTCCTTTAAGCTCTGCTGTTCATAATAATCACCTCTTCGGCCTCTCAGCACATCTGTCACTGTGTGCCAGGAGCCGCAATCTAAATCTTAAATGATTCAAGGGCCGATGGTTGGTTGCAGTACTGCTTTGTGCCTGAGGCACTTGGGGATGAGTGGTGTGGTGTTGGGGTAATGGGAGCAGGGAGAGTGACCGTTGCACATACCAGTTACATGGGTCCATTGGTGCAGCCTAAGTGAACCTAAGAGCATCCTTGAGATCCCAGATAACAATATGAGCAGCTGGGGGAGCATTGCCCTCATCACCCTCCTCCACCTCTTCTTTCCCTTTCCCCTCCAAAATGGCCAAGGAGGATCTGAGCTCCTTGCCCTGTTCCTCCTGCTGGACCAAAACTCGCTGCTGAGCAATGTTATGCAAAGCATAGCAAGCCACACCATTCTGGGGACCCCCGCTGGGACGTACTGAAAGATGCCTCCAGGATGTTCCAGGCACCTGAAGTGCATCGTCAGCATTCCAATGGCTGGTTCAATCACACATTTGGTGGTGATGTGGCACTCATTGTAGCATTATAGGCTTTAGCATTGAGGTTTCTGATGGGTGTCATGAGCTAAGTTTGCAATGGATATCTCTTGCTACCTAGCAGCTACTTCTTAAATCTGTTTCCTAGGTGTGAAGAAGTTAGGGAGCTTGGACTGCTGCATTATGGCAGCTGCTTGGGAATCTTGTGCACATCTGCAAAATAAGATCTTTTTTGTGATTTCACATCGGCTGCATGTTGATGGAATGGAAACCCATGCAGTTGATGAATACCCCTGGTTACTCTGGGGGATGCCCAGATTGCCAGTGTGTGCAGTCGATGGTGCCCTGCACCTGTCTGTAGCCAACCAGAACCACAACCTTAGCGTCTACTCCATCTAACTGGCGTCAGCACAGGTAAAGTTGACATAGAGGGTCCAGCAAGGGACGGTGCATTGCTGGACCTAATTCTGGGGAATGAAGCCGGACACGTGGCTGAGGTGGTGGTGGGTGAGCATTTTAGTGATAGTGATCACAATATGTTACAGTTTAAGTTTGTTATGGACAAAGAAATCGACAAGTTGCAAAAAAATGTTTTGGATTGGGGGACAGTGGATTTTAGTAAAACAAGGCAGGATCTGGCCAAGGTAGACTGGGAACAGTTACTTGTGGGAAAATCTACAGAGGAAGAGTGGAGGGTGTTCAAAAAGGAAATGGGGAGGGAACAGGCTCAACACGTTCCCTCTAGGGTGATAGAAAGGAGTAACAAGCCCAGGGAACCATGGATGACCAGAGATATTCAGGTTACGATGAGAAGGAAAAGAGAGGCTTTTAGCAGATACGAGGGAAGTAAATCAGCGGAGGCATTAGTGGAGTACAAACAGTGCAGGGTGGAGCTTAAGAAAGCAATTAGGAGAGCAAAGAGGGGATATGAGAAAGCTCTGGCTGGTAAAAGTAGGGAAAATCCCAAGATATTCTATAAGTATATCAATGGGAAGAGGATAACCAGGGAAAGAGTAGGCCCCATAAGGGACCAAGGGGGCAATCTATGGTTGGAGCCAGAGGACATCGCTAGAGTGTTGATTGAATGCTTCATGTCCATCTTCACGCAAGAGAATGAGGGTGAAGGTATCGAACTTGGGGAGAGAGATTGCAAGGTTCTTAAGCAAATTGATATAGGGAGTGACAAGGTATTGGAGGTGTTGGCAGGCTTAAAAGTGGACAAATCTCCAGGTCCGATGATTTGTGTCCCAGACTGCTGAGGGAGGCAAGGGAAGAGATCGCAGGGGCTCTGACCCAAATTTTTAATTCCGTTCTGGCCACGGAGGAGGTGCCAGAGGACTGGAGAACAGCTAATGTGGTTCCGCTATTTAAGAAGGGTTGTAGAGATAAGCCAGGGAATTACAGGCCAGTGAGTCTCACGTCAGTGGTAGGGAAGCTATTGGAGAAATTTCTGAAGGAGAGTATCTATCTCCACTTGGAGAGGCAAGGTTTGATCAGGGATAGTCAGCATGGCTTTGTCAGAGAGAGGTCATGCCTAGCAAATTTGATTGAATTTTTTGAGGAGGTGACCAGGTGTGTAGATGAGGGTAGTGCAGTTGATGTAGTTTATATGGATTTCAGCAAAGCCTTTGACAAAGTCCCACATGGGAGACTTATAAAGAAGGCAAAGGCACATGGGATACAGGGTAATTTGATAAGGTAGATTCAAAATTGGCTTAGTTGTAGGAGGCAGAGGGTGATGACAGAAGGATGCTTTAGTGACTGGAAGCCAGTGTCCAATGGCGTACAACAGGGATCTGTGCTCGGTCCCCTATTATTTGTCATTTATATAAAGACATAGGTGACTATGTGGGGGGTAGGATTAGTAAGTTTGCGGATGACACAAAGATTGGCCTGGTGGTTAACAGTGAGGTTGAGTGTCTTGGGCTACAGGAAGATATAGGCGGGATGGTCAAATGGACAGATAAGTGGCAGATGGAATTTAACCCTGAAAAGTGTGAGGTGATACACTTTGGAAGGAGTAATTTAACAAGGAAGTATTCAATGAACGACATGGCACTAGGAAGTTCTGAGGAACAAAGGGACCTTGGCCTGTGTGTCCATAGATCTCTGAAGGCGGTGGGGCATGTTAGTGGGATTGTGGAAAAGGCATATGGGACACTTGCCTTTATCAATCGAGGCATAGATTACAAAAGCAGGGAGGTCATGTTGGAGTTGTATAGCACCTTGGTGAGGCCACAGCTGGAGTACTGTGTGTAGTTCTGGTCACCACATTATAGGAAGGATGTGATTGCAATGGAGGAGGTGCAGAGGAGATTCACCAGGATGTTGCCTGGGATGAAACATTTAAGTTATAAAGAGAGGTTGGGTAGACTTGGGTTGTTTTTGTTGGAGCAGAGAAGACTGAGGGGCGACCTGATCGAGGTGTACAAGATTATGAGGGGTATGGACAGGGTGGATAGGGAGCAGCTGTTCCCCTTAGTTGAAGGGTCAGTCACAAGGGGGCATAAGTTCAAGGTGAGGGGCAGGAGGTTTTGGGGGGCTGTGAGGAAAAGGTTTTTTACCCAGAGGGTGGTGACGGTCTGGAATGCACTGCCTGGGAGGGTGGTGGAGGCAGGTTGCCTCACATCCTTTAAAAAATACCTGGATGAGCACTTGTCACGTCATAACATTCAAGGCTATGGGCCAAGTGTTGGTAAATGGGATTAGGTAGATAGATCAGGTGTTTCTCACGTGTCGGTGCAGACTCGATGGGCCGAAGGGCCTCTTCTGCACTGTGATTCTGTGATAATTTCCAGCCCTGGAAACAGGACATCAGTAATCTGCCTGAGGTAATGGTGGGCAGCTGCCTGGAGGATTCTGGATATGTCTGTGGCAGAGCCCTGGAAGGATTCAGGGGCAAAAATGTAGAGGCCATTGGTAACTTTGACAGCCACTGGGAAGGCATAGTTACCAAATCCAGCAGGAAACAGACTGCTTCTAGGAGGCTGTAGATGTCTGTTACCACCTGGTGACATCCTGAGCCACCTGCTACATAGTTACATTTCATACATGTCAAAGAAGCTGAGCCTGTACCTGGGGTAGTGCCTCCTTGGAGCTGCTTCTCTTCCTGCCACTCCCCTCCCTGCCACTCCCCCCTCCCTGCCACTCCCCCCTCCCTGCCACTCCCCCCTCCCGGCCTCTCCCCCCTCCCGGCCTCTCCCCCCTCCCGGCCTCTCCCCCCTCCCGGCCTCTCCCCCCTCCCGGCCTCTCCCCCCTCCCGGCCTCTCCCCCCTCCCGGCCGCTCCCCCCTCCCGGCCGCTCCCCCCTCCCGGCCGCTCCCCCCTCCCGGCCGCTCCCCCCTCCCGGCCGCTCCCCCCTCCCTGCCCCTCCCCCCTCCCTGCCCCTCCCCCCTCCCGGCCGCTCCCTGCCCTGCCGCTCCCTCCTCCCTGCTGCTACCCCCTCTCTGCTGAGGATGAGGGGCCTCATGGCCTCACTACTTTAATTACAACAGAGCACTGAAGCGGGCCTTTTAACTGGGCCTCGACTCCAGGCAGGCCTTGTGGCTGCCTCCAAACTGTTTCTGGGGGATGGTGGGCCCTTCTCCAGCACCCATCCAAGTGGACTCTTCTCCAACACGCATCCATGCCCCGAGAACAAAATTCTGGCCATTCAGGGCTGCTTCTCTGGAGGTTGGTGCAAGAGGCCTGGAATTTTCCTGGCTCTGTGCGCCTACCTTGGGAGTGCAAATGTGGGCCATAGAACCCACATTGCAGATTTAAATGGGAACGCGTACTTTAGAATCAGTGGAGCTACTCCTCAATTCAAATGTCGACAGGCCCCTTGAATAACTCCAGAAAGAATTCCTACTTGGTACTGTAACAGCCTGTGACTCTGTTCTGGTTTCCAGCATGTATTTATCGTAGTCTTTTGCAAACATCCCCGATAGTGCTACTTCATTTGTGGGTATGTAGCAATAAACAATTCTTCTATTTGAAAATGGAATTGCTGCACTGTAACTCTCTATTCTTTATTGTGAAAATTCCACCTCTCTCTCCCTTCTCAGGGCTGCACAAACATTGGATTTTGGTCTGTAAATCAAGTTTCTCACAGGATCAAAAATAAAGTGAGGTTTTATGCACTGAATATTAATTGTTTCAAGCCTGTGCTTTCATTTTACTGCTTTAATGATTCTTTTTTCTGATTTCTGTTCTTGGCAATATAATTATTTAATTTACCTTCTGCATTGCTTAGAGTGGGTGTTTTAAAATATATTGAATGGTCACCTGACAATATTTGGAAATGTGTTGTGATAATTATTAATAAGCAATTTCAAATCACACAGATGGAGCAAAATAAATTGATCAGTGCCTGGCATAACAAACATCTGCAGCTGTTTAAAAACAATATTTGTGTAGTAGATGTGTCAGTTTCATTCTGAATGTGACTTTATTTCAAACCCATTTTTTTTCTGCATGAATCATATAGTAAATGAAAACCTAAAGTGCATCTGACACCCACAAGTTAATTCACAGATTAATTGTTCATGAGAATGTTAACCTTTTCATTAAAAGTACAGACTAGCTGAACTCTAGGCTCACATTATAGTTGCACAATGTTAATCAAAGCAGATTTTATAAGCAAATGAATTGTCAAAGATTAATTACATTCCTGTCTTTCAACTACACAGGCACACAAACCTTGATTTAGGTGCAAGACAACTAGGAGTAAGGTGGAGTATAATCTTTGTTTGCCTTGGACAATGACCACTGACGCTCTCATAGTTTCTGGGGTAGCCTCATTAAAATGACTTAGATGCACATCTGATTGGGAGTTCACCCTTTTGGAATTGGGAAATAGCATTGCTGCTGTAGCATTGGCAGACAGCATCACTGCCAATTGTGTTCAGGTAAAGAAATCTGACAAGCAAGTGGAAGGAAGGCTTCTTTACTGTGGCAGTGGAAACACTATTGCATGAAGTGAAGCAAAATAGGATGGTCCTCTTTGGCTCAGACCATTGCAGAGACTGAAAGAGAGCTGGATAGAGTCAATGGTAGGAGATTGCCAGGGCACTGTGTGCACACTCCATTACTCCCCACTTGGCCAATCAGTGCTAGGAGGAGTTTAATGCTGCATGCTTAATGAACTGTGCATCTGATTGGGAAATGCCGTCCCCACCCCAGGCCAACCAGAAATAACCCACTTACAAAAGTTAAGTGCTGTAGTGATCTTTTACAACAAGTGGCAAAATGCAGTAATGACTTCTTTAGCATTGCAAAGCGTCCACAGTATGGGTTTGTAAGATTACTACTGTTATGGCACAGCAGATGGTAAATGCTGAGCTGTTCAACTCCCAGAGGGAAACTTGAAACAACTGCCACAACTATTTTACAATTTGTATTTATTTCGAGATACATGCCTTGAATTCAGTAACAATAAGACCGTCGAGCGTTATAGGATTCTTACAAAACTAAATTAAACCTTTATTAATAAAAAATGATTTTAAGCACATACATATGTTAACAAATTACTGTGATAACTCCTAGCCCCCAAGTTAATCTAACACCCAGTTACACCTCTGTTAAGGCAACAGTAAAACATATAGATTTTAAATGACCCAGGCAAAGTTACATGATAGCCTGAATAGTCAAATTCAAAGTGAGTTTTCTTCACTTCAGTTTGTGTAGACAGCAACTTGAGGCTTAGAGGCTGGAAGCTTTTCACACTTGTTAGATCTTAGAATGCCTTCCTCTTACACATAGCCTCATCTCCTTTATATAGGTTTCTCTCTTTTTAATGTAAATCCCATTGTCCCAACATGTCTTTTAAGCTCTACTTTTCTAATAATTATCTTTCATGGTACCAATTTTAGCATTAAGCTTTTGGAAAAATAAGCACACTGTTTGGCTTCTTCTGACTAAGTGTAACACTTCACCACCTCTTTTGAAATTCAAATTGCTCTGGTTTATCTAAAAATGCAAATTTTCCCTTTACACCTCACATTCTAAAACTTCAGCCATGCTTACCTATTTAACATTTCAAACCTAGCTTCTCTTCTGATACATTAAAGCCTTCAGACCAGCTGTCTTTAATTCAATTAAGTCCCACACACACGCACGCAGACACACACACACTATTCCTACCTTACAATGAATTCCAATAACATTATGAAAATTATTATATTTTCCTGACAATTAAGTTACTAACCAGAATACTAATTGTTAAAATCTAACTATTATTAGAAACTAACATTTGACTTTGTAGTTTATTAACACTTGACTTCTTTGTAGGATAGTAAAGTAGGAAAACTTACAGATAGGGCACAGTATTGAAAGATGCTAAGGTAGGGGGGATTCTGGAAGGTTGTGTCAAATTTTAAAAGAGCATGCTCAGACTGTCTGTTTGTGAAAAACTGCTTGTTGAGAATGGAATGTAGATATCTATCTCTACAAGGAGCCATGGCATGTAAAAGCATTGAGATACTGTAGTACATAAAAAGAGCGTTACATAAAATATATTAAGTTAACAACAGCACATAAACTATTTCTGGCTGGGGATAATTAGGGAAAGGGAGGAGTTAATTGGATAAGAGCCAGGATAAAAGAGCCCCTAGCTTTGTTTTTTGTGTGGTGAAGAGAGAGAAAGAGAGTGAGATCATCCAGAGACAAGGACAAACAAGTCGAGAAACAAGAGAGAGAGTGTCTCGAAGACCAAAAGATCAAATCTGTGAGCTGAAACATTCTTCCTTCTACTGTTCAGATCTCGAGATGGGTAATATAATCCATGCTAAACTGTAATATTTATCTACATGGTTTATTCGAGATTTTGACTTTGTTTGAATTGACTTTATTGAGGAAAAGCTTTGCTGCCAAGTCTGTTCCTGCTTCAAAGGAGCGCAAGACCCCAAAACCGTACCGGTTCCTTTGACAACTGTTGATATGTTTTACATTACCTGTTTAGTTTAGTGGGGATGGGGATAACAGTGAGTGGATGCCATGCCTTTCTAGTGCTGCCTGTATAGCCCAGCATACTTTTATGGCTCCTCTTTATGTTCTCAAAAAGATAAAGATGTAGAAAAATTTCCAATAGGAAATCCAACGCAGCCAGGGTGAAATGATGGGGGAAATTGTTGTAGTATAAAGATGAGACCACTCAAGTCTGTGAATTTTCAGTAAGCAAAGGTTTTATGCTGGGAGGACACTGCCTGGTTCTACAATGTGTGTCCCCCAACACAAAGGCTGTGTAGCATATTTATATCTTTTAGCTATCACATTTCACTATACTGCCTAGTGTAACCTCCAGTTAC
This sequence comes from Cetorhinus maximus, assembly GCF_964194155.1. Classification (NCBI taxonomy): domain Eukaryota; kingdom Metazoa; phylum Chordata; class Chondrichthyes; order Lamniformes; family Cetorhinidae; genus Cetorhinus; species Cetorhinus maximus. The sequence goes on along the minus strand of NC_135896.1, from coordinate 41,903,365 downwards.
ATACCTAATGAGCAGAATTATTCAGGCTGCAGATGTCTCTGTTGTCTCACTGGGAGACTGGGAAAGGCCTCAGTTCTAACGCCTCCCAGTCTGTGCTCTTATTGTCCTAACATTTGTTTATCCATCCTGTGAAGATCTTTAAGTTTTATGACTTGTGAGTGTTAGTTGGTTTCCCACAGTACCATACCCATCATGCCTATGTGTTGGCCATATTTCCCATCAAGCTTAGAAAGAGTTCTAGTAACTACATTTGTCTATTCTAAAGCTATTAATATATGTCCATCCTAATCAGTTACCCCATTGCAAAATGGTGATGGGTGGGTTTAAGCAATGGAAATGACAGATATTTAAATATTTGGCATCACCAAAAATGTCTCTTTGAAAATGAAGCTAGCTATAAGCTTTAATCTGATGTAAGCAATAGCCTCTTTCAATTCCTTTCTATCTTCTCTCTAGGTAATTCTGAATGTCTGTTTAAATGGTTGAGCGGGGAAACCAATGCAGGTGAAGTGGAAATGACAAAAAGTAGGACGTATGATATTATTTGCACTTTGTTTGCATGCTGTTGCCAAAAAATGGATTGGCCATCTTGTATCCACGAGCAATGATGGTAGAAAAGAAAATGGAAGCAAATCCAGTGAGACAACTGGGTCCAATGTTCCAAATGCTCCTGCTTAATTTACCCCCATTACTTGGACAGAAATGATTCTAAAATCTAAAGCTCTGGTTATGGAGCACAATGTTATTCAATGATGCCTTTCCTCTGCACATTCAAACCACTTCACAACTGATGAATATATTTTTGAAGCATGCCCGTTAATGGCATGATTTTCACTCTGGATGCATTTTGGGTGATGGAGAGTTAGAAATTTACCAGCTGCAGCAGGAAACAGGCCTGGGTTAATTTAACTCATGAACCTCATCAACATATCATTGGTCCACTTCCTTGCTGGAATGGTTGGAAAGTGACCAGATTGATTGTTGGCCTGTGGAAAAATGGATGGCCAATGGCTGCCTGTCAGCGTACAGGTAGATGGGAGGAAGAGGGTTCTAGAAGGAGCTCGGGGGAAGTAAGGCAGGGGGCACAGCATGGAAATCCGGGATATGGGATGCCTAAACTTCATGGAAAAGAAAACTAAACCATGTGTAACACAGACTGGTAATTCACCAAAGATCAACTTCACTCCTTTGGTGTAAACCTCACCTGCATTTCCTCAAAACAGATGAACCTGGACTGTACCAGTTTCAAAAGCAATTACTACATTTAGTAGAATTCAAGAAGATTTTGCACCTGATCACCACGGTGCAAAATAACATGAGAAATGTCATTAATCTATGTTTCTAGGAAATTCCTATTGAGTTTTAATCCAGCTGTGACAAGCAGATCAATTATCAAATGAACCTAGACGTTTTATGTAGAAACATAGAAAGATTTATGGCAAAGTAGGAGGCCTTTTGGCCCATGTATCTGCCACTGACAAAAAGCTATCTAGTGTAATCCGACCTTCCAATTCATGGTCAATAGCCCTGTAGGTTACGGAGCCTCAAATGCATATCCAAGTGTTTTTTTTTACTGCGATGAGGGTTTTGGCCTCTACCGCCCTTTCAAACAGTAAGTTCCAAACCCTGAATGAAAAAAAAAACTCCTTAACTCTCCCTTTAATCTATCCACCAAATACTTTAAATCCATGCTCTCCAGCTTTTGACTCTCTGCTAATGAATTAAATCCTTCCTATCCACTTTACCTCTAGGCTCCTTATAAATTTATCCATCTCAATTAAATCTCCCCTTAGCCAATTCTGTTCTAAAGAAAACAAACCTAACTTGTCCAATCTTTCCTTATAGCTAAAATTCTCCATTCCTGGCAACATCCTCACAAATCTCCTCTGTAGCCTCTCTAGTGTCATCACATCCTTCCTGTAATGTAATGATCAGAACTGTAAACAGCAGTCTTGCTGTGGTCTAACTACTGTTTTATACAGTTCTAGAATAACCTCCATGCTCTTATTCTCTCAGCTTCAGCCAATATAGGAAACTATATCTTCTTGACCACTTGATTTGTCTGTCTGCTACCTTGAGGTGTCTGTGGACTTGCACTCCAAGGTCCCTCTGTTTCTCTACACTTCCCGGAATGCTACCATTTATTGTGTGTTTCTTGCCTTGTTTGCCCTCCCCAAATACATTATCTCACGTTTCTCTGGACTGAATTCCATTTGCCACTTTTCTGCCCACCTGACCAGTCCATTGATATCTTTCTGAAGTCTACAGCTTTCTTCCTCACTCAACCATACAGTGAATATTCACATCATCTGCAAACTTGTTAAGCATTTACATTTAAGTCTAAATTTAAGTCTAACATTTACATTTAAGTCTAAATCATTGATATAAACTATGAACATCAAGGGGTCCAGTACTGAGCCCTACAGAACCCCACTGGAAACAGCATCCAGTCACAAAGACACCAGTCAACCATTATCCTTTGTTTCCTACCACTGAGCTAATTTTGGAACCACTTTCCCTTGGATTGCATGAGATTTTAATTTTCTGACCAGTCTGCCACGTGAGGAGTTCCTCAGGGTAATGTCCTCGGCCCAACCATCTTCAGCTGCTTCATCAATGACCTTCCTTCCATCATAAGGTTAGAAGTGGGGATGTTCGCTGATGATCCTCAGATGCTGAAGCAGTCCATGTCCAAATGCAGCAAGACCTGGACGATATCCAGGCTTGGGCTGACAAGTAGCAAGTACCATTCGCGCCACACAAGTGTCAGGCAATGACCATCTCCAACAAAAGAGAATCCAACCATTGCTGCTTGATGCTCAATGGCATTACCATCACTGAATCCCCCACTATCAACATCCTGGGGGTTACCATTGACCAGAAACTGAACTGGACTAGCCTATAAATACTGTGGCTACAAGAGCAGGTCAGAGGCTAGGAATTGTGCGATGAGTAACTCACCTCCTGACTCCTCAAACCCTGTCCACCATCTACAAGGCACAAGTCAGGAATGTGATGGAATACTCCCCAGTTGCCTGGATGAGTGCAGCTCCTACAGCACTGAAGAAGCTGGACACCGTCCAGGACAAAACAACCCGCTTGATTGGCACCACATCCACAAACGTTCACTCCCTTCACTCCCTCCACCACCGATGCCCAGTAGCAGCAGTGTGTACCATCTACAAGATTCACTGCATGAATTCACCAAGGGTCCTTAGACATCATCTTCCAAACCCAAGGCCACTACCATCTAGAAGGACAAGGGCAGCAGATAGATAGGAACACCGCCACCTGGAAGTTCCCCTCCAAGTCACTCACCATCCTGACTTGGAAATATACCGCCGTTCCTCCACTGTCGCTGGGACAAAATCCTGGAACACCCTTCCTAACAGCACTGTGGGTGTACCTACACCAGATGGACTGCAGCAGTTCAAGAAGGCAGCTCACCACCACCTTCTCAAGGGCAACTAGGGATGGGCAATAAATGCTGGCATAGCCAGCAAAGCCCACATCCTGTGAATGAATAAAAAAAAAGATTCACTACCCTCAGACAGAAACAATTCCTCCTCACCTCTGTCTTAAACGGATGACCCCTTAATCTGAGATGATGCCCTCTGGTCATAAACTCTCCCACATCTAATCAGTTATTAATTAGTTTGCTTATGTCAATGACTAAGTTTAGTGATTGGCAATAAATCCTGGTCTTGTTAACAATGCCCACATCTTGAGAACGAATTTTATAAAATTCAATGAGTGATAGAGGAGTGTGTTTAATTGCCATGTTAATCAATAGAAAATGTGTTAAATTTCTGATAAACAGTCCTAAAAAACCAGTCAATAAAAAAAGCGGCTGTATTTCTATATGGTTGAGAAAGTATAAAGTACAAAGAGATTAAGTATATATTGGGCTGGATTTTGCTGATTGCTTCGGGGTCCTGACACTGGCATCATTTCTGGGTCGCATGCACAGATGGTGGGATCTCCGCGGTGATCTTCTGATATGCAGCCAACTAATGTCAGGGCTGCGGTGGTGGTGGGGGGGTGGTGGGGGTGGTGGTTGTGAAGGGCAACCAATAAAGGGTGGTGGGCAGAAGTTAGTGCCTCCGGGAGATTCACCATTTTTAAAGGGGAGTCTGCAGTTTTCATACTGGCTGCAGAAGTGGTGCAGTGGAACGCAGTGAGCGGAGTGGTGGCTGGGGTGTAAGGAAGGGTGAGCCCACACTTCAATGACACCTCCCTGGAGGTATTCCTCAGGCAGTGTGGGACAGAAGAGAATTACTATTCCCAGGGTTCAGGAGGAAGAGGCCAGCCAGCCATACGAAGAAGGTCTAGCTGGAGCTGGCTGAAGAAGTGAACAGCCACAGGGCTGTGACACGAATTTGGATGCAGTGTCGGAAGCACTTCAATGATCTAGTGAAGTCTGGCAAGGTAGTAGCCTGCATGTCTAATAGGATGACTACAACATGTGCAGAAACATGGATGCCCCATTCATAGAGACTCAAGAATGACCAATGTGTGCATCAAGACAGTGGGTAACGTGACACCAGAGCACCATAGCCAATTGTCAGTTCTGAGTGCAGCACCAAGCATGGATGAGTGTTTGCAGCAGACCACCCAGTACCACAATGATGGCTTTGACAGTGGTGTAGCCTTACAAGCATCAGTGGGGCAGGAGAGTTGTATAACACTCTTTCTTGTGTGGTGCAGGAGAAGAGGGGTCATAATGCAAGGGAGCAGTGATGGACAGGTGGTGGAATGCCCTTTTTTGTTTGATAATGCAGGTGGAGGGGGAGGCAATGGAGAGTGGCAGAGTGGCAAAAGGCCAGGTGTCACGGAAGGTGAGGCGGATGTCAAGCCCAGAGAGAATGAGAGATGCAATGGCAGCAGACATTGGTCATCTCATTGGTCATCTCTGTGTGCTCTCTGTGGTCCATCATGACCACATGAAGTTCAGGAATATCTACAGCAAGGAGGAAAGAGGAGCACAGCACGTTGTTAACTGAGTTTTTGTCTCTTCCACAGGGCCAGAGGTGGAGGACACACAATCATATCAGCCCAGTACACCCTCCAACAGTGCAGGCGCTCTCACATCGGTAGGGTATGAAACATGGTTAGAATGGGTGGCACCAGCATGGTACACACACATGTTGGAGCAGTTTCCAGAGACAGTGACAGCCAAGGCCAGTCACCATCAGAGGAGTGAGGGCAGGCTGAGTAACGCTCAGCTTCATGCTACTGAGCCGCAGGGATCATCAGCAAAGCAAGTGTTTATTGTGCACAAAATATATGAACAACTGTCAGAGCTCCCAATGGCTGTTTGCTCCCATACGTGCATGAAGAGGGGGTCTATCCACGTCATGAGTGGCACCATGTTTCTAGCTTATGAGCACATGGCCTCCTCCATTAATAGAGTGGCAACTCTCATGGAGAGTCACATGTGGCGGAGATGCACACTGGCCTCAAAAGTAGCATGTTATCCTTAAGCAGTGTTGAGCACTGGGTTGGCGTCTTGACTGAGAGGTGCATGGACTTATTGCCAGGTGGTGACCTGCTCCTGGTCAGCAGGCAAGTGCATGTGGTCCATGAAAGTGTTGAGGGATGCTTGGCTGAAGGTGATGGGGGCTCTGTTCAAGGCGCCCTCAGCTTTGAGAGCAGCCACTCGGCCCCTCTGACCGTGACCCACACGTTGCTCCTAGTACCAATGACGGAGGCTGCCCCTGCATAGACATTTGTGGTGCAGCCTGTGCCAGGCCCTTCAAGGATACCACAGTTCAGATGTTATCTACCATGGGCATCAATTGCACTGGAACAGCAAGGCCAGCAGACTCCCCCCACATCAGCTCCAGGCACAGGGGCAGCAGAAGCACTTGGAAATGAGTGCGTAAATGCACGTGGTTGCACAATGGGTATCATGCCTTTCTCTTTCTCTCATGTATGACACTGTGTGTTTCATTTGTGCAACTAAACATATATGTTTTACGTTTTATTTCAATCTGTCGTGGTGATTCTTTCTCCTCCAGGGGCTGTGACCAAATGTAGGGACATGGAGATTGAGCCCATGAAATGGGTGCCAGTGACTGTTGGGCAAGAATGAATGATGGATCATGGGATGGGCCTCTCATAATGCCTGTGGCATTGTCATGATGTGACACTACAGGCCACCAGAATCATCCACAGGGAGGCAAATTGGTCTGGTTCAGTGGCAGCATGGGGAGTCTCAGCTGAACCTAGTGTGGATAAGGGAAATTGTAGGTTTCCCTTGCATACATGTCAATTGCCACTGCTATCGGTGCCCCCTGTGCATGGCCATTGTCTGCTGGGTCAAGCTCCGCTCATCTGAGAAGGTATTATCCTCAAGTGAGTCATCCAGCACTGGTTCAACTCCCTGCTGTGCCACATTGTGCAGAGCACAGCAAACTAACACGATACAGGAGACACTTGAGGACATATTGGAGGGTTCTCCCAGAGCGGTCTAAACCTCTGAAGCACATTTTCTGAAGACCAATTGCCTGATCAGTTCTCAGCCTAGTAGTTAGCTGGCTGTGGTTGTATGTTTCTTCTGCCTCAGTATTGGGGTCCCACATTGGTGTAAGCAGCCATGTCCTCAGCAAGATATCCCTTGTCACTCAGGATCCATTCCTGAAGGCTTTCTGGTGAAGTGAACAATTTGAAGCACTTGCGACTGTCTCAAAATGAAAGAGTCATGGCAGCTACCAGGAAAGCTAGCACACATTTTGTGGTGGCCTCACACGATCTTCATCTTGAGAGAATGGAGCCTTCCCCGTTGATGAAAGCAGCTGGCTGCCCTGAGGGAACCTCGATGGTCATATACATGTGGTGCATGATCCCCTGGACCTGAGGGAAGACTACCATGGTGCCAAAGCCAATTGCCTCCTTGACCTGACTTGATTTATTGGTCCAGAGCCTTATGTATTCCCTTATCCTGCAACCAAACTATCCATCACCCGCTTTCTGCAATGCTAGGTAGCAGATTTTGAGGTCCCACTAATGCCCCCAGATGATCCCTGGATCAATCCTGTAGTGAAAAAGTTGAGCATCAAGATCACAATCAGCACCACTGGCAATGGGTGTGCATCACATTCCAGTGGCTCAACTCCTCCAGCTTGCTGCATAGGTCAGCAACCACCTGTCTTCAGAGACACTGGTGCTATGACAAGTCCATGAAACTGAGCCTTTGTCTGTAGACCTTGAGGCACTTGTTAGCACCTTCTTTCAGCATCTGCCAGTCGTACTGCCCCAATGCACCCTCCATGTGTGCTGCCAGCACAGTGCCATGCTGCTGATGCTCATTCCATGAGGCTGTTGAAGTTCCTCTCTCTCACTCCCAGCCTGATTGGTGGGGGTGATCTCTGAGTGCAAGGGACCCAGCTCCCTTAGCAGCATTCAACCATCAATGGGTGTCAACCCCCCTCCTTGCCTTGTCTGGCCTTGTCGCAGGGGACCTGGGAGAAACCTTTTCAGTTGCTAACCTCCGCGGCAGTTCTTCCATACAGTGGTTCCTTCCAATGGCAGCCCTAAGCCTTCCTGTTTGGAAACTCTGTACTTCTTACTGCCTGTCAGTTATAGGCAACAATCACCTCCTGCTGTAGTGCTCTCACTTCATTGCAGCTGGCAAGCCGCTGAAGCTCTGGGGCCCATGTGCCTTCAATAAGGTTCCAAATGCTGCAGAAATTGCTGTTAATAACGCCCTTAACAGCCTCAATAGGATCCCTGCTGCCAGCCAGCAATCTCCCATTACTGTACCCAGATGCTCCTAGGAAATTTGACTGGCAATGGAAAGGCATCTGGGAGCATTCCTAGAAATGTTCTTTCACTATTTCCCAAGCCTCCTTGCCAGCAGTGTAAATTCAGCCCTTTGTATGTGACAGACATGAGTCATAGGCATCCCAGAATCTTCTCTACACAAGAGTCAGAAATTCAAAATTGGTAATCTGAGATTTGTCCATGAAATGTCATAAATGGCTCAGGATCATGTCAACAGACTAAAATGAAGACTAAAAGAATTCTAACTGCAGTCATTGCTCAATAATTTATGTTGCGGTATCGTTTTTATTCATTCACGGGATGTGGGTGCCACTGGTAAAGGCCAGCATTTATTCTCCATCTCTAATTGCCCTTGTTAGGCTATTTCAAGACAAGTAAAAGTCAACCATATTGCTGTGGGTCTGGAATCACATTTAGACCAGACTGGGTAACATTTCTTTCCCTAAATGACATTGGTAATCCAGATGGATTTTTACAACAATTGCTATGATCCCTGTGGAGGTCAATAACTTTTAAAAAAGATATGAATTTTCCAGCAATCGACGGAAAGAATTGCATGACAAGTTTTCACATTTTAAGATTTTTACTGTTACAAACAAACTTGCCTGCCTCAGTGCTCGTGACTCCCAGCCTTCCACTCCATCCCGGTACTATTGCCCCCACGGGAACCTGATTTAAAGGGGCAAAGCCAAGCAGACAAAATAGCTTTTTTTGCTTTGTAAGCACAAAACACTGGAAGCATTCAACAGGTCTGGCAGCACTGGTGGAAAGTGAAACAGAGTGAGCGTTTCAGGTCAAACCATTGTCCTGAAACATTGGGCAGAAACTTCTGCTCTGAACTCTAAGTTTGGTGGTGAGCATGAAAGTGGGAGTGATTCCTGTTGGGGGGGGCACAGGACAGCTGAACACGTGCGAACACAGAGAATCTCATGGCTGGGGCAGGCAGGAGGTTGGTATCCCTCATGGGGTCAAAGGTCCTGGCACCATGTTTAAAGGGCACCCGGACAGCCATACACTTACTGCAGGCCAGAAGCTCCGGGAGTTACATTTCAAAAAATATCCAAGGGAAGACAGCAAACTGCGGCCCCATGGTTCAGTGATGCCTCTCTGGAGAGTCTCCTCCAGGTCACCCTGGAAAGGGGGGAGGTGCTGTTTCCCAATGATGGCAGCAGGATGCCCTCTCATCTGGGAGCAGGTTGCAGCAGTGGTTACTTCCTGTGGGCCCAAAGAACAACTGGCCTGTAGTGTAGGGAGAAGATGAATGATCTGCTGCGTTCTGCCAGGGTAAGTGCACCACCTACTCATTGCAAACTCACACGGGCATCAGGCAGTCTAAAGGTTAGCGCACACAGGGATGTCACACACAACCAGCAGATAGGACACATCTGCACTGAATGTATGCCAGCCATGTGTGCGGCTTCTTAATCACTTACTGAGGAGGGCTTGGCAGCTGCCGTAGGCAAGCATGCTCCTGAACTGCTCATGCGGCTATTGGTATCACAATCATTCTTTGTCTCTCTGCAGGAGAAGAATGCCCACAACAAGCAGGATCGAACCAAGACTGGAGGTGAAATGGCTGAGATCAGAGTCCTCACCCCTTATAAGGAGCAGGCTGCTGAGAAGGCTGTGGAGCAGGAGGACGATGCCTGTGCTGAAGGCGAGTTAGGACTCCCACAGGAAGCCAGTGAGATGTACCCAGTCTGCAGTTATCAGCTGTATGCACTGATTGTGAGGTGTCTCTAATTCATGAGCTTACTTAGTCAATCACTAAATCTTTCTTTTCTCTGTTTCAGGTACCAGCAGGAAACGGGGGAGAAGTGCAACCCGAACCAGACACAGGCCCAGCGCCAGCACCAAACCCACCTCCGAGGAGGATGTCTCAGAATCCTCAGAGGAAGCACCATCATGGCGTTAACCTGCACCCTCGACCAGCACAGGTACACGCACCTAAGTGGGTCCAAGTTCTAGAGTAGGCTCGGGGTCACAATCTGGTGATTACATCACTGACACGGATCCACAGCTGGTGGAGTGACAGCCAAGGCCTCTGACACTTGGAGCACCGCTGGAGACCAGAAACCCCAAGCAGATGATGAACCTCTGGACTCGGCCCTAAGAAATCTATTGGATATGCAGAGACAGGCAGAGGAACATCAGGCAGAGATGCCAGGGGCCATGCGCAGATTGGACTAGTCTGAAGGCTCGAGGAGTCCGTCCACATTCTGTCTACTGTTGTGGCTCAGGCATGCAAGCACTTGGCGGCTTCCATGGAAAGGGTGGCAGTCGCCATGGAGATCCAGGTCCAGCAGAACGCACAGTGACTACTGGATACGTGCTCGAACCTGCACTCCATTGCTCTAGGCCTTGGTGCAGTGTAGCAGTGGCTAGGCGAGGGGGTGATGGGGCACCTCAACCTCCCTCCAGGTGCCCCTTCTCCTCAAGGAGTCAGAGAGGTGCCATCAGGCACCCGCAGGAAGGAGGAGCGCCCAGCCAGGCACCCAGGGGCTTCTTCCCAGCACACTCTAAGAAAACCATGTCGCTCAACCTCCCCTCTGCTAGTGACGCCATCGCCTCCAGCAGGTAAGGCCAAGGAGGGTGCACCAGTGCCTAAGCAGGAGATCCTTAGCAGGCTGGGGCCCTCTAGGCCTCAGGCCACCAGAAGTCATCACAGTCAACAGGGCATAGCATTCAGCAGGCTGCCTCCATCTCAGCTATGGATGTTGGGGCTGCACCTAGATATAGCTGTAGGGTAAGAAAAATTAAGAAGTATTGAAGGCACATAGGAGGCATGGGTATACATTCATTGTAATATTTTGGATACTTGCAAATATATGTACAGTTGCACTGTTTGGAAGTCTCCTAGATTCCATCTTGCTGCTAGTTGCTTAATGTTCATGTGCATTTAAGGCTGTGGAATGTAGGCCCCCATTAGAGTCCGACCAGGGACTCCAATAGATTCAGTTCTCCCACATTATCAAGGTTGCGATTATTCAATCATCCCACATGGGCATGATTAAGCATTGGATATCAGTTGTGAGAGTGCTGCCCAGCCAAGCAACATGTAAGCCAATACTTACAGCTCACCATGTTCTGACTTCTGAAAATATATTAATTGAGGTCATAGTATCTCCTGCTGCTGTTGCCCTGATGTCAGATGTGGGTGGATGCCGCGAGTACCCGAGAGGAGTTATATCTGTTATGTGAGTGGCAATGAACACTGTGGATGCTGTGAAGTTCTACACTGTCTTCTTAACAGTAGAAAACCAGAGGCTGCCCTACGTGTCCGGAAGAAGCTGCAGTGTAAGGCTATCCATGTGAAGTATCACCAGCTTTAACAGGAAAGAGTTCTGCCTTGGCTCGCTGCCCACAATGACGGATTATGATCTAATTCTAATGCTAAGGCCATATAAGGCTGAGAGTTGCAGGGGTCTCTGTGATTGGTGGGTCTGGAGTGCTTGCACCTCAGCAACCCAGTGTGCAGATGAGGCACTCTCAGTGAGTGGGCTGTAAAGTTACCTCAAAACTTCTCAGCATGATAAAGATGTTAAGGGTTTATGATGTCCAGGTGACGATTAAGGGGCAGGAACACGGTCTTCCCTGATCCTTCTGCATGGACAAGTGATTTTGAGATCCTTAGCAGGCCAGGGCCCTTTAGGCCTTGAGCCACCAGAGGACTCCCACCAAAGTGGGGCGCTAAACGGAGCTATTGGGTGGAATCTTCCAGTCCTGCCAGCAGAAGGAATCATGGTGAGCGAGGGAACTTAATTTGGCATGAGGCCAAACATCTGTTTCCTGGTGTCGGGATGAACTGTCATGCTGCTCCTCTCTGTGGGCCAATCTATCTGGTTCTGCCTGAAAGAGCTCTCTGCCAGGTCAGCCCTCCTTTGGGAGTCAGGGTGACATGAGGGTGACATGAGTGCATCTTTGGCTGCTTTAGATTTGATATGCTTCCAAGATGCCATTCACACAGACTTTGTGAAGCGTGGCTAAAGTCACTATTCTACTTACAGGTGCCTGAGGTTGTGGGAGAACAGAGTGTTGTTCAGGTTCTAACGCATGCGTTTAGCTCTAGGGCTCTGCATATTGGCATAGTTTGGCGCATGCAAAGAATCAAATCACCTGCAGGGCAGATGGTAACAAGTGCAATTTAATTCAGCTATCATAAATCCAGGTACATAAGAGAAAAGTAGTGTCTGTAAACAAAGATGCGCTGAGGCTATCCAGCCAGCAATAATAGAAAACCAAAAAAATTCAACAAATATGTTGGCAGCTTATTCTGCCTGGAATCTGGTAGCTATCAGGTTGGCAAGGGCATGTCTGTTGCATCATATCCCTGGTATGGCCTCTGCATATTGCTCGGCAACATCCTGACTCTCATCAACTCCATCCCCTTCACCATCCTTCTCGTCAGAGGAGACACGTCGCTCTTCCATGTCTCTCTCTAGTAAGACATACCCCTTTGTAGCACTAGGTTGTGCAAGGTGCAGCAGGCAATGATGATCCAGGACACTCTCTGTGGTGAACATTGGAGAGCCCTGTCTGAGGTGTCCAAACATCTGAACCTCGTCTTTAGAGGCCTATTGTCTGCTCAATCAGGGACCTGATGGAGGCATGTGCATCACTGTAGCTCTCCACAGCAGCGCTCTGCAGATGATGAACTGGCACCATCAGCCACACTTTCTGGAATCTCTGAGGACCTTCAAAAACCTGTGGAACCTGTGATTTGCTTAGAATGTATGCATTGTGCGAGCTCCCTGTGAACCGAGCACAGACATGCTGGATTCGCCTTCTGTGATCACAAACGAGTGGCACATTCAAAGAGTGAAATCATTTTCTACTGATAAATATGATAGGCTGTTGCCAGGGAGCTCTCAAGGCCACTTGTGTACAATCAGTTGCACCCTGCATTTGCAGGAAACCTGCGAGCGCTGCAAATTCCAAGGCTCTTGCAACCTGGCTTTCAGGATCCAGGTGGAATTGGACAAATTGGTGTACTCTCCTGAACAGGGCAGCTGTCATCTCTTGGATGCACTTGTCACTGATTGGGAGATGCCGCACAGGCCCCCAGTAGAGCCCTGGAAGGAGCCACTGGCCAAGAAGTTTAAGGCGGTGGTGACCTCCAATGGCACCAGCAGGGGATTAACACCAAGAAGGCGAAAGCAGCATCTACTGACCTCAAAGTCATGGAAGAAGTGAAGCTTGTCAGGTGCATGCCATTTATACAACACTCGTAAAGCTGAACGTTCTAAATTCTCACTGATGGGGAACATTGTCGGGAAGCTTGACCCACCTTTAACCCGCTTTGAAAGTCCCAAATGCAAAATTCCAACAGGTCATCCCGACACCGGGAAACGGACCTTTGGCCTCACACCAAATTAAGCTCCCCTGCTTGCCATGATTCCCGCTGCTGGTGGGACCATTAACTCCGGGAAGAATCATCCCAGATTTGCAGAAAGTGCAGTACCGGGCAGGAATAAAATCATTTTACCCACTGGCCACATGGGGGCTTTTGCGTCATATCATCCCATTCTGTCTGATTAATTATGCAGCCACAGGAAGCACGCCAACTCGCTGGTGGGCATCCTCCAATTTGCCAGCCAAGCTGTTACCTCACTGCTTCATCATGCAGGGTGCCATATTTAAACTGTAACCATGCACACACTTCTCAATGCTTGCAGACCAGGGCTGCTCCAGTGAAGACATGACCCCAAAAGCCAAGAAGAATGTAGACCTCTGATTCAGCGATACATCCTGGGACACCTTCTGGATGTCATGGAGGCCCACCGCAATGTCCCTTACCCTCTGCTCCTACTGCAGGAGGTCCATCAGTCTCACTTCGGCTTGGGAGGTGGTGGCAGAGGTGGCCAGTGCCAATGCTGCACATAAGAGATTGGGCATCCAGTGCTGAAAAAGGATGAATGATCTCATCCGTGCCACCAGGGTAAGGCAGCCATCTCAACACCCTAAACTCACACACTTACATGGCCATCCCACATTCACTGGCATCTCACTCACTGCCAGCTCAAGAGGCATTACCACTCACTCTCATACACACACCCTGTTGCAGAAGTATAATAATTTTCATAATATTATTGTGATTTATTGTAAAAGTAGGTTAATAGTGGGGTTTGGATAGTTTCTGTGTGTATGTGGGATTTAATTGAATTGGAGACCGCTGGTCTGGAGGTTTGGAAATATCAAAAGACGTTAGGTAGAGAGAGGTTTGAAATGCTAAATACGTAAACGTGGCTGAGGTCTTAGAATGTAAGGTGTGAGGAGAATTTGCATTTTTACATAAATCGGGGCAGTTTGAATTGCAAAGGGATAGAAGGGTGTTTACACCTAGCCAAATAAGCTAAGCCAAGCAGTGTGTTTATTTTCCCCAAAGGTTACTGACAGTATTAGCACCATGAAAAATTTATATTATGGCCAGGATTTTCTCCTCGGCGATTTGGGGGCAGGGCCCGGTCGCCGAGGGGAAAATGACGCGGGATGACATCAGGAGGAATCCCCGACGTTATCCCAGTCCCTTTAAGTTTTTAGGAAGGTGGGCGGACAGCGAAATCAGCTGTCCGCCCGCCGACCTGTCAATGGCCAATTGAGGCCATTGACAGGCTATTTAAAGTAATTAAAGCTCCAACCTTAAGGCTGGCGGACAGGCCAGGTGCCCCAGCGGGCTCCAGATTATTCATGAAACTTCATCCACTGGCGGGATGAAGTTTCATGTCCGTATTGTAAAAAATTAATAAAGTGTATGTGTTCTTTATTAACATGTCCCATCACGTGTGACATTGTCACATGAGGGGGACATGTTAATAATTTTTTAATGTTTCTATTTTTAATGTTTTTGACACGATCAGTATTTTCCCTGAGATGGGACTTTGCCTCAGGGAGCAGTGTGCTCCTTCGCATGCATGCGTGAAAGAGCGCACTTTGACAGCTGGGGATTCCCTCCACCCCCCCCGCACAGCAAGCGTATAGCACTTCCCGTTGGGGATGCCGCTGGGTGGGCCTTAATTGGCCCGTCCACTTAAAATGGTGGCGGGCCCCGTTTCAGTGGCGGGGGTCGGCTGCCCTCCCGCCGCCAAGCCGGTGGGGCCCGCCTGCCATCCAAGGGCACGATTCTGCCCTATGGGAAAGTACATTTTCAAAGACTTTTGGGACAATGGAATTTACAGACTAAAAAAGAGAGAAAACGTATAAAAGGGAGAATCAAAGGCTATGCTGAGAGAGGCCCTGTGACATCCACCAGAAGCTTGCGAAATAGCCTCATAAATGCCTCCAGCTATGTCTGCATGAGCCTGCTGCATCCAGCCCTTAAAGGTGATAACTGTGCTGGCTTGTCTTTCTAACTTTAAAATCTATTTTGGACTGTTGCCTTACAAGAGGGTGTATTTGTGAGTCAGGTTAGGTAGCAATTTTAGTATTTACTATAGTATTGAGTAATTGGAATCTTATGTATTGACATCTTTTCTTTAGTTAATAAATATTTTAATTTAGTTTTTAAAAAAAATCTCTAAAGTTCTTGGTGGACTTATTACTTCTGAATTCAGTGCACTCAACTTGAAATAAATACAAATTGCAAAACCGTTGTGATAACATGATTAAGTTTCCCTCGTAGATTTGATCCACATGGTACATGTCATTTGCCACATCATAACACACCCTCACATCTCCATTTAGCCTGAACTCCTCTGGAGATTGCCTCCTCAGTCCTCACCAGCTTGAGGCCACTTGCACAAATCAACATGTGCCCCATACACACTGGGATACCCCTCTTCCCCAGTACAGCCCTTGCCCTGCAACCTCTCCTCTTACCTGAGGCCATTTTCCCCTCCTTCCCCAAGCAAGCCCTAGCCCTGCAGCCGTTGGAAGCCACCCCCACTTTACAGCTGGCCTGGTAGGTAGAAACCTGCCTGTGAGCCCCCCTAAAAGTGATGTGGTGCTGCCTGTGAAGCCTGGCGCTGATGACTGCGAGTGCTACCCGCAGCACGGTAGGCAAACAAACCTCGAAGTCCCGAGCGAAGTGCGGCTCACCAGGTGCACGTCGCTTATGTACAGTTGTGAAACATGTTGGCGTGCAATCACACTGACGTGCCCAGATGATCCAGCGTTGGGGGATGATTCTGGCAAACAGGGCTTATATTTAGATGCAAATGTATTAAAATTACATTCCTGATGTGCAGCAGCGGGAAATGCGGCCTGCCATTGACGGGTGGAGCGGATGATCGCAAACTGGTTTCATGACAGCGTGAAGCCCATTTTTGGCATTCTCGCCATGATGCCCGATGTCAATGGGGTCGGAAATTTCACAGCACACACCCGGATGGAAGAGAGGTGCTGGACATAGGGCTGCAGCTTGAAGGAAACAATATCCTCAACACATGGTCTAAGGGGAGCAGGTAGCCAGGCATTGCCTGTGGCTATCAAGATGACTAGACCCCTTGATTTCTTCATATATGGGTCCTTCCAGGGATTGTTGATGACATATGTAGGGTCCTGTAATCGGCAGCCTACAACTGCATCAACCAGGTCAGCAATACTTTGTTTACAAAGGTTCCAACTGTATTCACTTTGAGACGGGTGATGCCAGTCAAAACTCATAGGATTCCTACAGCTCCTGGAGGTCATAGATTGCAACCAGGTGGCAATGAAGGCACCTTCAGGACTGGCAGGCATATTTGTTAATCCGTAGGGTTTCCATTCCTTTAATACACAGCGGCTCTGTGATCATTGCAAGAAGATAACGCAAGTCTGTGCCAAGTATTCAGGGAGCTGCCAGGACTTGTTCATCCTTTGGCAGTCTGAAATTCTGCAGATCTTCTCTCCACCAGACAACCTCAGTGATTGGCTCCTGGGGAAAAGGGATACTCACTCAAGACCCAGCTGATGACTCCAGTGAGGAACCCCACCACAGAGGCTCAGGAGGGGTACAGCAGGAGCCAAGTCCCCAGCAGGGTGATAATAGGACAAGCCATTGGCTCGCTCAAACTGAGGTTCTGTTGCCTTGACCAATCTGGAGATACCCTTCAACAAGCCCCAGCAACTGTTTCCATGATTGTAGGGGTTTGCCATGCCCCGCACAACATGACACTGCAGGGAGGACTAGAGCTGGCACCAGAAGAAGGTGCAAGGTGCCTGACATCCTTAGAGAAAGATAAGGATCCTGATGTGCCATTGGTGCCAGCACCCACAGACCTGCCTGCCAGAGAAGCCCACAATAGCCCACCCAGGCATCCTTCACTGAGAAGTGTACTTTCAGCACTGAAAACTTCCATCAAGACGCTGAGCACGACCCCTGGGTTTTGGAGTCTGAGGGTCCTGCCAAAGTCTTCCCCACCTACACCTGTACAGGTGCAGACTCGATCATAGGGACAGGAGTCAGCTTGCCTGGTTCTGTCAGGGGCAGGAGGACAAGGGGTGGTAAATGGGGACAGCTTGAGAAGAGTCCCCACTGCCGTGAGTTCTCTCTCCATCTTCCCTCTCAGCATCCATCTACACATCCCTGCTAACCAATGGCAGGAGAGCACTTGGCTGCAAGTGAATGTGGTGTTCAGCCACCAAGGTGAGACTTTGATCGATCTTGTGTAAACTGGCAGCCAGAGTGTGCAGGCCAATGTATGGGCCAGCATGTACTAGATACCCTGCTGCCTCTGACTCTCCACAAGGTTTGCCACTCTTTCAATGGAGGTGGTCATCAGCACAAATTCCTGAGACGTCACGGCACTCAAGCTTGAAATGGATTCCTCCATTTTCTGTGCAAAGGTGCAAAGTGTCTCTGGAAATTCTGACAAAAGTACAAACACTTCCCGTTGCTGCCTCACAAGTTTCCTTTTAGCATATGACCTCCAAGGCTAAGGATCTATGTCCAGCTAAGCAGAGCTTGATGTGTCCTGCACTCACCAATGGAGATTCTCTACTGTTGTTCGTGTCTCCACCTCTTGCTCACATGTGAAGTGCTCCTAACCATGTTGTACCCTATCTATCTGAGATGTTGGACTCACTGAGTTGAGTGTACCTGTGTTTGTGGAGGGTGCACAGGACTTAGGGCACACTGCATCGCCAGAGTGCTGGTCTTCCTCAGGGCTCCTCGGGCTCATCCCTCATCTCCTCCGCTGGTACTGTCAATGCCCCTGTGAGAGATGATAGAGATGAGTTGATGCTGAACGTGGATGAAATTGGGTTCCAAACTTGCATCATGCAGATCATGACAATACCTGCAAGTTCCCCTCTAAGTCACTCACCACCCTGGCTTGGCAATATATCGCCGTTCCTTCATTGTCGCTGGGTCAAAATCCTGGAATTCCCTTCCTAACAGCACTGTGGGTGTACCTACACAACATGGACTGCAGCAGTTTGAAAAGGAGCTCACCACCACCTTCTCAAGGGCAATTAGGGATGGGCAATAAATGCTGGCCTAGGCAGCGATGCCCACATCCCATGAATGAATAAAAAAAATGTACTGATGACATTGATTCAACATGCGTGACAGTTGGGTGCCAAGTAGCAGTGTGATATCTAATCCTGTCATGAGAGGCTGGATTATATGCTCCTCATGGCAGGTTGGAAGGTGAGGGGCAGGGGGGGCTCATTAGTTATAAAAATAGAGGTTAAAAAAACATCAAGCATCATCCAATCAAGTAACTAAAAATCTGATTTCTTCCCAATTGGCATGGAAGGCAGTGCATGACCATGACGGATGTGTCGAGTGACCAATGGCAGTAATGTTGTGGAGGGTAAGTGAGAGAAAGGAGTTCATGCAATGAAGCCTCCTGAAATATGTCCAAATAGAGCTAGCAACCCTGCTTATCTTCTTTCCTCACATGTTTCCACCACTTCCAATGCTATGTCACCGAATCTTGCAGCTGGTTGTCTAGACATTCTGCAAACACTTCAAGCAAGTAGAGAAAACATAGCACAGCCCATTAACAGAGTGACTTCCAGCACTGATGCTGAAGTGAATTGACCCCTCTCTCTAAGAGCCTGTAAGCAGAAATCCTGACGCCTAATTGTTCATGCTGTCCAATCATCAGTTGCAAGTCTGGGCAGCTCACCAATGAGGGGCCAGTAAGGCCCGGGTATCAAAATCAAATGGGCTTAACACTGAAGGTCTGGAATTCCCTTACTATCCAGTGGTCACCTCAACAGTATTCCATGTAAAAATCTATCCCTGTGTGTCAGGACACATCACAAGGCTCGGTCAGCTCTTGCAAAAGTGAGTGTCAGTAAGCCCTTGACTTATTTTTTATTCATTCATGGGATATGGGTGTCAATGACAGGGCCAGCATTTATTGCCCATGCCTAATTGCCCTTCAGAACTGAGTGGCTTGCTAAGCCATTTCAGAGGTCATTTAAGAGTCAACCACTGTGGACCTGAAGTCACATGTAGGCCAGACCAGGTAAGGACAACAGATTTCCTTTCCTATAGGAGATTAGTGAATCAGATGGGTTTTTATAACCATTAACATGGTTTCATGGTCATCATTAGACTTTTAATTCCATATTTTTTTATTGAATTCAAATTTCACCACCTGCCGTAGAGGAATTCAAACCTGGGTCCTCAGAGCATTATGCTGGGTACCTGGAGTAGTAGTCCAGTGATAATACCATTATGCCATTGCCTCCTCTAAATCAGTAGGCAATTAGTAAGCAATAAACATTGTAAGAAAATCTATTTTCAACAATGAATCTGCTGAGTAATTTGTTGCTTCTTGTTGATTATATAGGACCATTCCTAGATACCATATTTTTATTTATCATAGATGTACAATCTAAATGGTTGGATGTGTATGAAGTCAGATCACTGACATCCAGCGCATCTATTGAAAAGCTGTGTCAATGTTTTACTATACCGGAAGTTATCGTTTCGGATAATGGTACAGTCTTTACCAGTACAGAGTTTCAGTGATCCATGAGTTTAAATGGAGTCAACATATTAAAACAGCACCATATCATCCCTCATCAAATGGGTTAGCTGAAAGAGCACTGCAAACTTTCAAATCAGGAATGCAAAGGTTATCCGAAGGTAATCTAGAAACTTGACTTTCCTGTTTTCTTCTCAATTATCATATGACTCCTCATTCAACTACAGCAGCGCCTGGGAGGAGTCTGCATGGTGCATGTGTTTGCCAGTTTGTACTAGGCAGCGCCTAACCAGTTATCTTTAAATGGACCATTGGTAGCTGCTCTGCAATATGGCCCCAAACCTTTTTCCTTTACATTTCTGGAGCCAGGGAGACAATTAATGAACTCTTGACTCCACAAAAATGCTGCGGTCTGCACGTATATGGGATTGTTTTCCACCAGGCCCAGTCTGCCTGTTGGCTTTGTGCAGCACATGGCCAAATTCCAGCAACTGGTAAGCTTTTTGGTGCCTGCTGCTCATTAGTTACATTTAAATGAGGTCTGAACCCTTTTGTTATTCTATCATGGGATGAGGGCATCACTGGCAAGTCCAGCATTAGTTGCCCATCCTTAATTCCCCAGAGATGGTTTGGGCCATGGATGTCAGCTTTGGACATGTAGCCGTTCTGGGGACTTAATGCTCATTTGGGGCTGATGTCAAAAATATCCTGATTATGCACGATTTTCATTGGATGGTTTGGAGAGATTCTATGGTATGGCATCTTCTGTTAGCAAGATAGGTTTGGATAATGAAATCAGTATTCAGAGGGAGAAGCATGATGAGTAATCCATTTCCTTTTAGAAGTATAACACAGTAACTACATGTACCAGGCCAACTTACTTCTATTTCACACATAGGTCTACCAAAAGATTGAATCAGGCGGCATTTTGCTGCATATAAAACTTTATTTTGCCAATTCTATTTCAAGAAATTGATGATGTAAAAATTGGTGGTGTAACAAATATACAGAAGCAGTTTTTTTTTGGATAGCTTATGGACCGTTACTATCCTTATAGCATAACATTTCAACAATAGACCTGAATTAATCTGCAGCACAGATTAGACTGCGCATTATCTTCCTATTTTGAGTAAGCAGAACAGGTGTATCTAGCCAATGAGAATTCATGGTTTTAACATTATTGGATTACATGGATTTTAAGTAGATTTTCTCAGTCATGACTGGCTGAGGTGCAAGCCCTGACATTTCTTGATTTATTTAGCAAAGCCATCTTTAAACATGTGGGAGCAGGGCAGGCAAAAAACAAGTGGGCCATGCCGTAAAATGTTCCTGAGAAAGAATGCATGTAAAATGTCCATACTTGATGAATATGCTTAGTTCCATGGCTTTACATATTTTCTATTACAGTAAGTACGGTCTTACTTTGCCTGTTGTTCCACTATGTATTATATAAGTCTTAAATCCTGTTTTATGGTTCTCAAAGGAATATTCAGCCATAGGTATTTGGGAATATGATTGTAAGAACACCACTAAAGATTCAAAAACAACAAGGTATGTAGTTTTCTTTTGTTTACAATAGATTTGGAAGCTATAAAGGATTGGGTTATAAAAATGCATTTTTGATTTATAACCTATAAAAGCCAACCTAGAAGGCAGTGACATTTTATTGGTTCAATGGTGATGCTTTTGTGGTTTAATTGTAAGTGCTGTTGTATATAATACAGTAAAATGGGCATACGGAAGTGCTTTGAAATAGTACCATTCATTTATTAATATACAAGCAATATGATTTAAGACGATGATCCAAGTTTAGAATTCTTTTTTATGCATTTGTGCTTTAAATCACCAGTCACCATATTTATTGTAATTACTTTGCTGAAACATGTTTCAGAATAAGGAAATTATATGGTAATAGTTTCATCAAACTATTTATAAAAAGCATCCTTTGGTCCATACATACTGTTATTGAAAAGATAGACTGTGTATGCGCAAATTTAAAGCTTGAAACAGATATTTCCTTTATTCCATTTATAAATAGGAACCTGTGATCTTCTAAGTTACTCTTACACTGCAGATATTTTAAATTGTCTTTAATTTGGTTAAAGAGTACACATGCTCTTATTCAAGCTTTTGTAAATTTAAACACACACTAACATTCAATGTGGTATAAGCTTTCAATTTAACTAATTCAGGTATTGAGATACCATTCAGGGTCAGTCACTGAGGGCTTTCCTGTTTGACTCCCACTGATCTCAGTTTTCCCAAGACTTTTTCATTACTTCTGGGCCATTACATTGATGTCAAGACCAGCTCCCTTGAATATAACTCCTGTTCTTATGCCTGAATCAAGGATGAGATGATGTCTGGATTCAAGTAGTTCTAATAGAACATGTACAGTGTGTTGGTGAATAGGTTATTAGTGAGAACAAAAACAAAAATACCTGGAAAAACTCAGCAGGTCTGACAGCATCTGCGGAGAGGGATACAGTTAACGTTTCGAGTCCAGATGACTCTTCATCAGAACTAAGGAAGAATAGAAAAGAGGTGGAATATAAGCTGGTTTAAGAGGTGGGAGGGGGAGGGGGGGGGGGGGGGGGGGGGGGGGGGGGAGGGGGGGTGGGGGGGTACAGGTAGAGCTGGATAGAGGGCCCGTGATAGGTGGAGATTGCCAAAAGATGTCATAGACATAAGGACAAAGAGGTGTTGATGGTGGTGATATTAGCTAAGAAATGTGCTAATAGGTGACATTAAGGGTAGAAAGCAGGACGAGCAAGGTACAGATAGCCCTAGTGGGGGTGGGGTGGGGGGAATCGAAATAGGCTAAAAGGTAGAGATAAAACAATGGATGGAAATACATTTAAAAATAATGGAAATAGGTGGGAAAAGAAAAATCTATATAAATTATTGGAAAAGGGGGGATCGGAAAGGGGGTGGGGATGGAGGAGAGAGTTCATGATCTGAAGTTGTTGAACTCAATATTCAGTCCGGAAGGCTATAAAGTGCCTAGTCAGAAGATGAGGTGCTGTTCCTCCAGTTTGTGTTGAGCTTCACTGGAACATTGCAGCAGGCCAAGGACGGACATGTGGGCATGAGAGCAGGGTTGTTGAAATGGCAAGCGACAGGGAGGTCCGGGTCATGCTTGCGGACAGACCGAAGGTGTTCCGCAAAGCGGTCACCCAGTCTGCATTTGGTCTCTCCAATATAGAGGAAACCGCATTGGGAGCAGCGAATGCAGTAGACTAAATTGAGGGAAGTGCAAGTGAAATGCAGCTTCACTTGAAAGGGGTGATTGGGTCCTTGGACGGTGAGGAGTGGGGGAATTAAAGGGGCAGGTGTTGCACCTTCTGCGGTTGCATGGGAAGGTGCCGTGGGAAGGTGTTGAGGTGTAGGGGGTGATGGAGGAGTGGACCAGGGTGTCCCAGAGGGAATGATCCCTACAAAATGCCGCCGGGGGGGTGAAGGGAAGATGTGTTTGGTGGTGGCATCATGCTGGAGTTGGCGGAAATGGCGGAGGATGATCCTTTGAAAGCGGAGGCTGGTGGGGTGATAAGTGAGGACAAGGGGGACCCTATCATGGTTCTGGGAGGGAGAGGAAGGTGTGAGGGCGGATGCACGGGAGATGGGCCGGACACGGTTGAGGGCCCTGTCAACAACCGCGGGTGGAAAACCACGGTTAAGGAAGAAGGAAGACATGTTAGAGGAACTGTTTTTGAAAGTGGCATCATCCGAACAGATGCAACGGAAGCGAAGGAACTGAGAGAATGGGATGGAGGATGGAGTTATTAGTGAGTATGAGTTGTAAAACAGTCGTTGACTCCTTCCATCACTTTACTGATGATTGGAAGAATGCTGAGAGGGCAGTAATTAGCTGAGTTAAATTTGTCCTGCTTTTTGTGAATAGGACATAACTTGGGCAATATTCCATATTGTTACATGTATACCAGCTTTATAGCTGTACTAGAATAGCTTGGCCATGGGGGAGGGGTGGGGAGTAGCTAGTTCTGATGTGCAGGTCATCAGCACCACAGCCAGAATGATTTCAGAGACTATAGCCACTGAGGTGCCTAATGTACTCAGGTGTTTCGTAAAATCATGCAGAGTGTACTGAATTGGCTGGACACTAGCACCTATCATTGTGGACATTAAGAGGAGGCCGAACAAGATCATCCATTTGGTACTTTTGGTTGCAGATATTTGCAAGCACAACCTTGTCTCCTCATCATCTAACTTCTGCCACCATTGAGGACAGTGAGGTTCTTGGAACCTCCTCCCCTTATTAGTTGCCTCAACTACCTCAACTGCTTATGCAAGGCTACTAGTTTTCTCTGATCTTTTAGCTGTGGGATAGCTTTATTCAGGCTATTCTGCCCATTTTGGTGTTTAGGCAACTCTTTGTAGTAGCTTCACTAAACTATAAGATTACAGATTGTGGCTGTTTACAAATCTGCTGCTACTAATGACCCATATGGCCTCCTGGATACTCAATTTTGAGCTGCTAGATTTATCTTTAGTCTGTTCCACCTAGCATGGCCATGGTGCTATATTACAAAATGGAGTGTACCAGGCTGTGGCTTGACTGGTCTGTGGGACGTATCTCCAACTTGGACCTCGCCTTAAGGACTATGCAGGATCAACTGGGCAGAGATGAACTTTGTCCCATCCTGATCTGATCTCTGGGTTGCTGCTGATAGGTTTGTTTTATATTTCTCTAATGTTTCTGTTCTGCTGTAACTATTTTAAAACTGAAAATATCACTAGGCCACTTCAGGAAGCATTGAAAGCCAATCACATATTGTGGGATTAGAGTGATATGTGGGCTTGAAAGGACATTTCATTCAATTGACTTTGGGCTATTCATCAACTCGAAGATTTTACATTTAGACTGTTTCAAAAGAGAGAGAATAAATAATTAATTTAGTTTTTTCAAGCAAAGTTAGAGATCACAGGCATATAACATTAGCCTTCAGGATTTGCAGAACATATCGGCAAACTGATTTTAGAAGATTTGTTAATGTTGTTATGATTTTTTTGAACTGCTAGGTTTATATACACTGAGTGTTAGAGGTAGGGCTGCTTTGCCACAGGCAGAGAACATTGCAATTTTAAAAGGGAAATTGGATAAGTATTTGAATCAGAGGCAGTTACAGAGCAATGGGGAGTCCGAGGATTCCAGTAAAAGTGCTGGCGCAGCAACAAGCCTAAAGGCTTCTTTCTGTGCTGCAAAACTTAATGATCCTAAGTACATTTAGAAAGCATACAATAAACAATAAAGTTACCAGAATGGGAGGATTCTCCTTTAAAGGGTCAGTTTCCTTTGCCCCAAGAAGTACATTTTTAAACAAAAGCGAAATACTACAGATGCTGGAACTCTGAAATTAATACAAAAAATGCTGGAAATTAGTAGTTCAGGCAGCGTCTGTGGAGAGAAATGGAATTGACGGGTGGGATTTTCCAGTCCCGTCTGCGGTGGGCATTGTGGAGGGTGGAACTGGAAAAATCGGAGTGCAGCCAAAAGTCAGTTTTCTGCCAATGGGAAAACAGATTTCAATTTTCCTCTCCCAAATTTCATGACTAGTTGATGCCTGCCACACCATGTCAGGAACCGCAGTTGCATATCTTGGCATCGCTTTAATGCTCATTTAAAAACCCAGCTTGCTAGAATCATGCTCCCTCTCTAAGCCTGATGGCCACACTGGCGGATAACTAGACTGGTGTGGATCACAGCTGGATATAAGTGGCGTGCACCTGGTGTACTGCTCTTCACTCACTACCTCAAGGTTTGTACGTGCAGCGTTCACCTAACTCACCACGCTGCTCTCACAGCTGCTCCAACTCCGTGCCAAAACTGCTCAGACAAGACCAATGGGGAGGGAAGGGGCTGTAAGGTACACACTTGACTGGGGGAGAGGGGTGGTGAGACTAGACAGAGGCAAGGAAGGGGCTGGAAGACACAATCTTGACTGGCGGTCGAGGGGCAGGGTGGCTGGAGCCCGGGAGGGAAAGGGTGGACAGGGACTCATGACTTGGGGGGTGGGGGGTTAGTAAAGTAAGAGGAGGGATAAGTCTGAGGCAGTCTGGGGCACTATGCACCATGCTACAAGGCTATGCCTGGCATGCATATCTTGGTCCCAGTCCAGGGACAGGGAGGGCCTGTCTGTGCCCTGTCGGCCATGCAAAGCATGGTGTGCAAGGTGTGGTCAGTCCCTCACACATTTCAGTCGTGGGGGTTGGTGGCTTGGTACTGGGGGTGGATGGCACAGTCATAGTCAAGGGAGGCATTGGGATATCCACTGAAAATGGTCAGTGGGGAGGACATGGATATCTACTGGAATAACAATCGGCTCCAGGGTTAAAGAGGGAGGCAGGATAGTGATCAGAGGGAGGGGAACTTGCACATGATGCTCTTTGAGGACAACAGGAGGGACTTGGATGCTGACGGACAGGGGAAGTTCAAAGCTGGTCTTGTAGTAGAAGCGGAGAAGCACCATTTCGACAGCCGATGTAATGACACAGTTCAAAAACAACCATGGGAAAAATTGCCAGGGGAGGGGTCTGAGGGCATGTGGAAGAAGTCAACGACTACACTTTTGGGCTGATTGAAGGGGCACCCTAATAATTACTGCTTCAGAACATGGAGAGCAAGGCTCAACTGAGACTTGTTAGGAAGACTCAAATGCCAATTGAAGGATTTGGGCACCTTAACTCATGGTACACGTTCTTGCAAGAATCCATCAGGACTTGAACCAAATGTTGATTAGGTATGAATGACCATTTGTCCCTCTCATTGGAGCGTCCAAAGGTCAGAAGGATCCAATGTAAAGAGGCCACGGCTAAATTACATATGCAAAATGCTTCAAAGACCTCTACATTGAAGTTGAGAGGTTCAGGCTTTACATGGCTCAATGATTACTGTCATTACATTAGTGCAAGGCTGGGCTCTAGTCTACTCCAAACGAGGCCGCCTGATAGCGCCTGGCTGTACTCATCTAGACCTAACCCCCTTTGTTAAAGCACTGTCATGCCTGGGGTATTTTGGGGAATTGGGGGTGGGGAAACACAGCTTCCACTGATCCTTAAAGCTATCCTATAGCTGCAAGGGAGGATCTGGGGATGGAATGCCTGGAATGAGGGCAGTCCAAGGGCTTCACAGTGACTCCCTAGCTTGGCGATGGAAGGTGATCATTGCAGGGTAATGTTGAATCATGTCTCTGATCAATTATTCCACATACACGAGGAAAGGTACAAAACGGAGGCAGCAAGCAACTGCCTTTGCCCTGCCTTTTTCATGGCTTTCATGCAACTGAGGAGGAGAGGAAGGGCCCGTCGCTGTCGGGCAGGGCAATGGGAAGAGCCTCGCCCTCAGGAACATGGCCAAAGGGGCCCCATGAAGACCTAGAAGCTGAGGAGGGGACACCAATTCCATGGAGGCGTTTGGTGTGACCCAGGGTGTACCAAGGATGCTTCTCATACTTGCAGATGAGCGAGAGAGAGTGTCATAGACGCCTTTGCTTCTCAAGGGATGTGGTGGCTCACATCTGCCATATTCTTCAGGAGGATCTGATGCCGCACAGCCTGGGAGGCCACCAATTGCCAATGGTTCTGAAGGTGACCATTGCACTCAACTGTTTTGCGAGTGGCTCATTCCAGGGCTCCATTGGGGACCTCTGCAGAATATCACAATGCTCATCTCATAAATGCATCTGAGAGCTCACTGACGCCCTATTCGGTAAGACACACAATTGCGTCCAGTTCTTCCTGGATGAAGTCAGCCAGGTTGCCAGGGCAGTGGGGTTTGCAACGATCTCCGGCTTCCCAGAGGTGCAGGGTGCCGTCGACTGAACAAATGTGAATTAAGAGCTCCCTGGCAGCAGCTCAAACATTCATCAATAGAAAAGGCTTCCACTTGCTCAATGTGCAGCTGATCTGTGACCAGCAAAAGCAGATTATGCAGGTCTGTGCAAGGGACCCTGGGAGCTCGCATGACTCTTAAATCTTGAGTCACTCGCAGGAGTCACAGATCTTTGAGGGCTCCCAGCACCTTCAGGGTTGACTCATCGGTGATACAGTCTACCCCCCAAAAAACCTGGCGAATGATGCCCATTCAGTGGCCACAGAGAGCTTCAGAGGAGAGATACAATGCGGCTCATTCTGTAACACACTCCTTGATTGAGCAGACCATTGGCATGTTGAAGATGCATCTGAGATGTCTGGACAAGTCGGGCGTCGCTCTCCATTACTCTCCCCAGAGTAGTTTGCTGTGCTCTACACAACCTGGTGCTGCAAAAGGGGGATGAGTTGCCAGGTTAGAGATGAAGGAGCTGCACATCTACTCCGATGAGGAGGATGTCGAAAGGGATGAGCTCGAAAAGGGTGAGGATGTTGAGGCCCCACAGGAAGAGGCCACAGCATGGGCCAGACAAGGCAGACATGCCCAAGAGACCCTTATAACCACAAGGTTCCAGGACAGTGACGACGACTAGCTCATAAGAGCCTTTTTGACCTGTGCCTTCAATGCTGCCTCCACATTAACACCTCCTTTGCTATCCTCAGCATCTCAATGAAGGACATCACTCTCAGAATGAGTTCACAATCTTGTATGATGGTAGCCTCAACCTTGGAAGGTTATGCAGCCGATGGAGCACGTGACCATTCCGTAATGGGATAAGAATTACATCTGTACTCACTGTGAAGCAAGTAGACATGGGGCAGAATTTTTAGGTTGGTGAACGGGCACGATCGGTGGGTCCAGGATTAGCCAGGGAATGGACTGCTGACCGCAATCGGCACCCGACTGCGATTTCACGCTGGTTGGCCAATTAATGGCCAGCCAAGGTGAAGCATGCGCTGAAATGCTCAGTGCTGCCGGGGTGGGGGCAAGAGGAGGGCGGGTGCTGATGTAAGCGCAGGCATGGGCAAGCGCTGAATGAAAACTCTCTGAAGACAGAGAGCTGCCTCAGGGAGCTGAAGACTCGGTGGAGAATTTTCTTCCCATGGAGGGGTTGTGCAGGGGCGGGCGTGGGTGGGCACGGAGCCGATCGGTGCCCCTGATTGGCTGCTCGCCGCCATTTTACATGGGCGAGCCAATTGACGCGCAACTGGAAGCACTAAGCGCCCCCTGTGCGGACAGGGGGAGTAGGCTGAGTTGGGACCTACGATCTATCATGCGAAAGAGCGCAGAACTCTCCTTGAGGCAAAGAGCTGCCTCGGGGAGATTAGTTGGATCTTTAAAAATTTTAATAAAGACAAAAAAAATTTAAGACATGCCCTCTCATGTGGTATGTCACATGAGCTGGGACATGTCAATGAATTTTATTGAAAAATGTTATTAAACTTTAAAAACCTTCACGAAACCTCATCCCGCCCGTGGATGAGGTTCCATGATAAATGCGAAGGCCGGCTGGGCTCTTTGCCTGCCCGCCAACCTTAAGGTTGGATGGGCAGCTCTGTTAAGTATTTTAATTGATATTTAAATAGCTTTAATAGGCCTTTGACAGTTTGGCGGGCGTTAACCGGCTCCGGTGCACACCGGCCGAACTGAAAACCTGAATGACGTGCGGTGACGTCAGGACGCATGCCCTGCTCCCACTCGCCGACCCGAAGATTCTGCCCTTGAAAACAATTAAATAAAGTTTTGAAAATCAGGAGAAAAATGTCCAAACATCACAATCAGTCACCTGAACATATACATGGTAAAAATGCTGTCCATAGATTATTATTTTTTTTAATTTAATAACGGAAACCTCATCCCGCCCTTGGATGAGGTTTCATGAAAAATGCAAAGTCTGCCTGGCCGATTCGCCCGTCCGCCAACCGTAAGGTTGGACAGACCACGAAAAATCGGAGACAATGGCAACTTTAATTACACTAAATGGCCTTTTAATTTTTGGCGGGCGCGCTTCTGACATTTGTGTGTGCCTCCCGACTGAAATATCGCGCAAGCGCAGGATGACTTCGGGACGCTCGCTCGACATCATCTCGCATGATTTTGCGTCCGATCAGGTCGGGCGCGCGCCTGGCCGCCAAGCTAAAAATTCTTCCCATGGTTTTTCAAGCATTGTGCCAAGATTTCACTGCCTGTGGCAGCTTCAAGAGGCAGGTGCAGTACTGTGAACCTCAGTGCACTCATGGCAGTATGCCTGGAGCATTGGAATCATCAATCACTGGTTTTCACTTGATCATCTAAGGACTGATCTCCTGTTGCAGCATCTCTCCACAGGCCACCTCTCATACAAGAATAATATTCTGGCCTCATCCTCAGCATGAGATCATTCTTTAGGACAGTGTGATCTGTCACTCTCAGTCCTGGATGTGAGCCTGTGAGGCAGGTTACCTTTGTGTGCACGGAGAGAGCTTCAGCAGCACCATCGTCTGATCATTGACAAGCACTCATGACCCAGCCTTCACCTGGATCTTCCCAAGTTCATGTTCAGCATTGCCTTGCCATCTAGGTGTGAGGTAGTCCAGTCAATCTTGAGACAGAATTATTTAGTAACTTCATTGATAGTAAAGAGCACACATCAGATGTACTAGAGCTGTGCTCTGATCCCATTTGACGCCTCCACATTTTCATTCCAGCAGATTAAGATAGACACGAGGAAACCTGGAACACTGATGGCATTGTCACGATCAGATAACCATGTTGATTGCCCATCAGAGAGCTAGCTCAGGGATTCTGTCAAGTCGGGGTAGCCAGTCCTTCAGGTGCAAGGCAGCATCCTTTAATAGGCTGGCATCATGAGGCTGGACACACACCCCTGATGTTGCATAGTTGTGGCCGTCTAGCGGACATTTCAGGTGTCACCAAGTGCTAACTAGGTCCGTTACTCTGCTTCATGCAGTTGAAGAGCGGGAACTACTACAGGGGTGATGCCTAGCTGTAAACGTGGTCACAACTTCATGCTACAGGCTGCCATGAAAGTCTCAGTTCCCCGACTATTGCTTGAAATGTAAACCAAGCCTGACAGACATTACATGGAGGCCATTGAAAAATGCACTGGGCTGGAATAACTCCAATGCAGGTTGCCATTAAAACCTATAAATTCCACAGGCAACAGCCTTCAGTGCAGCAGCATCAGGAGAATAAAAAAAGGCTGCAAAATCTGTACTTATGAGGCCATGTTATATGATCCTCTGACGTAAGACTAAGATATGCATTGCCCAACCACCATGTTGATAGAGCAAGAGGCATTGCTCATGTCGCTGCTGTGGACATAAAGCCACTTACTGAACTGAGATTGGAGATGCTACCCTTCCAATAGTGACCTTGATGCTTTTGCATGTCGGGACCACTACATCAGACAAGAATCCAGCATCCTCCTTTCTAATCTGCTGATGGCCTCTGACAATCCTGAATGCTCTACCCCTGTTTATCTTTGGAGCTCCAACATCTCTCTGAGGGCCGATTCCAGAGGCTTGTCATCGGAGTTGGACTCAGCAGGAGCTTGGCTTTCAGCAGTCCTCCGAGCGTCGGTGACCTTGGCTGTCACTGCCTCTGGCTGCTGTGGACCCAAATCTGTGCTGTGCTCATTAGATGGTAATCCCGAGTCTGCTCTAAAACTGGGTCCCACCGAGGCTTGTGTCTCGGCACTGGTGGAGGATGTATATGAACGCAGTGATGGCTGTACATCTAGTGGGACCTCGGGATCCTCGTCTGAGGTGGCCTTAGGGTTGGGGCTGATGGGCTGTCTGGCTGATGGCTGTAATAGAGACAAGAGATAACTTGTGATTGGCTGGATAGTCACCTAGATTAAAGAGTACTCACAGTTTCAGTGGATGGGTGAAGACCACTGCATAGACCCTTACTGGCTTGATGGGAGATGCCGATCTCGCCTTCGGTGCAGGATCGGCCCTGGTCCTTGTCAGTTAGCCCTGCCGCCTGCTCCTCAAAGGGGATGAGTGGTCTGAGCTCCAGTATCCCCCCTCTGCGGTCTGGAATCTCTTGTTGTTGTGTGCGATCTTGTCCTGCATAAAGACAGATGAACAGACTGTGAGCAGGAGAGATACCAAAGCAGATGATAAGCATGCCTGTCTTCTGTGGGTGCTGGGTGGACCAATGTAAGGGCTGAAGATGCGATTTGTGCAAGATGTGACAAGAGATGAAGATGTGAACGTGTGTGTGAGGGAATCAGTGATGATGTCCCTTGTGCTGGAAGTGTGTGAGAGATTCCTGTGGACTGTAACCCTGTGAATGCCTGATGGCCTTATGAGCTATGAGTTGAGAGTGAGGAGAAGGTTGACTTATCCTGGCCGAGTGGATGAGATCATTCATCCTCTTCCTGCACTGGATAGCGATCTTCTTCTGAGAAGCACAGGCGCTGACTGCCCCAGCAACTTCCTCCCAAGCCTTGGTGGTGAGGTTGCTGGACCTCCAGTTCCCATCATGGGGGTAGAGGACTTCCTGTCGATCCTCGACTGCCTGGAGGAGTCTCTCTCGGCACTTGTTGCTGAACTTTGAGGCTCAGCACTTGCCTCTTCTCAGGCCCATCATCCGCTACAACAAGTCCTGGACTGCAGAGAGTGAATGTGTGCGCGGGTGCTGTTTCAATATGGTGTCTGGAGCTGTGACCCGATGAGGTAATAGCGAGCTAGGCGAATCCCAGCCCACCCAGCCACCAGATACAACATGTTGCTGGCTTCTGTATACGTAGTGAGGTGAAAAGCGGACGATCTGACATGGCAGCCTGCCCCGCTGGCCAGCGGGAGCCACACCAACTTTCCCGCCCGCCACAACACTTAGGGCTCAATTTTCTGTGCCCACTGGCTTTGGGCATGCTTGGCAGCATGAGCGGATAATATGGAGAGAAGGCCAAAAATCAGTTTCATGACATTGTGAAATCAGTTTGCGACCATCCGCTCTGCCCGTCAGTGGTGGGCCACGTCCCCTGCCATCGGATGTCGGGAACCTCATTGTAATGCATCTGCATATCATTATAAGCCCAGCCCACTGGAATCATCCCCCCCCACGCTGGGTCATCCGAGCACGTCAGTGTGATTGCACACCAACGTGTTTCACAACTGTACATTAGCAATGTGCACCTGGCGAGTTGCAGTTTGCTCAGGACTTTGAGGTTTGTTTGCCACCCTTGCCTCGGGCAGCACTCACAGCCATCGGTGCCAGGCTTCACAGACAGCACCATATCATTTTTAGGGGGGTGCTCACGGGCAGGTCTCTACCTACCAGACCAGCCATAAGGTGGGAGTGGCTTTTCCTTGGCTGCAGGGCTGGGGCTTGCTTGGGAAGGGGGAGAAGTGGCCACCGCAAAGGGAAGAAGCTGCAGGGCAAGGGCTGTGCTGGGGAAGGGGGGTATCCCAGCGTGTGTGTGGGGGGCACATGTTAATCTGTGCAAGTGGCCTCAAGATGGCGAGGGGTGAGGAGGCAGTCTCCAGAGGAGATCAGGCCAGATGGAGATGTGAGGGTGTGTGTGAAGAGTAAGTGGTGATGTCCCTTGAGCTGGCAGTGAGTGAGATGCCAGTGAATGTGTGAGATGCCAGGCTTGTGAGTGTGAGAGTTTAGAGTGATGAGACGGTTGCCGTACCCTGGCGGCATGGATGAGATCGTTCATCCTCTTTCTGCACTGGATGGCCAACCTCTTCTGTGCAGCACTGGCACTGACCACCACTGCCACTGCCTACCAAGCCAGAGAGGTAATGTAACTGAAATAAGAACAGAAATTGCTGGTGAAACATAGCAGGTCTGGCAGCATCTGTGGAGCGAGAAACAGAGTTAATGTTTCGAGTCCATATGACTCCTCTTCAGATCTAAAGAGGGTCCCGCGAATGAGACCATCGAAATGGTGTGTTACCCGGGAATGCATAATTAATGAGGCGGAATTGGGACGATACGGCATGAAAAGCGGCCATTGCAGCGGGTAAAGTGGCCTTCCTCCCGTCCGCTACCGCACCTAGTGAAAATCTGGGACAATTCCGTTCTTAGTTTCGGGAGTGGAAAATTCCAGCCAACGTTTTAGGTCAATGACCTTTCATCAGAACAGAAGAAGGGTAGAAATGTAAGGCCAAAAATTTGCGTTCTGAGGTCGTGCATGTGCCCGACCCGAACAGGCGTAAGATGACATTGGGCGCGTGTCCCGACATCATCACGCACTCATGCGATATTTCACTCGGCGGGCACGCACAGCAGTTGGAAGCACGCCTGCCGACAATTAAGCAGGCAATTAAGCCCATTAATGGCCCAATTGTCAGCGGTTTTTCGTGGCCCCTCCAACCTTATGGTTGGCGGAGGGGCCAATCGGCCATGGGGGGGGCTTTACATTTTTGCTCAAACCCTCAGCCAAGGGTGGGATGAAATCTCCGATAGTGTTTAGAATAAAAAAGAAATATCTGGGGACTGTTTTTTTTTATGAGGTGTGCTTTCAGGTGCTTGATTGTGCTGCATGTACATTTTTCAAAGCATTTTTGTGCTTTCTTTTATTATTTGGAGCTCTGCAGCCCCCTGAGGCATCGGTCTGCCTCCAGGGAGCTCAGTGGAAGTGCTCACCAGCATTAGCGGTGATGTCAGCACCCGTCCTCTTCCTGACCCACTGGCGGTGCTGAGCCTTTCTCCGGGCGCGCTTCACGCTGTCTGGCCGTTAATTGTTCAGCCAGCGTGAAATTGTGTTCACAGCGCGATCCTGGCCGGGAGTGGGGTTTACGTCCTCCTCCGGCCACGTGGACCTCGGGCGCGCCCTGAAGATAAAATTCAAGCCTAAGAGTTTTTAAGGCAGTGGATGGAGGGAGGGGCAGGAAGAATAAAAGAGAAAGCCTGTGATAGGGTGGAGGACAGGGGAGATTAAATACATTTAATGTGATAAATTTTTGAATTTGATGCACTGCCTCACTAAAACAATTCTGTGTGGGAATTATCAGGGTAAGGGTGATATTCAGTTTGAGCAGCTCTTTGGTGAGTGGAGACTGCCCTGCAACAGTCTCTGGGAGTCAGCATTGGGCCTTTCAGTGGATGGGCCTCATTTATATGAATTCATTGAACTCCAGCAGCCTACCTGGGTCTGATGAAATCTGGTGGGGTGGCTGATTTTGAAGAGTTGGCAGCAACCTTTAAAGGAGAGGTGTGAATGCATCGGGAGCGGAAGGAAGAGCATCAGTTTGAGCTGCAGGCAACACTTAAATTAGTTTGCATATATTCACACGCCTCTTGTCTGTTTCTGGTGGGAGCTGTCTCCCCCAAATTTAGTCCGGTCTATTGTGTTGTGTAATGATATAAAGGCACCAATCACTCATAAAGGTTTGGGTAAACACGTTTTGGGTTCATTTATTTAAACTAGGCACATGAGAACAGATAATCAAAGATAGAAGACCTCAGCAGCAGGGCTGTGTCTGCTGTGTTCTGCTCTCAAACAAAAATTAAACTAATACTGGATTGCATGACACACTTCCCTTCTAGGGATATCATGCTACTGTACCTTAAAGGCATATTACAACATGGTCCAGAACCAGTCATGCAATTTTGGTCTCATTACCATCCCATCGGATATGGGTTAGGGTTTTCCAGATGGTGGGGCTTTCTGCCCGGCTTCCCAAAGGGCCAGTGGGGATCGCATCCCTGTCGATACATTTAATACTCCAATGAGTGCTCATTGTCTGGAGATGAGACTTCTGACCCTCATGCAGGAGGGAAGCCCCGCCTCAGAGATCTGCCACCCAATCCAGCAGCTCTTTAGTTCCAGTAGCACCAGTGGCCAGGACTGGGACCACAAGCAGTTCCCAGATCTAAGTCCTTGAGTCCCGGACCAGGTAAGTGCGAGTGTCCTCACAGAGGGGTGAGGCCCGGGGAGGTTGGGAGAGAAGGGTGGGGATCTTGATGGAGAGGTTAGGAGGTTGGGCCTTTATGGGGGAGTGCCCAATGTGGAAAAGAGGCCATTGAGGGAGGCACACCCCCACCCCCTCCCCCACCCCCACCACTCCTTTCCACCTGAGTCCCAAGCAGGGAGGCTTGCTGACTTGCTGGGCTTCCATTCTGCCGTGGAACTCCTCCCGCCTGCCTCAAAGTTGAGGCCGAGAGGGAAAAGGCCCTCAAGTGGTCATTAATTGCCAATTTAAGGGCTTCAATTGGGGCAAGGCCTTGCACACCCACCATAAAATTGTGGACAGGTCAGGGTGAGGGGAGGGCGGTGGGAAGGCCATCTGGAGAATTTTAGAGGCCCATCTATCTGCAAAACCACTGGTGGGGGATCATAAAAATCTGCCCTAGGAAATTGCCTGTGTGATCTCCTTTGAAGCTCTTCTTTTTCTCATCAGTCTCTTACTTTTATTGCGAGAATGTTAAAAGCCATATTTATTTACGTAAATCACACTACAGAATAATTATGATGAGGAAGGCCTTTCAGCCCATATTATCTCATTCATGCCGAAAAACTCTAAAGGTCACCTAATCTTTCAACATTCAGTTGGTTTAAAATTATTTCAGAACTTTTGTCTCCAAAACCCTATCCAGGAATCCATTTCATATAAATTCACCTTTCTACTAGTCTGAATCTGTGTCCCTTGTGCCACTTTTACACAGGAACATAGGACTTAGGAGCAGGAGTAGGCCATTCAACGCTTTGAGCCTGCTCCACCATTCAATAAGATCATGGCTGCTCTGGCTGTGGTCTTAACCCCACTTCCCTGTCTGCCCCCCATAACCCCTGATTCCCTTATCTAATAAAAATTTGTCTAACTCAGCCTTGAATAAACTTAAAGATCGAGACTCCAGTACCTTCTGGGGAAGAGAATTCCACACTCTGACCCTCTTGAGCCAAAAAAATTCCCCTCATCTTTGTCTTAAAAGGGGGACCTCTTATTCTTAAACTATGTCCCCGAATTCTAGTCTCCCCCACAGGAGGAATTATCTTCCAGGTATCCACCCTATCCAGTCCCCTCAAGATCTTCATTCTTCTGAACTAAAAATTAAATTATAATTAAAATTACAATTTAATCTACAATAACTTCAGCTGATTAGGGAGATAAAATTGATGTAATGGCCTATTGAGTGGTTTAATTTCCTGATGGGAAGTTAACATTCAAGGGAACAGAGGGTTAGATTTTCTGCAGAGGAATCACCGTTCCTCGCCTACAGCTTTGGTGGAAACCCCAGGGAAATGGTGGAAGAGGCAGGTTGCACCGTCCCTCCTCAACCCAGGCCAAAGTTCCATCAGTAGATCAGGAGAACCCTCACTAACATTTCTATCCCCAAGTCTTTCTATTTGTGGCTTGGTAACTGTATAAGTGTCTTTATGCCTGACAGCCTAAATGTGGGGCTACATATTTCCCAATCTATCGTCAGGGATTGTAAAATGGTTGATGAAGTATATTGCCCTCTTTGCCAGGAAATGAAGTTTCTGTGATAATGAAAAACTTCATTAGAACAGCAGTGACTTTATAGGATAATTATAGTTGCATGGAATTTAAAATATCTGAAAACCGCTGTAGGAAGTAATCTGCAAAACCTCCATGGCCATTATAGCTGTGTTCTTTATACAAGAAAGGCAGCAGCTCAGCAAAGTTCTGCTTACATTAGGTCTTTGGTACCTTTCAATTGGGCTTTCCCACTTCCTTAAAGCTGCTCCCAATTAATTGTCTTAAAGCTTTAACGATTTATTAACAATTATTTTTCCTGTGAATCTGCATTTATCAATCTTCGTCTGGGGTGGTCAATTTGCTGTTGTGATTTTCGCGCTTTTTTTCTGTTTTTAATGTTTGATTTTCTTTCTTTAATTCATATTGCAGCAAGTTCTTCCTTCTTGTAATCCTTCAGTTAGTATGGGTGGCTTACTGACTTCTTATAATATATGGCCACTTGAGGGCAGTCATGTATTGTGCAGGGTAAGAAAGATGTGCTGAAACACCTCTTGTGAAAACTGTCTCCTTGTGACCTTTCACAAGTCAGTTAAGTGACACTTATACTCTAACCTGAGTAACATCTTTTGATGTGATGAATAAAAGCCATTACACCTAGCCATTTTGTACAACAAAGTCTTGTGAGATAACTCCACTGCCAGTCTTAAAGTAATACACAAATCATCGTGTAGTCACCTCATGAGCATTCCAACTAGATCTTTAAAATTATAAGCTTGAAAAAATGTTGTCACAATAAACCGATTTTGCTCAAGGGGAAAACAGCAATTATACATTAGTTGCCTTCAACTGGCGAGAACTAATCCTTAGTGAGAATGTTGATTGCTTTATAATATAATGTGGTTCTTGTTCTGCTTAGAAGTAAGCCTACCATCAAAACCTCCAAGATTTTAATTAACATATATAACAATGTAATAAACATCAAGCTATCTCCAAAGAATATAAAAATGAAAGATTAACTCTACTTTTGGAAAATTACATTACTAGAACATTGTCTGTCATATTAATTCTGAATTGAAACTGAGTCAAATTTGATTATGAGGAAAGGGCAGGACATTCGTAAGTTTTGCTAACATAATTTTCTTAATGATATTTACTCATTAACATCAAGTGAAGTCTTCCACTGACCAAGATCCACATGATTTAATTTAGGTCCAGGATCCTATTGGTGAATAAAAATAAATTTGTGGAGAGCTGTAAGCTGTTCCTTGAATTGGATCTCAATAAATGGAAATTGGCGTCACTTCTAAGGTTGTTTTCAATATGTTTAGAAGGGGTTTAAATTACAAACGACAGAAATGTTACTTTATTATTATAACCATATCTTTCCATAACATTTATTGCAAAACTTTGAACCTCAGACTGGCCTAATTTTAATATGCCAATATATATTTATTGACTGAAACACGAATGCAGTGTTATGCAATAGGCTGTAGTTGTCCTAAACGTTTTAAAACATCTTTCACATAGTAGAAAGCTGTTGAAATGTTTAAGTCCATTCTATTCATCAAATGTGTGTTCATAATGCACATGGATTTTGTCATATCATATCAGGTAGAGAGTCCTGCGGCCATCAAAAAAAAAGTTTTATAGCACAGAAGGAAGCTATTTGGCAACTCGAGTCCACGTGAGAACATTGGCTAGGAAATTCCAAAATGTAACCCATTGCCTTGCTCCCTCCCCATAGCCCATACTCCTTAATCAACACTATCAACATGGAATAATTATTCATTCATTTCATTGCTATTGTGGGATCTTGCCATGTGTATTTTGGCTCCAATGTTTTCCCACAAAACCAACAGTGACTACACTTCAAAAGGTCATTCACTGGCTATCTGATGCACTGTAAAGTTCTCAGGATGTGAGTGGTGCTACATAGTTCTAAATCCTTCGGATAAATCTCCTCATAACTGCTCCCGTTCCAATGCTGCAACTCCAGCAAGAGTACTGCATAAATGGGATATCCATTGCACTACACCCAAGTTACAGGGGAAGCTCTGAGGAAATTCACCCCCCTTTTTTTACTCTCTTCTTCTATGTGAGTAAAGGGATGCAAAATGTATTCCATGAGGATGATCCTATTATTCATGACTGCAATAAATTTTGTTTCTCACATTACCCAATATGTAAAGGAGGATGTTATACAGGATGTAATAAACCAAGCACTGGCATATTTAATTCAGAACTGTGAAAAGTTCATGATTTATGAGTGCTGTAGTGAATTCTGAATTCTTTTTTATGGAGGAAATAAACCTAGTAATGCATCACAGGCGGTGCAATATTCCATGTTTAAATGACTATAACTATTGAAATGTGATGAAAATGTGCAAAATGTGTTGAGGTTTCAGAGATGAGTTTTCCTGAGATACTGCAGGAACCTTTTTCCAAACAGTTATCAACTAGCGAGTTTTATTGTGTAGAGACTGCTGTGTTTGCTAACATCAGCAAAAAACCCAGTATGAGATGAAAGGAAAGCATAGCCCATAAGTCACTGTGACAAATGTTAGCTTCTCGGTTGTTTTAATGGAGGCATCAATCGGTTCATTGTAAATGGTTAATGATTCTTTGGTGGTAGCGTACATCGGGCAAATCAGCAGCCTCTTTTACAACCTGCTCGATTCTCATGCCCTTCAAATAGTGAAGAGAAATTTTAGACAAATGCATTGAATGTTCAAATAACATCATTCACAGTAATATTCTGAAATAAAAACTAAGTATAAAGCGCTGTAAATGAAGTAGATAAATCCCATTTTACCTAATGCATAAACAGCAAATATCAGGATTGAGTGACTTACACGAAATAGCTCGCTTTTCTTGCAATTGGTGTTGTTCAATGGATTCGTTGCCCTTGATGCCTAACCTCTTTGTAAGAAATGAATTTAAATGTGACATTATATTGAATCAGTTTTATTCGTGGAATAACACTAACTTTGGCATTGGAATGAAGAATCTTCTGGAAATGCTCCACTTTGCTCCAGGAATGCTTTTTATTCAATGATTGCTGGCATTATAGAGGTGTAAGTCTATGGAGAACAATGTTGAGTTTATTTTTTAAACTCAATGCAGCTGAAGGCTGCAGTTGTATTATTAAATTTGACTCTTTTCCAATATTTTAGTGCTGAAATAAATCAGTTATAACTCTGAACCACAGGGAAACTGTGGGTCTCAGGCTCAAACCACAATTTTAATGGGTTTACTGATTTCAGTGAGGACAGCAGCAATATGGAGAGGGAAAATCGGCCAGTGTCCCAGCCATGACCATGATTAAATAGCTTGCTGACACTCATTGTAAACCGACACATGGGAAAGAGCCACTTGGATGAGACCCTGTACTCCATCTGTATTCAGTTCTTTCAGGTGACAAGGAGAATTTTTTTTAAAGTAATGAAATCATGATTTCACTTTTCAGTTTCTTTTTTGTCCACTCAGAAGATGCTACCTGCCTTCAAAAGCAGCAAATGGCAGCCATTTTCTCGCAGAGCGTTTTGCTGTGTCCCAGAAGACAAGTGCCATTCATCGTGCAAAGACAAACTCTCAAAAAATAGTAAGGTTAAATGGTGCAATTTGCATTTCTACAAATTTTCAAAAC
The DNA here is from genome assembly GCF_964194155.1 of Cetorhinus maximus. Lineage (NCBI taxonomy): Eukaryota > Metazoa > Chordata > Chondrichthyes > Lamniformes > Cetorhinidae > Cetorhinus > Cetorhinus maximus. The sequence goes on along the minus strand of NC_135896.1, from coordinate 41,862,781 downwards.
ATTTAGGTGGTGTAATATAATTAACCTTATTTTTCTTTGTTGTGTAAACATTCCAATGTCACAGTGGTTCCTTGGTTAGCCTGGCTGATTCATGGATCTGTATTGGAAGTGATCAGCTCTGTATCTGGGAAGCGACTGTCCTGTCATGACTTTGGGGATAATGCTTCAATCAAACAGGTGGTAGAGTTCATGTCAGACAGAAACTGGACTCTGTTGGTTGACATCCAGTTACAAAGAACAGGACTGATTTGTTTGTACAACCTCAGCACATGCAAGGTAGTGAGGGCCATCAGCTTCCTAAACAAGGTAAGATCAGTAACAATTAATTACTTTAAGTATCAGCACCTTTTCTACAATGGCAAACAGCAATTTTAAATTTCAAGATTCTTTTGCAAATTCTAGTTATAGCCTGGGGCTTTCCTGCACTTAAGCATTCAGTGAAATGTGATGTTGGTTACAAAGGAGCAGAAATAGCTATTCACCCCCTTGAGGCTGCTCTGCAATTCAATCAGAAAATGGCCGATCTGTACATCAATGCCATATACACCTTCCTTTGCTCCATAGCTCTTGATACCCTAACAGATGTCTATCAATCACACTCTTCAACTGACCCAACATCCATAGCCTTTTTGGCGTGAGTTCCAGATTTACACTGCCCACAGTGTGGAAAAAAATGCTTTCTGATTTCTCTCCTAAACCCCTCAAACCTCTAACCTCAATCAAATTCAAGCCACCTTTATGCAACTTGTCCTTCTAGTTAATCCTTTAAGCTCCAATATCATTTACTGTTGGGACACAGTAATTGCAAAAATTCAAATTGGAGACAATGGTGTTTTGATAGATATCAAAGAAGAAATAAAGCTACAAAATATTGCAAAGATGTAGATTTGTTCTCTTTTCCATGATTATGAACCATAAATACAGTGAGCTACAGGCCTACTTGATACCTCAATATTTCATAACAATACACCAGCTTTAAATATTTCATTCATTGCTGTTAATGGTTCTTCTTCCCGACAACTGAGTATAGGGGATGAACACTCATAGGAACAGGAATAAGCTATTCATCCCATAAGCCTTTTTTAAAAATTTATTCATTCATGGGATGCAGATGTTGCTGGCTAGACCAGCATTTATTGCCCATCCCTAATTGGCCTTGAGAAGGTGGTGGTGAGCTACCTTCTTGAACTGCTGCATTTCATGTGTCGTGGGAACATCCACAGTGCTGTTAGGAAGGGAGTTTCTGGATTTTGATCCAGCAAAAGTGAAAGAATGGTGATATAGTTCTATGTCAGGATGGTGAGTGGCTTGGGGAACATCCAGGTGGTGGTGTTCCCATGCATCTGCTGCCCTTGTCCTTCTAGGTGGTTGGGATCGTGGGTTTGGAAGGTGCTGTCAAAGGAGCCTTGGTGAGCTGCTACAGGGCATCTTGTATATCGTACACACATGCCGAAAATGTGTTGGTGGTGAAGGAGTGAATGTTGAAGGTGGCGGATGGTGTACCAATCAAGCGTGCTGCTTTGTCTTGGATGATGTCGAGCTTCTTGAGTGTTGTTGGAGCTGCACGCATCAAGGAAAATGGAGAGTATCCCATCACACTCCTGACTTGTGCCATGAAGAAAGTGGACAGGCTTTGGGGAGTCAGGGGGCGAGCTACTCGCTGCAGAACTCCCACGCTCTGACCTGCCCTTGTAGCACAGTGTTTATGTGGCTGGTCCTGTTCAGTAGGTTTGGAAGGTGCTATGGAAGGAGCCTTGATGAGGTGCTGCAGTGCATCTTGTAGATGGTAACACTGTGTGTTAGTGGTGGAGGGAGTGAATGTTTGTGGATGGGGTGCCAATTAAGCGGGTTGCTTTGTCCTGGATTGTGTTGAGCTTTTCCAGTGTTTTTGGAGCTGCACTCATCCAGGCAAACGGAAAGTATCCCATCACACTCTTGACTCATGCCTTGTAGATGGTGCACAGGCTTTGGGGAGTCAGGAGATGATTACTTGCTGCGGGATTCTAAGTCTCTGACCTGTTCTTGTAGCCACAGTATTTATACAGCTAGTCCAGTTCACTTTCTGGTCAATGGTAAGCCCCAGGATGTTGATAGTGGGGGATTCAGCATTAGTATTGCCATTGAAAGTCAAGGGGAAATGGTTGGAATCTCTCTTGTTGGAGATGGTCATTGCCTGGCACTTGTGTGGTGCAAATGTTACTTGCCACTTATCAGCCCAAGCCTGAATGTGTCCAGGTCTTGCTGCACATGGACATATTTTCCATTAAGGCCTAGCTAATCTATATCTCAGCTGCATTCACTCATATTTTCCTCAGATCCATTGATGCCTTAATCTAATAAAAATCTATCAAGCTCAGCCTTGGAAATTTCAATCCATGGCCTGTTGAGGGACCGAGATTCAGAATTCCATTATTCTTTATGTGAAAAAAGGTTTTGAAAATGAGGGTAAGAATTTTAAAATTGAAGCATTGCTGAAAAGAAGCTAATGTAATTCAGTGAGTGCGGGGATGATGGGTGAATGGGACTTGGTGGGAGTTAGAGCATAGACAGCAGAGTTTTGGATGACCTCAAGTTTAGCAGGAAGTAGAAATGTAGGAGGCCAGCTGGGAGTGTGTTAGAATAGTCAGGCCTAGAGATAACAAAGGCATTGATGTGGGTTTCAGTAGCAGATGAGCTGAGAGGGGTGCAGAGTTGGGTGCAGTTATGGGGGTGGAAGCCGACAGTCTTAGTGATGGCGCAGATTTCTTGTCAGAAGCTTATCTTGGGGTCTAATATGACACCAAGGTTGTGAACACACTGGTTCAGCGTCAACAGTTGCCAGGGATGAAGGGCAGAGTCAGTGACTAGGAAACAGAGTTTGCTGCAGTGACTGAAGACAATGGCCTGTAACGCCCGAGCTTCCAGGAGTTGTAACTGGGTGGGTACCCTAAAGCTGCACTGGGGAAACCCCCCCACCCTGCTCCCGAAGTCCCCAGGTAAGGATTGTCCCACCATTGCCTGGGAAGTTCAAACTTCCATTGGGCAATTGCCCTGCAATCGGAACTATCTGAAAGTACAATTTAAATTGCAAACTCTGGATGGTTCTGCTTGTCTTACAGAATAGTTACCCAGGAAAAGTTGGAAGAATTAAAACCAATTCTAGGTCTTAGGTGACTATAGTACTGACCCCGCAACCCCCCCAACCCTTCCATGGGAACATCCCCCCCGAATACCTGACCACCCCACTGACCAACTCCCAACTGACCATTCCCCCCTGATCAGCTAACACCCACCCCCAATGACCACCCCGCTGGCCAACTGAACCTCCCTGGCTAACCACACAACCTCTACTCGCCCACAGATCATCCAAACCCCACCCCTTGGCCCATCCCCCCAATCCTACCCACTTACCTTGCAAACCTACCTGCCCCCTGACTTCTGAAAATGGCTGGACCTTTAGACTTACCTGCTTTATGGCAGCTAGTGCCGTACGGAAGGGGGTATAACTTCCTTAACGCTGACTCTCCAGACTTTGATTGTAGGCCTCAGGAACCTGCTGCACTAGGCAGTTCTTGCCCGGCCTGAGTTGGAAGGTTGGGCAAGAAAGGAGTGGATGGATTTCCAGGTAAGTAACTAGGAGTGGAGTGGGAATCTGACTCTGATTCCCACTCCGCGGAAGTTCAGACCCAATGTTTGTGTTCTGCACAATATTTAATTGGTGGAAATGTCTGCGCATCCAGTGCTGGATGTCAGGTAAGCAGTTTGATTAATAAGAGACAGCGGAGGAGTGGAGAGATAAGTGGTGGTGTGGTAAGGCTGGGTGTTGTCAGCGTACATGTAGAAGCTGACAACACCCAGAATTCTGATGCCGTGCTTTCAGATGAAATCATCAAGGAGCAGCATGTAGATGAGAAATAGGAGGTGGCCAAGAATGAATCCTTGGGGGAACCAGAGGAAACAGTGCGGGGTTGGGAAGAGAAGCCATTGGAGATGATTCTGTAGCTACAATGAGATAGCTAGATCTATCTCTAGCTATATGGAGATAGCTGGTCAGAAGCTTATCTTGGGGTCTAAGGTTGCGAATACACTGGTTAAGCCTCAACAGTTGCCACGGGTGAGGGACAGAGTCAGTGACTAGGAAACAGAGTTTGCCACAGGGACTGAAGACAATGGCCTGTAACGCCTGAGCTTCCAGGAGTCGTAACTGGGTAGGTGCCCCAAAGATGCGCTGGGGAGCATCCCAATGGAGCCAAGCAAGTGCTGACCTAGCCAGCTGGACATAAGTTTGTGAAATTTCAACACATTCAAAGAATTTGGGAGGAAAGATTGGGGATGAGTGACAGTTTCCAAGGACCAAGTGTTGGTTTTTTGAGGAGAGGGGCCATGATTGCCCAATTAAAGGAGTGGAAGACAGTGTGAATATCAGTCAATATGGAAACCCGGAGGGAACGTTGGGTGACTCTTTAATGACCTAGCTCTAATTTGAAGATTATGCTCCTCCTCGTTCTGGATTCACCCACCATAGGTTCTGTGTAGCTACCTCTTACATCCCTTAGTGATTTTAAATACCCCAATTAGATCACCCCTCAACCTTCTAACCTCAAGAAAATACAAACCAGGTTTATGAAACTTGTCCTCATAACTTAAACCAAAGCTTTGGTGTAATTCTAGTGAATCTCTGGTGTATCCCTTCCAAAGCCAAGATATCTTTCCTGAAGTCTGATGCCTTAAAACTGAACACAATCCTCCGGATGGCCAGGACTGTACACTGAAGCATTACTTCCTCACTTTGAAACCCAATTCCTTTGCGATAAAGGTCAACACCATTAACTTTTCTGTCCACCTGTCCACTAACTTTTAGTGATTTGGATACATAGACACCTAAATCCATTTGTTTCTCTACAACTCTGATAAAATGCTCCAATATGAGGAGGCAATGGTGTAGTGGAATTGTCATTGTGCTAGTAATCCGGAGACCTGGGGTAATCCTCTGGGGACCTGGGTTCAAATCCCATCACAGCAGAATTTGAATTCACTCAATAAAAATCAGGAATTAGAAGCCTAATGATGACCATGAAACCATAGTCAATTGTTGTAAAAGCTCATCTGGTTCACTTTAGGGAGGGGAAATCTTTTATTCCTAACTTGGTCTGGCCTACATGTGACTCCAGATCCACAGCAATGTGGCTGACTCTGAAATGGCCTAACAAACCACTCAGTTGTATCAAACCACTATGAATTTTATAAGGAATGAAACTGGACGTAGCCATACTCATGGAATCATACGTTGCAGATAATCTCCTATCCCACCAGCAGGACAGACCCAGCAGAGGTGGTGGCACAGTGGTATACAGTCAGGAGGGAGTTGTCCTGGGAGTCCTCAACATCGACTCTGGACCTCATGAAGTTTCATGGCATCAGGTCAAACATGGGCAAGGAAACCTGCTGATTACTACGTACTGCCCCTGCTCACCCCACTGCACCCTCAGCTGATGAATCAGCCCTACTCCTTATTGACCACCACTTGGAGGAAGCACTGAGGGTGGCAAGGGAACAGAATGCACTCTGGGGGGGGTGGGGGGGCACTTCAATGTCTATCACCAAGAGTGGTTTGGTAGCACCACTATAGACTGAGCTGGCCAAGTCCTAAAGGATATAGCTGTTAGACTGGATCCGCAGCAGTTGGTGAGGGAACCAACAAGAGGGAAAACATACTTGATCAAATCCTCACCAACCTGTCTGTTGCAGATGCATTTATTCATGATTGTATTGGTAGGAGTGACCACTGCACAGTCATTGTAGAGATGAAGTCCTGCCTTCACATTGAGGATACCCTCCATTGTGTTGTGTGGCACTACCACCATGCTAAATGGGATAGATTTTGAACAGGCTTAGCAACTCAAGACTGGGCATCCATGAGGTGCTGTGGGCCACCAGGAGCAGCAGAATTGTATACAACAACAATCTGTACCTCATGGCCCGGCATTTCCCCCACTCTAACATTACCACCAAGTCAGGGGATCAACCCTGGTTCAATGAAAAGTGCAGGTGGGCATGCCAGGAACAGCACTAGGCATACCTAAAAATGACATGTCAACCTGGTGAAGCTACAACAGAGGACTACATGTCAAACAGCATAAGCAGCAAGTGATAGACAGAGCTAAGTGATCCCACAACCAACAGATCAGATCTAAACTCTGCAGTCCTACCACATCCAGTTGTGAATGGTAGTGGATAATTAAACAACTCACTGGAGGAGGAGGCTCCAAAAATATCCTCATTCTCAGTGATGAGGGAGCCCAGCACATCAGTGCACTGGATAAGGCTGAAGCATTTGCAACATCTCGGCCTCCTCCAGAGGTCCCCAGCATCATAGAAGCCTGTCTTCGGCCAACTCGATTCACTCCACGAGATATCAAGAAATGGCTGAAGGCACTGGATACTGCAAATGCTATGGCCCTACAGTATTCCAGCAATAGTACTGAAGACTTATGCTTCAGAACTTGCTGCACCCCTAGCCAAACTGTTCCAGTGCAGCTACAACATTAGCATCTACCCTGCAATGTGGAAAATTGCCCAGGTATGTCCCATCCACAAAAAACAGGATAAATCCAATCTAGCCAATTACTGCCCATCAGTCTACTCTCGATCATCAGTAAAGTGATGGAAGGGGTCACCAATGATGCCATCAAGTAACACTTGCTTAGCAATAACCTGCTTACTGATGCCCAGTTTGGGTTCTGCCAGGGTCACTCAACTCCTGACCTCATTAAATCCTTGGTTCAAACATGGACAAAAGAGCTGAACTCTTGAGGTGAGGTGAGAGTGACTGCCCTTGATATCATGGCTGCATTTGACCGAGTGTGGCATCAAGGAGCCCCAGCAAAATTGGAGTCAATGGGAATCAGGGGGAAAACTCTCCACTGGTTGGAGCCATACTTAGCACAAAGGAAGATGGTTGTGGTTGTTGGAGGTCAATCATCTCAGTTCCAGGACATCACTGCAGGAGTTCCTCAGGGTAGTGTCCTAGGCCCAACCATTTTCAGCGGCTTCATCAATGACCTTCCTTCCATCATAAGGTCAGAAGTGGGGATGTTTGCTGATGATTGCACAATGTTCAGCACCATTCACAACTCCTCAGATAGTGAAGCAGTCCATGTGCAAATGCAGCAAGACCTGGACAATATTCAGATTTGGGCTGACAAGTGGCAAATAACATTCGTGCCACACAAGTGCCAGGCAATGATCATCTCCAACAAGCGAGAATCTAATCATCTCCCCTTGACATTCAATGGCATTACCATCACTGAATCCTCTCACTATCAACATCCTGGGGGTTACCATTGACCAGAAATTAAACTGGACGAGCCATTTAAATACTGCGGCTACAAGAACAGGTCAGAGACTTGGAATCCTGTGGTAAGTAACTCACCTCCTGACTCCCCAAAGCCTGTCTACCATCTACAAGGCACAAGTCTGGAGTGTGATGGGATACTTTCCACTTGCCTCAATGAGTGCAGCTTCTACAACACTGAAGAAGCTCAACACAATCCAGGACTAAGAAGCCATCTTAATTGGCACCACATCCACAAACATTCACTCCCTCCACCACCGATGCACAGTGGCAGCAGTGTGTACCATCTACAAGATGAACTGCAGCAACTCACCAAGGCCCCTTCCACAGCACTTTCCAAACCCATGACTGCTACCATCTAGAAAGACAAGAGCAGCAGGCACATGGGAACACCACCACCTGGATGTTCCCCTTTAAGCCACTCACCATCCTGACTTGGAAATATATCACCATTCCTTCACTGTCGCTGGGTCAAAATCCTGGAACCCCCTCCCTAACAGCACTGTGGGTGTATCTACACCACAGGTATTGCAACGGTTCAAGAAGGTGACTCACCACCACCTTCTCAAGGGAAATTAGGGATGGGCAATAAATGCTGGCCTAAACAGCAATGCCAACATCCTATGAATGCATTAAAAAAAAATCACTTTCTGAGAACAAAAGTGGATGACATCACACTTCCCCACATTGAATTCCATCTCTCTTAGTTTTTCCCACTCACGCGATCTGTCTAGGCCCCTTTGTAGTGTTTTACTTCCATCCACACAAATTACTGTGCCTCCTAACTTAATATAACCTATAAACACAGATATACAACTCTCTATTCCTTTATCCAAATCATTAATATATGTGGTGAAAAGTTAAGGCCCCAGGACAGATCCTTAGGGGGCATCACTTGTTACACTCTACCAATTAAGGAACAAACTCTTTATCCCTATTGTTAGTCTTCTATCTCTCAACCATTTACCAACCCATGTCACAGGGCTGCATCCAATTCGATGCATGCTCATCTTTGCTAATAGTCTCCTGTGTGGAATCTCATCAGATGCCTCCTAGAATTCTGTATAGACAACAGCCTTAGGCACTCCCCTATCCACCATACTAGTGATTTTATCACACAATTCAACTAGATTAATCACATATGACCAACCCTCCAAAACTTCATACTCTTGCTACTTGTCCAAATATTAGGTCATTCTTTCGCTCTGATGGATTACAATATCTCCCCCATTAATTAATGTTAAACTATCAGGTAAGTAATAACATGGAGTCTCCCCTAACCCTATTCCTAAATAATGTGCGGTGATTTTCTAATACAAGCACACAATGTTTGAACCTAGAGAACTTTGGAAAATTTGGGCTAATGCACATATAATTTCCATACCTAATTCTTTTAATACTTTGAGGTGGAAACCATCAGGTCCTTGAGATCCATTTATATTCCCATTATTTTCTCCACTACCATAGTTTTAATTTCTATTTAAACCAACTGCCCCCTCAGGTGGTCATAAAAGATCCCATGGCATTACTTCAAATAAGAGCAGGGGAATTATCCCCAGTGTCACCGCCAATTATCCCTCAATCGATATCACACAAAAGAAATTACCTGGCCATTCTCACATTTTTGATTGTGGGAGTTTGCTGTGTGCAAACTAGCGCTGAGTTTCCTACATTGCAGCAGTGACTACACTTCAAAAGTACTTATTTGGCTATAAAACAATTTTAGACTTGCAATGGTCATGAAAGGCACAATATGGGCTAAATATAATGACTGCAACGGTGGCTTTGTCCACCGACCAGAAAGCAGGTGCAACTGTACTGCGGTCATTCACAAGACCCCCCAATGGAATTAAATGCCTTCCAGGCAGTTTGCTGCCTGCCATCATGGTTTAAAGGCTAAGAACCCACCTCAGTGAGCTGCTGGCCAACTAGAGGATGTTGTAGGGTGGCTGAGTTGTGCCATTAATGATAGAGCTGATCTACAGATACTTCTTGGGTTGAAAATTTAAGTTTATTTACGATATACCCAGCAGCAACTACACATGTGCTTCTAACTCCAGCTCTATCTCTACACTGACTGCTGAGATAGCCCACACTACTCTCCTATTGGTTACTACAAGTCATGTCATCTTGCCTAACATGTATCCTTCTTAAAGGCACATTACACACTAAATAAAATCATAGTTACTACATTCCTCTCCCTTTAACTCGGCTATACATTTGTTTACAAGTATATATTTTTGAAGACAACACAATATTTACAATGGGTAATGAATTTAAAAGTTCAGTCTTTCAGGTGGTTTCCTGGTACGTGTAGAACATTGCAGCTCCACAAGTTCAGATTCTTTGTCAGGAACTTCCTATCTGGAGTTGCCTGAACATCAGGTGCTCTGGTGGTCACTTGCTGTTCTCAACTCTTACAGGAACATCATTCATGTCAGTCCTGCGTTGAGTATATTCAACAGGAAACGCAGACCCGGTCATGATCACTGGTGGAACCATACCTTGGTGATTTGTCTCTCTCTTCCTTAAATGGTCCACATGTTTACAGATGATCCGGCCTTCCACCTCTTTGTGGTAAGCTAGAGGTCTAGTTACCGCATTTATTTCACCCAGTAACCACTTTGGTCCTTCCCTGAAGTTCTTCATGCATACTGGCTCTCCCACGGTAAATTTCTTCTCGTGACTATGCCAGTCGTGTCCAGTTTTCTGACTTCCCTTACTCCTTTCCACCTTCCCCTCTAAATTTGGCATTATTAAGCTCAATCTTGTCCTGAGACAGCGTTTCGACAATAACTCCGCAGGTGTGACACCTGTTGTTGTGCCGGGGGTAGTCCTGTAATAAAAAAGAAAGCGTGCTAGCTTGGTTGTCAAGGAATCACCAGTTAGCTTTCTCATGCCTGCCTTGAATGTTTGAACCGCCCTTTCGGCCAGTCCATTTGAGGAAGGGTGGTACGGTGCAGTTTTCACATGATCCCGTTGAAGCCAATGAACCGTTGAAACTCAGCACTCGCAAATGCCGTGCCGTTATCAGACATGACTACTTCTGGTAGTCCATGAATGGCAAAACTCTGAAGTAGTTTCTCAGTTGTAGCAGCCGACATTGGTGACTGTATCTTATATACATCCAACCATTCTGAATGGGCATTGACAATGAACAGAAACATTGTTCCCAGGAAAGGTCCAACGTAGTCAATGTGTAACCGCACCCAGGCCACTCCCATGGGTATAATGGGAGCTGTCTTTTGCAGTTGCTGACATTGTACACAGTGCTTTACTAAACTCTCTATTTCACCATCCATCCCAGGCCACGATAGATAGCTGCATGCTATGGTCTTCATTCAGGATGGGCGCTCTGTAGTTCAATTATAAGTGCCCCCTTCCCTTTGGAGGAAATATCACTTGTGCTCCCTAGAACAAGATGCCATCTTGGCTGGTTATTTTGAGTCTTCTGTTGAAGTATGGTTTCATTTCATCAGATATGGGCTCCTGTGACCAACCATGTAGCACTTGTTCTCGTACCTGAAATAGGACTGGGTCCCGACTTGTCCAGTCTCTGATGTGTTGAGCACATACCGGGGAGGAATCTAAGAAATTTAACAGTAAAACAAGTTCCTGTAGAACTGGGACATGCTCATCATTTTCTTATAAAGGCAAATGACTAAGGGCATCGGCGTTTGCGATTTGATTGCCAGGCCTATGTACGAAAGTATACTTGTATGCTTCCAGTATTAAGGCCCATCATTGTGTTCTTGCTGAGGCTATGGGTGGTATAGGCTTGTCCTCACTAAACAATCCTAGCAATGGTTTGTGGTCTGAAATGATTGTAAAATGATGTCCGTGTACGTACTGGTGAAATTTCTTGACACTAAAGATGATCGACAGGCCTTCTTTTTCTACCTTAGATTATCCCTTTTCTGCTGTGGTGAGCATTCTTGATACATAACCTATTGGCTGTTCTGTGCTGTCGTCCATCCGATGAGACAGCACGGACCCACTTCATAGGGAGATGCATCACATGTCAGCACCAATTCTTTTGTCTGGTTATAATGCACTAATAGATTGGATGAGTGCAACAATTGTTTCACCTTTATGAAAGCTTCTTTCTGGGGTGCCTCCCAAGACCAGTGTTGGTTCTTTTTGAGTAGAGATTGCAGGGGGGCCAGTTCTGTAGACAAATTGGATAGAACTGCCCATAATAGTTGATCATTCCTAGGAATGATTTAAGCTCTGAGGCATTCTTTAGTGCTGGTGCCTCTCTTATGGCTCTCACTTTATCCTCAACTAGATGGAGGCCCTTTGAATATGCTAGGTGATCCAAATAGGTTACCTCCCTCGCTTGGAACGTGCACTTCTCTTTTTTTAAACGCACCCCAGCTTTCAAAAATCATTTTAAGACTTCTTCTAAGCTTGCCAAATGCTCTTTCTCAGTGAATCCTATCACCAATACATCGTCTAAATAGACTACAACCTGGGGCAGTCCCTGCAGTACGCTTTCCATTGTTCTCTGAAAGATGGCACAAGCGGAGGAGACACTGGAAGGCAATCGTGTATACTGGTATAACCCTTTGTGGGTATTAATTGTGACAAACTCCCAGGAAGCATTATCCAACTCTAATAGTTGGTAAGCATGACTCATGTCAAGCTTTGTGTACGTTGTCCCCCGCTGCCAGCTTGGTATACAGGTCTTCGAATTTTAGAATGGGGTATTTGTCTAGCTTAGCTACTTTATTAACCATCAGTTTGTAGTCTCCATAAATTCAGATGCTTTGGCTGGGTTTAAGGATGGGGGCTATGGGTGCTGCCCATTCTGAGAACTGAACAGGTTGTATAATGCCCGATTTCTCTAGTCTGTTCAGTTCAATGTCGACTTGTTCTCGTAGGGCATATGGCACCGCTCTCACCTTCGTGAAACGAGGGGCTGCATCCAGATCCACATGAATCTTGGCCTGCAGGCCCTGGACTTTCCCCAGTTTGTCATTAAAGAGGGTGGCGTACTAAGTAGCTCTGGTATCTCACTTGCTCTCAACTGAAAAATTGCTTCATGAAGACAAGACTGGTGCCATATGCCCTGCGAGAAAAAGTCGACATTGAACTGAACAGACTAGAGAAACTGGGCATTATACAATCTGTTCAGTTCTCAGAATGGCAGCACCCATAGATCCTGTCCTTAAACCCGACCAAAGTATTTATTTACACATCCATGCTAATTGGTTTGCCATTTACTTTCACTGTGACAAATATTGGTTCTGTCATTCCAACTTTCAGATTAAACAACAAGTAAATACCTGAATTTGTTGTTTCAGGCTCTTCTATATTGTAGATTTCATTGGGCTTCTTCTTATGTTTACAAGCCTGCTTGAATCTTTCCTTGCATTGCCTCATCGTATGTCTGTTTCTATGACAATAGTAACACACGATTTTTTAAAACTGCCAATCGCTAAAAGACTGATTGTTTCCATCTCTATTAAAAGTATTCTTCGAATTTGCTGCTAAGTTATTTTTCTTTATCCTTTGGCTAGCGGGGGCTGTTTCCTGCTTCTCGGAAGAGTCTTGCTTTTTTGCGTCTCTTTCAGCTGAGGTTTCCCGCTTGATGTGGAGGATGGCGCTATTTTGTGCACAATGCATTGGTTTTGAATCTCTTCCTGCACTTTCCATGGCCAGCGCTATCTCTAGCGCCTTCTTGAAATCCAGATTCACTTCAGACAATAATCTTTTCTGAATGGATTCCTCTTTCACACCACACACTAAACGATCTCTGAGCATGTCGTTCAGAGTCGTACCAAACTCACAATGTTCCATTAGCTGCTTCAAATTTTCCATGTGGCATGCAATTGTCTCATCTGGGGCTCTATTTCATGAATTAAACCTGAACCTCTGCATCATGACTGAGGGCTTTGGTTGACAGTGACCCTTCACGAGGTTCACCAATTCATCGAAATTCTTTGAATCTGGGGCACCGGGTGCCATCAAACTTCGAATCAAGCTGTAGGTTTTGCTCCCACAAGTATTCAAGAGGATCGCTCACCTCTTCTCTTCCCCCATCATCCCGTTCGCTTGAAAAAAGAATGTGAGACATTCTATGTACTGAGACCAATCATCTGTGGCTGGTTCAAAAGGATCAATTCTCCAAGTTGTGGCACTTTGAGAGGAAATAATTTCTTCAATTCTAATGGGACTTGCTACTTACAATTACTGGGCGAGGTACAGTGCCGATTTCTTTCTAACTTAATTTCTTCTGTTCAACCCAGTTTTATCCTCATCGCCAGTTTGTTGTAGCGTGGCTGCGTTGTACTGTTAATGCTAGAGTTGATCTATAGACACTTCTTGGCTGGAAACTTTAAGTTTATTTACAATGTACTCAGCAGCAACTACTCGTGTGCTTTCAACTCCAACTCTATCTCTACACTGCCTGCTGAGATAGCCCGAGCTGCTCTCCAATTGGTTACTACAAGCATTATTCTTAAAGGTACACTACACACTAAATAAAACCAAGATTGCTTCAGAGGGCCAGCTGCTCTTCAGTCCCAGCAGCTCCACTGGGAAGGGTGGCCACACTGCTGGGACTGCAAAAGGCCCAGAGCAGCAGCAACAATCAAGGCTCTAGAAGAAGGCGAGTGGGGCCGGCTAGGCAGGGCCAGTCAGATGAGGAGGGGTGGGGGCTCACTGTGGAGGTAGGGGGGGTGCTTTTCCAATTGGAGCAGCGCTTGCCGCCGGGAGGCCTTTTGTGGAGCAGCTTGTCAATCAGGAGCCCCCGATGAGCTTGCAGGGAGGCCTCCAGGGTATATATCTGGCAGCCTGCCCATGTGGCCAGGCCTCCCCACCGCCACTGGTAGAATCCCGGTGGTGGGATGTGGCTTCCCAACCCTCTTGCAGGGTGGGGGAGGGCATTAAACTCCACCCTACAAACTTAAGTATTTCCTTTTCTCTTTTTCCCTTTTAAATCCACTAAGTTCCTTCCTCTAAACTTAAAGGTTCTCTTTTACCTCTAGCATTTTGTCCTCTTCCCACTCAAAAAATAGCTACAAGTACTTATATTCTTTTTTGAATAAAACAAATGATCAGTAAATCAAACTAATGAAAGAGGGTGTGTGGGTGGGGAGGGCTGATAAACAGCTCCTGGTGGAGCATGGTAACAAAAATCAAAACAATCCCCTATTTATAGACTCTTTTGTAAAAACAAAATCAATAAATTAAACGAAAATCAATAAATGAGGTGGGGGACAAGTACTTATATAAGTAGGTAAGTACTTATTTAACAAGTACCTATTCTCCATTACTGTTACACCTACATCAGTCTCTTTCTCTTAATATATTCATAAACGCTCCTTATAAAATGCACTGTCTTTTAACCCCTGGTGCCACTAACCTTTTAATGTTTTACTACAAAATTCCAAGCTCAATACAAAATGCTAGACACTACTGAATTTTGCCTTGAGTATTGATAAGAATAAATGTACCTGCATCTTTCTGTTCAGAAGTAAAGGATTAGCCGCAATTCTATGGTTAACATGAATTTAATTAGAATTCACTTACCAAGTTGTACTTTTCATGATCTGAAACGATTAGAGAGATTCATTTTGAAAGCTGTATTTGCTGTATGTTTGATACGTATTCTGTAACATGGTCTTTCCAACAGCCTTTCATTACTTGAAATATACACTTTAGTTAATTGTCAGAGTATAAGTAAATAATAAGGCTGCTCTGAAATTAGTCTGTAATTAAAGAGTCATAAACCTAGATTGATTATGGTTCTTCAAAATTCAATTAATCAGCAAACTTTTTGGTCAGTTAATTGGTGTCTTTATCTACACTTTCAGCAGTTGATAACTTCAGTCCCAAATGAAAGAAAAAGGAAATAAAATCAAATTTTGGAATGCATCAAGTCCCACAGCAATCAAAAATAACTCAACTGACATAAAAGCACAGCAGCCTTGAATTTCTTTAGAAGATGCGGACGTGTCCCAATCTCTTTCCATAACATCAGCAGGAGATTGCAGCAGGAGATTGGAAGAACACCCGCAGAAATTCAGGCTAAATATTGTAACCTCTGATTAATGTTATCAATCAGAGTTAAGCAAAAAGCAAAAAAAAAGTATGAAGTGCAATTAAAGCCCATCATCACCCGGTGTTTACTTAACACCATTGTAAGTTTTTGCTCCACCTTCAGTGTGGTAATAATATGCTGTGCATTACAGTATTGACAGCATCTTCCAAACCTGTGACCTCTGCCACCTAGAAGGGCGAGGGCAGCGGATGCATGGGACACCACCACCTGCAGGTTCCCCTCCAAGTCACTCACCATCCTGACTTGGAAATATATCACCATTCCTTCACTGTTGCTGGTTCAAAATCCTGGAACTCCCTCCCTAACAGCACTGTGAGTGTACCTAGACCACACAGACTGCAACAGTTCAAGAAGACAGTTCACCACCACCTTCTCAAATACAATTTGGGGTGGGTAATCAACACTGGCCTAGCTAGCAATGTCCAAATTCCATGAAAGAATATAAAGAAACACGTTCTTATATTATAACGTTCCTATCTAATAAAACAAAGTTGCATCTGATTTAATACAGACAAGTTAATTCAGCTATATAATAAAAACAATATACGAACGAATCTTTCATCTGACAAATCACATCATTTCTCATTTTATTCCTACTAACAAGTTTGGCAGTAGTAAGTGATCTGGCCAATTTATCAAAAAGCACAGAGGGTCTTCATACAGCCTTGCAATGTTTCACTGGTGTAATAACACTGGGGACAGATCAAGGGCATATCATGTTAGTAGACTTGGCTTTGGATGAGAAAACACTCTTCAGGACTGAAAAACAACCAGCAGATAGCTAAAGTTCTAACAAGGAGCTGTGTCATGGCATGTGCCAAAATGCTGAGTACAGTTATGTATATGAGATGCTTCATATCTTCATGTCCAGTTAGGAATTCTTAAAATTATTGTGAAAAGGAACACCACTGACAAGGCAAAACAGAAAAAGCTTTTTCAATGCAATCTTTCTCAGGATATTAAAACATAAGAACATAAAAACATAAGAAATAGGAACATAATAAGCCCATTTGATCCATTGCGTCTATTCTGCCATTCGGTAAGATCATGGCTGATCTGATAGTGAGTGGCCTTAACTCTACTTTCTTGCTTGCCATCCCCATAACTTTTGACTCCTTTGTAGATCAAAAATCTGTCTAACTCAGCCTTGAATATTTTCAATGACCCAGACTCCACTGCTCTCTAGAGTGGAGAATTTCTAAGATTAACAACCCTCTGAGAAAATAAATTCCTTCTCATCTGCATCTTAAACGGGAGACCCCTTTTTTTGAAACTGAACCCCTAGCTCTAGGTTGCCCCATGAGGGGAAACAATGTTGCAGCATCTACCCTGTCAAACTTCCTCAGAATCTTATATGCCCACTCACTTAACCTATCTTTACAGACTCTTTGTACCCTCCTCACAAATTGTTTTTGTATCATCAGCAAATTTGACTACAATACAGTCAGTCCCCTCATCTAAGTTATTAATCTAAATCGTAAATATTTGAAACCCCAGCACTGATACCTGCGGTTTTTGACTAGTTGAGTGTTGCTGGAAAAAAGGATATTTTTTGTCAAAACTTTTTGTCTTTAACTCGTCGGAACACTCTGCATGTAAAGGGAATAACAATTTATGCTGTATGACAAGAGAGTGCTGATTGGTTGGCAAATGGACTCTGATTGGTGGAGGCATTGCCATGGAGAATTCACCAGTTTATGGTGACTGACAGTTAACTGCCAAACAATGTTTGAAATTTAAACCAGGCAGCTTGACTTTGATTGGTCAAGGCATTGCCCTGAGGAATGAACCAGCAAATGGCTGTCACTTATTTTGTTCAGCAGAAACAAGCACAATGTGTGTACAGGTTTTTTTTAATCTGCAAAGAACCTGTGTATTGATATATGTAGCTTCCAGTACTCGCAAATGTGCCACACTGTGAGCTTGACTGACAATCTTAAATTGGTTGTCAGCATAATTCTTAGTACTCTGAGATTTTAATTCTCATAGAGATTGGACAAATCAAATTGGCAAAAGTAGCCTTGAGGATGAGCTCATGAATTGTCTTCGAATAATATGTTCTGAAACCAACAAGGGAACAGGCTATTTTAGACGTGGTAATGTATAATGAGACAGAATTCATCAATGATCTCATAGAAAAGGATCCTCAAGGCAAGGGTGATTATAACATGATAGAAATTCACGTTCAGTTTGAGGATGAGAAATTTTGGTCTGAAGCTCGTCTGAGGATTATTTAGTAAATGTCCAATCGCGGAATCACTTTCAACGTTGGACACTGTGTTTTGAGTTTAGCAAGCATGGGCTGGTTGGTAACTGTCTGCATTCCAATCAGAGCCCACTTGCCAACTGATCAGCACTCTCCCCTCAAACAGTATAAATTGTTGTTCCCTTTACATTTGGTATTTTCTTGCGAATTGTCCTGAAGAGTGTAAGATGAAAAGTTTTGACAAAAAATGCCTTTTTTACGGCAATACTCAAGTTCTGTACTACCAAATGACTATTGACTAGTTGAGTTGCCAACCTGAAAATTACCCATTTATCCTGATTATGTTTCCTGTTAGTTAACCAATTCTCTGTCCATGCTAATATATCATCCCTAAGACTAGGAACTTTTATCTTCTGCAGTAAACTTTAATATGGCAGTTTATTAAATGTCTTTTGGAAATCAAGATACAGAACATCTACTGGTTCTCCTTTATCCGCCCAGCTTTATATATCCCCAAAGACATAAAATCATGTGACTCTGCATAATTCTATAATGGTTTTTTAAATGTTCTACTACTACTTCCTTAATAATGTGTTCCAGCAATTTCTCAATGACAGATGTTAGGCTAACTGGCTCACAGTTTCCTGCTTTCTGTATAACTCCTTTCTTGAATAGTGGTCTTATGTTTTCAGTTTTCCAATCTGCAAGGACCTTTCCAGAATCCAAGGAATTTTGGAAGATTGCAACTAATGCCTTCACTATCTCCACAGCCACTTCCTTTAAGATGCTAGGATGTCTGCCACCCCTTCCCTACAGTTTAGCTTTTAACTGATTTTTCCAGTCCACTGTAGCCAACTCTGTCTTCATACCTTTCCACTTGCCTTTATTTAAGCTTAATACACTAGCTTCAGACCAAAAATTCTCACCCACAAACTGAATGTGAATTTCTATCATGTTATAATCACCTTTGCCTTGAGGATCCTTTACTATGAGATCATTGATGAATTCTGTCTCATTATACATCACCACATCTAAAATAGCCTGTTCCCTTGTTGGTTTCAGGACATATTATTTGAAGACAATTCATGAGCTCATCCTCAAGGCTATCTTTGCCAATTTTATTTGTCCAATTTCTGTGGTAAATGAAATCTCCCAGAATTATTGCAGTATCTTTCTTACAAGCCCCCTTTATTTCTTGATTTATACTCTGTCCTACAGTGGAGCTAACATTAGGGAGCTTATGATCCACTCCCACCAATGATTCTTCCCTTGCTATTTACTATCTTCACCCGAACCAATTCTATATCATTATCTTCCAAGCCAAGATCATTTCTCATTCTGTACTGATCTCATCTTTTATTAACACAGCTTGCACCTCCATTTCCTTTCTTTCTATCCCTCCGAAATTCCAAATACCCTTGAATATTCAGATCCCAGCTTTGGTCACCTTGCAACCGTGGGCCGGATTTTACATTTTTCGGCGGGTAAGGGAGCTGGAATGGAAACTGAGTGTTCTGCTCACTCACGCTCCTGTCACCTCAGCTCATCCAATCAAGCAGTGATTAGCCAAGCAGGCCAATGAGTGGCTGTCTGGAGGGAAGGAGGTCAATTAGAGGTGGAAAGGGAGGACTCCACATTCAATCAGGACTGTAGAAAGGGATATCATGCGGCTGAGGGGTAATGCCTTGAACAGAAAGTCAGTCATATCTACAAGTTTATAGGCCTCATGCTCTCTGAATGCCTCCTTATTTGTTACTGAAGGCTTAAAAAAGCTCAAAAATTAGTTTTAACACTTGCAGATGCTACCACCTTCACCAGCAGAATCAGCTACATTTAGCCTTGGTCTCAGTGGCAGGCCTTTCCTTCCATCCTTGTACCACCACATCATAGCTGCCATAAAACACACCTAGTGTCAAATTTTCACTCCCAAGTCGTGAGCGCAGGTTTGGGAAAATACCCAACTCCCAAACCCGACTCAAGAGAAAGTGCCCCTGACTTCGGATTTTCATTCCAGCAGCTGTTACCTGGATTTAGGCTTGCCAACCCTGGAAAAAATTCAGAGGCAGTCACAGGGATCCAAGGGTGCAAAGGCAGGCTGTTTATAGGCCTGCCTTGATGCTCTGGCACATTGTGCCAGCTGTAAAAAAAACCCAAAAGACTTCCCTCCAGCCCTCAGCTTCACACAAACCTCATCTCCCGCACACTTCCCATATCCCATCTATGCCAATTCATGTGACTTCATGCCCCCTACCCACCACCACCCCATGGGACCTCATATTCTCCATGCCAACCTATTCCCCTCTACCCTCTCCATGGCCCTTTTATAGCCCCTATACTAAATTTTGCCAACTCTTGTCAACCCATGACCCACCACTGACCACCCTTTGCCCTTACACACTCCATGCCAATTTACCCAGTTTCCACCATAGGCATATCTTAGGGGCCATGGTGAGGTGAAGCAAAATAAAGTTCTAAGTGTCTACTGATTACTTCAGTATTTAAAAAAAACACTCATTCATAAAAATCCATTCAGTACATTTAGATTCCTTCAAGTACTTAATCCTTTATAAATCAACTTTTCATTCAAGTACTTAATCCATTAAAAACAAACATTTGTATTTATAGCCCCACATCACAGACTTTATAACCACTTGCAGCTGTCAATCTAACTGTGAACTTAAAGGCCCCCCCACTCTGAGAATAATAGATTATGGACTCAGCCATGTAGCACTAATCCTATAATAATAACACTTAGGCTTATGTCAACATAGCTAATGAAGTTAAAAGCAGCCACAGCAGGTTGTTTTTTTTCTCACGATTTAAAGAGCTTGGCGATTTAAATGCTTTTACAGTTCCACTGAGTTTATCCACTTTTTATGCACATTCATATCTGCTTTAACACTCCCAAAGAGCACTTGAGCTCTCCCACAGGGAACATAATCTCTCTCAAAGTGGCATTTAGGGGGAGGTGGTGGTGTAGTGGTATTGTCACTGGACTGATAATCCAGAGACCCAGGTTAATGCTCTGGGGATCTGGGTTCAAATCCCACCATGGCAGATGGTGGAATTTGAATTCAATAAATATCTGGAATTTAAAGTCTAATGATGACCATGAAACCATTGTTGATTGTTGTAAAAACCCATCTGGTTCACTAATGTGACTCCAGACCCACAGCAATGTGGTTGACTCTTAAAAATGTCCTCTGAACAAGGGCAATTAGGGATGGGCAATAAATGCTAGCCAGCAACGCCCACAAGCGAATATAAATCTGGACCTCTCCAAAAGGGTCCCCTACCTCTCCAAATAACTCCTGCAGCTTTTGCTCAAATGTCCAAAACCCATGAGTCATGTTTTGGACGTCCCACTAACGAAATTGCATCTGTTTGAAGACACTTGCACTCTTACATGTGCGGGGGGCAGAAATTCTATAATCAGGGCTCTGGCAACATTTTGGATAAGGCACCGAGCCCTTGCGGATTTGCGAAAATTCAGGCCCCAGGTTTTTTCATGGCTGATTCCCAGAAAATGCACCAGGCAAGGAAAAATTTCAGATGATTGGGTGGTTAACAAGCTCAATTTCATGTTAATTAGTTATTTCAAAATGACGGGAAGCTGCCAATTTCTGCACCTGTTCACCTTTGGTAATTTTGGGACCGGCATAATAATGTCATATTGCTGACCCGATATCATCACACCTTGCTTTACGTTTGCGCTGGGTGCGGCCTGCCTGATTTTCAGATGTAAAATCCACTCCCATGTCTCTGTAATGACTATGTTATCAGACCCATTTATGCTGATTTGTGTTATCAATTCATCTATCTTGTTACAAATGCTGCATGTGCTCTGATAAAAGTATCTTTAATTAATTCTATCTTTTTACCATTTTTTCCTCACTCTGACCATATTTGCTGGTGCACCCTTATGTTTGTACACTCTGTCCCTTCTTGTCACACTCTGGTTATCATTTCCTGTGTCGCTACCCTGCATTATTGCCTTGCCCTTTCTCAATAACTTTCTAAATCCCGCCTCATGTGAACCCTCTCCCCCCACTATTTAGTGTAAGGCCTCTCTACATGCCCTAGTTATATGATTCGCCAGGATGCTGCTTCCTGTAGGGTTCACATGAAAGCCACCCCAATGGTACAGCTTCCTCTTTTCCAACTATTGGTGCCAGTGGTCCATGAATCACAAAGGCATTTCTTCCACACCAATCTTTGAGCCATGCTCCGACATCCAATTGTGGTGAATGCTGAATTCATCACTGCTGCTGGCACCACCAAATCTAGCCCAATCACTTATGGGAAGCACTCGCTACCAGACTGTAGATGGAGCTCACACACAGAGACTGCGAGAGCACAGACATCAAATTCATTGGTAGAGTTTGCTACATCCATACCCATATAGCAGCGCTATTTGAGATTGAATTTTTTCTTATAGGCACTTTGTTCCTTCTATAAACGGGAGTGAACACAATAATGTCAACATTTTCAAATATATTTGCTGCCATGAATATATTATGTTTATCCCTTAATGAAATCTGAGATTCAAGTTCAATAAAATTCTGGAAGCTGAAGCGGTCTGACTGAATCCCTTTAAACTTGATTTACATCAGTAGAATTCAGACTTCAATTTTTGACTATTCAACTGGTTTATTAAAGTCAGGAGAATTTAAGAGTTAAACTTAATTGATGGTATGTATCATTTCTAGGGCTGATTTCTTAATCTCTAATGTACTCGTATCATTCTCATTTGTATTTTAACATAACAGGCTACAAATCTATATCTGTATCTGAAGAAAACATCAGCATGAAGTTAAGAGAAATAAAGTTACGAGGACTGCATGCCTGCCTGAAGCTGCACCAGATGGCAGGAGTGCAGATCACTTCATCCCTGTATATTAAACACTCTAATCTGCTGGCTGTGGGCTGCTCAATGGGAACTGTGCAATTATGGAACCTCCAGTCCCTTTGCAAAGGGTAAGCTCTTCATACTGACTCTTGTCTGAGTTAAGAAATGATGTACGTCCTATAACAGGAAACTGTTGGAAGTATTTACACTGCAGTAATGTCAAAATGGGTGACAGGCTCATGACTTTCCCACCAATAGTTGGGGCCACCACCTCCACATAAAATTCCAGCCTAAGAGTGATACAAAACCTGCAATACAAAGAATGAACCATTTCAAACAAGCTTTTCAAATTGCAGACAAAATGTACAAATCTACAAAAATTTCCAGGGAGAAGTTTACTACTTGGTGTGACATTGTCAACATATTCTATACACATAAGTTTCTAATCTTTCAAAAATACTGAGCAGAGGAAGTCCCCCTTTCAATGTCCAGATAATGAATCAAACCCATTGAGAAAGAAAATAATGCCCAGAGATGCCAAAGCAGAAAAATAAAAGTATGGAGAAGTTATGTTATGACATTACAATGTAATGCTTAGAATACTGTTCAGTTGTTACCATGCCATTAAAAAGTATGCTGCATTAGCAAGAGTCCAGAAAAGACTGATTCCAAAGGTTAAGAGATAAGCTATAAAGGAAAGTTAGAGAAACTTAAGCTTCACCATCTGGGAAAGGGGAAACCGGCAACAAATCCACTGGTTCACTGAACTATGCTGCAGGAAGGCTGCTATACACATTGTAAAGGCCAAAAATTAATGCTTGTCACAAAGAGATTTGGGAGGGATGATGCAGTGGTCACCACCCTTTACATTCAAGATTATCAATCTCCATCATGCACAGAGTGCACATAAGAAAGGTGTGCTGGGAACTTGCACACAAAATGTGCACAATGCTTATTATGGCCACACAGCTTATAAGTTGGAGTTCTCCTCACGGAACACATGCTGCTCCGGTTGCATATTGCCATTTGGAATGAATGCCCCGGGGAAAACCCTGGAATGTTAGCAAAATGTTCCTGCTGCGGTAACATCCACGGTTTTGCACTACAAGTAAAATGGCAATAATGATCGGCAGCCTTTGTTAGCTGGTGTCACCTTGGGGTGAATTTTTCCTATAGCGGGTGGGCTGTTTGGGAGCGGGTGCGGGCGGGCACAGAGCCGATAGCCGCCCGTGACGACATTTTACGCGGGCGGGCTAATTAAGGTCCGCCCAGCGTGAATCGTGGCTCCCGAGAACAGCGAGAAGGGGTGGGCGATGGCGGGAGTCCAATGACTGCCAGGTCCAATGGCGACTGGTGGCCTATTTAACAACGGCACAGGCAGCCTTCCAAAAGTTGCCACCGATGTCGTACAAGAGGATGTCCGTCAGCACTCTCGGAGAGCCGGCCAGGCGGGAGGGCAGGTCACTGGGGCAGTGTGCCCTGAGATTTTCGGATGAGTGCCTCACTGCCCTCCTCAAGGAGGTGGCAGCATGCCGCGACACCAATGTGCCAAGGGATGGGAGGAGGAGGCCCCCAACAAATGACGAAACGTGCCTGGGAGGAAGTGGCAGAAAGGGTCAGCTCCCACAATGTGGTGAGACGCACCTGGGTTCAGTGCCGCAAATGGTTCAATGACCTCTTGCGATTGGGAAGGATGAGTACTGTGTTGGCATGGGTCACTTAGCACAGCAGTTAGGCTGGACCCCCTTTGGCACCACCCCCTGCTCCCCAATTCGGAATTTTGTTATTTCATTCATTCACGGGATGTGGCCTTCGCTGGGTGACCCAGCATTTATTGTCCATGCCTAGTTGCCCCTGAGAGGGTGGTGGTGAGCTACCTTCTGTATCTGCTGCATGTGGTGCAGGTACACCCACAGGGGGCGAGTTCCAGGATCGGCACAGTGGTGGAGCACCAAAACATTTCAAAGTCAGGATGCTGAGTGACTTGGAGTGGAACTTCCGGGTGGCGGGGCAGCCATCCAACTGCTGCCCTTGTCCTTCTAGGTGGTAGTGTCCGTGGGTTTGGAAGGTTTTACAGTGTGAGTGGCAAATGTGATGGAGGCAGCATCTGGGCAAGGGGGTCAGCCCTGGCTGCTTGGAGTGAGTGTATGGCGGCTCCAGGGTCACGAATCGGATGAGCCCTGCAATGTTTCACCGAGCTGGGGGTGGCAAGGCTACAATGGCAATGCAGGTACAGGGTGGAGTAATCAATGCTCCTCTCTCCTTTCAGGAGAAGACTGCCCACAATAATGCAGAACGGATGCAGACTGGCGGAGGGCAGGCCCACCTGCTCATATTGACCAGATTCGAACAGGAGGCTCTCGAGCTGGAGAGGTGCCATGCACCCAGGTCAACCGGCCACGGTGAGGCTGGGGTGCCGCTGGGAGGTAAGAGTGCCGTGCGCGGAGGTCACAATGTCTGTCAGTGCAAACATTCCACTGTTGACTGTATATTAATTTCAGCCTCCAACATGGGTTTCCCATTGAGAATGGGAGGAGGAGCGCATCCTGATCCGGGGGCCAGCCATGCACATTAACACTGTAACGACTTCAACTAATCAAATGTCCTTGTTCATCCTTTCAGCCTCTCTGGAGTTCGCCCAGACTCAGGAGGCAGAGGGACCGCCGCTGGCTACTGGGGGCCCAGAAGACATTAATGCACCAGCGTCACACCCTCTCAGCCAGGCAGGCACCAGCACCTCAGTGGGAATAAGATCATCGGCTAATGTCTCGGTGCACAGCGGTGAGGGCACTTCACACTTGCTTGAGGTGCAGGCGGAGGCAGAGAGTGCCCAGGGTGCCAGCAGTCGGAGAACTGCTGGGGACCAGGAACATGCTCAGTCGGTGGCTGATGATGTGCCTCTGGGGTCGTCCCTGAGGCAGCAGATGCTGGAAGTCCAGCAGGATGTGTGGGAGGATCTGGCGGAGATACATGAGGGTAGGTGTGCCAAGGTCTCCGTGATGGAGGAGTCCATGTGGAGCATGAGCAATGCAATGACCCTCATAGCCGAGCGCAATGCCTCCTCCATGGAGAGAGTGGCGACTCTCATGGAGAGGCTCCTCCTGGAGAACAATCAGGGCTTCCTGGGGATGTGCTCAGACCTGCAAGCCCTAACTGCGGCATTGACCTCAGGTGGCCAGTGTCAGTGTGGGAGATGGATTGGGCACCCAGTATCCCAGCTAGGTGCCCATCCATCAATGGTGAGCAGGGAGGTCCAAAGCGACCTCACGTTGGCGCACGAGCTTCCTGTCGTCTCTGCGGGGTCCTCTCAGGGTGCTCCAGATGAGGGCAGCAGCTCCTCTGCCCGTTACCATGGCATTTGATGAGGCTGTGGTGACTGGGGAGATGCCAGCCGTGCCATGGGCTGCTCCCTCCCAGTTGGGGCCAGCACAGGCTCCATGGGCCAGAGGACACCAAAGGTCATCAAGACCGACAGGACAGCAGAGTGAGCAGGCTGTCTCAGATGCCAGTGCCAGCGAGGGGGGAGCACCTAGACTTAGCCCCCACAAATGTAAACGTAAATCACCTTAGGCACACCAAGGGCTTAACACTGGTGGTTTTCTTTCGCCCCCTGTTTCAGTTGTTTTTCAGTAGATGTGCTGCTCAACACCTTTTAATGCATTTTCATTTCTGTATGCAAGTATGCAATCATTAAATGTTTTAGTTCTCAACAAGCCTCTGGGTGTTTCATTAGTTCTGCAGGTGAAGTGGAACCCATGATGTTAGGAGTGACTTGTTTGTCATTGAGCTTATTGACAAGGCACATAGTTATTGTTCCTAACCAGGCTAATGTTGCTCTCAGGTGTCGAGTATGGAGCCTGCAGCCCTGGCATATGTTGGAGGTCCATCTGTGGTAGGCTAGCTGAAGGATCATTGGATCAAAGCCTCCCGGGTGTCCCTGCCTTCCTGGAGGCTGCCCGGGTCAGCGTCTACCCCCTCAGCGTTCTCCTGAGCGTGCTTGTCCTCGGACTCACTACTGGACTCATCATGTGCGGCCAGAGCATCTGCGTCTACATCATCTTCCTCCACTGCGTCCCCACTTTCCAGCACCAGATTGTAGAGAGCGCAGCATGCAACCACCATCAGTGATACACGATCTGGGAGGCATTGCAGTGCGCCCCCTGAGCGGTCCAGGCATCAGAAGCGCATCTTAAGAAGACCACAGCCCTTGTGAAGACATGGCTCCTATTGTACCTCTGCTCAGCCTCTGTTCTTGGATGGCGGAGAGGCATCGTGAGACACCTTTTGAGGGGATAGCCCTTGTCACCCAGCAGCCAACCATCCAGCCGGGCTGGAACACTGAAGAGCCCCGGCACCTGGGAGTGTCTGAGGATGTAGGCATCGTGGGAGCTGCCTGGGTACCTTGCACAGACTTGTAGAATCAGCATCCTATGGTCACACACTATCTGCACGTTCATGGAGTGGAAGCCCTTCCTGTTGACGAAGGCACCGGGCTCACCTGCTGGCACCTTGATGGCCACATGTGTGCAGTCGATTGAACCCTGGACGCGGGGGAAGCCAGCAATGGCCGCAAAGCCTCTGACTCGCTCCGTCTGGCTGGCCTAGTCCCAGTGGTAGTGAATGAAAGTCAATTTCTGAACAGAGCGTCTGTCACCTGCTTGACACAAGTGTGGACAGCTGATTGGGAGACTCCACAAAGATCACCCACTGACCCATGGGAAGAGCCAGAGGCATAGAAGTTGAGGGCAGCCATGACCTTCAGAGCCACTGGCATGGGGTGTCCACCCACACAGATGGAGCTGATCTCAGGGCCTATCATCTGACAGATGGAGGTCAGTGTCTCCCTTGAGAGATGGAGCCTCCTTCAGCACTGAACCTCAGACATATTGAGGTAGCTTCATCACCGCCTGTAAACCCTGGCAGCAGAATAGTGGTGTCTTCTGCGGCCCCTTCTGCCTTGTGCTTCCTGTTGGCCCTGCGCCCCTTGTGCCTGTGCATCTCCTCCCAAAGGTGACTCCCCTGGAGGCTGAATATGGACTCCTGGCCTCCTCCCCGTTCTGGCCCTCTCTTCCCCCTCAGAGGAGGTGCCTCCAGTGGAGAGCACAATCCCCATTCCCAGGATAAGGGAAGGCAGTCTGAAACCTGCAAGGCTCCAAGAATTATGTTTCCTTCCGAGTCCTGACCTGAAGCCTGTTATTCCTCTCAAAGCAGCTCTGAAGAGATTTGAAGTTCTCCTGTACACACAAGCAAGTGTCAGTAAGTTTAAAAAGTAAATTACTAACAACTCGCACTCGTGAGCCCACTGAGCCCGCTTATCCCGCCCGTGGATGAGGTTTTTAAAAATGTGGCCTACCCGCCTGCCTGTTGCGCCCATGCGACACACTGAAAATTGCATGGGCTGCAAAAAATCACTGTCAATTACTGCCTCTAGGGCCTTAAGTAGCCCGTTAATTAATGGTAGGCGTGCCTCGGAAGTCATAGCGCCCGCCCTCCGAAATATCGCGATGGCGCGCGCTGTCCTCAGGATGCATGTCCAACGTCATCGCGCGTCATTTTACTCATCGGCGTGTCGGGCCTGCCCCCGCATGCCGACAGTAAAATTCTGCCCCTTATGTTGGGCCCAATGAATCCTCCATCTCCAGTATGGTACCCCCAGCATATTTTGCATTGATTGTCGGGAATAGCAAAACATTGAAATAGTCTGGCCTTGAGCTGTCGTCCCAGTGGGGATCAGGTCATGGCCACCTTCATATGTTGAAGGTTCAGCTTCAGGCTATGTGGCCTCTTCTCAATTTTCAAGCCTTTTTATGTTGTCAACACATTAGAATCATGCATTAATGTACACATACCTCCACTTGTCTAGGTTTGTTGCTCATGTCCTCTTTCTAAATTACCTAAACTTTAATGTTGGAATAAGATACTATATATAATTTTAAATGCATTACTTGGGTCAAAATTACAAAATCTTTTGGAGCGAGGTGTTCTATATTTCACAGAAGGCATTAGCTTTGTTTCAAACCTTTTGAAGAACCTTGAAAGGCAAATTCACAGCTGAAAAGCGAAGGAAAAAAATCAGTGGAAAGGTATTGATGGGGGAGGGGAGGCGGGTGAGGTACAATTTTGACTGTGGGCTGGATTTTCGACTCAGCGTGCGGGCACATGCCCAACACACATGAGCGTGAAGTAGTGCGTGATGACTTTGGGCGAGCGTCCCGACGCCTTGACGCACTCGCCGACAATTAAGGGGGCTGTTAATTTATTTAATTAATTAATTAAACCAAACTTTTCCCTGCCGTCCAACTTTACGGTTGGCAGGCGGGTGAAAAGGCCAAGCAGCCTTTGGATTTTTGAGGAAACCTCATCAACGGGCGGGATGAGGTTTTCGATGTTAATTAAAAATAAAATAAAAATGTTCAAATCTCACTTTTAACATGTTCCTGCTCATGTGACAGAGTCACATGTGGGGACGTTTACCTTAATTTTAAAATCTTTACTTGGAATGTTAAAAATATTCAGCTCCCT
The DNA here is from genome assembly GCF_964194155.1 of Cetorhinus maximus. Taxonomy (NCBI): domain Eukaryota; kingdom Metazoa; phylum Chordata; class Chondrichthyes; order Lamniformes; family Cetorhinidae; genus Cetorhinus; species Cetorhinus maximus. The sequence goes on along the minus strand of NC_135896.1, from coordinate 41,833,803 downwards.
AAGGCAGCTCTGTGCCTTCAGGGAGCTTTCACTGCGCCCTCCCCTGCGCCTGCGCTGACTTCCACGCTCGCCCTCCACCCCTCGCCAGGCAGCGCTGAGCACTTAAGCGCGTGATTCTTGTTGGCTGGCAGTTAATTGGCCAACCAGCATGAAATCGTGGTTGGGGTCCAATCACGGGTGGCGGTCGGTTTACCGGCCACTCCCAGCCCCGCCCGCCCGACGAGGTAAAAATCCTGCCCTGTGAGTCTTGGGTCGGTATTTTCCGTCCCCGTTGGCATCGGGTATCATGGTGGGTGAGAGCGGACAATGGGCGGAATCATCCATGCCCGCTAGTGTCAGACATGCTTGGCGGCATGAATGGACAATATGGCGAGAAGGCCAAAAATCGGCTTCACTGCGTTGTGAAACCAGTTTGCGATCGTCCGCTCCAACTGTCAATGACAGGTTGCCTTTCCCACCACTGGATGCCGGGAACACCATTTTAATACATTTGCACATAATTATAATCCCTATCCATCGGAATCATCCCCCCACGCTGGATCATCTGGGCATGTCAGTGTGATTACATGCCGATGTGTTTCGCAACTTACATAAGCGACGTGTACCTGGTGAGCTGCAATTCACTCAGGACTTCGAGCTTTGTTTGCCTACCTTGCTTCATGCAGCACCCATGGTCATCAGTGCCAGGCTTCACAGACAGCACCACATCACTTTTAGGGGGGCTCATGTGCAGGTCTCTACCTACCAGAGATGTATGGAGGTGGCAGGCGTGGCTTTTTAATGGCTGCAGGGCTAGGGCTTGCTTGGGGAAGGGGGAGAAAAGGCCTCAGGCAAGGGATGAGGCTGCAGGGTGAGAGCTGTACTGGGGAAGGAGGGTAACCCAGGCTGTATGTGGGGGCACATGTTGATCTGTGCAAGTGGCCTCAAGATGGTGAGGGCTGAGGAGGCAATCTCCAGAGGAGATCAGGTGAGATGAGGATGTGAGGGTGTGTGTGAGAGAGTGAGTGGTGATGTCCCTTGAGCTGGCAGTGAGTGAGATGCCAATGAATGTGTGATGGCCTTGTGAGTCTGTGAGTTTAGAGTGGCACGGATGAAATCATTCCTCCTCTTTCTCCCTTGTATGGCAGCATTGGCACTGACCACCACTGCCACTGCCTCCCAAGCTGGAGTGGTGTGATTTCTGGACCTCCTGCAGACAGGGGGGGCGGAGAACATCATGGTGGGCCTCTGAAAGGCATTCCAGTGACAGGTCACTAAACTCTTCTTGGCTTTCAGCTCCATGTCTTCACTGGAGCAGCCCTGGGCTGCAAGCATTGAGAACTATGTGCTCAGCTGCAGATTAGATATGGCACCCAGAGTGAGGAAATGGTGAGGTAATGGCATGGCGGGCGATTCAGAGGCCGCCCGCGTGCGAGATGGCGTGTTTCCTGTGGCTGCATAATTAATGCGGTGGGTTTGGGATGATACGGTCTGAAAAGCTGCCATTAAAACGTCCTTTTTCCCACCTGCTACTGCACTTAGTGCAAATCTGGGACTATTCCGCTGTTGGTGTAAATGGATCATATTGGATCAGCTGCCGTTATACATCTCTTCCCATTTTCATTTTAATTGAAGTCTATTGAAATGAAAATCAGGAGGGATGTATAACTGTCAGCTGAATTGATTGTGCCTATTTTATGGCTACAATACAAAATCATAATTACCCCAATATTGTTATTTATTTTACAGGTGGTTTCTCATTTCTTTGATCATATGGGCTATCTGTTGTGTTTTACGGTATGCTTGAAGTCAGCTTTTGCTCTTCTCTCTCTCTCCATACAGGTATCATATCCAGCTTCAGCCAAATTTCTTCCCAGTCGTTGCTTTGTTGTATCAAGACTCAGCAAGTAATGACCTGCCCAAGTGCTACCTCTGAACAGCTCAACCCATACACAACAGGTTACAATCTCAGTAAGACTGTTCAAGCTTTTCAAAGCAACAGGCATGAATTAACCATTAAAGAATATTACCAGTGGCACAGCAACACTTCCCAGTGAAGTGAATGAGAATGGTATTTTTACAAATATATAGGTGATCTTGTAATTCCATTTTCCCAGCTGTGAGCACATGTCAGCAAGTCAGGAATACAGTGTTGGAACCTTATTCCTGACCTGTGCTGCCTGTGAAAGCAACTGCCCTGAAGGAACAAGGGGGATTGTGGAATTGAGTAGCCACCCCTTAAATGCATAAGCGCAAATGTTCATTTATTGTTATTTTGTGGACTAAAATACTCAGAATAATATAGAACCTGTAATATTAATATAGGCAAAAATCACTGAAAATAAATAAAGGGAAGAAACAAGTTAGGCCTCTAAGTGTGACCCTACAGGGAGACTTTGTGTTTATATTACATTGGGGAAGAAATTGATTCTCTATGTGCAGACATTTTGGATTCAAAATTAACAAGGTAGGTGGGGGGTGCTGGTGGAGGTGTAAATTTCTGGTCATGGTGTAGAATTTTCCCCCCTGTCCAGCGGTGGGTGGGGGGGGGGCGTTGTGCAGGGGTGGACGTGGGTGGGCACAGACCTGATCGATGCCCCCGATCGGATCTACGCTGCCATTTTATATGGGCGGACCAATTAAGGTCCGCCCAGCATGACGCGCACCCGGAAGCGCTGAGCGCTCCCTGAGGAGCGGGGGGGTATTCCCTGAGTCGGGAGTAGGTGCATGCGTGCAAAAGAGTGCAGAAGTTTTAAGTTTTAACAGTTCAATAAAGCATTGAAAAATTTTTTATGACATGTCCCCTCATGTGAAACTGTCACGTGAGATGGGACACGTGCATTAATTTCAATGAAAATTTTTGAGAAAATTTAAAATCATTCATGAAACCTTAAGGTTGGACAGGCATCTCCGCTAATTATTTTATTTGTTAGTTAAATGGCCTTAATAGGCCTTTGACAGTTTGTCGGGCGCGCAGCCAAATCGTCTGTGTGCCCGCCGAACTGAAAATCTAAATGACATGTGGCGACGTCGGGATGCACGCCCGATGTCACCCCACGTCATTTTACGCATCGGCAAGTGGGCCCCGCTCCTGCTCGCCGAGCCGAAGATTCAGCCCGTGATCTCTGGTACTCAAGATTTACCTGTGAGCTGGCCTGGCATGTGCTCACACCAATGGAGAAGTTTGACCTCACTATAAATGGCAACATTTGAAATGGTAATGGTGGAGCTATGCACAGTAAGGTGTTTGAGCATCTACCCTTCCTTCTCTTTTTATAGCTAAGTCTTTCACTTTTATATTTAGCAATGTGCTTGCATTGGATTCTGCTGCTATCCATCTCATACTTGAAGACCTTTGCTTGTGATTCCTCCCTCTTTCTAGATCTATCAACTGTTTTGTACCTGTCACAATGAGGCGGAGAACCTCCCCAAAAATGCGCCATCACTCATTTTTGCCCCTCCCCATCTTATTTTTCAGAAGTCCCTAACAAGTAAGATGCATCAGCTTTATGGAAATGAGACCCAAGGCTCAATTTGGAACAAGTCTCAAGACTCCAGTTGCATCTGAGGATTCCAGATGGTGAAACCAATTTGTGACTTAACTGATGCCCCTACCCATTCACTCTACCAGTGTGTCCAAAGCCAAGGAGGTGTTGGAGTCCAGAACTTGCATGGCCCCAGTATAAACATCCATCAGAAATTATTGCTGACATCTACGTGGAGGGCCTAGCTGTAATGTCCATTGGGCTGCCCACATGTATGACTGCAGAGTCTCATGCCATATACCAGAGCCTCCACACCCTCTAACATCAGTAGCTCCGATGACTCTGCTATCTTTAAAATTGGCTCAGTTAAGATGGCAATGGGTGGAAATCAAGTGAGAACAGTTTTGCACAGCTACTTAAAGTGATGACTGCCCCAGTCATCGCTGGATTAAAATTCTGCCCACTATCTATAGTCCATGAGATGCCAGTCTCTCATCTGCTACATGGAAGGGAAAAAAATGAATGATGGTACATTTTTGGGAAGGTCCTTCTCCTCATTGCATGCTGCAATAAGGCACTAGACGAGAAATCTAGAGACAGTGAATCTAAAAGAGCAAAGATTTTTCTCATGGATGGTATTGGAATTCATTACCAGCTTGTTGCGTTAAATGTATAAGTGAGGGAGTTAAGTATAAAACAAGAAGGAAGAATGGATGCCCAAACACCATGCTGTGCATAGTCCCAAACTCACCACCTCCATTATGGTGATGCCAAGCTCCTCCATTGTTTTGAGCACATGTTTCTAGCGAGGACCTCCTGTTGTTCTTGCACTCTCCCTTCAGTTGTGTGCTAGCTTCTCCAGCAGGAAGAATGGAAGTGGGTTGGTTTGTGACCCTATGGAGGGTTTTGAAAAATGTGTGAGGAAGCTTAGCATCATGTGCATGCTGAGAGGAGGAAGCAGGAGGGTGGAGTAGTTGTGAGGTCAGTATCATGTCCTGAATGTTTGAGCACAAGCAGATAAGGTGCAGTGAAGTGTCCTATTGTGATGAGGGGAGAGGAATGGGAAGGAGGGGAAGAAATATTGCCAGTGCTGTGGCTACACTTGGTTTAATCAGACATGCATAAAGAGTGAAAGAGATATGAAGGGGGTTCTTAACCTTGGCAGCCCTACGGTGGTTGGTAAATGTTTTCCTACATTGCTGACATGTCTTGTGTGCGATGCTTGTGGCATTCATGTGCTATCCGCCTCTCTCTATTGTTGTTGGCAAATTTGCTTAGGCATCCATCAGAGAGGCAAAAGAACTCCTGCCTGTCGTTCACTTGCTCAATTAACCCCTTCATGGCACCATCAAAAAATCTGGATGCCCTAAATTGAAATTGGTTAGTCAGCAGATTCTGAAAGTAACCACTGTTATGAAGTGCACATCTCCTTTAAGAAAAACAGATTGCCTTTAAATAGTGGCAGCCTCAATGGATTTCTTGTCCTCCCAACTAACAGGGTTGCCTATAGGGAGTATGATTGGCACTGGCATCTTACCGATTACATTTAAATGAGACCTGACTATGATGTAGATTTGGCTTACCAGCCACGTCAGTTGGGAGGGAGGAACGACACATCTGATTTGCGCTGGGCACTCAAGCCCATCCCAAAATCCATCCCAAGATCGCTTCAGGCACTGCATTAAATTACATTTCTTACTCTTTATCTTGAGTTGTGCTTCTATTGCAATTAATGTGCCTGCCGCACAATGGCAAGACCTGATTTTAAATGGCGTAGTACCTTTGTTAAAAGAGCAGTGGAAGGAAGGATGTGTGAACCCAATTAGTGTTTGTCTGCTAATATCACCAACAGTTATTCCTTGGCTAGAGATATTAAGGTTCTAATTTAGTGATAGTGTTCTTCTACCTTTGCATGCTTTAGGATATCAAAAGATTTATATCAAATAAATTAGAATTCATATCAGAATTTAAGCAATTTTTTTAATGTTTACATTGGTCGCTGTGGGGCTTTCTCCTTTTTTAAAAGTGCTTGATTTTATTTGCTCTGAAGAAGAGTCATATGGACTCGAAATGTTAACTCTGTCTTTCTCCCCACAGATGCTGTCAGACCTGCTGAGTTTTTCCAGCACTTGTTGTTTTTGTTTCAGATTTCCAATATTCGCAGTATTTTGCCTTCATCTTCATTTTATTTGTATTTGATCCATGTTTTCTCTTTACTAAACATAAAATCTGAGCATTAGCATAATGTTGAGCCGTAAGTGTATTTGGCAATTTATGAAAGAAAAGAATTCCAGTCTATGTGAACAATATGAAATATGCTTCTCGCAATTCAAAAATCATTTGTGTAGAAGAGGAGAAATGTTTAATTTAACTGCTAATTATTTCCCATATATCTAAAAATAAAACCAAATTCAAAATATACCTCTGTTTAAAAAAAAGTGACAACTCACAATTTTGATTTCCACTGCAGCTTTCACACACCACTTTCACTTTTCATATTAAGTATTTAACTTCTGTTTTTATTCCTGCAGTGAAGGAGCATCTATTCAGCTCAAACTCCTCCAGTTTGGTTTTCAGCGACAAGACAATCATTCAGATATTATGTATCAAGTAAGTCACAGCACTGATTACTTTTGTTCTTAGAGCATTACCAATAAAGTCACTAAAAGCTCTCCTGTAAAGATATGAAAATCCATTTATTATGAAGCTAAAGTAGCTAATGCTCTCTTACCATTCACCAATGACATGTTATCCTTAGGTTTCTTGGTGGCTTAATTATCATGGGAGACCTTGTCTGAAATACAGGTTTTAATAAATAAATGTTCTCTCATGGAATATTTTTGTGATGTTCTTTAAATAATTGCAGTCATATGTGGAATATTTTTTGCTTTATTACCTGTCTTTTAGATGAAGCTTTAATAGTCCTTCATTATTCTGCTGAATGTAACCATTATTTCTGTAAAAAAGCACCAGGAAGCCTGATGATTTCTAATCTGCATAATATTGTCTGCTGTAATTCTGAATCCAACAGTGCTCGTGTATCTTAATGGATTAGGAACATTCTCATTTCATCAATTGCATTTTCGGTACTTTGCTTGATAAATGGATGAAATTGCTTGTAAGTTATGAGTTTGAATGAGCTGTAACAAATGGCATTTAAATTTTAGAAGTTCCCTTAATGCATTCCATTATGTACATAATTTTTGTGCAGTTATGCAGTATCTTTCTACTTACCCACAAAATCATGGCGGAACAGCATGAAGAGAGGTTCTAAGCCTCGTAGTTATGCCAACGAATATCCATAAAATATGTTCATCTGTAGTTCCTGTCTCACTCTTCATATATTACTTTGCAACCAGAAGCTATGCATGAAGTGAACTGACTCTACGTTTTTTTTTAACATATTGAAATCCCATTCTCTAGGTAACACTATTTGGCCAGCTTTCACCCAGGCTTCTACAGTGTTCTATTATCTGGACACGAGGAGGTGTGCCAGAATGATGCCAGCTGACTCTCTCTGGCCTCTTGTCTCACCGTTTGGGCCAGAATTTATTTTGTCATTTGGCTTAGGGCTGGTGGGTGCACCTCCAACTAGACTTAGATAATTCTGCAGAGGTCAGCGTCAAAACTTCGATCAGCTCCTTTGTTGTGAATCCATTTGGAGCTTCTACACATTTGTAAATTTATCTTTAATTGGTATGATTTTTAACATCAGTTACAAATTACAAGGAATGGTAACATCCTTTTTTTTCCATTTCTGTTGATTTTAGGGACATGTTTATTTAAGTGATAGTGATATCATTGAGCGAGCAGCTTTGATGAATAGCTGAGGCCAAACATGTGACGTATATCGGCAGTGACATACTGAATTGTTCAGGGGTTTCAATCATCACGTCCTTTTAATTATGGCCCCGATTTTGGTTTCGAGCTTTTATCATGAATTGCTCATTGTCATCGCGTCTCATTGAAAGTTGACAAATGAGTTGTGAGTCCATTTTTGCGCTGCTCATTGGTAGTTTGTCATTTGGGAGGGGACGAAGTCCGGCAGCGCTGACGTTTCTTAAAGCAATTGGTACTGACCCGCTCAGCCACCTTTGCCCAGGCCTGCTTGACAATAGCCTTGGGGATGCTCCTGTGAGCATTGAGTATCTGGAACTCACTTCCTCCAGGAAAGCATGGGTGCAGCCCCTTGACTCATGTCTGCAGCCAGCTAGATTTTCAGAGCCATTTAATAAAACCGCCAATGGTGGAAGCAACTTCACTTTAAGAAATGCACCCTCACCATAAAGTGTGGGGATACAATCAAAATTGCATGGGTCACATAAATAGGCTGCCCCACGGTCCAAGCAACATTGTTTTAATAACAACATTTAATTAAAAAATTTAATATAATTCAAAGACTGCTTCAGCAAAATAGTGAGAATTTAAATATGTTTTTAAAAAGAAAACCTCAAAAATGCTTTCTACAACATTAAATTGCCGAATCACAGAATCACAGAATCACACAGTGCAGAAGACGCCCTTTGGCTCATCGAGTCTGCACTGACACGTGAAAAACACCTGACCTACCTACCTACCTAATCCCATTTACCAGCACTTGGCCCATAGCCTTGAATGTCATGACGTGCCAAGTGCTCATCCAGGTACTTTTTAAAGGATGTGAGGCAACCCGCCTCCATCACCCTCCCAGGCAGTGCATTCCAGACCGTCACCACCCTCTGGGTAAAGAAGTTTTTCCTCACATCCCCCCAATCTTCCTGCCCCTCACCTTGAACTTATGTCCCCTCGTGACTGACCCTTCAACTAAAGGGAACAGCTGCTCCCTATCCACCCTGTCCATGCCCCTCATAATCTCGTACACCTCGATCAGGTCGCCCCTCAGTCTTCTCTGTTCCAACAAAAACAACCCAAGTCCATCCAAACTCTCTTCAAAACTTAAATGTTACATCCCAGGCAACATCCTGGTGAATCTCCTCTGCACCCCCTCCAGTGCAATCACATCCTTCCTAATCCTTCCTATAATGTGGCAACCAGAACTGCACACAGTACTCCAGCTGTGGCCTCACCAAGGTTCTATACAACTCCAACATGACCTCCCTACCTCATTTATATAAATGACAAATAATAGGGGACCCACCACAGATCCCTGTGGTACGCCACTGGACACTGGCTTCCAGTCACTAAAGTAGCCTTCTGTCATCACCCTCTGCCCCCTACAACTAAGCCAATTTTGAATCCACCTTATCAAATTACCCTGTATCCCATGTGCATTTGCCTTCTTTAAAAGTCTCCCATGTGGGACCTTGTCAAAGGCTTTGCTGAAATCCATATAAACTGCAGTTGTTACCTTCTTTATAAAACCTCTGTTAAAAGTTTCTTGTATTTAATTTCAGATTAGGTGCTTTTTGTATGAACAATCTTTTCTGTTTCCAGGGTTTCTGGCACTGTAACATATGTGACACACTGCGATTATGCCACGGATTTATGCCTCATCTTAGGTCTGTCAGCTGTTGCCTCCTCAACTGCCAGATTATAGAAAACCCCCAAGGTAAGATGCCATTACACTGTTTGATGCAGAAACTTGGTAAACCTCTGTCCATTAAATAAAAATTAAGAGAACAGTTTTAAAAAGAATACTGGTCAGGAAATATTGTAAGTGGGGCACATCCACCAACTATCCATCGTTGCACTGTGAGGCCTCAGCCATTTTGAGGCACATGCCCCTGGCTAACTATTCATTAATAAAGCAGTTCAAGGCTGGGGAGAGTGGGAAATAATCGAGCTCCTATGCTTATAACCCAGTCTACCATCAGAATCTGTAGAAGAAGAGGGTAGTGATCACCAAGATGGGGATTGCATGGGCAGGCAGATTTTTGGATTTTGTGGATTCAGTAGTATATCTCCTGCGCCTCCATCCTGGCCACACAAAAATTAAAGTTGAAAGGAAATTTTGACCATTTTCTGAGTGACCTTCAACAGCTCCTTTAAGGGCTGCTCAGTACTGAGCATGTGTGGTGCACATTTCACCCATTTGTACCTCAAAATTGCAATCTGGATTCTATATATGAAATCAGACTAAAACTTACATTATTACAAGTGGCCCCTTCCTCCTGAAAAAGGCAGACACTCCAGCTGCTCAACCCAAGACCCTACTCAAAATGGTACCATTTGGATCACCATCATTAATGGGGTGGCGAGTGGCCAGACATTTAGGCATCTACTATAAAACGGAAAAAGTATTTGCGACAGTCTGATTGTATTTCTTCCACTTTAGCCAGATGTTCAACCCTCAATAGCCTGGCCGGATTTACCTGGGATGTTGAAGATGTGAAATCCGGTGTCTATCTGGCTTGTTTGACATTGACCAATGGTTGTTAGAAGGCAGACCTAGTTCACTAAGGTAAGTTCTATATTTCAGGTGAGATATTAGTATACAGGGTAAAGAGTTCGGGGAAGGAATTCGTTTGTGTAGCGCTGCTTCTAATGGTGTTATGCAGATTTACCTCAATTCAGTGGGGGCAGGCCACAAGGCAGATTGCTTGCTACTTGCATTGCGCGCAGTGCTGCCTGCCCTTGGAAAATAATATTAAATCTGTGTAACACCCCTAGAATCCCCTTTACTATCCTGCTTACGTGTGTACAATTCAACTCTGATGAATACATAACCAACATGCTAAAACAGTTTCTGCTTAGATCAGGGATTTCACAGGGCACTAATGAAAACTTCAACCATTTTACAAGATGCTAATCTCAGACCATTTATTTGCTCCTGCTATAAATGAATCAAACATAAAGTAATTAATGCAAATTATAATCTTTTGCAAGATGTTGTTAATGTCCCAAAGCTGTCTGACATGTGCTGGACTGACAATACTCAATATTGCTGAACACTGAAAACATAAATCATTAGGGAATATTTTATGCCCAGATCAGGGGTTCCATGCAAGTGATTAGTAAACAAATATTACAAATTTGAGCTCAATGTTTATAAGGAGCAATGTATGTCCTGGTTATTTTATTTTCATTTAAAATCATAGGCTATGAATTAGTGCTGTGCATGGACTTCCATTTTCATAAAGAAACAACAATAAATTGAGCCTAATTTTAAATATATTTTGACTGAACTCCATGGCAGATGAGCACAGCATTGAAGGTTTGACAAAATTATGAGGTAATATGCTTATAAAATAGGAGCATTACTGTATTCAGATTTGAGTAAGTCACAGTTTATTTATATCTTGTAGATCAAACAATGAGTTGAAAGACTGTCCGTATTCTGGCATTTGGACTCTGTGCTTAGGGAAGAACAAGACCGATGATGTGAACATATTTGATGTTATTATTCGTAAAAGCTTTCTCTGGACAAAAGACAAGGCAGACCATTCAGTACAGCCTAATCATTCACTGGATAGCTCTATGCTCGGTATGGGTTATTTTAGTGACAGAGTTTCTTTGAAATAACAGATGTTAAGCCTAGCACTTTATGTTGATAAAATATCATCAAGCATACAATATATGATTCTTCTCTAGTCATTTGTACATTAAGCAATGATGTCTTCACTATATCCTTAAGTGCTTCTGTCTGGCTATATATCACTAATGAACTTCCCTTGGCTTTTATGTCTCCATCTTTTAAAGATGTTATGATTCTATTTGACAATGGGATACAATACAATGCTTTCCCAAGATGTACCAATGAGGTAAGCTCCACATTAGAGACTCCAATAAGTGTGCAAAGGTCAATTTGTTATATTTTAAATTTAGCTTAAGATAACTGTATTTTTTGTGCCATCAGATCACATCAAAATGGAAAGCAACTGGCACATTGGGCAATGTACCTGATTGCTGTCGGTGCTGCAGGATCCTGCCAACAAATCTATACCTCTTTCAGGTAGATGTGACAGTCCTGGGTTTCTTCATCCATTACACCTGTAAAGGATTTCTGGACAGAGTCATTCTACTGAAGACATTTTCTTCCAGGTTTCAAAACACTCATTAATAAACCCATTTGGGTTCCAGAGTCAGTGATGTCAATTAAATGTCAATTACATCAGAAACCAGGTCATTTGGACTGTGATCATTCTGACCGGTATACACTTGCACACTTTCCCTGATTTAGAATTCAAACTACTGCCTGAAAAAGGCTTAGCAGTTACCTGAAGATAGAGAAACAATTGTTTTGTTTTGATAAAATGATGTTGGGCCAAATGCTGCCCTCATTGACAAACAAATGGCACCAACTGTTCATTTCACTTGCATTTCCCTGCAGACTTTCTATAGGATTTTGCACTGCAACTTACTGTAACTAGGAAACCATTTCAGCATAGTGCACCTTATAGGAAATATGGGACCTGTTTGAACAAGCAACCATATATCTCCTTAACCAATCAGATTGAAGAACTGTTAATGAGCAGTGCAAAGTCTGCCAATAAAATATGATTCAGAGAGAGAGATAAAAGAGACAGAAAGAAAAATCTAAAAAAGAAATTGAAAAAAATCTACAACAATAATTGAACTCTGAAGGAATGATACTTCGCACTTTTAAACATTAGTTATCAGGGCCAGAGAGGCTGTAAGGCAATTATTAAGACACTTCACACTGTTAAAAATGTGGAATGGATATCTATCACATAAGTACAGCAACTTCGTACCATTCCATGTATTTGAATGGTGAGTCTCTTGGCTAAGCTTTTGGAGGGCAGGGCAATACGAACAACCACTTCCTGATTTCTGCATTTAAGTGTGTATGTGTGGTTGTTGGAATTTGTTGTCTGATTTACACTTTAATAATTCTGAGGGTTGATATTCTCACCATTATTTCTACTACAAAATCTGGCCGATTAGTTAATTTAAATAGCATAGTGAGAAATAGTTCATCTTGATTTTTTTCTTTGAGAGGCAGCATTGTTGGTCCACACAAGGACATATTTTGGAGTAGGCAAATTAACTGTGTAAAAAGGTACTGTTCCTAACAGCTTCATTATAAAAAAGAACACGCAACAGTTCCAGTTTTATGATTTTATTACCTGTCTATCTCAAGTGTGATTTATGTTTCTTAGTTATAATACTTCGTTCCATACTTCATGTGGTCTCTAATTAAATATATCCTAACTATGTCCATGTACCTCATAACAGATTTTAATTGTATCATTGGCAATAAAGGCTCATTGTGTGATAAGTTTGAACTTCGTTCTATGGCACTACTCACTTGTGCCCCTGGCACAGGGCCACTGTACAGTGCACTACATCTTACGACAATAGTGTTCCTCATAGGTACATCCTGGAATCAACACATGATTTTTATTAGATAGGTCCATAAGTTTTATGGGCAATTAGTTTGAGCAGAAAAAGATTATTACAGGCACAGTATTACAGCGACTAGTTCTATTCTGACCTTGATGAAGTCCTCATTGCCCACCCAAAAGAAGAAAAGATTATCTTTCTGGAAGACTTTAATGCCAGTGCTGGCTGTGACTCTGATATCTGAACCATTGGGAAAAATGGGGTGGAAAAAGCTAGTGCAAATGGCATCCCTCTACTGACAAAATGTGATTACCTCATTATAACAAACACCCGCTTCCGCCAGAAGGACAAATACAAACCACATGGAGGCATCCTAAATGAAAGCATTGGGACCTCCTGGATTATGCCATTGTTTGGATCAAAGTTCAAAATGATGTCAATCTCGATCTATGCAGGGGACAGGTGCCTGCTGGACTGATCATCGACTTGTTTGATAAATGATGACCATTGACCTAGCATCACTGCAAGGCCCAAAAGTCCAAGAGGAAGAAGATAAATGTCTCAGCCCCAAAACACCCCGATCAAACAGAGAAATTCCAAGTGCAGCTCACGACTAATCTGGAAAATCTTCACATATCCAACTCAATTTCAGAACAGTGGGATCAAATAAAGTCAGCTGCACTAGGCTCCTGTGCCCAGACCATTGGGTTTGAGCATTGTTGTCACCAGGACTGGTTCTATGAAAATGATTCTGAAATATGTGATGTCCTGGAACAAATATGAGCAGCTTTCATTACCTGGCAGAACATCGAAGGTCGCAAGTCAAGAAGGCAGCATTCCAACAGCTCATGGCTGACGTCCAAAAACAAATCCAGAAGATAAAGGACACATGGTGGGAAGAGAAAGCCCAAGAACTCCAACAATATACTGACCATCATGATATGTGAAGCTTTTTTAAAGCCATCGGGGCCATCAATTGACCAAGGCCAAATGGACAAAATTCCCCTTGCTCACAGGATGGTGTCACCATTCTTAAGGATGACACTGCCATTCAACAACACTGGAAAGATCATTTTGAACAACTCCTCACCCATGAATCCACAGTGGCTGCTGTTACTGTCCAGACTATCCACCTGTGGTAGAATTCATGGGTGAACCACCATCGATGGGAGAGCTGCAGCAAACAATCAAATGGATGCAAGACAATAAAGCCTACGGCCCTGAGAGTATTCCAGTTGAGGTCTTCAAAGCTGGAGGACCTCCGTTCACGTCAAGGCTCCCTGCGCTCATGCTATGGATTTGGGAAGAAAAGGAACCCCCACCCCCCCCCCTCCAACAACAGGAATGAGACAATAGTCACTATCTTCAAGAAAACCCTGACATGCATTCTCCTGAATCGCCTACTTCCTGTGGCTGAGGAAACGCTCCTGGAGACACGGCGGCATTAAAACTTTCATAGGAACCTCTGACATGGCCTCTGTTGCCAGACAAATCCAAGAAAAATGTCAAGAACAACACCAGAAACATTTAATTGCATTCATTGAGTTGATTAAAACATTTGACTGCGTAAATCGCTAGGCTCTGTGGATCTGTGAATTGTGCTCCGAAGATTTGGACGTCTAAGAGACTTCATCACAATCCTGCATTTGCTTCATGATGATGTGACTGCAGCTGTCATGAGTGAGTGATCTAAAACAGGCCTTCAAAATCCAGACTGGGGTCAAGTAAGGGTCATGCCCCCCACACAATTTACCCGACAGTGGCTGTTCACCTCATCAAAAATCAACTGCCCCCTGGTGTCAGTATTAAATAACTACTGGATGGAAAACTCTTTAACCTCGGTTGCCTCCATGTCAAAACTAAACCGACCACCATAGATATACATGATCCACAGCTTGCAGGTGATGGCGGTGTTGTTGCCCATTCTGTACCAGATTCCCAAGACAGTTTTGATCTCTTCAATTCTCCATACAAGAAACTCAGCCTGTCCTTGAATATTGCCAAAATAAAATTCATCTATGAACCCATTCCTCATCAGCCAAATATTCCATTTTCCACACATGTTCAAGGAGACACTCTGGATATGTTGAGCACTTCCCTTACCTTGGAAGCTGCCACTCTCAAAAAGGAATCATTGATGAGGAGATCCAATATCAGCACCAGCTCAGCCTTCTACAAACTTTGGCAGCGAGTGTTTGACAAGAAAGACCTCTGCATGCCAACAAAAGTTCTAGTGTACAGAGCAGCTGTCATCACCACACTTACTCTACTGCAGTGAGACCTGGACAATGTATCAGCAATATATAAGAATGCTAGAGAAATTTCATCAGCAAAGCTTCCGCTGTATCTTCTGGATTCAATGGGAGGACTGTTGACAAAGGCTAGTGTCCTTCTTGAAGCCAGCTCCACAAACAATCAGGCGAAACACCTGAAAAATCAACTTCTGTTGGCTGGACACTGTGCCAAGATGGCCAAAAACTGTTTCCCCCACCAAGTCCTCTTTTCTCAACTCTCAAGTATCCAACATTTCATGGGAAGACAAAGAAAATGTCTCAAAGACACGCTGAAGATCCCCTTGAAGCGCGGCAGCACTGACATTAATGACTGGGGGACCTTGCTAATAATGATTCAAAATGGCGACAACATGTCCATCTAGCTGCATAATTCTTTGAGTTAGAGCAGTTAGAGCAGCAGCAGAGAAGGAAAGGGAAGGAAGCAAACTTTGCATTATGGATCCCAGTACCTTGTGGGACATCCCCTGTGCCCAACGATCTGTAGGTTGAGAATTAGCCTACTCAGTCACATGAAGACCTATGGAAGAAATTTGTGACTGTGAGTAGATGTCTTCTTCAAATCGAGGGGCAACCGATGGTGACGACTGCAGAGACTGATATAGGTAGTGTCTTAGAGGCAGGGGGACAAGTCGCACTAAATGTTCCTTAATCATTTGATGTAGCAAACAATGCAATCAATGGAACAAGTGACAAAAAACAAGAATCTGGCTGAATCTTTGATTAGCTGTTGCTTTTATAGTTATGTGTAAAACTGGAATATCAGAAAGTGGGAATCAATGAATAGGATTCTGAATTTCACACGGTAGGAGGGTTTGATGATATTAGAATCTTAACTTCAACTTCTATCCTAATATTTCACAGGATGAACAGCTGGAAGATCTATTTACAAGTTTTTTGAAGAATGACAATATCAAAATGATATTTAACTGGAAAAAAGAGCTTGCAAATCAAAGTAAGCACTGAACATACCATATTTAATTTTAAAATTATTTTCCTTATTTTTACCTTCTCCTCCTGAAACCTATAGGTAAATGAGTTTTTATTATTTCCCTCCTCATCAAAACAGATGATGCCATTTAGGGTTGCCTGTCTGGTCCACCATTAGCCTTGAAATCCTTCTCTGCTTAAAGAGAGAAGTGGTTATAGCCCGAGGGGCACCACTCGCATCAAGCATGGCTGTTTAGGAGTGGCTCCCACCCTTGCCACCTACCATCGGCTTGTTGGAAGGATTTGTAGGTGGATTATCGACCTCTTGGCTGCGTCGTGTGCACACCTTCTGTGTGGCCAACAAGTTCTTGAGAAGATCTTGAATCTGGAGCCTCTGGTTCAGAGGCAGGGGCATCGCCTATTGAGCTCCTCCTGTCTCATAGCCCAATTGAAACAAATGAAACACAAGTGCAGCAGGAAGATTTCAGTGACAATTAAGTCAGAGGTTTAAACCTGCAGCTATAGAATTATAGTACAAGATGGTTGAGCATTTTTTTGAAGTCCTTGTGAAATGCTGCTAATACATAATTGTTTACAATTTTATAATATTGCTTACAGGCGCTTCTGGCCGGATCAGATGTAGCAATTGGTCAGAGGTTCTGCATCATTGGAGTCAGAAGATGGGAGCACAAGGCAAAGAGGAGTTGATCAGACTATGTAAATCCATGATTATTAGGCTGAAGAAGAACGTAGCTATGTGATGCACAATTCTAATGAGTTTGCCAATCGTAAAAGATCTGCCAACACAAAACTAGTCAAACTTTCAACACTTCTAATTGAATTCAATGAAAAAGGAAAATCTATATAGCTGCCATTTTGAATACTCATTATCTTCCAGTACACAAATAGTGTCATGTAGCTCAAAGAGGGTGGGCTTTCCATGATTAATTTTCTTGCTAACATCATTTGGCTAGGAATACAAAAATTCATGTTGGTGTGCACATCAATTAAAAATAATTAGAATTTCAACAGAAGTTTTCTTAATTATTAATTATGCTTGTTACTTGTATAGAAGAATAGAGGCTACTTTTGGAAGGACATGGGAAACGTGGAATGTACTAAATAGACTTGGAGGTAGAAACAATAACAGTGGACCACTTTGTGAAAGAAATCGTAGTGGCTTTGGGGAAGAAAGCACTAGCATAAGGACAAGTTTGTGTATGAGAGATCATGAGAGAAAATGCATTCAATGGACTTAATGGTTTCTTCTTGATGTATGTTGAGCTGTATTTATATTGTATCTGATACCTGGAGTTTTGAAACATCAAGATGATTAAACTCATTCAGTAGTGAACCTCTTCTACAAATACATCACATACTTATTAGAGTCATGATCTAAGGCCTTATCACTTCACCCAGGGGTCGTCAATTAAAAGTGCTAAATTATAGGTAATATTGCATTGTGTGCTCATGCCTACCAAGAACTGTGTTGTGATCCATCAAATTTAGTTCAAGTAACTAAGTATCACTTTGCAATAATGAATGCAATTAGTTGTTGTTTGTGTAGGCAGAACATGGAACACTGCACATGGCAGTGAAAAGTAACATTTCTGGTATAAATCAACTTTGAACCAACATAATACAGTCACTAAAAAAGAATATAGCAAATATAACTGTGCCAGCTCAGTTGATTTAGTTGAATATGAATATTTACAGTTAAACCAATGAGGTACAGACAGACTAAGATCTGACTACTAGAGTGGCTTTTGAGGAGGACAAGGTCAAATCCAATAACTTTGGTAACAGGGTGATTGTAAAAGTTTATGTGCATAAGTGAACTAAATAAAATTAATTGTAAACTTCAAAAAGAATTTAACAGTAGATGTTTTTGGATCTTGTGCAGACTATACAGATTTTATCACCAAGGAGTGTCCCATTGAAGTGGCAAATACATTTCTGCTGCCCTTAATCAGATTATAATGAAGAATTTTTAAACGAGGCTTACTGACATATATTTCTATGTGATTGGTCTATCACATGAGGATGCAATAAGTCATCTCATATTTTTTTAATGTCCTTCAGGTTTTAGTTGTTGCACAGACTCCTGGATATTTTTAGACCAACAAACTCTTCAATGTGTGGTTAAACAGCAGAGACTACTGAGAAATGTTGCTGCAGTCATAAAGGTTTTAAAACATCAGATCCATTTCAAGGTGGAGCCAGGTGAGGCATGATTGAAGTATGTAACCTGATGTACCCGAAAAATATAACATGCTACAGAGTCTGAAAATGTTAGGCATGTAAGCCTGTGAAGATTTATGGGACAATTAATGCTGTTTAAGTTTTATATCACATCCCTTGCATTGGAATGAAATACTCTGCAATGCACATGGATGAATAATATTTGGCAGTTCTTCATAGATCTTCACTGTATTATGAACTTTAACCTGATAGCTTTACTATTAAGAATATCACTTATCAGCAGCAGATGAATTATTAGTATATTGTGTCTTTCACTGTTAATCTTCAACTGCTGACATCAAGGTAATATATTCAGTTCAATTCATATATTTCATGGTATGTAAGAAGCAATAACACTCAAAACATGTTAATTTAATTCAGAATTTCATGTTATTAACAATGAATTTTACATCTCATATTCTTAGTCTTTGAAACAAGCAGTGCAAACCCCCACAGCATTTATAAAATATGAAGTCAGGATGGTACGTTGTAGCAAATAAGAGGAAACTTGCATTTATATAGAGCTTTTTCACTCAGAAACACTTCACATATATGAGTGAATGTGAAGTGCAGTAAATAGCACAAATTCCCTGGAGAATGAACGCTGACTCCAATGCAAGCTCTCTTCAAAAGCAACTCCTCACTGGGAATTCACAATCAATGAAATATCTGATCCAAAAGATTGAAAAGGTACCCCATTATATCTGTGTGTCAGCATATATTATACACTTCAGTCCTGGTTTGGGGTTTGAACCTACAACCTTCTGATTCAGAGGTGAGAGTACTACCATTGAGGCAACCTGACAAGGGGCAGTATGGGATAGGTATAAGTGTGCAATTCTTTGCACAGCGAGCACCTGAGTTCAAGCCAAAGCTTTACGATAAGATGCAAATGTGAAGCCAGATACCATCACACAGGAAAACAAGCAGAGAGATGAAGGCAAGTCCACTCATGAGCCTACATATCCTACAATGTACAATGGCAGTCAGCAGTCATGAGAACAAGACAACATTTCAGCTAAGGATCGTTTATGGTATGGGAAGGAGAAATAAGTGCCTAATAAAAAGTAAAATATGAACAAGCTAAAAACAATTTCAAATCATGTTGAAGATTTAAGCAATGTTCTTTAATAAGAAAGTACCTAGAAGTCTTTCAATGATGATTGCATCCCTACCTTCCAACAATGGAGAGATAGGGTTGAATATTACGGGGGACAGTGGGGGGGAACGGTTTGACCCCCCACCCTCCCCCAGAGGCAAAGTTGGCGTGCAGCCAACCTGCTCCATGACGGCCTGCCCCACAGCCAAAAAACGTTGTGGGTGGACTAAGCAAGGGCTGAGTGGAATTGTGCCCCTCACTGGGGAGGAGGTCCTGCCCTCAGGAGCTGCTGGCCAATCAGATTAACTGGCAGCTCCATCAGTCCTGGCAGTGCCATGTTAGTGGGCACTGCCGAAGCTGCAAGAGGAGGAGGAAGAAGGCCCATGGATCCCCGAAAACATGTAAGTCCAGAGTCTTGGGCAGGGTGGGGTGGGGGAGGGGAGGGGGTTGGGGGGGTTGCGGTGGGTGCGGTGGGTTGCAGGTGTTGGGGGATGGGTTTAAGGCGGCAGCCAGGTAGAAAAATTGGCAAAGGCCAGCCCCCAAAGATGGAATACCTCCTTCCTTCCAGCCCTTTGAAGAGATTATTTAAAAAATCAGGCTACTCAGTCCCACCTGAATGAGCATGCCAAACGTTTTATAGCATGGGTGATGTATTATCAGGATCATTTATTTAACTATGGTGGGCGGACTGCTGATTTAGGCACCCACCCCGTATTATGGGGTGAACTCAGGGGTGGGTGGGAAAGTGGTGTAATCAGCACCTACCTTATTTTACCTTATTTTATGTGCCCCTTCGCCGAAAACATGCCCGGCAAGGACACATAAAATGCAGCCCATGGACCTGCTGCTCGGTATTGTATTTACCTGGAATTTTTGCAGGGTTTTCCCAACTCCTGCTGCAACTTAGATTGGTGGTTTCCCTGTAGAAACTCCAGGAGGTTGTCTTAGCAGGTGACAAATCATTGAACATTTGACCAATTACCAACTCAGTAAAATCAATAAGGATATCATAAATATGGCTGTGCCTCAACACATTTATTATTAGTGATGTTTTTTCTTTATCAGGAGGGCTGTACTTAGAAGATGAATATGAAAGTGTTAAGCAGCACATAAAGTTTGCTCAAGTAGTAAGATGGTGCTTCTACGTCGGACTCCTCCCAGAAAGCTGTGGTAACGAGTATTGTCTGACATATCTTTAAAAATCATTTTAATAGAAAGACACCATTATTATCCTTTTTTGCAATATGAAATGTGGAATGTGGAATTTGTTATAATGTTTTAATACCTTTTCAGACCAATATGAATGTAACACAGATGTGGTTGGCTATGAAGCGGCATTACATAGTGCTCCATGTGCATAGGTCAGGGTAAGCCTCTGTGTTAACTCCTGTGAAAAGCTGACTTTTACTTTATAATTAGAGCAACTAACCTGGCCTGGTGCGCTGTTCCACCACAATTCTTTTAAATTTATGCATTTAGCAATCTAGTTTGTTTTTCCCTTTAAAATTTTCATAAACTGTCCTTTTAACAGCTACAAGTGACTTGCTGCAACTACCTATTGGCTCCATTTACAATGTCTATTTATATACTTTTTAACTTCTGTATTACTCAAAAAACCTCTTTACAAACTTATTTCTCTGCTTTTATTTCAACAGTAAGTGGAACAACACTGAGTTATTGATAGAGAGAATGGTGGCACATCTCGAGTTGAAACATGGTTCCTTGTGGGATAGGCATCATGGCAACATGTGGAGTTACCCACCTCCCAGCTTGCAGGTAAACCAACATTTCCATCTGGCAATACCATTTTCCCCTCAGACTAAATATCACCCCTGCAAACATTCACATCTTAAACATTTTCAATGAACATTCTGCTCATTCAGTTTTCTAACTGAAGACAGACATGTAGTAGAAGGCAGCAACAGCAAAGGCATTAAAAAGAATCAAAACGTTTAAAAGAAGCTTATTTTTAGAAAGAACCATTGACATTACAATACAACAATTAATAGTAGTAATTCTATTTTAGTAGAGAACACTTTTTCATATTGGTGGTGACTCATTTGTTTATCGCCTCAGATGATCAATGTTCAACCAAGTCTTCTGACTGCACCAGGGCTGGGTTTTATCATTTTCCTGCCAAGTTATTGCTATTGGTAAAGAATCCAAGGGCAGAATCTTCCGGTTGGTGTGCGGGGGCGGGCCTGACATGCCAAAACACGTAAAATGACGGGCGATGACATCGGGTGTGCGTCCCAACGTCATTGTACGCGATCACGATATTTCGTTTGGCAGGCGTGCACCAGAGCCGGTTGTGCACCCGCTGAAATGTCAACGGCCTATTAAGGCCCTTAAGAACATAATTAAAGTAGTTAAGAACGCTGCCCGTCCAACCTTAAGGTTGGCGGGCAGCCGAAAAGCCCAAGCGGCCTTCGTGATTTTCAGGAAACCTCATCCATGGGCAGGATGAGGTTTACTGAAGCTTTTATAAAATCAATAAATTAATTTTCCCACCTTTGCAAACATGTCCCAACTGATGTGACTATCTATTCAATACCCCTGAGGCAGCTCTGTGCCTCAGGGAGATTGCTGTGCTCTTTCACGCGCATGTGCGAAAGAATGCAGGCCCGACTCTCCCTCCATCCCCTCCACCCCCCCACCCCCCCCCCCCCACCCCCCCCCCCCCGGCGGTACGCTGGGTGGGCCTTAATTGGCCTGCCTGTGTAAAATGGTGGAGCGCAGCCAATGGTGGGCGGCGATTGGCTCCGCGCCCGCTCTCGCTCCCGCCCAGCTCGCCTGCCACAGGAAAAATCCAGGCCTAAATGTTAGAAAAAAATTAGGAAGGAAAAGTTCATTTGAAAATAATAAAGCATTATGTGGAATGATATTCTGTGAAGATTTATATTACTTTTTTCTAGGTGCTTTTAAAATGTTATTTAATGACTCTGGATGAAGACCATATAATTGATTGCACTGTATCCTTTAACCTGGACTCTGTACTTTGATTTAAGAACTCTGCAAGATGAGTCTTGTGCAGGGTGCATTAGCAGGGTGAGGGCCAAGTGGGAAGTTTGTAGGCAGTATATTGGTGAATTATATATTGTATAAAACTGGTCTGAAAAGCCTGCTGATGCAACACTTTGGTAATATGCTAGTAGCATATTGTTATAGAGGCAATCTGATCTGGTGGTGTAGCAAATCAGCAATGTGCTGGTGGATCATCAGATCAACAGTGATACCTAACAGCTATGTTGCCTGGAAACAGTGCATAGATTGCATAATATAAAAAGAGGGGAGAGAAAATACCAATGAGTGTAGAAATACATCAAGTACTAAATATATTCATTTAATATGTACAGATGTGCTCTTCTTCGGTCTGATTTTCACCTGTTATCCCTCCTCCTCTGAAAGCAGTGACCCAGATGTACGACAGGTCAACAGCTGTTTGATGCCTTGTCCAAGCAACAACCTCATGTTTATATGTCTGATTCTCTCTTTAGACGGTGTTTACATGTGTGCTTTTTTCAACAGGGAACTCACTAGTGATCAGGAGCCAGAATATTTTCCTCCTATGCCTCGAAGGCCAATTACAGTGGTAATAAAAAGAGAGAATAACAACTACAAGTGCTGGAAATCGAAAATAAAAATGGTAGAAATGCACAGCAGCTCTATTAGAATCTATAAAGAGAAAAGAAAGTTAACATTTCAGATGTAGACCCTTCATTAGAATGTTGGCCTCTCTGCTTCTGTGGCAGTAAATGGTTAAGCCTTTTGGAATCTTCTTTTCTATCTGACTGTGTATACCTCATCACACTATAGCCCAGGCTTTCGCTCCCAGGTCGGGTGAGCAGAGACAGAAGAATTCTCGGCTCCACAAACCTGACCTTTATGAATGGCTGCCTGGGCATCAGATTTTCAGTCTGGGGTGGCGGGCTGGATTAGAAGCCAGGGCAGGCGGCCCAGGAAGAATTGAGGAAGCTGCTGGGAATGGAGGAGGGCTGGGTTGAAGGCCTGCCTAGAGGCTGTAGTACTGGTTTCCAAAGTTTAAAAATTAAGATTAAAGCATGAAACATTCTTCCAGTCCTCACCTCTCACCCCCTCACTCTCCACACACTTCCCATGCTCCATCCATGCCTACCCATGCCATTTCATGCCACCCACCCATCTCCCCATGGCACCTCATACCCTCTACGCCAACCTATGCCCCTCCACCCACCCCATAACTCCCTTACTCTCCATGCCAACCTATGCCCCTCCATCCGTTCCCCTATTGCCTTTATAGCCACATGCCAACTTAGTGCCAATCCAAGTCACCACCCACCACCCTTTGCCCTTACATATACTATGACAACTCACCTGCCCTAGTTTCCACCATGGGCAGACCGCATGACCCATGCGGAGTTGAGATAAAATAAAGTTCTATGAAATAAAGTTCTAAATGTCTATTGCAGACTTCACTAAATTGAAAATAAAACACCTTATTCCTAAAAACCCATTTACTACATTTATATGCCTTCAACTAAATAAAGCCTTAAAACAACAAACATTTCATTCAAGTGCACAATCCCTTATAACAACAAACATTGGGGTTCATTGTCCCACATCAAAGAGTCTATAACCACTTGTAGCTGGCAACCAAACAGTGAAATGGCAGGCACCTTACTGTGATAATGGATGGTTGTGAAATCAGTCATGCAACATTAAACCAGTAATGAAAACCTTCAGGCTTATATCAACAGACAGAGTAAAATAGCCAACAACCAGACATTTTTTCAAAGATTTAAAGGACAGGACTTTTAAATTACTTGACAGCTTGACACCTCCCTTTGACAGGTGCTTCTGACAGTTTTGACAGTCGATTTTGACAGACCTGTTGACAGTTCCAATGAGCTTGATGGTAATGTGTTTATGCACTTTTTATGCACATTTATGCTGACTTTTAACAATTCCAAAAGGCACCTGACCTCCACCAAAGGTGTCCTAGGGCCAAATCCAAAAGGATACCTTACTCCTCCAAAGGGATACATACCCTGGTTATCCAAACAAATCCACAAAGTTCAGACCTGCTCTTACCAGGTCTAATCTGCACATGCTTCACACTCATGGACTACCAAAAGCCCACTTCAGTGGAGGCAGGTGATGACTTAAATAGCCAATTGCCTCTGTAAACTATGCTTGCATGAAATGAGACCTGCCCCCACTCCCGTCCCCGCAAAACTGGGACGTGTCATGTTTGGGCGGTGGGGGTGGGGGATACTTATGCTTTTCAGCCACTTCTGCCATTTTTATCATGACAAAGAGACGGAATCTGGGCCTGTAGGTTTATTTTCTGAGTAAGTGCGGAAACGTAATCTGATTGTCGGGTAAACAACCAAACGTGCGAACCTCTGCTAAAAATACCTTGACTATTCCTCTTAGCTTCTATATTTCCTATTGGAAGTTCTATATTTTGATCAAAATAAGAAGGATATTTTGAAAGTATTTTCCACTGCGTTTACTCTGCCACTTGGTCTTAGTCGACTAATTAAAGGATTCTGGCTGCTGGATCATAAACAGACATTGGTGGGTGGTCACGGTGTGTAAATGAAACCTCTTTCATTTTATTTGAAACAATGATCTATTCGTATGTCATTGATTGCGACCTCAGCATGTTGTCCTAATCAAGGTGAAGAGCATCAGTTAATGGGAGTGGAATTATTTTTCTAAACTTTTCAATCAATGCCAGTGCTAATCATTGCCAAGCTGAGTATAGACAAGTTTTAGGTTAATGATTGTTTTACTCTGCACAAGACATGCTTTCTCCCCAAACTCATAAGAAGACCCTTAATCGACTACACCGAGTTTCTTTTCCCCCATTTTCCAAAGCAGCAATTCTTATGGCCTGGCAGAGAGAGGCTCCGAGTTAGTGCAACATATGTAGCTTACTGCTTCTGAGCTGATGCTTGTGCAGTTTCATGCCCACAAACAACAGGGGCTGAATTTTTAGCTTGGCAGGAGGGCGCGCGCCCAACCCGACCGAGCGTAAAATGATGTGCCATGGTGTTGGGCGAGCATCCCGAAGTCATCGCACACTTGCGCAATATTTCGGTCGGTGGGTGAGCGCCTGAGTTGGCAGCGCGTCTGTCAACAATTAATAGGCCTGCTAAGGCCATTAAATAGGCCATTAAAAGAAATTTTTCGCTGCCCGTTCATCCTTACAGTTGACGGGCAGGCGAAAAGGCCAAGCGGCCTTTGCATTTTTTTGGAAACCTCATTCGCAGGTGGGATGAGGTTTCCAACATCAAATAAAAATAAAATAAAAATTTTAAAATGTACTTAATAACATGTCCCTGCTCATGTGACAGAGTTATATGAGGGGACATGTTTTATAACATTTTTTTATTTCGAAAACCGTTCATCTCTCTGAGGCCACTCTGGGCCTCAGGGAGATTTTTAAGTGCACACCTGTGCGCATATGCAAAGTTCACGCTCAGCCTCCTCCCTCCCCAACATAGGCAGCGCTGAGCGCTGCTGCTCGCGTTTCACGCTGGGCAGGCCTTAATTAGCCCGCCAGCGTGAAATCGCGGCGCGGCCCCGATCGTGGGCGGCGGTCAGCTTCGCCACTGCTCCCGCCCATCCCTGCTGAGCCCGCCCGACCAGGGCAAAATTCTGCCCCAGGGGTTGATATTGCTCAAATTAATTGCAGGGCTGAAAGAAGAGAAAAGATTGCTTTTGATTGATGCGAAATGCATTCAAACTCAAGTACCATCAGTGAAAGGGAATATCTGATCCTCAACACTACCCTTTACCCGAAGCATGTTTATCTACCTGGCTCTGATTTGGTATTTGTTATCACAATCATAGCTTTCTGTATGTATTAAAGGAGTGCAACTACAGAAAGAAAGTATATTTTAATGTATTGCGCCACTAATTATTTCTATTACTATAAGATACTTTTATTGGAGCTGGATTGACAACTCAGATAAAAACCTGAAAACCATTTTGGAAAACGTTCCTTTGCACCAAGCATACCTGGTGCAGTGAGTCAATGAAAGAATTGGATTCAATGAGTCTCATACAAAACATCTTGGATTTCCTTCCCTCTGACTAGCTTTACATTGTAGTGCGAATTTATTTACATGTTCTCAGTCCTGAGAATTGATCAAATCTTAATGCTTTCTGAATTTCTTCCAATGCACTTT
Source organism: Cetorhinus maximus (assembly GCF_964194155.1). Classification (NCBI taxonomy): domain Eukaryota; kingdom Metazoa; phylum Chordata; class Chondrichthyes; order Lamniformes; family Cetorhinidae; genus Cetorhinus; species Cetorhinus maximus. The sequence goes on along the minus strand of NC_135896.1, from coordinate 41,807,357 downwards.
TGTTCATGCTAGTGGTCCATCTAAAGGTGGGTAATGCCAAAGACCATTGTGAATGACAGCATCTTAATAAAAGAAGAGGCTATTTGATAGGAACACAGGAAATAGGAGCAGGAGTAGGCCATTCGAGCCTGCTCCACCATTCGACTGGATCATGGCAGAATAACAATGATAATGCTCTCTCTTGTTATTTTGCAGGCTGCATTAGATGCACTTCTACATCCCTCTGTGTCACTTAACAAGACTTGGCTTCCACGGCATCAAACATGGATTACTAAAGCATTGTTGAATGAAGAGGTTCAAACTGCACTCAAATACATTCAATTTGTGAGACCAGCAATTACGAAAATAGATGAGCTAAAGCTGCATATTAATGTGTTGCTTCATAACAAGTAAGCAGGATGGTCAGCTGTTTGGACTAATTATCATTAATATTAGACATTATTCACAGTTTGTCAGAAAATATATGGGTCACTAACTTACTGTGATTGAATAAATGAAGTAGTACTCCTATTGCACAGTTTTATGGGAGTGTTAGTGACATCTTCATGTTCAATGCTATGACTATATCATTTTTTATGGCTACTATAAATCAGTGCCCTGGATTACTATCACATGTTTATTTTGTCACTTTTTTTAAAGTTCAGAATTTATTTTGCGGGGCAGATTAAATAGAATTTAAGCACAGAAACATGATCAAAATAATAAGCAAAGTGGAGAAGCTGCTGAGAGAATCATCTGAAAATCTAGAAACAGTGGCAGAAAGACAAGTTGATGTTACAGCTGACTGACCAGGTCAGAATGCCAAATTCCATAGATTGTATGTGCTTAATCTGCACAATTTCACACATTTTGAAGGATAATCAGCTCACCCTGACAGCGATATAATCAAACTACAGATTTTTAAACTTATCAGTGCATTAAATAATCAATCACTGAAATTCTTTAATGCCAATATAACTACACAAATTACTTCCGAGAAATTCAAGTAAGTCAAGTAAAACTCAAGAAAATTGACTTGCAACACAAAAGCAGCTCATTTGCAAATCTCTTCCCTTAACTGATGGGAAATGTTTTGAATTGACTCCCTCCTCTCTCACGCTGCCTTCCACATTGTTTGATCATGCTCATGCTGACTTCGATGCATGAATCAAAGTGCCGCCCAAACTAACCCAGTGGAAAAGATCAACGGTAAGTTAAAATTCGAGAAGGAGGGAATGGCACTGGTGGGTAGATGCCAGGAAGCGCTGTGACATGTGGACATCAATCAGTCATGTCCTATCAAGGTATCACCTCTGTGGTTCATGTAGGCTTCTCCACAAGGAAATGTTTTCATGCAGCAGTTGTTGAGGGTGTGGGTAGGTGGGTAAGTGGGTAAGGTGAGTTAGTGGGTAGGTAGGTAAGTGGGGAAGGTGGGTGAGGTGGGTAAGTGGCTGAGATGGTTAGGTGGGTAAGTGGATAGGTGTGGGGAGGGTAGCTGAGTGAGGTGGGTAAATGGGTGAGGTAGGTAAGTGGCTAGGTGGGTGAGGTGGGTAGGTGGGTAAGTGGATGGCTGGGTGTGGTGGATAGGGAGGTCAGTGAGGTGTGTAAGTGGGTAGGGTGGGTAAGTGGTTAGGTAGGTAGGGGTTGGGGTAGGTGGGTGAGTGGGTAGTTGGGTCAGGGGAGTAGTCAGGCCGGCGCATTAAGTCAGGTGGGTAGTTGGATCAGATCAGGAAGGGTTGTTCCGGTGGTCAGGAAGGTAGTTGGGTCAGGCTGGGAGGGTAGGCAGGAGGGTGGTCAGAGGAGTAGTCGGGTGGTCGGTGGGGCTAGCCAGGTCAGGTCAGTAGGGGTGGTCATGGGGTGATTGTGGAGTTACCCAGATGTTAGATAAGGTTTTAATCTGCCTAATATTTCCTGGGTAGCTACCCATATAAGTTCCGCAGAACTATCCAAAGTCTCCGACTCCAACTCAGAGTTGGAGACGCTCGTGGAGGGTCACGAGAGCAGTGGGGCTGCCCATCGGAAGTTGGAGCAACCCAGGCAATTCCTTCATAGGTCCATTTGTCAGGACTTCCAAGGGTCCTGACATGGATCTTCGGTCATATGTCTGGCCTTCGTAGATCCGGGGACTGGAAGATTTGGCCCATTGTCTACAATCAATGGTGCTGCTGACCTGTCTACTTTTTTTTATATAGTTTGTCAGCTCTTATTAATATTCTAGGTTGGTATGTGCAACATCACAGCCATAATTATATTACATGTAATGGCCAAGTCTCTGTTATCTTCCTGAAAGATTGGGTTGATATTGTAATCTGGAAGAAATAAGCTTGAACAGTTCTAGGGGACATTTAAATTCCCTAAGATAATTCTTTAAATTACCCTTAAAGCCACTCACAGCTAGCTTTGTTTTTATAAGAATCTATCAAGTTTTCTTTCAGCTTTTGAGATTTCCCTCCATGGCTGGGATTTTACGTAGAGGTACTGGCCTCACCCATCCACCAGAAATTCAGGAGTCAGCCTGCCTCCACCAGCCCCGGAAACTATGACTCAATTTTCCGTTGTTCAGGATGTTAATTGCCTGTAGGCGTGGCTTCTGCTTCTCTGAGGCAGGATGTCCCTCCTCTAAGAGCTGCCAGTCATTAGTGCCACCGCAAACAGTTGTCATTGCTGGGACTGTTGCTGTCCCCAGCCCAGCCATTGAGGAGGCCCAGAGTGGAGGTAAGTGGGATTGGGATTCGCCAGGGTCAATCAGGCAGACCCAGCAAGGGGGGAGATCGATCGGGAGGGCAGGGGGATGTCCAGCGGGAGTTGGTTCTTGCCACAGGGGAGGCCCTCCATGAGTCAGAGGTGACAATCAAGAGGGACCCCGCTCTCCTCCGACCTGTTGGGATGTTGTCATGTTTTACTGGGCAGCCTTCTCAGGTGGTGCAGAGCCAGCGGCATGGGGAAAAGCCATTAAATGGCCATTAATTGGCCACTTAAGGGTCTCAGTTGGCCTAAGGGCAAAAAGCTCTGCCACCTAACGCATCACTGGTAAAATTCCAGAGGTGAGACTATGACAGACATGGCAGCACCCGCCAACCCCCATCACCCCACCATCCTACCCAATTTCAGGCTTCTCCTCCACCCAGCCTGACCCAGCATTTGCATATAATTCTGGCCCTTGTCTCGCTGCTGGAGTCTTTTGAATGGAAAGTTTAGATCGGTAGTGCCTGACCTTTGGGAGTGAAAGGTACAAAATGGCACCCGTGGCCTGAGTACACATTTGTGGTGTGAGTCACACCATGTCATATTGGCTAGGGAGTTAGCGTGCAAAGTGAGTAGCTGCTGGATGTATGCAGAGTCAGCAGATCATGATCTCAATCAACGTGCAATGCTGATTGGATGTGAAACTGCCACTATCAACATGCCAGCTAAAGCCTTCTCTTAAACATGCACAGCAGAACATGTATTTAAACAGCAGGAAGGATACCTGGTGCTATTGAACAGGATCATCAACTGCTTATAGGTTTATCGTTAATTGATCTGTACCGACTATTGCAACAATTGCGCAAGTGTTGTGTGCTTGCTGGAGTTCTTTAAAGTTGCTAAAGTCTACAACAAGTGGTAGGTGCTGTGGGACATTATTATGAATCAGGGTTTCTGCACAAACCCATTGGTCCCAGACATGGGTGCTGTAGTAAGCATTCAGCTTGGGCTATAGCATAACTGGGAGAACGAGCAAAGGTAACATAGAGCAGGACAAGCTGCTATAAGAGGGTGAAGGATGAGAGGGAAAAGTGTGCTTAAGAGGAGGCCTATCTGCCTAGGGTGTTCAGGGAGGAAATCTCCCATCTGAACCTCAGGGAGGAACAATGTGTGAGACATCTGTGCTTCATTAAGGAGCTCCTCATTGTAATCTACCAACTGCTGCAACCACAACTGCAACCTCAGAACAGGGCAAGGATCACCTCACCAGTGGCTGCGAAGGTAACCATGGTGATGAACTTTGTGTGTCAAGCTCCTTCCAGGCCGGAGCTCAAGAAAGTTGCAACATCTTGCAGTTTGCCATCCATGACATTACTGAAGGCCATTAATGTTCCCTATTCAAAAATAGTTGACCACATTTCATTCTCTTCTTGTCAGTGAGCAGCAGGCAGACCTTTAAGGGATTGCAGCATGACATCACTAGAAAGGAAGTATGTCGTTGAATCCAGCTTTTGTTTCACTTTTGCTTTCAGCAGAGCACACAGACTCAGCTCTGCTGCTGGTGTCTTCAAGCTTTATATCCATATATAAATTTTCCCATGTGCCTAATCTCAATAAATGAACCCACGATGTGTTTGCCCGATCCCTAATGAGTGATTGGTGCCTTTATATCTTTATAAAAACATGACATGGTCTGCAGTTGTGGTTCCTTCTAACTGACCTGGTGTTCAGTCTGGCAACAAGATTAAGTACAGTTATGACGTGGTGAACTGTCTTAGATCATGCTACATGATATGTGACACCCTCGACAGTATGGTCAGGTGGTAACGAAGCCATAGCGTGGGAGACTATTGAAACTGCAATATGATGACTGCACAAAATGGCTTTGAAGACAGTGCAGAGATGATGCTCAAATAAAAAGCTGGTAAACAGACGGATCCCTGGTGGTGAGATTGCAGCGCATAGCTTGTCAGTTCAGTGAGTGGGACAGTGTGCTGAGAGGACCAGTACTGGGTTAACTCAGTCAGGAAAGGTAGGTGAACAGGGTGTGGGCCAGAACAATAGCGAGTGAGGCAAAGTCAAACAAATAAAATCATTAAAATAGGGTCAGACAAGGTTGTGATTACAATGGGCGTAGCTTCAGAAAAACACTTGAAAATGGCTACAATAACTCTCATCCCAAGTACTACAAGAGAAGGTAGGTCAAAGGGATATTGTCAAAATGTCCAAAAACTCCCCAGTTTGAAGTGGGATGCATCTGACCTAATATCCAAAATTCCAAATGTTTAAACAGCATTCAGAGTTATGGTGTCTTAATTCAGATGTGTCTGAACCAGACAAGCAAGCCATAAAAATTCACCTAGCATTTGGGAATGAAGGTCTACATAGGCTGAACACATCAGAGCTAACAGCTGAAGAGCTAAAGGATTCCCAAAAGATATAGGGGTGAATTTTTCCTATGACGGGCGGGCTGTTTGGGAGCGGGCGCAGGCAGGCGTGGAGCCAATCGCCGCCCGTGATCTGCTGTGCGCCACCATTTTACGCGGGCAAGCCAATTAAGGCCCGTCCAGCATAATGCGCGGCCGGTAACACTCAGCGCTACCTATGTGGGCGGGGTGAGGAAGGAGAGTCGGGACCTGCGCTCTTTCACGCATGTACCTTCAGGAAACCTCATCCCGCCTGTGGATGAGTTTTCCTGAAAGATGTGAAGGCCGCTTGGGCTCTTTGCCTGCCCGCCAATCTTAAGGTTGGACGGGCAGCGTTGTTAACAAGTTAAATTACTTTTTTAATGGCCTTAATAGGCCGTTGACAGTTCGGCGGGAGCACAGCCACCTCCAGCACATGCCCGCCAAACAAAATATCGAAATGACGCGCAATGACGGTCGGGACACATGCCCAACGTCATTGTGTGTCCTTTTACATGTAGGCGGGTTAGGCCTGCCCCCACATGCCGACAGCGATATTCTGCTCATAGACAACATTGGAAGACAGTTCAGAACAGGGTTAAAGTTTCATATTCATTGACTAGAGTTCATGTTATTTTGACAATAGCCTACAGACTCCATAGACCACTTCACCAACAAATGCAGAGGAAAAGGTATGTACTGAGATTTTCAGACACAGAACTAGCAGACAGAATTGTTGAATTGCTGATTGCACCCACTCCCATGGAAGCATTCCAGAAAGATCTGCTAGACAAGCCCAAAACATATAGCATTGAAGAGTTACTCAAGGATGGACGAAGTACGAAGTGATCCTTGCAGATCCTTAAAGGTTATAGGTCCTAAGTACAACCCCAATTGTTGATGCACTTAATAAAACACCTGTTCCTAGCAAGACATGTGGGAGGTGTGGCCTTCTGCCCAGCATTCACAGAATCACAGAATGTTACGGTGCAAAAGGAGGCCATTTGGCCCAGCATAACTGCACTGGCTCTCCAAATGAGCATTATGAATTAGCACCATTCTCCAGCTTTTTCCAGTATCCTTGCACATTTTTCCTATTCAAATATTTATCTAATGCCGTCTTGAATGAACCTGCCTCCACCTACTTCCAGGCAGTGCATTCTAGACTTGAACCACTTACTGTGTGAAAAAGTATTTTCTCATATCGCATTTACTTCTTTTGCAAATCACTTTAAATCTGTGCCCTCTCATTCTCAATCCTTTTACCAGCAGGAACAGTTTCCCCCTATCTACTCTATCTGGCCCCTTCATGATTTTGAACACCTCTATCAAATCCCCTCCTAGCCTTCTCCTCTCCAAGGAGAACAGTCCCAACCTCTCCAATCTATCTTTGTAACTCAAGTTCCTCATCCCTGGAACCATTTTTGTAAACTTCCTCTGTGCTCTCTTCAATGCATTCACATCCTTCCTATAGTGTGGTGCCCAGAACTGTACACAATACTCCAGCTGAGGTCTAACTAGTGTCTTACATAAACTCAGCATAATCCCCCTACTCTTGTACTCTATGCCCCTATTAATAAAGCCCAGGATACTGTATGTATTATTAATTGCTCTCCACCTGTCCTGCCATCTTCAATGATCTATACACATATACACCCTGGCCCCTCTGCTCCTGCACCCCCTTAAGAATTGTACCCTTTATTTTATATTGTCTCTCCATGTTCTTTCTACCAAAATGCATCATTTCACATTTCTCCGCATTGAATTTCATCTGCCACCTATCTGCCCACTCCACCAGCTTGCCTATGGGCGGAATTTTATGCCAGCAGGATTTTACAGTCCCACTTTTTGAATGGCTCACCGCATTTTCACGCCCGGTCCCCTCTGCAATGGGGCAGTGAAAGTCCACCCTATTTCCTTTTGAAGTTTACAATGCTTCCAAGTTTCATATCATCTGCAAACTTTGAAATTGTTCCCTGCACACTAAGATCTAGATCATTAATATATATCAGGAAAAGCAAGGGTCCCAGTACTGACCCGTGGGGAACTCTACTACAAACCTTCCTCCAGCCTAAAAAATATCCATTGACCATAACCCTCTGTTTCCTACTACTCAGCCAATTTTATATCCATGTTGCTACTGTCCCTTCTTTCTATGAGCTATAACTTTCCTCACAAGTCTGTTGTGTGGCATTGTATCGAATGCCTTTTGAAAGTCCATGTCCACCACATCAACAGCACTACCCTCATCAATTCTCTCTGTTATCTCTTCAAAATACTCCAGCAACTTAATTAACCATGATTTCCTCTTTAGAATTCCATGCTGGGTCTTCTTAATCGACCCACATTTTTGCATGTGACTATTTATTCTATCCCGAATAATTGTTTCATGAAGCTTGTCCACCACTGAAGTTAAACTGGCTGGTCTGTAATTGCTGGGCTTATCCTTAAAATGTTTTTTGAACAAAGGCGTAATGTTTGCAATTCTCCAGTCCTCTGGCACATCCCCTGAGTCTAGGGAATACTGGAAGATTATGGCTAGTGTTCCTGCAATTTCCTCTCTTACTTCCTTCAATACCCTTGGATACATCTCATCTGGTCCTGATGCCTTGTCAACTTTAAGTACCAACAGTTTATCCAACACTTCCTCCTTATCAATTTTGAACCCTTCTAGTGACATAGAGTTTCCTCCTCTGTCACTGTGGCCTCAGTAGCATTTGCTTCTTTGATAAAGACAGATGCAAAGTATCCATTTAACAACTCAGCCATGCTCTCTGCCTCCATGCTTAATCCTTTTTGGTCCCTAATCAGCCCTACCCCTCCTCTTACCATCCCCTTGCTACTTGTGTGCTGATAGAAGGCTTTGGCATTCCCCTTGATGTTGGTTGCCAGTCTTTCCTCATAACCCCTCTTCGTTTCTCTTATTTGCTTTTTCACCTCCCCTCTGAACCTTCTGTATTCCACTTGGTTCTCAATTCTATTTTGTACCTGATACCTATCATAAGGACACTTTTTCTTCTTTATCTTAATTTCTATCTCCTTTTTCATTCAGAGATCTTTGGATATGTTTGCCCTACCTTTCCTTTTTGAGGGAATATACCTTGACTGTGCCCTAACCATTTCTACTTTGAAAGTAGCCCCATTGTTCAGCTAGTTTTTTTTGGCAATCTTTGGTTCCAGGCTACCTGGCCCAGCTCCGTTCTTGCCCCATTGAAGTCTGCTCTCCCCCAGTTAATTATTCTTACTCTGGATTGCACATTGTTCTTTTCTACTGTCATCCTAAACCTTACAATACAATGATCACTGTCTCCTAAATGTTCCCTCATTGACACTTGATCTACTTGATCCACCTCATTTCCAAGAACCAGATCCAACAGTGCATTCTTTCTTGTTGGACTGGACACATACTGCTGTAGAAAATTCTCCTGAACACAATCTAGGAACTCTTTCCTCTCTCCGGCCTTTACACTACCACTGTCCCAGTCTACATTCGGGTAATTAAAGTCCACCATTATAACTACTCTATAATGTTTGCATCTTTCTGTAATTTCTCTGCAGATTTGTTCCTCTACATCCTTCCCACTAGTTGGCGGTCTATGGATTACACCGTGCAATGTAATTGTACCCTTTTTGTTCCTTAGTTCCAGCCAGACTGATTCTGTCCTTGAACCCTCTGCGATATCCTCTTTCTCCAGCACTGCAATGCTCTCCTCAACCAATATTGCCACCCCTCCTCCTTTTCTTCCTTTCCTATCTTTTCTGAACACCTTGTACTGAGGAATATTTAACACCCAGTCCTGCCCTTCCTTGAGCCATGTCTCTGTTATCACCACAGCATCACATTTCCACATGGCAATCTGTGCTTGTAACTCCCCAATCTTATTTAGTATTCTCCATGCATTCGAATCCAGGCACAGTAACCCTGATTTAGACTTCATGACTTTTTCCCTTACTCCGACTGCACCTATTAACATGCTATTTTTTGTACTAATGCTATCTGTCTCTCCCAGTGTTTTGTACACCCTGGTATTCCTCTTCTCTCCTGGTTCCCACACCCCTGCCGAGTTAGTTCAAAGCCCTCCCAACAGCACTAGCAAGGCATGTGGCAGAAAAGACCATTGGCAGCGTTGGTGCACTATAGTAAAGGCTGATACAGGTAAAAAGAGCCGTGCACTGATCCAAACAGACCATACACAATGGCTATCTTCAAACCAAAGAATACCAATGATGTGAATGACGTGACAACGAGCGGTGAACAGATGTTTCACATCATCAATCTCGTGGAAAACATGGATTCCATCACACCGTAGGAGGTGTTTGCCAAAATTCGATTTATCTGCGTCAAGAAAGTTGGTAACTACTGATTATTGGCCAAGATTGACACAGGGCAAGTGCCAACATACTACCCCTGAAAATTCTAAAAGACATGTATCCACAGACATGGAAGGCCATGGTGAAACCTACTACTGCACATCTTTTGACATACAATGGTTTACTAATTCCATGTGCAGGATCCAAAGTCCTGGAGTGCAAGTACAATCAATCCTCCTGGGCTCCACAGATGTTCTACATTGCAGAGACTAAAGGCCCAGCAATTGCCGGTCTACCAGCATGTTGTGACCTCACACTAGTAGCAATACATGGAATCAGTCAGACCTCGCACTACAGATCAACCTTAGATTCTACTCCTATCACCTCGATTCACAACCTAACATCGAAACACCCAGAATGTTTTGACAAAATTGGAAGTTTCAGAGGAGCTGCAACATTACACTTGCAGGAGAATGCAAGTCCATCAACTGATCTGGTAAATTTTGCGCAACACAAAAGCCAGCAGCTACAAGAAGAAACGGAGAAAGATTCCACATTACAGAAGTTGTGGAAAATCATTATTGAAGAGTGGCCTGATTCAATTCAGCATGTCCACAAACATGTGAGACCATTTTGGCCTTACTGGGATGAGCTGGACATCTGCCGGGAGCCATTTTTAAAGGCAGGCAGATCATCATACCAGAATCTTGGCAACCCGATAATCTTCAACAACTACATCACTCACACATGGGCATAGATTGGGTGAGAAGACTCACCAGAGAGACAGTCTATTGGCTGGGTATAGACAGTCTATTGGCTGGGTATGAACAATGACATTGAAGTCATCGTCAAGAAGTGTGAGGCGTGTCAAGAGCATATGCCAAGTCAGCACAAAGAACCATTGATTCCACATGAAGTTCCTACCCATCCTTGGTCCAAAATTGCTCCTGAACTCTTTCATGTTGATGGCACTGACTTCATCGTCGACTACTTTACCAAGCACCCCATTATTCGACAATTGTACAATATGTTAAGCACAGCTGTCACACGCACTCTAAATGCTAGTCTCAGTTTATTTGGTGTGCCTAGAGAGATCATTATGGTCTGCAATTTATTGGTAAGCCATTTCAGGATATGTGTGACAAATGGATATTGATCACACTACTTCTCCTCCTCATTACCCCAGATCTAACGGCCTAGCTGAACAAATGACTCACACAGTGAAATCCCTAATTCTCAAATGTAGACCAAACAAGCAAGATCTACACATTGCAATGTTACATCTGAGAGCGACGCCTTTAAGTGCACTATTCCATCACTGGCATGGCTCACGTTTGGCAGACCAATGCCTACCAATTTACCAACTCTTACCCTTTCTACTGTCTCATAAACTAGAGAGTAACTTTGAAAACTGCAAGAGAAGATAACCAATGTGCATGATAAAAATGTGGATACAGAATTGCCAAGTTTACAGTATGGACAATAAGTTCGCATCCAGGATCCCACTGAAGGTACGTGGCAACCAGCTGAGGTGACAAGGATTTTTTTCGGAACCAAGGTCAAATGAGGTCATTACACACAAAGGCACAATGGTGGGGTGTAAAGGACAAATCAGATCCATTCCAGCTCCTCAGCCACCGTGCAGTCCTATAGCTTCAAGGACAAGATCCCAAATGCAACCAGGAACAATATCCAAGAATGACAATCTCATAGATCACTGAGAGCAATTAAAGACACCTCCAGACAAGGTTACTCTTACAAGATCTGGGCATGCCAGCAGATTACCTCTATGCTTTAGAGACTCATAGATTCATCAGTTCTGTACACACATGTAATAACTAAACATGAACATGCATTGTAATAGTTTACTTCTTTGGAAGGAGGAAAAGAATCTTTAAAAAAGGGAGGATGTTATTATGTGCCTTTAAGGGATTTCAGCAAGACATCACCAGAAAGGAAGTGTGCCATATGATCCAGTTACAGTTTTGCTTTTACTTTCAGCAGAGCACACACACTCAGCTCTGCTGCTGGTGTCTCCAAGATTTATATCCATGTACAAGTGTTCCCATGTGCCTAGTCTCAATGAATGTTTGCATAATCCTTTATGAGCAATTGGTGCCCTCATATCTTTGCAAAAACACAAGACCGAGCACACAGCTTCACTAGGATTGTAGACTTCCCCATAGTGCAGCCATTGATTGCTCACACATCACTTTGCAGGTGCCAACTATCAACTCTGAGATGTCACACAACCAAAAGGGATCCCATTCCCTCAATGGCAGCTGGTGTGTTACTATCTGCAGAGAATCATGCAAGTCAATGCCCAGTATCCTGACAACAGCCATGATGCCTTTATTCTGTGGCAAAACCCTATGCCATCTGCATTTGAGCCACCGTCACAAACCAGGGAATGATTGCTGGGCTACAAGCTCTATCCTTTGACAAAATGGCTGCTGAAAGGCTGCTGGTTTTCAGTGGGGGAGACTGCAGGTGGCAAGCTCATTGGAGGACAACCTCAAGCAGCTCTAACCCAAGAAGTTCCAGCTTCAAATTGCACCAACTCAGAACGGGAGGCTACAGCCTGGGCTGGCAGAGTAACAGTGGTGGGAGGACGAATTCTGCCATCCTGAGTGAGGTCAGCATGTGCTCCTTGGAGCTACTGCCATTGCCATGGGACAGTGCCTCAACAATCGGAGTAATTTGTTGGATAACAGGTTGCTGGGCTGCTGTGACAATCAAGGCCAGGGACCCTTTGAGCACTGATGTTTGCAGCCATGATGGCAGCACTCTGAGCTTGCATCACTTTAATTTCGGTTGTATTGAGCTGCATTATTCAGACATTATGTGGTTTCTGCTTGTGCTGCAATGGAAACTTGGCCATGGATGGGTCCACAAGGTCTCCCGTGGAGTTAGTGACCACTTCCATCCTGGAAAGGATGCGCTCCAAGCTCTGCACAATGCCCAGTGTAAAGTTAGTGCCAGATTCCTCCTTGTTCTTTGACAGGCTTCCAGCAATGCTAAGTGTTTGGAAAAGGAAAAAATGATATTTTTAAGAAAACCTAAAAAATATTCATGGCCAAAAAGAATGAGACTCTGCACTTGTTGGCAGTCATTAATCATGATCATATTGTTAAAAGAGTATTTATACTGATAATTATTAGACTTATTATCCTTCTGAAATGAGTTTAGTGGACAATTAATGTGCACATGCAGCAACTTCATGAAAATCACAAAGAGATTATGGGTGAGATGATGTTTTCACACAGCTAATGATGGAGTGACACAAATTGGTCAGCAACTCGTGATAATTCCAATCTCACAGAGTATCTCTTCCTTGCCACAAGTTGCTGGCTGATTCGTACATTAATAACAACCTTGTGTTGTTCAGACACTGTTATTTTTCTGCAGAATTTGGTCCAATATGTTTCCAGCCAGCTTTAAGTCAGTGTATTGAAATCACATCTGCACAGAGGAAATGGTCTTTGACTTGCACAGATACCTTAAGAAAAAGGTCATTTCCTCTTGACTTCAAAGCAGGCAAAACAAATTAAACAATGAATGTAGCTCTAAGTGGGGCTTTCTGGAACTCCTGACCATACTGTGAGTTATGCGAAAGAACGACTCATATTTATATTAAATGCAGGTTACTTTCATTCCTCTTCTATGTGCCAGAGCGGGTACTGTGGTATCAAGGCCATGAGCTGACATCCCCCCTAAAAATAAATAAACTGGCCTTGGTTTCATTCTAGGTTCTGCATAATATTGCTTCTCTTCAGTTTTCCAGCACAAAATTCAGACAGCACCAAGATTAGGGTATTAGTTCAATCAGATATGCTATAAAAGAAAAAATAAATGTCTTTGTGCCTTAAACTGTCCAAGGACAATAACATGTTCCCCGAAAGATAATGCAGCTTCTCCTTAAGAAATATACTGTTGTTAAAGTTTCGGGTAGTGGTAAAATTGTTTTGTTACCTATCACCCACCCGATGAGATGAAGCAGAAAAGTTACAGATGAATGTGTTATATGAGAGAAATCAGATGCAACGCAATCATTTTGAAAAATATACTTTATTGAAGCATTCTAAAAGTCAAATGGAATCATTCTGCACTTATTAGTCTAATCAAGAAATCCAATCAGGCAGTTCAATAACTTGTTTACTTTGCCTTTGATCCCGAATAATTTAAGGAGAATCCAAAAGAGCACAAAGGTGAACAATGTATTCACAATATGTCACCATATATTGAATACCCAGAACATATATGCAGTTTTCTGTCTGAATCATCAGACAGCCTCTTTTGACAGCTGATTAACAGTGTAATAAAAATCTGCCCTCGCAGAGCACATTGTGAATTTACACCTACATCATCTAAAATTCAAATTCATTATCAACATTGACTGAAGTTTATTAAATTGCTTTAGGTGCATTACAGAGGCCTGGCATGTACTCGAGGGACTGGTATGTGAAGACTGTGTTGATGAAATGGTTCAAGCTTTTTTTGAAAGCTGTATGGAGCTGGGTATATTGAAAGAACTGATGGATTCACCCTTCAGGCTAGAAAAACAGGTATTTTGTTGGAAGATTCTTTAATTAACTGCGCTTATTATATTTTCAAAAGTTTTAGGAGAACTGAAGAGTACTCAACTTTTCCGTTTTTATATACGTATCTGGAACACATCACAGAGTCTGACATCCTAAAGCTGAGCCCCTGCGTTGTTCATCATTCATTAATTTCTCAGAGGAGTTCTTTAATGGGCATTAGGCCCCTAGTTTGCACCTGTGCAGATTGGGTGCCTGCCACCCATTGCTAAATTGGCATGGCATATGCCCATTTTACACCCAAAAACAAAAGCAAATCACACCAGTTTCAGCCAGATATCTTGAGATATGCATGTGTGAAAAAAACATATGTAGTATTAGTCGCTTGTATAGAATTCAATTTGTAGTGTCAATGATGAACTAGGCTTTAGTCATCATTGATAAGCACTTTGTTGTGCCTGTATTTTCTGGGCATTATAATCTATTTTAATGGATTTTTTATATTAAAAAATATGCTTCATTTATCCAGAAGGCACACAGCCAACTGAGTCAAAAATATGCAAACAAAAACTGTTGCACTGAAATTCTCCAGAACATCTTGGATTGCACTCCAACAAAGACAGTGAACTCTTTGAACAACCTCACATGCAAAGACCATCTGTTAATTTCCCAAACAACTAAGTTATGTCACAGAAGTGGTTTGCAATGCTGTATCTTTGATTGTGACTGGTTAGTGTTGAGCTTTCCTGATCTTTCCATCAGCTCTACAAAGGCTGTCAGGCCCTCAAACTATATCTTCATTTTTGATAGTTTTGAACAGTTTTTGGAATTTTCATTAAAGTGAAAATGGCCTTCAGAAAAATGCAGCCGATGATTATATTTTCAAATAACAACTGAGGACAGACAACAAATCTGCTTATATACAGTGAATGACTTAATAGAGCTATGCAGCTGATAGCCTACTGCTAAAGTACACCACTTGCTTGACTCAGAAAACCATGGAAGTAATGAAATTTTGATTATACATCAGAGCACAGTAAATCTTGTAGGAACTGACACTAGTGAGTTGGATTTGAGATTAGCTGAAGATGAAACACAAGGAAATTGTGAAGTGCTTCAATGCAGTGACTACCCTCAGATTGATACAATGTGTAATATTAAGTATAATATTGCTATTTTAATAACATCTAAATGTCCAGACGTGTTACATATCTTTGAGTTAAAAAACAAGATCACCTCATGTGCACTACTATTCCTTGCAGAAATAATTGAATTGTAAACTATGCTTCATAGGCAAAGCTCCATGATATAAAATAACACTGCAAATCTGTACAGGATTGTACACAAAGAGAACTCAGTAGAGCCATTTACTTTATAATAATTATCGTGAATCGTAATCATGGAGACAAGTGGGTCAAATTGAGAATGTGCCAAGAGATTTCACCAATGTAGAATATACCAAAACAGCATACTGCAATGCCTCAATTTTTCTCATCCTTGTTTTCAAATCTCTCCAAGGTCCACCCTTCCCTATCCCTGTAACTTCCACCAGCCCTACAACTGTCCGAGTTTTATACTTCATTCCAACTTTTGAACATCAATATTTTCATCACATCACCATTGGCAGCCGTACCTTCAGCTGCCTAAGCATTAAGCCTGCCCTAAACCTTTCTGCTTCTCTACCTCTCCTCCTTTAAAGCTGTCTCCTAACTTGTCCTAATACCGATGTGGCTTGGTATCAAATTTTGCATGCTGTATAAATCCACGTTATTGTGGCCAACTGAGTCGGATTTGTCCCGATGAATTAAGATTTTTGTGCAGTAATGTTCTGCCGAGCTAAATACATCATGGGCAGAATTTTACGAGTTGGCGAGTGGGGGCGGGACCCGCTCGCCGACGCGTAAAATGATGCACAGTGACGTCGGGTGAAACTCCCGATGTCACCGCGCCCCATTTAAATTTTCAGGAAGGCGGGAGCACAGCAAAATCAGCTGCCGCCCACCAACCTGTCAATGGCCAATTGAGGCCATTGACAGGGTCAATTAAGTAATTAAAGGACCTGTTCGCCCAACCTTAAGGAGGGAGCCCCGGTGGGTACTAGAAAAAACATGAAACCTCATCCACGGGTGGGATGAGGTTTCATGTAGGCTTTAAAAATTTTTAATAAAGATTTTGTAAAAATTATGGACATGTCCCAACTCATGTCACATTGTTACATGAGGGGCCATGTTATGGAAATTTTATTTTTCTATTTTTGTCTTCGTTACATTTACAGACGATCTCCCTGAGGCTGCATTTAGCCTCAGGGAGATGAATGCGCTCTTTTGTGCACATGCGCGAAAGAGCGCACTCTCGATTTTGGGAATCCCTCCCCCACCCACACAGGGAGCGCATAGTGCTTCCATGCGGATGTCACGCTGGGCAGGCCTTAATTGGCCTGCCCACGTAAAATGGCGCCACACCTCCGATCGGGGGCACCAATCAGAAATGCACCCGTACGCGCCCGCCCATCAACATCCCCCCCCAACGGGGGGAAAATTCAGCCCCATAATTTGAGAGGTTTAAGTATTCTTGATTCTCCAGCTCAAATGCTATGTAAGACAGAAGCACTGTGCTTGGAAATTTGAGTGCAACTTTTAAAATGTCAAATCTGGCTAAGGATTGCAGTAGCAGGCTAGGAGAGGGGCAGGTAACTAGAAAAGTGCTTGGCTTATTGAACTCAATAAGCCAACTCCAGTGGACGGCTGCTGTGCAATTTTGACCCACTTTTCAAGGATGCCTTCCACTGCAGAATCTGGCAGGGACCCGGAGAAGGGACAAGAGCACTATAAAGAGGAACAAAAGAGTATATAATTTCAATGAGATTAACCTACAACTCCCCCTCTAGAAAATTCAGCAAAAGATGGAGTGAAACTGTTGAATCTCCATGAGAAGGTTTCACAAAGAATGCCTCATTATGTGGAGAGAGGTGCCATTAGTGTGTCAATTCTAGGACTGTAGATTTGTGTTGCAACAAGTTCAATGAAGTGACAGGTTAACATACAGGTAACATACATTCCTTGGGCACTCTAGGCACCAGTACACTTGTTAGCCTCTAGCATTAAGAGGTAGACAACTAACTTCTCACAATGCACTCTGGTTACTTCTTGTGGCACTGACCTTCAACGAAAGGCTGCAGCTCTGTTCTTCCTCCTCATCATAATCATCATCTACGTTGCCCTCTGCCTACCTTATTGCTGTGGAGAAACTGCAGGAAAAGAAAGATAGAAGCTAACAATATGTGAGAGTTACCGCTTTACAGTTAAGAGACACAGAAAGGGATGGATTGTTCTTTTGTCTGGTGTTTCACAATGCCAGGACGTGGTTGTTCACTCACTCCCTGGATGTTAACAAGATGCAGCTGAACTCCCATAGGAAGACCCCAGTGTCTCGCCTTGACTCTATGACCTTCTCCTTTTAGAATATGAAGGCTTTAAAGGTGGGATAGCTCATGAGGGCATTATATGCCATTTCATCTTGTGAAAAAAACTGTGTAAATGATGGGAAGGCTAGCAGTTGAAGAGTATGTGCCAAGTGGCATGGGAAAGCTGAATTAGAGAAGTGATGTTATCAGCCTTAAAAAGGCAGATGGGATTTTAAAGTTGAGTATGTAAGTAATTGCTATTCAGGGAGGTACAAAGCCACAGAGCAAGATACCTGGTGCAGATGATTCAGTTGTGGACATATTCTTGAAGAGTGTAATTGAGAAGATTGATGAAGTTAACTGCCAGTCAAGCGGGTGAGCCGAGCATTATTCCTTCCTTTTCATCACGTACTCTAACATGGAATTTGCACCAGTGATGATTCCAAAGCATATGCAAGTCTGCTGGGGCTGGAAACCCTTGTGTAAGTACCATGCAGACCACCAGCAGTTGCAATGTTTTATTGGATTTGTGTAATAACTGTGCAGCTCACCATATAGAAGTCACCACTTTCATTCGCAATGCCTGAAGCGGCGGCTAAGGGCATGGCCCCCAAAAAGGGACCAAAGAAAACTGTCACTAAGAAACGCGGCAAATGTGAGAAGAAGCGCAAGAAAAGCAGGAAGGAGAGCTACAGTATCTACATCTATAAGGTGCTGAAGCAGGTCCACCCCGACACCGGCATTTCCTCTTCAACCATGAGTGTCATCAACTCGTTCGTCAACGACATCTTCGAGCGCATTGCCTGTGAGGCTTCCCGCCTGATCCGCTACAGCAAACGGCACACCATCTCTTCCCGGGAAATCCAGGCCACCGTCCGCCTCCTGTTGCCGGGGGAACTGGCCAAACATGCCGTCTCCGAGGGCACCAAGGCTGTCACTAAATATACCAGCTGCAAATAGAGCTTCTCGACAGATCTATTTAAAATTCACCATATGGAAATTCATTCATTGAATCCAACTGTTCACTATAGGTTTTGTGACAGTTAAGATTTATTTCAGAAGTTATGTATTAGGACAAATGCAGCTTTAGCATGTAGGTTTTGTGTAGAATGTATCTCATTCCTTGGTCAATTTTGGATCAGGATTTAAATGCCTGGTAGTCTGTTTGCATCTTATTACCAGATAATTAGATAGCTTATATGGATCTTATAACTTGGTGATTTTTGTGTTGATGTATGGCATTGTAACTTTGGGGAGTCAAGGAGGTGAGCTGATTCCTGAGCCTGCTGATGCCAGGTAATGTGAAACCACCTGAGACTCACACTCATTTAGGCTTTAATGTGCTTCCAACTAAGCATAAGGTCATGTCTTAAAAATACCAGGACTGCTGGAGGCCAGAACATTGCTGACGAGCCTCTGGACTCAGTCATGTCACAGTTGCTGGAGCTGCAAAGGAAGGTCGGGAACATCAGGAAATGATGTCCGCTGCACTCCTCAGATTGCAAGGCACGATGGAGAAGTCCGTCCGCCTTCAGTCTGAGGTGATAGCACTAGCATGCCAACGCACCAAGGTCAACACTGGTAGGATGGCAGGCACCATGGAGGCCTTGGTCCAGGACTTCGCTCCTGCGCTACTGCACGGGCTCAACTCCATCGCTGATGCCATAGTTGGCCTCTAACAGTGTGCACACAAGAGGGGCACCAGGCAGCTCGATCTCACTCCAGCTAGTTCTTCTCAAGGAGTCAGCCCGGGGCCCTTGGGGACCCAGAGGCAGGAGGATCAGCAGGTGCACACCCCACGACCATCCAGGTGACTCCGGGAGTGTCCGACCCATCCAAATCCCCTTTCCCTTTGACCCCAGCAGCTCCAGCTCCACGGGCCAAGTAGGGTGCCACCGCCACACAGTATGACCCTGAAAGCAGGCTGGGGCCCTCCAAGCCTCGGCCCCCCAGAGGACGCCCGCCAACGTCATCACAGACAGGGCGTCGCAGTGAGCAGGCTGCCTCCACCTCCTCTGTGGATGTCTGGAGAACACCAAGACTTAGTGGCAGGGTTAGGAAAGTTAAGGAGAATTAATTGCACAGCCTGGGCACAGGTGTGAATCACTTGTACATAATGCTCACTATTGTCAATAAACTCCCAAGAATGCCTCCCTGCCTATAGCTCCTTGTTCTGATGAATAATGTTCTTATCACTCAAATGTGAAACCTTTCTGCACAAGATAAAGGCAGGTACCTCAGCCCAGGGCCTCTTCCCTGTGCTTTGTGCAGCCTTCAGACCACAGTGATGGTCCAGCCTCACACTCCCTGGGAACATTACTGATGCTTCTACCTCAGCAGTGCTGGTCATTGTTGCTAGAATGTTGTGGGCAGGTGCCACAGAGTTCCCTCATACTCTCGGTGTACTCTCAGCGCCTTTAAGGAGGGGCTGGCCCCCATCTCTTCAGCATCTGTGACCAGTGACGCTGTGCTCCTGAAGGGCTCAGGTGCTGAAGGCGGGCAAAGGATCAGATGCTTCTAAAATTTCATGGCTGTGTCTCTACGATATGACCCTGATCACAGAGCGCAAGCGAGCTGCCCTTGGCCAGACAGGGTTCAGACATTCTCAGAGGTTATGTGAAGATTTATGGAGTGTCCTCACTGCAGGTCGTCATCATCCTCCTGCAATCGAGCGACTATTAGGGCCTCCACTGCATCTCTGTGACAGGAGCAATCTCACAGAGGGTATTTGCGCTGTCATAAGCCAAACAGGAGTCAAAAGTTCACAAATGCGAGGAACTATGGAGCCACCTCACTGCATGATCCTGATGTACTCCTCCTTCAGGATGAAAGAGAGAGACATGTGGTTAGCATGGGTGTACTAAGAACCTGTCCTGGTTAACTGTGATGGCCCTTTAACACTCCCCAGAGTGTGCTGGCCACCACGTGGATGGCCAGAGATTAGTGTGCTGCACTGCATGGCTGCACTGTTAGCTTGAACCATTGGGAGACTGGTCCAAACCAGGATGCTGACATTGCAAGGGGCTGTGAGCACCTCCAGCAGTGACTGCTCCATGGCCAGCTTTAGCAAGGAGATTGTACAATATGTGCTGTTGTCCATCTGTTCTACAGTCCACTAAAATGCTCATGATTTTGCAGTCTGTGCTGAGGTTGTGGGAGCTGTGGTGGGGTGGGAGGTAGGGGGTGGCGGGGGGGTGGTGTGTGGTTGAGAGGAGCTCTGCAGAACTTGGTGGCACTTTGATGCCTCTGCATTGCTTGAGTGGGCAGTTAAGCTAGGAGCCCGACCCAATCATATCAATGTGGCTGCGCCTGAACTGTCTCAGTTGCAGAGAAATGGTCACTTTCTACAGGTTTCCCGAATGCGAGGTCACTTCCCTCCAGTACCCTACCCCCCCACCCTGAATGCTTGTGCGCTATATTCAACGGCAGGGCTGCCCTTGCCCACACCCCCCAGACACCAGTCACCTCAGAGGCAGGGTTGCCCTTGTCCACAACCAAAACCCCTGCCACCAGTCGCCTTAATGGCAAGGCTGCACTTGCCCCCTGCTCCCCCTCACCGTCAAAAGTCACCTCAGAGGCAGGGCTGCACTTGCCCCCTGATTCTCCCCCGCCACCAGTCAGGCAGGGTGGCACTTAACCCTGAACCTCCCGGCACCCCTGAAGCCTGCGAGGCAACAGGCGACCCTCGTGAGCTCTGCAGAATGTTGCTGTGCACCCACCTCCAGTTCACCCAAAGTGCAGGCTGCCAAGTGCACATCGCCCCTGTGCTATTGTGAAACCCGTTAAAATGTTAACCCCTGTTAAAATTGTTAAAATTCATATCATCCCTGAGGTGCCACTGGGATCCCATCGATGTGAACGGACGATCCAGTGGGGGTGCAAGAGCCTGGCGGGATGGCCTGATAACGCTGATGTATTACGACGATGTTCCCAACAACTGATGGCGGGAAATGCAGCCCGCCGTTAGCAGGCTGAGCGGACAATCACGACCTGCCTTCCAGCAATATTGTCCACTCACGCCACCTAACACGCCCGCTGCCAGCGGGCATGGAATATTCCGCCCAGTATGAGCAGTAGAATGACACCATATCTTTGACAGTCCAATGGGAAATAAGGATCTAATTCTCCAGTGGTTCTTAAGATTGAAGTATGATAGAATGATTAGCATATTCATTTCAAGGTGAAAAACCCTTTGTTTATGATGGTATCTCTTTTAATGGTCCCTCATACAATAGCTCCCAGTGGCACCTCAAAGATGATATGAATTTTAACAATTTTAACAGCTGAAACAAGCCTAATCAAAAGTGACAGGAAAGGATGTGAAAATACTTGTAATTCTGTGTAATTATTTGACTTTGAATGTGAGTAGCTGATAGTATTACTTGCTCTTTATTATATGCTGCTTTTAATTCATTCTTGGATATGGACATCGTTAGAAGGCAGACATTTAGTGCCCATCCCTGTTTGCCCTAGAAAAGGTGGTGATGATAGCTTTTTTTTAACTGCCACAGTGCTACAGTCTACAGGGAAAAGGTGCCCTCACTGTGCTATTTGACAGGGAGTTCCAGGATTTTGATCCAGTAGCGATGAAGGACCAATGATATGTATCCAATTCAGGATGATATGTGGCTTAGAGAAGAATCTGTAGGTGATGGCACCCCCAAGGACCTGCTGCCCTTGACCTTCTAGATGATGGAGGTTGTTGGTTTGGAAGGTACTGCTGAGGTAGCCTTGGTGTGTTGCTGCAGTGCATCCTGTGGATACTGTAGACTGCATCTATGGTGGCTGCATGGCGGAAGTGAATGTTTAAGGTGGGCTGCTTTGTCCTGAGTGCTGTCAAGCTTCTTGAGTGTTGTTGGAGCTGCACTCATTCAGGCAAGTGGAGAGTGTTCCATCACACTCCTGACTTGTGCCTTGTAGATGGTGGACAGGCTTTGGGGAGTCAGGAGGTGAGCCACTTGCCACAGAATTCCCAGCCTCTGACCTGGTCTAGTAGATATGACATTGATGTGGCTGGTTCAGTTGAGTTTCTGATCAATGGTGACCCCCAGGATGTTGATAGTGCAAAATTCAGTGATGGTAATGCCACTAAATGTCAAGTGGAAGTGAGAAGACACTCTCTTGTTAGAGGCGGTTTTTGTCTGACACTTGTTTGGTATGAATGTTACTTGCCACTTATCAGCCCAAGCCTGGATGTTGTACGATATGCTGATTACAATTTTACAGGTCTGCAATTTCTGTGGGGGAGTTAGGCCTTGGTCATTAGGGTGAAATTAGTGTTGGGTAATTGCACAAAATGGGCAATAGTGAATTGGCAACTCATTGTACACCAACTTTGTTTTCTTTTCCATGAATTAAAATTGGTTCTTGATGTGCTTTTGCCCAAGACCATTTACACCCCAGCTGTTGTTTTAGCTATTCCCACCCATATACAAGTAAATAATTAGTGTGTACATATTGTATCCCTGCATAATTGTATACAGCAAAAATCTCCTGTTTATAGTTATTTTTATGTTATCACTGTATGAAGGGATGCATCCATGGCCAATCATCAAATTATGGAGGAAATAGAGTCTGGAAAGCATTAAGTAGAATATAAACTAAATAAAAGATTTCAGTGTTTAATTATGCAATATTAGGAGTTTAGAATTCAATGCACCGTCGCTTTATTGATTAGATATCCAAGCTGAGGTGTTTAATCAAAGTAAGAGAGCCATTTATTGCTAAGGACAAATGTGGGTTATGCCTATTGTATTATAATTTAAAAATGAAAGGTTCAATTTTAAGAAAATTGAAAGATAGACCAAATTTAAATTCGATGTCAGAGAGTGATATGGTACAATTGTGATTGGGTATTGGGTAACTATTGAAGGATATTTCAAAGAACAAAACCATTGGCCATGTTTGGAATTTGTTATGGAGAAATTCAGATTCACCAGACCTGAAGTTGTAGCCTGTATAGTGAAACAATAGTATGTGATTGCCATGTTTGAAGTAACATTACTGTTCTTTTACTTTGAATGTTACAAATTAGCTGGAAATATCCATTTCACAAGGTCATCTCCCAATCACTAGACTATGAGCCTATACTCTGTTCCCCTCCCACTAGTAGCAAGGGCTACCTGATATAAAATAACATATGTTTTAATAGGTCTACCTCTTAGCTCTTGTTCCAGGTTAATGCTTCCCAGGCTTTTGAGTTGCATTTTGGAGAAGTCCCAATTTGTATATTTTTCACTGTCCTAATGAGCTTTGATAATTAAAATATTCTGTGATGAGGTCATGTGCTTGTACTTTATCAAAGACCTTTGAACTGTCTGCATGATCTTACAATTCCGCTTAGTGTCCTCCTGTAGTGTTATGTGCTGGAAGTCATTGGCCTGGATCTTCCAAAAAGTGGCAATCACCGTTGGATTCCCACTCCGACTGTACCTTTGTGTGCCCCGGTGAAGCCCCGCATTTCCGAGCCCGGCTTCTCTAGAAATGCGGAGCGTACAGTCCATCGGAGAACTCTGTCATAGCAGAGTAGCATGGGGTGGTGGGTGGGGGATTGGTGGTGTGAAACTGGACACACCCACTCTTTACACCACTAGCTGCCATAAGGTAAGTTTAAATGTCCAGTGTGAATGCGGGTGAACTGGTGAATTTGATAAATGCTTGTGAGTGGGTAGGGTGGAAGGCTGGGTAGGTGGGTGAGGTAAGTGGGTAGGGTGGCAGGTTGATACGGTGGTAGGTGCAGAGGGTGGTAAGTGCGTGAGGTGGTAGGTGGGGAGGTTGGTAGGTGGCTGGGTGGATTGGCAGGTGGGTAGGTGAGTGAAGTGTGTTGGGGGTCGTCAGGTCGTGTCGGGAGGGGTAGTCAGGTCAGGGATAGTCAGGTTGGGTGAAGGGGTAGTCGGATGGTGGGGGGTAGTCAGGTCTGTTTGGGGGTGGTAGACAGGTGGTCAGGGATAGTGTGATCAGAAGGGATAGTTGCATCATGTTGGGGAGGTAGTCGGGGGTTAGCGTGGTCGGGAGGGGTAGTTGAGCCAGGTTAGGGGGTTGGTCAGGAGTGATAAAAAGGTCACGTCAGGTCGGGGTCCTTCGGAAGGGTCAGGGGGTAGTCAGAAGGGTTGAAGAGGGAGGCGGGGAAGGGGATCAGTGTGAGTGATTGGGGCACCAGTTCTGTAGTTACCCAGAAGTTAGACTAGGATTTTTCTATCTAACATTTCCTGGTTAACTATCCAGGTAAGTACGTCAGGACTGTCCAAAAACTCCAACTCTAGCTCAGAGTTGGAGGCTTTTACGGAGGGCCCAGGAGCAGGGGAATTGCCCGTCGGAAGTTCAAACTCCTGGGCAATTCCCTTGGAGGTCAGCATGTTGGGGCTTCCACTGAGTCCTGACACGTATCTTGGGTCGATGATCTGGAGACCGGATGATCTGAGCCATTACTTGATGCTAGGAGAACTCATCAGACACACAGTAAAACACAGATGATATATGATAGATATAAGAAGCCTGTTTAAATAAAAAACCCATTGACGTTTTATTTAATTAGTAGGTGAACCAAGGCCATTATCTGTCCACTGCTGCCATCGCTTAGCACAGGATGTATTTATTGGTTTGCTGAGAGAAGCAGTGGCTCATGTGCAGGAGGTTGGATCCCTCACTTGGTATGTACAGTTTATGCTTTGTCTGCTTATTCACCATACTCAGACATTTCATAATTATGTGAAAAGTTATAACATTTACTTCCAAATCAGTACAGTGTGTAATGTTTTAGCTCCTTGATCTAAAATCAAAATAATAATCCTACCTACATGATGGCATTGTGGAGTTCTTGTGCTATGAGTGTGGAATTTTCATTTTTCCCCTCTGCTGATACCCATCAAACCTAAATAAGGATGCAAGTTCAAAATATATAAGACAGCAAATGTTTTGAAATTTTAAATAGTTAAGAATGATTTTAAGTTGCACCTTATTGACTTTGCATTTTTTCCAACAAAATATTCTCATTCAGTAAATATAATTTCATTTGAGTGAGGATTATTCACTATTGACATGTCGTTTCGTATGCTATTAACAACTTTAAAAATTGGTTCTCGTTCAAATTGAGTTTTACCTAATTTTGTAGATTTTATTTATAATTTGATAACAGCTTGGCATGTTCAATGTCCTTTTTATGGCAACTGTCCTTTTAAGATGTTTATTTATCAATTCTCTCAGTTCTCCTAGTCCTAACACTCGTGTGTGGCTCTCAAGACCAAATCAACCAATAGCTGAACTCCAGAAGCATAGGCATTCTGAGCACGTGCATGGAATGGATAGGGCTGCCCCAAGTCCTACTCCCACAGTTCTTAGCAGTGGCTTCAGTTCTGGAGAAAGTGAAGTGGACGAATTTAAATCCTTAGAAATGCCAGAAGTTCTTGAGGTAAATTGTTATATTGCGGTTTTGACTGTCTCAAACTTCTCATTTCTTTCCTTTGAAGATATGAAGCAAAATAGAGAAACAACAATGACTTGCACTTACATAATGTCTTAATCACAGTCAAACATCCCAACATGCTTGCTAACCAAAAAATGTTTACACTAAGAGAGTATTATGACAAGAGGTAGCTTTTCAGGAATGTCTAAAAGGAAGGGAGACATGCAGGTTTCATAGGAAGTCACATGCCCTTCACCAAACGACTCCATTTTACATTGAATTAAAAGAGACAGTTTGAAACATAACCAACTTATAAAGTCCAGT
This sequence comes from Cetorhinus maximus, assembly GCF_964194155.1. Lineage (NCBI taxonomy): Eukaryota > Metazoa > Chordata > Chondrichthyes > Lamniformes > Cetorhinidae > Cetorhinus > Cetorhinus maximus. The sequence continues at coordinate 41,781,311 of NC_135896.1, read as the reverse complement.
GGTCAAAACACAAGTTGGGAGATGAGCTCAAGTATATGGAGGATACAAGATGGGAACTGAGTCTAGAGGAAACAACAGACATGGATGAAGATTGAGGCAGGGATGGATATGGGCGATATTACAGAGGGGGAAGTAGACAAGTTTGATGATGAGGTGAATGAGAAGTTGAAGGCTCACCTTGGAGCCAAATATGATGCCATGGTTGCAAATAGCCTGTTTCAGCCCTGCCACCAACTGAGGCCCTTAATTGGGAAATTAAAGCTACAAAAAGTGAAAACTTGTTGGTAATTTCTTCTTTGGTGGTCATTTGATAAATTTGGTTATTTTGATTTACAGTTTCCCCACAGGGATCGTAAGACATTTTATTTTTATTATTATAGAAGCTTTTTTCTTTTTAATATAGCAGATCATAGTGTGTGTCCAGTTGATGCAATGCATCAAGTGTGTTAGCGTAGTGGGTGGTGCGTAGTGATCAGTCTGCTTGTTATCTCTTGCTTTCAGCTCCCACCGTTGGCTAGCAGTATAAATACTGTGAAAAGAGAGTCCAGTGCGTAAGCCTTTCCCGCCAGTATATATCCCCTTCATCTGCATGACCAGCGTAGTGCCTCCCTGTGGTGACATGCATAAACTGGGTACCTGGAGGACCCAGCTAAACTACAGGGGTCTCGGAGGAGGCCTGGTCCCCAGACACATGGCGTACAGGCCCACTAGTGTGTAGTTATGCCCTGGCACCCACAAACCAAAGCCCCAGCTATGGGTAAATAGCCCCACTGCCTTGTGGGTGTCTCGAGAGAAAAGAAGGCTAAGGGAGTAAACTGTGACAGAAAATTCGGAGTGGAGGAATGTAGGTGGTAACCTGTCACTTATCAGGCAGCTTTCTGGCAACTCCTGCAGCAGAGCTGGTACCAAACAGTACTGGTTTCAATCTTTCCTTTGGACAATATTAGCAATGCCAAGATGGGGGCCCTGATGCTTGGGCAATTCCAGCTCTCTATACTAGTTGCCCAGGCCTGTGCCCTGGAGAGGACGCTCCATCTTCGTGTTTCACATTGGCACAACACAGGAAGAAACACTTACCGATTGTAAGCTCTTGCTCGATTGGCATAGAGCACAAGCACCAGGAGTTACTTCCGATGGTGAAAGATATCATCGCATCTTTTTGGATAGTTACCACCCACCTCAAGCTAGGCAGCCCCCAGTCAGTTAGGTGCTGTCCCGCCACGGCCTGCTTGCTTCAATGGGTGCTTGGAGCTCAGAGAGTCATCTCTCGATAGGTGGGTTGCTAATCTATGCACCAGGCAAGACAAACTCAACAAGGAAGACACCAGTCTTTTGCATCGCAAGTTGGAATGTAAGGTCTATGCATCCTGGCCTTACCCACAACCTCCTGCAGGTCGATGACACACACAAGACAGCTGTGATCGACAAAGAACTCACAAGTTTCTGTGTGGACATTGCTGTGCTTCAAGAAACTAGGTTCATTGGAAGTGGAACCCTTAAAGAGAACACTATGGGTGGAATTTTCCACTCCCGTTGGCGGTGGCGTGTTTGGCAGTGTGAGTGGATAATATGGCGAGAAGGCCAACAATTGGTTCTATACCGTCATGACACCTGTTTGCAATCGTTCGCTCCACCCATCAATGGCGGGCTGCATTCCCCGCCACCACATGTCAGGAACCTAATTCCAATACTTTAGCATCTCATTATAAGCCCTGCTCGCCAAAATCATCCCCCCACACTGGATCAGCAGGACACATCACGCCAACATGTTTCACACCTGTACATAAGCAGCGTACACCTGGCGAGCTGCAGTTCACTCGGGACTTCGAGGTTCATTTACCTACCTTGCTTCAGGCAGCACTTGGTCATCAACGCCAGGCTTCACAAACAGCACCACATCACTTTTAGGGGGCTCTGGGACAGGTCTGTACCAACCCGGCCAGCCATAACATGGGGATGGTTTTTCAACAGTTGCAGGGCTAGGGCTTGTTTGGGGTAGGGAGAGAATTGGCCTCAGGAAAGGGAAGAGGCTGCAGGGCGAGGGCAGTACTGGGGAAGAGGGATATCCCAGGGTGTGTGTAAGGACACATGTTGATCTGTGCAAGTAGCCTCAAGATTGTGAGGGGTGAGGAGGCAGTCTCCAGAGGAGATGAAGCCTGATGGAAATGTGAGGGTGTGTGAAAGAGAGTGAGTGGTGATGCCCCTTGTGCTGGCAGTAAGTGAGATGCCAGTGAATGTGTGTTGGCCTTGTGAGTGTGTGAGTTTAGAGTGATGAGATGGTTGTCTTACCCTGGCAGCACGAATGAGATCATTCATCCTCTTTCCGCACTGAATGGCCAACCTCTTCTGTGCAGCATTGGCACGGACCACCACTGCCACTGCCTCCCAAGCCAGAGTGGTGAGTTTGCTGGACCTCCTGCAGCCAGAGGGAGTGGAGGACATCATGGCGGGCCTCCAAAAAGCATTCCAGGGAGGGTTTCTTGGCTTTCAGGGGCTATGTCTTCACTGGAGCAGTCCTGGGCCGCAAACATTGAGAACAGTGTGTGCGGGGACTGCAGTTTAGATATGGAACCCAGAGTGAGGTAATGGCGCGCCAGGAGATTCTGAGGCTGCCCGCCAGGGAGACTGTGTTTCCTGTGGCTGCAGAATTAATGAGGCGGGAAGCCGATGATATGGCCCGAAAACCTGCCATTGGTGGGTAAAACTTTGTTTTTCATGTTCACTACCATACTTAGTGGAAATCTGGGATGATTCTGCCCTATATGTTTTCCTGGGTTTCACAGTAAAAAACACTCTACTCACAATGATTGAACCCCCCCCACAGGAGGCTCAGAGAGAATTCTTACACTTTGTTTGTCAACAAGCGTGGGCTCGGTTAACCTCATGTTCATTTATTCCCCGACACTCCCCTCCACCCCAAATTTCAAGGATCAATTCGATGGTGCACCTGCCCTGCCATCAGTAGAATTCCCAGCACCGAGGGACTGTATCTTCTGCGGGACTTCAATGCAAGGATGGGTACCAACTACATAGCTTTGCCAACGTGCATTAAGCACCAGGGAGTCTGCAAGATGAATGCAAATGGAGACAGGTTGCTGGAGCTATGCTGTTACCATAGACTCTGTGAGACGAACAGCTACTTCCAAAATAACATGTGCCACAATGTGTCCTGGAGACATCCGAGATCACACTACTGGCACCAACTGGATCACATCACCACCAGACACACCCCCATCAACAGTGCCCTCATCACTCGTAGCTATCACAGTACTGACTGTGACACCAACCACTCCCTGGTGTGTAGTAAGATCAGGCTTCAGCCATGGAAACCACTATGCCACTCCAACACTTGGATCAACACTTGCCGTACCACTCACCCAGAAAGGCTCCAGGAGCTCCCCAACATCCTCGATCAGGCTCTTTTGGAAAACAAAGCCCAAGGCCCGAGTTGAAGTCAAAGTGGGATCATCTACGCAACACCATCTATAACTCTGCACTCACTGCCTACGGGAAAAGAGATCAGAGGAATGCTGACTGGTTTGAAGCTTATTGGACTGAAATGGAGTCAGTTATTCCAACAAAGAGGAGAGCCCTCATGAACTACAAGCAAGTCCCCAGTGAACAAAATCTAGATGCTCTCAGAGCTGCCAGAATTAAGTCTCAGCAGACTGCTCGGCACGGCGCCAATCAATACAACTGAAACTCTGCAACAGCACACAGTCTGCCGCTGAATCCGGGGATGCTCGAGGGATTTATGAAACAATCAAGAAAGCAACCGGCCCAGCAGCAACCAAATCAGGCCCCTGGAAGACAAAGCCAGGGATGATCTCACTGAACCTAGTAAGCATGGAAACGTGGGTGCAGCACTATTTCAAATTCTATATGCAACAGAGAACCATAGAACCTTAGAAAAGTTGCAGCACAGAAGGAGGCCATTCAGCCCATCTTGTCCATGCCAGCCCGAGGACATCCAGGTGCCCTTTCTAATCCCATCTTCCTGCACCCGGCCCATAGCCCTGCAGCTTACAGCACTTAAGGTGCAGATCCAGGTACTTTTTAAAAGAATTTAGAGTTTCTGCCTCTACCACCAACTTGGGCAGCGAATTCCAGGCACCCACTACCCTCTGCGTAAAAAAGTTCTTCCTCATGTCCCCCCTACACCTTCTGCCACTTATCTTGAATCTATGTCCCCTGGTTCTAGAATTCTCCGCCAAGGGAAACAATTTTATCCTGTCCACTCTATCTATTCCCCTCATAATTTTGTACATCTCAATCAAGTCACCTCTCAGCCTTCTTGTTCTAAGGAAAACAACCCCAACCTATCCAATCTCTCCTCGTAGCTACACTTTTCTCACCCTGGCAACATTCTTGTAAACCTTCTCTGCACTCTCTCCAGAGCTATTACGTCCTTCCTGTAACATTGTCACTGAAGAAGCATTCAGCAAAATTCCAGACTTTCCTGTCATAGGGGAGCTGTGAGCTCACCACAGTACACCAGAGCTCAACAAGACCATTCACCATCCTGCTAGTGGTAAAGTCCAGGAAACAATGGCATTCCACCTGAAATCATCAATAGTGAAAAACCAGCACTGCTGCAGCATCTCCACGATCTTCTGTGTCTCTGCTGGAAGGAAAGATTTGTGCCTGAAGACATGCATGATGTGAAAACAGTCACCTTGTACAAAAACAAAGGGGATCGCGGTAACTGCTGCAATAACTGAGGCATCTCCTTGTTAAGTATCGTAGGGAAGGACTTTGTTGCATTGCTCTGACTGAATTGCAGATCCTGGCATCAGGCATCAGTCCAGAATCTCAGTGCAGCTTCAGAGCTGGCAGATCGACAGTGATCGTGATTTTCTCACTTCAGCAGTTACAGGAGAATTGCCCCAAATAGTACAGTCCACTCTACAATCGCTTTCATAGACCTAACCAAGGCCTTCGACCCTGTCAGCAGAGATGGGCTCTTTAAACTGCTGTGGAAAATAGGCTGTCTACCTGGACTCCTGAGCATCACTTCTTCTATCCACGAGAACACACAGTTTTGTTAGTTACAATGGAACAGCATCAGAAGCTTTCAAGATTAGCAGCAGGGTAAAACAGGGCTGCTCCCTGGGGACAACTCTCTTTGGCATATTTTTCTCCATGTTGCTATTGTACATTTCGGCCACTCAAATGAGGGTGCCCACCTGCATGCCAGAGCCTACAGAAAGCTTTCAACTTGGCAAGGCTGCACGCCAAGGACAAAGTGCGTAATGCCCAGTTCATGAGTTGCTATTTGCTGATGACGCTGCGCTGGCATCCCATATGGAAGGTCACTTGCAACAGCTGGTAAATTAGTTCTCCTGGGCCTGCCAGGAGTTTGGATTGACAATCGGTGTCAGGAAGACCAAAGTTATGGGCCAGGATGTAGAGACTCCACCTTCCATCAACATTGACAACCTCACTCTGGAGATCATCAACAGCTTCACATACCTTAGATCAACAATTACCAGCAACCTGCCGCTTGAAGCTGAAATCAGCACCAGGACCACCAAGGCTGCAGTTGTCATGCCAAAGTTGAGAAGTTGAGTGTGGACCAACAGCAAACCAACCCGAACATACGAAGCTCCGCGTGTACCAGGCTTACATTCTCAACACCTTCTCTTCCAGTAATGAGGCATAGACAACTTATGCAAGCTAAGAAAAGCAGCTGAACAGCTTCTACCTCCATTGTCTCAGACAAATATTGGGCATGTCCAGGCAAGACAAAGTGCCGAAGATTCAAGCACACCAGCGTGCTGGGATGTCCAGCACGTTTGCCCTTTTGAGTCAGCAGCAACTCCATTGATTGGGTCATGTGAGTCAAATGGATGATGGCCGCATTCCCAAAGACATGCTCTAAGGCGAGCTTACTATCAGCACAGGACCAACAGCTCACCCACATCTATGATACAAGCGAGGCTTCAAGTTGATTGGGATCGGAGTTGATGCGTGGGAAGTCCTCGCTGCTGACCAGAGTGCCTGGATACAGGTAGCAAGGAAGGGTGTGGAAAAGGCAGAGGACAAAAGAAATGGCCAGATGGTGAATAAGAGAGCCCACCAAAGGAAAACACGCAAGTCAACATTGAGCCAACGCTACATCTGCGCCAGCTGTGGAAGGGATGGATGTCATAAATAATGGCATAAGTAGTATTTAAATATATAGAAAATACAAAGCAAATAGTGCAGTGAGGAGCAATGAAAAAAAAATTGGTTCTCTTGTCTTTTGCACGGTGGTGGGCTGTTTAACTATTTCAGTGGGTCTAAATCAGGCACAAATGATCAAGAAAATTCATATATAGTAAAATTGGTGTTAATCAATTAGGCATGAATTTTCTGAAAAATGGATGGCTTGAATTCACTTCTACACTTTAGTTACACGGATACTCTCCAGGAAATCTGTGCCAGCGTTTCATTTTGATGGTTACTGTTAGTAGTTGGGCGGATTTCTTATCTGGTTCCCCAATGGAGAAGAAAAAAATTAGGCTCAATCTGGTAATATTTAGGTGTTCGTATTACAATAAATTACTCATTCAGATTGCTTAGTAGTAAAGAAAGCCGTGAAAAATCAATTGGATTTTTATTAACATGCAGTAGAGAAGATTAGAAAGATAGGTTTAATACAATCAAGCACGGGGAGGCAGTGACATAGTGATACTGTCCCTGGACTAGAATTGCAGAGACCCAGGGTAATGCTCTGGGACCTGGGTTCAAATCCCATCACAGCAGTTGGTGAAATTTGAATTCAATTAAAAAAAAAAAATTTGGAATTGAAAGCCTAATAATGATCACAAAACTATTGCTGATCGTCATAAAAACCCATCTGGTTCACTAATGTCCTTTAGGGAAGGAAATCTGCCTGGTCTGGCCTACATGTGACTCCAGACCACACAGCAATGTGGTTGACTCTTCAATGCCCTCTCAATAGGGGCAATTAGGGATGGACAATAAATGCTGGCACTTCCCATGAATGAATAAAAAAGAAACAGATCTACTCTGTTAGTACTAAGACTTTGCTTTAATTAGTGGAATTAATTAATTGTGGAATTAATTAGTTGCGGAAGACCTGGTCAAAGTGAGGAAAGGTCTTGGACATTCTCTCTATATAATGTGCAAACATAATTATATTTGTTAACAGGACAAGTCTGATCTCTGGATGCCTGACACCATTCCTGTTGATGATGATTTACTGGTGAACATTCTAGTTACTTCTAATAACAAACAACAATCTTTACTTCACTCTGGCACTCTGGATAAGCAGATCTCTTCGGACAGCTCAGGCCTGGCGCTAGATAGTGATTGTTGCAATTTAAATGACTCAACATCTGAAGCTGGACCATGTACTGACCCAGATGAATTAACGGAAAGCTTTAGTGAACTGTTTTTAAGAGAATCGCTTTCATGTGATATCGAAGAATCTCTTCTCGATGAGAACTCACATCTATTACATAATGACCTAGAATGGACTGATGCTCTCTATCTGGAACATGATTTTATTTGTGAACCTACAGAGGAACAGCAGGGAGCTCCAGATCAACCAAAAACGAGCAGCTTTACTCAGGAATACATTTCCAATCAGAACTGCTTCGATAATCAAACCACATATTGTAGGCTGAAAGGTAATTTTCATATTTTAACTTTTTTTTTTGCTAAGGATGGATTTCCCTGTTCGGAAGTAAGTTTTAATGTAAAAGCAAAATATTGCCAATGTCAGAAATCTGAAATGAAAACAGAACATGCTGGTAATACTCAGTGGGTCTGGCAGCAGCTGTGGAGAGAGTTTTCATTAACAATCATCTTTTGTCAGAATTGGAACAAGCTAGAGATGTAGCAAGTTTTAATTAAGTAAACTTTAAGTGAGCACAGAGACAGGAGCGATTGAATGACAAAAGAGAAGCTGGTTCAAGGCAAAAGAAGATGGTAATCAAACAAGTAATGAAACAATAGATGTGTCTAAAGGAGCTGTAAACAGAAAAAGTGGAATCATCACTAACAACTGCCATCTGAAAAAATCGGGGCAGAGGTTACAATGTGTAACTATTTTTCTCAACATTGAGTCTGGAATACTGTAAAGTGCCTAATGGAAAGATTAGGTGTGGCTCCTTGAACTTTCATTGAGCTTAATTGGAAGGAATAGTGTAGGGGGCCAAAGTAGGGGGCCGATGTTAAGTGAGGGTAGGGCAGATATTTAAATCAGAAGCATTCAGAAGTTTGTGGTTATGCCTGCAGACCGAACAGAACTGTTCTTTTCCTCACTTCCCCTTTTCCCTGCCTCGACTGTTACACCTTCAATTTTTTTCAGTTCTGCCAGACTGGTTGAGTATTTCCAACGTTTTCTGTTTTTATGGATGAAGTAAATTTTCTCCCCTTCCTGTATTCTGACATCCCTGAATTGCTTAGCATCCAGGAATGAGAGGTTAGGCAATTGAAAACCCTACTCTGAATCCTCTTTCAATGCTAATGTCAAAAATATACTTTAGTCACAAAATATCTGATAGAACATTACAAAACATTTCAAATTGGCCATCACAGAAAGTGCAATAATATTCAAATTTTCTACGTAGATCATGTTGCATCCTGAAGTGCTTCAATATAATCAACTGTCCACTGGGAAGGATGACAGTCACCTGGAAACCACTTGTCAATTTTCCTTCCCCCACTCTTTGCCTCCACTCAACATCTCCCTGTCACAATTGTGCTTTGGGAATTTGCAGTGGTAGAGGATTGCAAGGATAAAGATTACCTTTTAACTCATCACTTTATTTTCTGATGTTTGCACAAACAAAAGAATTCAGAGGGAAAATTGAAATTCTGTAAAACAAATTTGATCTAAAGAATTAATAGAGGTATTTAAAACAGAACTTAGCTTCACTGCACTGTGCATGTCAAACTGAGGTTTAGGTTAATTTAGGATAGAAGTATCACAATCCACTTTTCTACAGGTTTGGTAACATTGTTACGAACAGCACAGTCTGCATATACATGATTCTAGTCTTAAACTGGCATAATTGCAGAAGATTGTGACCACAAAATTCGATTAAGTGTGAAAATCATCATGAGGATTGCAATCCGCAATTAATCCATGCCTGTTGTTTCCAATGCTTAATTGACAGCTCTGGATCTCTTATTGATGCTGTCAATTGCACCATGTTTATTTACACAAGATAAAGAGGTTTCAAGTGCTTGCAGTTTCTGCTATTGATGCCCTAAAGGGTCTGAATGATTGACACTTAATGGGCTATAGTTAAAAGGGGTTTTTATTAAGAAAGTGGTAAGTTATCAATGAATGTTTTTAAAGCTTTTTTTTTTTACACATCCTACTGTCACTATAGTGTTTATTGATTAAATAGTGTATAGCGGGCATGGAAGTGCCATAGCTTTGCAGGGAGGACCTTAGGAAATACAGGGGATGGTTGGGGGCCTTACCTTGGCAGGGGATGCATGTGGGACCATAGCAGGTGGATGATGGCATACCTTGGCATAGGGACATGCAGAGCCATGGAGTGTTTGGGGGAAATAGCTTGGCATGGAGACATGAGGAGGACCTTTTAAACTTACCTTTCAAAAAGTTCCCTCATGCAGACTATGGTTCAAGATACCTCTGAGGTGCTGTGAATGACGACTCTTTGAAAAGCTGGACCAACTCCATGAAAATTGTGGAGATCTTGGACACGCCTATCCCTCCAATGGAGCCAGTTAGTTGGGAGTGCCTGGTGCAGTTTCCCGACCTGAACCAGTCCGTACCCTTAAAAGGCACTCCCAAAAATCAGAAGCCCTGGGAATGGGATTGGGAATCCCAGAATTGGGACCCACCCACCATTTTTAAAGGTCTCCTCTGTCATCCTGACTCGGCAAAAATCTAGCCTTTAATGCAGAGAAGTGTGAAGCAATATATTTTGGTAAGAAGAATGAGAAGAGGTAATATAAATAATTGGTATAAATCTGAAGTGGGTGGGGAGCAGGGGTGGTGAGTGGTGTGCAAGAATAGTGAGACCCTGAGCCCTGAGGCATATGTGCACAAATTGTTGAAGGTGACTGGCAGAATAGGAAAGCAGTTAAAAAAAAACATACAAAACCTTTATAAATAGAGGCATAGAATACAAAAGCAAGGGAGTTATGATGAATCTGGTTCGGCCTTAACTGTTATATTATGTTCAATTCTGGGCACTGCGCTTTAGGAAGGATGTGAAGGCTTTAGATGCAGAAAAGATACATAAGGATGATTTCCAGGGTAACGAACTTCAGTTATGTAGATAAATTGGAGAAACTGGGCTGTTCTCTTTGGACAAGAAAAGGTTGAGAGGAGATTTGTTAGAGGTGTTCAAAATCATGAGAGATCTAGGCAAAGGAGATAGGGGGAAGCTGGCGGAAGGGTGAATGGCAAAAGAACCAAAGGCAACATGTGGAAAACCTTTTCACGCAGTGAGAATTTAGATCTGGAATGCACTGCCTGAGAGTGTGGAGGAGGCAGATTCAATCATGGTTTTCAAAAGGGAATTAGATAAGCACCTGAAGGGCAAATATTTGTAGGGCTAAGGGGAAAGGGCAGGGGAGTGGAGCCAGCTGACTTGCTCTTAGAGAGCAGGCACAGGCACAATTGGCTGAATGGCCTTCTTCTGTGCGGTAACCATTCTTTGATTCAGTTTTATTGATTCCATGATCCATTCAGGGTGTCCTTAATGTAAATTAAGATTAAATTGCAGATGAGAGGGATAGGCAAGGGAGATTAATTTTCCATCAGATTTGTTTGCCACCTTTATGATTACTTTCAGTAAAACTAATTAAATACTGATGAAAAGTAAATACATTTTTATTGAAAATTAAATTTCTTTAGCATTTGTACTTGTTTTGGGATGTGCATGTATTTTTCCAAATACAATTGTTCCTGCTGTAGATTAATTCATAACAGCAGCACAAAATTATAATTTTTCATTTTAACCTTTTATATTGAACCTGTATTTCTGTTGAATTATGAAACAGTTTAGTTCTTGAAGATTGAAGTAATAAATCAACTGGTCAGTGCCCCCAAAAAAACTTTATTTTTATATTAAAAAAATCTATAATCCTCATGTTGAAAACCCTGTCATTAAACAGCTGAGGAAATATTACTTTTAGAGGAATTCAGTGTCACAATGTTGAAATGTACCGAAGACACCAAATCAATGTTGAAATTTAGCAAAGATACCTGATTGGAAGGGTTTGGGACATGGATAGGTTAGCAGGATGACAAATCTAGTCTGACATAGGAAAATGTGGATAGTAAATTTGTAAGTATAAACAGGAAAAAGGAAATGCATCTGCAAATGGAATAGAGAAGCAGAAGGAACCTCGTGCGCAAATACTAAAGGTAGCAACCTTTAAGTTGCTAAATCTGTAGAAATGCAAACTGATTTAGTTAATTTTGTATCTGTGGCATAGAACTAGAAAAAAAGATGTAATGGGAAATTGTTGAAGTCTTTAGTTAGGTTACTCTTGGACTATTGAGACAGTTTTAGACACTGCACTATTGGGACGATATTAAAACAATTTATTGTGTATGGTTTAGATGCACTGGACTGTTACTTGGGATGAAGCTATGAAGTGACCTGATAGAAGGTTTTATCATTATGGAAGGTTATATTAAGGTACAGTGATGGGTTGTTTCCACTGGCCACCCAGATGGTAATTAATGGTGGGGTACAGGTTTTTAAGATCATCACAAAAACAATGAAATGATAGGTTAGAAAATAATCTTTATGCAGGGTTTAGTTAGAAGGTGGAATTCTCTTCCACAAGTCATTCTTGAAGTAGACACCATAAAATGTTTTCAAAGGGAATTAGATATTTGCTTGAAATTAAAAAGTAGTAAAATGTAGCAACACTGAGGAGGAAAGTGGGATTGAACTGTTAAAGATGAGGGTACCAGCACTGCAGGATCTATACAATTAATATAGTCAACCGCTGTATTGAAATATTGCTGTTCTGGTATCTATAAAATTAATACTATGGTGTCAGTATACAACATCAGTGGTAGGGAAAATATTGGAAAACATTCTGAGGGACAGGATTAATCTCCACTTGGAGAGGCAGGGATTAATCAAGGATAGTGAGCATGACTTTGTCAAGGGGAGATCATATCTAACAAATTTTGATTGAATTTTTTGAGGAGGTGACTAGTTGTGTAGATGAGGCTAGTGCAGTTGATGCAGTCTAAATGGACTTCAGTAAGGCTTTTGACAAGGTCCCGAATGGGAGAATGATCAAGAAGGTAAGAGCCCATGGGATCTAGGGCAATTTGGCAAATTGGATCCAAAATTGACTTAGTGGCAAGAGGCAGTGGGTGATGGTCAAAGGTTGTTTTGCGATTGGAAGCCTGTGACGAGCAGCGTACCGCAGGGATTGGTGCAGGGGCCCTTGCTGTTTATAGTGTGCATTAATGATTTAGATGTCAATATAGGGAGGTATGATCAGTAAGTTTGCAGATGACACAAAATTGGTGGTGTCGTAAATAGTGAGGAGGGAAGCCTTAGATTACAGGACAATATAGATGGGCTGATAAGATGGACAGAGCAGTGGCAAATGGAATTTAATCCATAGATTCCTGAAGGCACAGGTAGATAAGGTGGTTAAGAAGGCATATGGGATACTTGCCTTTATTAGCCGAGGCATAGAATATAAGATCAGGGAGGTTATATTGGAGCTGTATAAAATGCTAGTTAGGCCTTACCTGGAGTACTGTGTGCAGTTCTGGTCGCCACACTATAGGAAGGATGTGATTGCACTGGAGAGGGTGCACAGGAGATTCACCAGGATGTTGCCTGGGCTGGAGTGTTTCAGCTATGAAGAGAGACTGGATAGACTTGTTTTCTTTAGAGCAGAGAAGGCTGAGGGGGGACCTGATAGAGGTATACAAAATTATGAGGGGCATAGGGTAGATACGAAGAAACTTTCCCCCTTAGCGGAGGTGTCAATAACCAGGAGGCATAGATTTAAGGTAAGGGGCAGGAGGTTGAGGGGATTTGAGGAAAAATGTTTTCACCCAGAGGGTGGTTGGAATCTGGAGCACACTGCCTGAGTGGGTGGCAGTGGCAGGAACCCTCACAACATTTAAGGAGTATTTAGGTGAACACTTGAAACGCCATAGCATACAGGGCTATGGGCCAAATGCTGGAAAATGGGATTAGAATAGATAGATGCTTGATCGTCGGCACAGATACAATGGGCTGAAGGGCCTGTTCCTGTTCTGTATAACTCTATGACTCTATAACACCAAGCTTTAAAACTTTATTTATTCTGCAGTCAGAGAAATGAAAAGTTTATTTTCAAAGTCCCATCTGGATCCCCTTCAATTTTTCCTTGTTCTGATTTCACATCTCCAACACCAGGTCCTTAGCCAATAGCTGATGTCTCTTCTTACTCCAGCTTTTTCTGTCTTCTCAGACCCTTGCTTTTCTTGTTACTCCCAGCCAGTGTGCCTCGATACTTATTTCATTCCATCGTTGGAACTTCAATGCTTGCTTGTCCTTGGGGTCTCGAGCATCACAGAAATTGCTGAAGGCTATTGGCCCTGATAACATCCCGCAGCTAAATACTGAAGACTTGTGATTGAGAACTAGCCATGGCCCTAGCCAAACTGTTTCAGTACAGCTACAACACTGGCACCTACCCAACAATGTGAAAAATTGAAACAAAAACAAAAACTGCTGGAAAAACTCAGCAGGTCTGACAGCATCTGTGGAGAGAAAGAGTTAATGTTTCGAGTCCAGATCTGAACTCGAAACGTTAACTCTTTCTCTCCACAGATGCTGTCAGACCTGCTGAGTTTTTCCAGCAGTTTTTGTTTTTGTTTCAGATTTCCGGCATCCGCAGTATTCTACTTTTACTATACTGTGAAAAATTGCCCTGGTATGTCCTGTCTACAAAAAGCAGGAAAAATCCAACCCAGCCAATTACTGCCCCATCATTCTACTCTCTATCATCAGCAAAGTGATGGAAGGGGTTGTCAACAGTGCTGTCAAGTGTCACTTATTCAGCAACATACTGCTCACAGATGCTCAGTTTGTGTTCCGCCAAGGCCACTTAGCTCCAGACCTTATTACAACCTTGGACCAATCATAGACAAAAGAGCTGAACTCGAGGGGAGGTGACATCAAGGCAGCATTTGACTGAGTGTGGCAGCAAGTAGCCTTAGCAAAATTGAAGTCAATGGGAATCAAGGGGAAAACTCTATACTAGCTAGAATCATACCTTGCATAAAAGAAGATGATTGTGATTGTTGGAGGCCAATCATCTCAGCCTCAGGATATCACTGCAGGAGCTCCTCAGGGTAGTGTCCTAGGCCCAACCATCTTCAGATGTTCCATCAATTACCTTCCTTCCTTGCTAAGATTAAAAGTGGGGATGTTCACCAATGATTGCACAGTGTTGAGTGCCATTTGTCACTCCTCAGTTACTGAAGCATGCCATGTCTGCATGCAACAGTATCTGTACAATATTCAGGCTTGGCTGATAAATATCAAGTAATATTTGTGCCACACAAATGCCTAGCAATCTTCAACAAGAGAGAACCTGACCATCCTTGACATTCAATGACATTACCTTCGCAGAATGCCCCACTTTCAACATCTGAGAGTTACTATTGACCAGATGCTTGACTGGACCAGCCATATAAATACTGTGGCTTCAAGAGCAGGTTGGAGGCTGGGAATTCTGCAATGAGTGACTGACCTCCTGACTCCCCAAAGCCTGTCCACCATCTTTAAAGCACACATTAGGAGATTGATGGAATACGCTTCACTTGCCTGGACGAGTGCAGCTCCTATAACACTCAAGAAGTTCAACACCATTCGGGACAAAGCAGCCTGCTTGATCAACACCCCATCCACCACCTTCAACATTTCCTCCAACACCAATACACATGGCAGCACTGTGTACCATCTACCATGCACTGCAACTCGCCATACTTCCTTTGACAGCATCTGCCAAAGACCTTTACCACTTAGGAGTAAAAGGGCAGCAGGGAACGCCACCACCTGCAAATTTCCCACCAAATCACACAAAATCTTGCCGTCTCCGATCTAAGTCAGAGCATCCGATGGTTCCTGGTGCAGAGCAATTTCCCATCAGAAGTTTGAATTTCCCAGGCAATTCCCACGCAATCCTTGCAGGGGGACTTCCAGGTGGCTCCACCACATCTTCTGGAGTACCTCGCAGGGAATGGAAGTTCTGGGACAATGTTTCACATACAACGATTAACAAAGAGATGTACCATGCTTGTAAAAGTTATGGTTATGTAAATATATCCATACAGCAGAGAACCAGACTAAACAAAAAAGCTGACAATTTAATGGTTTATTTTATGCCTTCTCACAGGACCGGAACTAACTTACTGGTCTCTATTTTGTCAAATAATACTGGAAAGCTCTTAAAGCACAAAAAAGCACACATTACAATTTTTAACAATTGCTAAGTGTTTAAGTTAAACATAAGTGACTTATGAAGTGATACAACCTGTCTTATTCCCTTTCCTACTTAGCTGAAACTAATGACAATATAAATAGGAGAGTCGGTGTCCATGTGGCTGAGAAAAGACAGCAAAGATTTCACAAACTTGATATTTCTGAAGAAACCTGGATGAATGCTTCGTTTACTCAGGAAAACTGCAGCTTTAGATCATTGTCCGGTTCTGCTTCACGGTCATTTCTGGAACTAGAACCTCTACAGGTAACTAAAAGGCAACCACTTTAAATAAATAAACAAATAAATAAACAAACACTTTACATGCTTTGAAAAACTCAGCAGGTCTGACAGCATCTGTGGAGAGGGATACAGTTGACGTTTCGAGTCCGTATGATGAAGGGTCATACGGACTTGAAACGTTAACTGTATCCCTCTCTGCAGATGCTGTCAGGCTGCTGAGTTTTTCCAGGTATTTTTGTTTGTATTCTAGATTTCCAGCATCTGCAGTATTTCGCTTTTACTTTACATGCTTTGTTGCCTTCTAGTAAATTCTTCTGCTATGTAGTTTTAAATTGATCTTCAAAGTGTAGAATTTCAGTCTTCTGGGGTCATCAGTTCTTTGGGAAATTTTCAGCTCACACACTGATGCTAAACACACATTCATTTTGCAATAATAAAGCTACTAGGGGGTCAGAGTAGCTTTATCATTAAATTTAGCATTAATGCACGAGAATAATTACTTTTTGAATTTTAAAAATCTGTTCAATCTCCAGCGGGATTGATGACAGGCAGTGTGGGAGTGGGAGTGGTGGGTTGGAGGGGTAGTGTGGTGTGGGATCTAAAAACCAAGCGCTGTATTTAGGTTAAGCAAGGTTAGAACGTGGGAGATAATTTGACCCCAGTGAGGAAGGTTAAGGGAATGAGGGTGGAAGGAGAATTGGAGGGTGGGGAGAGGAAGGAAGAATAAAGAGCAGGAGAATGGGGATGGGGAAAAGGTGATGAGAATGGATGAAGAGGAGTGGCTGAGAATGGGCAGAGGCACCAGAGTTCATGGAAGAGGGGTGAGAAGGAATAGATCTCAGCTAGTGAGTAACCAAGAATGGGTCAGAGAGCTAGGCCAATGAATTGGAGCACTGAAACTTTGGGCCATAGGGAGGCCCCAACCAACAGGGAGAAGGGAAGAGCTGCCAGAAGGAATGTCCTTTAACATTTTATTGCTGTTAGTCCACTGCTTGCTCACATCTAATTTTTCCTTAAATTTTATACTAAGAGAAAACAATGACTCAAACAATGGTAATATCAAAGAGATCACAAGGTAAACACTCAGAACTAAGAGAAAATGCATTGGTGAGGTCCATTAAAATGAGATTTACTTTCTTGCAAACTACCAGCCCATCTCCAAGCACCCTTCCACTTCAAAGTGCTTGAATGTGTTGTCACCTCCCAAATTTGTGCCCACCCTTTCTGTTAGGTTGAGAGGAGAAAACTTTCCTTCATGTTTGAATCCCTCCAATCAAGTTTCTGCCCTTTCTACAGTAGCCCTTATCAAAGTCACAATTGGTATTCCTTCTCATCCTTCTTGACCTGTCAGCAGTCTTTAACCTGGTTGACCACACCATCCACTTTCAATGTCTCTTCTCTGTCATCTAGCTATGGGGTATGATACCATAGTAATTATGTTACTGGATTAGTAATGATCAAGAGACATGAGCTCATATTCCATCACAGCAGCTGGGGAATTTAAATATAATTAATTAAATAAACCTGCAATAAAAAGCTAGTAACGGTGGCTATGTAACTATCAGATTGGTGTTGAAAATCCAATTGGATGAGTAATGTACTTTAGGGAAGAAAATGTGCTGTCCTTACCCGGTTTGACCTATATGTGAGTCCAGATAAACTCTCAACTGGCCCAACAAGCCACTTAGTTATACCAAGATTGGAATAAAAAGAATAAAACCAAACAAACCTCCCAGCATTGACCTAGGCACCAGATTCGAGCACAATAAAGGCACACACAGCCCACTTGTTTCTGCAATGTCCTCCTTACTAACATCTGGGGGCTTATGCCAAGATTGGGAGAGCTGCCCCACAGGTTAGTCAAGCAACAACCTGGCATAGTTATACCCACAGAATCATACCTTTCAGCCAATATCCCAGACTCTGCCATCACTATCCCTGGTTATGTCCTGTCCAACTGGCAGGACAGACCCACTAGAGGTAGCAGTGGCTTACAGTTGTAAGAGAGTTGCCCTGGGAGTTCATAACATTGATTCTGGAACCCATGAAGTCTCATAACATCAGATCACACACGAGCATGGAAACTTCTTGCTGATTACCACCTACTGCCTGACCTCAGCTGATGAATCAGTAATCCTCCATGTTGAACAAGGGCACAGAATTACTCTGGGTGGAAAATTCAATGTCCATCGCCAAGATTGACTCAGTAGCACCACGACTGACTGAGCTGGCCAAGTCCTGAAGGACATATCTACCAGACTGGGCCTGTGGCAAGTGGTGAGAGACCAATGAGAGGGAAAAACCTACTGTTGCAGATGCATCTGTCCATTCAATATTGGTAGGAGTCACCATAGTGCAGTCCTTGTGGAGATGAAGTCCCATTTTCACTGAAGACATGCTCCATAGTGTTATGTGGCACTAACACACAGCCAAATGGGAAAGACTCAGAACGGAAATAGCAGCTCAAAATTGGGCATCTATGAGGTGCTGTGAGCCATAGCAGCAGCAGAATTGTATTCCACCACAATCTGAAGCCTCATTGCCTGTCATATCCCTCAATCTACCATTACCATCAAGCCAGGGGATCAGCCCTGGTTCAATGAGGGGCTTTGGAAAGCATTCCAGCAGCAGCACCAGGTGTACCTGAAAATGAACTGTCAACCTGATGAAGCTACAGCATAGGACAGCAAGTATGTTTAACAGCAGAAGCAGCACACTACAGATAGAGCTAACCAATCCCAAAATCAATGGATTAGACCAAAAATCTACATTCCTGACACATCCAGTGGTGAATGGTGTAGGGTAATTAAACAACTGATGGGAGTAGGAGGTTCCATGAACATACTGATCCTCAGTGATGGTGCAGCCCAGCCTGTGAGCACAAAAGAATAGACTGAAATGTTTGAAACCACCTTCAACCAAAGGTGCCAAGTGGGTGATCCATCTCAGCTTTCTCCAGAGGTTCTCAGCATCACAAATACCAGTCTGCAGTCAATTAGATTCACTCCATGTGATGTTAAGAAACAGTTAAGCATGCAGGCTACAGCAAAGATTACAGACACTGAAAATATCCCTGCTACAATGCTGAAAACCTGTGCTCCAGAACTGGCTGTGCCTCCAGCCAAGCTGTCCCAGTACAGCTTCAACACTGGCCAGGGCATGTCCTATCCACAGAAAACAGGACAAATGCAATCCAACCAATTACTGCCCTATCAGCCTACTCTCAATCATTAGCAAAGTGATGGAAGTTGTCGTTTATAGTGCTCCGGCACTTGCTCACCAATAAACAGCTCACCGATGCTCCCTTTGGATTCCACCAGGCCCATAAGGCTCCAGACCTCATTCCAGCACATAGTACAAACAAAGATGAAAGAGCACAATTCCAGGCGGGCTGAGACTGCCCTTGGCATCGAGGCAGCATTTGACTGAGTATTTATTTTTCATTCATTCACATGATGTGGGCACCACAGGTTGCCCTTGAGATAACTGTGTAGCTTGCTAGGCCATTAAGCATCAACCACATTGCTGCAGGGATGGAGTCACATACAGGGCAGATCAGGTAAGGAAGGCAGATTTCCTTCCCTAAGGGACATTAGTGAACCAAGTTGATTCTTATGATAATTCTGTAGTTTCATGGTCATCATCTCTAATGCATGTTCCACTTGTATACCAATGACATCAGCTCTATATCACCACTACCTCCCTTGACTCATTCACTGCCTCTGTTTTGTCACACTGCTTGTCTAACATTCAGGGCTGGATGTGCAGAAAATTCCTTCAACCAAATATTGGGAAGATTAAAGCCATTATCTGCAGTCCCCACCATAATCTACATTCTCTTGACATTGACTCCTTTTCCTTGACAGCTGTCTGAGGCTGAACTGTTCACAACCTCGGTGCTGTATTTGATCTTGAGATGAGCTTCCGACCACACACCCACACCATCGCCAAGACTGACTACTTCCACCTTTGTAACTTTGCCTGCCCTCTGTCCCGCCTCAGCTCATCTGTTGCTCAGGCCCTCATCTGTGCCATTGTTATTTCTATCCTTGATTATTTCAAGGCTCACCTAGCCAGCCTCCCATCTTCCACCCTACTTAAACTTGAGTTCATCCAAAACTCTGCTGCCAATATCCTAGGTCCTGTTCACCTATTACCCTTCTGCTCACTGATCTACATTGGCTATTTGTCCGGCAACAGCTTGACTTTAAACTTCTGACCCTAGTTTTCAAATCCCTCCAGGACATCATCCCTCCCTTTCTCCTCCAGCCCTACAACACTCAGATCTCTGCGCTATTCCATTTGTGGCCTTTTGCACATTCTAGCCAATCCATCATTGGTGACAATCCTTTCAGCTACCTAGGCCCTAAACTTGGGAATACCCTTCCTAAACCTCCCCACCTCTTTGACTCCTTCTCTTCTTTTAAGACATCCTTAACACCTACCTCTTTTTTCAAACTTTTGGTCACCTATACTAGACTATTTTTGTGGCTTGTGTCAAATTTTTGTGTGATAACTTTATCATGGAACACCTTGGAACGTCTCACTACATTAAAGATGCTATATAAATGCAAGTTGTTATTGATTTATGGAAATGGAAAAGACAGCTGGGAGAGGAGCAACAGGGAAAAGGGAGCAAATAAATTTATTAACATTGGAGCTGAACTGTACTGAATTTCTTTTAGCAATTTTGTCTTTCGATTTGTTGTCTCTGTGCTTCATTTAGGAGGTGACATATCTCCAACCTCAATTTCAGGGGACAGATGATCTGACAAAACAGCAACAGGAAGGGATTGATCAGCCAGAGATTCTTTGCTCCTGTGAGTTCACAGAAAAGGAGCTCAGATATTTTTCAGAATATTTGGAAAGAAAAGATAAAGATGAAGATAAAAGTAGGAGTGCGAAAGCAGCAGGAGAGCAGATCCCACAACAATCAGCTCCTATTAGCATGAGGGAATGTGGTGATTCACAGGGACCTCTTCAAATGTTCCATTTGGAAAGTCCATGTCAGAAAATGAAATGGATTCCTGATAAAGGAAGTTCTGGATTTAAAGAAATGTCTTCTCCAAATAAAATGGTCATTGATCTTCAGGGCTCAGTGTTAAAGGCTTGTTTCATGGATACAGGATTGGAGCAGTCCACCTGGATACGGAAACGCACCAGTTCAATTAACACAAACCCTGCAGGTTTTAGCAGGGAAGAGCTTATAGAACTAAAACAAAACACAAAGGAAGCAGTAACCCTTCAAAGCTCAAAGATGCCAGTGAAAGTTATTTGTAGTCAACGGAAGTCCAAAGTTGAATGGAAGAAACTGATTAACAAAGGAAGGGAAGAATCTGCTGGAGTTATTGCAGCTACAGGAAGTGGAAACCCCATTTTAAAAGGTAAATCTTCACAAAATGCATTTTGTTTACATTACATAGAATTTTACAACATAGAAACAGACTATTCAGCTCAACGCCAGTATAGATGCTGCACACAGCCTTCCTCCCTCTTATCACCCTATCAGCATATCCTTCTATTCCTTTCTCCACCACGTGTTTATCTAGCAAGCCCTTAAATACATCTATGCCATTCACGTTGTTGCAGCAAATTCCACATGCTAACCGCTATCTAAATAAAGAAGTTTCACCTGAACTAATTTTTGGATTTATTAGTGACTATCTTATATTTACGGTCCCTAGTTTTCATCTCCCACACAATAAGATAGATGAACTAGTGGCTCAAATAGAGATACATAGTTTAAACCATTACACTGTTGCAAGGTTGGGAAATAAATATGCCAAGGGCAAGATGTTCCTGTCATTGG
Organism: Cetorhinus maximus; assembly: GCF_964194155.1. Taxonomy (NCBI): domain Eukaryota; kingdom Metazoa; phylum Chordata; class Chondrichthyes; order Lamniformes; family Cetorhinidae; genus Cetorhinus; species Cetorhinus maximus. The sequence goes on along the minus strand of NC_135896.1, from coordinate 41,759,806 downwards.
GTGGGCGTGACGGGCGGGCCTGGGAGTGACCAGGAAAGGGTCCGCCGCCTGCCATTGGCCACTGACCGAGATTTCACGTTGGCTGGCCAATTACAGGCCAATTAACGGCCAGCCGGCGTGAAAGGCGCGCTGAGAAGTTCAGCACTGCCGGGGTGGAGGCGGTAGGAGTGCGAGCACAAAAGTCTGTGCATGCGGTGGGGAGTGTGCACTGAAAGCTCCCTGATGGCACAGAGCTGCCTTAGGGAGCTGAAGGATTGCGGATACAAAAATAAAGATTTTAAAAATGTGAGAAACATGGTCCCCACATGTGACTCAGTCACATGAACAGGGACACGTTAAAAATGATGTGTAAAAAATGTTTTTTTTAAAATTATTGCTGGAAACCTCATCCCGCCCATGGATGAGCTTTCATAAAAAATCCAAAGACCGCCTGGCTGATTCGCCCGCCCATGAGCGGGCAGCGAAAAATAGCTTTCAATTATTTGATTAAGGGCCTTAATAGGCTTTTTGATTGTCAGCGGGCGTGTTGTCAACTCTCACGTGCGCCCACCAACCGAAATATCATGTGAGTGCACGATGACGTCGGGACACTCGCTCGCCCGCCCGCCTGCCCGCAGGATGTGAAATCCTGCCACAGGATACACAACACAACATCTGTCTTGAAAAGACAGGTACAATGGAAAAGAAAGAGGGGTAGTCTGAAATTAGAGAATGAAGTAAGGACATTAGTGGCTCTGAAAATCAGGATGTAAAATCAGTATGGGTGGAGATTAGGAATAGCAAGGGTCAGAAAATGCTGGTGGGAGTAGATTATAGGCCCCCTAACAGTACTTATACCGTTGAACAGTGCTCTGATAAACAAGAAATTGTTGGAACTTCTAACAAAGGCAATGTAATAGTCGTGGGGCACTTCAATCTTCATGTAGACTGTTCCGACCAAAGTGGCTGGGATGGTCTGGAAGATGAGTTTGTAGAATGCTTTCATCACAGTTTCCTGGGGCAATATGTGTGGAACCAACTAGGGAGAAAATTATTTTAGATCTAGTAGTGTGTAATGAAGCTAGGTTAATTAGTAATGTCATGGTAAAAGATTCACTGGAAAATAGTGGTCATTGAATTGAATTTGACATTAGGGATGGTATTTAATGGAGGTGGGTGGGAGGTCTCGCTTGCCAGCTGCAGAACCAGCAGGAGCCATGTATCTCCTGTTTCAGGGAAGGTCCAATGAATCAAGTGACACTCAGGTACTTAACTGGACAATGGTGGGCCTTGCCCGGATCAAGGACCTCGGGGGCAGAAGTCCCACCTGCCAGGAGCTGCTCGCCAATCAGAGACCAGCACTATTGAATGGCAGTGCCACCAGGGTTCCCCATGCCTACCCTATAAATCCCATTTCATAATTTAAAAGATCTCTATTAGGTCACCCCTCAGCCTTTCTAGAGAAAAGAGACCCAGGCCCAGATGTTCATCTCATGGGTTGGGCCATTTCCTGATGCCATGATCCCTCCTCCTGCTCAGCAGTGCCCTCCCACCCTATTTTCATGTTAGGCAGGTAGGGCAGGCTGGAGATGGGGCCGCCATCTCTGGAAGCACGCCCAAGGAGGGAACCAAGGCTGGTGGATGCCAAGGCCATCAGTTTAGAAGACCCACCTCCATCCACTGGGCATTGGCTAGTTCTGTAAATGTATTAGGCACCATACCCTCAACACTCACCGCACCCCTTCATTCCATTACACAGCTGTGCCAACAAAACCCCCAGAGCTGAATACATTAAAACCTTTAATGTCTTTGAAAAATCTCAGCCATCTGTTCAGCATTTGAAGTCATGGACAAATGCCCAAGTATTCCAATGCTTCAAAATTTGAACAGATGGCTGGGATGAATACCTTTTGAAGTAGTTATTAATCACTGTATTAAAAACATTTAATTTAATACACCATTAAATTATGACATGTGAAGTTGTCAACACATTTTGAATTTACCCGTAAAAAGGTTTCTAACTCCAAACGAGACTTCCCCATAGATCACAGCTACTCTGAACTGCTGTGAACCATGTCTCCCACTGAAAAGGGCCCAATTCCATGGAAATAGCGTGGGGTCTAAAATGCCCACCCTCGCAATGAAGTAGGAAAAGGCAGGTTTGCTGCACGCAGGCTCACTATCAGCACCCATATCCTGGGGCCATAAAAATTCCCACATGTCAGGAATGGGAGCAGGAATCCTGGAATTGGGTCTCACCCGCCATTTTAAAATCCTGCTCACCTCCTTTACGACACAGATGGATGCAAGAAAATCTGAGCCCCAGTCTTGTTCAGTCTTTCCTGATGGTTTACACAGAAATGAGACATTTAACTATTTATTTGCACCTTCTCCAGAGCTTCTGTATCCTTTTTATAATATGGAGACCAGAATTGTGCACAGGACTCCAGGTCTGGTCTAAACATATGAACTTTCAATTAAGAGCAGAAGCAGGCCATTCATCCCCTCAAGCCTGCTCCGTGATTCAATAAGATCATAGCTGACCTGTTTGTATTTCAAGTTCCACATTCCCACCTACTCCCGATAACCTTTCATTCCCTTGCCTATCAAGAATCTATCTACCTCTGCCTTAGAAATATTCAATAGCCCTGTTTTCACCACCTTCTGAAGCAGAGTTTCAAAGTCACATCGCCCTCAGGGAAAAAAAATCCCCTCGTCTCTGTCCTATAAGGGTGACCTCTAATTTTAAAACAGTGCCCCTTGTTCTGGACTCACTCACAAGAGGAAAAATCCTCTCTACATCCACCTTGTCAAGACCATTCAGGATCTTATATACTTCAATCAAGTCACCCCTCACTCTTCTAAACTCCAGTGGAAACAAACTCAGTCTGTCCAACCTATCTTCATAAGACAACCCGCTCATTCCAAGTATCAATGTAGTGAACCTCCTCTGAACCACCTCCAATGCATTTACATCCTTCCTTAAACAAGGAGACCAAAACTGCACACAGCATTTGAGATGCAGTCTCACTAATGCCCTGTATAACTGAAGCATAACACCCTTACTTTTATGTTCAATTCCTTTTGTAATAAAGGAAAGCATTCTGTTAGCCTTCTTAATTACTTGCTGTACCTGCATACTAACTTTTTGTGACTCATGCATGAGATCACATAGATCCCTCTGCACCTCGGAACTCTGCAGTTATACTGTTTTAGTAATACTCTTCTTTTCTATTCTGCCTGCCAATGTGAACAATTTCACATTTTCCCACATTATACTTCATCTGCCAGATTTTTGCCCACTCACTCAACCTATCTATATCCATCTGCAAACTCCTAGGCCAGAATCTTTGGCTCGGCAAGTGGGGGCAGGCCCCGCTCACTGTTGTGTAAAATGACGTGCAGTCACATTGGGCGTGCGTCCCGACATCACCGTGCGTCATTCAGATCCTCAGTTTGGCGGGCACGCAGTGGAGTCAGCTGCGCGCCCACCAAACTGTCAAAGGCCTATTAAGGCCATTTAAAGCCAAATTAAAATGATTAACGGAGCTGCCCGTCCAACCTTAAGGTTGGCGGGCAGGCTAAGAGCCCAGACGGCCTTCGCATTTATCACAAAACCTCATCCACGGGCGGGATGAGGTTTCATGAAGGTTTTTAAAGTTTAATAAACATTTTTAATAAAATTCATCGACATGTCCCAGCTCATGTGACACTGTCTTAAGTTTTTTTTTCTTCCTTATTCAAATTTTTAAAAACCAAATGAATCTCCCTGTGGCATGGAGCTGCCCCAGGGAGATTTCTGCGCTCTTTCTCGTGCATGCAGGAAAGAGCCCAGGCCCCAACTCTCCCTCCTCCCCCGGCCCGCACAGAGGGCGCTCAGTGCTTCTGGGTGTGCATCACGCTGGGTGGGCCTTAATTGGCCCACCCACATAAAATGGCAGCCTGCAGCCAATCGCAGGCGGCATTCGGCTGCCCGCCCAAACCCGCTCCCTCCCATACTTTCTTACCTATCTTTGTGTCGTTTGCAAACTTAGCGATCATGCCTTCGTTCCCCTCATCTAAGTCATTGATGTAAATTGTTAAAAGTTGAGACCCCAGCACAGACCCCTGCAGGACTCCACTCGTCACATCCTGCCAATCAGACAGAGACCCATTTATGCATACTCTGTTTTCTGCCAGCCAGCCAATCTTCTGTCCCGGCTAATATGTTATCCCCCACACCATGTCCTTTTATTTTCAGTAATAATCTTTGACGTGGCACCTTATCAAATGCTTTCTTGAAATCCAAGTACAGTACGCCTACAGGCTCCCCTCTATCCACCGCACATGTTACCCCTTCAAAGAACTTTAATAAATTGGTTAAACGTGATTTCCATTTCACAAAACCATGTTGACTCTTCCCGATTACCTTGAGGTTTTCTAAGTGCCCAGCTATAACCTCTGTAATGATCGACGCTAACACCTTCGCCATGACAGACGTCAAACTAAGTGGCCTATAGTTTTACTGGTTTCTGCCTCCCTCCCTTCTTGAATAGTGGGATTATATTTGCTACTTTCCAGTCTTATGGAACCTTTCCAGAACCTAGGGAATTTTGGAAAGTTAACACCAACGCATCTACTACCTCATTAGCCACCTCTTTTAAGGCCCTAGAATGAAGTCCACCTGGACCCTGAGACTTGTCAGCCCACAGTTCCATCAGTTTGCTAGGTACTGCTTCCCTAGTGATTGTAATTTGATCAAGTTCATCTCTTCCCTCCACCTCCCAATTTACAACTATTACTGAAATGATTTTTATATCCTCTGTGGTAAAGACAGAAGCAAAATATTTGTTCATTTCATCGCCATTTCCTTATTATCTACTATTAATTCCTCATTCTGACTCTCTAAAGGACCAACACTGACTTAACCTACTCTTTTCTTGTTTAAATACCTGTAGAAACTCTTGCTATCCATTTTTACATTTCTAGCTAGCTTCCTCTCATACCCTAATTTCTCTCTCCTGACTAACCTTTTAGTCATTCTCTGCCATTCTTTATATTCTGACCTCACCTGCGGCTCATCTTTGCGCAGTTTTATGCTTTTTCTTTAAGTTTAATGCTTTCTCTAACTTCTTACTTAACCGCAGATAGTGGGTTCTTCCTTTAGAATTTTTCTTAGTAGAAATATACTTATCCTGAGCATTCTGAAATATCCCCTTAAATGTCTGCCACTGCTTCTCTATTGATTTATCCCCTAGCCTATTATCCCAGTTCACTTCAGCTAGCTCAGCTTTCCTCTTTCCTTGTCTCTACTCTTTGATATACCATGTCTTTCCACATTTGATCTCTTGCCCCCACAATTTAGATTAAAACCCTTTCTACTTCCCTAGTTATGTGGTTCACAAGAACACTGGTCCCAGCCCAGTTCGAGCATAGACTGTCCCAATGGTACAGCCCCCACTTTCCGTAGTACTGGTGCCAATGTCCCACAAGCCGGAACCCACTCCCCCCACACCAATCTTTGAGCCATGCATTCATCTCTCTAATTTTATGTACCCTATGCCAATTTGCACGCAATTGAGGTAATAATGCAGAGATAATAACCTTTGAGGTTCTGCTTTCTAATTTAGTGCCTAGCTCCTCATATTCTCTACGCAGAATCTCTTTCCTAGTTCTACCTATGTCATTGGTATCTACATGGACCATGACAAATGGATCCTCCCCCTCACACTGCAAGTTCCTCTCCAGCCCTGTGCGTATGGCCCAAACCCTGGCACCGGGAGGCAACATAGCTTTTTGGACTCTTGCTCTTTGCCACAGAGAATTGCCTTCACTATACTGTCCCCCTACTACCACTACTTCCATTTTGCTCCCCCCTCTTGGATGGCTTCCTGCACCACGGTCAGTTTGCTCATCCACCCTGCAGCCCCTACTCTCATCCAAATGAACTGAGAGAACCACAAACCTGTTGGACAATTGCAGAGGCACACACTCCTGAACTCCTGCCCTCTGAGTCCCCTTACCAGTCTCACTCAGTCACACCCTCCAGTCCCTGACCACTGACCAAATCAGAAGACCCTATCCTAAGTGGTGTGACTGCCTCCTGGTACAAAGCATTCAGGTAACTTTCCCCCTCCCTGATGTGTCACAGAGTCTGCAGCTCAGCCTCCAGCTCAATGACTCTGAGCCAAAGTTGCTCAAGCTGCAAATACTTACTGCAGATGTGTTTGTCCTAGATCACAATGTTATCCAGGGGGGTCCCACATGCAGCAGCCTTGACACATCACCTGTCCCACCATCCTTAATGTGTTTTAAGTAATTACTTGATTATATTAATCACTTATTTATGTTGCTTTTTAAATATATATGTTAACTTTACCACCAATTTGTATACTATTTTAAACCTTAAGGATAGAATAGAACTTACTCATTTATCAGGTACTCATCAAACAGCTGGCTTCTATCCATGTGGTGGAACAAGAACCAATTCCTACAGGGTGAGAAAGATAGAACAAGGAACCAAACACCTCCTTCCCCCAACTCCCCCTCTCACCAAACTCCAAGTCTTCACTCAGTTACCTCAGCTGCACTCCATTTACCAAAGCTTCAGTAAAGAGCCCTGAATTTATAATAAACTGAACTGGGGCTAAAGTAACCAGATTCAACCAGTTAGCTAATTACCTCCTCAGCTCTTACAGCTGAGAGTGAGTTTACCCTGGCTAAACTGCAAGAAAGCAAGAACTTAGCCTGCTTACACAGTACTTTCCAGTTACTGCTAATTACAGACTAGATTAGGTTTTTAGAACAAAATTAACACTTAAAACTCCCCCCTCTCACCAAACTCCAAGGGCAGAATTTTTCCATCGGCGAGCTGGGGGCGGGGCCCGCTCACCGACGTGAAAATGACACAGGATGACGTTGGGCGTGTAACCCCCGACGTCATCCCGCCCCATTTAAATATTCAGGAAGGCGGGGGGACAGCGAGATCAGCTGTACACCCGCTGACCTGTCAATGGCCAATTGAGTCCATTGACAGGATAGTTAAACCAATTAAAGGCCCTGCCCGTCCAACCTTAAGGTTGGCGGGCAGGCCAGGAGCCCCGGCAGGCTTATGAAAAAACATGAAACCTCATCCACTGGCGGGATGAGGTTTCATGTCAGTTTTAAAAAACTTTAATAAAGTTTCTGTGATATTCATTAACATGTCCCATTTCGTGTGACATTGTCACATGAGGGGGACATGTTAATGATATTTTTATTTTTCTATTTTTAAAGTTTCAAAAACTTTCAGCGCTGTCCCTGAGACAGCACTTAGTCTCAGGGAGATGTGCGCTCTTTTGTGTGCATGCTCGAAAGAGCGCACTCTCGCATTTGGGGAATCCCCCCGCCAGCACAGGAAGCGCATAGCGCTTCCCATTGGGCATCATGCTGGGTGGGCCTTAATTGGCCCACCCACTTAAAATGGCGGCAGGGCCCATATCGGCGGCAGGAGTCGACTGCCCGTCCACCACTGAGTCAGTCGGGCCCGCCCGCCCGTCAAGGGCAAAATTCCGCCCCAAGTCTTCACTCAGTTACCTCAGCTGCATCAAGATGTAGGAACAACTCAACGTCATGGACAAATAGTTAAATATATAATAAATCATAGAATATTTTTCTGGGTCCTAAAGTGCTTAATTATAGCAGCCAAAAGACTTCAATCCAAAAGCAAGACATAAGGAAATAATATTCAATAGTATTGAACCTTTGGCAGCATTAGACGCTTGTTAGAAAAATTCAGCTATATAGTATAAGACCAAATGTTGCACCATGGACAGAAAGTTGATTAACAGATAGAAAATAAAGGCCCTGATATTTAGGGGAAATGTGGTGGGAAGGGAACGTTGAAAGATTGGAGGGTGGCGAGATCAGAAAAGCAGAGAAAGATCAGAAGTAGATGGCGAGGTGGGGGCTGATCCGATTGGCCAGAGGAGATAGGAAAGGCCAGCTGAGGAGATTTGGAAAGGTCAAGTGAGGGTGAGCGGAAAGGTGAGGGTTGTGGGGGTTGGTGGGGGTAGGTTGAAACATTGTGAAAGGTGGAGGTTGAAACAGCTAGGGGAACTCAGAAAGGCCAAGTAGAGAGATTGGAGGGGCGGGGGTTGAGGGGAGATTGGAAAGGTCGAGCAGAGGGGTGGGAGGAGATTGGAAAAATCAGCTGGGCAGATCATAAGAGTTCGTGGAGTGGAGGGAGCTGGAAAGTCCAAGGTTGGAGAATTGAAAGGGTTGGATGCTGTTGGGGGTAAGAGTGAGATTAGAAAGGCCAGGGGGAAGAACAAAAGGGTGGTTGGTTGGCGGGGGGAGGTGGAAGATGGGAAAGGCCAGGTTGGTAGGAGATTGTGGCTTGAGGAGACATTGTGGTTTGGAAAGTGAGGTGTCTGATCAGAGGGGTAAGTCTGTCAAACGCAGGAGTGGTTTACAGTTAGGCTTGGAGGCCAAAGAGGAAGCAGTCCTACACCCAAGCAAAGAAGGGTCATACAGACTCACAACGTTGACTCTGTTGCTCTCTCCACAGATGCTGCCAAACCTGCTGAGTTTTTCCAGCATTTTCTGTTTTTATTTCAGATTTCCAGCATCCGCAGTTGAATGCTGTTTATAATTATTTGCTTTTATTATACTGAAAAGGCACTTAACTGCTGAATCCAGAAATGCTCACCTCCTTTTAGCTACTGGGTTTCTCAAGGTCCAGGAAAACTGACTGGCCAGGATCAAACATAAAATGGAAAAAAATGTGAGGCACATAGCCTCATTAAAATATTTAAATAACCAATCCGCCTCATGAAAGCAGTTTGGTGCCCACACCCCTCGTTCCCTGTCCCCCTCCTTTAAACCAGAAGCGAACAGGTTCAAGGCTAATGGCAGGTTTAAGACTTTTAACATTATAACATCCAATCCAAACTCAAGTCCAAACCCTCAAAGAATCGAGGTAAATAGTTTTGGCTTGGTTTACAGAAGGGTTCTAATTGGCATAGTCCAATAGACAATATTCTGCATTGCTTTTGGTCCCCTATTACAGGAAAGGACATTAAAGCCATTGAAAGCATAAAGTATAGTTTCATCAGGATGTTACAGGAATGGGAAAGTGTAGTTTTGAGGAGACACTTCAGGTGCTGGAACTATTTCCGCTGCCCTGCAGAAGGCTAAGAAGAGATTTCATTGACGTTTTTAAAATTGTGAACAATTTGGACAGAGTAAATAAGGGAAAGATTATTTCCTCTACTTGGGGTGTCAGTGACGAGGAGGGTCATTTTTTATCAGCAAGAAAATGACAAGCGAGTTCAGGAGAAATTTATTTATGCAGCAAATTGTTGGAGCAGGGAATAATTTGCCACAGGGAGTAGCTGGGGAATCTTATAAAGGGGAATTGAGTAAGTATTTGAAGTAGAGGAAAATACAGAGCTATGGAGAGCAGGCACAGTGGGATTAGTCTCAGATTATATTGGCAAAGAGCTGACACAGGCAAAATGGGCATAAAAGGTGATTTCCTTCTGTGTGATAATTCTTTGGGTTTATCCCAAATTGGAGTATTAAACTTCCACCCCTCATTTTGAAGAATTCTTATGCCTCATTGTAGGAAAGCATCTAGAAATAAATGGTTTCCTCATATAAATAAGCGTATAAACTTCATTTTAATACGATGAATGAACACAAAATGCTGATGATCCTGATTTCTGGGTAAAAAAGAAATCAGTGGAAAAAGCAGTTTTAATTGTAAATAGCTTTTGTGCAACGTAACATGAAATTATGTTGATCTTTGTTGATTACTTTTAATTGCTTACAAAGCAATAAGTAATCATAACCATTTTTACCAATTACAGTGAATAGCAAATGGCATCTGGGAACTTGTTCGAGTACCAGCAGTATTAATATAACAGGATACACCAAATATATTCAGCCAATATCCACAACATCTGGAAATTAAGCCTTCAAGGCAACTGGTGTGCTGCAAATCATGCGACCACAACAGGCTTATTTATTAGTTTCTTAATCTCCTTGGATCAACTAAATTATTTAATGTTGCAAATAAGGTTCACTGAACTGAGTTTTAAAGATCTTCAGGCAAAATGTGGAACACCCGAAGACTCTGACAAATCTGATAGTGCAGCTTGTTGATAGTCCATTAAAAATTTAGAACTGTTGCAAATCCTGGATTGTGCAGATACTGGTCACAAATACACTGGCCAGCCATCTGCTTGTAGTCCAGCCTCATTGTTATGCAGAAAATGGGCTTCTCTACCCTTACAATAAACTGCTCCATTCTCTTTTAAATGCTATGGTATTTTGAAGGAAGTCTGGCCTGTTATGTTGGCGTACTGCTATGATATGCTACAGCATATTAAAAACATAAGAAATAGGAGCAGGAGTGGGCCCTTTGGCTCCGTATGCCTGCTCCGCCATCCAGTAAGATCATTGCTAATCTGACCGTGGTCTTACCTCCACTTTCCTGCCTTCTCCCCCACCCCATAATAATTGAATGGCTTGCTTGTATTTTAGAGGGCAGGTAAGGGTCAACCACATTGCCACATATAGGCCAGGCCAGGTAATGACAGCAGATTTCCTTCCTAAACAACATTAATGAACCAGGAATTTTTTTAACAACAATTCAGTATTTTTACAGACTAGTTTTTATTCCAGGTTTATTGAATGGAAATGAATTTAAATTGATGTCATGATGTTAGAATGTAGGTCAGTGCACACCTTTCAGCGTACTGCAAGATTATTATCTTGTGTGTAATTTGAGATACCAAACGCTTTCTCCAGTTTAGCAGTAGCAGAAGTAGCCACATGGGCCATCTCCACTTATTAAATATTTCGCAGTAACTAGCAATAAATCATTATTGGCAGAGGCCAAAAGACAAGAGTGTTCACTCCATCAGCCTGAAAATTGGTGCTTGGCTGGGGTAGGAGGGATTAGAGGGGAGCAAAAGATGGTAATTTGAATCAATTCAAATGTTCTCAATGGTTTAACAGTTTATATTTACGATGGAACTTTTGGCGCATAGCATAATAGATATAATTTGATTTTCAGTGTGGTGTAGATTTGGATTTCTGCAGCTTATCTTCCTCACACTGGAGCAGATTTTAGTGTACTGGTGCAAGTTAGTTCTACTGGTAGAAGTCTTGTTAGAATGGAGATGTACCAATACCACTCAACTCACTAGTAGGTTTTGAAAGATGCTGGGAGCACAATAGCAATGGGAGCAAGGAAGCTGTGTGTAGGTAACATTTACAGGATGCAGACATTAAAGAGTAGTGGGAAGAAGGGAAATGTATATCTCAACCCACTGGCAGCCCTAGACAAGGCTGAAGGGCAGGAGAGCTAAGAAACGACAAGGTAAAAAGAAGGGTGATGAAACCTGAGGTGCATGCAAGTAAGGATGTGTGTGACTTGGAAGGGAAATTAGAAGTGACCAGCCATGCACACAATGGCTACAAAAACAGGTCAGAGACAGAGAATTCTGAGGTGGGTAACTCATCTCCTTACTCCCCAAAGACTGTTCGCCATCTACAAGGCTCAAGTCTGATGGAATACTCTCCACTTGCCTGGATAAATTCAGCCCCAACACGTCCGCATCAGATCCCCTGATTGCAGTAGGGAGATGATGTGACATGAGGTGGTTGTAAGGAAGGGGACTCTGCCTGGCACTCTAGTAACATTCAGTTTACCATCCATAAATCTAAGGTCATCCAAAACTCCTAACTTGCTCCAACTCCAATTCACCCATCACCCCTGTATTTGCTGAGCCGCATTGACTGCTGGTTAAGCATAGTCTCAGTTTTAAAATTCTCATGCTTGTATTCAGTGGAGGTCAGGTAGCTCAGTTGGATAGATGGCTAGAGTGTGCTGCAGAATGATGCCAACAGCGAATGTTCAGTTCCCTTATCGATTCATGAGGCCTGCCTCATTGACTTGCTCCATGCTGGTGTCTCTCCCTCATGTAGAGGGACGCCTATGATCCTTTGTGGACTCTGGCTAATTACCTTGTTTTCAAATCCCTCCATGGTGTTGCCCCTCCCTATCTCTGTAATCTCCTCCATCCTCATAACCCTCGGAGATATCTACATCCCTTCAGTTCTGGCCTCTTGAACATCTCTGATTTTAATCACTCCTCCATAATCACTCCATAACACCAGATGTCAGGTGTTTTTCAGTCAGTCTAGCCACTGTCTGGTACTGGATGGCTTCACATCTCGTATTTGAACCTTAGCCCACCTGCCTTGGTAAAGCACTGACAGGGGCCAGTGATCCTTCCTACTCCATCTGTAGCAACCTGAATGCAATGGGGAGTCAAAAAACAGATTTCTTCATACATTTCTCCAACCCCTGTTGTCCCTAGAATCTGCTGAATCTTCGAACACGATGATGCCACCGCATACGTGCATCACTATGGTGTCCAGTTTTGGTGGCTTCTGGTGCTGGCCATCCTGCTCCACCATTGGTAGCTGTGCCTACCTACAGCTGCCCAAGCCCTAAACTCTTGGGCTGAATTTTTAGTCCCTGATGAGGTGGGCAGGGAAGCAAACAGGCTTCTAAATTGATCATTTTTCCTGATGAGGGGTGGGGTGTTGGCGCCCTTGATTACCCACCTACAAGCAGCAGATAGACATTTAAGCTACTTAACTAGGTCAATTATGGCCTATTGTCAGAGGCCGACTGGAAAATTCAGGACCCTGGATGTGTCGGGGAACAGCGTACCTGCCTAGAAGTAGCCTCTTGGTGACACGCCAGGGATTCCTGCTCCACACTGGTGGCCTGGCTGCTGAAGCAATTTTAAAGGCAAAATACTGCGGATGCTGGAAATCTGAAACAAAAACAAAAAATGCTGGAAAAACTCAGCAGGTCTGACAGCATCTGTGGAGAGAAAGACAGGCTTGCAATTTTAAATGTAAGTTATAAAGAATTTGGAGAGAGGGTGCTTCCATCTTGGGACCTTCTATCAGCCCTTCATCTTCGAAAGCCTGCCCAGCAAGCCCACCACCTGACCACTAATTGGTCAATTTGAAGACAATGACTGGCAATGCCAGGCAGTAACTCTCTCCAACAAGAGAGATTCTACACATCTCCCCTTGACATTCAGTGGCATTACCATTGCTAAATTCCCCTACAATCAACATACTGGGGGTTACCATTGATCAGAAACTTAACTGGGCCAGCTGTACACATACTGTGGCTACAAGAGCAAGTCAGAGACTGAGAATTCTGAGGCAGGTAACTCACCTCTTGACTCTCTAAATCCTGTCCACTATCTACAAATGCACCAGTCAAGAATTTGATGGAATACTCTCCACTTAACTGGATGAGTGCGGCTCCAACAACATGCAAGAAACTCGAATCGATTCAGGATAAAGCCATTTGCTTGATTGACACCCCATCCACCACATTAAACAGTCATTCCTTCCATCACCGATGCACAGTGGCTGCAGTGATTGCCATATACAAGATGCACTTCAGCAACTCACCAAGGTTCCTTTGACAGCAGCTTCCAAACTTACATCATTTACCACCTGGTAGGACCAGAGTAGAATACGGATGGGAACACCGCCACCTGCAAGATCCCTTCCAAGTCACACACATCCTTACTTGAAACTTCCCTGTCACTGGATCAAAACCCCTTCCTAACAGCACTGTGGGTGTACCTACAACGCATGGACTGCAGTGGTTCAAGAAGGCGGCTCATCACCACCTTCTCTAGGGCAATTAGGGATGGGTTACAAATACTGACCTAGCCTCCCTAAAACTCTCCACTTCTCTTTGCCCCTTCAAGATCCTCCTTAAATCTTAGCTCTTTGAGCAAGCTTTTTGGGTCATCTCGCTTAATATCTCCTTGTGTGACTTAGCATAACATTTTATTTTAAAACGCTTCTATGATGCACCTTGGGACATATCAATACTTTAAAGCCGCAATATAAATACAAATTGCTGTTGATACATGCCAACCTAGAAAACTAGCAAATGTTGAGCAATAGCTTTAAGAATTTTAACACAGCTTAAAAGCACTGACAGCTGAAGAATAGTGCTTTGTAACTTAAACTTCAGGTACATGCAACATTGCTCAAATTGTACTGAAGTGGAAGAACATAAGCACATTATAGCCAGAAAATGCCATAAATTTTTAATTTTTTTAACATTAGAAATTGTATCCAGCTTAACATTAAGTACCTTTATATTTGACCAGTGACAATCTTTGAATTTTGAATAAAGGAAAAACACCGCCCCACAACCAAACTGCCTAAGCCAGTTCCCAGAGGAACCTGTCAAACAACTCATGTTTATACTGCCTCTCATCACCTATTCTCCTGTCACCTGAAACTCTACTTTCCATTCGCTTTTAAAATGGTAATTCTGCCCGCGCAGTTTATACTGGGACTCATTTTCTCTCTCAAATGGCCTCGGTTGACACTGGCATTTTTTTTTCACGTCTCCATCCCCGTTCACTCCTCATTCTTCCTGGCAAGCAGCTCTTATTCCATGGTGGCAGTCTTTCTACCTCAGTTTCTGATAGCATTATTTTCATATGAAGTCTGTGTACCGTATGCAGTGGATGGGCTTGCTTCCATTACTGACAGGACTGTTGTAGGAGTGTCATTGAGGGCAGGAGGCCAGACTGAGAGCGGAATTTTACGGCCCCATCACGGCGGGGGTGGGGCTGTAAAATGCGGTGAGCCATTCAAAACTCCATTGACTTCGACGGTGGGAATAGGCGATCCCGCCGGTGGGAGGGGCCATAAAATTCTGCCCTGTGTGTATTTTCATCAGTAAACACTGACATACTGACAAGGCCACTGACACTGACTGCCAGCATGAAACACATAAAAGGAAGATACACAGCACCTTTTCACAAGCACAGGCACCCCCAAAGCACTTTACAGCTAATGAAGTACGTTTGAACTGTTCTCACTGTTGTACTGTAAGAAATGCAGCAGCCAATTTGCGCAAGTAGTAAATTCCACAAACAGCAATGCAATAATGACCAGATAATCTGTTTTTGTGACACTGATTGAGAGATAAATATTGACCCAGGAAACCAGGAATAACTTCCCTGCTCTTCTTCAAAATAGCACCCTGGGATCTTAACGTCCATCTAAGAGGGAAGATGTGGCTTCGGCTTAATACCTTACCTGAAAGAGGGCACCTCCAATGGTGCAACACCCTTCAGCACTGCACTGGAGTGCCAGGCTTTGTTTTTGTGCTCAAGTTCTGACATACATGGCACTTGAGCACAAAATCTTCTGACTCAGAGACATGGGTGCTGCCCACAGAGTCACAGCTTTGCTGTAAAATGGTTTAGCATTCCTGAAAGGACAGCGAGGCAAGTTGGAGGCAACTGCTGGCCGGTACTGTCACTGGTTATGCCAGCTCCAAGCAGAACAACATTTGGTTTGCCTTTCTCCCAGCCTATACAGCCTTTTAAGACAGGTTTCCAGATAGATGCAACAATGTTTGCACCAATGATGGACACCATCTTAGAGCATGTGACCAGTCAGCGTATACTGGCTCAGTCAACCTGTTATGCCATTTTGCATGCAGCACTACATAAAAATGTTATGCTGTGATTGGAGTGCTTCTGAAGAGCGGTTCCGCTAATCGGGCTTTCACTCATGCCTGTGCTATTGGCCATTTGTCTAGATTTGAAACCTATTTCAGGATTTGCTTGCTCTGCATTCACTAACTTTATGCAAAAATGCGTGCATTACGTTGCTCTTTTGGAAATAGACTGTGTGCCAGTACCAGTGGCACAGAACAACTCTGGTCAGCCTGACCCAACTTGCATCCCACCGCCGGGCTTCGTTTTCCTCCTCTGATAGGCTCAAATATATGGGTCCTCCCCTTGGGAAATCCTAATGGAGCTGGGGGGGGAAGAGAAGTAAAAAAGCAATTATCGAACAGGCTCATAAAAGCAGAAACATTTTAAAGACAGTTAAGAAAAATGTCATAAATGATCTTAAAATTGTTCAATTTTGTAATTTATTCATTGATGGGTTGTGGGCGTCGCTGGCTAGGCCAGTATTTATTGCCTATCCCTAATTGCCCTTGATCTTCTAACCATGTCCTTTAAAGGAACAATTGCTTGCAGCTGATCTTCCAGGAACTCCAAATATGCATTATAAAAGGAGGGATTGTGACCTGATGCTGTACTGACTTAAAAATTTGAAAAAAGATGTGGAGGCATTGCTCTTGCATCATTTAAATGTTTCATGAATGTCCTGCCCATGGCTAGGCCCAGCAGTAATACACACCGGACACAAACAGGGTGGACTGGCTTATATCGCTGACCCTATTACCAGTCCATTATGTCCTGTGAAATAATGCACATGTAGGTAATGGATTTTTGGCTTCTACCTCAGCTACACAGGGATACACTAAGCACAGGGAAACTCAGGGAGCAGAATATTACGGTTCCCCACCAGCGAGTTTACCAGTGAGGTAGCGGGCCCATAAAATTTCCCAAGTGGCCTCCTTGTCATCATCCCACCCACCCCAACCTGTACACAATTTTACGTACGGCAGTCAAGGCCCAGGGCGGGCAGCCAAGGCCCACCCTCACCCCAGTTGAGGTCCTTAAGTAGACAGTTTTAAGCAGCTCCCTGCCCGGCCTCAATTTTGAGTTCGAGGCAGATGGGAAGTCTGGCAGGTGACCCTGTTCAGGCCAGAGGGCAGCAGAGGGTCCCCTTTCTACTTCAGGTACACCACACCTCAACCACACACCCCCCAACCCTCGACAAGGTCTGCCCCACGTGGGTGCGCCCTTCCCTCTCCATCAAGACTCTCGCACCGTGCCTCCGAATTGCTGGGCCCCAGAAGTCACCTCCCCTCCCTGCTTTGAGACCCCCCCCCCCCCCCCCCCAACCACTTACCTGGTCCTGGACCTCCAGGACTCAGAATCTGGATTCTGCTTGTTGTCCAGTCCTGGCCACTGCTGCTGCTGGCACTACAGAGCTGCCGACCAATCCGATTGGCTGGCAGGTCTCTGAGGCGGGACTTCCAAAGTGAGGAGCGCATGTCCCACCTCCAACCAATTCACACTCCTTAGAATGTTAAATGGTTGTAGGACTGCTGAGATTGGTGGGGATGCATTCCCCACCAACTCTTCAGGTCGTGGGATCTGAAAAATCCTGCCCGTAGTCCTACTGCTAGCTGGCTCTGGAGCAGCACTGACAAAAGGCTGACTGGAACTGCTTCTGTACTGCTGCACAGAGACCTGAGCCAATCTGGTAAGTGGAACAAGGTAGATGCAGCTGTAGACTCAGCTTTATGAATACTCCTCTGCCTCTGACATAGTTAACACAATAGGCAAGAATCTTCACAGGTTCTTTGATTATATGACATTGATTATAAAGGAAACTGCAAAAATATTCCATTTCCTATTCCCCAACATGGCTATGTTTAATCTTCAAAAGCAAAATCTTTGCCTTGACTTGTACCCAAACCAATAATTTTGAACACATAATTTCATGAGTTTACCATGATAAACATTGAATTTTGGCAGGCAATGGTTCCACCCTTACAACTGTTTGCTAACGTAATAATAAGCGAGATAATAAAATCATAAAATCCTAGAATTGTTACAGTACAGTACAGAAGGCGGCTGTTCAGCCCATTGTGTCCATGCCAGCTTTCTGTAAGAGCTACTTAGCTAGTCCCACTCCCCTGCCTTTTCACTGCAGCCCTGCATATTTTTCTCTTTAGATAATTATCCAATGTCCTTTTGAAAGCCACAACTGAATCTGCCTCCACCACACTGTCAGGAGGTGCATTCCGGATCCTAATAACTCACTGCATAAGCAAGTTTTTCCTCATGTTGCTGTATCTTCTTTTGCCAATCACTTTAAATCAGTGACCTCTGGTTCCTCACTCTTCAACCAATGGGAACAGTTTCTTTCTAATTACTCCGTCTGGCACCCTCATGATTTTGAACGCCTCTATCAACACTCCTCTCCATCTTCTCTTCTTGAAGGAGAACAGCCCCAGGACCTCCAATCTATCCTCCTAACTGAAATCTCTCATCCCTGGAAACCATTCTCATAAATCCCTCTCCAATGTCCTCACATCCTTCCTAAAGTGTGGTATTCAAAGTTGAACACACTATTCCAGTTGAGGCCGAACAAGTATTTTTATAAAGGTTCAGCATGGTAACAAGTATCATTATATTATTATTCATAATAAATAGTCTATTATCACCCCACTTTGCCCAATATCTAGTAAGGGAATGCCCCTTACTACACCAGCTTGATGGCGCTGTTGCAACAGAAACCTCCATTGCCAGCGTAAACTGAGTTGGGATGAGTTCTGTAAAGCTTACTGGAAGTTATTTTGTCTGGGGCGGAGGGAAGTGTTTTTATTTTGGATCACCCAGGCTCTGTCTGCAGGCTGAACTTAAAAACAGGATTTACATCCTCCTTGTCTGGATTATAATCAAATTCCAGTCACAGAACTGAAAGATTATTTCATTAATCCCCTTCGTAATATTTACAGTAACATGTACAAAATTAATTTGACAAATGCTTGGTTGCAGGAAATGTACACAAATCTAATCTGGGTATAGTGTGCTGTTTGGTCACCAGCCAAAAACTATGATCTAACTGAGAGATATAATCGGCTAGATATAGCAATTGACCAGCATGTTGTTTGAGACAATTTTAATGCCTGTGGGTTTAAAAGAATTTTAGTTTTTAGACACAAATTGACAACAGATGAATAACTGAAAAAATATAATATTTTACAGCTTTTTGAGAAATTAGTTTTGAATGCTTTATTTTCTATATTCAACATTTACAAATGCATGAGGAAAGCTATTTGTCCAAAGTGGAAAATTCCTTGTGTAAGATTGCAGCAAATAAACAAAGGGGCATTAAAGAAAATACTATGAGAAATACTAGGGCAGTTTACTATAGTATTATATATTTACATATATTAATGGTGTATTGATAAAATAACTAATTCTGTGAAAAACTAAGGAACATAATAAGATCCCACAGGTACATTTTTATAGTCCATGGGCACAGAAGGTAGCTAGAGTTTAAAGCCCAGAAATTCTGTTCCAAGAGCTGCACTGTTAGAGGAACTGGTGCAATCCAGCTTTTACCTCCTGTCTGTCCCAGCATTATCTCAATTCCGGGGATGGGGTCATTTGTATATAAGTGGTGGGTGACTGTGCCTTTAATGCCACAACTGGGGAACTGCATTGCCACTTCTCCGCATGGGGATGTGGAAAGTTGAGTCAAACTGTCCCAAGGGAAAGATTTTTTGTGCCGGCCTGCTCTTGCAGTGATATGCCCTTTTCCTATTGGCAGTTGGTCTCTCCCAATGTTTGCTCCTACCTCCCCCTCCCTTCCCCCCAACCTCCATCATTGCCCCATCTTTTGAATTCTGCAAGCTGACCAGAAAAGGACAGAAACCCAGCACAGATGACTCCACCTTAAATTCTTCTCTCTCTGCTGATGCAGTTGATTCACATTCCGTGCACAAAATGGGACAGATTTCAAAGTTAACTGTTTTGAAAGACAGCTGACCACTTATTTTGAAATAGGATGGAATTGTGGGGCTTGTGAATTAGGACAATTATAAAGTTTGAATAGGTGTTTAGTGCTGGATACCTGCAGGAAAGTCATCAATATCTGTGCATATCAGAAATGTGCATTCCTGGTGAAGGCAAAGAATCAGGTACCCATTGAAAATGCCAGGGGTGAATTTCATGTTGTGGATACATCGGACAGATTTCCATAAAGCCCCCCTGGAGGTGAGTTTGGATGTGAGGTGGGGCGCTATTTAATCTGATAGGAGGGTGTGGGGTGTGGACCTGCTGCTTTCCTGCCTTTAACAGATTATGTCTGGGGTGGGAAAGCTTGTGGACAGCTTACTGACCCGAGTGTTACTTGAGGCAATTAATGCCGACTTAAGAACCTCATCTGGGGTTCAATCAATGGCGGGTGGGGGAAGTGCCATGCAGAAGCCTGAAGCTGTTGGGTTTGTTTTCAGGCTCCCTTTTGGGGGGTCCCTTGTTCAAAGGCACTCAGTGCCTGATCAAGGGGCCCAGTGTTGGGAAGTGGAGGGTTGGGGGGAACACTGAAACCCACCTCCCTGCCCAGGCCTTTGACCCCCCTCCCTCGCCCAGTACTCCCACCCGTGACCCTCCTTTTTAAGATCACTCACCTTTGGCCTCAGGTCCCTTTTTGATCCTGGACCTCTGGTATGTACATTGCTCGCAGCTGCCACTGCTCCCGGTGGCTCTACCTGTAATGGAGAACTGACGGCCTTCGATTGGCTGGCAGCTCTCAGGAGGCAGGATTTCAGCCCTGGTGTCCTTAAACCTGGGGATGGGCCGACGGTGGCCACTTAAGTGCCTGAAGGGTTCTTAACACTGATGGGCCTTCCCTCATGGAGGCGACACCCTTGTCACCTGGATGTAAATTCCGCCCGTTGTTTGGGCAGTGGATAGTTCATTGCTCCTACCCAATGAGGTTGGCAAGGGGCTCCCAACCATGGCCAGAATTTCATGCTCCCCCACCAGTGTGTTTTTAGGCCATGGGGGGAGCGTGAAATTGAAGGAACGGGATTCCCTCTGGGTTCCCACCTACCGGAGACCCCCCCCCCACCCGCCAAAGGTTTTATATTCCCATGGTAGCCTTCCCCCCATGGCCTTTCAGACCCTAGCCTCCTACCCATCTCAGTCCCCCGCGGGGGCCTGCCAGCTTCACACCTGGTGAGAGACCCTCCCCACCCCCCTCCCCTCCCCAATGCTCAATGGTAATATTAAGACGCAAGCCTGACATCACATGGCCTGCTACCCAATCAAAGTGCACTTTTAACAAGTCTTCAATTGAATAAACATTAACACTGAAGTAACAGCCCGTAACTTTTACCAAGCAGTTATATTGAACCAAATCTTATTGGAACGTCTATTTCCGACCCTGATCAGACAAAAAAAAAAATACCCACTTACCTTCCTCTGATTTTTCTGGGCAATCTTCCACTGGAGGATCTTTTCAAACTGACTCAGCACAGGAAACCTCAGAGACATCAGCAAAGGGAATCTGCACAGGAGTCACACCCTCTTTTTCCAGCACTAAGTGCAGTATTCTGGTAAGTAAAGAGTTTAAATGTCCGAAAGCTTCTTTGGAAAGCTACGGAGAGAAGGTAAATGGGTATGGTGGGTGAGGTAAGGGGGTAAAGTGGTAGAGTGGGTGAGGTAAGTGACTAAAGATGTTGGGTGGGTGAGGTAAATGAGTAAGGGGGCAGGTTGGATAAGGGGTAGAGTAGGTAAGGTGGGTAAGTGAGTAAGGTGGGTGAGGTAAGTGGGTAGGGCGGGCAAGGGGGTAGTGTGAATAATAGGGTAGGGTGGGTAAGGTAAATGGGCAAGGGGGTAGGGTGGGTGAAAGAGTAGGGAGGCAGCTAGATTGGTTGGTGAGATTGGGTCAGGTCGGGACTGGGTGGAGGGTGGGCGGGGAGCCAGGGTAGGGATGTGGGAGGGGTGGGGGGTGGGGGGGAGCCGGTGGTGAGGTCGGGTCGGGTCGGGTTGGGTTGGGTCAGGGGGAGTAGGTGAGAGGGGTGGGATTCGGGAGGACTAGTTGGGATGTCAATTGTATAGTTAACCAGGAGTTAGACTAGGATTTTTCTGTCTAAAATTTCCTGGGTAACCCATGTAAGTAAGCCAGAACCATCCGAAATCTCTGACTCTAACTCAGAGTTGGAGGATTTTTCAGAGGGAGCAGGGGAATTGCCCATCAGAAGTTCAAACTTCTCAGGCAGTTCCCATGGGGTCAAAACGTTGAGACTTCTGAGGGGTCCTGTAGCACATCTTGGGGGGGGTATGTCCGACCTCCGACTATCCAGAGACCGGAAGATCTGGGCCATCAACTTCTTCCCCTATTGCTTCCACATCCTTATCTGAGCTCCCACGCTCACTCTCACCTTATTGTCACCATGAGGCAGAGGCAGCTCCAGAAAAGCTCACTGTTCGGTGATTTGACACCATCATAGCCAGTACCTTCACCTCCCTCTACTGGGACTAATAGATCATGTGACAGTCTCCATCTGATTGAACTCATATTGAGACATAAGCATTTCTGACAGTATTATAAATGCCTTTTCATGCAGTTGAGACGTTTCAAAACGAATGCAATGATCCTGTTGAGGTAGGCAAATTCAAACAGTCAAATGTAGGTATTTCTTCCAAGTAGTAAGCAGTTAATTTATAGGCACAAATTGCATTTTTTCTACACATTCTCTGGTTTATTTTTGACAGACCTCTTGAGACCATCTCATGGATCCCAAGGGGTCTGTGTATCCCTGGTTGAGAACCTCTCCTCTAGGCCCATCTTTTGTTTCTTTACTCATCCCATGACCATCTTATTTTGGCTTGTGCCATCCTCCCTTTAATCTCTCCTGTCTTCCATCCTATCACAAATCTTCCCTTTTTCTCCCCACAACCTTTCTCTGTCCCTGTATTTGCTTAAAACCTTTTTCACCTTGAACATTTTCCAGTTTTGATGAAAGGTCACCAATCTGAAATGTTAACTCTGTTTTTTGCTTAATAGATGCTGCCTGGTTTGTTGAGTATATTTTCTGTTTCGATTTCAGATTTCCAGCATCTGTAACACGTTGCTTTTGTCTCTTCAGCTTCTCTTTAACACAGGAAACTTTAACACCTGTGACTTACCTCCTTCCTCCCAATTTAAAAAGAAAGACCAATTATTCACTCCAGTAGCCATCCTAAAATGAGGCACGGCATGACCCCTCTTTGCCCCTATGTGATCATACGAATAATCATCGGCTGACTGAATAAATTATCAATAAATAATTGTATCCTTTCCTCTATGACTCTAAATTCCATGAATAGCATATATACATAAGTGAATGTTCTAATTTATTTCAGTGAAGTCCAAGTGAGTACAAAACCTCCTACTTCATCTTAACACTGTGCCTCCCCTGGATAGCTAAACATGCTTTTTTTCAATCTATTCTAGGTGTAATCTAAAGCCAGTATCATAAAGATTGGGTGAATGCTGCTGGCCTACAAAGTAGTATAAAAGGTTAATGTTAAATATGTAAATAGATAGCCTATATCATCAATGAGGTAAGATCACATGACAACAGAGTATGCAGAGAGATAGTTCAATGTGAAACCTCATGCTAAGCCTTGTACTGTACACAGTTAGTAAAATGTTCAATAAAAGATAAAGTTTAACAACAACCTTGCTTCCAGCAATATATGTAAATCCTAATCATGGACAATTTCACCCAAGACTGACAACAATGATAACAGATACAAAAGGGTCATGGAAATGAGTTGGCACTTCTCTTACGGCAACTTGTTCCTGACAGAAAGCTGTTGATAACTGCACCTTTGGAACATTTAAAAGGTGAAGAGTTTTCTGATGTTCATAGTGTGCATGGAAGCAAAGGGAGAATAGCCTGTGAGTTACCTTGCCTGCCTTGGTCAGGTCATTGATTTTTGACACTAGTCTACAGTACTGGGTTTGAGAGAGTTGACCCTAACTGCTAATAGCACCTCACTCCACTTGGCACGAGTGACCTTTCTCCTCTCATGCCTTTACTCTGTCCAGTAGTTTGCTGGTCGGACTAAATGAAATTTAAGCATCTTCTTCTCTGCTTCTGTCATGCCCTGCTCTCTTCTCTGCCTCCCTCTACCAGGTTCTCCAGTGCTAAACATTCTTGTAAAGTGGCACAAAAACAATAGTGAGTTATCAAGTTGAACTGACAGCTCTGAGCTAAGCACTTTCCTCCTAACCTATTGCTCTCCCAGTTTGCTGCTGCAATCTTTAGCTCAAACTGGCTCTTTTAAATTTTCATGCACTCAGTATACAACTTTCAGTGATCGAGGGGCTCTGCTTTGAGCCTAGGCCTGGGATGGCCGCATACTGGCAGCAGCCCCTGCCGCCCCTGTGGCACTGCTGTCCAATAGAGCTCTTGGTGGACGGAGAGCAGTTCTATTGAACAGCAGAGCACCCAGGTGGTGGCGGCTGCTGCTGCTGGTACGACACCCACCCAAGGCCCAGGATTGTTGCTGGATCCCAGGGCATAGGCAAGTGAATGTGGTGGTGGGGCGGGAGGATGGTGGTGGGAGTATGGGGTCGTGGGGAGAGTGCAGCAAGGGCAGGGTGAGACTCTCAGTCCCCAGTGCAGGGCCCCTGGATCAGGCACTGAGTGCCTTTGGATAAGGGGCCTCCCCTTCCTCTCCACCTGCCGCGCCCCCCCCACCGCCCCCCCAAAACCACTCCCACCCCAAGCGCCTGCAAACAACCCAGCACAGATTTGCTTGTAGTGCTTCCTGCATGGTGAGTCCCTCACCCACCACTGGGTTAATACCTGTAGCAACAGGATGTGGCCCCTCCTTCCCGCCTGATTAAACGCCCCCTGCCCTCCAGCTCCGAACTCACCATGCGGGTGGGCACAAGTTCCCACCCTATGTTATTAACTTTCTGTGACAGGAAATAATATATTCACGGTAATAAAAGACCTTTTCTGTGTTAGCTTTAGCTGGATAAAATAACATCGGAATGACTAGTTAGGAATAAATAGAGACTTGAAACTATATAGCGCCTTTCATAACATCCCCATGTTGGACCATGCTTGATAGCTGATGAAATAATTATGAAGTGCAGTCAATTTTCTAATGTAAGAAATGTGGCAGCCAATTATGAATGTAAAAATGACCATGGAATCTGTTCTTTTTAGTGAGGGATAAATATTGCTCAGGCCATGGGAGAAGAACTTCTTCAAAATAGTGGAATCTTTTACATCCACCTGAGAGGGCAAATGGGTTTTAGCATCACATCTGAAGGACAACTCTTCTGACAGTACAGGACTCCCTCAGTACTGCATTGGAGTGTTAGCCTGGATTTTGTGCTTGTGCCTGGAGTTGGATACTAACCCACCTAGTTAGTTCTAAAAGCAGTTGAAAAGGAATTTTAAAAGGCCATAGATGAAGAAATTTTCGTGCAATTAATGTTATTACTGATTTACTATAGATTGTAAGCAACTTGGTAAAGAAAATCTGTTTATTTTCCTACAAACTTAAGAAAATTACTGATTTAGCTTGCAAAGTACACATTGTAACAACACCCATTTATGATAATTGCTACCTTAGTGGGCTGATGGAAATGAAATACTTTTAAGTTATCCCGAGCATTTTCCCTGGATGTTGACCCACTTGTAATCATAAAGAAATCTTGTTTGACTTAGAGAGCTATTTTCTCCAAATTTCAGTCCACATTGAAAAAAAATGTATAAACATATTCTATTTGGTTTGCTTTGAACTTTGCAAACAAATTATCATTTTTTGTGGATGTAGATAATTCACATGTGTAGAAAATTTCTTTAAAAGACTGCTACAAGTTCCAGTAATTAGAAGATGATTCTTCCAGTTTAATGCCTGAAATAAGGTGGTCATTTCAGTTGCCCGAGAGACACAGCTGGGTATGTTTAATGTCAGTAAGGTGCAAGGCCTTAGATCACCAGGTACTTGCAAAGAGGCACAGCTGGACGAGGAAGTGACATTTATCAGGAACTCTCATATTTCACAACAGACATGAGTCTGTCATACTTAATAAGTCAGGAGGGCCTTTTTGCGTGACTGACTAGCTGTAACTAGTGGAGTGCCACAGGGATCACATCAACCTCAGCTATCTACAATCTATATCAATGACTTGGATGAAGGGAACGAATGTATTGTAGCCAAATTTGCTGACAATACAAAAATAGGTAGAAAATAGGAGGATACAAAGAGTCTGCAAGGTGATATAGATAATGTTACGGACAAGAGGGGGATTAATTTAAACAGCCCTGAGTTCTCCACTCATTACCCTGTCCATAAACAGAAAGGTGTTTTTGATTTTTGATTTCCCTCCATTTATAAGTGGTGGTGTGTTTTCCCCAGCCCTTCAGTTTGTAGTGATCCAATCCTCTATTAATAACCACACAGCAAACTTGAGATAAGGTAAAAATAAGAGAGGGCAGTTACTTTACACACTCACAAAACATGGGAAAGGGTTTTGCAACATTTGCCCCTTTTGCATTCATACAATAAAAGAAGGACAAGGGAAGGAAAGGGGTACAGGGCAAGACCACGATAAAAATAAGAGTTATAGTTTCACATGAGTCCAGAATCAAAAGCCCAGTGGCATATTTCTTCAGAAGTTAGCAGGCTGAAAATTTAGCAGGTTGATCTGACTTTCTCAAAGCGAGGACTTCTGCGATAAGAGAAGTTACGTAGAGATGAATTAGTCTTGAAGACACAGATACAGAAGTTCCAATTTTCCAGTAATTCATGGTCTAGATGAGGACCAGGTACTTTACTTGGACAGAGCTCTTTCTGCTGCGATCTGTTAGCTGATAAAATGGTAGACTGCCTGGGTTCAGTTCCACATGGCAATGTTACCGTTTCTAGCAGTTTGGGGGAGGTCAGGTGACATACCTCCGCTTCTTCTCCTGGGTGTTGGACAAAAGATGTATTTTTACAATCCTGGAATTTTGAGGTGTTTAATGGAGGAGTCAGAGTCCATTTTGCCTTTTGCAGACATACCGTTTCTATTGGCCAGAGCCCTGCCTCAGAAATGTAAAGGAGGTGGGTGCATTGCTTTGGAATTTGATTGTCGGATATCACAGAGGGCATTAGCACCTCTTTAAAGATAACGAGGTCCCTGCTGGTTTCTGAAGGTTAGAAATTCCTCTGGGATGAGTCATGGCTAGTCAGGGTAAAGCCTTGTCCATTTTTAAAATAAAAATAAGTTTATAAAGTAGCGAGGATGTCGTAGATATATATATGTTTCCTTCCTGTCTTCTGGCAATATGTTCAGTGAATGGGCAAAAAATTGGCAAATGGAATATAATGTGGGAAAATGTGAGGTTTGTCCACTTTGGTAAGAAGAATAGAAAAGCAGAATATTATTTAAATAGATAGAGACTGCAGATTGCTGCGGTACAGAGGGATCTAGGTGTCCTCATACATGAACCACAAAAAGTTAGCATGCAGGTACAGCAATTAATTAGGACGGCAAATTGAGTGTTGGTCTTTATTGAAAGGGGGCTGGAGTATAAAAGTAGGAAAGTCTTGCTACAACTGTACAGGGCATTGGTGAAACCACACCTGGAGTACTGTGTGCAGTTTTAATCTCCTTACATATGGAGGGATATACTTGCATTGGAAGTGGTTCAGAGAAGGTTCACTAGGCTTACTCCTGCGATGAAGGAGTTGTCTTATGAGGAAAATTCAAGCAGGTTGGAGTTTAGAAGAATAAGAGGAGATCTTATTGAAACATGTAAGATACAGAAGAGGCTTGGCAGGATAAATGCTATGAGGATGTTTCTCCACTTGGGGAAATCTAGAACCAAGGAACACAGATTAAAAATAAAGGGTCTCACATTTAAGAGAGAATTTTTTTCTCTCAGAGAGTTGTTAGTCTTTGGAACTCTCTTCCACAGAGAGCAGTCATGGCTGAGACATTAAATATATTCAAGGCTGGGTTAGGCAGAATTTTGATCAACAAGGGAATCTATGGTTATGGAGGGCAAGCAGGAAAGTGGAGTTAGGGCGACAATCAGATCAGCCATGAACTTATTGAATGGTTGAGCAGGCTCCAGGGGCTGAACGGCCTACTCTAGCTCCTATTTCTTATGATCTTGTGGCAGCTGAATTTAATTCTAATGAACAGTGTATGAGTGAAGACATCATTTATGGAAATTTTACAAATACTTCTTGTACACTAAGAAAACATCGTTTACAAAGTAACTAATTGTGCACCACATATCTACAGGAGATCCCTGGTGTCACATCCATGGGAAAGTTACATCTCACTGAAAAGGTCAGCCATTCTTGTATACAAGCCAACTGGCACCTTCTGGCTTCCAAACAAAAACAGGATGTGTACACTTTAACATTAACATTTTACAATAACTCAGTCGTGAAGCTTATTGACCCCTCAGGATTAGAGCAACTGTTAAATCTAGTTAGGTCAGCAATTGGATTTAGTGTACCTACCAAAGTTAGCTTAACGTAAAATTAGGACATTGTGCTGTGTCTTTTTTTAACCTTAATCTGTATCTTCAGACAATATTAGTCAGCAATAATCTAAAGAATTTTTTTGTCATACAAAGAGAAAAATGAAACTCTTGTGGCTGTCTAATACAAGAGATACATAACCACTTTGCTGTTCGTTAATATCATTTCAAATCACATCAGTGAAAATAATAATGTCCATGGTATTCTCTATATGCTATTTTACTCCATAATTATCATAGCTGCTGCATAATTATCTGAAGTTTCCAATGCTTTTTATATTCTATGCTAGGCAAGGAGATGCTAGACTCAGTGGGAAGGCCACACTGCCCAGATGCATAGAGTCTACTCGCAGGAATCACCAGTGTCTGCTCTCTCATCAAAATCAAGACCCGTGATGATGAGGATTGATGACAGTCGGGTAACTAAAAGCCTGAAAGCAGTTCCTATCTGTTTCATGCCATGTAGAAAATCAGTCAGATAATTGACTAATAATTAAGTACAGCTGTAGTCGATTAGCATTTTTACGGTTGATTAACTTAAAATAAATATTGTCCATTCTGTAAAATGCAACCTTTCAATCCCAATTTTGATGCTGTTTTTGCTTTTTAGATGCAAAATACTCAATTTACATCTTTTTTGTGTTATATGCATTCTGCAGGCTGGGAATGCAAATAAAACAGTCCCCGGAGAGCCCGTAATTTACATCAGAAAACAACTGGATGACTGGAATTGTTAATGACTTCTCGCCCTTACCAACTTTCTAAGTCCTTTCTCAATAGGATAAACCACCCTGGTTTATTTGTGTTGCCTGTAAGAATCTTGTAATGTTGTCTTATATGTGTCAAAATCAACAAATGCACATGAACGGCAGTCAAGATAAGAAGTGATCATTTCAATGATGACACTGTGACAGAAACAGAATTCCATCCAGTCACAAATTCGAAAATATTTGTAGATTATTTTGTTCCCTTTGAATGGCAGGTAGGTCTAGGCTCTGGCATGTTTCTGAACAGATTTCTTCTGTTCTTTGTCTTGACATATGAGGCTGGGAAAAGCAGTACATGCATGCCATATCCATATTTGACATTAAAGTACAATAGAGGCATTCTGTCTTTGCCTGTAAATAGTCAGTAATCAGGTTCAAAGTGGTTAACTAGATGCCACGGGCTCATGAAATGTTAATTAATGCAATGTTGCCTACGTGAAAGAAAAGAAAGACTTGCATTTATATAGTGCTTTTCTTGACCTCATGATACCCTAAAGTGCCTTACAGTCAATGAAGCGTTCTCGAAGTGTTGCACTAAATGATCCTTTAGGATCAATGTCTGGAAGATTGAAAACCTATCCAGATGTCGAAAGCCAATAGTTCAACAGTTTAGACGGAATTCTCCTGTGCCCCCACCGGTGGGATCAATGGAAGGTTGGGGGTTACAATTCATCGGAAGGTCCAAAAATTGGTTTTGCGCTGGTGTGAAATGACAGCGGGATCTCCTATGCTGCCTGCCATGGTGGATCGGGAACCCCGCTGGAGGCTGGCGTGAAAGCGATTTGCATCCCTGCATGGAATCTTCCCCCCACGCCTGATTATCCCTGATGCCAGCGGGAAAATGCGCCAGTCCAGAACATGTCTGGACCAGTGTGGTATCCAAAAGTCAGGCCTTACCTTGAGCGCCTTGCTCTGCTTGCAGACATCTGATGAGAAGAAGATGATGGAGGCCTACAGCAACCAGACCCTGGAGGAACACATGTAGTATAGGTGTGGAGCCTCATCCACATGGCACCTCTGCAAAGCAGCTTTCGGGAGGTGGGAGGTCTCCATGCAGCAACTTCAACTTCGTTGAGGCTTCTGACTTCCAGGGACTTCCTGAGGCTTCGGATCATCTTCCAGGGACTTCGCCATGGTACCAAACTTCTTCCAGGGCCTTTACCATGGGCAATGGGATCCTTGAGCTGCGGGATGGAAGCCAAGAGGAGGTACTGGTAGGTGGCAAAGGAGTTGGGGGAGATGTGTGGGTTTGATGGGGAGGTGGATGAGCAGGTCTTAAGGGAGGGAGTGAGCAGGTCTGAAGTTGGGGGGTATGTGCAGGTCTGAAAGGGTGGAGGGGGGCAATGTCCAGGTGAATGTGCTCACAGGGAGGGGTCAGTGGAGTCAATATTTAGCTCCTGGAGAGCGAACCTGGGGTGGACGTGATAGGAAGGTATGGCTAAGGTTACAGGGAGCAGAGGGAGCCAGGAGGGTGAGAAAGTGAGGGTTCGACAGTGTCAGGTGAAGAGACGTGAGGGTTGTTTGTGGGGACGCGGAGCTGGTCACAGACACAGGGTGGGGGGGTGGGCAGGAGGAGGTTGGAGAGGTCCATGTGAACAGGGGTGGGATGCTCTGGAAGGAAGGGAATGTATACGTACACCTGGACTCCTGGAAAGAAAAGGGTTCAGGCTGGAGGCTGACATTGGGGAGGCAAAGGTGATGCCGGGGGGCGGGGGCGGGGGTGGGGGGGGGAGGGGCGGTGCGGGGCGGTGTCAGTGGTGATGGGGAAAGAACATGGGTCACTGGGGGAGGGGAAATGGTGGGGGAGCTCATGAAAAACGTTATTATCACCATGATGGTCAAATCGAAAGCGAGCGAAGCCTCATGTTGGATGGCCACAGGTGCTGCATGGGAGCTGGGTCAATGCGGAGATGTAGGTCATCTGAACTGGACAACTGAAAGGGAACCACAACAGGCAGTATTGACTATGCTAGGGATCTGGGAGGTGAGTGTGATGTGAGTGTGATGGATGAGTGCTTGCACGAGGCTCTGAAAGGTCTTGCCACAGACCCTTCTCCCTGCAGATTCACTCCCATAGTTGGCCATGTGTAGGAGAACTGTTTGGGCGGTGGGTGGGATTGGAGAGGGGGGGAGGCGGCGCTTGCAAAACCTTTAGAAGGAAGACAAACAATACACATAATGCAGTGAAAGTGAGTATATTTGCAGATGTTTCGGGTGGAATCAGCCAAGATTCACACAAAGTGTGGTAGCGGGCAGCAAAAAGGACGCTTTATCTGCCGGGTGCAGTGGTGGGTTTTTGCGCCGTATCGTCCCATTCCTGGTGCACCCCACCACATTAATAATGCATTCCTGGGAAACAGGCCAGAACGCTGGTGGGGTGGCCTCTGATTCGCCCGCCTTCAGGCCTTCAGTAATCCGGGTGCCATACTTAAAGGGCACCCCTGCACAGAGCTAGCATCGGACACTGCTGCAAAGTCATGGCTGCCAAAGGGAAGAAACAAGCTGCCCCCAAATTTAGCAACACTTCCCCTCGGACAACTACTGGACACAGTGGAAACTCACCGTGAAGTCCTCTACCCTCACTCTGTGTGAAGACCAGCAAGCAAGGTGACCCATCCAGCATGGGAGGTGGTGGCAGCGATGGTCAGCGCCAATGCCCAGCAAAAGAGGACAGCCATCCAGTGCCGCAAGAGGATGAATGATCTCCTCTGTTCCACCGGTTAAGTCACTCTTCTCATCACTCCCAAGTCACACACTCACAAACCCAACACACTCCACAGGGCCCTCACTCACTGCCAGATCAACGGACATCACCATTCACTCTCTCACACTCACCTTCATTGTCCTCATCCGGTCCATGGGACCACTCACCACCCACACATGCCAGGCATACTTATCATCTGGCCTGGCAGGCATACTGCTTACACTCTCTCCACCTCTATTCATAGCAGGACAAGCTGGCACACAACAAAAGGGAGAGGTTGCAGACTGGCAGAGGAATGCTTGAAATCAAGGTCCTCACGGACTTTGAAAATAGAGTCATCCAGCTGGCCGGCAATAATCTGGGCCATTCCTGTGCTGCTGGTGAGGTCGGCGGTGCTCCACCAAGTGAGGGTCCAGCAGTGCAATATACATCAGACAACCATGCTGTGAGTCAGTTCCTCTGTTCTGCAGTCCCCTGCCATGCACTAATTATCTCGCAGGCACATCTAGGAAGCAGCCGAGGGAGTCCACGAGCCAGGTCCTCGACTCAAGCCCTGAAGACACCTTGGAAGAAGAATCTGATGACACCATAATTGAAGACCCATCACAGGGCTCACCCACACCCTCCACCAGCGCAGAGACACACACCTCAATGGGATCTAGTTCTAGAGTAGCATCAGGGTCACAATATGGTGAGCACATCACACTGTCTGATCCACAGCAGGTAGCAGCAGGGGCTTCCCAGGGTTCCAGCACTCAAAGGACTGTTGGAGGCCAGAAATCTGCTGAGTCTGAGTCAGATGAAGAGCCTTTGGACTCGGTCATACTGCAGTTGCTGGAGCTGCAAAGGCAAGCTCGGGAACATCAGGAAGGGATGTCCATTTATTTCCTCAGACTGCAAGGCACGATGGAGGAGTCTGTCCACCTTCAGTCTGAGCTGATAGCGCTGGTATGCCAATGCACTGACGTCAACACTGGTAAGATGGCGGCTGCCATGGAAACCTTTGTCCAGGACATCAGCCCTGCACAGCTGCATGGGCTGAACTTCATTGCCGACGGCATAGTTGGCCTCTAACAGTGTCAATGCAAGAGAGGTGCAGGGCAGTTCGATCTCACTCTAGCTTCCCTTTCTCAATGAGTCAGCCAGGGGCCCTCAGGCACCCACAGGGAGGAGGATCAGCAGGTGCATGCCTCAGGGCCATCCACCCAGATGACTTCGCGAGTGTCCGGCCTATCTGAGCTCTCTCTTCCTGTGACCCCATCATCTCCAGCTCCACAGGACAAGGAGGGTGCCTCTGCCACACAGCAGGACCCCAAAGCAGGCTGGGGCCCTCCAGGTCTTGGTTGTCTAAAGGATGCCCCTCCCCCAAGGTCATCACAGACAGGGTGTAGCAGTCAGCAGGCTGCCTCCACCTCCGCTGTATACTTTGGGGCAAGGTTAAGAAGATGTAGTTGCACAGTCTTGGCATGAGTGTTAATCGCTTGTACATAATGCTCACAACTGTAAATATTCTCCCAAGAATGTTTCCCTGCCAATGGCTCCTTGTTATGATGAGCAGTGTTCCTGTTACTCAGATTTGAAACCTTGGTTCCTGCACATGACAAAGGCAAGTGTCTCAGTCCAGGGCCTCTTCTCTGTGCAGTGTGTAACCTTCAGACCAAAGCGATAGTCTGGCTTCACACTCACTGGACACATTAGTGACGCCTGCACCTCGATGGTGCTTGACATTGCTGCCAGAATGTCGTGGGCAGGTGTCACAAAGTTCCCTCATTCTCTCTGTGTGAAGGTGGGGCCGGGCCCATCTCTTCAGCATCTGTTACTGGTGACGCTGTGCTCCTGAAGGGGACAGGTGCTGAAGGCGGACCAAGGATCAGGTGTATTTAAAGTTTCACAGCTGCATCTCCATGATATGTCCCCAATCACAAAGTAAGCGAGCTGCCCTCAGTCAGACAGGAATCAAACATTCACAGAGGTAATGTGAAGGTCTATGGGGTGCCCTCACTGCATATCATCATCATCCTCCTGAAATCTAGTGATTATTAGGGCCTCCGCTGCGTCTCCATGACATGAGCCTGAGCACTGAGGGTATGTGCACTGCCATCAGCCACACAGGAGTCAAATGTTCACAGATGCAAGGTGAGGATGTCAGGACTGTCCTCACTGCATCTTATCATCATCCTCCACAAGTCTTGTGGCTATGAGGGCCTCACGAGCGCACCTGTCTCGTCTGGCCAGTGTGATGGCCTCATCACCGGCATCCTCGCCTTTCGAGGACCTCATCATCGTCATCCCCTTCAACGTCCTCTTCATCGGAGTATATGTGCAGCATCTCCATCTCTTCCTTAGCCAGGTCTTCCCCCCTTTGCAGTGCCAGGTTATGGAGCACACAGCCAACAACGATGATGTGCGACACCCTCTGGGGACTGTATTGCAGTGTTCCACTTGACCTGTCGAGGCACTGGAACCT
This sequence comes from Cetorhinus maximus, assembly GCF_964194155.1. NCBI lineage: Eukaryota > Metazoa > Chordata > Chondrichthyes > Lamniformes > Cetorhinidae > Cetorhinus > Cetorhinus maximus. Next base: position 41,725,859 of record NC_135896.1, on the reverse strand, counting down.
CATTTTCAAAATGCCTATCATTTGCTCCACCGAAGTCTAGGTCATGGCATGAGCCTCGTTATACCGTCGCTCTGCTGCAGTCTGAGGCCGCTGCATGGGCGTCATCAGCCACTTCCTCTGTGGGTAGCCCTTGTCCCCGAGGAGCCAACAATGCAGCTTCTCTGGACCCTGGAAGATGTCAGAGATCTGAGTCATGCTAAGAATGTAGGAGTTGTGGGTGCTGCCTGGGAATCATGCACAGACCTGCAGGATGTTCAAGAGAGGAGAGTGTGAGAGGAGGAGCCCGGGACAGGCAGACAACAGCACCTAGAGGAGCATGTGAAAGGAGGACCCTGGGACAGGCAGTTAGCAATACCTGGAGGAGAGTGTGAGAGGAGGACCCTGGGACAGGCAGTTAGTGCAGGGGCGACACCATGATCCTGCCAAGGCAAGGTCGGGATGGAAAGGCTACAACCAATCGAAATCCATACCGTGGGTTACCTATCACCGTCCGAGTCACGGTGAACGACAGCGAAGGAGGATCACCTATGGATCGGGACTTCTTCGCCAGGAGGATCCTGTTGAAGGCGTGCGGCTTCGAAGCTCCGGAGATCTACACCCTGCAGGACTTCCCCAAAGCTGGTTATTTCGACGTGACGTTCAAGCGGGTGGCAGACTGCGTCCAGCTCCTGAGGGTGTTCGAGGAGAAGAGAGACCTGCCGGAGATGAAGATCCTGACGGCGGAGCCGCACTTTTCTCTGCCGTTGCAACGGGAACGTGTGGTGATGGTGCATGTGTACAACCCCTTCGTCCCTGTCGCCAACGTGGTCACCTTCCTCACCAGGTACTTCGATAAGGTGGGGAGCGGCACCGAGATTCGAGACGACTTGGGGATCTGGACAGGCAAACGCCTGTTTAAGGTCACGCTAAAGACCGATGGTAAGGGAGCCATTTTCCACCCTCCTTCCAGTTTCGCTATCGGGGGAAACCGTGGCTACCTGGTCTACGCTGGGCAACCCAAGCATTGTCGCTCATGCGGCAAGGCTGGTCATGTGGCGGCCAACTGCAGCGCCTCCCTCTGCAAGATCTGCAAACAGGAAGGGCACCAGACAAAAGACTGCAAACAGGCCAAGTGCTGCAACCTGTGTGGCGAGGCAGGTCACCTCTACAGGACCTGCCCCAAACGCTGCCGTACTTACGCACAGGCAGCCAAAGCCGACCAGGGGGAAGCAGAAGAAATGTTTCGTGTCACTCCAACCACCAAGGCCCCCAGGGAGCTCAACGGGACAAAGGAGGACACAGAGAGAGACAAGGTGGAGAAAGAGATTGAGGCAACAGAGAGCCAATCAACGGCACTACCCCCTAAACCTCCCAGTCCTCAGGACAGCGAATCAATGGAGGAGGAGGCAGCAGTGGAAAAGCAGCAGGGGGAGTGGCGGACGGTGAAGAACAACAAAAGTAAGAAGGAGCGAAGAAGAAGCAAAGCCATTTCCCAGAGAAGCGGCAAGAGGCGTCTCCCATCCGACATGGATGACAAGGGCAGCAGCTCTTCGGATGAGGAAGTGCCAGGGCAGCACCGACAGAAGAGGCGGCAAAGCTCCAGGGCGTTGGAGGACGAGACACCCGAGCTCCAGAAAATTGGAGACAACAAGGAGACCAGCGCACCCCAACTTTGCCTGCAACCTGCGGAGGCCAGTGCACCACAGCCCCTGGAATCTGGGAGCAGTGAGGCAATCATCGCACCCCAGCTCCAGGAAGCCGGGAACAGCAACACCCCAGAGGGGGTGAGTTTTGGAGAAGCTTCTCCAGCAAAGGTCATCTCAAAACCCGCTCTCTACGTGAACCTCCAGATGCCACCTGAGCAGAACACTGCCAAGGAGATCTACCTCAGCCCATCCAAAGTGAAGGAATTTGAGCTCACTACGGGTATGAAGGAGCAGACTAAAGGTCTGGGACTCTCAGAGACAGTGGGTTTGGTAGGAGAATAAATGCTTTAAAATGGGTTTAAAGATTGTATCCATAAATGTGCGTAGCATTAAATCTACTACGCGATGTGTTGCGACCTTGGACTACCTAGCCAAGGTCAAAGCTGACCTGTTGTTTCTGCAGGAGTGTGCGATACCGCACCTCAGCTCCTACAGGCAATGGTCACGATGGTGGTCCCATGGGCCATCGATCTGGTCGGGCGGAAATGACTCTCGTTCCTCCGGCCTGGGTATTCTGCTGTGGGGAGGCAACTTCACCGTCTCCGAGGTTAAGGAGGTGGTGGGCGGGCGACTCCTCGTAGCAGACGTAATGTACAAGAACGCTCCACTCCGGTTAATTAACGTGTATGGCCCGGCACAAGGGGCTGAGCGGCTGGAGGTTTTTCAGCAGCTCCCACTGCTGCTGGCGACCTCCAGGCCGGTCATTCTGGGCGGTGACTTCAACTGCATCATCGATGCGGCTAGACGATCCAGCAGGGCCGGCAGCAGATTGGACGCTACGTCCAGATCCCTGATGGAAACAGTTAAGGATGCCAAGCTGCACGACGTCTTCAGCAACCCTGCAGACGGAGCGCAGCGTAGATACACCTGGTCGCGGCCAGACGGGTCCATTCGTTCCAGGATAGACTTCCTGTTTGTGTCCCGTGCATTCACAGTCAGATCCACCGACGTCAAGCCGGTGTTCTTCTCTGACCACTGCCTCCTACTGGCGGACTGCCACTTGGAGAAGGACCTGAGGGTGGGCAGGGGGGCATGGAAGCTAAATGTGCAACTGCTGACCCCAGAGAACATTGAGGAGCTCAAGAGGGATTACAAAGGTTGGAGAACCGTGAAACCCCTCTTTGAGTCCCTGACACACTGGTGGGAAGCGATCAAGGGAAACATCAAGAGGTTTTTCATCCTCAAAGGCACCCAGAAAGCTAGAAAGGAACAGAGGGAAATGTCCCGACTCCAGAAAAACATGCAGAATCTGCTCCGGCTGCGGTCGATGGGGGTGGATGTCAAGGAGGAGCTCCAAGAGGTGAAGAGCCAGCAAGCCTCGCACTTTGCCTCGGAGGCCTCCAAGATCATCTTCCGTTCCAGAGTCCGCTCCGTGGAGCAGGATGAGACGTGCTCACGTTTCTTCTTCCAAAAGGTACACAGAGAGAGCTCTGTGATCAGCAGCCTGAAGGAAGAAGACGGCTCAGTAAAGTCATCACGGTCCGACATTTTGAGGATCAGCAAATCCTTTTATGCCGGATTGTATGACGTGAAGCCCACGGACAGCACGGCCTCCCAGTCCTTCCTGTCCTCTATCACGGAGGTCTTAGACGACAGTACGCGGGAGAGCCTGGACAAACCGCTAACTCCTGATGAACTGACTAAGGCCCTTGAGTCCTTCGAGAAGAGTAAAACTCCCGGAAGCGACAGCTTGCCGGCGGAGTTGTATTCGGCTCTGTGGGACTTGATCGGCCCAGACCTGCTAGGAGTGTACGAGAGTATGCTCCTGGCCGGTAGTATGTCAGAATCCATGAGGAAAGGCATCATCACCCTCATCTACAAGCACAAGGGGGAAAGGGAGGAAATTAGAAATTGGCGACCCATTTCACTGTTGAATGTGGACTATAAGATTCTGTCCAAGGTCATCGCCAATCGGGTCAAATCCGCTCTGGAATTGGTGATTCACCCTGACCAGACCTGCTCTGTGCCAGGCAGGAAGATCTCTGACAGCCTCGCGCTGCTCAGGGATACGATTGCCTATGTACAGGACAGGGGTGTGGATACCTGCCTCATCAGCTTGGATCAGGAGAAGGCCTTTGACAGAATATCGCACACCTACATGGGGGATGTGCTCTCCAAAATGGGGTTTGGGGAGGGAATTCGAAATTGGATCCAACTGCTCTACACTAACATCAGTAGCGCAGTCTCAATCAATGGGTGGGAAACACATAGCTTTCCGATTAAATCTGGAGTCAGGCAGGGCTGTCCTCTCTCGCCTGTTCTTTTCGTGTGTTGCATAGAACCCTTTGCCGAGTCCATCAGGAAGGATCCGGGCATAAGGGGAGTGACGATCCCAGGCAGTGGAGGCACTCAGGTAAAAGCCTCCCTGTACATGGACGACGTCGCCGTCTTCTGCTCGGATCCGCTGTCGGTGCGCAGACTGATGCACATCTGCGACCAGTTCGAACTGGCCTCGGGAGCCAAGGTAAATCGTGGGAAGAGCGAGGCCATGTTCTTTGGGAACTGGGCTGACCGATCCTTTGTCCCCTTCACTGTCAGGGCTGACGGCCTGAAGGTGCTGGGGATATGGTTCGGAGGGACCAGGGCATGCGTTAGAAACTGGAAGGAGCGAGTGGCTATGGTGGAAAGGAAACTGGGCATGTGGGAGCGACGCTCCCTCTCCATTGCAGGTAAGAACCTGGTCATCAGGTGTGAGGCACTCTCGCTGTTGCTGTACGTGGCGCAGGTCTGGCCCATTCCAGACTCCTGCGCGATGGCGATCACTCGAGCCATCTTCCGCTTTATCTGGAGGTCGAAAATGGATCGTGTCCGCAGGGACGCGATGTACAAGCCTCTAGATAAAGGGGGAAAAAACGTGCCCAACATCGCCCTCATACTGATGGCCACCTTTGTGTGCGGCTGCATCAAGCGGTGCGTAGACCCTCAGTACGCAAACACCAAGTGTCACTACGTGCTGAGGTTCTACCTGTCCCCGGTGTTGCGAAGGATGGGTCTGGCCACGCTGCCGCGGAACGCTCCAAGTAGTTGGACTGTGCCGTACCACCTGTCCCTGGTGGAAAAATTTATGCAGAAAAACACCTTTGACCACAAGTCCATCAGGCAGTGGTCAGCACGTAACGTCCTAGAGGCCCTGAGGGAAAAGGAGAGGGTGGACCCTGTGGGATGGTTCCCCGAGCAGACTGTCAAAGTCATTTGGCAGAATGCCTCATCGCCAGAACTTTCCAACAAGCACCAAGACGTAGCTTGGCTGGTGGTGAGAAAGGCCCTCCCGGTCAGATCCTTCCTACACGCCAGGAGTCTCACCCCCTCTGCACGTTGCCCTCGAGGTGGCTGTGGTGGGGAAGAGACCGTTGTTCACCTCCTTGTGGATTGTGCCTTTGCAAAGAAAGTCTGGAGAGAGATGCAGTGGTTGCTGTCGAGGTTCATCCCGAGCAGTTCTGTGACACAGGACTCTGTGCTCTACGGGCTGTTCCCAGGGACACACACCGAGACAAACATCAACTGCAGCTGGAGGATCATCAACTCGGTGAAAGACGCGCTTTGGTCTGCCCGAAACTTGTTGGTCTTCCAGCACAAAGAGTTGTCCCTGACCGATTGTTGCGGACTGGCACAATCCAAAGTCCAGGACTACGTGCTGAGGGACGCACTAAAGCTTGGGGCAGCTGCCGCAAAGGCGCAATGGGGAAGGGTCGCTGTCTAAGACCTTTCTGACACAGCGCACCGAGAGACTGGGAACTGTTTAGAGCCCCTCGGGCTGTACAGCTCAAAATGAAAGGCTGTAAATGATTGTAATATTGTTTGTACTGATGCACCTGGTGATACATTTTGTAAAAGTTTAACCTGGATTGTACCCTTGTAATGGTGTTTTTGAAATGGTTTGGAATGTGATTGAAGATATTTTATGAATAGAGTATATTTTTGCAAAAAAAAAGTTAGCAGCACCTAGAGGAGAATGCGAGAGCAGGATCCCAAGCCAGGCAGTCAGCAGCACATAGAGGAGAATGCGAGAGGAGGATCCCAAGCCAGGCAGTCAGCAGCACATAGAGGAGAGTGCGAGTGGAAGACCCTGGGCCAGGCTGTCAGCAGCACCTAGAGGAGAATGCGAGAGGAGGATCCCAAGCCAGGCAGTCAGCAGCACATAAAGGAGAGTGCGAATGGAAGTCCCCGAGCCAGGCATTCAGCAGCACCTTGCACCTAACATCACAGGAGAAACATAAGTTCATTGGTTGGTGAGAAACTGCTGTTAGGGAGTGTCATCAAGTAACTGAGAATTGGAAAAGCACATTTTTAAATAAAAGATGGGGCTATTAACATTTAAGTATGAAACACAAGCAATAGGGGAAATAAAGTTAAGTTGAGGCCAGGTAAAATAAAGTTGCATAACTAAATCAAAGTAAAATAAAGTTAACACAAGGGAAGTAAATTGAAGCCATGGCAGTACAGCTTGATCATATGGAATTCATGTCCTGTAATGTATGCGAGTTTGTGGACGCTACTAGTGTCCGAGACGACCACATGTGCAGGAAGTGTCACCAGCTACAGAACATTGACAGCTCCGGGTTTCGGAGCTCGAACGGTGGCTGGAGTCACTGTGGCACATCTGTGAGTGGGAGAGCCATGTGGATAGCACATTCAGAGAGGTGGCCACATTACTGCTTAGGAGCCTGGAGGCATAAAGGGAATGGGTGACCGCCAGGCAGTCCAAGAAAATTAGGCAGGTAGTGCAGGAGTCCCCTGGGGTCCTGCTCACCAATCGGTTTTGCATTTTGGATACCAGTGAGAGTGTTGGTTCCTCGGAGGAGTGCAGTCAGAGCCAAGCTTGTGGCATGGCAGGCAGCTCTGCTGTACAGGAAGGGATAAAGAAGAGGGGAAGAGCAGTAGTAAAAGAGGACTCGTTGTTTTGGGGAACAGACAGGCATTTCTATGGGTGTAGTGGCTCCAGGATGATATGTTGCCTCCTTGGTGCCAGGGTCAAGGAGGTCATGGAGCAACTGTGAGACATTCATCTGGGGGAAAGTGATCATCCAGAGCTGATGGTCCACATTGCTTAGGTAGGAAAGGGGATGAAGTCCTGAAAGCAGACTTTAGGGAGCTAGGAAAGAGATTGAAAAGCAGGACCTCTAAAGCAGTAATCTAGGATTATTCCCAGGCCCACTTGCAAGCAGGTATAGAAGTAGGAGAATTGAGTGAATAAACATGTGGCTGGAAAGCTGGTGTAGGAGGGAGAGCACCAGATTTCTGAGGCACTGGGACCGGTTCTGGGGAAGGTGGAACCCGTACAAGCCGGATGCTCTAGACCTGAACAGGACTGGGGCGAATATCCACACGGAAATTTGCTACTGCTGTTGGAGGGGGTTTTAAATGAGATGGGCAGGGGAATGGGAACCTGAGGGCAAATTCAGAGCAAGGAACAGGAGATGGAGAATTAGTGAGTGACTCTGAAAGACGGAAGCAGCACAGGTTAAAAAGTGTACAGCACAGGAATTTGGCAGTGTTAGAAGGCATACATGTAAGGAGCATAGAAAAGCAAGGGGCATAGAAAATAAAGCCGATGAGCTGAGGGCACAGGTAGACATGTGGCAGCATGATATCATCGCTATAATGGAAACTTGGCTTAAGGAGGGGCAAAAATGGTAGCTCAACATCCCTGGATATAGAGTTTTCAGGCAGGCTAGGGAGGGGGATAAAAAAGGTGGGGGTGTAGCATTACTGGTTAAAGAACCAATTGTGAGGAAAGATGAGATGCTAAATGAAACATCAAGTGAGGCTATATGGGTTGAGCTCAGAAATAAAAAAGGGGCAGCCACACTGCTAGGAGTGTACTATAGACCCCCAAATAGTGGAAGGGAGTTAGAAGAGCAAATATGTAGACAGATTTCTGAGTGCAAAAACAATAAGGCAGTGATCATTGGGGACTTCAACTACCCTAATATCAATTCGGATAAATAAGAACATAAGAAATTGGAGCAGGAGTAGGCCATTCGGCCCCTCAAGCCTGCCCTGCCATTCAATAAGATCATGGCTGATCTGTGCCAGGCCTCAGCTCCTCTTTTGTGCCAGCTCCTCATAGCCCTCAACTCCCTGATATTTCAAAAATCCAGCTACCTCCTCTTTAAATACTTTCACAAACAGTGTGAAGGGCACAGAGGGCACAAAATTCTTGAACTGCATTCAAGAGAACTTTTTTTAGCCAGCACGTACCAAGCCCAATGAGAGGAGGTGCAATTCTAGATTTTGTCTTAGGAAATGAAGCTGGGCAAGTGGCTGAAGTAGCAGTGGGGGACCATTTCGGAGATAGTGATCATAATATAATTAGATTTAGCATCATTATTGAAAAGGACAAAGATAGAATAGGAGTAAAACTTCTAAACTGGGGGGAGACAAATTTTACATAGCTGAGAGGTGAGCTGATGAGAGTAGACTGGATACAGCTACAGGAAGGAAAAACTGTGTCAAATCAGTGGGAGGTATTCAATGGCGAGATTCTACAGGCACAGTGTAGACATGTGGTACTGCCATACCTAGAGCCTCTGGTTATCCAGAAGCATACAGGCCAAGATAAAGCAGAAAAATAAAGCTTATCAGTGACAAAGGACTTAATACTGTAAAAAGCCTAGAGGAGTGTAGAAAGTACAGGGGTGAAGTAAAAATGGAAATTAGGAAAGCAAGTAGAGGATACAAAAAACATTGGCAGGTAAATCAAAAAGAATCTTAAGATGTTTTACCAGTACATTAAGGGTAAGAGAATAACTAAGGGAAAGGTGGAGCCTATCAGAGATGTACATGGTAACTTGTAGGTTGATACAGAAGATGTGGGCAGGGTTCTCAATGAGCATTTTTTCTCTATCTTCACTAAGGAGAGGGATGATGCAGATATCCTAGTTGAAGAGGAGTGTGAATTATTAGATACAATAAGCATAGTGAGAGAGGAAATACTGGAGGGACTGGCATCCTTGAAGGTGGATAATCACCAGGGCCAGATGGATTGTATCCCAGGCTGTTGAAGGAAGCCAGGGAGGAAAAAACGGATGCTCTGAGGGTCATTTTCCAATCCTCACTCGATACAGGCGAGGTCCTAGAGGATTGTAGGTCTGTGAATGTTGTACCATTATTTAAAAAGGGTGCGAGGGATAGGCCGGGAAATTATAGGCCAGTCAGTCTGACTTTGGTGGTGGGCAGATTATTGGAAACAATTCTGAGACACAGGATAAACCATCACTTAGAAAGGCATGGATTGATTAGGGATAGTCAGCGTGGTTTTGTTAGGGGAAGATCATGTCTTACTAACTGAATAGAATTTTTTGAGGAAGTAACAAGGAGGATTGATGAGGGTAGTGCAGTGGATGTTGTCTACATGGATTTCAGTAAGGCATTTGACAAGGTCCCACATGGCAGACTGGTCAGTAAAGTGAGATCTCATGGGTTACAGGGAAAGGTGGCAGGTTGGATCGAAAATTAGCTCAGTGACAAGAAACAAAGGGTAATGGTCGATGGATGTTTTTGCAAATGGAAAGGGGGTCCCAGTGGTGTTCCATAGAGCTCAGTGTTCGGGCCCTTGCTGTTGTTGTATAGATTAATGATTTAGATTTAAATATGGGAAGCATGATTGGGGAATTTGCAGATGATACAAAAATTGGCCATGTAGTTGATAGTGACTCTTCAACTCCAGGATGATATCAATGGTTTGGTTGAGTGGATGGAGAAGTGGCAAATGGAATTCAATCTAAAAAAGTGTGAGGTAATGCATTTGGGGAGGACAAACAAAGCAAGGGAGTATGCAATAAATGGGAAGTTATTGAGAGGGGTTGAGGACGTGCGAGACCTTGGTGTGCATGTCCACAGGTCCATGAAGATGGCAGGACAGGTTGGCAAGGTGGTCAAGAAAGCATATGGAATGCTTTCCTTTATTTGGTGAGGTATTGAATACAAAAGCAGGGATGTAAAGATAGAACTGTATAAAACACTGGTTAGGCCACAGCTAGAATTTTGTGTACAGTTCTGTCACCACATTACAGGAAGGACGTAATTGCTCTGGAGAGAGTGCAGAGGAGATTTACAAGAATGTTGCCAGGGTTTAAAGATTGCAGCTATGAGGAGAGATTGGATAGGCAAGGGTTGTTTACCTTAGAACAGAGAAGGCCAAGGGGTGTTCTAATTGAGGTGTACAAAATTGTGAGGGCCCTAGATAGGTCGATAGGAAAGACTTGTTTTTCCTAGCTGAGGGGCCAATTACCAGAGGACATAGATTTAAGGTGATTGGTAGAGGATTAGAGGGGACATGAGGAAAAATGTTTCACCCAGAGGATGGTGGGCATCTGGAATTCACTGCCTAGGTGGTTGGTTGAGGCTGAAATGCTCAACTCGTTTAAAAGGTACCTGGATCTGCATCTGAAGTGCTGACACCTGCAATGCTACGGACCAGGTGCTGGAAAGTGGGATTAAAATGAGCGGCTAGTTTCTTTTTTCTCTTTTTGGCCAGCGCAGACACCGTGAGCTGAATGGCCTCTTTCTACACCGTAACTTTTCTATGGTTCTGCGTTTGTGGTGGTTGCACATCAGCTAACATTCAGCGAGTGGAAGCCCTTGTGGTTGACGTAGTTGACTGCTCATTGCCAAGAAGATCTAAGCACCATGTGACTGCATTCAATTACACCCTGCACTTGTAAAAATCTGAGATCAGCGCAAACACCAGTGCTCTTGCTTCCTGGCTTTCCTGATCCCGGGGAAAATGCACAAAATTCTGTGCCTTCATGAAGATGGCGTCCGTGACCTCCTGGATACACTTGTGCATGGAGGCTTGCGAGATCCCGCAAGGGTCACCTGTGGAGTCCTGAAAGGAGCCACTGGAGTAAAAATTGAGAGCCATGATCATTTTAATGGCCACTGGCAGTGGACGCCCTTCATGTCCCCGTCGCACCAAATACTGCAGCAGGTGGCATATGTGACTGACCAGTTCCCTAGACGTACTCAGTCTTTGGTGGCACTGGTTTTCAGTCAACTGCAGGAATGACAAGCGTCATCTATAGATCCTGGGTCTAGCAAGGTGCCTATGAGTGATGGCTTGCTGTGAATCTTCAGCTGTGTGAGCAGCAGGCCCTGTTACCTCATCAGCTTGAGGGAGGTGCTCTTCCATTTGCTTAGCCAGGCACCTTTGCCGCTCTCTTCTTTTTCTTCTTCCCTGGTCCCTGTAAGCCATGAGGCATACCGCTAAATCACCAAGCTCCATAATCCTGATGTTCTCCTCCTGCAGGATAAAAGTGAGAGATGTATGGGTTAGCATGAGTGTACTAAGGACCTTTCTTGGTTAAGCCTGAAGGCCCTTTCACGCATGCAGGAGAGTGCTGGCCACCACTAGGTTGGCCAGTGTGTGGCACATTCGCTGTCCGAAACCCTACCCACCTCCACCCTACTCCACCTGGCAGCTTCAGCCACTGGACTGCATGCTGTGCTCTCAGCTCAGGCTGCGCTGTTAGCTTGACCCATAATGGGTACAGGTCCAAACCTTAATAAAGTCATTGCAAGGGGCTGTGAGCGCCTCTGCCAGTGACTGCACCATGGCCTCCCTTTGCAAGGAGATTGTACAACTTGCCCAGTTGGCTAATAGCTCTGCTGCTCCTAAAATGCACATTAATTTCACTGACAGGTGAAAGGTTCTGGAGCATTTGGTGCCACTTTCATGCTTTTGCGTTGCTCGGGTGGGCAGTAAAGCTTCAGAGGCCTGATTCCAAGCATGTCAATGGAGCTGCAGCTGAACGGTCTAAGCTGCGGAAGAATGCTCACTTTTGACAAGCTTTTCCAAGTGCATGGCCGCTTTCCTCAGCCCTCCACCCCCCTGCCTCCACTCCAAACCTCCAGCATATGCTTCCTTCAGTCTGTCAATGCTGTCTTGCCCGATTGCTTTGAATTTTTCTAAGTGCCTTGCTATAACATCTTTAATAATAGTGTCTTAATATTTTCCCTATGACTAATGATAGGCTAACTGGCCTGTAGTTTCCTGCTTTGTCTCCCTACCTTTTCGAATAAAGGAGTTACATTTACTATTTTCCAATCTAATGGAACCTTCCCCGAATCTAGGGAATTTTGGAAAATTAAAATCAATGCATCATCTCACTAGCCACTTCTTTCAAGACCTTAGGGTGAAGTCCATCCAGTCCCGAGATTTTCCAGCTCACAGCCCCAACAATTTGCCTAATACCACTTCCCTGGTGATTTGAATTTCCCCAAGTTCCTCCCTCCTTTCCATTTCCTGATTTGAAGCTATTTCTGGGACGTTACTTGTGTTCTCTATAGTGAAGTACCTGTTTAATTCATCTGCCACGTCCCTACTTTCCATTATCAATTCCACAGATGCACTTTCGATAGGACCAATGCTCACTTTGTTAACTCTTCTTATTTAAATATCTATAGAAACTCTTCCTATCCATCTTTATGTTACTAGCTAGCTTTCTCTTGTACTCTAATTTTTCCCTCCTTATTAATCTTTTTGTCATTCTTTGCTGTTCTTTATATTCTTTCCAATATTCTGACCTGCCACCCGTCATTGCGTAATTGTATGCTTTTTCTTTAAGTTTGCTACTGTTATTAACTGTTTTAGTTAACCAAGGATGGTGGGCCCTCTCCTTAGAATTTTTCTTTCTCATTGGAATGTATATATTCTGTGTACTCTGAAATATCCCTTTAATTGTCTGCCCCTGATTTTCTATTGACCTGTCCCTTAACCTCATTTGCCAGTTCGTTGTAGCTTGCTCTGCTTTCATGCCCTTATAATTGCCCTTATTTAAGTTTAAAATACTAGTCTTGGACGCACTTGTTTCTCCCTCAAAATGAACGTAAAATTCAATCATATTATGATTGCTGCTACCTAGGCCTTCGCTGCCTTCACTGTGAGGTTATCAATTCATCCTATCTCATTGCTCAATACCAGCTCTATTATAGCCTGCTCTCTTGTTGGTTCCAGAAGGTGCTGTTCTAAGAAACTATCCCAAAAACATTTTATGGACTCATCTACGTACCTTTGCCCCCAGTCTAAATGTATTTTAAAATATCCCATGATTATTGCTGTACTTTTCTGACAAGCTCCCATTATTTCTTCTTTTATACTGTGTCCTACCATGTAGTTACAATTAGGGGGCCTATACACCATTCCCACAAATGACTTCTTGCCTTTATCATTTCTCATCTCAACCCAAACCACATCTACATCCTGGTTTCCTAAACTTAGGTCAACCCTTTCTAATGTGCTAATACCATCATTAATTAACAGAGCCACCCCTCCACCTTTTCTTAACTTCCTTTCCTTCCTTAATGTCATGTACCCTTCAATATTCAGGTCCCAAATCTATGTCATCCTGTAGCCATGTCTCTGTAATGGCTATCAGATCATACTTACTTATTTTTATTTGGACTATCAGTTCATTTGTTTGTTTCATATGCTACATGCTTTGAGGTACAGAGCCTTTAGTTGTGTCCTTTTATTATTTTTGTAGCATCTAGCCTTATCTGCTGATTTACTCTTAGATATGTACTCTTTGTCCTCCCTGTCACAGTCTGTTTATCATTTCCCATATTAATATCTTTCTCCTTTGCCTTGTCTCTACTCTTTGGTTTACCACATCTCCCCAAATTTGAAACGTGGCCTGCCATTGACAGGTGGAGTGGACGATCACAAACTGGTTTCATGATGGTGTAAAATCGATTTTTGGCCTTCTCTCCACATTGTCGATTCCACCCCCCCACCTGCCATTCGCCATGATGCCGGACGCCCACAAGGCCGGAAAATTCCAGCCTTAATTTGTGACAATTATGTGTTCACCCGTGCAACCAGTTGCGATCAAAATTTCTTGATTTTTCTAGGCCTACCAATTCTTCTAGGTGCTGCTATGACACCTGCAGCAGGGGTGGAGGCTACCTGCTGACTCACTTGCCGCATTGCCATTGATGACTGCCTGCCATCCTCTGGAGAGCCGAGGCCTGGAAGGCCCTGGCTTCCTTTGGCTGTCCTCCTGTGGGTCAACTGCTCCCTCTGCGGTGACAGAGGATGAGCTTGAAGGGGTCACGGGCGAAGGGGGTTTAGAGAGTGCGGACAACCTCTGAGAGGCCTGACTGGATGACCCAGGGGTGTCCAGTTGTCGCTGCCTGTTCCTATGGGTGCCCGAAGGCCGCGGCCAGGCTCCTTGAGGGGAAGGAGCACCTGGAGGGAGGTCGAGGTGCCCCATTACCCTATCGCGTTGCCACTGCAGCAACTGACCCATGCCTGCTGCAGTGGAGTGCAGGTCTGCATGCATCTCAGCGTTTTACTGGACCAGGGTCTCCATGGTCCCTGGAGACCCATGGAGACCTCAATGTGCGCACATGTGGACACCACCATCAGAGAGCAGGCAGATGGACTCTTTTGACTCACGTGCCACTCTGTTGAGGGCTTCCAACACAACTGCCTGATGTCGCTCAGCCTCTTGCTGCCACTCCGCTATGAATTGGAAGGCCGATTCCAGAGGCTTATCATCAGTCTCGGACCTCACAGATGCCTCATCTCCAAAAGTCCTCCGAGTGCCAGGGAGCTTGGCTGAACCTGCCTCCTCCTGCTGTGGACACGTGTCCGTGCGGTGACCACCAGATTGTGACACCCTTCCTAACCTAGCACTGATACCCACTGAGGTGTGTGTCCCTGAGCTGGTGGAGGGTGCAAAGTGTCTGTTGTGACACCTCTACAGGTGTGCAGCTCTCATTTTCTCCTCTCTCATGGCTCCTCTCTGGGCTGGGGGTGGTGCTGAGGCCCAAGAGGGTGTCCTCCTGCTTAGCGCTTGGCCTGTCCCTGGATGCACCTGTAAGTGAGAGAGGAGAGAGGCATATTTGACCCTCAAGTTTCTATGAAATGGATGAATCCTTACTAGGTGGGCACCCAAGTCTGAGCTCCCTGTCACCAATGGCATGGTCCAACTCCAATCCTGTGAGCTCAGGTGCTCTCTCCTCGAATTTGGTGAGCGACCTCAGATATGGGCGCCGCCCCCACTGTCTTCTGCCGTTCTCTGTGGTTGTGATTGATCTTGTACTGTACAAAGTGAACAGAACATGGGTTTGAGAAGAGTGGCATTTTGCAAGCATTGGAACATTGCAATTTGGTTCATTTATCACACTTCCCTTCATAAGATAGCCCTTTTGTGTGGCGGGTCATCACTGGTGCGATTAGTGCAGAAGGATTGTGGACCAGCTGCCTCCAGAGCGCTGAGCACATCCATATGCAAGGAGAAGGCTCAGACAGGCATCTGATTTGCAGAAGTTGCTGGTTCCCTCTGTGTCTAAGCCCCTTTTCTCCCCTCCCTCCACCTTCCATGCAGAGTTCCATGTCTATTGGAGGGTGAAGGAGGCACAGTGGTCACTCCACCGCAGAGTGGATACACTGCATTGGGGCTGTGAGGCACGACTATGCCGTTGCCACTAAGGCCCATGTACCCTGGCATATTGGTCTCTTTGAGGTTTTTGTGACCATCTTGCCCTGGCAGAGTGAATAAGGTCAATCACCCACTTCCGGCACTGTCTGTCGGCCTCTTGTGTACCTCCTGGGCATTGTCAGTACCAACCATCAGTGCCCATGCAAGGTTGGTCTTCCTGCTCGGCCTCCTCCTCCCATCAGCCGAGAGAAGTATATTCCTCCAGAGCCCCACGTGGCCCAGGAGATGCACAGAGAGGCATCAGTAAACTTAGGCGCTGGCCCCTCAGCTCCCCTCCGAGACATCCCGGCCTTGGTATTGAGTGGATGTCCGAGCGCCTTTTAAACATGGCACCCAGATATGATGGCGGGCTGCACGCCATCCAGCCTGCCCCACCTGGAGAGATGTTGTGAAACCCCCGGCTGCATAATTAATGAGGCCGGGGACGGAAGATAACGTGGGATTTCCCGTTGGCCTCCACAGCGGGATTTACTCTCTGTCCTCGCCGCCTCCATGGGTCTTAGCCCTGGGTGGGAGAATTCCGCCCTTTATTTGCCTGGAAGCTAGGATACTGTAGAATGAAAAAAATATTCCTTTGCCTAGTATAAAAAAATGTATTTATTGTGGAAAAGAGTCTCTTGATATGAAGTGGCAGAGCTGCCTGGACCTGCTTTAATTACTGACATCCTCTTGCCAAGACTTTAGTATAACTGTTGTTCCTACATTATGATGAGAGTTCCAGAAGTACAGAAATATGCATTGCATAAAAAGCAAATCAAAAGACTCGTTTAAAGGACTCTGAAAAGAAAGACTCAGAATTTGAAACACTTTGCTGTTTTACTTGCTGATACAACTTGTTTCTGTTTATATTTCTTTCTTATAATAAACTCAAAGGTTTTATTTAGCCATTCCATAGTCATCAACTCCACCCCTCTCTCTAGCAAGTAAGATTGAACCAGGCTGTTTACCACCTTGATGTTATATTTAACAGCAAGATTAGCTTCCTACCACATATTTGTGGTGTGACCAACACATCTACTTCCACCTCCATAACATTGCCTGACTCTTCCCTGCCTCAACTCATTGGCTGATGAAACTTTCATTCAAGCCTTTGTTACCTCTATATTTGACTGTTCCAACACACTAGAGCCAGCCTCCTGCATTCCACTATCCATAAACTTGAGGTCATCCAAAGGTCTGCTACCCTAGTCCTAGCATGCACTAAGTCCATTCACCCATTACCCCTTGTTGAACTGCACTAGGGCCCAGTTAAGCAATGCTTTGATTTTAAAATTTCCTCTTTGTTTTCAACTCTCCGAGATCTGCACTCCCCTGATTCTGGCCTCTTGAGGATCCCACATTTTAATCACTATATCATTGGTGGTATGGCCTTCAGTTGCCTAGATCCCAAGGTCTGGAGTATGCTGTTGTGATATGGTGTGCATACGCCTTTAAGGAGATGTATTTTAAATTACTGCCAATCCTTTCCACTTCGTCAGGATATTATGTATTAGTCCCATGACTTGTAGGCACTCTGTAAGCAGCACTGATCGAGGTCAGACATGTGCCTAACAGTCTCCCAGTACCTGTATATAGCATTATCTTCAAATAAAGAACCCACAATATTGTTTCACCAATCCTTGTGTATGATCGGTACATTTACGCCAAAGGGAAGAACATATATTGGTGGCAGCTGAATTTGGTGGCTGCATGTATTTTGAAGATTTGACTGAACAGAATACAAATCTCAGTCCCTTCACATCCAGCAAAAGAAAACAAATGGTGTGAAAGTGAAACAACCATCAAGTCTCACTATGTGTAAGTGATTCTGCAGCTCTGTAGGAATTCTACACATAACACCCTGTACCTTCGTTCTGGGATTGCACCTCTCTCCAGCCAGCAGGCATTGGGACCCAGTAAGATTGTTCAAATCTGGGAGAGCTTAATTAGTTAAAGTCTAACTGCTGCAAAGCTTAAGCAGGAACAGAAATTAAACAGCAGACTGCAGGTGGTCTCACTTTAAGTAAGAATCCACAGACAGGAGAATTCATTGCTGCTGAAGCTAAATACTGCAGACTGGGCTGGGAAGAAAAATCTATTCAGAGACAGCTCCTAACAGCTGGAAGAAGCCTGTAAAAAAACCCAATTTTTTTCACTGTTTGATTTCATTTTTGAAGTCTGCAGCCATTTTCCCACTCAAATCACTGCTTTATGGGCAGAATGTAGAGTTAAACTGGAAAAAATCAGAAAGAACTCAACAGGCCACCTTTGCATTCAAGCAGTAACCAGGACAAGCTAAGGTAGTGACCACTAAAGCTACTGCGACTCACAGCGAAATTAACTCTAAAAGTGTTGGAGGACACTTGCATAGCTGTCAAAAGCTCCAGATAGCTTTTTGCAGGATTGTTAATGCTAAAACAATGACCATAATATCTCCAACACTCGATTGGAAGCCATTGTATATCCTATCTGAATTTACTTTCTTCCGACAATGCACTGAGCTATATTTTCTGGATCTCAATATTTCCAAACCAGATAAACAAGCCATTAAAATTAAAGTTGCTATTGGCAATAAAGGCCACTACAGACTGAACACATCATGTTGGATGACCATCTTAAAAATCCACTTGAAGATCACAAGAAAACAAGGAATAGGAGCAGGAGTAGTCTATATGGCCTGTCAAGCCTGCTCCGCCATTCAATATGATCATGGCTGACATTGGGTTTCAACTCCACTTTCCCGCCCACTCCCCATATCCCTTGATTCCCTGAGAGACCAAAAATCTGCCTGTCCCAGCCTTAAATGTATTCAACGATGGAACATCCATAGCCCTCTGGGGTAGAGAATTCCAAAGATTTTGAGTGAAATAATTTCTCCTCATCTCAGTCGTAAATGATCAGCCCCTTATCCTGAGACCGTGCCCCCATGTTCTAGATTCCCCGACCAGCAGAAACAATCCCTCAGTGTCTACCCTATCAAGCCCCTTCAGAATTTTGTGTGTTTTAATGAGATCACCTTTCATTCTTCTAAACTCCAGAGACTATAGTCCCAATTTACTCAGCCTCTCATCATAGGACAGCCCCCTCTTCCCAGGGGCCAATTTAGTGTACCTACACTGTACCGCCTCCAATGCAAGTATATCCTTTCTTAAATATGAAGACCAAAACTGCGCACAGTACTCCAGATATGGTCTCACTAAATTGTAATAGGACTTCTTTATTCCTGAACCCCAACCCCCTTGCAATAAAAGCCAACATGCTATTTGCCTTCCTAATTGCTTGCTGTACTTGCATGCTAACTTTCTGTGTTCCTTTTATGAGCACACCCAAGTCTTTTTGAACACCAACACTTACAAGTTTCTCACCTTTTAAAAAATATTCTGCCTTTCACGTACTTTAGGAAGGGTGTGAAGGCATTAGAGAGAGTGCAGAAAAAATTCACGAGAATGGTTCCAGGGTTGAGGAACTTCAGTTATGAAGATAGATTGGAGAAGTTAGGACTGTTCTCCTTAGAGAAAAGAAGGCTGAGAGGAGATTTGATAGAGGTATTCAAAATCATGAGGATTCTGGATACAGTAGATAGGGAGAAACTGTTCCCACCCATGAAAGGATCAAGAATGAGAGGGCACAGATTTAAAGAAATTGGCAAAAGATGCAAAAGTGATATGAGGAAACTTTTTCATTCAGCAAGCGGTTAGGGCCTGGAATGCACTGCCTGAGAGTGTGGTGGAGGCTGAAGCATGCAAAAGGGAATTAGATTGTTACCTGAAAAGGAACAATGTGCAGGGTTATGGGGCAAAGGTGGAGGAATGGCACTAGGAGAGTTGCTCATTCAGAGAGCCAGTGCAGACATGATGGGCCAAAGGGCCTCCTTCTGCGTCATAATAGTTCTCTGGTTCTGTGATTCTATTCTTAGCACCAAAGTGAATAACTTCACACTTCCCCACATTATTCTCCATCTGCCATCTGCTCACTTCAATCACGAGTGAAGCTCAACTTCCTAATACACCATCTGGAATTCATGTCCTTAGGCAACAACCGACAGGACTATTGGTCAAACCATAAGTGGATGCAGAGACAAGTGGCGTGATTGCAATTTCATGGAAGCAGATCTAGCCAACAGAATAATCGAGCTTGTGATAGCATATACCCCAATGGATGAATCTCAAAAAGACATCTTGAACCAACCCAAAGGCTAGACCATGGAAGCATGACTACAAAGTGGGCGCAAGTACGAGGCCATTCTAATGGGCAGACAGAGTCTACAGACTATGTGTAATTCATCCACCATTGGCATGATAGCCTATTCAAGCAAGCCTAGTAAGCAATGTGGTCGGTGCAGATCATGCATACACCATGCCCACCTTTTAATCCTGTATGCAAGGCATGTGGCACCAGAAGACATTGGAAGTGCCAGTGCAGAAAGTGAAGACCAAAACAAGTGGTTTGATATGATAAGAAGCCACAAGCAGAGCACAGAGGGGTACAGGATTCTAAACAACCAAGAGCATGTACCAAACAGCATCAAGACAAGATCCACGAAATGTCTAGCCAGGCTACATGGTCAGATGATGAGGATGACAAGACCATTGACACAAAGTGAGCTGACATTCAGCACAGTGAACATCAGAAAATCTAATGACACAGTGGTGCCAATGGAAACCTTTACCAGATTATATGCTCACAGATGCAGGGTCAGTTTAACTGATATGCAAATCTGGATGCCAGAGCAGGTGCAAACATCCTTCCACTTTGCATACTGAAATGTGCGTACCCACAGAAGTGGCAAGTGATGATTCAACCAATCAGTGCTAAACTTATCATGTACAATGGCTCAGAGATTCCATCCCTGGGATCCATTGCACTCAAGTGTCACTTCAAAAATTCACCATGGTCTCTACAGGTCCAATGATTACAAGCCTAATGGTCTTGTGTATGATTGCTATGCTTATGTCAAAGAGAACAAGAAAGTACCATATGCTACCGACAACTCTCCACGTCTATACCTCGCTCTCCTCCTTTAAGACACTCCTTAAAACCTACCTCTTTAACCTAACTTTTGGTCATCTGTCCTAATATCTCCTTATATGGCTCAGTGTCAGACTTTGCTTTATAATGCCCCTGTGAAGCGCCTTGGAATGCTTTGTTATGTTAAAGGTGCTGTATAATTCAAATTGCAGTTATTCTTGTAACCCTATGGTCTGTCATCATATTATTTTATCCCCATTGAAGAAATTAGCAGTGGGTGTGCTGTGCTAAATCCATTGTACACAACAGCACTACTATTCCGAATTACTACACAATTTTGGTTCACATTAACCAGGGGATGCACTGTTAAAGATGCTTCTTGATGTGTGCATGGATAAAATGTGCAGAAAGAGAACCTGAAATGGAACAGTCACAACTCGCAATCCCAACTGGCATGGGCAGAGTCAGGGGGATAGTCACATTGACCTTTGCCTTTCCTACCAATGCTTTGATGGTCTTAATTCGACATCCTGACAAAATTATAAATGCTTTTTTAAATACAGTAGCTGAAGTAAACATAAGAAACAATTGTTCGAACAGAGTTTATTTTAATGGTTGTGAAAAGTCAGGAAGTCAGGAACAGACTTTGCACTGCTGCTAGCCCAGTGAGTCTATGTTTAACCAGGGCAGCAGCATTTACATTTTGGTTGAACTAGTTTATTACAGTGTGCTGTGTAGAAAGAACACCCTAACAATACCAGCTCAAGGCAAATAAAGTGGTATTTAAACATTGATGTCTCACATGCATCGTATTATACTTGGCATGCTCCAAGCTTTAGATAACACCAGAATGCTTGGTGTATGTGACTTATTTTCTCCTGCCACAAACACACACATCACCCTCATTACACCATGAATCTGGTGCCAAGTTACTAGCATAATAGCAGCATAAAACACCAGCTGCCCACCAGTTAACACCAATGCTCAAATGAATGAATCAGGCTTGAACCTTTATTAGGAGGCCACCTGTTTCAAAGACCGCTTGAAGTCAGTTCCAAAGATTGGACAACTTTCAGGTTTCACCCATAGTTTAGAAAAATCAGGGAATCCGATAACAAGAAAGGAACTACTGGATAGCTACTGTCATTTTGCTATGTTGAACGACTTGTTGAAAGGGATCAAAATGATTTTCTGGGCTTTCTTTTAAAAACCTTGCACATGGGAATTGTTTCTTGGAAAGGAATAACGATAGATAAAAGTCTGGAAATTCACTAGTATGAGACCGTGGGAACATCCCAATGTCTGTCCTAAATAAATGAAATAATTGAGATTGTTTTAGTCGAGATAAATAAAGCCATATCAGAGAATGTGAACAAGAGCAGGCAGGGGAGGATCATTTTTATGATGGTGGATAAACCATGTGCCTTGGGAATCAGTCTTGTTGACCTTTCCATTGGTTGTATTCGCAGACTTTTAGAAAGAGATTTTAGGGTATTTGAGGATTTAGAGCTTAGTGTTTCTTTGTAGCACACTTTGTTGCTAATGTTATCCTGAGATTTTAGTTGTGCTGGTCCTAAATTTGCATCATTGTGGTGCACCCTGGCTGTTAGTTTGTCAGTTTTTTTTTGCAAACCATATAACTGCACCTAATTAAATAGTAGCTTTCATATATCCTTTTAAAACAACTTTTGGAGTTTAGGAATTTGATTTTCTATTGATTGAAAAAAGCTTACCATCCTACGAACTGCTCATTCGGCTTTTTTATATTGCATAGAAATTTCACAGCTAATAGAATCTCGATTAATCACACTTCATCACTTGCCAATTGCTAAATTTTTGGAAATAAGCAGTTTAAAGGCATACTTTCCAATGAATCAAAGACTGGAGCTATTAGAGTTAACATAACCAAGAAAACAGTATTAGAAAACTGAAGATTGACAAATTCCAAGACCTGATGGCTTCCATCCCAGGATTTTAGAGGAACTTGTTGAGAAAATTGTTGATGCTTTAGCTATGATCTTCCAAAGCTCATTCAGTTCAGGAATTATCCCTTTAGAATGGAAAATTGCAAATGTAATTCCATTATTTAAGTAAAATGTTAGAAAGAAACCAGAAAGATATCAGAATCTATAATTAGGGATAGAGTCACTGAGCACTTAGAGAAATTTGAGCTGCTGCAGAGAGCCAATATAGATTTCTAAAGGATAGGTCATGTCTAATGTACTTAATTGAATTTTTTGAGGAAGTAAGTAAAATAGCAGACAGAGGGATGTATATGGATGTAGTTTAGATGAGCTTCCAGAAGGCATTGGTAAAGTTCAGAGGAGAGACTGATAGGTAAAATTAAAGCTCATGGAATTGAAGACAAATTGTTGATCTGGTTAGGCAGTAATAGGCAGAGAAAGAATAATAGGTATCTACATGAATTGGAAGGAAGTGATTAATGGTGTCTGTGCTGGGGCCCTAACTATTCACTGCATTTATTAATAACTTGGATAGCACAATAGACAGCCATATGTCCAAGTTTGTCAATGACACAAAGATTGGTGGCATAGTAAGTAGTGTTGACACGAGTATAAAATTTCTAAGAGACATGCCAAAACTGTGGCGGGTGTATTTCAATGCAAGAAAGTACATGGTCATCCATTTTAGATCAAAAAAGATTCAATCAAATGTCTTTAAAGTGGTGAAAAACTAGCAACAGTGCAGCTCCGGAGAAATTTTGGAGTTCATGTATACGGATCACTAAAATGTATAGCATGTAAGAACAGAAAATGCTGGAAAAACTCAGCAGGTCAGCCAGCATCTGTGGAGCAATACTGGGTGGAATTTTCCCCTCCCGTTGGAGGTGGGTGCGTTTGGCAGCGTGAGTGGACTATATGGCGAGAAGGCCAAAAATCAGTTTTACGTCATCATGAAACCAGTTTGCGATTGTCCGCTCTGCCCATCAATGGCGGCCTGTGTTTCCTGCTGTCTAACATCGGGAGCTTAATTTTAGTGCATTTGCATCTTATCATTGCGCCAGCATGCCAGAATCATCCCCCCACGTCAAATTTACCTCCCACATTGGCGTGGCTTCAGAATGGCATGATTTGCGACTGCCTTTAAAAGGCATGCATCTGGTGAACTGAGCATCGAGGGGAGCTCGGAGGTGAGTGCAAGGATCGCCCATAGGACATCAAGGAAGAGGCACCACGCATTCCGGTGGGCGGGGTGCGGCACAGGCAAGTGGCTTTTTCCCGCTGGCTTTCAGTGCGGTGCCGGGACAAGGGCTCCAGCGCGGGTCAAGCTGGGTCAGGGGTTGGGGGGGCAAGGTAGCACAGGCTGATGGAAGTACACAAGCGCATGCCAGGGGGTGGGGGGTAGGGGGTGGTGGTGATGGTGAGGGAAGCGGCCATGCACTTGGAAAAGCTTGTCAAAAGTAAGCATTCTTCCGCAGCTGAGACTGCTCAGCAGCAGCTCCAGTGACATGCTTGGAGTCAGGCCTCTGAAGATTTCCTGCCCACTCAAGCAATGCAAAAACATGAAAGTGCCACCAAATGCTCTGAAACATTTCACCCCTTGGGTGCAGACTGCAAATTAATGTGCGTTTTAGGGGGCAGCAGAGCAATTAGATGACTGGGCAAGTTGTAGAATCCCCTTGCCAAAGCTGGCCATAGTGCAGTTACTGGTGGAGGCACTCACAGCCCCTTGCAATGTCTTTATTCAGGTTTGGACGAGTATCCCTCATGTTTCATGTTAACATCGCAGCCTTACAGCGGGGGTTAGGAGAATGCCCGCACCTGAGCTGAAAGCACGGCATGCAGTCCAGTGGCCGAAGCTGCCATCAATTGGACAAGTGGAGTGGGGTGGAGGTAGGTGGGATTTCAGAAAGCCATGAAGTGCACTACACACTGACCATCCAAATGGTGGCCAGCACTCTCCTGCATGCATGAAAGGGCCATTGAGATGCAGCTAGAGCTGGAAACTTAACCAAGAGAGGTCCTTAGGAGACCCATGCTAACCCACACGTCTCTCTCTTTTATCCTGCAGCAGGAGAACATCAAGATCATGGAGCCTGGTGATCTAGTGGTATGCCTCTTGGAACAGAGAAGAGTGCAATGGGGGTGCCTGGCTCGCTAAAGGGAGGAGCACCACCCTCAAGACGAACGTGCGGCATGGCCTCCTGCTTATGCAGCTGAAAGTCCACAGTGAGCCGTCGGTTGTTGGTGCTTCAAGGACCCAGGGTCTATAGATGGCGAATGTCAATCCTGCAGATGACTGAGGACCAGTGTTGCCAAAGACTGCACATGTCTCGGGAACTGGTCGGTCACATATGCCACCTGCTGCCAGGATTTGGCGCCATGGAGACTTGGAGAATATCCACTTCCAGTGGCCGAGAAAGTGACCGTGGTGCTCAGTTTTTATGCCAGTGGATCCTTCCAGGGCTCCACAGGTGACCTGTGCGGGATCTCACAAGCCACCGCCCACAAGTGCATCCAGGAGGTCATGGATGCCATCATCGCGAAGGCACAGAACTTTGTGCATTTTGTCTGGATCAGGCAAGCCAGGAAGCAAGAGCGCTGGGATTTGCGCAGATCTCAGGCTTTCCACAGGTGCAGGGTGCCATCGACTGCACTCACGTGGCATTTAGATCTCCATGGCAACATGCAGTCCAGTATGTGAACCGCAAGGGCTTCCACTCGCTGGATGTTGAGTTGGTCTGTGACCACCACAAACACATCCTGCAGGTCTGCGCACGATTCCCAGGGATGTGAGGGTGTGTGTGAGCGAGTGAGTGGTGATGTCCCTGGAGCTGGTAGTGAATAAGATGGTAGTGAATGTGTGATGGGCTTGTGAGTGGTGACTTACCCTGGCAGCATTGATGAGATCGCTTATCGTTTTTCCGCACTGGATGGCTGTCCTCTTGTGTGCAGCGCTGCCACCGCCTCCCAAGCCGGAGTGGTGAGACTGATGGGCCTCCTGCAGCCAGAGCAAGGGTAGAGGACATTGTGGCGGGCCTCCACAGTATCCAAAAGGCATTGCAGGGATGCGTCACTGAATCGGGGGCTGCATCCTTCTTGGCTTTTGTGGCCGTGTCTTCACTGGAGCAGTTCTGGACTGCAAGCATTGAGAAGTGTGAACATGGCTGCAATTTAAATATGATGCCCGGAGTGAGGAAGCGGCAAGGTATCGGCATGACGGACAAATCGGAGGCCTCCCGCCAGTGAGATGACATGTTTCCCGTGACTGCATAATTTATAAGGCAGGAAGGGGACGATGTGGCGCGAAAACCCGCCATTGAAGCCGGTGGGTAAAACTTTGTTTTTCATGCCCACTGCTGCACTTATTGCATTTCTGGGATGATTCCGCCCACAGAGTTAATGTTTCAGTCTGGCCTACATATGACTCCAGATCCACAGCAATGTTGTTGACTCTTAACTGCCATCTTAAATGGCCTAGCAAGCAACACAATTCAAGGGCAATTAGGGATGGGCAACAAATGCTGGCCTTGTCAGTGATGCCCACATCCCACAAAGGAATCCAGAAAAAAAACCTTTCTTCATAAGATAAGCCCTTCATCTCAGGAATGAGTCCAGTGAACCTTCTCTGAACTGCTTCTAACACAATTACATCTTTTTTCAAATAAGGAGGCCAAAATTGTACCTAGTACTCCAGATGTGGTCTCACCAAGGCCCTGTACAGCTGCAGTAAAACTTCCCTACTTCCATTTCCTATGCAGGAGGTGCTGACATTCCATTTGTCTTCCTAATCATTTTCTGTACCTTCAGGCTAACTTTTTGTGATTCATATACCAGGACACCCAGATCCTTCTGTACCATAGAGTTCTGTAATCTCCCTCCATTTAAACAATATACTGCTTTTCTATTCTTCTGTCAAAGTAGAAATGTTCACATTTCCCTCCCATTACACTCATTTGCCAAATTTTTGCCCACTCACTTAACCTATCTACATCTCTTTGTAGACTTTTTACCTCCTCTTGACAACTCACCTTCCTACCTATCTTGGTGTCATCAGCAAATTTAACTACCATACATTTGTGCCTTCATCCAAGTCATTAATATAGATCGTAAATAGGTGAGGCCCTAGCATTGATCCCTGTCGCACTCCACTAGTTACAGCTTTCCAACTTGAAAAAGACCCATTTATCTCTCTATTTCCTGTTAGCTAACCCATCCTCTATCCATGCTAATAAGTTAGCCCCTATACCAGGAGCTCTTATTTTGTGTAGTAGCCTTTGATGTGGCACTTTGTCAAATGCTTTTTGGAAATCCAAGTCCACGACATCTACAGGTTCCCCTTTATCGACCTCCCACTTCTTCAAAGAACTCTAATAAACCAGTTAAACACAATTTCCATTTCACAAATTAAGAAGTAGACCATTCAGGAAAAAAATTAAGAAACATTTTTTCATGCAAAGGATTGTCGGCACGTTGAATGTTCTCCCACAAAAAAAACAACAGATGTTAGCTCAATTAATAATTTTAAATCTGAAGTCGCTAATATTTATTCTATCTGAGGGTGTTAGGGTCATAGGAACAGGTGAAGGCCAGTTAGCCCCTCAAGTCTGCAAGTCTGTGCTGCCATTCTAAGAGATCATGGCTGATCTGTGAACTAATTCCATATACCCGCCTTTGCCCCATACCCCTTAAAACCTTTGGTTAATATAAAGCTCAATTTTGGTTTTTAATTTAACAATTGATCGAGCATCAATTGTCTTTAATGGAAGAGACTGCCAGCTTTTATGTGTTGAAGTATTTATTCAGTTTACTCCTGAAATACCTGATTCTAATTTTTAGGCTATTTCCCCAAGTCCTCAATTCCCTGGTGAAGGTAGGGCTGAATGTTTCTTGCACTGGAGAAGTCCCTCCTCCGGGACTGAAAGTGTGAGCTGACCAATAGAGATCATGGCAGTCCTCCCAACACGGGCAAAATACTGGGAAGACTGAAACCATTGTTTTTGGTCCCCGCTCCAATCTCCATTCCATAGTTACCAAATCCATTCCTCTCCATGGCAACAGTCTAAGATTAGCCAAGTCTGTTCACAACCTTCATGTTGCATTTGATCCTGAGATGAGCTTCCGCATTCATATTCATATCATCACTATCATCATGCCCACCTCTGTAACACCGCCTGACTTTGCTCCATCTAAAACTCTCATCCATGCCTTCGTTAACTCTTGACTATTCAAAAGAACTCCTGGCTGGTCTCCCATATTCTACACTCCGTAAACTTGATGTTATCCAAAACTCTTTTGCCCATGTCTTAACTCACAACAAGTCCCGTTCTATTATCACCCCTGTGCTTGCTGACTTATATTGGCTCCCGGTCAAACAGTATCTTGACTTTAAAATTTTCATCCTTACTTTCAAATCCCTCTATGGCTTTGCCCCTCTCTACTTCTATAATTTCTCCAGCTCCTCAATCCTCCAAGATATCTGTGCTCCAAATTTGGCCTCTTGTGCATTCCCAATGACAATTGCTCCATCATTAGTGGCAGTGCCTTCAGTTACTAGGTGCCAAGCTCTGGAATTCCCATCCCTACACATCTTTGCCTCTCTATCTCACTTTCCTCCTTTAAAACACTCCTTAATACCTATCTCTTTGCCCAAGCATCTGACCTAATATCCTTTTATATGATTCGGTGTTATACTTTGTTTATAAAGCTCCTGTGAAGCACCTTGGAACCTTTCATTAGATTAAAGGCACTGTACAAATATAAATTGTTCTTGGAAGTGGCCCTTAATTGGGCCCTTAAGTGACTCTGTGTGTTAAGTGGGCTGCCCATCACTGCTAAGGTTTCCTACATTGATAATATCCCATGGCGGCAGGAAGATGTGGCCTCCCCTCCCAACGCCTGCCCTGCCATGTCATCAACCCTCCTGTCTCCCAGCCTGTCTCAAAGGGGCTACAAAATTTCAGCCCATAGTTTCTCTCTATCTACCCCCTCCGTAACCCTTAATAGCTTGAAAACTTCAATCAAATCACCCCTTAGACTTCTAAATTCTAGAGAATATGACCCTAGTTTTTGTAATCTCTCTTCTTAATTTAACCCATGGACTCCGGATATTACTCTGGTAAATCTATGCTGCACTCCATCCAGGGACAATATATTCTTCTCGATGTGTTGTATATCCAAATGCTCACAGTACTCTAGCCAGAGCTGAATTTTCTAAATCTTTGTGTTCTAGTCCTCTGGATATAAAAGCCAACATTTCATTAGCCTTTTAAATTATTTTCTGTTCCTGTTCATGACATTTTAGTGGTCTATGTATTTGCACCCCAGGCCTCTTTAGATCTCCAAGGTTATTAACGGATATGGACCAAGACAGGGGGATGGAGTTAGGGTACAGATAAACCATGATCTCACTGAATGGTGGCTCAAGGGGCTGAATGACCTACTGAATGACTATTGAATGGTACTATTATTGTGTTCCCATACCGCTGCCTAAATAATGCCTGTAATATGCCTGTATTGCTGGTTTAAAGGCAACAGCAAACTTGCAGTATAATTGTAACTACTGTCACTGTGTAATGTAGCTAATAAAGTTGTGGCCCATCCCATATTGAAGCAGTGAGACTTACTAGAGGAGCAAGTCCCACTCTGTTTTTCTCTAGAGACAGGTCAAGCCATTAATCTGGATCCACACCACTTAAGTTTAGCATCAGTTTACCAAAGTAGGCCCGGGTAGTCTTGCTCTGCTTCACTTTGTGCTAGGTTAGGCAACTGACTCTGGATTTACATTACAGATGCTTTGTGTAAAGCAGAAATGCATTTGCACCTTTGCTGAAGGTGTAGTATAAATGGACCCTTAATTTTGATGAAGCTAGGGTTAACTCATGAGCAAACATAATAACAACTGCTCTGAGTTCTTCACATTGTCTTTTTTTAAAGGATTGGTTTCCTCGTTTGTGTGGTTCTGCTTTCTCCCTGTTCTTATTATGAAAGAATACCTTGTGGGTGGAATGAAACTTCATATACAAAAAAATCTGAAAATGGAGGTTAAAAGTGAGGCTTCACTTTGTCTAAGAATTAGGCTTGAAAGTCAGAATTGTGTAATAGATGAAGCAGAACACATGTTACTTCAACCAAAGTAAAATTAAAGAAATGCGACTATAAACGATTCTTAGATACTTCAAATGATGGTAAAAATCTCAAATTTAACAATTTATATTTTAATGTACACATTACTTTATATATATATATATATATATTATCCATAGACAACAGGTGAGTTTGACATATGCTGTATTGTGAAACCTTTGTGCTAGCATCAACCTGCTAAGTGAGGCTGGATCTTTACATGCCATTATGACAGCCACCACTAGCTGGTGCTATAGGCAGCATAAATGATATTAATCCAAAGCAAAATTTTAAAAGGCTGATGTGAAATGGTGGAAATAATGCACAAAAGTATAGTAGAGTGTTATTTTATGTGGGTGTACGGCTATGAATGTTGCTTACATTTAGTTACCAATTTGATACTCTTTGGATTTATTCTTTGATGAAAAAACATGATGTATAGAAAACACATTCATTTAACAGTACAATGCTTTGATTAATGTATGTGACACATTGAGTGCTGCAAACTAGTTGATCCAGCTGGCACTAATATCTATATGTGTTCTATTTTAATAGAATACAGAAATGAACAAAGCAGTATTAATGACAATTTTTCATCTGTCATTTAAATTAATAGTATCTATTATGACCATTAAATCAATGCCAAAGGAGAGAGGCCCAATAACTGAACACAGGGAATGATTAATTGGGCAGGATATTTAAAAAGAATAGCATGTAGATACGTTGCTACCAGGTTTGAAATAAGACATATGTTTCTGCTGCAGCTTCATACAGAAGATCAGTCTGTAAAGAAAAGCAGTCACCACTGAATTGGGCAGATGATGGAGAAGATATCCACGGGCATGTAGCAGTGCACAACTTCAACACAAAACTTCATTTAAAACGAAGCCCTTTTAAACTCCTAAAGGACAGTAAGAGCTGGACTGTGCAATGTAAAAAAAAAATAATTTTGCAACACAAGAAACATTGTAGCAGGCAGCATTTGAAATAAACAAATTTCTTAATTGATTATCCTGATGGGAAGAAATGTCAAAGCTTATTCTGGCATGTAACATTTTGTGTCTGATGTCAGTCATTTTTGTAAGCTGTTGCATGCTGATCTTCGCACATATTCAATATGTTGTTTTGTATTGGAATGTTAAATGACAACTTAGCAACGCAGTATCAGGTATTGAACTGGTGGTCGGAGGTTATTTTTATTCATCCCTCCGCTGAAGGCTTTGACATTTTGCTGAGTTATAATTCCATAGGACCAGGTGGGCTCCAGGGCTCCTGCAAATAACCATTGTTTTCTGGTGTGAGCCTAAACAGTAAATAACAGGAAGCTGCTTGACCTTGGAGGACACTCACATCTTCGCCCAGCTCTATTCATGCACGCACAAACTTGGATGCAAGGGCAAACTGAAAATGTCTCACTGCAAACACAATTTAGAACAGTAACAATATGATGATGTGTCAGATTTTGGAGCAGTTTTATCAATTTATTTTGTTCAACAATGCTCAAGAGACTTGGTACCATCCAAGACAAAGCAGCCTGCTTGACTGGCACCCCTTAACATTCGCTCTCTTCATCACCGGCACAGAGTGGTGGAAGTGTGTACTATCTACAAGATGCACAGCAACAATGTACCAAAGGTTCTTCCACAGCACCTCCCAATTCATGACCTCTATCATCTAAAAGGCTAATAGCAGCAGATGCATAGAAACAACCACCATCTTCACATTCCCAGCCAAACCACATACCACCCTGACTTGCTTCACATTCCCAGCCAAACCACATACCACCCTGACTTGGAAACATATCACCATTACTTCAACAACAACCATAACAACAACTTACATTTATAAAAATGATAAATTGGTTACTGTTGTGCCCACTTTTGCTGGTAAAATGTGCAAAACAATGTTGAATTCATACCTCAGTGTGTAGTAAAATAGTTATTTGCAATGGATTAGTTTAAAATTCTGTCTATTTTTAACTTTGTTTATTTCTGGAATTAGGTGAATCGTTTTCTATTCTAATTATATACCTATTATATGACTAATTCTTATGTGCTTGTTAATGTATTGTAAAATAAATGTACTTAATAACTTAATCTTAAAGTGACACCTGATGAAGGCATGAAGCAGCTCCAATAGTTCGTAGCAAGTATCAAACAAGGTTTGCTACATGCTTTCTGGTTACTGAAAACTTGTCCAGATCTGAAGACAAAGGTAAAAACGTGAAGGTATCGATACATTCAAGTTTTTACCTTTGGAGCATTGGGACTTATTGATTGGAATGTTCTAAGAAAACAACCAAAATAATCGCAGGCAAGAGAAAATACCCAAAAATGTAATAGTTGCTTTGTATGGTAATTATTACCAATTTTAAGGAAACATGGATATAATTAAAAGATGACACATAGCAAAAAAAAAATCACATTTGGCTTTGACTTGCAACAGTTTATAAACACATGTACAGCTGATTCTTTTCTAAATATGGAAATAAAGGAGAAAATTATTTCTGAGGAAGACATAGTCAAAAAAGGCAGGGAAATGAGTATTATTTTTGTACTTTTATATTTCTGTTATGTTCCAGTCACACAATTGCCCCAAATAAACAGCTGAACTCCCTCTTAAACATTCATAAAAAGCATTGGTGTATATGTGTAATGAGCAGCATGTAAACTGATAGTTAATATGTTCAAGGGCCCTGCTTCAGGCAGGATTATAATAGTTCTTTAACCTGCAGTGATCAGATGACATGAGCACTGAAAACTGTAAGCATCATACTGAGTGACAACTCTGAGGGCAGACTCTCCACACACACAGGTAGACTCTTAAAGCCAACACATTTTGGATAGCAAATTATTCAGCTTTTGGTCCACCTATATAAATGTCACGCTGGAAAATAAATTTTTACTAGGTAATAAAATATATAATTTTTAAAAAAGCTACTGAATGTTGAATATTCAGAAACATCAGTATCGTAGGATTGTGTTGTTTCTGGTAGAGTTGGAATTTTTTTAATGAAAAGTTTTTAAAAAAAAATCAAATAAGCCAGAATCTTCTGTTTTCGGCAGGTGTCTCATGCACTGCCTGTAAAAGCGGTGAGGCACACGCGCTGACACTTAGGTGGAAGGCCAACTGTATCTTCTGCCCATCAGGCAGTTAAGTGGACAGCAGCGGGCCTTCCTTCCAGCTGAGGACCTTGGGATATGACTTCCAGCCCACCAAGAATTGCCAGTCATTCAGAGGCCAGTGATCCTCGCACCCGGCGGCACCTCAGAGTGTAGCTGCTGCTGAAACAACACCCCCTGGAGTCCCAGGATTGCTGAGTGACCCAGGAAGAAGGTAAGTGATTTTGGGGGCGGAGGAGTATGTTGTGGGGTAGGGGTCATGGGGGAGGGGTGCCATGGGGTCAGCAGTAAGGGTAGGCAGCTGGCGGTCAGCAGGCAATCCCCTGCCCCATGTCCATGCCTTGATCATGCACAGGTTGGTGTAAATCGAGGGGTCCCCCCACCTTCCAGTTGACATTTAGCCTGCACAGTTTTACCAGTCATGTAGGCTGCATTTTCAGCGGAGGCAGGAAGAGGCCCTTACGTGGTCATTAATTGACCATTTAAGGGATTCAAGTGGAGGCGTGGCAGGAAGGTCGACCATGGGCCTTCCCACCTAGAACTTACTTCCAGTGGGGGTGGGAAGACGTTGGATATCAGTCCGGATGCCAACCTATTAATTTTCTGGCCCTCCCGCCTCCTCCTCCCTCACTTCCCGCGAGTGCATAAGATTCCGGCCGATGTTACACTTGTCAAAAGAACCACTTGAAAAGATATTTTGGATTAGTTCTCTGTGGAGGTTGGAGAGGGAAGTTCCAAAACAGGATTCCATTGCCAGAATTTTACACCTGCGTCTGCCCCTCCCCCCGCCCACTGCCAGGAGTGATCTGCTGGGGTGGGGGCGGAGGGGTAGGTAAAATCAGGTGGCACAGATTATGGCCTCCTGCTCCCCTTACCTCAGTGTACGGCCTCCAGTGACGATCATGGTGGGAGATTGGCTGCAGTTCCAGCAATGGCCACCGCTCCTGGTACTCCTGGGACTGGAGAGCTGCCAGCCATCTGATTGGCTGGCAGCTTTTTGAGGCATGGCTTCCTCCCAGGTGAGGACAGAAGGTCACGACCTGAGCCAATGGCTGAAAAATCAAGTTGGGGCTTTGCAGCCATGTAGAGGTAGGTGCCATCACCCTGACTTTTCAGTGCCACCGCCTCCATGTAAAATTCGGGCCTATTACAGTATTCTTTTTCCCACAGATAAAATACTATCTAAAATGATGTACCAAATAATTTATTTAGAGATGAATGTAAAGTAGGTTTCTCTATGAAAATAAATTGTCACATTTCTTAACTGTGTCCATGTTATAGAAGATAATACCCAATAAA
Organism: Cetorhinus maximus; assembly: GCF_964194155.1. Lineage (NCBI taxonomy): Eukaryota > Metazoa > Chordata > Chondrichthyes > Lamniformes > Cetorhinidae > Cetorhinus > Cetorhinus maximus. The sequence continues at coordinate 41,692,272 of NC_135896.1, read as the reverse complement.
CCCATGCTATTAGAATAGACTATTTGTCAGAAGCTATTGCAATTTGCTGTAATGTGAATGATGTATCTGTTAAAGCTTTAATGATTTGGTACAAAGAATTATATAAACAAACCAATAAAGATTATGTCAAAATATTTTCTGTTACTTCACAATTAAGCTAAATAAAAATGTGAATAATCAGACAGCCAGTTTGCAGCTAATCTGTTAGCCCATCCATACAGACAACACTTAAATTCAAGCTGCCTCCAAACATCTTTTGAATGATGTAGGCATGTTATCAGCCTTCGTTCATCCACCATGGATAGACTTGCGAGTATGTCAGGGTAGTTTATATATACACAATATTTTCAACTGCATTCTACTTAGCTTCCCCAAGAATGTCATTTATCTATGTGGTAAACTCCCTCATTCATTTCAGATATTTAGTTGACATTTATCTATTTGTAATTGTCAGTGGCCAACTGGGAATATTACAAATTCCATAGCAGCCGAGTGCCATTCGGAACAGACTGAATACGTATAAAGCTTATATGCCCTTAGCTCATGTTTTTTTTTAGATAGGTACAAATGTATTCCTTTGTTTCATGCTTTTTTGGATTAATCAAATCATTTCAGTGATTTTAATGATACAAGTTGCACCAATATTTTCATTGTAGTGAATGCTGAACATTAAAAAGTCAGATTGGATTGACTGAGTCCATTGATTTACATTGAGAGCAATCTTCCTGGTTGTTGTGGTAGCAATCGTTGATATTTAGGTAGGGAAGGTTGCATTTGTGACACTAGAGGGGCTTTTGTTACTCTTTTCACCACAGTAGCAGGGTATAAAGGACACAGGAAATATGGTTGACAGGAAATCGGATGTTTCCACCTGATTTCCGACAATAAAGTCCCCCTGTGCTCCTTGCGCACCCCATGGTCCTCCTGTTGAGACCTAACAGCACAATGAGGTGCAGATGAGTAGTGTCTCCCTGGCTTCATACTCTTCATGTATTCTGGCTAATTTAGACTGTGTTTATAAATAACTGTCAAGATCAGCTGATGCAGGCGGATGTGAGGGATTCCAAAGTCTTAAGAGTCTGGAGAAACTGGAGGGACAGAGAGACTGGGGAGAGAGAGAAAGAGACTGGAGAAACTGGAGATATTGGAGAGAATGGAGAGAGTGGAGAAACTTGAGAGACTGAAGAGACTGGAGAGAGTGGAGAGACTGGAAAGAGTACAGAGACTGGAGAGGGTGGAGAGACTGGAGAAACTGGAGAGTCTGGAGGCAGTGGAGAGAGTGGAGTGTCTCGAGAGAATGATGAGACTGGAGAGATTGGAGAGCCTAGAGAGACTGGAGGGAGTCGGGAGACAGGAGAGATTGGAAGGCCTGGAGAGATTGAAGTGACCGGAGAGAGTGGAGAGACCGGAGAGATAGAGAAATTGGAAAGATTAGAGAGAGTGGAGAGATGGAGAGAGTGAAGACTCTGGGGAGACTGGAGGGGCTGGAGGGAGTGGAGAGAGTGGAGAGAGTGGAGGGAGTGGAGAGAGTGGAGAGAGTGGAGGGAGCGGAGGGAGTGGAGGAACTGGAAAAACTGAAGAGAGTGGAGAGTCCGGGCAGATCAAAGGGGCTGAAGGGGCTGCAGAGAGTGGAGAGATTGGAGAGGCTGGAGAGAGTGAAGACTCTGGGGAGAGTGGAGAGACTGGAGGGACTGGGGGGACTGGAGAGAGTGAAGAGAATCGAAAGACTGGAGAGAGTGGAGAGGCTGGGAGGACTGCCAGGACTGGAGAGGCTGGAGAGCCTGGAGAAAGTGGAGGGACTGGTAAAACTAAGTGGAGAATCTGAGGAGACTGGAGAGAGTGAAGAGTCCGGACAGACCAAAGGAGCTGGAGGGACTGCAGAGATTGGAGAGAATAGAGAGACTGGAGAACTTGGAGAGGCTGGAGAGACTGGGGGACTGGAGAGAGTGAAGAGAGTGGAAAGACTGGAGAGAGTGGAGAGAGTGAAAGGACTGCCAGGACTGGAGAGGCTAGAGGGCCTGGAAAAACTGGAGAGTCTGGAGAGTCTGGAGAGATTGGAGAGTCTGGAGGGATTGGAGAGACTGGTGAGATTGGAGAGACTGGTGAGATTGGAGAGATTGGAGAAATTGGAGAGATGCAGAAACTGGAGAGACTGCAGAGGCTGGAGGGATTGGAGGGAATGAGGGGACTGGAGAGTCTGGAGAGATTAGAGAGAGAGGAGAGAGTGGAGAGTCTGGAGAGACGGAGTTTAGAGAGACAGAATTGGAGATACTGGAGCATCTGAAGGGATGGAGTTTGGAAAGAATGTGTTTGGAAAGACTGGAGATACTGCATAGTCTTCTCCTCCTCATATTGTCATCATTTTCCTCCTCATTTGCATCCCCATTCCTGTGCTGCATCTGTACAAGTTGAAGGTCAAAGCTAAAACATTACCCTCAGTGGTTGGTATCTTTGGTACTTTACAGGATGCTGGTGTTAGATTACTAACCTGCCAATGGCAATATTCCACCAACCTCTTCCTTTCTCACCTTAAGTGCGCAGTGCCTCACTTTGTTCTTCTCCTTGTATGGTGTGTGATTGTTAAAGGTGGAGATACCCTCTGTGGTGGCCAGTCTTTTGTTAGGCACTGTCTCCTGCAGGAATACAGAGTAAATGAGAGGTTTGCAGCTGAAGACTGTGCATCATATGGTTGAAGTTAGAGATTGTAGAGGTTTGAGTCTGAAAAGTTGAAGTTTTTTTAGAGTTGTGCATATAATTTTGTTGTCATTTTGTTGGCAGTCATAGAACAAGATTCCAAGTAAGTGCTTCTGACTACAGGTAGGCGCAAAAATTTTTAGATGGTGCAACTGCAATGCAACTCACTCTGTGGATGTTAACCCAGTGGCAGTAATAGGAACATTAGGGCAAGAGCAGCCCTGCGGTTGAGGTGACTTGTTGGGGGTAGGGAGCAGGTACAAGGGCAGCTCTGTGGTTGAGGTGACTTGGAGGCTGGGGGAAAGGGCAGTCCAGCGGTTGAGGTGACTTGGAGGGAGGGCAAGGGCAGCCCTGCAGTTCAGATGACTTGGGGTGGGGGCAAGGGCAGACCCTGCAGTTGAGGTCACTTGGGGGGATGGCGGTGCTAGGGCTGCCCTGAGGCTGAATGTAGTGTACAAGAGTCCAGGGTGGGAGATTGGGTGGGCGAGGGAAGCGGCCATGAATTAGTGACACCTTGTATAAAGTGACCATTGCTCTGCAGCTGAGACAGTTCAGGCACAGCCACATTGATATGATTGGAGTCTGGCTTCCAGCTTATCTGCCCACTCAAGCAATGCAGAATCATCAAAGTTACCCCTTGAGTACAGACTGCAAAGCAATGAGCCTTTTACTGAACTGCAGAACAGTTGGATGGCTGCACATGTTGTACAATTTCATTGCTAAAGCTAGGTGTGGAGTAGTCACTGGTGGAGGCTCTTATAGCCCCTTGCAATATCATCATTTAAATTAGGACCAGTCTCCCCCATGGTTCAAGCTAACAGTGCAGCCTTGCAGTGTGGGTTAGGAGAATACCTGTGCCTGAGCTGAGAGCACAGCATGCAGCCCAATGGGAAAAGCTGCCACCAATCAGTCGGGTGGAGTGGGGCAGAGGAGGGTGGAGTTTCGGACAGCCATACAGCGCACTAATCTCTGGCCACCCAAGTGGTGGACAGAACTTTCCATGATGCATTAAGGGGTCTTCAGACTTAACCAGGACAGGTCCGTAGCACACTCATGCTAACCACATGCCTCTCTATTTCATCCTGCAGGAGGAGTGCATCAGGACCATGGAGCCTGGTGAACTAGCTGTATGCCTCGTGGCCTACAGAACGTGAAGATGATGGAGGAGAGAGTGACTGAGTCTTCTGGCTGCACAAAGGCAGGAGCAGCAACCTCAGGAAGAAGGGGCGGCTGGGGCTCCCGCACACGCCACTGAAGAGCCACAGTGAGCCATCGCTGGGCGGCGCTTAGTGACAGCCAGGATCTAAAGAAGCTGCCTTTTTTGCTGCTGATGACTGAGAACCAGTGTCACCGGAGACTGCATGTCTAGGGAACTGGTCAGTCACATCTGCCAGCTACTGCAGGTTTTGGCACCACAGGGACATGGAGGGCATCCACTGCCAGTGGCCGTGAAACTGACAACGGCGCTCAATTTCTACGCCAGTGGCTCCTTTCAGGGCTCCTCAGGTAATCTCTGTGGGATATTACGAGCCTCCATGCACAAATGTATCCATGAGGTCACGGATGCCATTTTCGAGAGGGCACAAAACTTTGTGAGTTTTGTCCAGGACCAGGAGAGCGAGGATGCAAGAGTGCTTGGATTTGCCCAGATCTTGGGTCTCCCACAGGTGCAGGGTGCCGTTGACTGCACTCATGTGGCGCTCAGATCCCCGTCACAACACACGGTCAGCTACATCAACCGCAAGGAATTCCACTCGCTGAATGTGCAGCTGGTGTGCGACCACCACAAACACATCCTGCAGGTCTGCGCACAGTTTCCAGGAAGTGTGCATGACCCCCACATCTTTAATCAGTCACAGATCCCTGACGCCTTCCAGGATCCACAGAAGCTGCAGGGTTGGCTCCTTGGGGACAAGAGCTACCAGCAGAGGCCATGGCTGATGATATCCGTGTGGCAGCCTCAGACTCCAGCAGAGCGATGGTAATGAAGCTCATGCTGTAACTCACAACTTGGTGGAGCAGACCATTGGGATGCTGAAGATGAGGTTCTGGTGCTTGGACCGGTCTGGTGGAGCCCTGAAATACAGTCCACAGAGGGTGTCACACATCGTCGTCGTCTGCTGTGCCCTTTACAACCTGGCGCTGTAACGGAGAGAGGAGGCAGCTGAGGAGGAGATGGAGGAGCTGGAGGTCGTCTCCAGTGAGGAGGGCGCCGACAGGGATGAGGGTGAGGAGGTCCTCGAAGGCAGCGATGACACAGATGAAGCCCTCACATTGACCAGACGAGGCAGGTGCACTCGGGAGGCGCTCAGAGCTGCTAGATTTGTGGAGGATAATAACGACATGCAGTGAGGTGACCCCAAAGATCTTCATATTGCATCTGTAAACATCTGTCTACAGTCTGGCTTATGGCAGTGTGCATACCCTCTGTGAGAATGCTCCTGTCATAGAGATGCAGTGGAGGCCCTAATAGTCGCTTGATTGCAGAAGGATGATGACAACATGCAGTGAGGACACTCCATAGATCTTCACATAACCTCTGAGAATGTCTGACTCCTGTTTGGCTGAGGGCAGCTCGCTTGCGCTCTGTGATCAGGGTCATATCATAGAGATGCAGCCATGAAACTTTAGAAGCACTTGATCCTTTGTCTGCCTTCAGTACCTGAGCCCTTCAGGAACACAGCATCACTGGTCATAGATGCTAAAGAGATGGGGGCCAGCCCCACCTTAAAGGTGCTGAGAGCACAAAGAAAGAATGATGGAACTCTGTGACACCTGCCCACTACATTCTGGCAGCAATGACAAGCACTGTTGAGGTAGAGGCATCAGTAATGTGTCCAGGGAGTGTGAGGCTGGGCCATCACTTTGGTCTGAAGGCTGCACAAAGCACAGGGAAGAGGCCCTGGACTGAAACACCTGCCTTTTATCTTGTGCAGAAAGGTTTCACATCTGAGTGACATGAACACTGCTCATCAGAACAAGGAGCCATAGGGAGGGAGACATCCTTGGGAGTTTATTGACAATAGTGAACAGTATGTACAAGTGACTAGCACCCATGCACAGGCTGTGCAACCACATTTCTTAACTTTCCTAATCCTGCCGCTACGTCTTGGTGCTCCCTGAACATCCACAGAGGAGGTGGAGGCAACCTGCTGATTGCTGGTGACTTTGGTGAGTGCCCTCTGGAGGGCCAAGACCTTGAGGGCCCCGGCCCGCTTTTGGGATCCTGCTGTGTGGCAGTGGCCCCCTCCTCGGCCTGTGGAACTGGAGCTGCTGAGGCCACAGGAAGGAGGAATTCGGATGGACACTCCCGGAGTCATGTGGTTGGATGGCCCTGGGGGGGACACCTGTTGATCCTCCTCCCTATGCATGTCCAAGGGCCCCAGGCTGACTTCTTGAGGAGAATGGGTAGCTGGAGTGAGATCGAGCTGCCCTGCACCCCTCTCACATACACACTGATGGCGGTCAACTATGGCATCAGCGATGGAGTTGAGCACGCGCAACAGTGCAGGAGTGTCGTCCTGGACCAAGGTCTCCAATGGTTGATGCCATCCTATCAGTGTTGACCTCGGTGCGTTGGTATGCCGGCACTATCGCCTCAGCCTGAAGGTGGATGGACTCCTCCATTGTGCCTTACAATCTGAGGAGTGCAGGGAATATCCCTTCCTGGTGTTCTGGAGCTTGCTTTTGCAGCTCCAGCAACTGTGACATGACCGAGTCCAGGGGCTCAGTAAATTTCTGGCCTCCAGCAGTCCTCCGAGTGCCGGACACCATGGAAGTCCCTGCCACTGCCTGCTATGGATCAGACAGTGCAATGTGCTCACCAGATTGTGATCCCAAGGCTATCACAAGGTGTGTGTGTCTCTGCGCTGGTGGAGGGTGTGGGTGAGCGCTGTGACAGGACTTCAAGGAAGATGCCTTCAAATTCCTCTTCATAGGTTTCTTCAAGGCTTGATTGGAGGCCATGGGTTGTGGACTCTGTCGGCTGTTTCCCAGATGTGCCTGCGAGAGCAAGGGGAGATAATTAGCGCGTGGAAGTGGTGGGTGAAACAGGACACATCACTCACAGCATGGTTGTCTGATGGATGTTGCACTGCTGGACTCTCATTTGGTAGACCACCACCAACCTCACCATCAGCACAGGACTGGTCCAGATCCTTGCCAGCCAGCTGGTTGGCTCTATTTTCAAATTCCGTGAGGACTTTGATTTCAGGCATTCCTCTACCGGTCTGCAACCTCTCCGTGTTGTTGTGTGCCAGCCTGTCCTGCATGAGCAGAGATAGAGTATAAGCAGTCTCCTGCCAGGCCAGACGGTAAGTATGCCTAGCATGTCTGGGTGGTGAGTGGTCCCATGGATGGGATGAGGACAATGAAGGTGTGTGTGAGGGAATGAATGGTAATGTCCCTTGAACTGGCAATGAGTGAGATCCCTGTGGATGTGTGATGGGTTTGTGAGTTTGTGAGTTGAGAGTGATGAGAAGAGTGGCTTACCCTGGCAGAATGGAAGAGATCATTCACCTTCTTGAGGCATTGGGTGCCTTTCCTCTTCCAAAGGCCTTTGGCGCTGACCACAGCTGCCACCACCTCCCAAGCCTGATTGGTCACACCGCTGCCCATCCTGCGGCCGGTGTGGGCATAGAGGATGTCGCGGCAGACTTCCATGGCATCCGAAAGGCATTCCAGTGAAACGTCGCTAAACCTGGGGGCTGCAGTCTTTTTGCTTTTCATGGACATCTTCCCTGCAACAATCGTGGGCTGGAAGCTCTGAGATGCGTGCGCACAGCCGGACTTTAAATATGGCGCCAAGCATGAGGAAGTGGCGAGGTGATGGCGGGCAGACAAATGACAGCCCGCCCGCCATGGAAATGGCGTGTTTCCCTGGAATCCCTAAGTAATGGTGCGGGTTTGGCATGAAAGAGTGTGAAAACTCACCTTTGCGGGCAGTGGGTAAAATGTAGTTTTACCCGCCCACTACCGCACTTAGTGCAAATCTGGGACGATTCCACCCAGTGTCTTCTTTTGGTTATAAAAGTCCTTTTAATGAAGTTAAATATATATTTGGCCAGCTGATGAAATGAAGGATTAGTATTACACGTCACATCATCGTGTGTGTGTGTGTGTGTGTGTGTGTGTGTGCGTGCGTGTGTGTGTGTGTGTGTGTGTGTGTGCGTGTGTGCGTGTGTGTGTGTGTGCGTGTGTGTGTGTGTGCGTGTGTGCGTGTGTGCGTGTGTGCGTGTTTGCACTTCATTGAGTTCGTCTTTTAAACTTTAAAAGGGTAAAAGCAAAAAACTGCGGATGCTGGAAATCCAAAACAAAAATAAAAATACCTGGAAAAACTCAGCAGGTCTGGCAGCATCTGCGGAGAGGAACACAGTTAACATTTCGAGTCCGTATGACTCTTCAACAGAACTAAGTAATACTAACTTTAAAAGGGTGTTGTACTCCCTCCAATGAAATCTTGGTCAGCAGGCAGCCGCGATCGGCAGGCCCGGGAACGGCCGGGGATCGGACCGCTGACCGCGATTGGCCCCTGACCGCGATTTCATGCTGGATGGCCAATTAACGGCCAGCCAGTGTGAAACGCGGGCTGAAAGGCTCAGCACTGCCGGGGTGGGGGCGGGAGAGGGCAAGCGCTTAAGTCAAAGTGGGCGTGGGGGAATGCAGAAGGAAAGCTGCCTCAGGGAGCTGACAAATTTAAAATCAATAAAAACAGAATGTAAAATCATGAAAAAATGTCCACGCATCAGAATGAGACACTTCAACATGTGGATGATGAAAATTTTTTTTCAAAATACATTAATCTTTTCTAAAATTAATTACTGAAACCTCATTGTTGTAATCTGATGTGTAATATACCTTTAAGAAGAACGTTATAATAGAAGATCACATGATCTTATTATCCAGTGACAGAGTAGCGCGGGCTACCTTAGTGGCCTGTAGTTTAAGGTCAGTAGTTAGTAGTGAACAATCTAGAGTAAGAGTCTGTAATGTAGAGACAGGGTTTGAGTTGTAGGCACACAAGGAGTAGCTGCTGAGCTCCTTTATAAAGAAATAGAATGTGTTCCACATAAGAACTATCTACTGATCTGCTCTGTCCATGGTACCAACTCGGCCATTTCGAAACAAGCGTGCAACCCAGACCCATTAGTCCAACTAAACTACTGACCAAAGATCCAACAAACTGGCGACGAGGTAAAAAAAACAAGAAAAAGCAAGGAAGGATGAAAAAAAAGCATATAAAAGCGAGAAAGGAAATCAAGTGAACCAAGATCGGGCCGTATCTCGCATGGTAATTGTAAGTCGATTTTCGTCCTAATCGGCGAAGCAGTCCCCTCGAAGTATGCCGCAGTTTGGAAGAGTTGATCATTTCGAACCAATGGTGGGCGATTGGTCTCATTATGCTGAACGCCTCGCATTCTTTTTCCAAGCTAATGGCATTGCCGGGGAGGAGAAGAAGTGCACAGTCCTTTTATCCACGTGTGGGAGTAAGACTTATGAATTGATCTGAAGTTTAATGGCATCCAATGCCCCAGATTCGAAAAGCTTTGATGATTTAGTGAACCTTGTGAAGAATCAGTACCAGCTCAAGCCCTCCGTAACGATACAACGGTTCAAATTTAACTCAAGAAATAGAGCCCTAGGGGAGACAGTTGTTTGTTAGGTGGCAAGTCTAAAACAGTTAACAGAATATTGCAAGTTTGGCACATCTATAAATGAAATGCTTAGAGATTGTTTGGCGTGTGGTATAAATGAAGATTTGATTCAGAAGAGATTACTGTCTGAAACAGACCATAGGCCTCTGCTAGGATTGTTCAGCAAGGACAAGGCTATACCACCCATAGCCTCAGCAAGAATACAGAGATGGGCATTGATTCTGGCACTGTATGAATATACTTTCATCCACAAGCCTGGAAGTCAGATTGCAAACGCTGATGCACTTAGTCGTTTGCCTTTGAAAGAAAATGATGAGGATGTTCCAGTTCCTCAAGAATTCGTTTTATTATTGAACTTCTTAGATTCATCACCGGTATGTGCTAGATGACCAGAGATTGGACAAGTCGAGACCCAGTCTTATCCAAAGTACAAGATCAAGTTCTTCACGGTTGGTCACAAGAACAGGGATCTGATGAAATGAAACCGTGTTTTCACAGAAGATATGAGATAACCAGCCAGGATGATATCTTATTGTGGGGAGCTCGAGTGATTGTTCCTTCAAAAGGATGAAAGCCTTTGTTAACTGAATTACATAGTGCACAGCCAGGTATTCCCGAATGAAGACCAAAGCACATCGCTATTTATGGTGGCCTGGAATGAATGGAGAAATAGAGAGCTTAGTGTAAAGCTGTATGCAGTGTCAGCAAGTGCAAAAGTTAGCTCCAGAGGCTCTGTTACACCCATGGGAGTGGCCAGGAAGGCCATGGGTGCAATTGCATATTGACTATGTGGGACTTTTTATGGGAACAATGTTTCCCCTTATTGTTGATGCTCACTCAAAATGGATAGATATATATGAGGTAAAGTCACCAACATCTTCTGTTACAATTGACAAACTATGGCAAAGTTCCGCCATCAGCGGCTACCAGAAGTGGTCGCATCAGACAATGACACGGCATTTATGAGTGCTGAGTTTCAACGATTTATCAGCCTCAACGGCATTGCTCATGTAAAGACTTCACCATACCACCCCTCTTCGAATGGACTGGCCGAAAGAGCAGTTCAAACGTTCAAAAATAGTATGAGGAAATTAACCGGAGACTCCATAGTGACCAAGTTAGCATGTTTTCTTTTCCATTATAGAACCACACCTTACACAACAACAGGTGTCAAACCTATGGAATTGTTGATGAATTGCTGCCTCAGAACGAGATTGAGCTTAGTAATGCCAAATTTAGGGAGGGAGGTGGAAAGGAGTCAGGGCAGAAAATTGTACATGACTGGCATAGTCGTGACAGAAATTTTACTGTAGGAGAGATGGTATATGTGAAAAGGTTTAGTTAAGGACCTAAGTGGTTATCAGGTGAAATAAGTGGTCACTGGACCTCTTTCTTACCACGTGAAAATAGAAGACCGAATCATACGGAGACATATAGATCATATAAGTAGGAGAGAAACAAAGTATCAGGAAATGATTCCTCCAGTGTTCATGACTGTGTCAACATCTCCCGTTGAAAGGACTCAACTGAGTGTCGCTGTGTCTGAAGGATCGGCTGTACCTGCAAGAGATGAGGAAACAGATTTGCAGGTGCCCACTGAAGAACCAGGTGTTCGGACAACACCAGAAAAGCAGGTTCCTGACAAAACATATGAAGCTGTAGAGCTGAGACGATCTACACATATAAGGAAACCCTCAGAAAGTCTGAATTTGTAAATTACTTATCTGTGTAAATAATTTGATATTTTGAGAAAAATTGTAATTGTAACTATAAAATGTATTTCTAAGTAAAGGGGGAGGAATGTGGTAATCTGATGTGTAATATGCCTTTAAGAAGAATGTTATCATAGAAGATTATATGATCTTACTATCCAATGACAGAGTAGCGTGGGCGAATTTAGTAGTCTGTACTGTAGTCAGTAGTGAGTAGTCTAGAGTAAGACTCTGTAATGTAGAGACAGTGGGCTGAATTTTGCCGTCGGCGAGCGGGGGGGCGGGGCCCGCTCGCCGATGTGCAAAATGACGTGGGATGACGTTGGGGGAACCCCCAACATCACCGCGCCCCATTTAAATCTTCAGGAAGGTGGGGGCGCAGCAAAATCAGCTTCGGGCCCGCCGACCTGTCAATGGCCAATTGAGGCCATTAACAGGATCATTAAAACAATTTAACAATTGGCCATTGATAGTTCGGCGGGCGCACAGCTGATTCTGCTGAGCCCCCGCCTACTTGAAAATTTAAATGGGGCAGGGTGACGCCGGGAGTTCCGCCCGACGTCACTGCGCATCATTTCACACGTCAGCGAGTAGGCCCCGCCTCCTGCTTGCCGACCGGAAAATCCTGGCCCTTATTTAGCATCCCTAGTTGTAACTTTTGGCTTTGTTTGCTATCCAGTTTGCATTCTTTAGCACTTTTCCCAATGCAAGTTGTACCCCATTTGGAGATAAATTGAATTGTGTGAACACTGGAGCAGTCGGGCCACTTGGTCTGTTTCTGTGCTCTATATTCTCTACAGCTCTGTGCAAGAGGATACTGCAACTGACCCGTTGACATTCTTCAAATCTCAAGAGCAAATTCTGCCCTAGCAATTCTTATTGCTGCCTACATTACACTGTCCATTGCAGAAGCAATGACAATTGACCTCAAACTATAAAGAGGATAGAAGGGGCATGTGGTCTATTATTTGCACCCTGATCTAAAGCATTCAGATTTTCCTTTGTCTAATTTGCCTTGCACTGCAACTATAGTACTTCTTTTGATAAGAGATATGAAGTGTTTGTTTACAACTAATTATGGATTAGCTGCACACCTAATACATATTTATTGCTTACAGAGCCATCTTCCAGCCGTGGTCTGCTGAGCGCTGTGGTGAGGATTTCTGCGGATTGTCAATGTGGCCTCTTCAGGATTGAGTACACAGCTGTCATCAACCTTCATTTTGCAGAGCTGACTATAAGTGCAACCACTCCACAGAGTTTCGATTCACACAATGAATATGTACAATGAGAGCAGGGGAGCGGGTGGCTCATGACAGCAGAGGGACTGATGGGTATGGGTATAGTGCTGGTGAGACCAGGTGGGGCTGGTGAGAGCAGTGGAGGCCAGTGACAGTGGAGGGGCTATTGAGAGAAGAGGGGCCTGGAGAGAGCGGGGCACTGATGACAGCAGGGCAGAAGCCACTCAATAGGCAGAATTTATTGTCCCCCAGGCAGGCGCCCAACCCAATCGGGAGTAAAATAGTGCGTGATGACATTGGCGAACGTCCCAACCTCATCATGCACTCACGTGATATTTTGCTCGACAGGCACGCGCGGGTGCCGGAGCCGCACCCACCATTAATTAAGCGGCCACTTAAGGCCCTTAACAGTCCAATTGACTGTGATTTCTCATTGGCCGTGCGATTTTCTGCTCGGCACATGGACAAAACAGGCAGGCGGCCAGCCGACATTTTCACAAACCTCCTCCAAGGGCAGGATAAAAAGGGTCAGCAGCATTGCCAGTGTGAGTAGTGAGGAGTTTGGTAGATAGTTTGCAGCTGGTTGCTTACTGGTACTTGACAGCTTCATTTCTGTTTGGGGCTTCATTCTTAGCATTTCCAGGCTTCATTTCAGGACTCATTGCTGTCTGTCAGGCTGCCGGAGCATTTGGACCGTGTGGGCCCTTCCAGGTATCAGACAGCCTTCCCTTACCCTGGTAATGGGGATTGTGGTCTCTGCTGGCGGCACCTCCTCTGAGGAGGAAGAGAAGGGCAGAAGGGGGAGGAGGCCAGGTGTCCCTAAGCAGCTTCCAGGGGAGGGATCTGTGGGAGGAGAGGCACAGGCATAAGGGGCACAGGGCCAGCAGGAAGTGCAAGGCAGAAGGGGCTGCAGAAGACACCACTATCCTGTTGCCAGGGTTTACAGGCGGTGATGCAGCTACCTCAATATGTCCGAGGTGCAATGCTGAAGGAGGATCCGCAATTCCAGAGAGACTGTGACCTCCATTTGTCAGATGATTAGGCCTGAGATCAGCTCCAACTGTGTGGGTGGACACCCCGTGTCAGTGGCTCTGAAGGTCACAATGGCCTTCAACTTCTATGCCTCTGGCTCATTTCAGGGGTCAGTGGGGGATCTGTGTGGAGTCTCTCAATCAGCTGTCCATAGTTGAGTCAAGCTAGTGACAGAAGCTCTGTTCAGGCAGGCCCTGACCTTTATTCTTTACCTTACAGACAAGGCCAGCCAGGCTGAGTGAGCCAGAGGCTTTGCAGCGATTGCTGGATTCCCCCGCATCCAGGGTGCCATCAACTCACACATGTGGCTATCGAGGCACCAGTGGGTCAGCCGGGTGCCTTCGTCAGCAGGAAGGGATTTCACTCCATGAACGTGCAGATAGTGTGTGATCACAAGATGCAGATTCTGCAAGTCTGTGTCAGGTACCCTGGCAGCTCCCATGACGCCTACATCCTGAGACACTACCAGATGTTGAGGCTCTTCAGTACCCCCAGACCGAATGGATGGTTGGCTGCTGGGTGACAAGGGCTATACATTGAAGCGGTGGCTCATGATGCCTCACCACTACTCAAGAACAGAGGCAGAGAAGCGTTACAATACAAATCATGCCTCCACAAGGGCGGTGGTAGAGAGGACCATAGGTCTTCTCAAGATGTACTTTCGATGCCTGGACTGTTCAAGGGGAGCACTACAATACCCCCAGAGCAGGTGTCACTGATGGTGGTTGCATGCTGTGCTCTCCACAATCTGGCAGTGGCAAGGGAGTCCCACTGGAGGAAGAGGATCTTGACACAGCTCCAGTCCAGTAATGAGTCTGAAGAGGACCATGGTGAGGAGAACACTGAGGGTGTGAAGCCAGACCTCGGTAACAGGGAGGCAGGGACACCAGGGACGCCTTGATCCAACGCTCCTTTGGCTAGGCTACCAAAAGTCAGCTTCAAACGCATGCCAGGGCTGCCGCCTCCATCCCGGATTCCTGAAAGGACCTTTTCATTTGAACCCAAAGAACACTCAGTGCCTGTGCAATGAAATTCAGAGCCACCTACGTCCAGCATTACATACTGGCGTTCCCCGCACCAGTGAAATAAAAAGGTGAAGCATACTCAGACCATGATGACAAAAACACAATTTATGTCATTCTGACAGTTCAATAATCTTAACAGGAACATTTCTGGTATTCAACATCAGACCAAATAAAGCAAACAAAAATAAACAGAAAAACACCCGTGACTTGTCCCTCTTGTGCTCATTATGCTTTTAACTTACATTTGCGAGTGCTACATCTAAGTGCTCCTCCCTCACTGGCACCGGCATTGGAGACAGCCTGCTGACTCTGCTGTCTTGTTGGCCTTGTTGGGATACTGGGTGCCTCATCCATCTCCCACACTGACACTGACCACCTGAAGTCATTGCCTTTGTGAGGGCTTGCAGGTCCGAGCACAACCCCAGGAACCCCTCATTCTGCCCCTGGAGCTGCTTCTCTATGAGAGTCGCCACTCTCTCAATGGAGGAGGCAGTGAACTCGGCCATGACGGTCAACACAGTGCTCAAGCTCCGCATGGACTCCTCCATCATGGAGACCATGACATGCACAACCTCATAGATCTCCACTAGATCCTCCCGCACATCTCACTGGACACCCAGAATCTGCCGCCTAACGATCTTCCAGAGGCTCATCATCAGCCTTCGACTAAGCATTGTCCTGGTCCCCAGCAGGCCTCTGACTGCCGGTGCCCTGGGCGCTCTCTCCCTCCACCTGCACCTCAAGTGACTGTGAAGTGTCCTCACCAATGTGCCCCGAGATACTAGCCGCCGGTCTAATGCCCACCGAGGTGCTGGTACCTGCTTCAGAGAGCGGGTGTGATGCAGGTGCAAACGATGCCCGGTGGTCCTCCGGTGTCAGGGGGTGGCCCTTTGGAGTCCGGAGAGCAAACGCCTGCTGGTGAACCTAAAAGGGAGAAGAAGGACATGTTATTAAAGCTATCACACTGTCACTGTGCATGCCCGGCACCCTGGTGAGACAACAGAAACGAGCATCATGGTGCCCTGGTCTTCCAAAGGTCAATGAGAACTCCAGGTTCAAGGCTCACATCAATGAAGGGACTGCACTAGAATGGTTGGACAAGCCGAAATTCTCACCTCTGTGCATTGCGATCTCACCTTCATCTGGCACCCCAACCCCTCCACGCCCGGTTGCACGTGGGGCATGCCGGTTCTCGAGCTCTAGGGCGTCTTGCTCATACCTCTAGGGGATTAGGAAGCTAGCGGGGCCTCTGCTGGTCCATGACCTTTCTATATTGTTGTGGACCATCTTCTCCTGGAGCAACAGAGGAGCATTGATTAGGCCACTCTGTACATGCAATGCCCTTGCAGCCTGGCCAAGCCCAGCTGAGGAGCACCTGGCAGGGCACATCCGAGTTGTGGCCCTTGAGCCGCAAGACACTCAGTCCAAGCAGCCAGGGCTTACCCCCTTGGCCAGCTCTGGTGTGATTGAAAGTTGGCATTCAGACTCTAGCACCCCTGAGATCCATGCGTGGGGGATGAGGGGGGGGTTGCGGCCAGGCCTTAACAGATCCCATGCCAACATGTTACTCACCCTTCCTGACCGCAGCAGGTCATTGAGGTGCTTCTGGCACTGCACCCAGCAGCGCCGCACCACGTGACTGCTGCTGACCAGCGCTGCCACCTCCTCCCATGCCTTCTTGGTGAGGTGCGGTGCCCTCCTCCTCCCATCCCTGGGGACAAGGGTATCCCTCCTGGCAGCTACCTCCTCCAGGAGGACGATGAGTCACTCACTAGATAAGCAGGGGAGGCCGAGTGCCCACCCAACCTGCCCTCCCGCCTGTTGCGTCCAGTTGCACTCGGGTCCATTGTGCTGGCTCAGGGAACGTCCTCCATGGCCCTCGCCCCCGCTCAGCCCTTCACAGCCAGTTTGGAGTTGTGTTTCAAGCTGAGCGGTCTTTAATTGGCCTGCCAGAGTGAAATCGTGGTTGGGGCCCAATCGCAGCCGGTGGTCCATTTCGCGGCCGCTCCCGGGACCACCTACCGCGCACATCTAATGAAGGGAAAATCCTGCCAAATGTAAAAATTAAATTGAATTCAAATGTCCCATCTGCAAGTTTGGCTGCTCTCCAGGGGGCTCCAATATCACCTTGTGGCCAAAATGGGGCAGCAGTGCAGCTGTTTAAGTCACAAAGACCCATTGGCACTGGCGGGGCCAAGCCAATTGTAGTAATTATGGTTTTATTTAGTGTGTAATATACCATTAAGAATAATACTTGGTAGGCAAGATCACATGATCTGTAGTAACCAATAGGAGAGTAGCACGGGCTACCTCAGCAGTCAGTGTAGAGATGGAGTTAGAGTTGAAAGCACACGTGTAGTTGCTAATGAGTATATTGTAAATAAACTTAATGTTTCTACCCAAGAAGTGTCTGTGGATCAACTCTATCATTAATAGTACAACTCGGCCACCCTACAACAAGCTGGCGATGAGGATGAAACAGGATAAATCAAGTTAAAAAGAAAGGAAGATGTACTTACCAGGTATGCTGTCGCTTTAGGTTAAAGAAGAAACAGACCGCGATCCAAACAGCTGAGAAATCTCCCGGAGCATTCCGACATTGAAAGAATAACACTGGGGTTGCCGGGCCCCTGAGTGAGAGTCCACAGGACGGGTGAGCAAAACATTGGAAAAGGGAGACAATCTGCATTGTAAAATAGGCAGTAGCCCCACAGGTTCCATGGGTTGGAGAAGCTGGCACACAGCTTGCAAGTTAAAAAATAAATAAAAAACCCTACAAAATCACCCAGAAAAAGGGGAGAAGAAATTGCTGCTGTATTTTTTTTTTCTGAACAAGAACAACGTTTCACAGGGTTGAAAGAGAGGAAGGACCGCGATCGCGAGGATCCTGCCAAAACTCAAAAAGCACGGGAAACACAGCACAGAAAAGCCAACAGCTCCAGAGACAGCCTGAGTTTTAAAAAAAAATGGTGACTGCTCTTAAAGTGGCAATACATTTAAAGTGGTAAATACAAGAAAAATGGCTATGGACAGAAAATTAGAAGAGACCTCAGAGAGGGGGCAACTCTGCCGAAGGGAATAAGAGACTCCAGAGAGGGGGCAACACTGTGGAAGACAAGAGACCCTAGGGAGAGGGCAACTCTGCGGAAGGGAACAAGAGACTCAGAAAGGGGGCAACACTGCCGAAGGGAATAAGAGACCCCAGGGAGGGGGCAACACTGTGGAAGGGAACAAGAGACCCCAGAGAGGGGCAACACTGCTGAAGGGAATAAGAGACCCCAGAGAGGGGGCAACTCCATCAAGGGCAACAGGAGACCCCAGAGGGAAGACAACAAGAAATTAAACAGCTGAAAGAACAGTTGATTGTCCTTCAGGATCAAATGCGAAAGGAATGTGTAACCATTCAGCAACATGGGGCAGAATTTTTCCCTCATCATGTGGGTGCGGCGGGCGGTCCCGTGAGCGGCCGCAAAACCGACTGCCGCCTGTGATCGGGCTCCGGCCGCGATTTCACGCTGGCTGGTCGATTAACAACCAACCAGCTGGGAACCTCAGCGCTGCCACAGTGGGGGCGGGAGGAGCGCAAGTGCTGAGGTGTGCGCATACGCGGGGGAGTGCACATTGACAGCTCCCTGAAGGCACAGAGCTGCCTCAAGGAGCTGACGGAGTTTTAATACAAAAATAAGCTTTTAACATATGAGATAAACATGTCCCCACATGTGACTCAGTCACCTGAAAAGGGACATGTGAAAAAGGATGTTAAACATTTTTTATCGTTTTTTTAGAAAGCGCTGGAAACCTCAATCTGCCCTTGGATGAGGTTTCATCAAAAATGCAAAGACCACCCGGCCTGTTCGCCCACATGTCACCAAATGGCTGAGTGAGCAGCAAAAAATGCAACTTAATTAATTACTTAAGGGCCGTAATGGGCCTCTTAATTGTTGCCGGGCACGCTGCTGCCTCTCGTGTGCACCCGCCAACCAAAGAATCGCGAGAGTGCGCAATAACGTTGGGACGCTGGCCCGACATCATCGCGCAATATTTCATCCCTGTTCGGGTTGGGTGCGCACCCGCCCACGGGAACGAAAAATTCTGTCCATGAAGAAATGAAGGCCGCCTCAAACAGTAGAAGCACAGCAGAAGAAATGCAAAGAAAGCTCAGGGGAAACCCTGGTAATCAGACATGGCCCAGGGGAAGCCCTGGTAATCGGAGAGCGCTCGCAAGAAGCCCTGCGAGTTGTCTATAGCTGGATACAGCCAGGAGACAGGAGTTCGGATAAACTCCAAGGCAGTGCCAGCTCAGTGAAGCTAGCTGTCTAACAACGAGCTGAAGAATTAGCTAATTGAAGCCAAAGAGGCCTTGGAAGCAAAAGTCGTAGAATTTCCCAAGAAGCAGACAGATAATGAAATTTTGAGAGAATCAGCCACTGAACTCAGACAGGTTGAGCTTGCATATGAGAGAAGTCTGGCCAATAGAGAAGTCAAAATAATGGCCAAGATTAAAGCCTGTGCTAGAAGGAAGAAGGCGCATGGAAAGAAGATACAGAAATACTAATAGGGCCTCCACCTGGTTGAGGAGAAAGTGAGAGCCATAAGAGAGACACCTGTGCCAAAGAACGCCTCAGAGCTTAAATCATTCCTAGGAATGATCAACTATTATGGGCTGTTCTATCCAATTTGTCTACGTGCTGCCCCCCTGCATTCTCTACTCAAAAAGAACCAACATTGGTCTTGGGCGGCACCCTAGAAAGAAGCTTTCATAAAGGTGAAACAGTTGTTGCACTCGTCCAATCCATTAGTACATAATGACCAGATGAAAGAATTAGTACTGACATGTGATGCATCTCCCTATGGAGTGGGATTTGAACTCTCTCATCGGATGGACGACGGCACAGAACGGCCAATAGGTTACGTATCAAGAATGCTCATCACAGCAGAAAAGCGATACTCGCAGGTAGAAACAGAAGGCCTGTCCATCGTCTTTGGTTTTCAAGAAATTTCACCAGTACGTATACGGACATCATTTTACAATCATTTCAGACCACAAACCATTGCTAGGATTGTTTAATGTGGACAAGGCTATACCACCCATAGCCTCAGCAAGAATACAACAATGAGACTTAATTCTGGCAGCAGACGAGTATACTTTCGTACATAGACCTGGCAATCAAATCACGACCGCTGATGCCCTTAGTCATTTGTCTTTACAAGAAAATGATGAGCACGTCCCAGTTCTACAGGAACTTGTTTTGCTGTTAAATTTCTTAGGTTCCTCCCTGGTATGTGCTCGACAGATCAGAGACTGGACAAGTCGGGACCCAGTCCTATCTCAGGTATGAGAACAAGTGCTACATGGTTGGTCACAGGAGCCCGTATCTGACGAAATGAAACCATACTTCAACAGAAGACACAAAATAACCAGTCAGGATCTTATTGTGGGCAGCACGAGTGATAGTTCCTCCAAAGGGAAGGGAGCCGCTTTTAATTGAACTACACAGTGCCCATCCAGGAATTTTCCGAATGAAGACCATAGCATGCAGCTATCTGAGGTGGCCTGGGATAGATGGTGAAATAAAGAATTTAGTAAAGCAATGTGTACAATGTCAGCAACTGCAGAAGTTGCCAGCAACAGCTCCGTTACACTCATGAGAGTGGCCAGGTAGACCCTGGGTGCGTTTACACATTGACTACGTTGGACCTTTCCTGGGAACAATGTTTCTGCTCATTGTTGATGCCCATTCAAAATGGTTGGACGTATATTAGGTGAAGTCACCAACGTCGGCCACTACAATTGAGAAACTACGTCAGAGTTTTGCCATTCACGGACTACCAGAAGTAGTCGTGTCCAATAACGACACAGCATTTACGAGTGCTGAGTTTCAACGGTTTATCAGCCTCAACAGTATCACTCATGTAAAAACTGCACCGTACCCACCCTTCCTCAAATGGACTGGCCGAAAGGGCGGTTCAAACGTTCAAGGCAGGCATGAAAAAGCCAATTGGTGATTCCTTAGCAACCAAGCTAGCACACTTTCTCTTTCATTACAGGACTACCCCTCACACAACAATAGGTGTCACACCCGCAGAGTTATTGTTGAAACGCTGTCTCAGGATGAGATTGAGCTTAACAATGCCTACTTTAGAGGGAAAGGTGGAAAGGAGTTAGGGGAGCCAGAAAACTAGCCACGACTGGCATAGTCGTGTGAGGAGATCATTGGAGTGCTGGTATATGCGAAAAATTTCGGGGAAGGACCAAAGTGGTTACCAGATGAAATAAATGTGGTGACTGGGCCTTTATCTTACCACGTGGAGGTGGAAGGCCGGATCATCCGTAAACACGTAGACCATTTAAGGAAGAGAGAGTCAAATCACCAAGAATTGGTTCCACCGGTGTCTGCATTTCATGTTGAGGATACTGAACCCAGGACTGACATGTCTGATGTTCCTGTAAGAGTTGAGGACACAGAACTGTAAGTGCCACCAAAGTACCTGATGTTCAGGCAACTCCAGAAAAGGAGGTTCCTGACAAAACATCTGAAGTTGTGGAGCTTTGACGGGGGGTGGGGTATGGTGCGGGGGGAGTCCAGAAGTCGGGGGTGTGGATAGGCCCAGAGGTCGGATGGAGGGGGTGTCTTAGGTCGGGGGTGGGCGGGGATCCAATGTCGGGGAGGGGGTGAGGTTGGTGCGGGGGTGAGGTGGGGTAGTCGAAGGTTGGGGGGATGGGGGAAGCCCCATGGGGTCGGTCTGGGTCTTTACAATAGTTACCCAGAAGTTAGAAGAGGTTTTAATTCTTCTAACTGTTTCTGGGTAATTATTGGTATAACCCCGGCGGAACCATCCAAAGTTTACGATTTAAATCACATTTTTGGATGGTTCCCAGCACAATGCGATTGTCCAGAGGAAGTTAGCACTTCTGGGCAAATGCCACGCAAACCCTTGCCTGGGAACTTGCCAGAGGGATTCCCCAGTGCATCTTTGGGGTACCTCACAAATCTGACACTGGGGAACTCGGAAGTTACGGGCCATTGTTTCATGGACATGCTAGGTCCTGTACATTTTGAGGAGGTGCTGTAGTCTGACCCAGGTAGTTATTCCAAACTGTTTTTTTTACACGATGTACAAATATACAAGGTGGGTTGCTGAGTAGGCACATCTCCCCTGCGTGCTCCCTGTCTGAACATACGAACATACGAATTAGGAGCGGGAGGAGGCCACTTGGCCCCTCAAGCCTGCTTGGCCATTCAATTAGATCATGGCTGATCTGAATGTAACCTCAACCCCACATTCCTGCCAACCCTCATAGTCTTTCACCCCCTTGTTAACCAAGAATCTATCTAGCTCTGCCTTAAAAATATTCAAAGACTTGGCTTCCACCACCTTTCAAGGAAGAGAGTTCCAAAGACTCATGACCATCTGAGAGAAAAAATTCTCCTCATCTCTGTGTTAAATGAGTGACCCCTTATTTTTAAACGCTGTTGTACAGAGTACACTGCTGTATGGAGTGGCTAGCACATGACTGCTGATGTCACAGATACATCATAGCCTACATCACTTATTAGCATATCTATTTTATTAACCCATTACACTACAGATATGCTCCCAGGCCTGCAGCTGAGTCAAAGAAGAGGAGGGGAAGCTGGAGATTTTCTTGTGGGGCCTGGGGGCACACGCTTGGTTCTCCTGACCCTACAAGGAAACTATAAAAATATAAAACCATTTACCATTTGGGGCTTTTTCTGAGCCCAGTCCCCCTTGCTGCCATGTTGGCTTGATGGGGAAGTCACAAGGGGTTCTCCAGAAAGGATTCCAATTAACATGTCCATCATCTTCTGATGACAACATTTGAACCAGATCTGCACATTTAAAGAACACATGATAGTGCCTCTACTCTTTCGGACAAAAAGAAGCTAAAGCCCTGTCTATGTAATATGCAGTAAGCAGAATCTGTTTGAGTAAATAGTAGCTGAAATAAATGTCGATCAGAGTCAGTTACCGTTGACTTTATCATCTAGTTGAATTCAGGTATTCAGTGACATTGTTGGAATACATTTGATCTTAGTACACCCTCTTCCATTTTTATGATTACCTAATTTGTTCCAAATTTATCCATAATGCGATGCAACAAAGTAAGACATCAATTTCTTTTATTCATTCATTTTTAGTCACAGGCATAGTCAATATTGATTGCGCATGTCTGGCTGCTATGGATATCATGGAGAGGCTTGTTAAGTCACTTCAGAGGAAGATTAAGAGTCATTCACATTGGTGTGGGACAGGAGTCACATATATGCTGAACCAGGAAAGGAGAACAGGCTTACTTCCTTAACAGACCTGTTGGGGAACCATTAGGCTTTTTACACCAATCTGACAGCTTCACAGTCACTTTTACTTGTTGCTTTTTGCATTCAGCATTTCCTTTGTAACTGAATACAAATTCTAAGACTGCTATAGTGGGATTTGAATTTTCATGCTCTGGATTATAAATATAGCTGTCTGAATTACTTGCCTAGATATTCAACAGGTAATAATTCTAATAGCTCTTTGTTTTGAACCAGTGTTTCCTGGTTTGAAAATCCTCTCCCTGAACTCGGCTAGCTTCCCTAATCCAGTTCTTCCCCCATCCAGACAATCAGCACCTAGACTGCTATCCCAACCAAGCTGCAAATCTTAGATACGAGAGGCTCCAGTGCAGTTTCAAATCTAATTTAGGAATACTGTCTCACTGCTTCTCTCCAATTAGCTTACTCCATTATCCTCTATTATGGAAGTAGTCTTGGTCCTGTTAGTATGTTCCAGGTGCGCACGTTTCTCCCTGCTTGCGATCGGGATGAGGTTTCCTAAAGCTTTTACAAATTGAATAAAAACTTTTTATGCAAAATAAAAACATGTCCCACCTTATGTGACACAGTCACATGAGGGGACATGTTTCATTAAATTTTTATTACATGTATTTATTTTTTTCATAAGCGCTTCAATCTCCCTGAGGCAGCTCCGTGTCTCAGGGAAATTGAAGCGCTCTTTCGCACGCATGCGAGAATGAGCGCTGGACCCAACTCTTCCTCCTCCAACCGCATGCACAGGTAGCGCTGCACTACCGCTCGTGTATTACAGTGGGTGGGCCTTAATTGGCCCGCCCGATGCGGGGAAAATTCAGGCCTATAACACAAAGATACTGGTAATCATTGATAGAATTTATTGTTACCATAGTACAAACCTCCTTCAAGTAACTCCAATTATTAACAGCTCTACTACTGAAATAACAATGCCATAAAATAACCAATCATAACTGGGAAACTAGTGATGCCATACAGGCCCTCTTTAAATCTGTGATAGCTACCATAACTGTGGTGAATAGGCAGGATGTTAACCTTCCAGCAGCCATTAGGCAAGTTGAGGAACCTGCAAGCCAGGCACTAAGGGAATGCGCTCGGGTGCATCGTTAAATTTTGTGGGCAGAATTTTATGTGCCGGGTTGGGCGCGCACCCGACCTGATCGGGCATGAAATAGCAGGCGATGGTGTCAGGCGGGTGTCCCGACGTCATCACATGTTCGTGCGATATTTCGGTCGATGGGCGTGCTGCTGATTCTCGCGCGCCCCCGCCGACAATTAAAAGGCCTATTAAGGCCATTAATCTATTAATTAAGGGAGATTTTTTGTTGCCCGTCCAACGTTACAGTTGGAGGGCGGGCAAATCAGACAGATGGCCTTTGCATTTTTGAGGAAACCCCATCCACGGGCGGGATGAGCTTTCTGACATTAATTTAAAAAAAGATGTTTTGACTTAATTTTTACTATGTATATGTTCATGTGAGTGAGTCCTATGTGGGGACATTATTTTCAGAATTTCCAATCTTTATTTTTGATTTTAAAATTTGTCAGCTCCTGAGGCTGCTCTCTGCCTTCAGGGGGCTTTCATTGTGCACTCCCCTGTGCCCGCCCAGACTTTAGCGCTTGCCCTCCTCCCGCCCCCACCCCAGCAGTGCTGTACTTTTCAGCACCCGTTTCACACTGGCTGGCCGTTAATTGGCCAACCAGCGTGAAATCGCGGCCGGGGACCAATCGCAGGTAGTGGACCGTTTCCCAGCCGCTCCCAGGCCCGCCCACCCAACAACCCGAAAATCCTGCCCTGTATGTATGATTGAAAGTGTTGTTGTATAAAGTTGCTATGAAATGGTTTTTTATTGGTGGCTTTTATTTCAGGATTTTGGCCAAGATGATGCTGTGATCCATAGCAGAGGAATTGAAAAGTGTGGGAATTGTGGATAAGAGTGATGTGGCGATGACATCAAAGGGGAATTGGACTGATGGACAGTCATCCAGATGGAAGAGGTTCTGGGTATCTCCTTCCTTCACTTCCCCCTTCTCCTCCTTTTCCTCCCCTCCTCCTGAGGTGCCAATGGCTGCACCCTAATGATGGTGTGATTGTGGAGGACACAGCAGATAACCACGATCTCCTGTGGGTACTGGAGGGCTGTCCTGAGCAGTTCAGGCAGGGGAAACATCACGTCAACATGCCGAAGATTTGCTTCACAAGGTTGCTGGTTGCTGCCTGTCTCTCATGGTAGTCACACTGTCTTCCCCTGGTTGGAATCATTAGCCAAGTATACAGCGGATATCCCTTGACACCCAACAGCCAGTTTCTGGTTCTTCTTGTTGAGCAAAAGATGGCAGGAGCGGCTGACTGATGTAGGATGGCAGCTTTGTGGCTGCTGCCAGGATGGTGGGTATTCACTGAAAGAATCATCTTATCATGGTCATATATGAGCTGCACATTAATAGAATGGTAGCCCTTGGAGTTAGGGAACATCTTCCGTTAACATGTTGGGACCACAGAGCCTCATTTATGCAGCCAATTGCACTCTGTACCATTGGGAAGCCTGCCAGCCTGGAAAATCCATGTGTTCTGACCTCCTGCTTCTCCCTGGTCAGTGAGAAGACAATGAATTCCCCTTTCCTCCTATACAGGGCCTGTGTCACAATCCTGATGCAGCAATGGACAGTGAACATATCAGCTGTTACCTGCTTCCTCTTAGAGGGATCCACTGGTGTAGAAATTTAGGGCCATGTTGACCTTGATGGCCACTGGCATCACTGTCCTCGCCCTGCTGTGATGCTGCAGGCTTGGTTGCAGGAAGTGGCACAGTTCAGTCACCAGCTCCTAAGTGAAGTCTAGCCACCATCTGTTAGTTAAGTTAGAGGTAGGAAAAATGCTCCCGAAAGACCCTTGGGAGATAGGGCCTTCTATTGAAAGCTGTCTTCCTCCTCCTCCTCACTCCGCACACGCCTTTCCCTCCCCACTGCCTGTACTCTATTTCTAAGCCATGCAGCATCCCAAGAGGAATCACAGGTACTGTATAGCCGCCATACTGAAGCAGACTTTCCCCTGACAGACCGACAAATTCCTCGGATCTCCTTGTCAAGATCCAGCACCGCTCCCTTAAAAATCTAAAAAGTTTGCAAAACTCGTCCAATAACAGAGAACACAGTATAGATTAAATCATTCTATGCTAAAGTACCAAACTTGCATGTAAGGAATTGGCAGCCAATTTTTCACCATGGTTGGCTGTAAATTTGCTATGAACCCTTTTCATGCTTTTGGTGTAGACTAATTCTATCCCCAGTACTTCCCCTAACTCTTCACCAGCTGAAGTAAGTCATAAGCACCTCACTTGGAAGTTTGATGGTTAGCCCTTTAAATAGCACTATGGCAGGGGTGGTGGGGTGGTGGTGGTGGTGTTGGGTGCAAGGTGGGGTGCTTATGCAGCTGAATGTGTTCAGTTAATTGCAACTATTTAAGAGAAGGTGTAATATGGACCTACATGGAAGATTGTGCGCAAAATTAGCATTAGGGGCTGTCTGAAGTAACAATCCACCCACTCTTACATGTTTCTAACATATTCCTGGTACGATCACACTGACACCCTATCAGTCAGTGCTGGACACCCTGTGCTGGAAGTGGCAGAAGTATTGTACACAACGCTTTCTTCAGTTTAGGACTTCCTAAGAGCTAGCAACAACGAATTTCACACCCAATATTCTTACCTTTTGCGAGAAACCTCTAGTGAATCCTCTAAAGCCCACCAGTTATGCCTCTGAATGCTTGGAAAGAAAAGATTGTCATGCACCATACAAGGATCACTCATCTCTACACGAAAGTTGTAACTGGGGTTTTACAATAGGCAAAGGACCCTGATTTGCATATCTAAACAACTCCCTGCATTTCTTTGGGTGACTATTTAAAGAAGTGTCTTCTCAGGTGGGCAAATGGGGGCAAATAGGGTGCACAATGTGCACAAGACTTTCAAACATCAATCGCTTGTTTTCCAAGCACGATTCGGGCAACCATCAGCTCAATATTTCCCACTGTCATCTTTTTGTCTTCACTTGTTATCAGTTTATTGAATTTTATCAATGTGGTTGAGATATTCTGATGACACACACTTGCCAAGGAGGAGAACCACAAAGATACAAGAAAAATTAATAGCTTTGTTTGATATGGTCAATGTTTTATTGCTAAACCACTTTGTAGCCAAAGTTACATTTGTGTTGTCTACATTAGTAGCAAAGTAAAAAATTGAAGTAACAAACTTAAAATTTGTGCATTTATCCAGCAGAAAATAATTTGTATGAGTAATTATTGTTCTCTTGATATATCAGATTGAGAATGTAATTTAGAGGCATTCCTTTTAACATCAGTTATGTTATATTAATGTTGAAATGAGTCAGCCAGTTAGTTAGATCCAGAATGGAGCCAGGTAGTCTGTAAAATGGAGTTTGTAAACTAATTGGAAGTGATGTATGTAAAGTTGTTCGAAAACCTTATCAAATATATTCCTTGCTCATTTAATATAGGATTATATCGAGCCCACAAGAAATTCAATATAATCTCAATACAGTTGTCACATGTACGAGCTGTTGATTAAATTAATAATGAGTATTGTAAAATTGATGACTTTAAATAATTAAACCACTCACTTAAAATTTCAAATCTTATATACTTTTATATGTGAAAAACCCAAAATAAAAAAATTAAGATTTTTGTAATTAATTATTTGTAAATATTTTTTGTTCTCTAAATCCAGTGACCAGTTTAGTTTCCAAAGCTTGGTTCATTGGCATTAAAAATTAATATGCCTTTTGTAGAATAATTCAGTACTTTCTCCATTATACCTCTTCAGTTACCAATGTGGCCAATACCGAGGTTTGACTGGGTACCTTTCAGCTTCGGATATGCCATTGACATTACACCTTAAGCACTTGAATACTGTCACACAAAGGTCACCTTCTTTGTACAGCAGTATATAAAACACCACAACAAGAGATCAACAAGGGATAAATGCATTAACATTAGCAGTGCACGAAGTAGATGAACTATCTCACAGTACAATTTTCACTGCTTTCCTTTACTGTATTTTTTATCTTACAGCATCACTCTGCTTAACTCGAGAAATCTCATAATGCTTAACGCAAATAGTCTGAAAGTTGCTGTGTGTGTACGCCCATTCAATCAGGTAAGATTATCCATTTCAATATTTAAAATTCCAGCCGTGAAACCTGTCTGTAGAATCTATTATTTATTTCAACAGATAGGATTGAAATAAACAATTTAAAAATGCATTCATAAGCCATGGTATATCATTTTAATTTATTTGGTGATAAAATGGTATTGTAAGTAAATTATAACCCTGAGTTTATTTACCCTCTCTCTCTCAGTCCCTTAGGATTGTAGATGACTTGCGTCCACTCTGGTTCGATGGGATCTGAGATGGTTGATAAGTCCAATGTGTGATTTGCAGACTTTGCCACATACAGGGCAGCTGGTGCTTGAAGGGTTGGGTAGAAGGTTTGTGCACTCCCTCCTATGCCTCAAATTCACTTCTGCACATTCCCGACAAAGTCTCTCGATGTGTTCAGTGCCTTCCCGAGTGAGCCTTCTCCATTTTGCTCGGTCACAAGCCAGGGTCTCCCACGAGGGGCATGTTTGACCTCTTCAGGGATGCTCTGACAATGCTGAAGCATTTCCGATGTCCTGAGAGTTTCCTGCTTTGACCAAGTTCTGAGTAGAGCACTTGCTTCAGAGTCTGGTGTCAGGCAAACAAGTGATGAGTCCCGTTCAACTGAGTTAATTTTAAGTGATTAGCGCCTCGGTGCTGGGCAAGTTGGCTTGGGAGAGGACGCTGCTGTTGGACCTCCTTTCTTGCCACCGGATTTGGATGACCTTGTGTAGGCACTGCCGATGGTTCTTCTCCAGTTCTTTGAGGTGTCTGCTGTAGGTTGTCCAAATGTCCAAAGTATATAGGAGTGTGGAGATCACTGCTGCTCAGAAAACCATGGCCTTGGTCTCGATTTGAGATCCTGATTCTCAAATACTCTTTTCCTCAGTCGGCTGAAGACTAAGATGGCACGTTGGCAAACAGATGGCAATAATGAATTTACTCAGCTATGTCTGCCTTTAATTACCCTGCGCCCACAAGAATGAAGCTTGCGGAGGGGGGTAAAATATCAGCAGTATGGCACACAGCAAAGGAACACTGCTCACACATCCCATGCCACTTTAATAGGCACCTTTCAGACAGTGTGTGAGACTCTCGCCCCAAGCAGGTAGGTCCTCACTGAGATTCAAAAGTCAAGGTCTGATGATGTCATTCAGACCCTGACCATATTTTAACCATCAACATATGGTGCCAGCCTTGCCCCCGGTAAAGATGACCAGGAAACCTGGTGTTGAGAGGCATCAGGCCCAGGAGAGGACTGGAAAGTTTGATCACTTTTATTTTTTAAAGGTTTCCTTGGGGTCCATTAAATGTGTAAATAATTATCATTTAATTTTTTATGTTGATAAAGGAAAATTTTAAATGAGTTTCTGACCAGGATAAAGAGGTGAACTTCTATCTTGATGTGGATGGCAGATTAATTGTTGAATGTTGCCATTAAAGATGAAATGATGCATGATTAGAATTTAAATGTGTTGTGCAAAGTCAATGCGCATGTTATTTGTGGAAATTACATGCAAGTGATAAATTTACTCCCACTGACACCCTGCATGTTGACAATTCACATGAAAGATAAAGAACCATTTTATATTAACATAACAGCTTTCTTTCAGATATGTCTCAAAACGCTTTATGTATAACAAATTCTTTTGAAGTTCAGTAACTTGTTATGTAAGCAAAAGTAACAGCCATTTTTTTCAGAGCAAGATCCTACAGACTGCAATGAAATTATGGCCAATCAATCTGTTTTTGAGGCCACTAGTTGATCCAAACTGATTAGGACTACAGGGGTCATTTTCCAATTTTGTGCTTCCTGCAGGGAGCCTTGCCTGCAGGAGGTTCTGGTGTATGCTACCATTATTATAAATGGTGAAAAATGTGCAGGATGCACCTGACTTTAGGATAAGAGAAGCCAATTGCCGAGGCTCCCCACTGACAATATAAAGTTGGAAAATGATTCCTAATGTTCATGGACTCAGTGTGAGCCTGAAAAGAAAAATATACTGGCATGTGTAAAAAAACATCATGACCAACTCAGATTCAAAACTGTGGATGTGCATGAGCAAATTATGACAGTGTTTACAGGATAAAATATTCTCTTGATATTCTCCACTACTGGTGTCTATGTTGTACATAATAGCAGCTGGGTGGAGTTCAGAAACTTGGGCCCGTGATCGGGTCCACGCCGCCATTTTATGTGGGTGGGCCAATTAAGGCCAGCCCAGAGTATTTCTCGACTCCTGAGGAAAGCGGAGTGGGCAGGCGGCAGTGGGTGAAGACAGACCGCTGGGTCCAATGGCGACCTGGCTGCCTGTTTAAATGAAGGCCTGGCAGACTTCTCTAGGCTGCTCACAATGGCAAATGCAAGGCCACAGCAGAGGGCTTCTGATGAGCAGGCCAGTCCGGAGGGTAGGCCAGTGGGACAGGCCAGGCCGGAGGGTAGGGCGGGGGGACAGGCCAGGCCAGAGGGAGGGCGGCGGACCAGTGTGCCCCTTGTTTTTGGGTTGACTGCCTTGCTGCCCTCCTCGAGGAGGTGGCAGCACAGTGGGAGGTGCTGGTCCCCCAGGATGGGAGGAGGAGGCCCCCCCACATGACAAAACGTGCCTGGGAGGAGGTGACAGAGGTGGTGAGCTCCTGCGATGTGGTGTGGTGCACCTGGATCCAGTGTTGCAAGCGCTTCAATGACTTGTTGCGCTCTGGCAGGGTGAGTATCATGTTGGCATTGGGCATTTAACCTAGCAGATAGACTTAACCCCCTGCTGCCCCCCGCCTCAAGTCTGAGTGTCGTGACTGCATTGAATCATTGACAGCATTTGTCCTTTGCTGGGTGGGCCAGCAGATATTGCCCATGCTGCGATCAGTCTGAGAGGGAGATGAGAAGATGTACTTTTGCCCCCACAGCATGTGTTACGCTGAGTCCCACGTGACTGGTTTGGGGACAACCTGGAGGAGCTGCACCTAGGTGCTGGGTTTGAATTCCAGGACATGTCCTAGTCAGGGTGATGAGTTGGTAGGAGGGGGGCTTCAAGGTGGCGTGGCAACGAACCATCTGCTGCGCTCTGTGCTCCAAGTGCTTGCCCCTCCTTGCTATGGAAGGATATACTGTGTGGTGCCTAATGTGATGTAAGCAGCATGTGTCCAAGGGCGGGGTGGGGAG
The DNA here is from genome assembly GCF_964194155.1 of Cetorhinus maximus. Lineage (NCBI taxonomy): Eukaryota > Metazoa > Chordata > Chondrichthyes > Lamniformes > Cetorhinidae > Cetorhinus > Cetorhinus maximus. Next base: position 41,661,263 of record NC_135896.1, on the reverse strand, counting down.
CAGGCCCAGCATCTTTGTGTGCGTGCTCGGCAGCAGCTGGGTGAGGAGGTTCTGGAGCCCTGATATGTCCCATTCTGGTTGGGGTGGGCCGTGCGTGAACAGAGTCCATGTGCAATTTTCCCTAATCAATGCTCTTCTCTCATTTTCAGGAGAAGAATGCTCATAACGCGGCAGAGCGTGCGAGGACTGGCGGCAGCCAGGCGCAGATCACCATTCTTAGCCACTTCGAGCAGGAGGCCCTGGATCTGGAGAGGCACCATGCACCCAGGCCCACTGGTGTCGGTGAGGCTGGGGTGCCACAGCCAGGTATTTATGCCCAACAGTGAGGTCAGCATTGTCCTCCCAACAGCCATAGCATTGCTGATTGTTAGATGATTTAAGTTTGCAACATGGCTTGACCATTGGTTATGAAAGGATGAGCATATAATGATCTGGGGGACAGGGATGGGCTTTGTCATTGTCTCCACGCTAAGTGATTCACTGCCCTTGTTCTTCCTTTCAGCATCATCAGAGCAGAGCCAGGAGGAGGAGCAGCAGAGTCCGCCTCTCACACCTGAGGGCCCTGAAGTCTCACCAGCATCACACCATTTCTGCGAGGCAGGCACCAGCGCAGATACTAGCACATCAGTGGGAATTCGAACATCGGCCAGTGTCCTGGGGCACAGCTGTGAGGGCACCTCACAGTCGCTGGAGGAGCTGACAGAGACAGAGAGTGCCCTTGGCGCCAGCAGTCAGAGGACTGCAGGGGACCAGGCACATGCTCAGTCGGTGCCTGATGATGGGCCTCTGGAGTCGTCCGTGACGCAGCAGGTGCAGGAAATGCAGCCGGGCGTGTGGGAGCATCTGGGGGAGATACATGAGGCTATGCTTGGCTTGGTCTCCGTGGTGGAGGAGTCTACGCGGACGCCCTCTGAAGCAATGAGCCACATGTCCGAGCGCCATGTGTCCTCCATGGAGAGAGAGGCAACTCTTGTGGTGAGCCTACTCCAGGGGACTCGTCAGGGCTTCCTGAGGATGTGCTCTGACCACCAAGCCCTCACATCAGCATTGACCTCAGATGGTCAGTGCCAGTGTGGGAGGTGGTTTAGGCACCATGTATCCCAGCTCAATGCCCATTCATCCACGGTGAGCAGGGAGTTCTGAAGCGACCTCATGTCAGCACAGCAGCTGCCTGTCGTCTCTGCCGGCTCCTCTCAGGGCGCTCTGGATGAGGGCGGCAGCTGCTCTGCCCCTCTCCTAGTGACCGTGGCATCCGATGAGGCTGCAACGACTGGGGAGATGCCAGCTGTGGAACTGGCAGCTCCCTCCCAGGCGGGGCCAGCACAGGCTCCATGGGCCAGAGGATGACCATCAAGGTCATTAAGGCCAACAGGACAGCAGAGTCAGCAGGCTGTCTCAGATGCCACTCCGAGCGATGGGGCAGCACCAAGACGTAGCACCTGGAAACGGAAGCATAAGGCACCATAGGCACACCACGGGTTTGTCACTGGTGGTTTTTTATTGGCCTGAGATGAGGCTCTTATGATTTTATTTGATTTGTAACACTCGTCTTTTTTTTGTAATAAGCTGCTTTGTTTCACACATTAAATTCAGATATGTCACCATGGCTGAGGGTGCCTCTTTTCTTCTGCATGTGTATGTTTTCCAAAACTGTAATGAGTGCTTTTTTGGACATTCACCTTTATTAACAATCCCCTTAATTACTGTTGCTAACCTGGCAGATTTTACACTCAGGTGTCGAGTGTCAAGCCGACAGCCCAGGCTTGACCTGATGGACCATCTGTGGTGTGCTAGCTGAAGGTTCATTGGATTAAAGCCTCCCGGGTATCCCTGCCTCCCTGAAGTATGCCTGGGTCAGCGTCTACCCCCTCAGCATTTCCCTGTGCGTGCTCATCCTCAGACTCAATGCTGGACACATCGTGTGCAGCCGCAGGCACTGCGTCGACATCTTCATCGTCCACTGTGTCCCCCCTTTCCAGCGCAAGATTGTGGAGAGCGCAGCATGCAACCACTATCACTGAGACACGATCTGGGGGGTACTGGAGTGCGCCCCCTGAGCGGTCCAGGCATCAGAAGCGCATCTGGAGAGGACCGATGGCTCTCTCCACCACAGCCCTTGTGGAGGCGTGGCTCCTATTGTAGCGCTGCTCAGCTTCTGTTCTTGGATGGCGGAGAGGCGTCATGAGCCACCTTCTGAGGGGATAGCCCTTGTCACCCAGCAGACACATCCAGCCGGGCTGGAGCACTGAAGATCCCCGACACCTGGGAGTGTCTGAGGATGCAGATGTCGTGGGAGCTGCCTGGGTACCTTGCACAGGCTTGTAAAATCACCATCCTGTGATCACACACTATCTGCACGTTCATGGAGTGGAAGCCCTTCCTGTTGATGAAGGCACCCAAGCCCGGTGCCTTGATGGCCACATGTGTGCAGTCGATTGCACCCTGGACACGGGGGAAGCCAGCAATGGCTGCAAAGCATCTGGCTCACTGTGTCTGGCTTACCTGGTCCCAAAGGTATTGGATGAAGGTCAATGCATGCCTGAACAGAGCGTCTGTAAAGTGCTTGACACAAGTGTGGACAGCTGATTGGGAGACACCGCAAAGATCACCCACCGAGCCCTGGAAGGAGCCAGAGGCATAGAGGTTGAGGGCATCTGTGACCTTTAGAGCCTGTAGCATGGGGTGTCCATCCACACAGTTCATGGAGATCTCAGGCCCAATCATCTGACAGATATAGTTGACTGTCTCCCTTGAGAGACGGAGTCTCCTTCGGCACTGCACTCAGACATATTGAGGGAGCTGCTTCGCCACCTGTATACCCTGGCAGCAGGATAGTGGCGTCTTCTGCGGCCCCTTCCACCTTGGACCTCCTGTTGGCCCTGAACCCCTTGTGCCTGCGCCTGGCCTCCCAAAGGTGGCTTCCCTGGAGGCTGAATGTACACTCCTGGCCTCCTCCCCCTTCTAGCCCTCCCTTCCTCCTCAGAGGAGGTGCCTCCAGTGGAGAGTTCAGCTCCCATACCCAGGCTTCCTGAAACCTGCAGACCCGGAAAAGATTCCTCACTGCAGAGTGCTGACCTGAAGGTTAAGAGTCCAGAAAAAGCAGCTGGTCTGCGTTTTGAAGTACTGCAGATCACACAGGCAAGTTTGAAAAACTCTCAAAAATAAATACTTGACTGTGCACATTCACGCCCTCTTATCCCGCCTGTGGATGAGGTTAAGTCAAATGTGTCCTACCCGCCTGCCCATTGTGCCTGTGCGCCGACCCGAAGATTGCACGGGCGCCAAAAAATCAGCGTCGACCGAACACTTAAGGACTGTAAGTGGCCCATTAATTAATGGCGGGCGTGCATCGGACATCATCGCGCACCTGCCCAGCCAAATATCATGATGGCCCGTGGTGACGTCGGGAAGCTCGCCCGACGTCACCGTGCGTCATTTTATACTCGGACATGTGGGGCCCGCCCCTGCACGACAGCGGGAAAATTCTGCCCTTGATTGCAAATCTGCCAAACTGGAATAGAACATGGAGCTTCTTGAACATATAAACAAAATTCTTAACTGTTAGTTGTTTAGTCTACTGGTGTGTCAACAAATTATCATTTGGTTAATACCACCAAGGACTCACAATGGGGTGGCAGTTCCTGCTGTAACTCTACTTGGGGTTAGGTCTCTGTTCTTTAAGGGATTTTGCAGTCTTCCTTGTTGGGGTGATCTTTATCTTAACTCATAAAAGACATATTTCTTATCTCTTAAAAGGGAAATGTCATCAGGGGAGGGTGAGGAAGATGAGGTTCAAGATTTGGAGCACCATAATCCCATAGTCTGGGAGCTCCTGCTTCTTCAGCTTATTTGGGACCATAAGCTGGTAGGCCAAGTGAGATACAGTGTATTGGCCTTCTGGTGGGGTGGTCCTTACATGGAAGGCCAGGCTGGAGTAGACTGCTGAACAATACCCAATTTTCTTTTTAAATGAGATCGGTTGAAGGGGTTAATAGAAGATTGCATATAGTCGATGAGGGGTGAGCTACCTGCCCCCAAAAAGCAGATAGTGGATGGCACCACGGATGCATGTGCAGTGGCACTTTGACCCACCTGCCCCAGGGAAGTTAGATGCCCTCCAAATGTCTCCACAAACACTAGTATGATCAGCATTGGATGTCACCAGTGGCCATGATCAAGATGCCATCCTGTGGGCTTTCAGAACTAGTGTTTTTAAATTAATCAATATGTGTTCTTTCCTGTACTTGATTTTGTCAGAGAGAAAAAGCAATGCAAAGTAAATGTATCATCTCTATGGCTGGCAACAGTTGTACCATTGTGGATCCCAAAGACCTGAGCAACAAAAAAACTTTTACCTTTGATTATTGCTATTGGTCAACTGATGGATATATTGAGAATGACCAAGGAGTTTATCTGCCTGATGGACCTCACAGTAGATACATCAACCAGGTCAGTCAGATAAGCCTCTCTCAAAACAAAGGTATAGGAATGCAACCATTAGTTGGTTTTTAATATTATAATTATAGATGCTGATGTGCAATTAAGTATTAAAAAAATCTGAAATGTTGTACACTTTTATAGCATTTTAAGTTAAAACATTAAACCCTTATCTTGAGCTAAATAATAATAATTTAGAATAAATTGTATTGGGATTTGAAAAATAGGATTGATTCATTTATATCAATTATTCAAAGGAACGGGTCTTTAATGACCTTGGGAGAGCTATCCTGGAGAATGCCTGGAAGGGATACAATGCAAGCCTTTTTTCATATGGACAAACTGGATCAGGGAAGAGCTATCTGATGACAGGATATGGAGGAAACAAGGGCCTTGTTCCCATGATTTGTGAAGAACTCTTCCAGGAAATTAAGCAGCATCAAAACAAGGATGGACAGTTTTATGTAAGGAGTAGGCATCACATGCACAGTAAATATGAGTTGATTTCAAATATATTATGGCACCAAAAAGTGCCCCTTTATTGATTCTCAATTGTCTTTTGTAGGTTTATTTTAGCATGTTTGAGATCTACAATGAACAGGTACGTGTAAGTATTGCACTGTACAAAACTTAACTGGATGGAGCAAACCTAGATGTGTGCTGTTTACTAATTTGAATAGGCAAAAGTTAACCCTCTACAAGGACAATTGTGGACACAACTTAAGTTTTGCCTCTCTTTGGTGCAATGGCAGCTTTGCCATTCTGTCACATACTTTTATTGATTTATATGATTTTTTTAAAGTTCATTTGTTTCTTATGAAAATTCAACAAACATATTAAGAGATCACTAGAAATATGTAGAAGTTACAATATGGGAACAGGCCATTACAACTCTGTGTAAATGAGCTCATCCGACCTGCCCTCTGTTCTAAATCTCTTCAATTTAATCTTGTATCTATGGCTTCTCTGCTCTTAACTTTTCAGCTGCTAGAAATAACCTGCTTCTATCAACACTGTGTCTACCATATTGTTGCATAATCTGCACAGTTCTAACAAAACCAAAAAAAATTCAAGTCTCTCAGTTATTATTATTTGCTCATACCAACTAAAGGTCTAATGAATCTGCATTGAATTATTTCAAATGACTGGGCACAGGTTGTTGCCTACTATTTGTAAACCTGTTTTGTGTATTGTAGCTCCATAGATTCTATTTCTGTCCATGTTGATAATTACATATTTTGATTTCGAAGGTTCAGGACCTCCTGTCAAAGGGTCGAAAGCCTAATGGCCTGAGAGTGCGGGAAGGCAGGCATGGATTTTATGTTGAGTGCCTTAAGTCAGTGCCATGTAGCAGTTTTAAGCATCTTGAGGCTTTGCTGGATCAAGGAATTCGGAACAGAAGTGTCGCATCCACTAACTGGAACACCACCAGCAGCAGATCCCACATGGTGATCAGTATCCATTTTCAGCAGGTACAAGGTGCAAGCCCATTTAGGGAGCTAGAGAGGAACATGGAAATTTTTTAACATCTAGGGTGTTAGGCTCACTCCCAATAAAAATCCATCTAGTGGCGGCACTGCTAATGAACATAACATGATATTTGCTAATGCTGAATGGCAATGATTGGAACAAATGACATCAAATAGCATAATATATATCATCAGGTAAATTTTTCAGTTACATTGAGCATTTATTTACATACAATTCATTAAATTAAATAAGTTAGATGTGTTATTAAGCGTTATTATATATTTAGCAAATGCAAACCCCCAAAGCCAAGCAATAGCCTCCTCATTTGCTGAGTTTAAGGTGATTAGTGCAGCATTGTTTGTATCTCTCCACAATTGTGCAAAAGGGATTTGTACTGAGGCCCCAGTGGTGGACGTTGGCTGCACAGTGGCCCTATCCTATCATGAACCTGTTTAGTAAGGACCACTGTAGCCGTGGTAGTTCAAAGCCTGCCATTCGACTGGTGGGGTACATTCCGTGTTTCCCATTCCATGATCTAAAGGATGTCTGCTAGTAGATCTTGCTCTTGAAGTGTGCTCCATATGGGGTATTGAAATGGAAGGCAGGCAGTAGGTGGGTTGAACGGGTCATTATGGGGTAAAAGTGAGGTGCAGCACGGATGGTTTCAACCAGCTTGTGGGTTTTCATCAGTCAGCGGATGTGTGGTGGAGTGATATTTGCGAAGACAGGAAGCCAGAGGAGGGGTGTTGAGCGGAGAGTTCCAGTTATGATTGTTGCATTCAATTGAGTCTCAGCAAGATGTGTGTGATAACCTTCACCAGACAGGTGCACAGTACCCTGCTGCAGTGTATAATAGGGCTAGTGCTGAGGTCTGGAGTGTTGCAGCAGCAGCATCCTACATAGATCCAGCAGGCTTGGTTATTAGGTTGTTCCTGGTTTTAACCATTGCTGCTGTTTTCTTCAGATGTTCCCCAAAGGGCAGAGTCCTACCTAGAGTCACTTCCTAGTATGTTGGGTTGGGATCATGCTTTAGTCTCTGGCCATCCAAGTAGATATGCAATTATTTTTTGGCACTGGCAATATAGATGTGGAATACACTGGATATGCTTTTAGAGGGATTCAATATGAGATGCCATGTGCTGCAATAGTCCATCAACTTTTAAAGATTTTATTAAGGATCTGGTCCAGAGTGCAGAATGATGAAGCTTGGGTGGTGCTATTTTTAAGTGTTATGATAGACAATTTAACAGACTAAGTACTTAATACTGTCTCTTACCTGAATAAGGTTTGAAATAAAAGCTTTGTCTGGTAAAGTAGTGCTTTGAACCAAAATTCTCACCAAAAATTAATAGAGTTAATAATTTTAAATAGAGAGAAGTTATGCTAAACCTGGATCAAACTTTGGTTATACCACACTTAGGTTACTGCTGTGCTTCCAGTTGTCATATTATAAGATAAAGATATACTGGAGAGGGTGCAGAGAAGATTTGCATGGATATAAATATCAGGATTTGACTGACAGGCTGGATCTCTTTTCTCTTGAAAAAGGAAGGCTGAGAGGTAACTTAATAAAGTTATTTAAAATTATGAAAGGTTTTGATAGAGTGAATACAGAGAGAATGTTTCTTCTTGTGAGGAAGAGCATAACTAGACAGACAGTCACCAAGAAATTCAATGGGGAATTCAGAAGGAACTTCTTCACCCAAGAGTGGTGGGAATGTGAAATTTGCTACCATTGAAATTTAGTGATGGCTCAGGGATTAAACGGGACTTGCATGGCTCTCCTACCAGGTTTGCCTGCAGCTTCATGGGGGAGGCTGTGTTCCTTTGTTGTCAACCGCTCAGTGCCAATAGAGGAACCCAGGAAGGATGGGGGGGCTGCTGAAAGTCACCCCCTGCCCTTACCTTTGACCCCCCGTCCCTTTCTCTGGCAACCCCATCCCCTTAATCCCCATCCCACTCTCAGTCGTCTGTGTCCTGAGATCTAGCGTCAATCCTAGACCGAAGGTCTGGGCTTAGCTGGCAACTCTCAGGAGCGGGTTTTCCACCCCACTGGAAGCATGATTGCGTGAGAGACCTGATGCTGGCCAGTTAGGTACTTGATAAGCACTTAATTGCATTGGGCCTCCCCCCCCCACCACCGCCCGCCCCGACCCCAGTGGGGGGATTCCCCGTTGTCGGAACAAAATCCAGCCTACTGTTTCATGGGCACTGGTGGCGCTCTGATATATTGTTCAAGTGGTTATTCTTCATATGTCTCAATAGTCAGCATTTGCCGGCAATTCAACCACGGAAAATGTCAAGGTTGAGCCCAGTTCTCGCCACACCTAATAGCTCACTTAACTGATATTCCAGAAAGGATTGCTGAAAAGCAATCAAGAGCAGGAACTTTAAAGGAGCCTTACTAACCCAGAATCTAACCTTATATCCTGTACATCTTTAGAACTAAAGCATTACATTTTGAGAAATGAGTCAGATGTATCATCCTCAAGTACCCATATTAAAGAATCTAGGAAAGATCACATCATTGGAGCTCAAAGAAAATTAAGTCAAATTTGAGGAAAAAACTTGGGAGCTCAGACAGTGATTGAAAGCATGCATCTGGTGGCCTTTAATAAAAATGTTAGGAGTGTCCAATGACTGATAAATGAAGATACAAGTGATCATGATAGCAAGGGCCCTCCAAGTTTTAACAATTCACTGTGTGAAAGCTGTCAAAATCTGAAAACTAGAAGCTATACTCAAGGCACGTGCTACATCCTTAAATGTTATTAGAGAATGGAAATCTTTTGCATACTGACTCTTAATGCATTTGGCAATATGTATAAGTCCGTATTGGATTCTCTATTATACTGGATCTCTAGGGTAAGTATATGTGAAACACTAATTTCAAAACGTTCAATTTCTATCAATTCAGTAATGCCGATCACACAATATTTTATCAGGGGTATTAAGGAACATGCAATGAAGTATGGTAAGCATTTTTTATTCTACAATTGGCTGTATACTTTTAATTACAATGAAAAATATTCAAAGCTGTGAATGGTTTCTAACTGTTTGTAATCCTTAAACTGCTGACAGTTCCAAATCATAATCTTCCTGAATTGGCTTTTCGTTACAATTTTTCACCTATAAATATGTGTTACTGAAGCCCACAAAAATCATATGGCAATAAGCTATTCATATATTAGGAATAACTTTTCTTCTATAATGTTAACCCAACACAACCTTGGGCCTCACTTGCCTTGGATTTCCTACCCCCTTTACTGACTGTTATCACCCCTGGAAACCCGTCACAACCACTTATTTTATGCTGGAAACTGTTTGCTTCCCTAATGGCAGCCTGATGCCATCCAAAAACCAGCTGCCTGCTCATCATTCATATCAGTTTCCATTCCACAGAATGTAAATGAGACCTGGCCATTCTTCATTATTGCCACTGTCGTTCTCAGATAGGCGTAATGCCTGCTAGGCTGAGTTCCCTCCCAAAAGTGAAAATAGAGCCCGTACACTATGTTGTCATCTTTTTCATATTTTCTGCAACAAAGGTTATTTTTAGAAACCTACAAGTTCTTTTTGATGTCACTGGCAGTTGCTACCATCCCTTGGGTACAGCAGTCACAGAGCAGGAACCCAGAGGTCAAAGATCAGAAGACAGAGGCATGACACAGACTGGGTGCACTCTGGGAGGATGTATGTGGCTTTTTGAGCAGAGGGCTTTCTTACCTTATCTCCTACCCAAATGTGGAAAGTTACTTTGGAATCACCACAAGGAAGTCTAGTTTTAGAACTGGAATCCTGTCCATGATTACATGAAAACAACTAGCAGAGATTGTTAGAAAATAAACCATCAAATGCAGCTATCCCAATACATTACTAATTTAACAAGTTTTAGTTAATTAACTCCACTGAATGATGTTGCCTGTGCCATAAATGGTTTATTTTTAATAAATTAACACTATTCAATATGTATGAATGCCATGTGTTCAGGTGTCTTTGTTTTAAAAAGTGAGGGCATGTGGTTGTTTTGGTTGTCATTGCATCGTCTTTTTACATCATGTCCTACATTGTGGTTGAGGAGGATTGACTGGTGGATTGATACCATCAATGCTGAGGATTGTCAAAAGATGATCTCATTGGATCACAGTCATTGAAAGGGGGAGGCAGTGGCGTAGTAGTAATATCGCTGGACTAGTAATCCAGAGACTCGGGCTAATGCTCAGGGGATGTGGGTTCAGATGGTAGCTGGTGGAGTTTGAATTCAGTTAATAATTCTGGAAGATAAAACTAGTCTCAGTAATGGTGACCAAGAAACTACCTTTGATTATTGTATCAACCCATCTGGTTCACTAATGTCCTTTAGGGAAGGAAATCTGCCATCCTTACCTGGTCTGGCCTACATGTGAGTCCAGACCCACAGCAGTATGGTTGACTCTTAACTCTGAAATGACCTAAGAATAGCTATTAAGGATGGGCAACAAATGCTGGCCTTGCCAGTGCTGCCCACATCCCATGAAAGAATTTAAAAAAAGAACACTGGACCCAGTGCTTACATTGCAATACCCTACAATTAGAATCAGTAATTGTATTAAAGGAGAGTTCAAATAAAGTAACAGAATGGCATGATGCAAAGAAAGGTAGCCCATGCTGGAAACAGAATCCATTATTAAGGAAATAGTAATAGGACATTTAGAAAATCATAATACAATCAAGCAGAGTCAACATGGTTTTATGAAAGGCAAGTTGTGTTTGACAAATTTATTAGAGTTATTTGAGGATGTAGCAAGCAGGCTGGATAAAGGGGAACCTGTGGGGCTGGATTTTTGTGGAGGAGGCAGGAGGTCAAGTAGGGAAATTTCCCAACTCGACAGACCCTGCCCCCTTTAAAAAGGCCCATGTTTTTATTCCGGGGAAGTGGGAGTGGGATGAAGTCAGTCTTGTCACCTCTGGAGGTAGGTCAGGGGTTGCAGCAGAGGCCGATATTTGGCGAAGCTGGCAGGCTGCAATGCCTACCTCTGTTTACTGGGACATTGGTTCAGTCGTAATGATGAATGTCAGGTCCTTAAACCCTCACCCCTCATCCTCCACCCACCTCACATGCCCCTATACACTCTCCATGCCTCCTCAGGCCACCTGCTCCTTCCATGCCACCCCATATCTCCCACACCTGCTCCATGCCCCATATCCACATGCCCCCCCATGCATTCTCCATACCCACTCTTCCAGTATCTAGTATGTACAGAACCAGTGAGCCATTGGTGAAGTCTGACACATCTTTGAAATACTAGTCATGGCATTGTGAGGGCCAGTATTGTCTATACGTGCATTGTTTAATAGTGGGTACTTTCTTTCAGATGTATTCCCAATGTGTAGAAAGGAGATGTGTTATAATAGAAAGTTAACACGATGGATGTAATTGGAAGATAAGAGATGACTTTATAATGACATGAGCCCACATCTTAATTCACCCAACAGAAAAAAAAAAATGCTCGACCATGGAAATTGATCGTGTCTCTTGCCGGTGATGTTGGGCATCCCACCATCCATCCCATCACGATGTAATTCAAAATTAAAAATCGGTCCCCACATGTGTGGTATAAGCAATAGCACTACCAGGTCCTTCAATAGTTAATAGTGCTGATTTATATCTCTGTGTTGGTTGTCCATCAGATTAGTGGCCTTAGCTGTCTAGAGCCAAGACGTTGTTGTCCTGTGCCACAAAGCAAGTGAATTATCCACTATTGACTCCATTATTTATATCTAATGGTATTGATTGTCAACTGCAAGGATTTTTCCTGTTCATAATTTATTCCATATCCACGTTAAATTACAATCATGTCATTCAATGCTGGGGTATTATTGAGAAGCAATATATTTTTCAGCATCAGTGAATAGTGTATCACAGGGCCGTTAATATAGCTCTGAAGCACAGCCTGTTGCTTTTTCTAATTCTATCAGTCCTTTAAAATTCTACAAAATAATATACATGAAAGAGATTAGCCAGAAATTCAATTTCTATCATTTCATTTCTTGAAAGGTTGCTTAAATATTGGTATAAACCTTTTTCAGCAAAATGAGCCAAATGTTCCCTATTTCCAACCTAACATTGACCATTGCAATAAAGCTCTCACCACCATCCACCATGTCTGTATTTTCATGTTTTGTTAAACATTTTTCATCTTAATTTTATTGCCCACAGTTCTTAGCGTGTCTGTTGGATGTCACTCAATTTGACAGTTACCTTGATAATAGCTCGATAAAGAAGTAAATAACTGTTTAGTATTCGTAACAGATGTTTGCAGACCAATTCATGATGAAGCATTCGGAGATTAACCTGGTGGATTTGGCTGGCAGTGAAAGGCAACAAAGTGCGGGAGTTGTTTCTGACAGATTCAATGAAGCACGAGCAATCAATCTCAGTCTAACAACTCTTGGAAATGTTATTAGGTGAGCTTAACCCAATCTGACCTTTCTTCAAAAAAATAAATGAAACCGATATTGCATCTGGAGTTCAGCTTGCAGTTTTTATATTTATGCTGGTTCCTGCACTGGCAATTCTTTATACTAAACAAAATCAGTGGGACCAAGCCTTGACGTCTTTATGTACCTGTTGTTAAAGTGAGAAACTGCTTACTGTTCATTACGTATTATGCAGTTCCCTATCGGACAAGGCTGTGGGCAAGAGAGTTCAGTACATTCCGTATCGCAACTCCATACTGACCAGATTGCTTAGCACGGCACTAGGAGGGAACAGCAAGACCATTATGGTGAGTCTTGATGGCATGGTTGAAGTTTCTAATAACTTTTCTCAACTCAGGAAGGTCAAAAATGATCTTAAACTGTTTCAACTGCATTTTTCAAAATTATATCTAACTCTACTTGGGTGAAATTGTGGTAAGGACAAGTTAGTACATTTATATTTTCAACTCCAGGGCAGCTCAGTGATTGATGCATTTTGGAACACCTGACTCCTGCTGTCTATTCATTAGAGGGAATACAAATTCTATTGAATTGTTATAATATAAGTGTAATAAATAAAGATATCTATCCATTTATCAGTGTATCATACACAGCCTTTTATGGTGCTTTATGTCCATACCGGTTGTATTTTCAGACTGTGAGGTGAGGAATAATAAACTAGCCAGTTTATTCAACTTGTGAAGAAGACGTCATAATCGATCCCAACTGCTCACAGAATTAAGACCCATTAGTGACCATGTCATGACTGGAATGTCACCGAGTTCTACGAGTTACCAAATTTGCAAACCATGCAGCATAGTCCACCTAACCATGAAGCAAAGAAAATTGCTGATAAATTTCTGAGAGTGCCCCAGTGACTGAGTGTGACGCTTGAGCCATACAGACTAGCAATGTGCCCACTCTGTCCTTCATTGGCTGTTCTATGCTGTAGCAGTGATTAGGAGCTATAACTAGCCATTGTGCCCATGGTTTTGGGATTGGAAAATGAATCCCTGACTGCTGTCCAGTGGTGGCTGACAGAAAGCTAGCATATGTGGACATCAGATAAAAGCTGAAACAAGCTGAAACTGCCCTCAGTTTACAGTACTGACACTCCCACAGAGTTTTCACAGCCCCAAGTTGTAATGTTGGTAGGAAGTCAGCAGATCCCCTGCTGAAAAGGCATAAATGGACATTTTCAATTGTTTAGGCTTTTTCTCCACCAATCCTGCCAGTTTTTCGGCCACCAAATTTAGCATGGGAGACCAGAAGAGCTCCAGTGGGATTCCTATGTCTCACTGTTTAGGTTCCCACATTAAGAATGCTGCTAGTACCAGAGGACTACTGGTATCTATGGAATTGTTTTACAGGGGAGAAGGAAGAAAATCAAAAAACACAAGATAATTGTTGCATGTTCTATGTAAGAAAGACACAAAAAAAATACAGAGAGTAACTGCTAAGCTTCCAACATGTTTCTGCAAATATTTAAGAAAGTAAAAGTGTTTAGCAATCCATTAGAGGGTGGAAAAAGAGCAGCTAAACCTCCAAATAAATGACAATGGACTGAAATTGCTATTTCAAAAAATTATGGCCCTGAAATTATGGCATGAATTGAAAGGTATGAACATTTAATGTATTCATTTCAAATTCCTTTTATGGCTATTTTAGCATTGACATTAACCTTTTAAAATAAATGGATTAACACATCCCTACAATAGCACGAAAGAGGAATTTCAAATGCATAAAGCTTTTATACCTATTACCACACTTTATAATTTCAAGGGCTATGATTTTAAATAGAATGTGATCTCACATAGCTGATCTTATAGGTTAATACTCCTATTTCCAGTAGTGAAATTGGTTTATGCTTTAGTAAATATTTAAAGGATACCATCTTCATGAAAAGTGGCTGACAACATTCGCCATTTGTTTCAAAACACATGATGTAGAGATATAACTCACGCTGAAATGGATCACTGTGGTACCTGTGTATGACATGATGACAAATGTGAGCATGATTTTTCTCCTTTCCAAAACAATAAAACGTCTGCTACCGATTCAAGCCCCACCACAGTGACTTAATGATTCTGATCTGAGAAGAGTTCAATTCCATTTGTTAAAGATGAAGGATTTTCCGCTCCGCACTCACCAGCCTGGGATTTTCTTGAAAATTAAAATCAAGGGCTGCTGAGTGCAGGGACAAAAACCTTTGGCTCAAATGCTGACTTGCTGGACAGAAACTGAACAGCATAGCACAGCACAGAGCTCTTTATTTACGGACGATTTCCTGTAACTGCAGAGAACTTATTCTCTGACATGCCGAAGTACAAATGCTCCAGCCCATTTCACTAAAACGTCAGGATTCTGGGCAGAAAAGCTTTGAAGTAGTCAGACTTCAGCATTACTGAAGGTATCTTATCGCTGTGTTTTACATTGCCTTTGTTGTTTGGTTTGATTATTACACAAAGATTTTGGAGAGAATGCACTGGTTAGCACTGGTGAAAAGAGACATTGGTGTCACTAGACTAGTAATCCAGAGGCCCAGGCTAATGCTCTGGGGACATCCCACCATGGCAGCTGGTGGAATTTAAATTCAATTAACAAATCTGAAACTGAAAACTAATCTCAGTAATGGTGACCATGAAACCATTGTCGATTGTTGTAAAAACCTATCTGGTTCACTAAGATGGGGAAGAAAATCTATTGTCCTTGCCTGGCCTGGCCTACATGTGACACCAGACCCACAGCAATTTCTCAACTGCACTTTATGGCCTAGCAAGCCATTCAGTTCAAGGGCAATTAGGGATGGGCAACAAATGCTGGCCTTGCCTGCGATCCCACAGGCCATGAAATAAATTAAATCCCTGAACTACCTCCTCAATAAATGGAATAACGAATGCCTCTTTTTCTCCTTTTCTTTTACAATATGCATTCATAGGCTTGTGCTTAAAATTAAATTAACTGTCATTTGAGGACCTTTTAGTAGTTTAATGTAAGACACTGTTTTTAATTCATGTGAAAAGTGGGGTACTGAACAAATCTTTATGGGTATTTCTTGTTCAGATTTTGAAATGAGTGTGTTTAATTTATAATCATTGACTGCATTCACTCCCGCATACTGATTGTTTACTATAACTATTTCCAGGTTACAACGATAAGCCCAGCAGACATCTATTATGATGGGACCATGTCAACATTACGATTTGCTGAAAGGTAAAGAAGGACGCTGTTTATTCCTAAATCTTCTAAATCTCTGAATCAACAACAAAGCAAAATATTGAATGGAATCTGTAGCATTTTTGCTCTCCCAATCTGTCCTTCAGTGTAGAGAGAAGGTGAGTGGGGCCCAGTCATTAGTGAAGTTCTGCACAATTTGACGTCAGGCAATTACCTTTACTATCTTTATAAATGATCTGGATGAAGGAATTAGGGGAAATTTATGCAAGTCTGCAAATGAGGTGAAGAAATTTGTGGGCGTGAAAAGACCGGAAACGATAAGCCTATTCTCCCATTGCACTGCAATCTATGTCTATAATTTTTAAAATTCAATTACAGGATATGGACATTGCTGGCTGGGCCAGCAATTATTACCCATCCCTAATTTCCCTTGATAAGGTGGTGGTGAACTGCCTTCTTGAACCGCTGCTGTCCGTGTGATGCAGGTACATCAAGGAGCCATGGCAAAACTGGAGTCAATGGGAATCAGGGGAAAAACTCTCCACTGCTTGGAGTCATACCTAGCATGAAGGAAGATGGTTGTGGTTGTTGGAGGTCAATCATCTCAGTCCTGGAGCATCACTACAGGAGTTCCGCAGGGTAGTGTCCAAGGCCGAAACATCTTCAGCTACCTCGTCAATGACCATCCTCCCATCATAAGGTCAGAATTGGGGTTGTTTGCTGATGATTGCACAATGTTCAGCACTATTCGCAACTCCTCAGATACTGAAGAAGTCCATGTCCAAATGCAGCAAGTCCTGGACAATATCCAGACTTGGGCTGACAAGTGGCAAGTAACGCTCCCATCACACAAGTGCCAGGCAATGACCATCCCCAACAAGAGAGAATCTAACCATCACCCCTTGATGTTCAATGGCATTACCATCACTGAATCCACCACTATCAACATCCTGGGGGTTACCATTGACCAGAAACTGAACTGGACTAGCCATATAAGTATTGTGACTACAGCAGGTCAGAGGCTGGGAATCCTGTGGCGATTAACTCACCTCCTGATTCCCCAAAGCCTGCCTACCATCTACAAGGCACATGTCAGGAGTGTGATGGAATACTTCCCACTTATCTGGATGAGTGCAGCTCCAACAACACACAAGAAGCTTGACACCATCCAGGATAAAGCAGCCCACTTGATTGGCACCCTCAGCCATCAACTTCTGCAGGCTGTCATCACGTATAGCGAGAATGGATTTGCTGCAAGCATTTTGATAAGGGAGTTCCTGCAAGAGGCAACCAAAAAGAAAGTAGGTGGATCAACAGGGAGTATGTCACATAGTCATATTGATCATCAGGAGCCTGTTTGATCAGCTCTAGGCATCTGAAAGAAATTTACTATGTTTCTTTCCTGAAGTGGCCAAAGGTTTTTCCTCTGTGTTTTTGCCTTTCCCATGGACAGAATTTTCCTGTTGGCATGTGGGGGCAGGCCCCGCACGCCTGCGCATAAAATGACACACGGTGACGTCAGGCGAGCGCCCCGACATCACTGCGCGCCACCGTGATATTTCATTGGGCAGGCACGCGTTGATCTCCGATGCTCACCCGCCATTAATTAACCGCAAATTAAGGCCCTTGAGGCGCCAATTGACGGCGATTTTTCGGCGCCCGTGCAATCTTTGGGTCAGCGCACAGGCACAACAGGCAGGCGGGTAGGACACATTTGTATTAACCTCATCTACAGGCGGGATAAGAGGGCTCAGTGGGGTCGCGAATGTGCTCTGTCAAATATTGACTTTTCAAAGTTACTGATACTTGTCTGTGTGATCTGCGATACTTCAAAACGCATACCAGCTGCTTTGTCTGGACTCACAACCTTCAGGTCAGCACCCTGCAGTGAGGAATCTTTTTTGGGCCTACATGTTTCAGAAAGCCTTCCTTTAGCCTGGGAATGGGGGCTGAACTGTCCACTGGAGGCAGCTCCTCTGAGGAGGACGGGAGGGTGAGAAAGGGGAGGAGGCCAGGAGTGCACATTCAGCCTCCAGGGGAGCCACCTTTTGGAGGTCAGGCGCAGGCACAAGGGATGCAGGACCAAGAGGTAGTCCAAGGCGGAAGAGGCCGCAGAAGACCCCAATATCATGCTGCCAGGGTATACAGGTGGCAGAGCAGCTAGCTCAGTATGTCTGAGGTGCAGTGCTGAAGGAGGCCCCTTGTCTCAAGGGAGACAGTCAACTATATCTGTCAGATGATTAGGCCTGAGACCTCCGCAAACTGTGTGGGTGGGCACCGCATGCCAGTGGCTCTAAGGGTCACAGCTGCCCTCAACCTCTATGCCTCTGGCTCCTTCCAGGGGCCGATGGGTGATCTTTGTGGTGTCTCCCAAACAGTTGTCCACACTTATGTCAAGGAGGTTACAGACACTCTGTTCAGTGTGCATTGACCTTCATTCACTACTGTTGGGACCAGGCCAGCCAGACACAGTGAGCCAGAGGTTTTGTGGTGATTGCTGGCTTCCCCCGCGTCCAAGGGGCTATAGACTGTACACATGTGGCCATCAAGGTGCCAGCAGGTGAGCCCGATGACTTCGTCAACAGGAAGGGCTTCAACGTGCAGATAGTGTGTGATCACAGGATGCTGATTCTGCAAGTCTGTGCAAGGTACCCAGGCAGCCCTCACGATGCCTACATCCTCAGACACTCCCAGGTGCCGGGGCTCTTCAGTGCTCCAGCCCGGCTTGATGGATGGCTGCTGGGTGACAAGGGCTATCCCCTCAGAAGGTGGCTCATGACGCCTCTCTGCCATCCAAGATCAGAGGCTCAGCAGTGGTGCCACGCCTCCACAAGAGCTGTGGTGGAGAGAGCCATGGTCTTCTCAAGATGTGCTTCTAATGCCTGACACTCCAGTACCCCCCTGATAGTGGTTGCATGCTGCGCTCTCCACAATCTTGCGCTGGAAAGGGGGGACGCAGTGGACAATGAAGATGTCAACGCAGTGGCTGCAGCCGCACACGATAAGTCCAGCAGTGAGTCCAAGGATGAGCACGCACAGGGAAATGCTGAGGGGGTAGACGCTGACCCAGGAGTACTCCAGGGAGGCAGGGACACCCGGGAAGCTTCAATCCAATGAACCTTCAGCTAGCACACCACAGGTTGACCTCCAGGACAACCTGGGCTGTAAGCTCCATATTCGATACCTGAGTGCAAAATCTGCCTGGTTAGGAACATTAACTAAGGGCCTTGTTAATAAAGCTGAATGTCCCACAAAACACTCATTACACTTTTGGAAACCATCCACCTGCAGAAGAAAAGAGGCACCCTCAGCCATGGTGACATGTCTGAATTTAATATTACAACCAAAGAAACTTAAGGAAACAAAATGACAAAGGTGTTAAAAACCACACCGACTCATAAAGACCTCATTGCGGGCCAACACAAAAGCACCAGTGATAAACCCGTGGTGTGCCTAAGGTGCCTTCTGTTTACGTTTTCGGGGGCTACGTCTTGGTGCTGACCCCTCGCTGGAAGTGGCATCTGAGACAGCCTGCTGACTCTGCTGTCCTGTTGGCCTCGATGACCTTGATGGTCGTCCTCTGGCCCGTGGAGCCTGTGCTGGCCCCGCCTGGGAGGGAGCTGCCAGTTCCACAGCTGGCATCTCCCCAGTCATCACAGCCTCACTGGATGCAATGGTCACTGGCAGAGAGGCGGAGGAGCTGCCGCCCTCATCCGGAGCGCCCTGAGAGGAGCCGGCAGAGATAAGAGGCAGCTGCTGCGCTGATGAGAGGTCGCTTCAGACCTCCCTGCTCACCGTGGATGGATGGACACCGAGCAGGGAAACTTGGTGCCCAGTCCATCTTCCACATTGGCAATGACCAGCTGAGGTCAATGCCGATGTGAGGGCTTGCTGGTCAGAGCGCATCCTCAGGAAGCCCTGATGGGTCTCCTGGAGGAGCCTCTCTACAAGAGTCACCACTCTCCCCATGGAGGACGCATGGCGCTCAGCCATGAGGCTCATTGCATCGGCAATAGCCCACGTAAACTTCTCCACCACAGACACCAAGCCAAGCATAGCCTCATGTATCTCCCCCAGATGCTCCCGCACACCCGGCCGCATTTCCTGCGCTTGCTGCATCACGGACGACTCCAGAAGAACATCACCAGGCACCGACTGAGCATGTACCTGCTCCCCTGCAGTCCTCTGACTGCTGGCATCATGGGCACTCTCTGTCTCTGCCAGCTCCTCCGGTGACTGTGAAATGCCGTCACTGCTGTGCCCCGGGACACTAGCCGATGTTCTAATTCCCACCGAGGTGCTAGTATCTGTGCCTTCCTTGCAGAGATGGTGTGACGCTGGTGAGACTTCAGGGCCCTCAGGTGTGAGAGGGGGCCCCTGCTGCTCCTCCTCCTGGCCCTGCTCCGCTGATGCTGAAAGGAAGAACAAGGACATTGGATCAGTTAACGTGGAGAGAATGTCAATGTGCATCCCTGTCCCCTGGATCATTATACCCTCATCCTTCCATAAGCAATGGTCAAGCCATGTTGCAAATTTCAATCAATGAGCATTCAGCACTGCCGTGGCTGTTGGGAGAACAATGGTGACCTCACTTCTGGGCAAGCATGCCTGCCCGTGACACACCAGCCTCACTAACACCGTTGGACCTGGGCGCATGGCGCCTCTCCAAATCCAGGGTCTCCTGCTCGAAGCGGCTGAGAATCGGCAATTGTGCCGGGCCGCCGCCAGTCCTCACCCGCTCGGCGGCATTATGTGCATTCTTTCCTGAAAAGGAGAGAAGAGCATTGATTAGTGATACTTGTACCTGGATTCTCTTCACAGACAGCCCACCCCAGCCAGAGTGGGACATTGCAGGGCTCCAGTGCCTCCTCACCCCGCTGCTGCCGAACACTCACACAAAGATGCTGGGCCTGTCTCCCAGCACCACCCCCCCCAACCCCACCCCCTTGGCCAAATGCTGCCTACGTCACATTAGGCACCACACGGTCTAACCTGCGCAAGCAAGTGAAGCGCAGAGGGCAGCAGATCGATCGGTGCTATGACACCTTGAATCTCCCCTCCCAGGATGCCATCCCCCTGACTTTGACATGTCCTGGAGTTCCAGCACTGCCCCTAGGTGCAGCTCTTCCAGGTTGCCCCCAAAACAATAATGTGGGTCTCAGTGTACCACATGCTGCAGGGGCAGAACCTATCTCTTCACCATCCTCTCAGGGTGACCTTGGCATGGGCAATATCTCTGGTCCACCCAGCGAAGGACATATGCCGCCAATGATTCAATGCAGTCACTACACTCAGACTTGTGCGGGGGGAAGCCTACCGGCTGGGTTAAGTGACCAACGCCAACATGGTACTCACCCTTCCTGAGCGGAACAGGTCGTAGAAGCGCTTGCGACACTGGATCCAGGTGCGCCGCACCACGTCGTGGAAGCTCACCACCTCCGCCACCTCCACCCGAGCACATTTGGTCATGTGGAGGGGGGCCTCCTCCTCCTGGCCTGGGGTACCAGGACCTCCAACCGTGCTGCCACCTCCTTGAGGAAGGCGGCAAGGCAATCATCTGACAAATGAGGGGCACAGTGCCCCCCTGCCCTATCCTCCTGCCTGGCCTGTTCACCAGCAGTGCTCTGAGAAGCCCTTCCACTGGCCGTGATTCGCAGCCTTTGAAAGGCTGCAGCAACTTTTTAAAATAGGCTGCCAGGTCGCCATTGGACCCGGTGGTCATTGCAGTCCCACCGCCGCCCGCCCACTCCCGCTGTCCTCGGGAGCCGCGATTCATGCTGGGCGGCTTTAATTGGCCCACCCGAGTAAAATGGCGGCGCAGACCTGATCGCGGGCGGCAATCAGGTCTGCATCCGCCCATGCCCGCTCCCGCTCCCACTCCACCCGCCCGATCGGCAGAAAATTCTGCCACATGAGATTGTGTGAATGATGCTACATTTAGGTTACTCCATGCCAGGCTAATTTTCCCTCCTACTTTGTATGCTGATATTTTCATGTGTACAATTGTATTCATAAAAATCCTGTGCAGACAGATTACTATCTATACCATGTGCATTACTGTATTATTTTTATCACAAAATTATGGCATGTGATGTTTTGCATTAATTAGATCAAACATGATCATCTGCTTTATAATATGAATTAGTGACTGACTCATGGCTCTTACTTGATTTCCCCTTTGCTTTACCTATCATTCTATCTTGTAGAACAGTTTGCTTATCCTCAAGTTTCCTAGTTCTAATTTAGGGATTACATTGAAAACTTGAAGCTATCTTTTCTCTTTTTAGATGTTATTGGACAGAATGTATATATTTAATGGTGGAATTTTCCCAGCCCGCTGGTGGCAGCCGTGATAGGTGGTGTGCGAGGAAAATATGGCGGGACCCACTTCACAAAGGTGTGAGGGCAGGTCACGATCTTCTGCTCAGCCTGCCAACGGCGGGCCGTGTTTCCCGCCATCGTCCGCTGGGAGCTAATTGTAATATATTTGCATATAATTAAAAGGCCATCCCGCCAGGCTCTTGGAACCCCGCCGTATCGTCCATCCACATCGGCGGGAAAGCACGCTGACATGTTTCACAACGCAGGTGACGTGCACTTGGCGGCCTGCACTTTGGAGGAACTGAGGTGAGTGAGCAGCAGCGTTCTCCACAGCTCACCCATTGTTTACAGGCCTCAGGGGTGCCGGAGGGTAGGGGTAACTGATGCCTGGCTCCACAGGTGTCTGCTGACGGGGTGGGGGGGTGGTGTGTCTGGGGCCAAGTGCTGGCCAGCCTCGGAGGCGACTGCTGAGGAGGGGCGGGGGTCAAGTGCTGCCCTGGTGCTGCATCCTGCGCACAGGCAATCGAGGTGAGGGCCAGGGTAAACGAGGGAAGTAGCCACGCATTCGGGACACCTGTATAAACTGACCATGCCTCTGTAACTAAGACAGATCAGGCGCAGTCACAATGATATGATTGGGGTCAGGCTCCTAGCCTGCCCGTCCATGCAAGCAACGTGGAGGCACCATAGGGCCACCAAGCGCTCCATACCTTACCCCCCCCACCCACCCACCCCCGGCACAGACTTCGAGTCACCACCACTTTATGCGACTGCAAAGCAGTTGAACTGCACACGTTGTATAATCTCCTCACCAACTCTGGCCATGCAGTAGTCACTGCTGGTGGCACTCACAGCCCCTTGCAATCTCAGCATCCTGGTTTGGACTAGTGTCCCAGGTTGACACAACAGCCATGCAGCGCACTCATCTCTGGCCATCCGAAGGGTGACCAGCACTCTCCAGGAAGCATTAAGGGGCGGTCACACAGGGCCAGGAAAGGTGCTAAGTGCAGCCATGATAACCGCGTCTCTCTCTCTTTCACGCTGCAGGAGGACCACATCAGGATCATGGATCCTGGTGATCTAGCTGTACGCCAATGACCTAGAGACTGTAGAAAACAGACGAGAGAGCCGCTGAGGCTCCTGGCCGCACAAAGACAGGAGCAGCAACCTCATGAAGAAGGGGCAGCCAGGGCTCCTGCACATGCTGCCCAGGAGCGACAGTGAGCTGTGGCTGGTCGGCGCCTAGCGACACCCAGAGTCTATAGATGCCACCTGCCATTCCTGCAGATGACTGAGAATCAGTGTCGCCGATGACTGCACACGTCTAGGGACCTGGTGGCTCACATCTGCCACTTACTGCAGGACTTGGCGTCAAGGGGACATGGAGGGCATCCACTGCCAGTGGCTGTGAAAGTGATCGCGGCAATCAATATCTATGCCAGTGGCTCCTTTCAGGGCTCCACAGGTAACCTCTGTGGGATTTCAAGATCCACCACCCACAAATGCACCCATGAGGTTACGGATGCCATCTTCTCCATGCACAACTTTGTGCATTTCACATGGGACTGAGACAGTCAGGACGCAAGGACCATTAGATTCGCCCTGATCTCAGGATTCCCACAGGCGCAGGGTACGATTGACTGCACTCATGTGGCGCACAGGTCTCCATCGCTATACTCAGTGGACTTCATCAACCGCAAGGGCTTCCACTCATTGAACGTGCAGTTGGCATGCAACCACCAGAAATGCACCCAGCAGGTATGTGCACGGTTTCCAGGGAGTGTGCACGACGCCTACATCCTGAGTCGCTCACAGATCCCTGCAGTCTTCCAGGGTCCACAGAGGCTGCTTCTTGGTGACAAGGGCTACCTACGGAAGCCGTGGCTGATGACACTCGTGCGGTGGCCTCAGACTGCAGTAGAGTGACGCTATAATGAGGCTCATGCAGCAGCTCACAACTTGATGGAGCAGACCATCGGGATGCTGAAGATGTGGTTCCGATGCCTGGACCGGTCTGGTGGTGCTCTGC
Organism: Cetorhinus maximus; assembly: GCF_964194155.1. Classification (NCBI taxonomy): domain Eukaryota; kingdom Metazoa; phylum Chordata; class Chondrichthyes; order Lamniformes; family Cetorhinidae; genus Cetorhinus; species Cetorhinus maximus. Next base: position 41,637,370 of record NC_135896.1, on the reverse strand, counting down.
AATACAGTCCGCAGGGGGTGTCATGCATTGTCATCGTCTGCTGTGCCCTTTACAACCTGGTGCTGCAACAGGGTGAGGAGCTGGCTGAGGAGGAGATGGAGGAGCTGCATGTCTCCTCCGATGAGGAGGATGCTGACGGGGATGAGGGTGAGGGGGCCCTTGGTGGTGACGATGACGAGGACGAGGCTCTCGCACTGGCTAAATGAGGCAGGCGCACTCAGGAAGCCCTCATAGTTGCCAGATTTGTGGAGGATGATGATGACATGCAGTGAGGTGTTCCCTAGATCCTCACATCACAGTTGTGAATGTTTGACTCCAGTCTGGCTTACCTTAGCGCCAATACCCCCTGCGAAAATGCTCCTGTCATGGAGATGCAGTGGAGGCCCTAATAGTCACTTGATCGCAGGAGGATGATGATGACATGCAGTGAGGACACTCCATAGATCTTCACATAGTCTCTGAGAATGTCTGACTCCTATCTGGCTGAGGGCAGCTCACTTACGCTCCATCATCAGGGCCATATCAGAGACACAGCCATGAAACTTTAGACATATCTGATGCTGTGTCCGCCTTCAGCACCTCAGCCCTTCAGGAGCTGGTGCACAGCATCACTGGTCACAGATGCTGGTGTGATGGGGGCCAGCCCCACCTTAAAGGTGCTGAGAACATACAGAGAGTATGAGGGAACTCTGTGGTGCCTGCCCACTACATTCTGGCAGCAATGACCAGCACCGCCGAGGTGTAGGCATCAGTTATGTTCCCAGGGAGTGTGAGGCTGGACCATCACTTTGGTCTGAAGGCTGCACAGAGCACAGGGAAGAGGCCCTGGACTGAGACACCTGCCTTTTATCTTGTGTAGAAAGGTTTGACATCTGAGTGACAAGAACACTGCTCATCAGAACAAGGAGCCATAGGCAGGGAGATATTCTTGGGAGTTTATTGACAATAGTGAACAGTATGTACAAGTGATTAACACCCATGCCCAGGCATTGCAACTACATTTTCTTAACTTTCCTAAGCCTGCCGCTATGTCTTGGTGCTCCCCGGACATCCACAACGGAGGTGGAGGCAGCCTGCTGACTGCTACACCTTGTCTGCGATGACTTTGGTGGGTGTCCTCTGGAGGGCTGAGACGTGGAGGGCCCCGACCTGCTTTCGGCGTCCTGTTGTGTGGGAGTGGCACCCTCCTTGGCCTGTGAAGCTGGATCTGCAGAGGTCACAGGAACAGGGGAGTCAGATGGGCCGGTCACTCCCAGAGTCATGTGGGTGCACCTGTGATCCTCCTCCCTATGGGTGTCCGAAGGCCCCTGGCTGACTCCGTGAGTGGAAGGGGTAGCTGGAGTGAGATCGAGCTGCCCAGCACCCGTCTCGTGTACACACTATGTTGCAGGCCAACTATGGCATCAGCGATGGAGTTAAGCCCGCGCAGCAGTGCAGTGACCAAGGTCACCATGGTGGCTGCCTTCTGCCAGTGTTAACCTCGGTGCATTGCAATGTTGGTGCTATCACCTCAGCCTGAAGACTGGCGGACTCCTCCATCATGCCTTGCAATCTAGGGAGTGAAGTGGACATCCCTTCCTGATGTTCCCGAGCTTGCCTTTGCAGCTCCAGCAACTGTGACATGACCGAATCCAGAGGCTCGTCACCTGACTCGGACTCAGCAATGTTCTGGCTTCCAGCAGTCCTCCAAGTGCAGGGGACCTGGGAAGTCCCTGCCTCCACCTGCTGTGGATCAGAAAATGTGATGTGGTCACAAGATTGTGGCCCCGAGGCTACTCTAAAGCTAGGTCCCACCGAGGTGTGTGTCTCTGCACTGGTGGAGGGTGTGGGTGAGCGCTGTGACGGGACTTCAGGATGGGTGCCTTTAGATTCCTCTTCGGAGGTTTTTTCAGAACTTGCTTGGAGGCCCTGGGTTGTGGACTCCGTAGGCTGTTTCCTAGATACGCCTGCGAAAGCAAGGGGAGATAATTAGTGCATAGCAGTGGCCTGTGTAAGAGGACACATCACTCACAGCATGGTTGTCTGATGGATGTTGCACTGCTGGATTCTCACTTGGTAGAGCAGCGCCTAGAATTCACTGTCAGCACAGGACCGGTCCCAGTCATCGCCGGCCAGCTGGATGGTTCTGTTTTCAAATTCTGTCAGAACTTTGAATTCCGGCATCCCTCCACCTGTCTGCGACCTTTCCCTCCTGTTGTGAGGCAGTTTGTCCTGCATGAATAGAGATGGGGAGAGTGTATCAGGCCACCTGCCGGGCCAGATGATAAGTATGCCTGGCCTGTGTGGGTGGTGAATGCTCCCATGGACTGGGTGAGGACAATGATGGTGTGTGTGAAAGAGTGAATGGTGATGTCCCTTACACTGGCTGTGAGTGAGGGCCCTGTGGATGTGTGATGGGTTTGAGTGTGTGTGAGTTGGGAGTGATGAGAAGAGTGACTTCCCTGGCGGAAAGGAAGAGATCATTCATTCTTCTGTGGAACTGGGTGGCTGTCCTCCTCTGCAGGATGTTCGCGCTGACCAACGCTGCCACCGCTTCGCAAGCCAAGTTCGTGACATTGCTACCCATCCTGCGGCCAGAGCGGGGGTAGAGCACATCTCGGCCGGCCTCAACGGCATCCAGCAGTCACTTGAGGGACCCGTCGTTGAAGGGGAGGGGGTGGTGGTGCTGCAGTCTTTTTGCCTTTGCAGGCCATGTCTCCCAGGCAATGGTGGTAAGCTGGTGGCGATGAGCACTTTGGTTGCGGCAGCCTTTTAAATATGGTGGCCGGCATGATGCAACAGCGATGACAAGTGGGCGAATGAGAGCCCGCCCGCCATGGAAACTGTGTGTTTCACAGGAGTGAATATATAATGAGAAGATACTGCGTGAAAACCCACCATTTTCTTCAGCGGGTAGAACTGCATTTTACCCGCCCACTACTGCAATTCTGGGAAAATTCAGCCCAATATTTTTTGATTTTATATTAGTTTCTAGCATTGGGAGGGTTGTTTAGTTAAATGTTGTTTTAATATGTACATTGATTGCTGTATTCGCATTATAGTTGTATGGTTGAATTCTCCAGTGCTTGAGCTGACAACCACTCTAATCTGCTAACCAGAGGGGAAATAATGTTCAGCAGTGCAATGCTGAGAACCATCCCTCAAGATGTTGAAAAACCACATTCATCCTTCCCATGTGGAAAGTAACTCTCACTAACACACACATTAAGCATTAGACATAACAAGATCCAGGTTTTTAGGCAAAAATCTAGGCTGCAGTCTATATCCTCGCCTGTTTGCCTAACAGGGAGAATAAGGGGAAGTCAAGCAATTATTTATGGTGGTGAAAAGACCTATGAAAAGAAGCACTAAAATATATTAGACACATTTTTTATAGATGGCATAACTTATTAAAAACACAAAGACTTATGCTTTCCATCTAGAACAGTATCTTCACCCACATTGAGTTCCTAATAAGAATGGTACTCAACGTTACCTGCTGAATAAAGACACTTCAAAGATTTTAAAATAACCTGATGTTGTTGTGCTGTGTAATATAGTTATGCATTATAATGATACATGGGTATGCCTAATGGCACACACATCACATGCACATTCCTTGTCTTTAAAGAGCTAAGAATATCCAGAACAGAGCAGTGATTAATGAAAGCCTAACTAAAGAGCTTCTCATAGATCTGAAAGAGGATAATACTAGGCTGCAGGCAAGAATTTCTGACCTGGAGAAAGCAGGAGATATCCACACTGATGAGCAAGGTTGGTTTATCACTTTTGTTATGGACCAGAAAGGGATTAATTTAAACAGCCCTGATTTCTCCACTCACTACCCTTCCGTAAACAGAAAGGTTTCTGATTTTTGATGCCCCCTTTATAAGTGGCGGTGTGGTTTCCCCAACCCTTCAGTTTCAGAGCTATCCAATCGTCTATTAATAATCCCACAGCAAACTCAAGATAAGGTTAAATAAAATGGTGGTTTATTTTACACTCACTCACACACACACCCACACACACACATACTGCGGGAACGGGTTTCGCAATGTCGCCTCTTTTTGCATTTATGCAATAAAAGAAGGATGAGGGAAGGAAAAGGGTTCAGGGCAAGACTATGATAAGAATAAGAGTTATGGTTTCATGTGAGCCCAGAGTCCAGAATCAAAAGTCCAGTGTCATCTTTTAGATGGCTTTGCCTGGCAGAATTCCTAGTCTTAATCCTAGGAACTTGGTTGCAGGTTGAGTCTGTTGAAGATGCAGCAAAGTATTCTTGTATCCTGGGTATTAATTCATTCTGTAGGCGAAATAGAGGGTTCTTTCTGGAGATCAGACTGTGAGAGAGATGGAGGTCAAAGGCCGGCTGCTCGCCTGGAGTCCGGTTTTCTCTTCTGAGATTAAACTACAACTGAAGATAAAATTCAAAAGCAGTCTAATTAAAGGAATTCAAACAGCTCAAGTCTTGGTCATGTGACAGGGTGGTTCCGGTTCGAGCTAATAAACTGACGAGGCACCCTTGTTAAAACCCATTGTGATTTGAGCAGGTAACTGAAGAACCATTAGTACAGTGTTGAAGGTGACAAGTCCCAAACAGCTCTGCTTTTTTCCAGAGCTGGCTGGTGCAGACGCATCACCTTTGTGTTGGCTTGTCTGGAATGTTTATATGATGCAAGGCGTGCTAAATTCCAGGGGTAAAAGCAAAATACTGTGGAAGCTGGAAACCGGAAATAAAAACAGAAAATGCTGGAAAACCTCAGCAGGTCTGGCACCGTCTGTGGAGAGAGAAACAGAGTTAACATTTTGAGTCCATATGACTCTTCTGCGGGAGATTCGAAACGTTAACTCTGTTTCTCTCTCCACTAATGTTGCCAGACCTGGTGAGTTTTCCAGTACTTTCTGCTTTTATTATATTCCAGGGGTTTCATGTGTTAGCATTTGTTCATGTTTAAACTGCTCAGAAGCTTCCAGAACTACCATCATGTGGCCATCATGTAAACTGTGGCCATTTTATCAGTCCAGTAATTGTCCATTTTGAAAAACAGAAGAAGAATTTTATAAAGTAGCCAGGCTGACATAGATATATGTATTTATTTTTCCTTCCTGGCTTCTGGCCAGGGCACTTTGCTACTCATTGGTTGAACACCTACTGTGGAGATATTTGAAAGTTTATTAAAAATACAGTGTTATGGGATCAGTGGGTCACCCTAGATATTCCAGTGAAATGGTAAGTAATGGTAAATAAGTAAATATCTTTATGCCTACTGGGCTGATAAAATTTTTTACAGGTATTTCACAGATGAAAATGATTTAATACTTACTACTGCCCTTGTTTTGCTATACTAAATTACTGTCATTAATTTTGTTAGTTCAGTATGATACTCATCTTTTGTCAAGAATTCAAGTAAAAACATACCCAGCATTCAGAACTTCGGCTGGGAGTAATTACCCACATGATTGCCCAGGCAGGCTTATCGCTACTGAATGATGCTCGCATATTACACTTACTTAACTGTTGTTTACCTGATCTGAAATGCCATTCATTATCCATTTCACTAAAAATTGATGCATTTTGCTTTATTATTCTTTTCTGCTGAAGGTAGATAAGGCAATATTAATGAAAGACGTTGCATTTAAATAGCACCTTTCACAACCTCAGGATGTCCCAAAGTGATTCACAGCCAATGAAGTACTTTTGAAGTGTTGTCACTGTTTTAATATAGGGAAATGGGGTAGCTAATTTGTGCACACCACAAGACCACCCCAACCCCCACAAAAAATCAGACAATCTGTTCTATTGATGCTGGTTGAGATGTGTAATGTTGACAAGGCCAACTTCATTTTCTCTCTCTCTTCAGGTACCATACCCTAAGATTGGTGACCATGGACTTCCATGTGTTGGTTCATAGTTAAGTTTGGCAAAGTTTGGTGGTTTGCTGGTGCCTTCTACAGGTTCTGGCTAACCAGGAGACTCTCACACTCTTACCACCTCTCATAGGCCTATTGGAAGGATTTACAAATTACTCAACCTGTTTGGCCATGTTACAAATGCAGCTTCCTTGGCCATCTAGTTCTGGAGTGGAATTTGAACTCATGGCTTCTGGCTCAGAGGCAGGGATGCTACCCATTGCACCACAATACCCCCAACCCCACTAAACTTCCTTAAATAACTTGGGATCTTTTACATTCACTGGAAAGGAGCCTCGGTTTAAAGCCTCACCTACAAGGTGGTACTGTAGCATTCCCTCAAGCTCTAGAATGTCACGTAGATTATGTGCTCCGTGACACCCTGGTCCACTCCTCCATCACCCCCAACTCCTCATCCCCTTCCCATGGCACCTTCCCATGCAGTCACAGAAGGTGCAACACCTGCCCCTTTACCTCCTCCCTCCTCACTATCCAAGGCCCTTTCAGGTGAAGCAGTGCTTCACTTGTACCTCCTTCAATTTGGTCTACTGTATTCGTTGATCCCAATGCGGTCTCCTCTACATTGGGGAGACTAAATACAGACAGGGTGACTGCTTTGAGAAACACCTTTGCTCAGTCCTCAAGCATGACTCAGACCTTCCTGTCGCTTGACATTTCAACTCACCATCTTGCTCTCATGCCCACATGTCCTCCTTTGGCCTGCCGCAATATTCCAGTGAAGCCCAAAACAGACTGGAGAAACAGCACCTCATCTTCCGATTAGGCACTTTACAGCCTTCTGGGCTTAACATTGAGTTCAACAACTTCAGACCATGAACTCTCTCTCCATCTTTGCCCCTTTTAAAATCCATTTTATAAAATGTATTTTTATTTGTTTTTTTTTAATTTTAATTTTATATATATTTTTCATCCTTTCTCCCCTCACTGCAACAGGGCCACCTATCACTTGTTTCTATGTTGTGCTTTCACAGAGTGCTGACTCTTGTTCTGCCATTAACATATTTTGCTAATTTACCTTTATGCCGCTATCAGCACCTTCCTTAGTCTTTATCACTACCATTAACTCACTTTATCTTGTGTCCATGACATCTTTGTCAATTTCTCCTGAGCTTCCACCTATCCCTGACCTTTTATTTCCCTTCACCTGCTCCACCCCCTCTTAAACAGTATAATATCCGTCACATTTCTACTTCTCTTTAGCTCTGAAGAAGAGTCATGCAAAATCAAAACGTTAACTCTGTTTCTCTCTCCACAGATGCTGCCAGGCCTGCTGAGTTTTTCCAGCATTTTCTGTTTTTATTTCTGGTTTCCAGCTTCTGCAGTATTTTGCTTTTATCTTATGTGCCTAAGTCTCTGGGGAGGGGCTTGAATCCACAATCTTCTGATGAAGCAAGAATACTACCATTGAGTCAAGGCTGACACCTAGCACTACATCAAGACAAACATAAATCTTTGGTGGATTTCAAGCCAATTTAATTTATCAACTTTAAGGCATCAACACTGTGGGCAGGTTCAATATTGAGCCAGATTAGATGGTATTATATTAAGAACTGCTGTTCTTACAGTCCTATTTTGCAGGTAATATGCTAAGCTCTACTGGTTCTTTTGCATCTAAACATTTGCATTAGACTGCATACATGTATATTTCAATGTGTTTGACTCCACATGAGTATATTTTTAATATATTATTGGATCAATGCATTTCTAGATTCCTTAATTGAATGCAAGACAGATGGGGTGGAAATGAGACTAAATTGTTAATGACACATACAAGGTGCTACAATAAAAGAGTGGGAAATAGTCACCAAGCCTTCAATATGTAACTCTGAGCCAAATGGCAAATAAGAGCAACAGCAAAGCAGATGGACAGAGTTTGTAAAGTGCTGCTCCTCCGTTTTACATGCAAAAACTTAACCCCATGAGAATGGGGCACGCAGGGTGTTAACATATAGGCAGCTTGGCAGTCGATACTTGAGCCCTGTGCTAATCTGACAGGCGTGATTTGAACAGCTTGTGAGATTTAAAAGTCAAGGTCTGATGATGTGATTCAGGCCCCAATGACACTTTAACCTACAGCAGTGAGATTGACACTGGCGTCCTGTGGGCTGCAAAGAGTGCTGAAGATATTTAATATTCAAAAGGTCTAATCTGCACCATTTCATTTCAATGATGTGTGCCAGTGAAAAACACTTGCTTTGGGTGTTTTCTTTATTGCAATTCACTGAATTGTGACCATTTTACTTTGAACGTCGAAAGAAACTCTGAATATAGTGTGGCCCTGCCACCCCTCCATTTCCAATCCCATATTCCCATAGGATCATGTCCCTGTTTGGGGCTGGTGTAAGTGGATCCCAGCCAAGATTCTGGCTATTCTGACAGATTATGCTAAAGTGTCAGTGGGAGCACACCAGAATGGATGCAGGTGTTTCACGTCACTTACTCCACTGCCTGTTTAAAAGATAATCACTCCAGCTAATGCCGTCTCTTAACCTTCCATAACTGAAGCAAGTTTATCAGTAGGATCTCCACCAGTGCTATTTAAAGGGTTTATCAACTGTTTTCACGTTTTGCTGATTCATTTCTACAGGTTATTGCTGAGTTAGTTGTCTTGTAAGGTGATGGTCTTTGTTCTGACTTCATGGGTTCTGTTCAGACCACTTCCTCCCAGGCATACTTCTATTTCCCCTTAGCCTGCAAGATGACAGGGAGAATCAGCGCAGGTGACAGAGGAGGACAAACTGCTCAAAGAGGGAGGAGGAGAAGGATGGGGAGAAGGGCTCTTGGGAGGAGGCCAAATCCACTCAGGGTTTCCATGGGACAATTCTCTTACCTCAGTGAGGAACAGAACGTGTGATGTTTCCATTTCATTAAGGAGGTCATCAGTGAAACCTGCCACTTGATTCAGGCAGACCTCCAGCTTCAGAGCAGAATGAAGATGGCATTGCCAGTGAATGTGATGGTGTCTGTGACCATGAGTCCTTTGTGCATCTGGCTCCTTCCTGCTGGAGCAAGTAACATTTCCAACATCATCCAGCTCACTGTTCACTGTTGTAAAAGGGAGGTCACTGAGGCTCTGTATGGAAAGAGAGCAGGGTACATTTAATTCACTCAGTTCAGATGGATAGATGATATCTCTCCTCTTCACCACCTCCTGCACCAAGGCTTCTACTGTAGCACTGAAAAATCTTTCCGCCAGCTTCCTGGAACGTTGTGCTATTCATGCGTGTCTTTCCTATGTCAAAATCATTTCTAGAATGACTTCTAGCACATGCTCCAGTCATAATGCAAGCCAGCTTTAACAGATCAATGCAGGCTACCTTGAGCCCCTCATGATTTTGCACCCCTTGCTCAGGCATGTAGCCACTCAACAGTTTGCTTAGCATTGACTGCATGTTCCCATTATTTAAATGAGCAGGCAGCATGAAATCTGCGTGCTACCTGCATCTGAAGGAATGGGCGTGGGTTCATCTTGTGTTACGATTCCTGTGCCTGTTTTCGGAGTCTATGAAATTTTGGTCCCTATACATTGCATGTTGAGGTCAATTTGAGGTTGATTGCTGTTGGTGAGGGATGTTTTTCAATAATATAATCGGGAAAAATACTTTTTACTGTGTTGGATCCTGGTCACTAGTTTAGTTGGACTAATGGATCCAGGTTGCATGCTTGTTTCGGGATGGCCGAGTTGGTACCATAGACAGAGTAGATCAGAGTAGTTCTTATGTAGAACACATTCTATTTATTTACAAAGGAACTCAGCAGTTACACTTGTGTGCCTACAACTCAAACCCTGTCTCTACATTACAGACTCCAACTCTAGACTACTCATACTGACTACTGACTACTAAGGTAGCTCGCACTACTCTGCTATAGGATACGAAGATCATGTGATCTTCCATTATAACATTCTTCTTGCTTCTTGAAGGTATATTACACATCAGATTACCACACACTGCATGAGAGGTTTTTTCCACTTCCTAAACCGGCTAAGTCTTCATTACAATTCCTCTGTATTTCTGGGAAATCAAATTGCTTTTTTAAATTTCTAAAGTAACAAATTCTTTGCTGATGTAATGCCATATTTATAATAAGTTATAAATGTGGAGACCTAGTCATAGCATTCAGCTTGTGATCTTAATCTGAAACTCATTATTGGAAAAGTAACATTTATCATTCAATATAGAGGTGCTTAAAAGACTAATTGTCGATAATGAACAACAGTTGAAAGAGATGCAGAAATCATGGCAACAGAAATTAGAAGGAGCAAGGAGGGAATGGGAGCAGCAATACAACAGTGTTACAAAGGTAATTTATGTATATATCTTACTATACATTAAACAGATACTTTAAGCAAATGTAACAGTAATTCGCTACAGCAGTGTTACATGTAGGGTTCCAAAATCAGGAATGCACTGTCCTGTTTACATGCATTAAGAGCTACAACATTGTACGTTTCTTTCTTGGGTGTTTACAGCTCATTTTATATGTTGTTTCCATCTTTTATTTGCATATTATTTTCAAAAGAGCACAGGGGTAAGAATTTCCAACTTGTGAAGTGAAACCGAATTGATCTATTTAAAAATTCTTTAAATTCGATGTAGCACGAAAATGAAATAAATTTCAAATCTGTTTCCACAGGCACAAATGCCTACGTGAGTACATTATTCTGGTTGTGAAAAGGCAAATACTGGCAATGCATTTAAAAACATTAAGAATGAATAATTAAAACTGCTTTACATCGGTGAATATTGATTTCAAATGAACTTTCAATTTAAATAGCAATGAGATTTGCCCTTTAATACAAAAGGAAATTAGAGAATAGAACTGTAACCAATCATTTTTATTTTTAGGAAGAGAAAATGATGACAGAGTTTCCCTATTTCCTGAATGTTAATGAAGATCCCCAATTGTCTGGGGTGGTTCGACACTTTATTCAGCATGGTAGGAGAAAGCTCTGAGAACATCTCCGTTATGTATGACTAATGGTGCGACAGTAATACAGATCAGTTTTCAAGACTTTTAATCACCTTATGCATTTATAGTGTATTGCCGCTGTGACAGAAAAACAAGCTTGTTACACTGTGAAAGGACCCAATCTGTTTTATTTGACTGCTGAAGTATTTAATGCTGTTTTGAAACACTCACAACTGATTCATGCATGAAAGAGTTAAAACAAAGAGAACAGAATTACATTTACTTTAACCTTATACAGTACTTAGTATTCAGGGAGATTCCTGCATGCATTCCCTGTGGCTAATAGCACTTACTGAGGTCCTGACTCTCATTTGCAATTGAATAAGCTTATTTCTTGCTGTGTACCAAGCAGCTACCTAGAATGCGCCAGTGTTCTATAATTGCAACCACTGAATGGTGAAGCCTAAAACTTATTTTAATATTTCAGGAATTTCTGCAATTGGACGAACTGCTAGTTTAGAGAAGGACATTGTTTTGAAAGGACTTGGTTAAGTGAAACCTTTGGATTGAGTTATCTTCCATTGTTGACATGTGTAATGAGGAAAACTGAAGGTTAGTGCAGCTCAGTAGTCTATCAAAAGACTTATGGTTAAATTTTAACTTGTGGAGCACACTGCAGGGTTGCCTGTCCATTTGGTTAAGAGGCAGCTGCCAATTGATGAGCTGTGTATGCCGAGCAAGTTCGTAAAGACGGCTCGCCGGTTTTGGACCACAGGAATGTTGGCCAGTTGGAATGCCAGTGATAACAGCTAGTAGGTCCTGAGAAGTGGAAAGGTGAGGCCTAGCAAGTGAGCTCAAGGGCTTTCCCTGAGTCACCAATGGTGGTTGGGGTGCTCAAACCCAGTACACACAGGCAGAGCACGCACCACACACTCATTGCCTATTGAGATTACAATCAGGGTCCTAACTACATTATTAGGAACAAAAATAAAAATACCTGGAAAAACCCAGCAGGTCTGACAGCATCTGCGGAGAGGAGCACAGTTAACTGTGTTCCTCTCTGCAGATGCTGCCAGACCTGCTGAGTTTTTCCAGGTATTTTTATTTTTGTTTTGGATTTCCAGCATCCGCAATTTTTTTGCTTTTACATTATTAGGACGCTGATTTGTTTGGGCAGCAGACCCTCTGCTTGATTCAGGCAGACACTGTGGTTGCCCAGTGGTAAGCCTCCTTTAAAGCAGTCTCACCATCAAAGTAAATAATTAAATAACTGGAACATTAGATTTGCAATGGATCTTTTTATGTTATTTGTTTATTAATCCTTTTGCTTTCCTACTTGTGTCTCCATCCCCATAATACACACAACTTCATGTCCAAGATTCATAGATTTCCAAACTTCTTTTAGAGCTCAGCTAATACCATTCAGTTACAAGATGCATGCAGGTGTGCAAGTGGGGCAAAGGGTGACATACCTTCTGGTATTTCTCCCCTCCTCCATGGTGCCAGGGCCATGGTGCCAACTTTGAAAGATAACGTGCATACATTCAAAAGGAAAATTTGGAAATGATCTATTAATGAAGTAAACTGCATTAAAATGGAACAATTGAATGTGTTGAGCTCTGACTGGGTTTGCCTTGCATTTTAGGATTCTGGACAAGCATGCTGTGCTTACTGTTTGTGATGACAAAGTGATACTTGAGCCCCTAAACAAGGCCAAGGTTACAGTCAATGGAGTGCCTCTTCTAACAAAATATCAGCTGCGTCATCTGGTAAGCACAACATCTCCACTAGCATGAACTTCCCCCTGTAATATCCATTTGTACAACTTTACTGACATAACTTTACTATATAATCATCATCATGGTCAGAATTTTACATCCCATGGGCAGGTGCGTACCTGACCTGTCCAGCTGTGAAATAGCACGAGAACTGTCTGGTTGGCAGGAGTGACTAGCACACAGTCGTTGTGGAGACTAAGTCCTGTCTTCACATTGAGGATACCCTCCATCATGTTGCGTGGCACTACCATTGTGCTAAATGGGATAGATTTCGAACAAATCTAGCAGCTCAACACTGGGCATCCCTGAGATGCTACAGGCCTTCATCAGCAGCAGAACTGTATACAACCACAATGTGTAACTTCATGGCCCAGCATATCCCCCGCTCTACCATTAACATCAAGCCGGGGGAACCCTGGTTCAATGAAGAGTGCAGGAGGGCATGTCAGGAGCAGCACCAAGCATACCAAAAAATGAGATGTCACTCTGGTGAAACTACAACACAGGAGTACTTGCATGGCAAACAGCAGAGGCAGCATGTGAAAGACAGGTCTAAGTGATCCCACAACCAATAGATCAGATCTAAGCTGTCACATCCTACTAACCAAAGACAGAGGCTCCACAAATATCTACATTTTCAATAATGGGGGAGCCCAGTACATCAGTGCAAAAGACAAGGCTGAAGTACTCGCAAACATCTTCAGCCAGAAGTGCCGGGTGGATGATCCATTTTGGCCTCCTCCAATTGCCCCCAGCATCAGATGCCGGTCTTCAGCCAATTTGATTCACTCCACGTGATATCAAGAAATGGCTGAAGGCACTGTATACTGCAAAGGCTATGGGCCCTGACAATATTCTGGTAATAGTACTGAAGGCTTGTGCTCCAGAACTTGCTGCGCTCCTAGCCAACCTGTTCAACTATAGCTACAACACAGGCATCTACCCAGCAATGTAGAAAATTGCCCAGGTACGTCCTGTCTACAAAAAGCAGGGCAAATCCAACCCGGCCAATTACCGCCCCATCAGTCTATTAGTCATAGAGTCATAGAGTTATACAGCACAGAAACAGGCCCTTCGACCCATTGTGTCCACACTGGCCATCAAGCATCTATCTATTCTAATCCCATTTTCCAGCACTTGGCCCATAGTGCTGTATGCTATGGCATTTCAAGTGCTCAAATAAATACTTCTTAAATGTTGTGAGGGTTCCTGCCTCCACCACCCCCTCAGGCAGTGTGTTCCAAATCCCAACCACCCTCTGGGTGAAAAGATTTTCCTCAAATCCCCTTATGCTCCTGCCCTTTACCTTAAATCTATGCCCCCAGGTTATTGACACCTCCACTAAAGGGAAAAGTTTCTTCCTATCTATGCCCCTCATAATTTTGTATAACTCTATCAGGTCCCCCATCAGCCTTCTCTGCTCTAAGGGAAACAACCCTAACCTATCCAGTCTGTCTTCATAGCTGAAACGCTCCAGCCCAGACAATATCCTGGTGAATCTCCTCTGCACCCTCTCCAGTACAATCACATCCTTCCTATAGTGCGGCGGCCAGAAGTACAGGTGTGGCCTAGCTAGCATTTTATACAGTCCCAACATAACCTCCCTGCTCTTATATTCTATGCCTCGGATAATAAAGGCAAATATCCCATATGCCTTCTTAGCTACCTTATCTACCTGTGCTGCTGCCTTCAGGGATCTATGGGCATGTACACCAAGGTCCCTCTAATCCTCTGTACTTCCTAGGGTCCAACCATTCATTGTGTATTCTCTTGCCATGTCAGTTCTCCCAAAATGCATCACCTCACACATCTCAGGATTAAATTCCATTTGCCACTGCTCTGCCCATCTTACCAGCCCATCTATATTGTTATTCTTGTTCATCACAAAGTGATGGCAAGTGCCATTGACAGTGCTATCAAATGGCACTCACTAAGCAATAACCTGCTCACTGATGTTCAGTTTGGGTTCCACTAGGGCCACTCAGTTCCTGAACTCATTACAGCCTTGGTCCAAACATGAACAAAAGAGCTGAACTCAAGAGGTGAGATGTGAGTGACTGCCCTTGACATCAGGGCAGCATTTGGCTGAATGTAGCATCAAGGAGCCCTAGCAAAATTGAAGTTAATGAGAATCGGGGGAAAACTCTCCACTGGTTGGAGTCATAGCTAGCACAAAGGAAGACAATTGTGGTTTTGGAAGTTAATCATCTCAGTCAACTTAAGTGCCAGGCAATGACCATCTCCAACAAGAGAGAATCCAACCATCTCCCCTTGACATTCAATGGCATTACCATCGCTGAATCCCCCACTAATATCAACATAGCAGATCAACATCCTAGGTGTTGCCGCTGATCAGAAACTGAACTGGATCAGCCATATAAAAACTGTGGCTACAAGAACAGGTTAGAGGCTGGGAATTCTGCGAAGAGTAACTCACCTCCTGACACCCCAAAGCCTGTCCACCATCTTCAAGACACAAGTCAGGAGTGTGGTAGAATACTCTCCACTTTCCTGGATGAGTGCAGCTCCAACAACACTCAAGAAGCTTTACACCACCCAGGACAAAGCAGCCTGCTTGATTGGTACCTTATTCATCATCTTCATCATTCACTCCCACCACCCCTGACACAGAGTTGCAGCAGTGTGTACCATCTACAAATCTACAAAATGCACTTTACCAATATTTACCAAGGATCCTTCAACAGCATCTTCCAAACCCATGACCTCTACCACCTAGAAGGACAAGGGCAGCAGATGCATGGGAACACCACCACTGAGAACTTCTTCTCTCTGTCACACAGCATCCTGACTTGGAAATATTATTGCCGTTCCTTCACTGTCGCTGGGTCAAAATCCTGGAATCCCTTCCTAACAGCAGTGTGGGTATTCCTACACCTCATGGACTGCAGCAGTTCAAGAAGGCAACACGGCACCACCTTCTCGAGGGCAATTAGGATTGGGCAATAAATGCTGGCCTATCTGGCGATGCTCACATCCTTAGAACGAATAAAGAAATAGTTGGTTGCCTCTTTCTGTAAGGTCCAAGTGTCACATCTATAGAAATCAACATTCCAAATCAAACTCTTTACAAGTTACTACTTGAGATATAGTCAACTTGACCATATGACGTACACTTGAAATAAAACTAATTTTTACTATCACTATCCGCATCTTTAGTGGGCTGGCAGCTTTGTGCTGCACTAATGAATGACTTACATTTATAAAGCAGCATTCATGACCTTAGGACATCCCAAAGTGAGATACAGCCAATGAAGTATTTTTGAATTGTAGCCACCATTGTAATTTAGGAAACATGGCAGGCAGCTTTATACACAGCAAGCACTCACAAACAGCAATATGATCATGACCAGATAGTCATTATTACTAAAAATGAACTGAGGACAAATATTGATCAGAACACCAGAGGTCGAATTTTCATCAAGGGGACAGGAAGGTTGAGCTGGGAAACATCCTGACCAGGTAGATCTATCCCTTTAAAGAGCCACCCCTGCCATATTTTCATCCCAGGGGGGTGGCGTTGGAGCAGGATAGAGTTGGACTCATCGCCTCTGGAGTTCAAAGAGAACCACAGAGGCAGCCGAGTGCTGAGGCGGACTGGTTGGAAGGCCTGCATTGGTTCAATGGGACTTTGGCCCAGTTGTATTGAAAACTGTTTGGTCCTCTAGTCCTCAGCCCTCACACCACCTCACTTCCCATCCACCCTCTCTGCCTCCCATATCCCCCATGCCCTTCTGTGCCTTTCACGCTCCTCCATGTTGCCTCATATCCCTATGCCCCTTCCATGACATTCATATTCCCCATGTATCCTCCATGCCCCCATGACCCTTCTTCATCCCACTTCATCCTCCATGCCTATGTACCAGCATGCACTATGTACAGAACCAATGTGCTGTATAAAAACAGTGGCAATTCTTTAAAAAAATAAAGCACCCATTCAAGGATTACCTTTGAAATAAAGTGTTGCTTTTACAACCTTAGAAAAGTGTCAGTCAGATGGAGCTATTCATAGCATCAATAACAGAAGCTTTACCTCACTGAATACCTCATAATATTGTCCAAATAAACATACAGACATTGAAAAAACAGATCAAAGAAATAATAACTTATTGTAACCTCATTAAGGTGTCAATCAATCAAAGCAAGCACTCCCCTTCCATGTGTAAACAGACCACTGCTGCTGATACCATTTGTGAGTCTTGGAGCTCAGCCAAGCATTCATAACAAGGCCATCTGGCAACTGTGTCAACATAAACAGATGACCACACACCTGCTTCTCCAGATAGACTTGTTATGAATGCTTGGCTGAGCTGGAAGACTTACTAATAGAATCACCAACAGGGTTCTGAGTGCAGGCGCCATAAAAGCCCCACACATTGGGAATGGGGGCAGGAATCCTGGAATTGGACCTCGTCTGCCATTTTAATACAGTTGCCTCCATTCCAACATCGATGGAGGCATGAAAATCAGCGCCAAGTGGTAGCTGACCAGCTCTTCTTTAAAATAGTGCCATGTGATCTTTTACATATGCCCAAGAAAGCAGACGGTGCCTTTTATTTAACATATGATCTGAAAAATGACACTCTGACAGTACCATATCCTTCAGTACTGGAGTGTCAGCCTAGATTTTTCTGTTTAAGTCTTTAGAATGGAACATGAATCCACAACTTTCTGACTATATATTGCTTTTATAGTCTTGGGAACAGAACTTCAACATTACACTAAAGACAGTTATAGTGATGGCTGCCATTAACTGTAATTATAAGAAAGCTAAATGGTACTTTGTTAATTCAAAGCTCAGAGAAAATTTGCAATAATTCATCAAAAAATTCACCTAAAATTTTTGCATCGATCTTCATTGAATTATTTTATAATAGCTTTTCACTAATCTCACAGCTATGAAATGCTGAATATAGCTACCACTTTAGAAATATTCCTAAATTTACAAATATTGAGAGCTTGATTAATACAAATGCTTGATTTAAAAAAAATACAGTTACACAATAATTCAAAGATTGTTTCATGAAGATCACAAAGACCTGCATTGTCCTATGATGTACAGTAAATGATGACAGTGACAATTGCTTTCTGTCTCATTAGGACAGAGTTATAATCGGATCCTGTTCATTCTACTTGTATGTGGGTTTCCCACATGAACAAAGTGGCAGAGATAAAATTCATAAATACAGTTATGAATTTTTTGTTTCTGAATTGGTATCTATTGAAGGATTTGGACAAGTAAATCTAGGTATGTTTCATTTTATGTCTAACAATGTTTGGCCTTATATATAAACATATTGCTTGTGCTTAAAGGCAAAAGCAATATCTGTACAACCCTGTTCTTCATCATGATAAGCAAAACAAAAAATAATAACCAGCTAGGGTACAATCTACAGGTGTAAAACCAGCTCCTTATTTCCTTCTCGTTTCCCTTGTATAATATTCAACTAAAAGTACCTTCAAGCAACCTTTAGTTATCTATTTAATGAGAGCATCTGGCACTGCTGCTGAGTGATTGAAATTGCAAGTATTAACCGTGAAAGAAAACAGGCACTGCCTTCTGATGTTACGATGAATTCTGGAAAGGTTACAAGCTTCCACTTTACAGCTCTGTGATTACTGGTGTCAATGCAAATGGTGGCTGCCACTGTTAGTCTGGAGCTGGAGTGGCCCAGAACTCCTGCTTCTCCTGGCCCCACATCCCCAATGAATAGTAATGGCCTCGACATGGGGGTTAGGTGGTATTGCTGGATGACCGCAATGCAAGCCTGTTCCCAGAAATAAATCCTTTTCAAATTTTGATCACTGGGTTGTGATCAGTAGTGGGAATACTGACCATTCCTCCCTCTAATTCCTAGTCTGGCAATAACCGTGCCCCAAGATCAGCTAACTGGGTACAGATTAAGGATTAACCTTCCTGCTCAATATGGCTAAGTGAAATCATGCTGGTCCCTAAAACTGTGCTTCACCCCTCCATAATCACTTATACCACTCCCTCTGATAAATTTTAGTTTCCATTTTTTTTCTAGTCATTAAGTCATGTTACACAATATTGTAATGGTTGTTTTACTGCATATTTTGAGCTAAAGGACCTAATTTCTGATTTTAAACAATGGTGAAAATGTGACATGCCATCAGAAAGAAATTATGGTGTGAAAAGGGGGAACATGCCATACCTAAATCTGAGTAGCTAAGTACGTTTACTGCACAGTTACCAGCTAAATGTTTTCGACGTCCCTGGGCAGGATGGTTCTGCCCTGTGCCACTTTTTACATAAAATTGCTCTCATACTCGCTTCTGTAGCTAGAATCATAATGTCAATCTTTTAATGAGATATTGTGCGACGAAAATATGGTTTACAAACAAAGGATCCAACATGGCTCAGGTGTGCTGTAAGAAAACATTTCATTTTCAAAGACGAAGATGTATTATTTCATTGTAATTCTTCCCCAATCCGGGTAATAAAATGAAATGAGATGAAATATCAAACAATTAATAAATGATATGTTCACAATTACTTGGTATGATGCTTTTTTAAAATTCATTTAGGGGACGTGGGCTGCCGGGCTAGGCCAGCATTTATTGCCCATCCCTGTTGCCCTTGAGAAGGTGGTGGTGAGCTGCCTCCTTGAACCACTGCAGTCCATGTGGTGTAGGTACACCCACAGTGCTGTTCGGGAGGGAGCTCCAGGATTTTGACCCAGTGACAGTGAAGGGACGGCGATATATTTGCAAGTCAGGGTGGGGAGTGGCTTGGAGGGGAACTGCGAGGTGGTGGTATCCCCATGTATCAGCTGCCCTTGTCCTGCTACATTAATTACTTTTCTTTTCCTTGGCTCCAAAGTATAAATTCTCACATGTTCTCTATTTTCCATCTGTTCTTTTTCCGAGCTAGTTTATGTAGCTACTGACAACTATTTTTTTAAATCTTTTTGCCATCAAATTTTGTTTCTTATGCTTTCTAGGAGCTGGTCAGAAACAGGAGGAAAATCTGGATCCTAATTTGGCTGGAATTTTTCATGATTTCATAGCAACCATGCCTATGGTGGCTCAAGCAAACCAAATAAGTGAAGAACTTAACAAGGTGTATTTCCTCATTTCCTGCAATGATTCAAGAATCTCTATGACTGTAGTTAAGATCTTGCATTTATAATCCTACCTCAACAATGAAATCTGTTGGGGAGCTCCATGGAGCTCAACTCTGCAGCCTGCAATAAAACTACAGGCTGGGAAATCACAACTAATTATATGTTACAGAGGAGTTCTTGTGCACTATACTTTGTTACCATGATCAGTCATTTTATAAAACTGATTACATGTTCACTCTCTTTGTTAAAGATATTTTCTAGCATTATAATGTAATCCTGTAATAAAGGCCCCAATACCGACAGGGCTGTGGTTTTCACAAACCAGAGTTTTCCATATGCTGTGGAGTAGCGTGTATATTGACATTGGGAGATTCCCAAGTCCAGAAGTAAGCCTGATTGACAGGCTTGCCTTCCAGTGGGGCAGGGAGCATTCTGAAGCAGACTGCAGCCTTAGGTAAGGAGCCTGTAGCTACTATTAGGATCATGGGGGTTTCTGATTCACAAATATGGGGAAGGTGGGGGGGTGGGGGGATTTTTGGATGGAGGAGGGTCTGGGTGAGGATTCAATCCCAGGGAAGCAGGGAGGCTTAGTGGCTCGGGGTGAAGCACTCCTACTCCTCTCAGTCCATAAGCGGTGCTGTAAGGGCACTATACCTCTTCCCCAAAGCACTCCCTTCTTCCTTTGAGCCTCCAAAGAAAGTTAGTGTTAAACCTGTAAGAACAGGTTAAAAAATGTGAGGTTGCCAGCCTTGTTATGATATCTAAATGGCCAATCAGTGCCCTGAGAACAGGTTGGCGGCCTGTCCCCTTGTCCTGTCTCTACTAAACCTGGAAGTGGACAGGTTGGTGTCAGGCTTCGAGTGTTTTAAATTTTGTTACATCTCACCTGACCCCAAGATCCTCATTTTTGGGGGTTAACATCGCCTCCAAATTATCCAATATAGCGAGTGATGTGGCGAGTGATGTGGTTTCTTTAATGCAATACCAAATAATAGCGTATTTTTGTCTTTCCAAAGGGGGTTACCTTTGAACTTGAGGTGAAAAACTTGACATCAACAAATGCCAGGGGAGAGGAATTAGAAAAAGAAATTATTGTAAAAGTAACAAACAAGCTAACAAAACAGGTAAGTGACATCAGCAGCAGCTGCATATAAGCAATGTTAATTTATGCACTGCTCAGATAGAATTTCAAATCTAATTGAATCATGCTAATGCAAATGTAATTGGAAGATTCTAATAATATATTTTCCAGAGGTGTGACTTGAAATTAATAAAACATTATTTCTTAAAAATGTACTTAAGTTCACTGAATATTAAATAATATTCCAATTAAAATATGTGTGTAAGTTAATACAGGACCTGGTCTGTTCTTCACCCACTCCAGTTTCACACTATCTGGTTAACTCTAATGTCCCTTAACAAGCCATTTAGTTGTCTCTCAGCGAAACTAGGGATGGGCAGTAAATGCAGCCTTGCCAGCATTGTCAACCGTCTAGAGAGAAATTTTTTAAAAATGTGTAAAGACATAAAATAAAAAACCTGCCCCTCTTTTTCCTTTAATCATAAAAGAAAAACCTTAAGTTCATGTGAGTCTTTTGCGATATCTAACATGGAATCCTGGCAGTAAAACCTCTGCATAGTCAATATTGTAGTAGGGGCATGCGATGTGATAGCATCATGCAAGCGACTGTGTCACTCAAAATGGTGGTCCTGAGTTATTAGGATAAGGAGTCATGCCAAGTTAATTCAAATATTTTTTCTATCTGTCTGCTCCCACAGTATGAATAATGATGCCAAATAATTTACTGCATTACAGTGCAAGGGTGAGCATGTATGTGTTTTCTTTTGCCTTTCCCTGGAAGCTTATCAGGCCTCTGCCAATTTCATACTGAGCCAAATGCTAGAAGTTCAGAGTAACTTAGACATTGATTTTTTTTCTATCGCCCTGTAGCAATGCACCTCACTTCAGCCAAACACCTCTTAAGATCAGGAATTTGCCATTGAGGAGTTCTGAGTAAGGTGCCACATTCAATCTCTCCCACTACACATTACTTATATATGGGTGCATTAGTATACAGGCTAAAGTATGGATTGGCTACCCAGAGGTCATAAGGTCACATTCCACCATGATAAGTTGCGAAATGAAATTCAATAAATTTGGTCATTTGTGGACTGACACAGGAAAAAGGAAATCATGATATGCTGTCAGATGGTTGGAAAGACCTGACTGATTCATTAATGTCCTTCAGGGAAGGGAGCCTGCTAATCACGTTTGAATCTGGCTTCTATTTGTTTTGTGTTTAGTTTTCTGGACTTGTATGAGCATGTTCATCTTTCATATGCCATACTTGATCAAACCAATAGGTCCTCTAGGACATTTATTTCTGTGACTGGAAAAGAAAACAGCTATTGGTTTATTTCAAGGTCGAGATCTGGCCACGAGACAAGTTCATTGATCGAAAGCTTTTAATTGAAGACATTTACCAGCACTTTCTAGAAAATGGAACAGTATACAATAAGATGGAACAAGATCCATTCTGGGGTCCTGTTGAGATCTTGCATCTTGGGAGGTAAAATTCAGACAGCACATAATGTTAGAGTATTATGTTTTCATTAAGCTTATTATTGATTATTGCCCATGTAACATTTTGCGTCAAAGGGATATTGGTTCAACTTGTATCAGGATGGCGCTATGATATTGAATTCAGTTCACAAAAGGTTATCTCCCAGAGAATCAAGGATTTCTGGAATACGAACATATGAATTAGAGGCAGGAGTAGGCCACTCGGCCCCTCGAGCCTGCTCCGCCATTCAATAAGATCATGGCTGATCTGAATGTAACCTCAACCCCACATTCCTGGCCATCACTGATAACCTTTCATCCCTTTGTTACTTAGGACAAATTAGTTGGAATACCAACAACAGCAGCTTGCATTTATGTAGCACCTTTAACAAAATTAACCACCCATGGTGCTTCACAGAAGCGTTACCAAACAGAATTTGACATTGAGTCACATAGCGACAGGTAACCAAAAGCTTTATTAATAGGTAGGTTTTAAGGAACGTCTTTAAGGAGGATAGTGTGGTAAAGAGGAGAAGTTTAGCGAATTCGAAAGTTTAGGGCATAGGTAGCCAAAGGCACAGTTGCAAATGATGAAATAATTAAAATGGGGGATGTGCAAGAGGCCAGAATGCAGATGAGTTAACCATCTCAGAGGGGTGTATTCTCACCTATCACATCAGTTTTGAGGCAAGAAATTGTTAACCATGTTCCAGAGCTGTTTGCAATGTTAATGTTCCAAGTGGTTTTCACATACTATGTCTAGTGGGGAAAGGAGAACTACCGACCAGAACCCTCACAACAAAGGGGGAGGTAACACCCAAAACATTGGTACTAAGCATATTAATTCTGCAGCTTAAATGTTCAAAAATGACAAAGTAATTCATCAGTAAAATGGTTAATTGTGCCATTTTCCTATCAACATGAACCATATGTTGCAGTGCCCATGTGTGGTTGGAAACTTTGGCGTATTGCATAGCTTATGAAGACCAGGTGGATGTTATTAACTATCAAGGAAAAGAAGAAGCAGTTATACAGATCAGATTGCTCCCCTGCACGCCAAGTGGAAAGTAAGCTCAAAACACCATTATAGAATACTAACACTCTCAACCTGAGTTATATAAATAACATCTTGACCAATTTTATTTAATAATTGCAGGATGGTTAATGTAAATTGCATGTTGGCTAAATGAGTGGCCCTTCTGGCACTTAAGATTGGAAGATTTTCTCTTTCTGATAGAATATAATGTGGAATAGTCATGGAAAAAACATTGATTTATCAGGAATTGACATAACTATTGACTACTTCCTTCCTATGGCACTCGCCTTAGGATACATAGACATGATAGAGGTTTAATCTGTTTGAATAACTTTGGATCCTCCAAATACCTATTAATTTTGGGGGGGGCCTCCACTGCGGAATGGGTGCCCAAACAGTAGGCCACCCCCCAGTCCCCAGCCCCAGCCAGGGTTTACAGGGTGCAGCCTCACCACATGGCATGGGCCTCCCTCACTACTGGTGAAATACCAGTGGCGGCGAGAGGCAGCTCTTAAATGGTGATTAATTGGCCATTTAAAGGCCATAATTGACCTAAGAGTAGGTGAACACCTACCTCCACCCCACTTGCTGGCAAAATTCTAGTGGAGGCAGGAATAAATAACATCTTGACTCCCGCATAGCGCTTCCGTCGATTTTACGCCCCCTTCCTGTGAACCTATTTCCGGCGGGGAGGGGCGGTGGGGGGGGCACGGCTACAATTCTGATCATACTTTCCCCATTACCACCCTTATCAGGCAACCACGTATGAGTACTTTACATTGTCAAGAAAAGATACATGTCAATAGAATAGCTTAGAACTTGGATATATATGCAGCAGTGGATTGCCAGAAACAATTGATATAGTTGCTAAACAGAAATAATAAAAATGAAAAATAACCACATTTCCCAGTGACTGATATGTGGTACCATTGGCTTCAAAAGATAAAATGGCATTGTGCAGGCGCTAAGAAATGTTTTGTCCCATAGCAGGTCTACTGTTATTGTATTCTCGAAAGGGTAAATAGATTTGAATTTTGTCAAGTTCTGATTTATTTTCCCCATAAATATAACCTTAATTCTGTCTAGTTCTGACAGCCTTTTGGGTCTGACTTGCGTTTCAAAATGAACTGGAGAACAGAGTTACGTAAGACTCTAGTTACGTAAGAACACTAATAAAATATAAATATTTATTACTGTAGCTGTAGTAGACATGATGGATGATGCAGCCATGCTAGCAACACAGTAAAATGTTTACTCCCACTAAAATAACCATTAACTTGATAGCGATCTGTAGTTGTTGAAATCTTCATAAATGTTCATGATCATTGTAAGAGTAACTGGAAAATTAATTTTACTTTTGAACTTTACTCCCTGGTCTCATGTTCTCACTTGTACTTTCAATTTTTGCTTTTAATATTGAGCTTCAACAAAATTCAAGAAAACAAAACTTGAGAATATTTTAATACAGTTAATTTTACTCAGTAATACAGCCATGCTTACCACAAACTAACCATAGATTGTACTGAGGATAATGGCCAGCATTTTACATTGGTCAGGGGGACTCGGCAGGAGCGGGCAGCGATCAGCTCCACACCGCCATTTTACACGGGTGGGCCAATTAAGGCCCGCCCAGCATAATATGTGACTCCGGCAACAGTGAAAAGGGGCAGGCGGGGGCGGGAGCTCAATGTCCACCGGGTCCAATGGCGACCTGGCGGCCAATTCAAAAGCAGCTGCGGCAGCCATGCCAAGGCTGCCAGTGACTTGGAGGACTCCCAGTATGGAGCACCTCAGTGCTGAACACGGCAGGCAGGAGGGCAGGTCGGCGGGGCAGTTGGCTCCACGTCTTTCCGACGAGTGTCTCGCTGCCCTCCTGGAGGAGGTGGCAGCACGCCGGGATATACTCGTCCCCAGGGATGAGAGGAGGAGGCTTCCCCACCTCACCGAAAATGCCTGGGAGGAGGTGGCATCCAGGGTGAGCTCCCATGATGTGGTGAGGCGCATATGGGTCCTGTGCCATAAGCACTTCAATGATCTCCTGCGATCGGGAAGGGTGAGTACCGTGTTGGCATGGGTCACTTAGCACAGCAGTTAGGAGCACCCCCACCTCCTGCCCACTCCCCACCCCCTGGACCTCAGAGTTCTTAGAGTGTGAGTAGCAAATTTCAATAAGGCAGCATCTGGGCAAGCGGTTGAGCCCTGGCTGCTTGGAATGAGTGCCTTGCAGCTCCAGGATCATGAATCAGCTGAGACCTGCGAGGTATTCCTCAGGTGGGATTGGCCAGGCTGCAATGGCAATGCAGGTACAGGGTGGACTAATCAATGCTCCTCTCTCCTTTCAGGAGATGATATCCCACAATGATACTGAAAGGTTGTGGACTGGCGGAGGATCGGCCCACCTTCTAATCTTGACCAGATACGAGCACGAGGCCCTGGAGCTGGAGAGGCGCCATTTGCCGAGGCCAACCGGCCGCAGTGAAGTTGGGGTGCCACAGGGAGGTAAGAGTGCCGTGCACTGAGGTCAGAATGTCTGTAATAGCTACCATTCCACTGTTGTCTCTATATTATGTGAGCCTTGAACATGGAATCCCCATTGATAATGGAAAGACGAGGGCAGCCTGATCCGGGTGCCAGGCATGCTCAGTAACAGTGTAACGACTTCAACTAATGACACGTCCTTGTTCTTCCTTTCAGGCTCACCAGAAGCCCATCGGGGTCAGGAGCCTGAAGGCCCACTGCTAACCCCAGAGGACACAGACGATAGAAACGCACCAGCATCACACCCTCTCAGCCAGGCAGGCACTAGCACAGATACCAGCACCTCGGTGGGCATTAAATCATCGGATAGTATCTCGGTGCACAGCGGTGAGGCCACTTAACATTCACTTGAGATGTAGGCGGAGGCAGAGAGCACCCAGGATGCCAGCAGAGGACCAGGAACATGCTCAGTTGGTGGCTGATGATGGGCCTCTGGAGTAATCCCTGAGGCAGCAAATGCTGGAAGTCCAGTAGGGTGTGCGGGAGGATCTGGCAGAGATACATGAGACCATGGTCTCCATTGTGGAGGAGTCCATGTGGAGCATGAGCAATGCAATGACCCTCATGGCCTAGCGCAATGCCTCCTCCATGGAGAGAGTGGCAACTCTCATGGAGAAGCTGCTGCAGGAGCTGAATCAGGGCTTCCTGGGGATGCGTTCAGACCTGCAAGCCCACACACCGGCAATTACCTCAGGTGGTCAGTGCCAGTGTGTGAGATGGATTGGGCACCCAGTATCCCAGCTGGATGCCCATCCATCAATGGTGAGCAGGGAGGGTCCAAAGCGACCTGACATTAGCGCACGAGCTGCTTGTCGTCGCTGTGAGCTCCTCTCAGGGCGCTCCGGGTGAGGGCAGCAGCTCCTCCGCCCCTCTTCAGTGACCTTGGCATCCAATGAGGCTGTGGCAACTGGGGAGATGCCAGCTGTGGAACTGGCCGCTCCCTCCCAGGTGGGGCCAACACAGGTCCACGGGCCAGAGGACGCCCACAAAGGTCATCAAGGCCAACAGGACAGCAGAGTGAGCAGGCTGTCTCCAATGCCGGTGCCAGTGAGGGGAGGTGCACCTAGACGTAGCACCCACAAGCGAAAACTTATAGCACCTTAAGTACAACACGGGCTTATCACTGGTGATATTTCTTTCCCCCACTTTTACATTAATTATTAGTAGGTGTGATAGAGAACACCTTTCCCTTTAATTTGTTTTATGTATGCCAGGCACCACACCATAAAATGTGTTTGTGTTCAACAAGCCTCTGGGTGCTTCATTAGTTCTGCAGGTGCAGGGTAACCCATGATGTTATGATTGACTTGTTTGTCATTGAACTTTATTGAAATGGCACATAGTGCATGTTGTTCACCAAGCAAATGTTCCTGTCAGGTATCGAGTATGGAGCCTGCAGTCCTGGCATGTGGTGATGGTTCATCTTTAGTAGGCTAGCAGAAGGAGCGTTGGATCAAAGCCTCCTGGGTGTCCCTGCTTCCCTGGAGGTTGCTCTGGTCAGCGTCTACCCCCTCAGCGTTCTCCTGAGCGTGCTTGGACTCACTATTGGACTCATCATCTGCTGCCAGAGCAGCTGTGTCAACATCTTCTTCCTCCACTGCGTCCCGCCTTTCCAGTGCCAGATTATGGAGAGTGCAGCATGCAACCACTATCAGTGACACACGTTCTGGGGGGTACTGGAGTGCGCTGCCGAACGGTCCAGGCATCAGAAGCGCATCTTGAGAAGACAGATGGTTCTCTCTACCACCACCCTTGTGGTGCCATGGCTCCGACTGTACCACTGCTCGGCCTCTGTTCTTGGATGGCGGAGAGGCGTTATGAACTACCTTTTGAAGGGGTAGCCCTTGTCACCCAGCAGCCATCCATCCAGCCAGGCTGGAGCACTGAAGAGCCCCAGCATCTGGGAGTGTCTCAGGATGTAAGCATCATGGGAGCTGCCAGGGTACCTTGCACAGACTTGCAGAATCTGCACCCTGTGATCTCACACTATCTGCACATTCATGAAGTGGAAGCCCTACCTGTTGACGAAGGCACCCGGCTCACCCGCTGGCGCCTTGATGGCCGCTTGTGTGGAATCGATTGAACCCTGGATGCGGGGGAACCCAGCAATCACTGCAAAGCCTCTAGCTCACTCTTCCTGGCTAGCCTCGTCCATGCAGTAGTGAATGAAAATCAATGCACGCCTGAACAGAGCGTCTGTCACCAGCCTGACACAACTGTGGACAGCTGATCGGGAGACTCCATAAAGATCACCTACTGACACCTGGAAAGAGCCGGAGGCATAGAGGTTGAGGGTCACTGTGACCTTCAGCACCACTGGCATGGGGTGTCTGCCCACACAGTTGGAGCTGATCTCAGGGCCGATCATCTGACAGATGGAGGCCACGGTCTCCCTTGAGAGGCGGAACCTCCTTCGGCATTGCACCTCAGACATATTGAGGTAGCTGCATCGCCGCCTGTAAACCCTGGCAGCAGGATAGTGGCGTCTTCTGTGGCCCCTTCCACCTTGGACTTCCTGTTGGCCCTGCACCCCTTGTGCCTGCGCCTGTCCTCCCACAGGTCGCTCCCCTGGAGGCTGAATAGGGACACCTGGCCTCCTCCCCCTTCTGGCCCTCTCTTCCTTCTCAGAGGAGGTGCCTCCAGCGGAGACCACAATCCCCATTCCCAGGGTAAGGGAAGGCTGTCTGATACCTGGAAGGCCCCAAGTGTTATGACTCCTCCGGTGTCCTGAACAGAAGCCTGTTCTTTCTGTCAAAGCGGCTATGAAGTGAACTGAAGTTGCCCTGTTCACACAAGCAAGCAGCACTAAGTTATAAGCTAAAGTACTAACAACTCACATTGGCGAGCCCACTCACCCCTCTTATCCTGCCCATGGATGAGATTTTTGAAAATGCGGCCTGCCCATTGCGCCCATGCAACGCCCTGAAAATCGCATGGGCTGCGTAAAATCAAAGACAATTGGTGCCTCAAGGGCCTGTTAATTAATGGCAGGCGCGCCTCTGTCATCATTGCGTGCCCGCCTAGTGAAATATCGCGAGGGTGCGCGGTGACGTTGGGATGCACGCCCGATGTCATCACGCGTTATTTTATGTTCTGGCGTGTCGGGCCTGTGCCCGCATGTTGAATGTAAAATTCTGCCCAATGAGTACCCCTCAATAAGTTAATCGAGCAAGGCTTCAGCAGTATTTCTTACCCAATTGTGGGCCTGATTTTAACTCTTTGTTAGCGAATGAGTTTTGAGTGAGTTTAAATTGGGCCCCTTTTTTCTGGAATGAGCCTAATGTTCTAAATGAGCTGAAAGGTACTTGTTATTGGACATTGAACAGTAAATAATGCCAGACTCTGCGACACCAACAAGATCTCACATACAATGTGAATCAGAAACTCAACGTTTTCAGATTCACACTTGTTGCACATGAGGCCCCGCTAGCAGCATAAGGATTGCAAAATTTACCCAAGCATGTGTCCCTGCAAGACCTAGGAAAAGCAGAAAATTTAAGGTAGTGGGATACATTTAACAACATTGTGAGGGAGCCATTGTGCAAGAGTTTCAGGTAAAAAAAACTAATGTAAGACATCAAGCAATTTAATTAAGGTTGGATTAGTAGGTTATGCTGATAGGTTTACATGTAGAGGTTTACATGTAGAGGCAGGTAGGAGGAGGGTCATGTACACTGACTTAGGCCTATTGAGCTAAATAGTCTATTTCTACGCTGTACATTCTATATAATTCTATGCACTCACAATCCTTGTGTCACTTATATTTCTTGCAATTTAGTACCCTACATTTGAGGATAATTTATTTTTGGTTGCAAAATTGATCATTTATACTTGGAGATGTTCATTGCTACATTAGAGACTTCATAAAAATTCTCCTTTAGCCAGGATTTCAAAGCAAAATTTGTACCAAAAAGCCTTTATAAGTCACCCCATTCCTTTCTACTGGTGAAACTTGAAAAGCACGCAAGAGAAGCTGCATTTATAGAAGAAAAGGCAACTAATTTGAAATGTGTATATTCCCCGTTTAGCCCATTGGGAGAGGAGTCTGTCATTGTTGATCCTGGTGACCTGCTGGGAAAACGCATGGACTTTCAAATGCAGATTTGTCTGTGTTTAGGAGTGAAATGGATCCAAGGACACAGCAGCAGAGGAGTTCAAATTGGGTGAGAAATCCCAGCTTTCATCTCCATACGTGAGGGGTGCACAAATGGTTCAAACACCTGAGGTTTCAATCCAATTAGCAGTTTAAAATTAGACACAAGCTTTTTGTAAGTTTTCCCTTGGCCTTCTGGAGATTGCATTAAAAGTGTAGAAAATTGAAAACCTGTTCCTTCTTTCATGACACCTTGTCATTGCTTCCCTCTGATCATTTTCATTTAAAAGTTATTTAGGTCTGGCCGCCAACAGACATTGTAAACTCAACATGAATGTGTAATAGTTCCAAATAGAATGACTTCCACAGATGAATCAGTGAAAGTCACAGATATCTTAAATATCTTTTATACTTCTAATGATTTTATTGTTTTTTTCCTTTTGTGATTTACTGGTCTTATTTATAATTGATAATATGCTATATGTTACTTATTATTAGCTACCAGCATTTTATTCCCATATTTAAAATAATGTGCTAGACCAATTTTCTTTACATATTTTAAATTTAAATAATTTTCTGAGATTTGCATCATTATTGGCTAAGTCAAAGATTTTCCATTTTGAAAGTTTTATTTGGCTTTTACGTTTTTCAGCACTACAAAGGGAAGGAGTAGCCCATTTAACCCCTCAAGCCTGCCCCATTATTCAGTGAGATCATGGTTGATCTAGTACCTAACTCCATATAGCTGCCTTTTTCCATATCCATTAATATCCTTGGTAGGAATCTCAGATTAAGAAGTCATCTAGCAATTGTCATTTGCAGTAGAAAGTTCTAAACTTCTACCATCCTTTGCATGTAGAAATGTTTCCTAACTTCACTCCTGAGAGGCAGGTTCTAGACTATACGTCCTAGTCTTAGATTCTCCAACTAGCAGAAATCATTTCTCTTTATTTAAGACCATAAGACCATAAGACATAGGAGCAGAAATTAGGCCATTCGGCCCATCGAGTCTGCTCCGCCATTCAATCATAGCTGATAAGTTTCTCAACCCCATTCTCCCGCCTTCTCCCTGTAACCTTTGATCCCCTTACCAATCAAGAACCTATCTATCTTGGTCTTAAATACACTCAATGACCTGGCCTCCACAGCCTTCTGTGGCAATGAATTCCATAGATTCACTACTCTCTGGCTAAAGAAGTTTCTCCTCATCTCTGTTCTAAAAGGTCTTCCCTTTACTCTGAGGCTGTGCCCTTAGGTCCTAGTCTCTCCTACTAATGGAAACATCTTCCCCACGTCCACTCTATCCAGGCCTTTCAGTATTCTGTAAGTTTCAATCAGATCCCCCCTCATCCTTCTAAACTCCATCGAGTATAGACCCAGAGTCCTCAAACGTTCCTCATATATTAAGCCTTTCATTCCTGGGATCATTCTCGTGAACCTCCTCTGGACCCTCTCCAGGGCCAGCACATCCTGCCTGAGATACGGGGCCCAGAATTGCTCACAATATTCTAAATGCGGTCTGACCAGAGCGTTATAAAGCCTCAGCAGCACATCCCTGCTTTTATATTCCAGTCCTCTCGAAATAAATGCCAACATTGCATTTGCCTTCCTAACCACCGACTCAACCTGCAAGTTAACCTTAAGAGAATCCTGGACTAGGACTCCCAAGTCCCTTTGCACTCCAGATTTCTGAATTCTCTCCCCATTTAGAAAATAGTCAATGCCTCTATTCTTCCTACCAAAGTGCATGACCTCACACTTCCCCATGTTGTATTCCATCTGCCACTTCTTTGCCCATTCTCCTAACCTGTCCAAATCTTTCTGCAGCCTCCCTGCCTCCTCAATACTACCTGTCCCTCCACCTATCTTTGTATCATCTGCAAACTTAGCCAGGATGCCCTCAGTTCCTTCATCTAGATCATTAATGTATAAAGTGAAAAGTTGTGGTCCCAACACTGACCCCTGCGGAACTCCACTAGTCACTGGCCACCATCCTGAGAAGGACCCCCTTATCCCCACTCTCTGCCTCCTGCCAGACAGCCAATCTTCTATCCATGCTAGTACCTTGCCTCTAACACCATATTTACCTGATCTGTTCCATTAATATCATGATCACTTCAATCAAATCACTCCTTAACCTTCTAAATTCTCGGGAATACAACCCTCGTTTGTGTAATCTCTCCTTTAGTTTAATCCTTGAAGTCCAGGTACCTTTCTAATAAAACTGCACTGTACTCCTTCCAAGGGCATTGCATCCTTCCTGAAGTGCAAATATCCAGAACTGAACAAGGTACAATAGCTGTAGCTATTGAATAATAATAATCACCAAGCCCCAAAAATCTCCACCCCAGCATCTCCATATCTCCTTTGGAACTGATAGCCAAGGAGTGGCTGAAGCCACTCTGGTGACCCACTTGTTTTTGCACACCAGAGGCTGCATTTAACAGTGCACCCCATCTTGAAATTGTGGCAGGGGCAGAGGTGGGTGTGTAAGTGGTGGGCATGGTGCCCATGGTGTTTTACAGGCACCTCGCACCTGAAAACCCACCGCCAGAGCACCATAAAATCTAACCCTAGAGTACAGCTGCAACCAACTGTAAGGAAAGGTAAATGGCTCACAGTTTTGACATTTGTTGGGAACACACTAATCTTGGAGAAAATATAAATGGACCTCATCACAGAGTTGTCATAGTGCTAATGCATGCAGTCCCGATCATCAAATGCCTGTTAGTTCTTTGTTGAAACATTTGAACATAAGAAAAAGGAACAGGAGCAGGCCATTCAGCCCATCGAGCCTGCTCCGCCAGTCAACCAGATCATGGCTGATCATCTACCTCTTATGCCATTTTTCCCACTGTCCCATATCCCTTGATATCATTAGTATCCAGATGTCGCACGATTTCTTTCTTGAACATGCTCAATCCCGAATCTTTCACAGCCCTCTGGGGTAGAGAATTCCAAAGATTCACCACCCTCTGAATGAAGAAATTCCTCCTCATCTCAGTCTTAAAAGGCCTGCCCCTTATTTTGAAACTGTGTACCCTGGTTCTAGACTCACCAGCCAGGGGGAACATCCTATCTGCATCTACCATGTCACGCCTTGTAAGAATTCTATAAGTTTCAATGAGATCACCTCTCATTTTTCAAAACTCTAGTGAATACGGGCCCAGTTTTCTCAATCTGTCCTCATAAAACAATCCCACCATCCCAGGGATTAGGCTAGTGAACCTCCATTGCACTCCCTCTATGGCAAATACATCCTTCCTTAGGTAAGGAGACCAAAACTGTACACAATACTCCAGATGCGGTCTCACCAAGGGCAAGACATCTTTACTCCTGTACTCAAACCTCTTTGCAATGAAGGCCAACATACTATACCATCAGCATAGAAAAGAGAAAGTTACATGCAATGATACTATCTAAAAGAAAGTTATAGTAACAAGAGAAGCTGCTTGAAACACTGTTGCTAGGATTTTGTTGACTGATACAGGACAGCTCATGTGGTGCTAAACCGGATATAATCTTGTTAAAGACTAACAGCTCACTCTCAGCTCTTCAGCTTTGTAGAGAGTAGATTTTGGTTTGGAGTAGATCAACTTCATCAAGTTTTCTGATGTGCACAATGTCCCTCTTTCCTTGCAGAGAAGCACATTGCCTCCAGTTGGTATCTTCCTAACTGGGGCAACCCAGTTGAGACAGAGAACTTATAGGATAGCTCCTACTGAAACTCCAATTACATGAAAGTATTGCCAAACTTAACATTTCAAAATATCTAATCTTGATGCTTTTAAAAATCTCTGCACATGCTCATTCGCACATTCTTAATAGAGTCCACTTTACACAGACTGTGAAAATTTAACACTTAATTATTCAGATTTAAATGCAAAATTGCTGAGGGGAAGCTCTGATATGAACTATATCAACACAGTGTGGAGTTACAAGTATCCAAGGGTCCAATAGTTGAAATGTGGGAAAAAAATTGATCAGACTGTGAGGGACATTTAAAACCACAAAAATCTGCAATCGTAGATTCTCCACATCTAAATAGACTTTATCTCCAACATTACAATCAGTAAAATCTCTGTACTATGTATTTCCAGTAAACCTGACAATATGAATATCAATTCTCAGCAATATTATAAGTAATTATCAATTTTTGAAGCATTAGATTTGACCATATTCAGTATAGATTTTCCAATTTTAACATAATTGAACGTTTCATACTCTTATTTGTCAAACTTATAATGATTTTGTTAACAAATAGCTTCTTGTGTGTCCAGGTTTATGATGTATGGTCTTCCTGCAATGTTCTATACCCCTGCTGTCTGGAATAATGCTAATCTTCTGCTGGATTACACAATGTGTTTCACAATTCAACGTGTTACCACAGATTTCCTCAATTATCTGAAAACCCATGCAGTAGTACTGGAACTGTGGGGTCTGCAAGGTGTGTGAAATGGGATTCCAACATGTTACAGAAATGAAGAAAATCTGAAATAAAAAATGCAACTTAATAGTGTACATTATTACGTAATCCTTAAAGCTACTGCATTATTGGTTGGCACGGTGATGGAGTATGTTGATGCTCCAGTTGAGTCCGCTGCTGCAGTTTCTTTCATTGTGAGTTCTCGTTCTTGGCATCACCAAGAGGAAAAGGCGCCAAACACAGGGTAGGCGTTTTATTTCAAGATGGGAGGGGAAAACTGGAAGATGGTTCACTCCAAGTATTACATATGGGCTAGCTCAAGAGCAGCAGTTATAGAAATCTAGGAGCAAGGTACGTGGCTGCCCTCCAGGAAGGAAAATTGTGTCTGAAGCAGAGATAAAAGTCGAATCCATCCATAATTATATCAGAATATTGAATGTATTGTAGTATTCCATCTAAAAATCCCATGTTAGGCTTTGTCAATGGAAATTTTCATTCTAAAACTTTAAAGCACGAACTTGCAGTACTAACTACACTTGGAGTTGATACTGTAAATTATTGATTTACATTCTAAATAAGCCACAATAATATTAGCTGGAAGAGCAGTATTCCATTTGATGAATCCTTCTGTAGCCTCCTCCTCAAAATTTACATTTCCTATGTAACCTTACGGAGTGCCTCATTAATGGCTGTCTCGACTGTCATAGTAGCTTAGAATGATACAACATAGAAGAAGACCTTTGACCCACCATGGTGCTTTTGGTAGAGTTTTCCAATTAATCACATTCTCCTGCTCTTTCCTCATAGCCCTGTAAAATCGTTTCCCTTCAAGTATTTATCTAATTTCCTTTTGAATATTACTTTGGAACCTGTACAATCCAATTCCGCAGCCTCAGCCCCGCAAAGAATATTTCCTAACCTGCACTAAGCTGAATAAATGCTCCACACTTCCCCCTCATCTCTCCTCTTCTTCTTCTCTCTCTTCCTGCCCCACCACCTTCAATATGCACTCTCTCCATCACCAACGCACAACAGCGGCAGTGTGTCCCATCTACAAAATGCACTGCAGCAACTCACCAAGGCTACTTCAACAACACCTTCCAAATCCATGACCTCTACCACCTAGAAGGACAAGGGCAAGAGATGCCACCATTTGCAAGTTCCCCTCCAAGCCACACATTATCCTGACTTGGAATTATATTGTTTCTCCTCTCCTCATTCCTATCCTCCTCCATCTCCTTTCTGACCTCCTCAACTCTACTTCCTCTCCAATCCCACCTCTCCTTTGCTCTCTCTCCTATTCTCTCCCCTCCTTTCCTTCACTCCTCCCCTCCTCTTCTCCCTCCTCAGCATTTTTAAAACTTATTCTTTCACAGGATGCGGGCTAGGCCAGCATTTAATGCCCATCCCTAATTGTCCTTCAGAAGATGGTGGTGAGGTGCCTTCTTGAATCACTACAGTCCATGTGGTGTAGTTACACCCACAGTGCTGTTAGGAAGGGATTTCCAGGCTTTTGGCCCAGAGACAGTGAAGGAACAGCGATATAGTTCCAAGTCAGGGTGGTGTGTGGCTTGGACGGGAACTTCCAAGTGGTGGCATCTCCTGCCCTTGTACTTCTAGGTGGTAGAGCTTGTGGATTTGGTAGGTGCTGTCGAAGTAGTCTTGGTGAATTGCTGCAGTGCATTTTGTAGGTGGTACACACTGCTACCATTGTGCATCAGTGGAGGGTGTGCATGTTGAAGGTGGTGGTAGAAGTGTCAATCAAGGGTGCTGCTTTGTCCTGGATTGTGTTGAGCTTCTTGAGTGTTGTGGGAGCTGCACTCATCCAGGCAAATGGAGAGCATTCCATCCCACTCCTGATTTGTGCTTTGTAGATGGTGGATAGGCTTTAAGGAGTCAGGAGGTGAGTTACTCGCTGCAGAGAGAGAGAGATTCTCAATGCAGATCCAACCAAACACTCAAAAGCATGAGAGAAATAAGCTTATATAGAACCAGAAACATAACCAAACTGTGTTTTTCAGAAAGTTGCCAAGAAATGGAAACAGAGTTTGCTAATGTTCCCCTAGCAAGCGATGGTAGCGTGCTGTTGGACATATGCTACAGAAATCAATGGACATTTGTGCCACTGGTATGCTAAATCTGTTCTTCATAAGATCATCTAACAGTAGAAAGGTTAAAGTATGCAGTTGATTCCTATTTATTTACATCAATGGTCAAACTGTTCTGTTTACTGCAGGAACTGATCTGTAGTATTTGCATTTAGTCTACAATTATAAGCATTATTTCCTTCTGATGAAAGCGTCAGCCTCTTTTAAACAGACAGAAATAACTTTGAACTACTTTCTGCATTTAACACACTTTGCTGGCCTAAAATTCAGGATTCTGAAGAGCACAGATTCAACCTGTCTGAGCAACTCAAAATGTTGGAACAAGAGACTGAAAAGCTCAGAGATGCAAACCGAACCTTAAAAAATGATAACATCAAAATGCAAAAGAAATTGGAAAAGCTGAGATGCTTCTCCTCAAATCAAGGTAACACTAGACATTATTATGCCTTGCTGAATATTGGATGCTTCATCCCTTTTTCATTGTCGCCAAACTAATTCCCAACCTTTTCATCAGGACTAGATGCAAATAGGGATCCAGTGAAATCCAACGACAATCGATCCAATCAAAAGTCACCATTTCCCAGCTGGGATGCTGAGTTTGCCAAAGCACTCAAAACATTTTACTTCAGCATGAATGGAGTGAGAGGGAGACTTATCCAATTGAAGGAGGTCAGGCCACTGGTAAGGAAAGTTACCTTTATGTCTGCTTTTCACTGTCACTGGCTTTTGATAATGGAACAATGGAATACAGTAAATGGATAAAGGGCTTTGAATCCTTTCATAAGAAATAAAATATGATTTTAAAGAATAATGTTAGGGTGCAAATAAGCAGTATTTGACAGTAACAAAAATTGCTGGAAAAACTCAGCAGGTCTGACAGCATCTGTGGAGAGGAAGTTAACGTTTCGAATCTGTCTGACTCTTCATCAGAACTAAAGAGAGACAGTGGTTAGCTTCCAATAAGTAATGCACAACACAACTCTGTATCATGTAACATTGTCAATATTTCAGTTAGAATTTTAAGATAAATAAAAGTACATCTAAACTTGCAATAATCTAATAACTAAGAATTTTATTTCAAAGGTTATTTCCATTGTTATGATTCTTGGCCACCCTGCAAGTTGTTGGTAAGATTGGGTCAGGAACCAATAACATCTTGTTTAAAGTAAACCAAGTTTGAGATTCCAGGCACTTGCTCAGCGAATAAAGCCACAAAATTCTATGGGTTTTGAACAAACAAAAATAAACTTTACTATACAAGGTCAGAAAGATAAAACAATTTACAGTATCAATCTTATACTCTAACATTTAGGGTTAATATGGGATACATCTGAATTAACAGGCAAACTGTGGTCGAACACACAACATTGCACACTAAATGGCAAACGCAACTAAGACAGAGTCCATGGATTTTTCAACAACCCACCCAGACACTGGGACTGTTTCCAGGTCCTGATCTGTCCCCTCCCGCCAGTGGTTGTGGGGGGAGGAGGGGGAAGGATACATTTTCATGGCAGCGGCCTGTTAATTTACTAGAGGGTGAGTTGGGCAGCCATTTAGTAGCGACAATAGAGCTTGGACTGAAAGCGTCTGGGCCCGTTTTAAACAGGCCACTACTGACTCAATTGCTCTGTAACTCACGGAGCTGGCAAGCTGGAACCCAGGCAGGGCTGCTCCTTTGCTTTGCAGATACAGACCTGGAGATCCTCATGAAGGCAGTGAGGGGGAGGAGAGGCATCCTATATCCGGAGAATGGCAGGAGAAGTTCAGCCTTGCAAACCAAGCAGGCCCTGTATCAAGGTCACCGAGATAGTGAGAGAAGGAATGTGGTCAGGAGGAGCTGGGTCCAGTGCAGGAAAAACTTCAATGACCTTATTACCCCTGGCAAGATGAGTGCAACGTCAGACCCTCAGGATAGGCCTCTTGGTATTCAAACTCCAGCTGAGGACCCTTAGGACACATGCTGCACCTGAACATTGGAGAAACATGAGCCC
The DNA here is from genome assembly GCF_964194155.1 of Cetorhinus maximus. Lineage (NCBI taxonomy): Eukaryota > Metazoa > Chordata > Chondrichthyes > Lamniformes > Cetorhinidae > Cetorhinus > Cetorhinus maximus. Next base: position 41,598,907 of record NC_135896.1, on the reverse strand, counting down.
AGAGTACTTACTGACCACTCAGCAAGGCTCAGAGTCATAGTGTTGCTTAGGACCTGCCAGCACTGATACATGCAGCTTCTAATCTCAGTGAGCCATTAGCACTGGCCATAAGGGCTTTACTTTGTCTTTTGTCCTTGGAGGAGGGAGAGGCTCACAATGCCTGCGAAAGGAGGAGGGGTACTCATCCCACTCGTCATCGTGACCATGGAAGAGGGAGCAAAAGAGATTGCCAGGGTGGCTGACCATTAGCAAGTCGGGGAAGGCAAAGCTGAGCTACAATTGCAAGCCTGAGCACTGCAGAGGCTTCTGCTCTCCAAGGCTAGTTCCCAGGATCTCTTGCATGTCCTACAAATTCAAAGCTGGAGGTGGAAGGACAGGTTTCTGGGTCTGTACAAGCCAAGCTCCAGCAGAAGACACATCAAAGCAATCACCGTCACAAAATTACAAGCGCATCCTCCACCAGTTTAAATACAGTCACATATGATTCGGTAGTGTGACACTGGGTGATGAGCATGACATGAGTGAGCAGGAGGAGAGGTGAGAGAGGCAGAGGCAGTTGTGCACAGTCCTCCTCAGACAGAGGCATGCTCAGCTGGGCACAGATACAGTACCTCTGAAGTCACAAGAAAGGAGGCTCTATTCAGCCCAACACTAAGAGATGTGTTCCCACATGACAGAGCTCCCTAAGGCAGTGCAGTGTCATGGGCTGAGAATGGAAGAGCCCACTCAACCTATATCGCCACCATGGCTCAGGGCTTTGAGCGCATGAGCTCCTCCATTGAGAGAGTGACTTTATAGCGGGCCATATGGAGAACCACTCTGAGTTCATGGAATGCATACAACACAATGTAGCCTTGACTGGTCAGTGGCACTGATGATGCAGAGATGGGGAGGAAGCAGTTGCAACCCAACTAGTGGTCCCCTCCAGCCTACTGGAGCGCCAACCACAGGCTGAGGCAGTCATCAAGGAGGACGAGAGTGCCATCTCTCATGGGGCACTATCTTCATCATTGGCCTCCTTGGCACCTCTGACTGAGGCATCATCTGTGCAGCAAGGCTCTGTGAGGGATACTGCCCCTGCAATGGTGCCGGTGCAGCAGCCTCTGGCAGTGCACTCACTGGCATCTGCACAATGAGGACGACTGCCATTTGCATCTCAGCCACAATTACAGGAAAGTGACTAGGCTGCCTCCACCTCATCCAAGGCTATAAGGGGAACACCTTGTAGAAGTGGCCCAGAATATATATGGAGAACACTGTGTTGGACAGAGCACTGAGTGGGTCAGTTGGGTTTGTATCATCTGTAAATGTGGACTTTTCATATTTTTCAATGCTATGTAATTATTCACGCTTGGCGCCAGAAATATGACCTTCCATTTCTTTAATGGCAAAATAAGAAAAGAGGGATGAAGTTGTGAAGGGGAGCAAGTGTCCTTGCATGGGGACAGTGGAACCACTGGACAGATGTGTATCCTTCATTGGTATTGAGACTGGATCTATTCCAGGTTGTGTCTTCCATGGAAGTGTTCTCACAGGCTGCTCAGAGTGAGTTCCAGACTATGCCATCCTCCTTGATCAGAGGGGCTCAGCTGAAGTGTGCCTGGATCAGATGAAACCTGATCTTGATGGCAGCCTAACGAGACCCTTGAGTCCTGTGCCAGCCCCGGCCACTTCCCTGTGCAGTCAGGGTACCTCTGTGTTCTGCATCCTATCCCTGCTTCTCCTCCTCTTCCATGCCTCCCTCCTCCGCTTCCTCCAATGAGTTCTTCCAATCTTGCACTTCACTAGACACTGGGACGGCATCTTCAGAAGTCTTTTGGTCCATCCAATGATAGTCCCTGTGGCTTTGTCTCAGGGTCTCATAGAGGGGTGGGTAGCCATGTATTCAAAGGTTAACCCATGTCCTTTAGAATCCAGCTACATTGTTTTGGGGATGGCACCTTGGACTGGCTGAGAATGAAGGAGTTATGGCAGCTACCAGGAAAGTGAGCACACACATGGAGGAAGCTGTTTTGTGGTCGCAGACCAGCTGAACATTGAAGGACTGGAAGCCCTTCCTTTGATGAATCTCACTGGCCACTCTCTGATGGCCACATGGGTGCAGTCAATGATGCCCTGTACTTGGGGGAATCCAGTGTTGGAGATGAAACCCATTTCCCTTTGTGTGTGTGAGGCTCTATCTATCTGAAATTGGATGTACTGCCCAACTCTTGCAAATGTGGCATCAGTGACTTGTGAGATGCAATGGTGGGCAACTGTTTGCAAGATGCACCAAAGCCCACAGCTGATCCTTGCAAGGACCCAAAGGCAAACAATTTCAAGGTCACAGTGACTTTGATGGATACCGGCAGGGCAAGGCAAGCAGTGCTGCGAGGTATGAAGTCTTCTGCAATGAGGGCACAAAGCTGCTTGGAGAGTTAGCCTCCTACAACATTGGTTCTCCAACATCACCAGGTAGCTCCATCTTTGACAGAAAACCCAAACTGAGGATATGGCCTCTGTTGCCTTCCTGCCCAGTATCACTCTCCTCTGCACTTCCAATGCCTGGGGCTCTACCCTTACTGCAGAGGACATTGCTCCTTATTGCCACTGGATGCGGAACCTGAGAGACGTGCTTCCATTGCCATCTGCTGCCATTCTTGTGTTCAGGTGGCCTCCAGATGTGTCTGGAAGCCCTGCCTTCTCTTCTTATGTCCCTGAGATGCCAGGAGACTGATGACCCTGTACTCCTGGAGCATGTACAGAACACTGTCCCCGTAGCCTGCATGCACTGGATGGCACCTGTGTGACAATGCCAGAAATGCAGATCCCTTTAAGAGTAAACCAGGATAAGCATCAGAGTGAATTGAGAGCAGGCGATGCTCAATGAAGCCTATACTTAAGAGCTGGATTTTTCCCAAGTAGGGGGTTTTTGTTTTCTGGACAGAGAAATGACCTAGAAGGGAAGAGTGGGAACTGGTATATGTACTGAACTATAGTTTAACAATAAAACAGTTGTGCTTCCCAGAATGTCTTCTACTGCCTGATTTGGTAAATGGATATGCACATATCAAATACAATGTGCCAATGACTGAGTCTCCTTCTGAACTATTCTCCTTTTACTGTGCCCACCTAATTTCTTGGCGCGGTCATATCTGGCTCCCCGCTGTGTTGCTGCTTCCATGTGCATGGTCTGCCCGTAACTCAGCATGCAGCCCAGTGGGCATCCCCACCAAAATCTCAAACTAGCCCTCTGCGATCTCTCAATGTACTCTTTAGCTACCCTATGTTACGAATGCTGGATTTTATAAGATGGTTATGTTTTAAACTCTCTCCTTTAATTCAAGGTAAAATAGTGTAGTTTGCGGAGGGGAATGTGACCTCCTACAAGATCTGTCTGGAAACAAGCCCATGTCACTTGTTTGTCATGGGGACAGAGGCCCAGGTCTAAACATATTGAAAGTAAGATGCAGGTTTTAACACCTGGGCACTCTCAAAGGAGGAGGCAGCTGTGCCCAGACTCGCAGACTCTCAAAGTCAGTCAGACAAGGATTTGGGGAAGAAGAGCGAAAACAGGCATTGCTATGCCATGTAGAGGAAAAGGACTGTTTTTAGGTTAACCATTAAGCAGAATGCTGGTGAGGTTGAATCGCCTGTTCAAAGAGACATGGCTTGTGGTGAGTTAAAGACCAAGGAGTGTGTGCCTTGTTATGGAAATCCCTTTAATTCTGATCAGAAGATTGAGTGAAGGAACTTGCTTTTAAAAGGATACTGGAAGATTCAGCCAGTGGGGCAGGGAGAAGAGATTCTGTTGAAGCAGAGAGGAGGTTGGGACTTAAGATACAAGACTACATTTCTGCTGAGCGTGTGGTGTAATATATAAATGTGGGACTTTTGGTTGTGTTAAGTTTGTTTCAATTTCAAAGACAGCAGTGCTTCTTAGTGTCTTTCTCAGTGTGAGTCTTTATTGAACTGATCTAAAATGGCAGCCTACAGAAAGCTTGCCTCATGGCAGAGGTCACATGACTACAGCAAGCCAGATAGGACATGTAGTACTGTTGCATTTAAAATCCCAGACATCCCTTTTCTCCTAACAAACAGAAGACACATTTGCATGCATGATCATGTGTAACTGTGAGTTACCCAAGTTACCCACTATACATCCACTGTTCTCATGTATTAACAACTGTTTTGTCTGCTAGTCAGTCTCTGCACTTGCATTGCGTACATAGTCTTTAAATGGCGCAGGTCTCGTAATGGTATGTATGTGCGTTTTCATCGGCTGTTCATCTGGGTGATATTCCTTGTCCAGAGAGTGTTGTTTCCATGGCACTTGCTGCTATAGTAACTGTTGTTTTTCCATCGCCATTGTTGGGAACCAATGGATCTCTGTGATTGATGATCGTTTTGTACCTAGTACAGCTGGTGAGATCCCTTCTCCCTGACTGGTGAATTGCTGTGAAGGAACAACATCGCTAGTTGTTCATATATGCCTGCAGTTGCGCCAGTATATTTGGTCATTCACTTCCACTGCATACAATTGAGGTGACAATTTCTTTATGCATGTCAAAGGTTTCCGCGTGGGCTGACTCCTGTTGAGAGCGTTGAAGGTTTGTACCCTGACTGGTTCTCCAATGCTCAGCTCTGGCAGTGGTCTGGCAGTCAGATCAAAATGAAATCTGGCTTTCTGCCAATTCAGCTTGATTTTTTTTTCACTCATGCCTGTTACTACTTCTGGTTTCAGTAGCTTTTTCGCTTTTAGAAGAGTAGTTTGTGTGCAGTGTGACATGAGTCTTTGGACAAGACTACTTTCCATGCCTTCAGTCAGTGTGTTTCTCCACTCAAGGATTGCCTTGTGTACATCTGTGCTAGATTTGCTCGATTTCTTGATTATTCTTTTTGTGATTTTCACTGCCATCTCAGCCTTTTCATTTGACTGGGGATAACGTGGAGATGATGTGTAGTGTTGAATTTCCCAATCCTTTGTGAAATGGCTGAATCCTTCACTCGTGAACTGAGGGCCATTGTCACTCACCACAATGTTTGGAATACTGTACTGACTGAAGTGTACTTTTGGGCATTCTACTATTTCTCCTGTCATCGTTGAAGTCAGCTGGTCTAAGCCCCAGTGGTCAGAAGTGTAGTCGACAGTGATAAAATAATCAGTTTGTGCTATAGTGAAGAGGTCTACTCCCAGCTTCATCCATGGTCTGTATGGGAAGTTTACTGCCATGTTCGCTCACCCAGTATTTTACTTGCAGCTTTGCCTTTGGTATGTGTTTGATTGTCTTTGCCTTTGTCCTTATTCAGCAACTTTCAGCAGATTTGACCATTTCTGTGTGCTTTTCTGAGCTGTGTCTTCTCTGCAGAATTTCCAGGATTTCAAACTCTATTTTATCCCACTTCTGACACCATGTTTCGAGTTGAAAGACAGCAGTGCTTCTTAAGTGCCTTTCTCAGTGTGAATCTTTATTGAACTGATTTAAAATGGCAGCCTACAGAGAGCTTCCCACAAGGCAGAGGTCACATGATGACAGCAAGCCAGATAGGACAGGTAGTACTGTTGCATTTCAGAATCCAAACAAAGTTAACCGGGAAAACATTTTCTCTAGTTTAGTGTATTCGTTGCCTACTAATGAATGTTTGTTGATATTGATTTTAGTTTGTCACAGTAAAAGTCTTAAAACAGGAAATCTTGTGCGATTCTTTGCGTCAGGCACTGGGAAATTCATATCTCTTTTTGAAAGTCACTGGTGTCTATGGGGATCATAACACCCAATTTGAGAATTGGGTGGGTACCTAGGCCCAACCATCTTCAGCTGCTTCATCAATGACCCACCTTCCATCATAAGGTCAGAAGTGGGTATGTTTGATGGTTGTGCAATGTTCAGCACCATTCGTAACTTCTCAATTACTGAAGCAGTCCATGTCCACATGCAGAAGGACCTGGACAATATCCAGGTTGGATTGACAAGTGGCAAGTAACATCTGTGTCACACAACAAGAGAGAATCTAACCATTGCCCCTTGACATTCAATGTCATTACCATCACTGAATACCCCACTATCAACACCCTGGGGGTTACTATTGACCAGAAACTGAACCAGACTAGCCATATAAATACTGTGGCTATAAGAGCAGATAAGAGGCCAGGAATCCGGCAGCGAATAGCTCACCTCTCGACTCCTCAAAGCCTGTCCACCATCTACAAGGCACAAGTCAGGAGTGTGATAGAATACTCTCCGCTTACCTGGATAAGTGCAGCTCCAACAACACTCAAGAAGCTTGAAACTGTCCAAGACAAAGCAGTCCATTTGATTGGCACCCATCCACAAACATTCACTCCCTTCACCACTGACACACAGTGGCAGCAGTGTGTACCATCTACAAGATGCACTGCAGGAACTCAACAAGCCTCTTTAGCACCTTTCAAACCCATGACCATTACCATCCAGGAGGAAAAGGGCAGCAGATACATGGGAACACCACCACCTGGAAGTTCCCCTCCAAGCCACTCACCATCCTGACTTTGAAATATATCGCTGTTCCTTCACCGTTGCTAGGTCAAAATCTTGGAACTCCCTCCCCAACAGCACTGTGGGTGTACCTACACCACATGGACTGCTGTGGTTCAAGAAGGCAACTCACCAAGGACAAATAGGGATGAGCAATAAATGCTGGTCTAGCCAGCGATGCCCACATCCCATGAATGAATAATTTTTTTAAAGTATTCAGGATCGGCCATCCTTTGCCCCACCCCACCCTATGTAACTCGCCTGCAACTGGAATGATGACAGAAAATCAGCATGCTGGCTAGCACCGCTATTTCCCTCACCCACTGAAGTTCTAACCGCTAGTGGACCTGAAAATCAGGCCCATAGAGTCATAGAAGAGTACAGCATAAAAGGAGGTCATCCAATCATTGAGTCTGCGCCACTCTTTCAAACAGCAATCCAGTTAGTACCACTATCCCAGTCTTTCCCCATATCTCTGCAATTTTTTTTCATGTTTTTGTCCAGTTCCTTTTTGAAGACTAGTATTGAATACGCTTCCACCATCCTATCAGGCAGTGCAATCTAAATCTGAACCACTCGTTGGGTAAAAATTAGCTTTTTCCCCTGTCGTCTCTGGTTTTTTGCCAATCACCTTAAATGTGTTCCCTTTGGTCATCAACCCTTCAGCCATTGTAACAGTCTCCCTTTATTCACTTTTCCAAGCCCTTTATGATTTTAAAAGAACCTCTATAAAATCTCCTCTTAGCCTTCCCTGCTCCAAAGAGAACAACTCCAGCCTCTCTAGCCTATCCGCTAACTGTAATCGCTCAAACCTGGAACTATTCTGGAAAATCCCTTTTATACACTCTCTAAAGCCTTTTCGTTCTTCCTAAAGCGCGGTGCTGAGAATTGGACAAAATACTCCAGCTGGGGCCAAACAAGTGTTTTTCCGAAGGTTTAGCAATGCTTCCTGGCTTTCTAAATGCCTCTATTTATGAAGTCCTGGATCCCAAATGTTTTATTAACTGTATGTTCACCTGTCCTGCCACCATCAATGATTTGTGCACTCCCTAGTCTTTCTGTGCTTGCATCCTTTCAAAATTAGAATAATGAAATATAATGTTATAGGCATTTATATTGTTTCTGCATTAAGGTAGACAAAAATGATGGGCAATTACCTTAAACACAAAAAATAATCAGAATAGTCTTTATCTTAATGATATCACACACAACCTGTTTGACAAAGCCTTCCAGTAAAGTTTGCATCAATACGTTTTTTAGAATCAAACAAAGAATTTCTAAAGAGGCTTTTTCATCCAAATAAGCATTAAATTACATATAAATGCTACATGACCCTTTCTTAATAACATACGAACAGGGAGCAGGAGTAGGCCATTCAGCCCCTCGAGCCTGCTCCTCCATTTCATAAGATCATGGCTGCTCTGATAGTAACCTGAAATCTGCATCCCACCTACCCCCGATAACCTATCACACTCTTGCTTACCAAGAATTTATCCACCTCTGCCTTAAAAATATTCAAAGATTCTGCTTCCACCACCTTTTCAGAAACAGAGTTCCAAAGACTCATGACCCACTGAGTGAAACAAATTTGTCTCAACTCTGTTTTAAATGGGCGACCCCTTATTTTTAAACAGTGACCTCTAGTTCTAGATCCTCCCACAAGAGGAAACATCCTCTCCACACCCACCCTGTCAAGTCCCCGCAGGATCTTAAATGTTTCAATCAAGTTGGAATCTAGCTTCCAAAAACAAATCAAAGGTTTTCTTCCTTGGAGGAAAGTGAATAATGCTAATAAGGCACGAAAAGCTCAATTAACCAGGAAAGAAGGTAAGGCTAGAACTGCATCAGATGATGATATTGTTTCTCATTGTACATTCCACAACGAGAAGGTTCTTAGCTGGTCTGCTGGTCTAAGGATGCTCTTTACAGTTGGAGGTGTGGGTTAGCTGGGGTGAATTTTGTGCTCACCATCCTGGGGAATTTATTCCAGTGTTGGCACCAAGTGATAGTTTTTGTCATTTGGATGATGCCCTGATTTCATCCCAGGCCAGTTTGGAGAATCCAGATCTAAGAATTCCAAGATGCTACATCCTAGAATCCTCTTTGTCATGGAAACAATTTCATGAACAGGGACAGAAAGGTGACAGCAGTATTTGTTTGCCTCCTTCTCTGCCATTAACTCTCGTGGCTTCTTTCCCTGCAGTTTTAATTCCCTTGGCTTTGATGTATGCTTTATTTCTTTCCATAATGTCAAAAGATCATCAGCCTGAAGCATAGGACCTGATATTTTTTGAGGAGGAGCATAGGGGTTGGGAGGGTGGTGATGGGGTCATGGGTGGGAGGGTGGTCAGTAGGAAAGGAAGAGTTTTGATCAAGAAACCCAAAAATACCAGTTTCCTGCATGTTCTGTAACTGTTAACTGCAGAACATCTGCTAATTTTGTTTTTCTGCAGATTTCCTGCCTGACAAGAAGCCTGAATGACAGGTTGCCTGGCTCGTGAGAAAGCGTGTGGCACAATTGGCCGCAGCCGTGGAGCAGGCAGGGAGGAAGAGATCACCGTCATCGGGGTCCCATGGTCTGGGGGCATAGACTGTTGTTGAGAGTGGGGGTAGAGCATAGTTGGGGGCAGATTGGGGTGGGGGAGAAATATTTGTTGCAGAAAGGATGATGGCTGGGAGGGAGATTGTGGTCAGCGGGGAGATTGTGATTGAGGGCTGAGATTGTGGTTGCGGGGAGAGATCACAGTGGGGAGAGATTGTGGTCGGGAGGTTTTCATGGTCACTGGAGAGATCACTGGGAGGACAGAACATGAAGGTGGGGCATGATCACTGGGAGATATCAGGGCAAAATCGGAGATTGTAGAGGTGAGGGCACGGTTCATTATCCTGGAAAGGGAAGCAGGTAAGCTTGTTCGATCAGGTGGAAGCACTCCTGCCCATAAGTAATGTTGTAAAGTTCAATTACCTTATGGACCTGGCCTTAGTGGCCTCCTTTTACCTGCCAGGTTTCCCGAGGCCTGGGAAAGTGAGCCAAATGGGTTAAAAATAAAAAGAAAAAAATTGTAATAATGGAGGCATACAGCTCCATTCAAAGCTGTTACCAACTGATCCGTCTCCTGATTCTGGATTAGTCTTCTGCCCCCTATCCACCCTCCATTAAAAATGGAAATGGGTGGGTTCGAGATAGGCAGGAGTTTGGTTTGAATTTTTTTTAAATTTAACTTCTCACCCAACTCAAACCATTTCTAGAGGCTACAGAATCACAGTGCAGAAGAGGCCCTTCGGCCCATCAAGACTGCACCAATAATTGCCCTTGTTAATTGATTTTGTCTCCACGGATGCTAGCAGCATTTCCTGTTTGTATTTCAGATTTCCAGGATCCTCAGTATTTAGCTTTTGAACAATTACTATGGTAAACCTGTTTGAAAAGAAATCCACGTTGGGCTAGAATTCCCATTAGTTTGCATTTATGGGCAGAATGTTTCACTGAGCGGGCGGGCGCGCGCCCGACCTGCTCGAGTGTAAAATGACGGCGAGTATCCCGATGTCATCGTGCACTCGCGCAATATTTCACTTGGCAAGCGTGCACTGGAGTCAGAGCCGTGCCTGCCATTAATTAACAGGCCAGTTAAGGCCCTTGACAACTCAACTGACGCCGATTTAATGTTGCCCTTGCGAATTTTCGCTCATTGCATGGGCAAAACGGGCAGGCCACAATTTGCAAAACCTCATCCATGGGTGGGATAAGAAGGGTCAGCAGCATTGTCAATATGAGAAGTGAGGGGTTTTGGAGATAACTTGCTGCTGGTGGCTTATTGGTACTTGTCAGCTTAATCTCTGATCGGGGCTTCATTCTTAGCATTTCCAGGCTTCATTTCTGGACGGATTGGTATCTTCCAAGCCCCTGAGGACCATGTGGACCGTTCCAGGTATCGGAGAGCATTCCCTTACCCTGGTAATGGGGATTGTGGTCTCTGCTGGAGGCACCTCCTCTGAGGAGGAACAGAGGGAAAGAAGGGGGAAGAGGCCACATGTCCCAATGCAGCTTCCAGGGGTGGGACCTGTGGGAGGAGAGGTACAGGCACAAGGGGTGCAGGGCCAGCAGGAAGTCCAAGGCAGAAGGGGCTGCTTTCCTGCCGCCAGGGTTTACAGGCAGCGATGCAGCTCCCTCAATATGTCCGAGGTGCAATGCTGAAGAAAGCTCTGCCTCTCAATGGAGACTGTGACTTCCATTTGCCAGATGATCAGGCCCTGAGATCAGCTCCGACTGTGTGGGTGGACACCCCATGCCAGTGGCTCTGAAGGTCACAGCAGCCCTCAACTTCTATGCCTCCGACTCTTTCCAGGGGTCAGTGGGGGATCTGTGTGGAGTCTTCCAATCAACTGTTCACAGTTGTGTCAAGTTGGTGACAGAAGCTCAGTTGAGGCAGGTATTGACTTTCCTTCATTTTTGTACGGATGAGGCCAGTCAGGCTGAGCGAGCCAGAGGCTTTGCAGTGATTTCTGGGTTCCCCCTTGACCACGGAGCCATCGACTGCACATGTGTGGCCATCAAGGTGATAGCGGGTCAGCCGGGTGCCTTCGTCAACAGGAAGGGATTCCACTCCATGAACATGCAGATACTGTGTGACCACAGGATGCAGATTCTGTAAGTCTGTGCAAGGTACCCTGGCAGCTGCCATGACGCTTACATCCTGAGACATTCCCAGGTGCCAAGGCTCTTCAGTGCTCCAGCCCAACTGGATGGAAGGCTTCTGGGTGACAAGGGCTATCCCTTGAAAAGGTGGCTTATGACGCCTCTCCACCACCCAAGAACAGGCGGAGCAGTGGTACAACAGGAGCCATGCCTCCACAAGGGTGGTGGTAGAGAGAACCATAGGTCTTCGCAAGGTGCGCTCCTGATGCCTGGACCTTTCAGGGGGAGCACTTCAGTATCCACCAGAGCAAATGTCACTGATGGTGGTTGCATGCTGCACTCTCCACAATCCGGCACTGGCAAGGGAGTTCCACTGGTGGAAGAGGATCTTGACGCAGCTGCAGAGACCACAGAGGATGAATCAGTGGTGAGTCAGAAGAGGAGCACACTGAGGAGAACAATGAGGGCGTGAGACCAGACCTCGGTAATCTCCAGGGAGGCAGGGACAACAGGGACACCTTGATCCAACGCTCCTTCAGCTAGGTTGCCAAATAAAAACTACCATCTCATGCCAGGGCTGCCATCTCCATCATGGATCGCAGAAATGATCCTTTCCTTGGCCTCCAAGATACCCACGTCCCGCATTACATACTGGCCTACCCTGCACCTACAAAACAAATGAAGCATACTCAGGCCAATAACACAAAAGCAAATGTAATTTTAAGTTAGAACTCTCATAGTTTTGAACAGAAAAAAAAATTGGTGTTGGTAGTCACACCATTAAAAAAAAGAAAAACAAAATGGGGAAACAAAAGATCACCAGTGACCAGTTCCTCTTGTGCTTAAGGTGCTTTAAACCTACGTTTACGGGTGCTCTGTCTAGGTGTTCCCCCCTCGCTGGCTGGAGTCAGCCTGCTGACTGTGCTGTCCTGTAGGCGTTGATGCCCTTGGCGGTCGTCCTCTGGCCAGTGGAGCCGGTGCTGGCCCCGCCTGGGAGTGAGCGGCCAGTTCCATGGCTGGCATCTCCCCAGTCGCCACAGCCTCATCAGATATGATGGTCACTGGCAGAGGGACGGAGGAGCTGCTGCTGCCATCCAGAGTGCCCTGAAAGGAGCCCGCAGTGACAACAAGCAGCTCATGCGCCAACGTGAGGTCACTGTGGACCTCCTGCTCACCATTCAGGGCGGGCACCCAGCTGGGATACTAGGTGCCCCATCCACCTCACACATGGATCTCCGCCAGATTTTCCCACACACCCTGCTGGACGTCTACCATCTGCTGCCTAATGGACGACTCCAGAGGCTCATCACCTGCCTTCGACTGAGCATCGTCCTGGTCTTCAGCAGTCCTCCAACTGCTGGCGCCCTGGGCACTCTCTGCCCCCGTCTTAATTGGGCCACCAGTGTGAAATCTGGGTCGGGCCCCAATCACGGGTGGCAGTCAGCTTCCCGACCGCTCTCGCCTGCCCCTGCCAAGCCTGCCTGATAAGGGCTAAATTCTGCACCACTTTATCAGCGCAATCAGGGTGAAATCGGCCAAACCAGTGCAGAAGACCAGGTAACTATAAACCTAAGTTGCATCAAGCATAAATCGAGTTTCTTAATTCTTTTACGCTGCTTTAAGAAGTACTTTGGCCAAAACCAGCCAAGCCCACAAAACTAGCCATGTCCACAGATTGAAATAATGATAACTCACTCTCACTGCTGTAGGTACGTGTAGTTTGCATATCTGTGCCATGTGTTGACATATATGCAGGCATTTTTCAATGTTTCTATATGGTGTGAGGCAATATGTCAGTAAGGGTGAATGTTATGACCCAGCAGTTGGTCAAGCTGAGTTATTTAAAAATCCCAGAGGGAAACTTTAAACAACTGTCATAACCTATATTTTTATTTTTGTATGTTTGCGGTGCAGATCTAAATTCAGGAATCAGACTACCAGTTCTCGAGAAGTTTATTATCAAAATACATGAGACATTTATTAACTTTCACAAGTTAAATATATACACATGGCTACAAATTACTACTATCATAACTTAACAAATTCCCAAACTAATCTCCATTAAGGCAACAGCAACCCATAGACTTAACCAGACACCAGGCAAAGCATTTTACTCTTACAAATTCAAAATGAGATTCCTTTCAGTTTGGTTCCTTTGGAGACAGTTGTAGACTTACAGCTGCTTTGATCTTACATTGCCTCTGCCTTGCACACTTAAAACTGCTGTCTGTTATACCTAGCCCAGCTTGTTGAATATCAATTCTCGTTGTTTCACCAGCCCCTTTGAACTCCACCTCTTCCAACAATAAAATCCCTTTCATAGTACCAATTTTATTAGTAATATAAACATATTGCTTGGTCTCTGCTAGCTAGGTGCCAGATTTCACTCTCCTTCTTGAATGCTCTATTCAACAAAATGCAAATGCACTCTACCTCTCTTACATTTCAAAACTAGTACACATCAAAGCACCCAGACTAGCTGTCTTTAATCCAATTAAGACAAACACATAGACTAAACCTCTATTTTTAAAAGAAAAATAATTTCCAATAATGTTAAATATATTAATAGCTTCATGACAATGAGTGCAATGAAAATCACTGAAGGAAGAGCAGGACAATTATAGCAGGATTAGAGGTAGAAAGGTTAACTCCAATCATACTTTGCAATGTTGCTGATAACCCATAGGGCAGAATTTTCCATTCGGCGTGTGGGCACATGCCCGACACGCCAGAATGTTAAATAACGCACGATGATATTAGGCGTGCGTCCCAACGTCATCGCGAAGTCATGTGATATTTTGTTTGACGGATGCGCGCCAGAGTCGGCTGCAAGCCCGCCGATAATTGATAGGCCTATTAAGGCCATTAACCTGGTAACTAACCTGCATTTTATGCTGCCCATCCAACCTTACAGTTGGTGGGCAGGCGATAAGGCCATGCAGCCTTTACAGTTTTTAGGAAACTTCATCTAGGAGTGGGATGAGGTTTTCTAAAGCTTTTACAAATTGAATAAAACATTTTTTCGAAAAATAAAAACATGTCTCATCTCATGTGACACAGTCACATGAGGGGACGTGTTTCATTATATTTTAATTGCATTTATTTATTTCTTTAAAAGGCGCTTCAATTTCCCTGAGGCAGCTCCGTGCCTCAGGGAGATTGAAGCGCTCTTTCACGTGCATGCGCGAAATTGCGCTGGACCCGACTCTCCCTCCTCCCACCACCCGCACAGGTACCACTCACGATCCACGCAGGGCGGGCATAATTGGGGCGCCCATGTGAAGTCATAGTGTGGAGCCAATTGCGGGCAGTGGTTGGCTCCGCGACAGCCCCCGCCCACTCCCGCCAAGCCTGCCCAACGAATGGAAAATTCGGGCCATGTTAATAGAAGGTCCACATTCAATCGAACTAGAAGAAATGCTGTAAACACCGGTTTTGTTCATTCTGACTAACTTGCAATGTAGGTAGTCAGAAAGGAAACCTGAAGTAGTTGTTTTTTCCATTAGGTTAGTTCCCATTCATTATTATAAAATCATTATTGGGTAGAGGGAAAAAGTCCCAGTGTGTTGAACACCTGTGTGAGAGTGTATTTTCCATTGCTCCATTGATGTTTCCTATTTTGCAGAGTCTCTGAAAGAGGGCAAAATTAATGTTGTGTCAATTGAACTGAATTATGGGTAGTTTTCTGCTGGCACTTTTGACTACTAGGAACTGGACTAAAACTGTTTTAAATTCATCCACCTTACATCTGCAATAGAAACTGGACTGGATTCAAAAACATATCCAAGTCATAAGACGACCTTTGTTTAACATTGCATTCTACATTTGTTTGTACATAGCGTGCTTATAATTATGGGTATCCCAGGTGGAGAAGATTGTTATTTAATAGCAATAAACCTATTGCCAAATCTTTCATTTATTTATAATAAATTCATTAAATTTACAAGCCTATGTTTATATTGAAATAAATGTCCACAGGATATAATCTACTCCCCCATGTGTGCCAATTGGCCAGAGGAAAATAAATAATGGAATTACAACAATACCACTGAGAAAAATCTGAAAATGGCATTGTTTTGAATTTTCTTTTGAATACTGCATATGGAAGAAGGATTTTTAAATTTGTTTTAAATATTAACAGGTCACACTTCTTCACAAAACTAATCTGATTGATAGTAGACAAGCCGGAAATAATTGAGAAGTATGCTTCTGCCTATGGCAGTGTGACCTTACATGCACCAGGATTTACCTAGATATGTAAAATATAAAGAACAATGTTGGTATGGAATAGTTGTTCAGTGTTAGCCAATTATTTAGTGTATGCATAATTTACCCCTAAGCCAACTAACCTTGTGACTGGGGTTGAATTCTCAATGAAACATGGTATTTGAGGATTACAAGGAAAGGAAATGTCTCCATTTAAAAAGATTAAACATAGTAAAACCTAGACAACGGTGGTTTAATAAGGAGATTGGAAAGATTCTAAAAGGTGCAAGGAAACTTTAACGGAAGAATTAGACCTAAGGTAACTGAGGATAATAAGAAAGTATTAGAAAAAGTGAGAAGTAGAGGGTCAATTTACAGAAGACAGAAAAGGCATCCAAAATTGGATAAGACTATTACAGTTGATCAGAATATAGCAGATATATTTAATAGGTTCTCCAGATCAATTTTTACAGAGAGTTGCAGACAGATTTTAGTATTTATGGAGCATGTTTACCATCCTAAAATGTCCCAAGGTGCTTCATAGAAACATAGTAAGACAAACTTGATATTGAGTCAACGAATATTAAAAGACAGGCAGCTAAAAGCTTGGCAAAAAAAAGTAGGCTTTAAGGAGCAGTTTAAAAGAGGAGTGGTGGAGACATTTAGGCAGGGAATTCTAGAGCTTAGGCCTAGAAGGTTGAAGGTACAGCTCCAAAGGTAAGGCAAAGAAAATTGGGGAATGCACAAGAGGCCAGAGGCATGGAGGAAAGCATTTCTCGGAGAGGTATGGAGCTGTAGGAGATTTCAGAGATGGGTAGACGGAAGCCAGCGAAGGATTTTAAACAAGAGAATGAAAGTTTTAAAATTGAGGCTAAATGAAGCTAAACGATCCATGATACATGTTAATAAATATTTTGTAGCAGAAACTGGAAGGATAAAATGCCATATTGCTTGCATCCTAGAATTCTTAAGGAATTAAAGGAGGAAATTATTGTAACTTTGATATATTTTAGAATTCCATAAATATTGTAATATCTTAGATATGGAGGATATGGCATATTCAGAATTGAACTAAGGCATAAGCTTGCTAATTACAAGCTAGTTTGCCTAACATCCATGGCAGGGAAATTGTTGGGGCAAGCTGTTGGAATCTCTCCACATTCCTAGTCAGATAAGAAGCCATTACTCATTATTCTCAATGTGAATGTTTTTCTTTCAGAATGTTGAGTATGTAAAATGTACCACAGAGAATTAATAGATTCTTCAAGGCTCATATCATAAGTCAACAGTGGAACTTAAATCTCTTCTTTTGATAGACCAAATATTAGCTTCATAGGGCAGGATTTTACGCGTTGGTGAACGGGGGCGGGGCCCGCTCGCTGACACGTAAAATGACACGCAGTGACATCGGGGGGAACTCCCGACGTCACCCCGCCCCATTTAAATTTTCAGGAAGGCGGGGGCATAGCGAAATCAGCTGCACGCCTGCCGACCTGTCAATGGCCAATTGAGGCCATTGACAGAGGCTATTAAGTAATTAAAGGTCCTGCCCGTCCAACCTTAAGGTTGGCGGGCAGGCCAGGAGCCCCGGCGCGAATTAGAAAAAGCATGAAGCCTCATCCACGGGCGGGATGAGCTTTCGTGTAGCTTTTAAAAATTTTTAATAATTATGGACATGTCCCAACTCATGTGGCATTGTCACACGAGGGGAAAGGTTAGGGAAATTTTATTTTTCTATTGCTACCTTTTTGACATTTACAGCCGATCTCCCTGAGGCAGCACTTAGCCTCAGAGAGATGAGTGCACTCTTTCGTGCGCATGCGTGAAAGAGCGCACTCTCGATTTTGGGATTCCCCCCCTCTGCCCGCACAGGGAGCGCATAGCGCTTCTGTGTGGACGTCTCGCTGGGTGGGCCTTAATTGGCCCGCCCACGTAAAATGGCGCCACACCCCCGATTGGGGGTGCCGATCGGAAGCGCGCCTGTGCGCGCCCGCCATTCAACTTCCCCCCAAATGGAGGGAAAATTCAGCCCATAATGGGCCATCTAATTTTGCATGCTTGGTTGTAACTACATTTAGCTTTAAATTTAAACAGAATCATAGAATCATACAGCACAGTCTGAGGCATTCAGTCTATAAAGCCTATTCTAGCTCTCTGAAAGAGTTTCCAATTAGTCCTACTCCCTTTCTCTTTCCCCATAAACTTGCAGTTATCTTCCTTTGTAAGGAGAGATCCAATTCCCTTTCAAAATCGCTATAGAATTTGCTTCCAGCACTCTTTCAAACAATCCATTCCAAATCATAAAACTCACTGACTTGATAAAACATCTCCTCATTTTTCCCCTGGTCTTTTTGTCAATTATTTTAAATCAGTGTATTCTGATTAGTGACTCTCTTGCCAGTGGTAACAGTTTCTCTCTGGGTACTCTTTCAAAATCCCCATGATTTTGAATATTTTTCTTAAATCCCCCCTTAATCTTCTCTGCTCTGATGAGCACAATCTCAGCTTCTCTAGTCTCTCCAGATAACTGAAACCCCACATCTCAGGTACCATTCTAATTTTTTCTGTACCCTCTCCAAGGCCTTGACATTCGTTCTAAAGTGTGGTGCCCAGAATTGGACACAATAGCTGATATCTAACAAGTGACTTATAAAGGTTTAGCTTATTAATTTTTTTATTCTCCTGCAATATTTATAAAGCCATGGATCCCTGCTTTATCAATTTGTCCTGCCACCTTCAAAGATTTATTATGTGATTCCCAGGTTGCCCTGTTCTTGCACCCCCTTTAAAATGTTACTATTTAGTTTATATTGCCTCGCATCATTTTTCCATCCAAAATATATCAGTTCACACTTCTCTGCAATAAATATCACCTGCCATGTGCCTGCCCTTTTCACCAGTCCGCCTATGTTAGCTGCTACTATCCTTCTCACTGTATACTACGTTTCCAAGCATTGTGTCATTTAAAAAAAAATGAACAGATATATAAACAGAAAACTTAATGGAAATCTGGAAGAATTCATTACACTTAAATGAAAGATTTTCAAAGCATCATTGTAGCTTCATCATGCATGAGATAGTAAAGCTGCCTCATGATTGGAATTAATTTGGGATTCCACACATTCTTTTATATCATATCCTGGAGGTGAAATCACCTGGCAATCAATTGTGGACTATTTCTTGTTAAATCTGCAGTAACTATGGCACAGTCATGAATCATTGCCATGAATATTCATGTATCAAGAATATGAAGCAGTCTTATATTGCACTGCCATCCTAAAAACTGATGCACAATAGAGAGAAACGATGAACCACAATATACATATAAAAAATGACAGATACCAGGGAATGGTTTGGGCTATAACTAATCTTCCGGTATATACTTTGGAACAAGTCTTGTTCATCATCCCTTGTATTCACTTTCTTTTTCCATTATTCAATATTTATTTCATAGCTTATGCCTCCACCTTTGAAAGGGCTTTGTTGATCAGATAACCAACTGGTTATTGTCTGCCTCTACTTCAGTACCAAAGAACTGGCTATCAGTTACACATTTCATTTAGTCCCTTAACAAATGAGATTCTATAAATGCAGGAAAACATGGAAAATTGGCCTGATAGACATGATCTTAATTAAACCTGATTAGGAAACAATTTAGATAAGTAAGTCCTTGGGATTGGTAATTGGAAATAATGCTCATTCCACTTGCTTTTTATTATTAAAGATAACAAGGGTAAAATCTCACAAGCAGAATAATTTCAGGCTATTTTTCTACATCTTCAAGTCATAACTAGAGTTAAACCATACCAGCAAAGTTATACATATTTTAAGGTACTGGGGGGAGTTTTAACTCAACAAGGTGGGTGGGTTTTATGAGTGGGCGGAAACTGTCGGCTCCATCCACTGCAGGTGATATTTCTAAAATATAGCAATCTACTGCCCACAAGTGCATCTCATGTATGGCTGATGCCATATCTCCCAGGGCTGGCATTTTTAAGCACTTCTCAACTCATGAGGCCAGTCAGGGCGAGTGGATGCTCAGTTTTGCCCTCTGATTGGCTTCCCACAGGTTCAGGGAGTTATCAACTGCACACATGTGGCAAAGATTGCCATGCCTACTCCTGTGCAGGGGCAGACTAGTCCATCAGACAGGAGGCAGCAAGTAGGGCTCTGGCTGAGAGGGGTGGGGCAAGGGGTCAGTCGTGGAAGCGCTTAGACCCGTCCCCACTTCCATGTCCTTTTTCTCCATTTTCCCTCTCGAGTCCTGCCTGCACTTCCCTGGTAGCCAAGAGCTGGAGGGCATTTCGCTACACTTCAGTGAGGCACTAAACAGCAAAGGCCAGGTTTTTCTCAATACTGTTTAAGGTGGCAGAAAAAGAGGACAGGTCATTGGTAAGGGCCAGCAAGGGCTCGTTAGATTGTCACATCTGATTCTTCATGCAGGTGGCCGTGCTCTCCATGGACATAGATATCAGTGCACAGGCCTGAGACATCCGGCCCTCATGTTAGAGAGAGACTCCTTCAATCTCTCTTCCAATTGTGTGCAGTATGACTGGAAAGGCTGACAGAAACTCTCATTTCCTGCTGCTGTCACCCCACTCCCCACAAAGATTATCTTCTTTGTTGGTGATTCCCGAGGCCCAGCGGATGCATCCAACTAAGTAGAACTTGGAGAGTCCTATATCCTTCAGTGTTTACTTTTCACTGCTATCTTCTGATGTATGCTTCACCATGTGACAACCCAACTACCTGTCTGGCTGATCCACCAAGATGTGTGTATCTGAGCTGGTGAACAGTGCACGAGACCTGTGATGGTACCACCTCAGAGTGATTGAGTTGCTCTAAGGATTCTTCATCCTTCTCCTGCCTCACCAACTGAGGGACACTTGTAGAGCCTGTGGGAGATGAAAGATATGAACTAGAATTAACAAGGTAAGATGGTGCTAAGTCATCATTGTACATATCAAAATCTTTAGTGGGTCCGGACATCAAAATGACATGAGTGAGTTTTATATGCAACGTGGCTATGTGATATTAAATTTGTCACCAGATAGTGGGAGATTCTCATCTCTCTATCTTCCATAGCCAGGCATGACAAGATTGACTTATCTCCAGTGTGTCCTTTTCTGCAGGCGTCAAACTGGAGATGACCTCCAGCGTCACCTCTAGTTCTCTGCCTCTCCTTCAGTTCTGTGCTGTCTTCTCCTGCAAGGATCAAAGAAGAGACCTATGAGTGTGAGCAACTGAATATATTGAGAGGATGGAAGGGCAACATTTTTGGAGGGTCACTGTGAGTGATGGTGTGACAATGTATTAAGTTGAGGGTAAATTTCAGTGATTGCTAGCCAAATGGAGATGTGAGGAGGTGTCTAGATAGAGAGAGAGAGAGGAGCACCTGCACCTGGCATAAGGAGTGATGTGCAGGTGAAGGCTTAGGAAAGCAGTGTGAGAGGTAGGGTGCGGGGGTTGAGGTAAGACGCAGATCAAGAAATAGTTGAATGTGCTATGCCACTCATTTTTCCTGCCCTGATTAGGTCATTGAACCTCTACCAGCACAGTTTCCATGAGCATGGGACTACACTCCCACTGCTGACCTCCTCTGTCATTTCCAGCAACAAATACTTGTTTTTGGAGCAACCACAATCATCTTCCTTTATGGTAGGTATGACTCCAACCAGTGGAGAGTTTTCCTCCTCATTCCCATTGACTCCAGTTTTGCTAGGGCTCCTTGATGCCACACTCAGTCAAGGGAAGTCACTCTCACCTCACCTCTGGAGTTCAGCTCTTTTGCCCATATTTGGAACAAGGCTGTAATGAGGTCAGGAGTTGAGTGGCTCTGTGGAACCCAAACTGAGTGTCAGTGAACAGGTTATTGCTGAGTAGTGATGCTTGATAGCACTGCTGATTACACCTTCCATCATTTTGCTGATGATCGAGGGTATACTAATGTGGTGGTAATTGGCTGGGTTGGATTTGTCCTCCTTTTTGTGGACACAACATAGCTGGGAAATTTTCCACATTGCCAGGTAGATGCCAGTGTTGTAGCTACACTGGAACAACTTGGCGAGAGGTGTGCTAGTTCTGGAGCACAAGTATTCAGTACTATTGCTGGAATGTTGTCAGGGCCCATAGCCTTTGCAGTATTCATAGCCTTCAGCTGTTTCTTGATATCATGTGGAGTGAATTGAATTGGCTGAAAACTGGCATCTGTGATGCTGGGGACCTCTGAAGGAGGCAAAGATGGATTATCCACTCGGCACTTCTGGCTGAATTTGCAAATGCTTCAGCCTTGTTTTTTGCACTATGTTGAGCTACCCCACTATTTAGGATGGAGATATTTGTGCAGCCTCCACCTCCTGTTAGTTTGTTAATTATCCATCACCATCCACGACTGGATGTGGCAGGACTGCAGAGCTTAGACCCGATCCATTGATTGTGGGATTGCTTAGCTCTGTCTAGTGCATGCTGCTTCTGCTGTTTGGCACGCAAGTAGTCCTCTGTTGTAGCTTCACCATTTTTAGTATGCCTGGCGCTGCTCCTGGCATGCCCTTCTGCACTCTTCACTGAACCAGGGTTGATATCCCAGTTTGATGGTCATGGTAGAATGGGGGACATGCCAGGCCATGAGGTTGCAGATTGTATTTGTACACAATCCTGCTGCTGCTGCTGATGGCCCACAGCATCTCATGGATGCCCAGTTTTGAATTGCTAGATCTTTTTGGAATTTATTGCATCTAGCACATGGTGGTAGTGCCACACAACACAGAGTTGTACCTCAATGTGAAGGCGGGACCATGTCTCCACAAGGACAGTGTGGTGGTCACTCCTACTAATACTCTCACGAGCAGATGCATCTGAGGCAGGTAAAATGGTGAGGACAGGGTTAAGTAGGTTTTTCCCTCTTGTTGGTTCCATCACCATCTGCTGCAGACCCAGTCTACCAGCTGTCTCCTTTAGCACTCAGCCAGCTCAATCAGTAGTGGTGCTGCTGAGCTACTCTTGGTAATAGTCCCCCAACCAGCATATATTCTGTGTCCTTGCCACCCTTGGTGCTTCTTCTAGTTGGAGTTCAACATGCAGGAGTAATGGTTCATCAGCCAACGGTGCACAGTAGGTGGTAATCAGCAGGAGGTTTCCTTGCCCATGTTTGACCTGATGCCATGGAGTCAATGTTGAGGACTCCCAGGGTAATTCCATCCCAATTGTATATCACCATGCTGCCAGTGGGAGAGGACATACCCAGAGATGGTGATGTCTGGGATATTATCTGTAAGGTATGATTCAATGAGTATGACAACATCAGGCTGTTGCTTGAGTAGTCTGAGGGACAGTTCTCCCAATTTTAGGGCAAGCCCCCAGATGTTAGTAAGGTTGTTGTTTCCAGGTGGCCTGTCTGGTTTCATCCCATTAAGGCTCATAAAGGTTTGATACAACTGAGTGGCTTGCCATTTAAGATTCAACCAAATTGCTGTGAGACTAGAATAACATGCAGAGCAGGCAGGCATGTCCTTCCCTAAAGTGGCATTAGTGAACCAGATGTGTTCATGGTCACCAGGTTTATTAATTGATTTTAAATTCCACCAGCTGCCATAGTGGGATTTGAACCCATGTGCTCAGAGTATTAGACTGGGCCTCTGGATTAGTAGTCCAATGACATTACCACTACACCACTGCCTCCATTCCACATTTAGTTGCTAAAATGTGAGAACTAGTACACTAATGTTAGTGAATATAGCTTGTGATGCACCATGCCATGCAGATCAGAACTTTCCTCAGTTAAGTTTTCAGTCTTTCTGATCTCAGCTTTGACAGTAGTCAGTGTTCTAAAGTGATCTCAGTGTTTCCAGCCTGGAAGAGTGCAAAAAGAAAGTCTTTAATTTTTGTGCCTTATACTCCAGATAAGATATTTGATTATTTGGGGGTCACCGAACCATAGCTAATGTTGTGATTTTACTGTGGGGCAGGGCAATGAGGCAGGCTCCAAGTCTATCTCAATTGAATGGGGATTGAACCCCACTCTGTTGACATTATTCTGAGCCACACACTAGCTCTCTAGCCAACTGAACTAACCAGACCCCCTTGAGCATTATTGCATCTCGCAAAAACGTCTCATAATGTTTCAAATTAATGAATTACTGTTACCAAAGTTCAGTGACTGCTGTTACATCGCCAAATGCAGCAGCAGTTATGTGCACAGCACGGTCATACAAATAACGCAGGGTTAAAACTATTGACTGCATGGAAATTAATACAAATCCTAATAATCAGGCAGCATAATGGCACTAGATGTTAGAATGATAATATTTAGTGCCCTAGAGGAAGGACAGACACTAATTCAAATCATTCTGTTGCCAATCTCATCTATAATGAGCAAGGAGACACCGTGCAGAGACTTTAACTTCTCCAATGTAAATTGGAGGGAGCAATCCACTCAGTAGGTCCTTCGTGCCTTTTGGCAGCTTACTACCAGGGACATTAGTGATAGTCTGGGAATAAGCCATGTGGCTATCATCTCATCAGTAAGATTAGGCACACTGATGATGGAAGATGTTCCAAGAAAAGAATTTTAAAAAATCAAATATATGAATAGTCAGAAAAGGACTCCAGTTTTTTGTTGCAACTTCTCAATTAAAAGTTGGTATTCCTCTGCTGTATGTTATTCTATATGTATTTTCATACTATAACAATAAAAACTACAATAGCTTCTTCAAGCCATAATAGTTTATTTAAGTTGCAATGCCTTATTTAATTCTCTGCCATTTCTTCATGGTATCCAGATGCAAGAACCCTTATTAATTTCTTCCCATATTTTAACAATTACTCAGACCTTGCATATTCCTTTGAATAATAGTTTTTAAATCCCACTATACAATTAAGATAAGGAACTTATAGTGATGCCCACTAATTATTGCCGCTTATGCAATTCATTTTAGGATGAAGAACACATTCATTGCCTAAGATATTTTGCAAATGAAAGGAGTGAACTGATCAAAGAGCTGGGAGAAGAATTGGAAAGTTGTGTGGGCAAACTGAAGAATGATGTTGCAAAAATCATCAGAAGAAAGAAAGAACTTCAGATTGATGCAACAGCATCGACTTAAACTGAAAACTTAGAACAGAAATTGTATCCATGTTGTTTACATGGTGTCAACTGTTATGTAATCAAAATAAAGCTGAAGAATTTCTCTCACTTTTTATTAGGCTTCAACAATAATTCTAGATTTATTTTCTTTCTTCTTGGGATGTTGGTGATGCTGCCATTGTAGCAATTATTGCCCTGAGGCAGTAGTAGTTAACCATTGGATGTTGGTTCTAGGTTGGGCATTGCAGGGATTTGAACCAGGCATGTTGAAAGAATGGCGATATATATGTTCACTTTGGGATGATTTGTGACTTGGCGATGATGCTTTTCTGCTTGTGTCTTTCTTGATGGTTGAGTCATGGGGCTGGGTGTTGCTCTAGAAATAATTTTGTTGAATTACTGAAGTGTAACCTATAGATAGTACACTAGGGCATAAAAATTAAGAGGAGTAGGCCATTTGGCCCCTTGAGCCTGCGCCATCATTTGATAAGATCATGCCTGATCTGATTGTGGCCCCAACGTCACCCCCTGGGTACCCCCCATAACCCTGGATTTCCTTGTCGATCAAAAATCTGTCTAACTCAGCCTTGAATCTATTCAATGATCCAGCCTCTAATGCTGTCTGGGGAAGAGGATTCCACAGAGAAAAAATTCTCCTCATCCTGGTCCTAAATGGGAGACACCTTATTTTTAAATTGTGTACCCTAATTCCAGACTGCTCCACCTATTCTTCTCAACTCCAATGGGTACAGGCCCAACCTGCTCAACCTTTCCTCATAAGATGATTCCTTCATCCCAGGAATCAGTCAAGTGAACCTTCTCTGAACTGCCTCAAATACAACTACATCCCTTCTTAAGGCCAGAGACCAAAGCTACACAGTACCCTAGATGTGGTCTCACCAAAGCCCTGAATAGCTACAGTAACACCTCCTTACTTATATACTCAATTTCCCTTGCAATAAACAATTCTATTTGCCTTCCTAATCATTTTCTGTACCTGCATACTAACTTTTTGTGATTCATGTGCCAGGACACCCAGGTCCCTCTACACAGTGGAGCTCTGCAATCTCTCTCCATTTAAATAATATAATGCTTTTCTATTCTTTCTTGCCAAAGTGGACAAGTTCACATTTTCTCACATTATAACTCAATTTGCCAAATTTTTGACCAGTTATCTGACCTATCTAAAGCCCTTTGTAGACTCTTTATGTCCTCTTGACAACTTACTTTTCTACCTATCTTTGTGTCACCAGCAAATTTAGCTACCATACATTTGGCCCTTTCATCCAAGTCATTTATAAGTAGTTGAGGTACCAGCACTGACCCCTATGGCACTCCACTTGTAACCTCTTGCCAGCCCAAAGAAGATCAATTTATCCCTACTCTCTGCTCCCTGTTAGCTAACCAATCCTCTATCCATGATAGAGTGTGTAATAATCTTATCAAATGATTTTTGGAAATCTATGTGCACCAGGTCTACAGGTTCTCTTTTATCCACATTGCTTGTTACTTCATCAAAAAACTCTAATAGATTCATCAAACATGATTTCCCTTTCAAAAAAGCATGTTGACTCTGCTTGATTGTGTTAACATTTTCTAAGTGCCTGCTATAACCTCCTTAATAATAGATTCTAGCATTTTTCCTATGATAGATAGGTGTTAGGCTAACTAGTCTGTAATTTCCTCCTTTCTGTCTCGCTCCTTTCTTGAATAGGGGAGTTACATTTGCTATTTTCCAATCTGATGGGACCTTTTTTCTCTGAGGTTGGTTAGTCCATGGAATTCTCTTTCCCAGAGAGTGGAGACAGGGTTGTTGAATACTTTCAAGGCTGAGTTAGACAAGGGAGTCAAATGTTATGTGGGGTAGATAGAAAAGTAGAGTTGAGGCCACAATCTCGTCAGCCATGACCTTATCAAATGGCAAGACAGGCTCAAGGGGCCAAATGGCTTCCCGCTGCTCCTAATTCATATGGTCGTACATATGGAAAAGGGAGAACTGCAAGGTGGCAACATGACTGATTGTGGAAGGAGTGCTGCAGTGAAATAGAAAAGAATTTCACCAATCATCAGAAAGAGAGAGCTACAATCAACAGGATCTGGCCACTGATCATCGGAAGAAGGGAACTGTAATCAACAAGAGCTGGCAACCTTGGGGTAATTGGAGAACCATTTTTTTATAACATATTTGGACATTGTATTGCTCAGGCACCTTTATCCTAAGGCAGAATAAGAGAGACATATTTCTATGGAGGGCATTGTATTGTCAGGCAGACTGAAAGGGGCCTTGTTTTACCATTGAAATCTACAAACAATTTTATCTTTCTCTCACTCATATGGACTCGAAACGTTAACTCTGTTTCTCTCTCCACAAATGCCAGCATTTTATGTTTTTATTATTATTAAAAAAAAGCTTGTTTAGCTAAAGAGTCTTTGGGTGATTCATTAATTATTTCCCTTGTCATTTATGGTTCAAAACAAACTATAAGCCTGAGAAAAGGATAATAAGGCTCCCAGCCAGATGATCTCCAGTAGACAAGATAGGATTATTATTAGCTGTGTGGTACACTATCCATCTCACAGATGTACAGCAGTGCATGTTTTGGTTTGTTGGAGACAGGTCTGTTTATGAGAATTGCCTTTTTACCATCAACATAAGATAAAAGTATTGGCACCCTTAGTGCAAAACTATCTTTAATCTTTTAATTTCACTTCACTTGAGGTTGCTTTCCTTAATCTATCTC
The DNA here is from genome assembly GCF_964194155.1 of Cetorhinus maximus. NCBI lineage: Eukaryota > Metazoa > Chordata > Chondrichthyes > Lamniformes > Cetorhinidae > Cetorhinus > Cetorhinus maximus. The sequence continues at coordinate 41,571,748 of NC_135896.1, read as the reverse complement.
CAAGCCCAAAATCAGGCTTGTATGAGTTATGATATTTGGAATGAAGTTGTGGTTAATAGAAACACTAGTTCAATACATGGTGCTATGGGTGGAGTTGGTCTATTTTGCCAAGTGAGAGCTAGACTTTTAAGCTCACCGAGGATAATACCTCCCAAATTTTATGGGGAGGATCTTCCGGTCGGTGAGCGGGGGTGGGGCCTGCTCACCGACACATAAAATGACACGGGATGACGTCGGGTGGAACTCCCAATGTCACCCCGTGTCATTTCCATTTTCAGGTTGGCAGGGGCGCAGCCAAATCAGCTGTGCGCCCGCTGACCTGTCAATGGCCTATTGAGGCCATTTAAAAAGTACTTAACATCATTAATGGGCCTGCCCGTCCAACCTTAGGGTTGAGCCTAGGACACTACCCTGAGCAACTCCTGCAGTGATATCCTGGAACTGAGATGATTGACCTCCAATAACCACAACATCTTCCTTTGTGCTAGGTATGACTCCAACCAGTGGAGAGTTTTCCCACTGATTTCCATTGACTCCAGTTTTGCTGGGGCTCCTTGATTCCACATGCAGTTAAATGCTGACTTGATGTCAAGGAGAGTCACTCACACCTCACCTCTGCAGTTCAGCTCTTTTGTCCATGTTTGAACCAAGGCTCTAATGAGGTCAGAAGCTGAGTGACCCTGGTGGAACCCAAACTGAGTGTCAGTGAGCAGGTTATTGCTAAGCAAGTGCCGCTTGATAGCACTGTTGATGACCCCTTCCATCACTTTGCTGATCACGATGGAGAATAGACTGATGGGGTGGTAGTTGGCCGGGTTAGATTTGTCCTACTTTTTATGGACAGGACATACATGTGCAATTTTCCACATTGCTGGGTAGATGCCTGTGTTCTAGCTGTACTGAAACAACTTGGCTAAGGGCATGGCAAGTTTTGGAGCACAAGTCTACAGTACTATTGCCGGATTATTGTCAGGGTCCAGTATCCAGTGCTTTCAGCCATTTCTTGATATCACGTGGAGTGGATCGAGTTGGCTGAAGATTGGCATCTGTGATGCTGGGGACCTCTGGAGGGGGCCGAGATAGATCATCCACTTGGCACTTCTGGCTGAAAATTCTTGCAAATGCTTTAGCCTTATCTTTTACACTGATGTGCTAGGCTCCTCCATCATTGAGGATGGGGATATTTGTGGAGCCTTATCCTCCAGTTAGTTGTTTAATTGTCTACTACCATTCACGACTGGATGTGGCAGGACTGCAGAGCTTAGACCTGATCTGTTGGTCGTGGAATCGCTTAGCTCTGTCTAAGACTTGCTGCTTATGCTGTTTGGCATGCAAGTAGTCCTGTGTTGTAGCTTCAGCAAGTTGACACCTCATTTTTAGGTATGCCTGGTGCTGTTCCTGGCATGCTTTCCTGCACTCTTCATTGAACGATGGTTGATCCCCTGTCTTGATGGTAATGATAGAGTGGGAAAATGCTGGGCCATGAGGTTACAGATTGTGGTTGAGTACAATTCTGCTGCTGTTGATGGCCCACAGTGCCTCATGGATGCCCAGTCTTGAGTTGCTGAATCTGTTCGAAATCTATCCAATTTAGCACTGTGGTAGTGCCACATAACACAATGGAGGGTATCCTTAATGTGAAACCAGGACTTCGTCTCCACAAGGACAATGTGGTGGTCACTCCTACCGATACTGTCATGGACAAAGCATCTGTGGCAGGCAGGTTGGTGAGGATGAGGCTGAGTACGTTTTTCCCTGTTGTTGGTTCCCTCACCACCTGCCGCAGACCCAGTCTAGCAGCTATGTCCTTTAGGACTTGGCCAGCTTGGCCTGTGGTTGTGCCATCGAGCCACTATTGATGATGCACATTGAAGTCCCCCACCCAGAGTACATTCTACACCCTTGCCGCCCTCAGTGCTTCCTCCAAGTCATGTTCAACATGGAGGAGCACTGATTCATCAGCTGAGAGAGGGCGGTACGTGGTAGGCAACAGGAGATTTCCTTGGCCGTGTTTGACCTGATGCCAAGAGACTTCATGGGGCCCAGAGTCGATGTTGAGGACAACTAGGTCAACTCCCTCCCGACTGTATAGCAGTGTGCCGCCACCTTTGCTGGGCCTGTTCTGCCAATGTGACAGGGCATGCCCAGGGATGGTGATGGTCGTGTCTGGGACATGATCTGTAAGGTATGGTTCCGTGAGCATGACTATGTCAGGTTGTTGCTTGACTAGTCTGTGGGACAGCTCTCCCAATTTTGGCACAAGCCCCAAGACGTTAGTAAGGAGGACTTTGCAGGGTCACAGAGCTGGCTTTGCCATAGTCGTTTGCGATGCCTAGGTTGATGCCAGGCATTGGTTTCATTCATCCGGTTTCATTCCTTTTTATTGACTTTTTATCGATTTGATACAACTGAGTGTCTTGCTAGGCCATTAGGCCATTTCAGAGGGCATTTAAGAGTCAACCACATTACTGCGGATCTGGAGTCACATGTAGGCCAGACCAGGTGAGGACAACAGATTTCCTTCCCTAAATGACATTAGTAATGACAGATGGGTTTTTACGACAATCGACAATGGTTTCATGGTCATTGTTAGACTTTAAATTCCAGGTTTTTATTGAATTCAAATTCCACCATCTGCCGTGGTAGGATTTGAACTCGAGTCCCTAGAGCATTACCCTGTGTCTCTCGATTACCAGTCTAGAGATAACAAAGGCATAGACATGGATTTTAGCAGCAAATGAACGAATGAAAAAAAGCACAATTACCATTTAAAATATTACAGGTACATTAACCAGGCTAATGGACAACAACAAAAATTGCCGAATGCCTCCATCTGCATCAATTTATCCACTATTCTCTCCAAGTTACAATGATGTATGACCACAACACAGAATGGGGGTTTAGGGAAAAAAAGTGCCAATACATGTAGAGCTAAGATAATACATACTTTTCGCATTGAAGAAAATTTCAACTTCCACTTTAATATTGGGCAGAAATGGAAATGAGAATTAACTAATTAAATAAGGAGATGATGAACTATCTCCCACCCTGAATGGAGATGGATGTCTCCAGGTTGACATCTGCCATCCCCCTCGCGCCGAGCTTCAGCGACCAGACGTCAGCGGATCGATCGGCGCAGGCGTGGACCAGGTCTGGCTGCCGCTTCAATGTGAGAAATGGGGATGAATAATTTTCTGTTCGCTCAGTGCATCCTGTATTTTCTAGCTTTCCTGTTTGGCTTCATCGCCGTGGTGCCGCTGTCGGAGAACGGCAGTGATTTCCGGGGAAAATGCCTGCTCTTTACCCGGGGGATGTGGCAGAATGAGAACATCACTGTGGAGAAGCAGCGCTTCGTGGTGGAGGAATGGGGCCCAGAATCCGCCTGTCAGTTCACCACCTTCATCGGACTCTTCACCCTCCTCTTCTCGGCAATCCAGGCATGGAGACTCCTCTTCTACCTTTGCAAAGGACACGATGAGTAAGTCGCTTTGTGTGTGGTGCATTTCCATTGAACCCCCATACAGTACCCACTGTACCCCCTGGCCACTGTATCCCCTACCCACTGTACACCATGTCCACTATACCCCCTGCCCATTGTACCCCTTACCCACTTTACCCCATGCCCACTGTACCCCATGTCTACTGTACCCCATGCCCACTGTACCCCTACCCATTGCACTCTTTACTCACTGAACCCCATAGCCACTAAACCATTTACCCACTAAACCCCTTACCCATTGTACCACTTAACCACCAAACCCTTTACCTTTGGTACCTCTGACCCACTGAATTCCTACACACTAAACACCTGACCCACTGAACCCTTTCCTACTGAACCATATTCCCTCTGAATCCCTTACCCACTATGCACCTTACCCACTGTGGCCCTTACCCACCAAGCCCCATACCCACTAAAACTTCTTACCCAGTGAAACCCTTACCCAATTAACCCCTTCCTACTGAACACATTTCCCTGAACCCTATACCCACTGAGCTCCTTGCCCACTGAACTCTTACTCACTGACTCCTTCCCACAAAACGCTTATGCATTGAGTCCCATACCCACTGAACACTTCTCCCGCTGTACCCCCTACCTACTATACCCCCTACCCACGGAACCCCCTACCCACTGAACCCTCTACCCACTGAAACCCCTACCCATTGTACTGGTACGCATTGTATCCCTCCCTGCCATACCCCTACCCACTACACCCCTACCCACTATACCCAATATCCACTGAACACTTTACCCACTGTCCCTATTATACACTATACCCACTGTACCCCTGCCCATTGTACCCCATGCCTACTGTATGCCATACCCACTGAACTCACTACTCATTACACTCTTTACCCACTGAACCCCATAACCACTAAACCATTTAACCTCTAAACCCTTTACCTTTTGCACCCCTGACCCACTGAATTCGTACCCACTAAACATCTGACCTGCTGAACCTTTTTCCAAATGAATCATATTCCCTCTGAATCCCTTACCCACTGTGCCCCATACCCACTGTGCCCCTAACCCACTGTACCCTTTACCAAGCTCCATACCCTCCAAAACTTCTTACTAAGTGAACCCCTTATCCAATTAACCCCTTCCTACTGAACACATTCCCCCTGAACCCTATAGCTACCGAGCCCTTTGCCCACTGAATCCCTTACTCACTGAACCCGTACCGCAAAACTCTTACACATTGGGCCTCATACCCACCAAATCCCAGACCCTCTGTACACCATGCCCACTGTACACCATGCCCACTGTACACCATAAGATCATATGATGTAGGAGCAGAAGTAGGCCATTAAGCCCATCGAGTCTGCTCCGCCATTCAATGAGAGTATTGCAGATCTGATAATCCTCAACTCCACTTTCCTGCCTTTCCTCATAACCTTTGGTTCTGATTAAAAATTGTTCTATCTCAACCTCGAATATACTTAACGACCCACCCTCTACAACCCTCTGTAGTAAAGAATTCCAGATTCACTACCCACTGAGAGAAGCAATTCCTCCTCATCTCTGCCTTAAACGGGTGACCCCTTACTCTGAGATTATGCCCTCTGGTCTTGAACTCTCCCACAAGGGGAAACAACCTCTCAGCATCTACCTTCCCAAGCCCCCTAAGAATCTTATCTGTTTCAAAAAGGTTGCCTCTCATTCTTCTAAACTCCAATGAGTACAGGCCCAACCTACTCAACCCCTCCTCATAAGAAAATCCCTCCATACCCGGGATCAACCTAGTGAACCTTCTCTGGACTGCCTTTAACGCTTGTATATCTTTCCTTAGATAAGGGGACGAGAACTGTTCGCAGTACTCTAGGTGTGGTCTAACTAGTGCATTGTATAGTTTTAGCAAGACTTTCCTATTTTTATACTCCATTGCCTTTGAAATAAAGGCTAACATTCCTTTGGCTTCCCTATTACCTGCTGAACTTGTATGTTAACTTTTTGGGATTCAGGCACAAGGACTCCAAATCCCTCCGTGCTGCAGCTTTCTGCAGTCTTTCTCAATTTAAATAATATTCAGCTCCTCTATTCTTCCTGCCAAAGTGCATAACCTCACATTTTCCCACATTATATTCCATCTTGCCAAGGTTTTGCTCACTCACTTAACCTGTCTATATCCCTCTGCAGATTCTTTGTATCATCCTCACCACTTGCCTTCCCACTTATTTTTATGTCATCTGCAAACTTGGCAATAGTACATTCACTTCCCTCATCTAAGCCATTAATATATATTGTAAATAATTGTAACCCCAGCACTGATCCCTGTGGCACTCCACTAGTTACAGGTTGCCATCCTGAAAATGCTCCCCTTATCCCAACTCTTTGTCTTTTATTAGTTAGTCAATCCTCTATCCATGCTAATATACCACCCCCAACACCATAGGCTCTTATCTTATTAAGTAACCTTATGCGTACCCCTAAACCATTGTACCCCTGACCCACTGAATCCTTTCCTTCATGCCCCTTACCCACTAAACACCTTACCCAGTGATCCCTTTCCTACTGAACTATATTCCCTCTGAATCCCTTAACCACTGTACCCCTTAACCACTGAACCTTTTCCTGATGAACCCCTTTACCCACTGAAACCTTACCTCCTGTACCTCTTACCCATCGAGTCCCGCTCCCACTATACTCTTAACCCACTGAACCCCTTACCCACAAGTCTCTTATCCACTGAACCCCGTAACCACAGAATCCCATACCCACCTTGATGCAACATCTGCTGGGTATCTGCTGGCATGTGGCAGTGTTCAGAGAAATGTTGGACCTTCTTTCGTTTATAATTTACAAAAGCTATTCCTAATACTAAGCAATAATTATCTGTAGTGCAATATGTGCTAAATATCACAATCCATTGAAATGCAATCGTAACCTCTCTTACTCTCAATGCAAATAGCTTAAGGTTTGTGTTTTATTTTAGTTAAGAGCTAATCAACATGAATGGTTTTGCTGTCACTGTAAATGTAGCTATCACCAGTGCAACATTCCCAGGGTCCATCCTTAACAGGATGTTTATCAAACATCTTGCTGTCTTTGCTGTCTTACCGATGTGTTTCCTCCTCCCTCCCCACCTTCCACTCCACCTGTTTGTTGCAGTACTTTCTTTGCAACGTTCCTGAATCTGCTGGTCAGCACCTTCGTGGTTTTCCTTATCTTCGTAGCAAGCACTCTGGTCACTGTTGGCTTCAATATGTGGTGCGATGCAATCACTGAGGATGGAAGAAAGCCTAACAGGTACACAATATTAGGAATTTCTCTTGTTTTATAAACAACTGTTGTGTGCTTTCTAAAATTGTCCAGTAAGGAAAATTGCGCATAATAGAACAAAACAGATGTATGAGTTTATTATGAATGGTAATCACTATTAATATTAACATCCAATTCATTAATGCTCTTGCCTAAAGAAAATAAACAAAAGGCATTTTCAGAACAAACTTTCTAATATAAATGTTGCAAGGTCTTGTTGAACTTTCTAGAATGTAAGTTTTGTTCTGGTCTACAGTTGTGAAGAATTGCAGGATATTGATCTGGAGCTGCACTTGGATAATTCTTCTTTCTATGACCAGTTTGCAATTATCCAGGTAAGCCTTTGGAAAGTTTATATGTAGATTGTAGCATCAACAGAACGCAGCTCAAAGGATAAATTGTGAGATTTGGTTCATTAGGCTTAAACTTTGACACCAGTCAAGGTCAGCCAATTTGTTGATCTAATTTCTTATTCAGACATTTTAAAATAAATTATTGCCAAGTAAATATTTTAGAAAAGATTGAAGTGTAAGACCCAGATCATTCCAGAATACAAATTTTGTTAAAATTAGCATCCTTGGAATTCCCACCCTTGAAAACCAGTTGCTGGAATACATTCCCTTTCATGTAGTTTACCCCATTTTATCAGATGCTGAGACCACTGGCAACTTGTTTTGTAGACAGACAAAAGTCTTTTACTTATAGAATAATAGAGACACTGGAACATTTTTACATTAAGGCTGGTATCTGTGCACCTGTCATTAGCTGAGAGCCAACAGACTGGATCTGCAGCACAATGGGCCTAGCACTCGATATAATCAATTTAATTTAGTGTAACCTAACATAACATTGTTGGGTTGTCAATCAGGGATATGGGGGGTTAAAATTGATTTTTACAAGCGGCACAAAATAGGCTTGTAATGACTTGATGTATCAGGCAGGTTTCTACTTAAAACAGATAACTTTATTACTGTTCTCTTTTAGAAGCTACATGCTTGAACCAGGTCCACGGCTAGAAAGCTCCGCTCCCCCCATGGACTACCCGCACTTAGGGCTCATTCGTCAAAACGATCACTTGACCCTGATAGGCAGTAGGAAAGGTTATACCTTCAGTCACTACATTTCCTCCCCCTTTAGTTTTTTTTAACATTTCCTATTTACAAAGAACATTTTAATCCACAATATATACATATATATATGAAGGTCAGGTGGTTAAAGATTAAATCTCTGAGGTGGTTTTCTAATTCGGTTTGAGCGGCGTAGCTCTACCACTTGAGGCTCTCTCACTGGATCAACCTGATCAGGAACTGCAGCATCAGGTACATCCTTAGAAAGTGGCAGTTCAGGATTAGGCAATTCAACAAATCTATCCTAGGTCAATCTGTCACCTCGGATTAAAGGTTTGTCATCAATTACAGGCGGAATAGCTGGTTGTTGAAGTGTCTCTCTACTCCTCAGATGATCCACATGTTTTCAAACAATCCGGCCTTCCACTTCCACCTGGAATGACAAGGGACCAGATTCTGAGACGATTATACCTGGAACCCAACTAGGTCGATTTCCAAAATTCCGCACAAAAACTGTCTCCTACAGTAAATCTTTAAGCTTTACTATGAATATCGTGATTCAATTTTTGATTACTCTGATTCTCCTCTACCTTCCCCTCTAAGTTTGGAAACACCAGACTTAACCTTGTATGTAGGCGGCGTTTCATCAACAATGCAGACGGCGTTGAACCTGTCGTTGAATGAGGAGTCGTACAATAATTGAGAAGAAAGCGGGAAAGTCGAGTTTCTAGAATACCTTCAGATGACCTCTTCATTCCTGATTTGAAAGTTTGCAGTACTCTTTCAGCTAACCCATTTGATGAGGGATGATATGGTGCTGCTTTAATATGGTTGATTCCATTTAAACTCGTAAGTCTCTCAGGTTCTGTATTAGTAAAGACTGTACCATTATCCAAAACAATAACTTCTGGTAGGCCAGCTTTTCAATATTTGCACTCAATGTGGGTGACCTGACTTCATACACATCTATCCACTTAGAATGCACATCGATGATCAATAAAAACATGGTACCTAAAAATAGACCTACATAAACAATATGTAGTCTAACCCAAGGTCAACCAGGCTACTCCCACAAATGCAGTGGAGCTGAAACAGGCAACTTCTGTTGTTGCTGACACTGGAGACAGTGCTTGACAATGCTTTCAATATCATTTTCTATACCTGGCCACCCAGACATAGCTTCGCACAAGAATTCTCAGCTTCGATATGCCTGGATGCATACTGTGAAGAGTGGTTGTTTTCTTTGTGAAGGGATGACAACTCTTGATCACCACAAGATTGCATTTTGACAACTTAACTGTTTTTTCTGGCATGGAGTGGTCTTATCTCTTCAGGCGCTGGTGAATTCAACCACCCTTGCAATACAAGGTCTTGGACTTCTAACAAAGTTGGATCCCTGTTTGTCCAATTCCTTATTTGCTTTGCACACACAGGTGAAGAGTCCAAGAAATTCAGTGCAAACACAACTTCTTGTGGCATTGGAGCATGTACAATGCCAACTGGTAATGGAGACAACTGAGTGCATCCACATTTACAATATGTATGCCAGGATAGTGCATAAAGGTATACTGACATGCAGATAATATCAAAGCCCAACGTTGAATTCTTGCTGAGGCTATTGGCGGAATGGCTTTATCCTCACTGAATAAACTCGTTAATGGTTTATGGTCCGACACTATGGTGAAATGTCATCCATGCAGATACTGGTGGAATTTCTTCACTCCAAATATCACTTCCTTTTCTAGTTGTGAATAACCCTTCTCTGCTGCAGAGAGGGATCTGGAGACATAGCCGATTGGCCTTTCGGAACCATGTTCCATCCTGTGTGACAACACAGCTCCCACATCATAAAGAGTGCATCATAGGTTAATATTAATTCTTTTGATGGTCCATAATGCACTAGTAGATATGATGAATGTAATAGCTTCTTAACTTCTCGTTGTGAATTCCATGATCAAGGATGATTCTTTTTCAATAACAAGTGTAATGGTGCTAACGCTGCTAACAAGTTTGGCAAGAGGCGGCTATAATAATTAATCATGCACAAAAAAGGCTTGAGTTCAGTGACACTGGAAGGAGAGGGCGCCTCTTTGATTGCCCTAACTTTCTCCTCTACTGGATGCAACCCCATGGCATCCACCCAGTGACCCAGGTAAGTGACTTCTGGCAAAAACAAAAATACCTGGAAAAACTCAGCAGGTCTGACAGCATCTGCGGAGAGGAATACAGTTGACGTTTTGAGTCCGTATGACCCTTCATCAGAACTAAGGAAATAGAGAAATGGGGTGAAATATAAGCTGGTAGAGTGGGGTGGGACAGGTAGAGCTCGATAGGGGGCCAGTCATAGGTGAAGGCAAAGAAGAGATTGCCAAAGGTGTCATAGACAAAAGGACAAAGCGGTGTTGATGGTGGTGATATTATTTAAGGAATATGCTAATGGGGACATTAAGGGTAGCAAGCAGGACAAGCTAGTGGCAGATGGCCCTAGTGGGGGTGGGGTGGGGGGAAGGGGGGAAGAGATCGAAATGGGCTAAAAGGTGGAGATAAAACAATAGATTGAAATAAATTTAAAAATAGGTGGGAAAAGAAAAATATATTTGTAAAAAAATTATAAATTATTGGGAAAAGGGGGATCGGAAAGGGGGTGGGGATGGAGGAGAGAGTTCATGAATTGAAATTGTTGAACTCAATATTAAGTCCAGAAGGCTGTAAAGTGCCTAGTTGGAATATGAGGTGCTGTTCCTCCAGTTTGCATTGAGCTTCACTGGAACATTGCAGCAGGCCAAAGACGGACGTGTGGGCATGAGAGCAGGGCAGAGTGTTGAAATGGCAAGCGACAGGGAGGTCGGGGTCATGCTTGCAGACAGACCGTAGGTGTTCCGCAAAGCGGTCACCCAGTCTGCGTTTGGTCTCTCCAATGTAGAGGAGACCGCATTGGGAGCAGCGAATGCAGTAGACTAAATTGAGGGAAGTGCAAGTGAAGTGCTGCTTCACTTGAAAGGAGTGTTTGGACCCTTGGACGGTGAGGAGGGGGAAGTAAAGGGGCAGGTGTTGCATCTTCTGCGGTTGCATGGCAAGGTGCCGTGGGAGGGGGTTGAGGTGTAGGGGGTGATGGAGGAGTGGGCCAGGGTGTCCTGGAGGGAACGATCCCTGTGGAAAGCCGTCGGTGGGGTGAAGGGAAGATGTGTTTGGTGGTGGCATGATGCTGGAGTTGGCGGAAATGGCGGAGGATGATCCTTTGAATGCAGAAGCTGGTGGGGTGATAAGTGAGGACAAGGGGGGCCCTATCATGGTTCTGGGCGGGAAAGGAAGGTGTGAGGGCCGGTTGAGGGCCCTGTCAACCACCTTGGGTGGAAAACCTCGGTTAAGAAAGAAGGATGACATGTCAGAGGAACTGATTTGGAAAGTAGCATCATCAGAACAGATGCGACGGAGGTGAAGGAACTGAGAGAATGGGATGGAGTCCTTACAGGAAGCGGGGTGTGAGGAGCTGTAGTCGAGGTAGCTGTGGGAGTCGGTAGGCTTGTAATGAATATTGGTGGACAGTCTATCACCAGAAATTGAGACTGAGAGGTCAAGGAAGGGAAGGGAAGTGTCAGTGATGGACCACGTGAAAATGATGGAGGGGTGGAAATTGGAAGCAAAATTAATAAATTTTTCCAGATCCAGACGAGAGCATGAAGCGGCATCGAAGTAATCATCGCTGCACTGGAGAAAGAGTTGTGGGAGGGGGCCTGAGTAGGACTGGAACAAGGAATGTTCCACATACCCCATAAAGAGACAGACATAACTGGGGCCCAAAACAAAAACAGAAATACCTGGAAAAACTCAGCAGGTGTGGCAGCATCGGCGGAGAAGAACAAAGTTGACGTTTCAAGTCCTCATGACCCTTCAACAGAACTAAGTAAAAATAGGAGAGGGGTGAAATATAAGCTGGTTTAAGGTGGGGGGGGTGAGGGGAGAAGTAGGGGGGGCTGCTGGTTGTAGGGACAAGCAAGCAGTGATAGGAGCAGATAACCAAAAGATGTCACAGACAAAAGAACAAAGAGGTGTTGAAGGTGGTGATATTATCTAAAAGAATGTGCTAATTAAGAATGGATAGCAGGACACCCCCTCCCCCACTTCTCCCCCACCCCCCCACCTTAAACCAGCTTATATTTCACCCCTCTCCTATTTTTACTTAGTTCTGTTGAAGGGTCATGAGGACTCGAAACGTTAACTTTGTTCTTCTCCGCCGATGCTGCCAGACCTGCTGAGTTTTTCCAGGTATTTCTGCTTTTGTTTTGGATTTCCAGCATCCGCAGTTTTTTGTTTTTTTCATAACTGGGGCCCATAGCCACACCTTTTATTTGGAGGAAGTGAGACGAGTTTAAGGAGAAATTGTTCAGTGAGAGAACAGGTTCAGCCAGACGGAGGAGAGTAGTGGTGGATGGGGATTGTTCGGGCCTCTGTTCGAGGAAGAAGCGGAGAGCCCTCAGACCATCCCGGTGGGGGATGGGGGTGTAGAGGGATTGGATGTCCATGGTGAAGGGGAGGCGGTTGGGGCCAGGGAACTGGAAATTGTTGATATGATGTAGGGCGCGAGAGGAATCGCGATTGTAGATGGGAAGAGATTGGACAAGGGGAGAGAGAGTGGAGTCAACATAGCAAGAAATGAGTTCCGTGGGACAGGAACAGGCTGACACGATTAGTCTGCTGGGCCAGTCCTGTTTGTGGATTTTGGGTAGGAGGTAGAAGCGGTCTGTCCGAGTTTGGGAGTCTATGAGGTTGGAAGCTGTGGTGGGAAGATCTCCAGAGGAGATGAGGTCAATGACAGTCCTGGAAACAATGGCTTGATGTTCAGTGGGGTCATGGTCCAGGGGGAGGTAGGAGGAAGTGTCTGCGAGTTGACGCTCAGCCTCTGTGAGATAGAGGTCAGTGCGCCAGACAACAACAGCACCACCCTTGTCAGCAGGTTTGATGACAAAGTCAGGGTTGGACCTGAGAGAACGGAGTGCGGCAAGTTCAGAAAGAGACAGGTTAGAGTGGGTGAGAGGAGCAGAGAAATTGAGACGACAGATGTCACGCCTTGGATGTACATTTTTATTTCTTTAATCACACACTAGCTTCTAAGAATCATCTTAAAATCTCTTCTAGGTTGGCCAAATGTTCGGCTTCCATTGACCCTGTGATCAGGACATCATCTGCGTATACTACTACTCGGGGAAGTCCTTGTAATGGACTTTCCAAGTTCCTTTGGAAGATTGCACATGTAGATGATACTCCAAAGAATAGTCACGTATATTGATACAGGCCCAGTGCATGTTGATGGTTACATACCCTCTAGATGTGTTATCCAGCTCTTACTGTTGGTATGCATGGCTCATGTCTTGTTTGATATAGGACTTGCCTACAGCTAGCTTTGCATACAAGTTGTCTCCTCGGGACAGGATATTTATCTAATTTGGCTGCCTTGTTCATGGCCCATTTGTAGTTCCCACAAATGCAAATAGTTTGATCAGGTTTCATCACAGGGACTATGTGGCTGCCCATTCTGAATTTTGGACTGGCTGGATAATGCCTAGCTTTTCTAAGCGGCACAATTCTGCATCTACCTTCTCCTTTAGGGCATAAGGCACTGGTCTGGCCTTAAAGAAATGGGGTGTCACCTCTGAATCTACATATACTTTTGCTTGTAAGCATTTTATCTTTCCCAATTTGTCACAAAATACACTTATATTTCCTTAACAGCTCAGGAACACCTCCTATTCTCAAGTGAAATATTTCAGACTATTTGAGCTTTTTTTTGTAACCAGTCGCAGCCTGGAAGACTAGGTCCTTCACCTATCACTATGATCACTGGAAGCTGGGCTTTCTGTTGCATATGGGACACAGGTACTGTGGTGATGCCCTTTACCTGTATGGATTCTCCAGTGTATGTCTTTAATTGAGCCTTGGTTTGCTCCAAATTCAGTGGCTGGGACCTTCATTTAGGTATTAAAATGTCTGCTCTCCCACCACTGTGGTTGAGGCTCCTGTATCTACCTCCATTACGAGAGGTTTCCCATTCACTTGAATAGTGATGGTTATTGGTTCCGTTATTTACTACTTTGACATCATACAGAGAATAGTTATCGGTATGGACAGCTTTTGGTTCTGTTATCTTATTCACTTAAATCATTTTGGGCTGCTGTCTTGTGGGCTGTGTCAATTTTGCCCTGCATTTCATTATTACTTGCCCTTTCTTGTGGCATTAATGGCATCTGCCTTCTTAAGTCTGCAGGCTTCCGGTCCATGATTATCCCACATCTGTAACAGGTTAACATCGGAGTCGCTGCTGAGATGCTTCCACTAGGCCTTTTCATTTTTCGAGCAGCAGAGACTGTCTCTCACCTCACTACTGTCTCTGGTTTTCGCACCATGGCTGGCAGTATGCTCCCGCCCCAACTGAAGAACGGCACTCTGTTGCACACTCTGTAAAGCCTGTGAGTCCCTCTCAGCACGTTCCATGGCTAGTGCCATTTCCATGGTGCACTTCAAATCGATGTTAACTTCTGCGAATAAACGGCGCTGAATGGCATTATCATGAACCCCACAAACCAACCGGTCCTGCAACATATCACTGAGTGTGTCTCCGAAGTTGCAGTGCTCTGTCAACTGCTTCAACTTCACTATATAAATTGCAATGGGCTCTCCCGGGGCCCTTACTTTGGAGTTAAACTTAAACCTGTGCAATATTACCAACGGCTTTAGCTGAAAATGGGCCTTCACGAGGTCTATCGATTCGTTAAAAGATTTCGACTCGGACGCGTTCGGGGCCGTCAGACTGTGGATGAGGTTATATGTCTTGCTACCACAGACACTCAAAAGAATTGCTCTCTGCTTCTCCTCCGCACTTATTTCATTTGCCACAAAATAAAAACCAAGGCGTTCTACATACTGGCTCCAGTCTTTCATAGATGCATCATAAGAGTCGATTCTGCTGAAGAGTGGCATGACTAGTGAGTATACTTTTCTTTTTTCCTAAGAACTGATTTACTCACATTCACAAGGCAAGGTGCAGCATCGGAGCTACTTCACCCTCGTTGCCAAATGTAATGACACACCGGAAAGGTTTCTAGTTGAAACAGATAACTTTATTACAGAGAGCTTTTAGAGGCAACATGCTTGTACAAGGTCCACGACTAGAAAGCTCCCCCCTCCGGATTACCCACACTTAGGGCTCATTCGTCAGAACAATTATGTGACCCCCTCTAATCCCCTAATAGACAGTGGGAAAGATTATATCTTCAAGCACTACAGGGCTCTTAATAAATTGGCAGCCAATTTTTTTTTACCATGCCAGTTTTTATTTTCCATTGACTTGGAAAATATTGCCAAGATTTTTAATTTCAAACCAAGTTGACAGTGATACTAGGAAACAAATCTCCCAAAACAGCTTGAACTATCATTCTGTGAACATCAGTAGAAAGAAGATCAGGCATGATGAAAATTGACCATTGATTTGCTATAAACCGATATCATAGTGCAGGCATACACCACTGTCACCCCCATGAACTTCCTACTTGACATATTTTCAAACCTTACACTTGAAATTCTATTTATGTTCCAGTGGAAGGCCACTCAGATATGGTTTGAGTGATAGCTACGTTGAATGGCGGAGCAGGCTGTATGGTCTACTCCTGCTCCTATCTCTTGGGTTCTTGTATGTGCTAACTTCTGTTTTACTGAATTGTTTTAAAGTTGGCAGCGAAGTCAATGCCTAATCAACATTTCTAGCTGGATATCAAATCCACTGCATAAAGGTATTTGCAGTTTCAGTGGAGATGAGTGCTTCCCAGTTACAGTGCGATTCAAGCTGAGATTCAGGAGAACAGTAGAATTAAGGGTTGACAATCAAATTATATGGATGGTATATGGCACGTACATGAAAACAGATTTATCAGCAGATGGCAGATTTAAACTTGCCAAAAGCAACACTTTCCTTGTGGGGTACTTCAGCCTTTGACTCTTGAACTTGATTTTGTGTTTACTGAGGGAAGTTGCCAGTTCATGATTAGATAGTGAGGCAGCCTGATCACCATCTGCCTTACCTGCATTGTCATTCCTTTGAAAAAGATCACAACTGGTTATCTATTACCCCTGTGCTCACTGACCAACATTGACTCCTAGTTTGGCCTCGATTTTAAAATTCTCATCTTTGTTTTTAAATTCCTCTGTGGCCTCACCCCTCCCTTCTCCAGGCCCACACCCCTCTGTGATCTCTGCCCTCCTCCAATTCTGGCCAATTACACAGCTTTGATTTTCATCACACCACCATTGTTGACCATGCCTTCAGCGGCCTAGGCCCTGAGCTCTGGAATTCTCTCCCTAAACTTCTACAACTCTCTTTCTCTCTTTAAAACATTGCATCAAACCTATCTCTTTGACTAAGCTTTTGACTACCTGTCCGTGTATCAGCTTGTTGTTAATGTTCCTGTGAAGCACCTTGGGAGGTGCTACAACATTAAGGGCACTATATGAAAACAAGCTGTGTTAGACTAGATACAACCTTTTTGACTGGAGCACACACCAAAATTGAAGCCATGTGCAAGATCAGACTCCTCGCTTTCAGAGAGTACATGGTCAGAGAGATTTACTACATGTTTGGTGGCGTCATTAATTGCGCTGCTTTAAACGACTTCCGATTAAGTGAGTTTACAGTGAAGGTGTGTTTCAAGTGGGTATTGTTTATGATCATGTGCTCTCTGAAAGCGAGGAGTTTGTTCTTGCGCATGGCTTCAATTTTGGTGTGCCGTCATCCCACATCAAACAGGAAGAGGTATTTGCTCAGTTCGAACTCCTCTACTCTCAGCTGTCCCACCACAAACCAGCGTCCACTGACAATGCTGACTCCTTGAAAGCTCTCCTAGCTGATCCAGTGCATGCATATTGCAGGATTCTGAACGACTTGGCTGATTTTCACATGTAATGTGAATGCCTGTAACGTTGTGAGGCCTCATGGCCAACCCAGTCATACATACCTGTAAACCCGACAAAGGGACTGGAATAGCCATCCTTAACAAGTGTGACTATATCAACAAAATTCACACCATACTTAATGATGGGTCCAAATTCGTATCCATTGGACCCGCCACTCAGCATGACTGGACAGCCCTGCTCGAAAGTGAGTTACAAAAATGCTTGTTGGACTCTTGCAAGACTAATGAGCTGCCGGGTGGTATATAAAAGATTCATCCTCACGGCTCACTGCCTCTGTGTATGTAAGGGCTGCCCAAGACACACGAAAGTGATATCCCTTTATGCCCTATCTTATCTATGACTGGTTCTGCACAGCATGAACTAGCCAAATGGTTGGGTGAGTTGCTGCAACCAGTTCTGAGGAAGTTTTCCACAAACACGGTGAAGGATTCCTCCACCTTTGCGAAGACCATACAGGACTTGCATATCGATAGCAATGCTGTGTCCATGCGTTCATTCGACATTGCAAGCCCTATTCACCAATGTTCCGTTCAAGGATGCCTTTGACATTGGCATTGCATCACTATATCATGGCAATCTAGAAGCACTGCCATTGTCTGAACCTCTATTCATTGAACTGATGAACTCAGCAACTTGTACAGTTGAGTTCAGTTTGAACGACACCATGCATGCCCAAATAAATGGTGTTGCCATGAGATCCCCTCTAGGCCTAGTTCTTGCAAGCATCTTTGTTGGTTTCCATAAGAAACACGTCTTCGATGGAATGTCACCTAGGCTCCTGCACCTTGCATGTTTCCAATATGTGGATGATACATTTGCTATTTTGAATCCGCAGCTGCATGTAAGCATGTGTGCTCTCGGCACCTTTAAGGTGGGTCTGGCCCCATCTCTTCAACATCTGTGACCAGTGATGCTGTGCTCCTGAAGGGCTCAGGTGCTAAAGGCGGACAAAAGATCAGGTGCTTTTACAGTTTCAGTGCCTCAACGATATGACCCTGATCATGGAGTGCAAGCGAGCTGCCTTCAGCCACACAGGAGTCAGACATCCTCAGAGGCTATGTGAAGATCGATGGAGTATCCTCACTGCATGTCATCATCATCCTCCTGCAAGTGAGTGGTTATTAGGGCCTCCACTGCATCTCCATGACAGGAACATTATCACAGAAGGTATGTGCGCTGCCATAAGCCAGACTGGAGTCAAACATTCATAGGTGAAATGTGAGGGTCTATGGTGTCACTTCATTGCATGTCATCATCATCCTCCACAAATCTAGCAGCTATGAGGGCCTCCCGAGCATGCCTGCCTCATCTGGCCAGTACGAGAACCACATCGCCATCATCGTCACCTTCGAGGACCTCCTTACCCTCATCCCTGTCGATGTCTTCCTCATCTGAGGAGACCTCCAGCTCCTCCAGTTCCTCCCCAGCCAGCTCCTCTCCTTGTTGCAGCGCACGGTTGTAAAGTGTGCAGCAGACAATGACGATGCGTGACAGCCTCTGTGGACTATATTGCAGGGCTCCATCAGGCACCAGAACCGCATTTTCAGCATCCCAAGATGGTTTGCTCCACCAAGTAGTGAGTTGCAGCATGAGTCTCATTATACCTTCACTCTGCTGCAGTCTGAGGCTGCCGCACGGGTGTCATCAGCCACATACTCTCCGGGTAGCCCTCTTGCATCCTGGCTGTCCTGGTCCCGGGTGAAATGCACAAATCTGTGTGCCCTTGCAAAGGTGGCATCCGTGACCTCATGGATGCATTTGTGGATGGAGGCTTGTGAGTTCCCAGAGAGATCACCTGTGGAGTCCTGAAAGGAGCCACTGGTGTAAAAATTGAGCGCTGCGGTCACTTTCATGGCCACTGGCAGCGGATGCCCTCCATGCACCTGTGGTGCCAAATCCTGCAGTAGCTGGCAGAAGTGACCGACCAGTCCCCTAGACATGTGTAGCCTTTGGTGACCCTGATTTTCGGTCATCTGCAGGAATAAAAGGCGGCATCTATAGACCATGTGTCTAGCTAGGCACCGACCAATGATAGCTTGCTGTGGCTCTTCAGCGGCTTGTGCGGGAGACCCAGCCTGCCCTTGCCTCTGCCCAGCCAGGCAACTTTATCGTCTCTTCTCTGCCGTCTTTGATCTCTGTAGCTACAAGGTATACAGCTAGTTCACTAGGCTTCATGCTCCTGATGTACTACAGGGTGAAAGAGAGAGATGCGTGGGTTAGCTTGGGTGTACTAAGAACTTCTCTTGGTTAAGTCTGAAATTCCCTTAACACATCCCGGAGAGTGCTGGCCACCACTTGGATGGCCAGAGTTTAGTGCTCTGCATGGTTGCCCGAAACCCCACCCACCTCCGCCCCACTCCACCTGACCGATTGGCTGCAACTTTGCCCATTGGACTGCATGCTGTGCTCTCAGCTCAGATGCAGGCATTTTCCTAACCCACACTGCACAGCTGCACTGTTAGCTTGAACCATGGAGGAAACTGGTCCACACCAGGATGGTGACATTGCAAGGGGCTGTGAGCGCCTCCAGCAGTGACTGATCATCCATGGCCAGCTTTAGCAGGGAGATTATACAATGTGCCTAGTCATCCAACTGCAGTCCACTAAAACGCTCATTAGTTTGCAAGCTGTGCCTGAGGGGTGAAAAACTCTGGAGGTCTTGGTGACACTTTCATGCTTCTGCGTTGTTTGAGTGGGCAGATAAGCTAGAGACCCGACTCCATGCATGTCAATGTGGTTGCGTCTGAACTGTCTCAGCTGCAGAGGAATGGTCACTTTATACAAGGGGTCCCTAATGCATGGCCGCTTCCCTCCCTTCCACCCTGCACGTGCTTATACACTACCTTCAACCACAGGGCAGCCCTCCCAACCCCAGCCTCCCATGCACCTCAATTGCAGAGCAGCCCTTTCCCCCGTCCCCACCTAACCCACCTCAACCGCAGGGCAGCTCTTGCATCCCCCCCCAACGCTCCTCAGCCTTGAAATCCAACAGGCGACCCTCACTAGTGCAGCGCAACATTACTGTACACTCACCTCTGAGTTCCCCTCAAAGTGCAGCCCGCCAAGTGCACACCTTATATATGCTATTGTGAAACACATCCGCGTGAGTGGATGACCCAGAAGGGGGTCGTGGGGGTGGGGGGGGTTGTCTGATTCCGGTGGGCTAGCCTTGGAATGATATGCAGATGTATTACAGTGATGTTCCCTATGTCCGATGGCAGGAAATGCGGCCCACCATTGACGGGCAGATGATCGCAAAATGGTTTCACAACGCTGTGAAACCGATTTCTGACCTTCTCACTAAATTGTCTGCTCACATGCCGAGCAGCATACCAGCGGGGACTGAAAACCCCACCTATAGTGTCGAACATTAGATGTGATTCTGCGATTGGACAACAATTGCTGAACAATCCTGATTGTTTTAATAATTACACTGACAACCAATCTAAGATCATCAGCTGGACTCACAGTGTGTGCAGCTCATTTGCAGGTGCTGGAAGCTATATATATTTATACACAGGGTCCTATCCTTTGCAGACAGAAGGGGCATGTCCACACATTGCACCCTTTTCAACTAAACAAAAGCTTGGGCGACTGCCATTTCCTGGTTCATTCCCATGGCAATGCCTTGACCAATCAGAGCTGACCCGTCTGGATTGAATTTAAACAAAAACTTAGCAGTTAACTTCTCCTTGATGCATTCTCCATGTCAGTGCCTCTACCAATCAGACTCTATTTACCAACCAATCAGCACTCTCTTCTCATGCAATCTAAATTGTTGTTCCCTTCACAATTGGTATTCTTGTGAATTCTGTCGATGAGTACAAGACGAAAAGCTTCAACAGCATGTCTCTTTTTTTCAGCAGTATTAAAGTGTTCTAAAGCGCTTCACAGGAGGGCTATCAGACAAAATTTGGCAAAGTCAGGAAATGACACAGAAGGCACTATTATAACAATTCAGCATCAACAACATATAATTTATAAGCTCATATTATGCACAAAAAGACCAAATTCTTGGCATTACAGATATCACTTAAAATTTGGTGAATCAAAGAATTCTGCTCATAAAAAATACAAACTGAACACATTTCCACCACATAAAATCTACTTAATCTCTGGGAAAATATTGAGCCTACAGTTACAGTTAGTGAGGACCAGACCTGAGAATAAATTTGTTTTGTGACTCCCTCTGTTATTGTGCCTGTGGTGCATTATCCATCCTGCTGCTTCACAACCTAACTGCAGCCGTTGACATGGTCAACCACATCATCCATCTCCAGTGTCTCTTCTGGTCTTATAATCGAATTCTTGCAGTCACTTTCCTTTCTACCCCCACACCTTTACCTCTAGAGTCCCCCAAGGATCTGTGCTCAACCCCCTCCTGTTCCTTAGGGTCAGGCTTCTCTTTGGCAACATCACCTGAAAACTTGGGGGCAGCTTCCACGTGTATGCACTCAACCTCTCTATCACCTCTCTCGCCTTTCACCAGACTGTATTATCAGATTGATTATTTGATATTTAGTCCAATTAAATATTGAGAACACTAAAACAGATGACTTAAGCCCCTGCATGTAATGCGCACCTTTGCCATAGATTAATTATAATACTCATTCATGGGTTATGGCCATTGCTGGCAAGATCAGAATTTAATGTCCATCCCTAATTGCCCTTGAGAAGGTGATGATGAGCTTTCTTGAACCGCTACAGTTCATGGGATGCAGGTACAAGCACAGTGCTGTTAGAGAGGGTGTTCCAGTAAATGAAGGGGAATATAGTTCCAAGTCAGGATTTTGTGCAGCTTGGAAGTGAAGCTATGGATGGTGGTGTTCCCATCCATCCACTGTCCTTGTTCTTCCGGGTGGTAGAGGTCATGGGTTTGGAAGATGCTGTCAAAGGAGCGAGTTGCTGCACTGCATTTTGTGTATGATACATGCTGCTCCCATTGTGAGTCATCAGTGGAAGGAGTAAGTGTTTAGGTGATGGATTGGGTGCCAGTCAAGTAGGCTTCTTTGTTCTGGATGGTGTTGAGCTTCTTGAGCATTGTTGGAGCTGCTCTCTTCCAGGCAAGTGGGCAGTATTCCATCACACTCCCGACTTGCACCTGGTGGACAGTGGGTTCTGGGGAGTCAGGAGGCGAATTACTCACAGCAGAATTCCCAGCCTCTGATGTGCTCTTGCAGCCACAGTATTTATATAGTTGGCCCAATTGGATTTCTAGTCAATGGTAACCCCCAAGATGTTGATGGCGGGGTATTCAGCGATGTTAATGCCATTAAATGCTGGCCTATCCATTGAGGCCCACATCCCATGAATGAATTTTTTAAAAATTAAATATCAAGGAGAGATGGTTAGAGTCTGTCTTACTGGACATGTTCATTACCTGGCACTTGTGTGGCACAAATTTACTTGCTATTTATCAGTCCAAGCCTGAATGTTGTCCAAGTCTTGCTGCATGCAGGCACAGACTGCTTCAGTATCTGAGGACTCAGGAATGTACAGAACACTGTGCAATTGCGAGCAAAAATCACCGTTGCTGACCTTGTGATGGAGGGAAGGTCATTGATGAAGCAGCTGAAGATGGTTTGGCCTAGGGCACTATTCTGAGGCACTCCTGCAGTGATGCCCTGGGATTGAGATGGTTGGCGTCCAACAACCACAATCATCATCTTTTGTGCTAAGTATGACTCCAGCCAGTGGAGAGTTTTCCCCCTGATTCCCATTAGCTTCAATTTTGCCAAGTGTTCCTTAATGTAAAAGGGAGTCACTCTCACCTCACCTGAAATGAAGCTCTTTTGTTAATCTTTTTGTTTGGACCAAGGCCGTAATGGAGTCTTGAACAAAGTGGTCCTGTCAGCCAAACTGAGCATCAGTGAGCAGGTTATTGTTGAGTAAGTACTGCTTGATAGCACTGTTGATGATATCTTCCATCACTTTGCTGATGACCACGAGTAGACCTGGTAATTGACCAGATTGGATTTGTCCTGCTTTTTGTGGCAGGATTTATCTGGGCAATATTCCACATAGTTGGATAGATGCCTAGGGATGCGGCTAGTTCTGAAGCAGAAGCACTACAACCATGATATTGTCAGCCCCCACAGCCTTTGCTACATCCAGAGCCTTCAGCCATTCAACCATTCATCTCTCTCCCCAGCCATTATATCACATTGAACCAGATCACTCTCAACTTTGGCATCTAATTTGACCCTTAAACTGAGCTTCTAACCACATAACCTTTCCACCATAAAGACTGCCTGTATCCACCTTCATAACATTGCCTGCCTTTGCCCGTCTGGTGCAGACAACTTCATCATGCCTTGTCACTTCCAGGCCTGACTGTTCCAAAGCTTTCCTTTTTTGCCACTCTTCTTTCATACCCTTCATAATCTTCAACTCATCCTCTTCTGTCTTTAACCTAAACCACACAAATTCCCATTCGTATATCACCTGTGTTCACTAACCAACATTTGGCTTTTGGCCCCACAATGCCTCAAAATTTTCACTTTGGTTTTTAAATCCGTTTATGGCCTTACGCCTTCCTAGCACTCTAACTTTTCCAGCTCTACAACCTTTGGAATTCTACATACCTCCAACTCTAATCCTTTGCATATCCTCCCCTCCCTTTGCTCCACTACTGGTGTTGTGCCTTCAGCCATGTAGAGCCCATGACCTGGCATTCCCTCCTCAAACCTCTGCCTCCCCACTTCTGTCTGCTATGACTGTCCTTAAAACCTACCTCTTTGACTTAAGCTTTTGATCATCCATCCTAATACCTTTTTCTTTGACTCAACATCAATTTTTATCTGAATACGCTTCTGTGAAGTATATTGGGACAGATTTCTACATTAAAAATGCTGTATTAATTAATGTTGCTGTTTTAAAATCCTTATTTAACACTTTTTCGGGTGGTGTAGCTCTTCTTTATCAAAAGTATCAAATATGTTTTTATTGCTTGTAGTAAATGGGCATGCAATATGTGACTGTTTTGTTGTCATCGTGACTGATAACATATTGAACTTTATTTGTGAAGGAGGCCATCTGAAAATAGGATGGCAGCTGTGAGTAAAGTTCTCCAGTCAACAATTGGCTTGCTTTTCAGTGGGAGAATTCGTGACCATGACGACCATTGCATATTTAAATATAACAAATTACAGTTTTTAATAATTCTTACAGATGGTCACTCACTTTTTAATTAAGACAAAAAACCTGTTCATTTTAATATCACTTTTCTATTTTATGGATGAATACTAAATTGATTTGGAATTTAAAAGCAGACTAAAGATTATAAAATCGGTGACGTGTTAGACAGCTGGATGGACAGAAGGACGTGGGCTAGAAAGTAGTGCACCAGCCACTGCCTGTTTCTTAACCAATGGTTAATTGTAAAGTGAGCTACTATTTAACTGATTAGCCAGGTGGCTGATAACAATGTGAGCTATTACTACTAAAGTACCATCGTTTAGATTTTATGTCCAAAGTGGGTAATGCAGTAAAATCAAACAGATGCTTAGGTTCAACTTTCCTTTCTTTCATAAGGAAAGACATTGCAAATGATCTGAATCAAGGTCATCTGTTGTTTTACTTCTTCATAGATCTCAAAAGCTCATATAAAGTTCAAGCATTGTTTTGTGTACATAAAATAGAATCTCTGCCTTCAATATTACCAATGATGGGAAATAAATAATGAAGGAGTTAGAGTAAAATATACATTATATAAATTGTGAACTCTCCTGGCAATTTTTTCCCAGGAACTCTGATACCATGGGCTGAAATTTACCCTGGGCTTTGGGACCCTGACGTCAGGCCGAAGGTGGGTCTTGAACCAGCACTTGCTGGCAGCAGGACCTGCTTGGCAATTTTACCGCAGGCAACCTTCCAATTGGCTGCTTGCGGGCCTGCTGTCAATAAAGAATGGTGGGCATGCTGCTGATGCTGCTGGTTCCAATCAAAATGAAGGCGCCCTTAGATTAGTATGTAAAAATTAAAAGTTGGGGGTCGGAAGCAGGAGGCTGTACGGATCAGAGGGAAAATCCCTCTGAGGGAATTATTGGGGCTGCGGGGGCTGTCTTTCCTCCCTGTGGCTCCCACTTTGGGCCATGGAGCCTCCGATTCCGATGGCCACCGCTCTCTCGCTCTCTCTCTCTCTCTCTCTCCCTCCCTCCCCCCCCCCACAAAACATTGCTGAGTTGGGACAGCAGCCAGATTACTCACATGGTGACAGAAATGTATGTATCTGACATGTATGTTTATATCAAAAGATGTGATTTTATACGAATAAAAAGCTTTTGATAATTTGCTTAAATCTTTCTATTGTGAAGAAACAACTGATTCACTCAAAATAAATGTTTGAATTAAATTAGGATTGTATTGATCAAATTCTCCTTTTCTACCACGTTAACTAAACCCTTACTGATTCGTAAAACTTATGTTACGGTGTGCTAAAGAGACATTTTGCAGATTATATTCAAAAGTGAAAAGGATGACATGCCCTGAAGTTGCTAATTAGCAAACCTTGTTTAACATCTGGGAATTTCATCTGCAGTTTGGTCTATGGGCCGGATGGGTTGCTTGGATGGCAATTACCATTCTTGCGTTCCTGAAAGTGTATGACAACTATAGGCAGAAGGAGCTCCTCGACAGCCTGGTCCATGAGAAGGAGTTGCTTCTAGCAAGATCATCCAAGAGAGCATTAGAGCAAGTTGAGAAGAATGCAATGATTTAAAAGCAATTACAGTACATATTGTACAAAGAGATAATTCCAACTGATATAAATAAAGCAAAGCTGCATGTACTTTGTCAAGGCGAAGGCATTGAAAAGTTACTGTAAAACAGGATACTCACTCTCTAGCCTTACTGCCCATCTTAATGGTAGGTACCATAATAATAACTGTATCTTTCGATAGATACTATTGTTCTTCCAGTGCCTAATATAGCCTGTATAATGTAATGATTTTCTAAAATGTTACAGCACAATACATAATGACTGCTCTATTGCCAAATCAAAATGTAAACTTCTGCTGTTCCTACTTGTACATCAAAACCTAAACATTGTTGATCAGAAAAAAATATCCTGATTTATAGTACAAAGTTAAATAGCCTACACCGAATTTCATGTGCCAAAAATAAACTTGGTAATGTGTTAAATGATAGAGGAGAAAAACTTCCAGCCAGTTATATTCCACATAGTTCAGCACACTCCCACTGCTACAAAATATTGTATTGAAAGCAAATGAACAAAATTGTCCACTCTCATAGCAAATGATGATAAATTTCACATTCAACATGTCAAAGATGTTTCGAGCCAAACTCAGTGATACCTGAATATTCTTTCTATTGACAGAATACATTGCTTTCGCACTTGAAAATCTCATCTGCAGTGTTTAGAAAATGATAATGATTGTTTCTTAGGAGCAGCTGCTATCTTGCAGCACTGAATACTCTACCTTAAATCAATAGGTTTTCTTCTGCTAATAAAATGAACAACAGCTATTGGAAGCTTAGTTGTATAAAGTGACAGACTTTATTGTGCCATATGTTGCTCATAAAAAGGATCTTTGTTGTTAATGTCAATTCTTTAACCTTGATTACAGTGTCCTTTGCTCAAAACTGTGTAAAATTAAATTCATTCATACGCTTGTTTACATCTGTGCTGTTGTTTTTTTCCCCTTGTGGGAACAAATGCACACTTTTATTTCTGCTGCTACTTAATAAAAACTATTTTTTTAACTGTCACAGTCAGGATATAACTGGCCACACTCCCTTTATGTTTCCCCTGTGCCTACAAAAGATAGGAGAAATGACACATTTGCCATATGGGAACCACAAGGGTAAACTTGTGAACAATGATTACTGGCACAGTTGCTTGATATGTCAGTATGCTGTACCACCATACCATTTTATCACTACTTCCTCTTTGTTGTCAGCTCATCCCACAACTATATCACAAACATCTGAAAAGTGTAGGTTTTATTTCTCATGATCAACTTGTATTCTCCAATAACATCTTATATTTATACAGCGCCCTTAACATAATAAAATGTTATGGCACTTCACAGGATTTGAAACCGGGGCAGATATTAAATTAAGCTAGATGACCAAAAGCTTAGTCAAAGGGGTAGGTTTTAAGGAATGTCTTGTGGGCAGAAAGAGTGGAGGAAGAGGCAGAAGGAATTCCAGAGATTAGTAGCTTGGCAGCTGAAGGCATAGGCACCAGTGTTGGAGTGATTAAATCTGGGGCTGCTCAGGAGGCCAGAAGTAGAGGAGCATAGATATCTTGGTGGGTTGTGGGGCTGGAGGAGATTACAGAAATAGGGAGGTGTGAGTCAATGGTGAAATTTGAAAAAAGGATGAGAATCTTAAAATTGAGGTGTTGCTTAACTAGGAGTCGATGTAAGTCAATGAGCACAGGGGTCATGGTTGAATGGGCCTTGCTGTGAGTAAGGACACAGACAGCATAGTTTTTAATGACCTCAAGTTTACAGAGGCAGAACGTGGGTGATCAGCCAACAAAAATGACTATGTTGATCATCCAGCATTGTTGGTAATGAACTTTACAAACACCCTGAGTCTGGGTTGTATGATGTGATGAAGCCAATCAAATGCCACCATATTCCCCTTAATGCAAATCAATCTGCAGTGTAATTTGCCCATTATAATTGAGCTACTCTTTGCAGCATTTATCTCGTTTACATTCAGAAAATTAGCATGTTAGCTACCCTCATTCATAAATTTACTTGTGGGAGTAACTGTCTCTAGCACACATTACCACAGTTGATTATTTTTGTGTTGTATTGATGCTACATACTCTGGGATAGGAGCATTAACAAAGACGGGATATTCAAGACTGTCAAATTTGATGCAGCTTAAGCACTGCTGATGTGTTAGTTATCTTGCCCTCAGTAAGGTGCACAGTAAGCCATAACAGAGATACCACCTCAGGCCTGCGTCAGCTCCATGACTAGACCTGCAACTATAGAGCAACATCCAGATGGCACTCCCATGAAGGTGAAGTTGGCTACCTCATTCTCGACTTCTACGTTATGAGATGCATCCATTCGCCAATAAAAGACCTTACTGAGATCAGCCAGTGTACAGTTCCCTGCATATCACTGAGGTGCCGCAAGTCCCATTTGCCATATATCACCTTACAATAAGAAGCAATATGCAGTTTAATTTTATCTTTGTATTCAAAGGTCTGCAACACCAATGGAAAGGCACTTAATTTAATATGTGCAAGGCACCATTGAATTCATTTGCTATCATGCATGCAACTGTCAGTGGTACCCTCTAAGGGTTAGTGAGTCTAAATAGAATGCTATCTGTAGAATGTTATGCGAGTTAAAGCTGGTTTTCTAAAGAACACAATGTACATATCTTGAAAGAATCTTGTATTTCTTTGTGGACTTGTATTTTACTCTGCTTCAAATAATTAATCAATTTTACCTTAAAAGATGCAGTGGTCTCTGCCTAAATGATATTCTGTGGCAAAGCATCCCATGCTCCCAGCAACCCTCTGTACATAAATTTTTGCTAACCTCTGTCTTTACTGTTTTGGTAATAATTTTAAATTGATAAAAATAGTCTTTCCTTCTTCACTCTATCCAAACACTTTTTAATTGTAAGGACATCAATTAAATCTCCTTATTACCTTCTGGGCTCCAGTGGAGATAGTCCCAATAGCTCAAAGTATTTCTTAAACAAAAACAGAATTACCTGGAAAAACTCAGCAGGTCTGGCAGCATCGGCGGAGAAGAAAAGAGTCGATGTTTCGACTCCTCACGACCCTTCAACAGAACTGGGTCATGAGGACTCGAAACGTCGACTCCTTTCTTCTCCACCGATGCTGCCAGACCTGCTGAGTTTTTCCAGGTAATTCTGTTTTTGTTTTGGATTTCCAGCATGCGCAGTAGTTTTTTAATTTTTTGTTTTTATCAAAGTATTTCTTCCTAATTAACTCCCTAGCCACAGCATCATCTTAGTTGTACATTTTATGGCTTTATTCTTCTTTCTTTAGGGCTATCTAAAACTGCTGACAGTATTCTTAATGTGGCCTAGCCAATGCTTTACAGAAGCTCACCAATACTTTTTTTTTAACCTAGTACTTTATTCTCCTATTTATAAAACCCACAACTCTATTGCCCTTTGTTTTATTGGCTTTATCAGAAAGTCAGTCTGTGCCTGACAAACCAGATTTTTTTGAGAAGGACAGATATGGAAGTGGAACAAACAGTTAAAGTGGTGCGCATGACCTCAGAAAGCCTTTGACAAGGTAGGAGATTATTGGAGGAGATCAAAGGGTTATAGAATTAGGGGAAGGTACAAATTGGATTAAAGGAAGGGAGGATTTAGAATAGGATTAAGGACAGTTTCCCAGTGTGGTTGGAAGCAGGTAATGGTATTTCACGGGAAAGCTACACTTTTGGGTACACTTTGTTTACTGTGTAAATTAATTATTTGGATATAATATGAGAAGTGTGATAAAATTTGTCGTCAATATTGAAATTGCAGGCAGAGTACATAAATATGAGGATCAAAGGAAGCAGCCAGAGGATGTACTATGATGGTGGAAGGGGCAAAAATGGCACACAGAATTCAATGTCAGTAAATGTGAGCTTGTACATTTTGGTACCAAAGGGAAAAAATTCATTGTTCTTCAAATGGGTAAAGGATGGATGATGTAGAAGCACTGAAATTTGGCTGCTCAGTGGTTTTTCCAAACATTTACCACAACTGTGGTTGCCTATGTCTACTGGTTGGCTGTAAATTGGTGTATTCTACTTCTGCAGTGGAGGGCTGCATACTTAGGAATTATTCTCCTGCCATTTGCACACAGAGACAGCTTCTGGCAAGAGATGAGAGCCATATGCTTGTTTCTTTGTTTCTGCATGCATGCTACTACTGCGGCCTGAGCTCCAACTGTGATGACTGCTCTCTCAAGCAGAACCCACTGCGCTGCAGCAAACTCTATATTTCTCCTAACAGCCACCCCAACCCGCGAACTGTAAATAACAGACAATGTTAATTAAAATGATTGTCTGAAAATTGTTTATCAGTATCATGACACTTGCACAGCATTAGACATTAGCTGATGCATTTTATCCTAGGCTATCCCAACATATTCCCAAGTGAGTTAAAAACACCCTTTGCCCACCACGTTAGCAGTCTACATCCAATGCTCTGGATTTTCCTGTTTAAACTTTTACACTCTTCACCTCCCTTTTTTTCTTTAAGAACTTCCTTCCAACCCATCCATTAGACCAAGCTGCCAGTCACTTTTCCTAATATCGCCTTCTGTAATGTTAATCTTTGTTCGAATACAATTGTGTGGAGTGCTCTGGGACATTTTTCTACATTAAAAATGCTATATAAATGCAAGTAGCTGTTGTAATAGGATGGTAGATTTTTTTTTCCCCAGTTTAAAAGCAGAAATTCAATAACTTGCATTTATATTGTGTCTTTAACATGGTAAAGCATCTTAAGGAACTTCACAGGAGCAACATACAAAATTAGACACAGATGCACATAAGGCAATATTATGGCAGATGGCCAAAAGCTTGGCTAAAGAGCCAGGCTTTGAGGAGCATCTTAAAGGAGGAAAGATTGGTGGAGAGGTTTAGGAAGAAAATTTCAGATATGGTGCCCTTAGTAGCTGAAGGCACAGCCAATGGTGAAGTGTTTAAAATCAGGGATGTACAAGAAGCCAGAATTGGAAAGAACGCAGAGATCTGAGTAAGGAAGGGCTGGAGGGAATTATAGTACTGTGGAGAGACAAAGTTGGAAGGATAAGGAACAAGGCTCAGAATTTTAAAATCAAGATATTGCTCAACTGGAAGACAGTGTAGGTCAGCGAGTACAGGGGTGATAGGTGAACTGAACTTAGGACAAGGTAAATACAGCAGCAGAGTTTTGGATGAGTTTAAATTTATTGCGGGTGGAAAATGGGAATCCGCATGACCAGGAGTGCATTGGAATGGTCAAGTCTAATTGTAATGAAGGCTTGAATGAAAGTTTCAGCAACAGGTCAGCTGAGGCCCCATGCTGTGGGTGGCCTTAACTAGCTGAGAGTGGGATTTCCACCATTCAATGGAAGAGAGTCCTGCCCTCAAGAGCTGCCAGCCACTGCAGTTCCAGCCGTGCCAGAAGAGAATAGTGGGACTGCAAAGAGGCCCATGAAGAAGTGCCATGGACGCTGGACAAGGTGAGTCCAGGGTTTCTTGGGCACAGAGCGATTGGGCATCCTAGGGGTGGGGGTGGGGGTGGGGGCATGGGTTACCGAGGCCAAGCAGGAAGCACAAAATGGGGGGTACAATCTTGGGAGGGTGTCCCCAGGGCACAGAAGACACTCCCCAAAGGAGGAATGCACTCTTTCCGCCCTTTCACCAACTTTGATGAAAAGACAGCCTTCCCACTCTCACCCACCTTCCACAGCCCAGATTATTATGGCAGGGAAGGAAGATTGAGGCCCTTAATTGCCACTCAATTGGGCAGTTAAGCACCTCAATAGTCCCAAGGGTGGGCAGTCTAGTGGCTGCCTTAGCCACCTCAATTCGCCCTGCCCTGTATAATGGAGACCAAGTTGGAGTGAGCGGAAAGGTGGTGGCTACCCACCTGACCTATTTTATGTGCACACCCCCTCCCCTTATCGAAAACACGCCCGTCGGGGGTTGCTGCAAAATTCCCTGCTTAGAGCTCTATTATGGTGTCATATTAGAAAAAATTGTCACAAACAAATTTACAAATATACAATCCAAGGCAATTGGTACTAGTTCATATAACCGCATAAAATTATTTGCTGCAACCTCTTGAAAACCTTTCATAAATGTCATGCATATTTATTAACCCGGCAATTGAGTATATTGAACTATGCTGTTCATTGGATGAATTGAAATATGCAGAGCTGTCTCTACCAATATTTGGTTTAAACAATCAGTTGTTACTTTGTAATAATGGAAACCATTTTAGAATAAAATATGTATATGTTCAGTTTTATCGAATGCTACAACTTTTATGATGAACAGCGCCCATATTCAGAATCTCACTCCTGTCGCTTAAGGTACATAGGGCAACTTCATCTTTCACAAACTGGTCAAAAGTTATACAATTAAGAACAGACAAATAGGTTTCCTACCATCATTTTCAGTGGATCAAAGGGAACAATGTTAAGAAAATTGCACCACAGGGTATGGGGGATATGAGACAAGGATCAGTGGCTATCTGAAAATCAACCACATAGAGGTGTCAGGCTAAGTAATAGCATTACCTATGGGTTAGGAAGTTTGAGTTGCTAACAATTTATTTCCTTTTATCCCACAAAATCTCGGTTCCGTGTCCAGTTTACACTGTTGGTTAGCATAATATTTAATTTAGCATTATATTTAATTATAAAGAAATATTTTCAACTTTTGGTTAGATTACTGTTACAGAGGCGCAGCGGGTAAAATTACATCAGCCTAATTTTGTCTGATATCTATTAAGATCTAATCTAGCAACATAAATGCAGGGGCATACAATACAAGGTGCTCTAGTTTACTGTTAAGAGCAATTATACAGAAGCCGACTGACAGAAACTTTGTAACAACATGTCTTAAGGATAGGTCAGTTCAGCTAGTTCATCGTGAGGTCTTGTAAATAAAACAGCCAAACCTGGGATTTATTTTTCACTAAAAGGTTACGTTCTTTGCAAGCTGCCAGGCAGAAAATATGTCTTTGTGTTCTGAAAGGTCAGTCTTTGGGTTTATAAGTAAATTAATAATTTTCCATATTGATCCTTTAAGAATGTTTCTTTTGGCATATACATTAGAAAAAGATATTTTCAGTACCAACGTTAATTTTTAATTTCTAAAACGCTCTGACTGGTAATAGAACATTGCTATGACCAATGGAAATGAGTAATATGAGATTGCCTCAAGCTGTATGCAATATACTAATCAGTCAGTGTTTTGATAAAGCAGCAGCACAGCGAGAACTGGGGAATCTGTAAGCAATCAGTCCGTTTAATTTTGGATGAAGTAGACATACTCCTGCAAGACACCATAGATCAAGATAAATTGTATGATTTCCAGTAGTGTAGCGAACAATAATGCACAGGTTCAATAGCTGAGTAAAACTTGGCCCCTTCTTTAAAATGCAAGTATACACATGGTTTTGTTATATAGAAATCGGTCATTGGGGAGCATTGAATATATAGATCTTCTGAAGGGACAAGCTTTGGCAATACATATTTCCCCAAAAGCTACATTATCTTTAAAGACATGAGGAAGTTTCAAAATGGATGTAGTGAAACACATTCTCTTTTCAGGAAAAGCTCATATTCCTAATTTTATTCACAGACTACCACTAAATTAACATTTTGGATAGAATTTATTATAATTGCCAGCTATCACTGACAAGACTGAGGCACTGGTTCATGGCTATCAAACAAATCAGTATCTGTCTTCATTATACAGGACTCCAGACCCACCTGGATCCCAACTGGTACCCCTGGGACAGTAACTCCAATCCTTTCTCCATGAAAACTGCTATCATCAAATAGTCACCAATGCAACTGGCCGCAGTAGACATTAACTGCAAGCCAGTAGGGTTTGGCTATCAAAACATAAATGGGATCCTAACATTTGAATGTTGATGGCATGATGGACAGCAAATGGAACATAGATGGTAAACTACAGGATAAGATTGATATAACAGAAATGGGGGCAACATCGCCAGCCACAAAATACATCAGGGCAATTAGATTCCTCATGTTGCAACTCCAGGGCTTGAATGTTTCCCTCGTCGGCTCGTGTGATGGGCGGGCCTGGGAGTGGATGGGAAACGGGCCCCCGACTGCAATCAGCCTCCGACCGCGATTTCATGCTGGATGGCCAATTAAGGTCTGCCCAGCGTGAAACGCGTCTTCTGAATGGTCAGGAAGGGCGACCCGGCGGACGCTCTAAACCAGTAAAGGCAGCTCTCTGAAGGCTGCCAGGGGAGAATTTTTAGAGTCGGCCTGGAGGCTCAAACAATGGCCGCACCAGCAGCAGGAAACATCAGGCGGGAGGGCAGGTCGGGTGGGCACTCGGATGTTTCTCGGACGAGTGCCTCGTGGTCCTCGTGGAGGAAGTGGGTGTCAGGTGGGACACCCTCATGCCAAGGGATGACAGGAGGAGGCCACTACACCTGACCAAAAAGAGGAGGTGGCAGGCAAGGTCAGCAGCCACGATGTTGCTCGGCAAACATGGGTGCAGTGCCGCAAAAGGTTCAATGACCTGCTGCTCTCGGTAAGGATGAGTACATAGCTGGCATGGCTTAGTATGGAGAAGTATCAAGGTCTGGCCATCCCCCAAGCTCATGGGTGTTAGAGTCTGAGTGCCAACTGTCAATGACACCGGAGCTGGCCAAGGGGGTGAGACCTGGCTGCTTGGACTGAGCGCCTTGTGGCTTGAGGGCCATGACCCAGATGTGCTCTGCAAGGTGTTCCTCAGGTGGGGTTGGCCAGGCTGCAATGGTGCTGCAGGTGGAGAGTGGACTATTCAATGCTTCTCTGTCCTTTCAGGAGAAGAAGAGCCATAACATAATCAAGAGGTCAAGGACAGGCGGAGGCCCCCCAAACCTCCTAATATTGATGAGGTTTGAACTGGCTGCCTTGGAGCTGGAGAGCCACCGCCCAGCTCGGTCAGCTGATCGTGGAGAGGCGGGACCTCTGACGAAGTATGAGTGCAGTGCACAGAGGTGAGAGCTTCGGATTGTGCAAACAGTCTTGTGTAGCCTCATCATTAATGGGAGCCTCAAAAGTGGAGTCCCCATTGATTATTGAAAGATGATGGCATCATGATGCAGATCTCAATTGTCTCACCAGAGTGCCTGGTATGCACAGTGACAGTATGATGACTTAAACTAATGACATGTTCTTGTTCTCCCTTAGATCCACCAGCACGCACTCGAATGCAGAGCCACCATTGATGCCAGAGGACTTCTGGGCTTTAGATGCACCTGCGTCACACCCCCTCTCTGAACCAGGCACCAGTGCAGATACCAGCACCATGGTAGGCATTAGATCGCCAGCTAGAATGTCGGTGCATAGCAGTGGGGGCACTTCACACTCGCTTGAGGAGCAGGGTGGAGGCAGAAAGTGCCCAGGGCGTCAGCAGTCGGAGGACTGCTGGAGACCAGGATGATGCTCAGTCAAGGTCAGATGGTGAGCCTCTGGAGTCGTCCATTAGGCGGGGGATGCTGGATGCCCAGCGGGATGTGCGGGAGGACCTGGCGGAGACCCATGAGGGTATGCGTGCCATGGTCTCTGTTGTGGAGGAGTCCATGCGGAGCATGAGCACTATGTTGACCCTCATGCCTG
The DNA here is from genome assembly GCF_964194155.1 of Cetorhinus maximus. Taxonomy (NCBI): domain Eukaryota; kingdom Metazoa; phylum Chordata; class Chondrichthyes; order Lamniformes; family Cetorhinidae; genus Cetorhinus; species Cetorhinus maximus. The sequence continues at coordinate 41,536,632 of NC_135896.1, read as the reverse complement.
AGCGCACTGCCTCCTTCAATGAGAGAGTGGCGACTCTCATGGAAAGGCAGCTCCAGGGACAGAATCCGGGGTCCCTGGGATTTCGCTTGGACCTGCAAGCCCTCACACCGGCAATGAGCTCAGGTGGTGAGGGCCAGTGTGGGAGATGGATGAGGCACCCAGTATCCCAGCTAGGATCGGTCCACAGCGACCTCACGTTGGTGCACAAGCTGCTTGTCGTCTCTGTGGGCTCCTCTCAAGGCGCTCTGGATGATGGCAGCAGCTCCTCTGCTCCTTCGTCCCTCTGCCAGCAACCATGGCATCTGATGAGGCTGCGATGACTGGGGAGATGCCAGCCGTGGCACTGGACACTCCCTCCTAGGCAGGGTCAGCACAGACTCCACTGGCCAGAGGATGACTGCCAAGGTCATCAAGGCCAACAAGACAGCAGAGTCAGCAGGCTGTCTCCAATGCCACTGCCAGCAAGAGAGGTGGGAGGGGGGGCACCAAGACACAGCACTCGCAAAAGTTTAAGGCACCACGAGCACAAGAGGGACTGTTCATGGGTGATCTTTTCTGCCATGTTTTCTTCACACGTTTACTGGTTTGGCTATTAACACCTGATATGGTTCTGTTCATTTGCTGTGAGTGTCAAAATAGGATAAACTGTGCTTTTGTCTTAATGGCCTGAGTATGCTTCAATCTTTTCTTTTGGGCATACCAGTATGTAATGCTGGATGTGAGTGGCTTGAAACTTTATTGCTGAGTGGATTTTGGGTTCAAATGAAAGGGTCATTTCAGACATCCAGGATGGAGGCGGCAGCCCTGGCATGAGGTGGAAGCAGATCTTTGGTAGCCTAGCTGAAGGAGTGTTGGATCAAGGCCCTGGTGTCCCTGCCCCCCTGAAGGATCCAGGGGTCTGCCTGCACACCCCCAGTGTTCTCCTCACCAGGCTCCTCTTCTGATTCACTACTGGATTCATCCTCTGTGGTCTGTGGAGCTGCCTCAAGATTCTCCTCCAGTGGGTCCCCCCTTGCCAGTGCCAGATTGTGGAGGGTGCAGCATTCAACCACTATCAGTGACACCCGCTCTGGGGGGTATTGTAGTGCTGCCCCTGTACAGTCCAGGCACCAGAAGTGCATCTTTAGAAGTCCTTTGGTCCTCTCTATCACTGCCCTTGTGGAGGCATGACTCCTATCATAATGCTGCTCTGCCTCTGTTCTTGAGTGATGGAGAAGTGTCATAAGCCACCTTTTCAACGGATAGCCCTTGACACCCAGAAGCTATCCATCCAGTCGGGCTGGAGCACGGAGTAGCCTTGGCATCTGGGAGTGGCTGAGGATGTAAGTGTCATGGGAGCTGCCAGGGTACCATGCACAGACTTGTAGAATCTGCGTCGTGTGGTCTCACACTATCTGGACATTCATGGAGTGGAATCCTTTCCTGTTGACGAAGGCACCCGGCTCACCCGCTGGCACCTTGATGGCCACATGTGTGCGGTCGATGGCACCCTGGACGCGGGGAAACCCAGCAATTGCTGCAAACCCTCTGGCTCGCTCAGCCTGGCTGGCATCGTCCATTTAGAAATGAATAAATGTCAGTATCCACCTGAAAAGAGCATCAATCACCAGCGTAACTGGTGACGTAACTGTGGACAGCTGATTGGGACACTCCACAAAGATCCCCCACTGATCCCTGGAACGAGCTGGAGGCATAGAAGTTGAGGGCCACTGTGACCTTCAGAGCCACTGGCCTGGGGTGTCCACCCACACAGTTGGAGGTGATCTCAGGCCTAATCATGTGGACAAATAGAGGTCACAGTCTCCCTGGAGAGGCGGAGCCTCCTTTGGCATTGCACCTCAGACATATTGAGGTAGCTGCATCGCTACCTGTAAGCCCTGGCAGCAGGACAGTGGCGTCTTCTGCGGCCCCTTAGGCCTTAGACTACCTGCTGGCCCTGCGTCCCTTGTGCCTGTGCCTCTCCTATCACAGGCCCCTCCCCTGGAAGCTACATTGGGACATCTGGCTTCCTCTCCCTTCTGCCCCTCTCTTCCTCCTCAGAGGTGGTGCCAGTGGTGGAGACCACAATCCCCATCACCAGGGTAACGGAAGGCTGCCTGATATGTGGAAGGGCCCACACGGTCAAAATTCTCCAGGGGCCTTGGAGACACCAATGAGTCCTGAAATGAAGCCTGGAAATGTTAAGAATGAAACTCAGAACAGAGATGAAGCTGTCAAGTTCAAATAAGCAATCAGAAGCAAATTATCTGTAAAACTCCTCACTACTCACACTGGCAATGCTGCTGGCTATTCTTATCCTGCCGTTGGATGAGGTTAGTTAAAAGTGGGCTGCCCGCCTACCCATTTTGCCAGCGTGACGAGCGCAAAATCACATGGGCAATGTCAAATCGCGAACAATTGCCTTTTTAATAATTGCCTTAATAATTTAATTTAATTTAATTTAATAATTGCCTCAATAATTTAATTTAATTTAATTTAATAATTGCCTTAAGTGGCCTTTTAATTGTTGGCGGGCGTGGTTCCGACACCCGGGCACACCCACCAACCTGAAGGTTGCTCGTGTCCGGGGTGACATTGGAACGCTCGCCCGACATCATCACGGGCCATTTCATGTCCGTTCAGGTCGGGCGCATGCCTGCCTGAGAGGCATAAAATTCTGCCTCAGGCTTCATTCAATGACCATGAAACTGGTATCGATTAATCTTGTGGGAGTTGTTGCCCTGCAGTTGTGGGGGAGGGGTGCAGATTGTAGGACACCTCGCTGGTATCTGCTCCACATCTTGCCACAAAGGCACAGGCAGGAGTATGCCACAATATCCCATACTCCCCAGTTGCATTTTAAGATTGGGTGTGGCCAGGACTGGATCCTGGACCAATGTCTGCAAGTGCACTTTCAAGATGGCATTATTGTGTAGTGATCAGGCACAAGAACGTGGTTTAATGGTAATAACTAAACCCCAGTAGAGCACAGACAGGGTGATTAAACCTGGGACCCTCTTGGTATGAATGATTTAATTACTGACTGCTTTATCTAGCTGAATCAATGTGTGCAGCCCGAAGGGAGCTAAACCTAAAAATGCACTCCGTGTTATTTTCTTCATTGGGACTATGCCACCAAAGATTAACTTAAAGTGGACGGTATGTAGGCAGTGTTAAATAGGGAGAGAATATCATGTGAAAGGGTAAAATTTGAAACTACGCTTAGCATGCTAAAGGAGCAGAAATAGAACTGTTTGTTTACATCTCAAGGAAGTGAGAACTGACCTGTGCTGCATACAGATATTATGCCAGTACGAGTCTTTCCATGTACCTTTCTGGCTGAACACCTTAATGGTTTACATCCTCTCCTTCCACAGCAAGTATGTGGTTCTGTGAAGTTTCCCTACATTACAACAGTGACAACAATTCAAACATACTTCATTGGCTGTAAGAATGTTTTGGCTATTGTGAAAGGCACTATATAAATAAAAATTCATTCACTCATTTCACCTTCAGGTGATTAGCCTAATAAAGCCTTTGTTACAGAGTTTTACCCTTCTGATGTGCTAAGTGTAAATTATAATGTTGGGCAGAAGTGTCAGAAATAAACTGGAGAATTTCAGATCATAGTGAGAGATGGGGAGGCACAGGGACAATTGAAGACGCAAACAATATGGTGAATCTCAGATACATTGAGAGAATAGGAATTTGAAAGATGTAAAGATGGGAGCGGAATTGTCATTCACTCTTTTGCAACTTAATTAAGTAAATGGGTAATATGCCATGATAAAAATTGATAGATGTAATCATCTAATGCACATTGTGAGACAATGGTGGTGGAGACTGCACAGAGTGAAACTGGAGGAGAGTACAGAGATACTGAAGAAGATACAATCTGGGCTGATTAGGGCCTGCCTTTCTTTATATATTTGGATGGGATATCAAGATACAGTATAAAATCCTAATGAGTTAAGTGAAAATACATCTGCTTCAAAGCTCCTGTTTAGAATATCAGTTTACAGCAATGTGGAGAAAATATAATTTAATTAATAAAATATATCAATTAAAAATTTGCAATAAAAGATAAACATTTATGAATGGATTAATTTAGTTGAGTTGTCTATGTAGTTGCTAAATTGTAAGTTCTACAAAGTTGAAGTTCCAAAAATCAGGAATAATACGGCCTCCTGAGCAACATAACTCACACAGTGCAAACTACCCTTCATATATTGGTATTATGTGTTTTGACCATGTTAACCAAAATAAAAACATTGCCACTCTGACCAGCATCTTGTATTCAGCTTGATGGATGATCTATTTATCTGCAAAGTTTGCATGGACAAGATGGAGTGAACGCCCAGCCAAATCATTTTATAATGCACCAAGTATTAAAATTAACCCCCTGTTGTGGAATTAATTTCTTGTCAGCTTGATTCTGCACTTGCTCTGATAAAAATCCATGGGCAAATAGCCCTACATTGATAAGCCCTATTTTTCTTCACCACCAGTAGGTTGAGCACACAGTAATGGCGCACCATTTTTGCCCAGGCAAATATAGTTGAAGTGTACATTTGCTGTGTATTATGAAACAATATTAGGAGGGGCACATTAAATTAGACTAGATCAGCAACATTTAAACAATGGATGCATACCTAAATGATTAAATGAATTATGGACAAGTAGTGAATGTCCAGCAACACTGGGACTCAGTGTCATTGAAGCATGGAAAATGAACTAAGCACCTTTTTCTTCTATAATGTAGCTATAAGCTCAGAGCAAGAATTTGGAAAGTGAACTTTCTGATGCAATGAGACAGTTTTACCAACACAAGTGCAAGGAAAAAAGACATGGAATGGTGATGAGAAAAAAAATTAACCTCTTCCTCTTGTGGACTTCTTTTCACACAATGCATTTCAATCAGATTTATATTGAATGGAATCCTACTCAGCTGTCGAATGGAGTTAAAATTTGCATTTGAAGTTTTGTAAAAAAAAATGTTGATTCCACTTTAACTTTATTTATAATGATTAGAAAAGGAACACAATTCAAGTCTAGTTAAGGCTATAAGGAGACTGGGACAATTGCAGATGGCCCAGAAGGTATTTGGCATCAGCCATTCATTCAGACTGTAAGTTCAGTTGTGGAACTTTGCATTTATCAAGCTGCGAGTTCCATACTTAGAGAATTCAGCTAAAAGATAGCTATCTAACTAGAAACTTGATTTTATCTTTACAGAATGGATTAAACTTGTAGTGATTATAGCTGCAAATGGAAGCATTTGTTCTGTTTTTTGTGATTTAATGGCTGTTGCATCTTGCGGCAACACCTATTTATGGAGAGATACCGCTGGCAGCACTCACATTTCAGGTTCGAGTGCGTCTTTTATTGACTTGCAAAAGTAAACAGGATAACAGATACTTCAGTTAAAACCCATTAGGTTGTAAATTGATTTTACAGCAAAATCTGACAGAATAGCATTTACATTTATAAACCCACGGGCGGAATTCTCCGGCAGTGGGATTTTACCTTCCCGCCAAAGACAATGGAGTTTAGAATGGCTCGCTGCATTTTATGGCCCTGTCCCCACCGTAAAATTCCCACCCACATCTTCGCAATCTTGCCTCCTTCGAGCTTGCTCACTTAGTGAAGGGGCCTTCTGTCATAATAGCCATGAAGTGATTCGAGCATACTGGCTGAATACAGACCTTAACCAGTCAACATCAAGTGTTGAATACATTCATCTGGGCCTGATTGGGTTCTGAGGGCTGTCATACTTTCATTTATCGGGAGCGCTCTGCTTTAAACAAGTTTGTAAGGTATCTGAAGTGCCAGCAGATCAACCTCGAGGCTTTTGGGTTTTTGACAGTGCAGCTGCTGTCAGGCAACCAAAACCTAATTTTTCGCAAGTTGCTCCCATCTCCAAAGTACAATTTGTGAGCCAAGAGGATGAATATGAACCCAAGCCTGTCACCTGAGTTCCTCAAAGAAATGGAATTATTCTGTTCGTACTTCTTTCAGAAACATATGCAAGCTAAAAATTGACAAGAAATGCCTAATCTGATAAGATAACTACTTTTGTTAAATGTCTTGTATACCCTAGCAGAATGTCCTACTGTAGATAATACAAATTGGATTAATACAAGGGGCAGAATTTTGCCCTTGTTAGATGGGCTCAGCGAGGGTGAGTGGGGGCGACGGGGAAGCCCACAGTCTCCTGTGATTGGGGCCGGACCGCGAATTCATGCTGGCCGACCAATTAAGACCCACCCAGCGTGAAACGTATGCTGCAGTGCTCAGCGCTGCCTGTGCGGGAGTGGTGGGGAGGGAAGGAGGGCAAGTGGGGAACTTCGCACATGTGCACGGTGCACACTGGAAAAGTTCCTTGAGGCACAGAGCTGCCTCAGAGAGATGAAGAGTCCTCAAAACAAAAATAAAGAAATTTTAAATGTTAAAAAAAAAACATGTCCCCTCATGTGACTCTGTCACATAAGCAGGGATATGTTATGAATGAGATGTAAAATTTTTTACTTTATTTTTATTTGCTGTTGGAAACCTCATCCCGCCTGTGGATGATGCTTCCTAAAAAGTGAAAAGGCCGCTTGGCCTTTTCGCCTGTCCACCAACCGTAAGGTTGGACGGGCAGTGAAAAATTTAAGTTAACTAATACTTTAATGGCCTTAACAAGCTTTCTAATTGTCGGTGGGCGCGCTGCTGATTCCTGCATGCGCCTGCCGACCGAACTATTTCGTGACTGTGCGTTGACGTCAGGACGCTCGCCCGAGGTCATCGCGCCTCATTTCATGCTCGAGCAGGTCGGGCATGCGCCCACCTGCCAAGGTGAAAATTCTGCCCCAGGAGTTATAAAAATACAAAGTGGAGTCTAACACAATCAGTAAAGGAACAGTTCTCAGGTTTTTTAAATACAGGCACTATGGCCTGAATTTTCTGCTGACAGCGGCCCGAGTTGGGAAGTCCCACCCCGGACCCGGCCTTTGCTGTTTTTGCATGGGTGGGGGGGGAATGGGGGTGGGTTCAAAATTGCACATCCGTGATTCATGGAGGCAGCAGCCCCTTTAAATCAGCATCTGCTCCCACTCATGTGTGATTTTGGTGAGGTAGGTGTCTGAAACCAGAAGTGTGTAGATTAGACATGGTAGGAACATATCTGGGCCTTGTAGATTTGTTTGGATAGCCAGGGTCCCCTTTGCAGAGTTAAGGTAACCCTCTGGATGTGGTCCCAGGCCACCTTTTGGGAAGGTCAGCTGCCCTTTGGCAGAGGTAAGGTACCCTTTGGGAGAGGTCAGGTGTCCTTTGAGATTTTTTAGAAGTAGACATGAATGCATATAAAAAATGCATAAACCCATTGGCACTGTCAAAGCTGTCAAATAACTGACAAAACTCATTGGAACTGTCAAATAGGTCAAGGGATTTAACACTGCTGGGCTTTAAATTGTTTCTAAAAAGTGCTTGCTATTTCACTCTGTCTGTTGACATAAGCCTAAGGGTTGTCATTATAGGATTTGTGCTGCATGACTGATTTTGCAGCCTAACATTATCATCCACAGGCGGGATGAGGTTTCCAACAGCAGCACGGAAAATAAAATAAAAAAATTTACATCTCACTCATATCATGTCCCTGCTTATGTGACAGAGTCACATGAGGGGGCATGTTTTTTAACATTTAAAATTTCTTTATTTTTGTTTTTCAGAACTCTTCATCTGCCTGAGGCAGCTCTGTGCCAGCATGCACCCTCATGCATGCGCAAAGTTCCCTGCTTGCCCCACTCGCCCTCCTCCCCCCTTGGCACAGGTGGCACTGAGCGCTGTAGCACGCATTTCACACTGGGCTGGCCTTAATTGGCCCGCCAGCGTAAACTCGCGGTCCAGCCCCGATTGTGGGCGGCGGTCGGCTTCCCAACTGCCCCAGCCTGCCCCCGCTGAGCCTGCCCGACATGGGCAAATTTCTGCCCCATATTTTATTTCTGCAATTTTTTGCTTACCTTGCAGGTATTCAAGATAAGACTAAGGCTGGAATTTCCGGCCCTATTGGTGTTGGGCATCATTGCCGGCAGTGGGGAGACAATATGGCAGGAAGCCAAAAATCGGTTTTACGCTGTCGTGAAACCAGTTTGTGATCGTTTGCTCCACCCGTCAATGGCGGACCGTGTTTCCCGCTGCCGCACGTTGGGAATGCCATTTTAATACATTTACATCTAATTATAAGTCCTGCTTGCCGGAATCATTCCCCCATGTCAAAAATACCACCCACGTCAGCGTGACTTCTGAATGGTGTGCTTCGTGACTGCCTTTAAAAGGCATGCACCTGGTCACCTGAACTTCAAGGGGAACTCGAAGGTGAGTACACGCAGCCTTGCAGAGCCCTCGCAAGCATCGCCCATAGGACATCAAGGAAGCGGCGCTGCGCATTTGTGGGGGGCATAGGCAAGTGCTTTCTTCCAGCTGACTGCAGTGCTGGGGCAAGGGCTCCAGTTTGGGTCAGACCGGGGGTGGGGGGCTGGGGGTCGCAAGGCAGCACAGACTGAAGGAAATACTCAAGAACATGCCGGAAGGTGGGGGTGGGAGACAGAGGGGGTGGTGGGGGAGTTGAGGGAAGCGACCACACACTTGGAAAAGCTTTCACAGCTGAGACAGTCCAGCTGCAGCTCCATTGACATGCTTGGAGTTGGGCCTCTGAAGCTTTTCTGCCCAATAAAACATAAAAGTGTCACAAAATGCTCCAGAACATTTCATCCCTCAGGTGCAGACTGCAAATTAATGTGCATTTTAGGGGGGCAGCAGAGCAATTGGCCCACTGGGCAAGTTGTAGAATCCCCCTTGTGAAGGGTGGCCATGTTGTAATCACTAGTGAAAGTGCTCACAGGCACTTGCAATGTCTTTATTAAGGTTAGGACCAGTGTCCATCATGGATCAAGCTAACAGCGCAGCCTTGCAGTGCAGGTTAGGAGAATGCCTGCACCTGAGCTGAGAGCACAGCATGCAGGCCAATGGCTGAAGCTGCTGCCAATTGGTCAGGTGGACTGGGGCGCAGGTGGGTGGGGTTTCAGACAGCCAATGAGCACACTACACACTGGCCATCCAAGTGGTGGGCAGCATGCTCTTGCAAGCGTGAAGGGGCCTTCAGATTTAACCAAGAGAGGTTCTTAGTACACCTATGCTAACCCACGCATCTCCCTCTTTGATCCTGCAGGAGGAGTACATCAGAATCATGGAGCCTGGTGATTTAGCAGTATGCCTCATGGCTTACAGAGAGCAGAGAAGAAGAAGAGGAGAGTGGCAAAGGTGCCTGGCTCGACAAATGGAGGAGCATCTCCCTCAAGATGAAGGGGTGGCAGGGTCTGCTGCGCACGCAGCTGAAGATCCACAGTGACGTCACTCGTAGGCACTTTGCTAGACCCAGGGTCTATAGATGGCGCCTGTAATTCCTGCAAATGACCGAGAACCAGTGTAGCCAAAGTCTGCGCATATCTAGGGAACTGGTCAGTCACATATGCTGCCTGCTGCAGGACTTGGCACCACGGGACATGGAGGTTGCAGTAATTATGGTTTTATTTAGTGTGCAATGTACCTGTAAGAATAATACTTGTTAGGCAAGATCACATGCTCGGTAGTAGCCAATAGGAGAGTAGCATGGGCTACCTCGGCAGTCAGTGAGGAGATAGAGTGAAAGCATACGTGTAGTTGTTGCTGAGTACATTGTAAATAAACTTAAGGCAGGATATTGAGGTCGACAAGCAGGGGGCGGGGCCCGCTTGCCGACGCGTAAAATGACGCTGGATGATGTCAGGAGAAACTCCCGACATCACCCTGCGTCATTTCAATTTTCAGGTTGGTGGGGGCTCAGCTGAATCAGCTGTGCGCCTGCCGACCTGTCAACGGCCAATTGAGGCCATTTAAAAAGTAATTAAGGTTGGTGGGCAGGCCAGGAGCCCTGGCTAACTTCAGAAAAAGCATGAAACCTCACCTATGGGCGGGATGAGCTTTCATGTAGGTTTTTAAAAATTTAATAAAAGATTACTTAAAAATGATGGACACGTCCCAACTCATGTGATAGTGTCACATGAGGGGGCATGTCAGAGAAATTTCATTTTGCTACATGTACCATTTTTGAATTTGGTGCCAATCTCCCTGAGGCAGCACTTAGCCTCAGGAAGATGAGTCTGTTGTTTTGCGCATATGCACGAAAGAGCGCGCCCGCAGCTTAGGGAATCCCCCCCTTGCCCGCATAGGGAGCACATGGCACTTCTTTGTGGACGTCACGCTGGGCAGGCCTTAATTGGCCTGCCCATGTAAAATAGCGGCGCGCCCTGATGGGGGGCACCGATTGGAGGTGCGCCCGTTCCTGAACATCCCCCCCCCTAACGGGGGGAAAATTCTTCCCTTAAACTTTCCACCCAAGAAGTGTTTGTAATCAACTCTATCATTAATAGTATAACGCAGCCACCCTACAACAAACTGGCGATGAGGATAAAATAGGATTGAACAGAAGAAATCAAGTTAGAAAGAAATCAGCACTGTACCTCTCCCAGCGATTGTAAGTAGCAAGCTCTGTTAGAATTGAAGAAGTTATCCCCTCTCAAAATGCCACAACTTGGGTGAATTGATCCTTTTGAGCCTGCCACAGATGATTGGTCTCAATACATAGAACGCCTCATGTTCTTTGTCAAGCGAATGAGATTACAGGGGAAGAGAAGAGGCGAGCAATTGTCTTGAGTGCTTGTGGGAGCAAAACCTACAGTCTGATTCGAAGTTTGATGGCACCCAGTGCCCCACATTTGAAGAATTCCAGTGAATTGGTGGGCCTCATGAAGGGTCACTTTCAACCCAAGCCCTCAGTCACGATGCAGAGGTTCAGGTTTAATTCACGAAATAGAGTCCTGGGTGAGCCAATTGCATGCTATGTGGCAAATTTGAAGCAGCCAACAGAACATGTGAGTTCGGTATGACTCTGAATGGCATGCTCGGAGACCGTTTAACGGTGTGAAAGAGGGCGCTATTTGGAAAAGATTATTGTCCAAAGTGAATCTGGATTTCAAGAAGGTTGTAGTCTATTTAACCAATGTATTGGTGACAGGGTTCACTGAAAAAGATCATTTGGCAAACTTAGAAGTCTTAAAATGTTTCTTGCAAGCTGGAGTGTGTTTAAAAAAAGAAAAGTGCATGTTCAATGTGAGGGAGGTAATCTATTTGCACAAAGGTATTTGGGTCACCAGGTAGATTCACAGGGACTCCACCCCATTTGGGAGAAAGTGAGAGCCATAAGAGAGGCACCTGTGCCAAAGAATGCCTTAGAACTCAAATCATTTCCAGGAATGATCAACTATTATGGGCAGTTCTTACCCAATTTGTCTACAGCGCTGGCGCCCCTGCAATCTCTACTCAAAAAGAACCAATGTTTGTGTTAGGAGGCACCCCAGAAAGAAGCTTTCATAAAGGTGAAACAGCTACTGTACTCTTCCAATCTATCAGTACATTATGGCCAGACAAAAGAATTGGCACTGACATGTGACGCATCCCCCTACGGAGTGGGAGTGGGGCTCTCTCAACGGATGGACGACGGCACAGAACGGCCAATAGTTTACATATCAAGAATGCTCATCACAGCAGAAAAGGGATACTCGCAGGTAGAAACAGAAGGCCTGTCCATCGTCTTTGGTGTCAAGAAATTTCACCAGTACGTACGCGGACATCATTTTACAATCGTTTCAGACCACAAACCATTGCTAGGATTGTTTAATGTGGACAAGGCTATACCACCCATAGCCTCAGCAAGAATATAATGATGGGCCTCAATTCGGGCAGCATAAGAATACACTTTCGTACATAGGCCTGGCAATCAAATCGCAAATGCTGATGCCCTTAGTCGTTTGCCTTTACAAGAAAATGATGAGGACATCCCAGTTTCACAGGAACTTGTTTTACTGTTAAATTTCTTAGATTCCTCCCCAGTATGTGCTCGACAGATCAGAGACTGGACAAGTCAGGAACCAGTCCTATCTCAGGTACGAGAACAAGTGCTACATGGTTGGTCACAGGAGCCGTATCTGATGAAATGAAAGCATACTTCAACAGAAGGCATGAAATAACCAGCCAGAATGGCATCTTATTATGCGGAGCACGAGTGATAGTTCCTCTTCCCTTAGGGAAGAGAGCAACTTTTAATTGAACTACACAGTGCCCATCCAGGAATTTTCCGAATGAAGACCATAGCACACAGCTATCTGAGGTGGCCTGGGATGGATGGTAAAATAGAGAGTTTAGTAAAGCACTGTGTACAATGTCAGCAACTGCAAAAGTTTCCAGTGACAGCTCCATTACACCCATGGGAGTGGCCAGGCGCAGTTACACATTGACTACATTGGACTTTTCCTGGGAACAATGCTCATTGTCAATGCCCATTCAAAACGATTGGACTTATATTAGGTGAAGTCACCAACGTCGGCCGCTATAATTGAGAAACTACATCAGAGTTTTGCCATTCATGGACTACCAGAAATAGTAGTTTCTGATATCGGCACAACATTTATGAGTGCTGAGTTTCAATGATTTATCAGCCTCAATGGGATCACTCATGTACCTTTAAGAATAATACTTGTTAGGCAAGATCACACGGGTAGACGAGTAACCTGGGCTACCTCAGCAGTCAGTGTAGAGATGGAGTTAGAGTTGAAAGCACACATGTAGTTTCTGCTGAGTACATTGTAAATAAACTTAAAGTTTCTAGCCAAGAAGTGTCTGCTGATCAACTCTATCATTAATAGTGCAACATGGCCACCCTACAACAGAGGGCATCCTCTGCCAGTGGCCGTGAAAGTGACCACGTCGCTCAAATTTTATGCCAGTGGCTCCTTCCAGGGCTTTACGGGTGACCTGTGTGGGATCTCACAAGCCTCCAAGCACAGGCGTATCCAAAGGTCATGGATGCCATCTTTGCGAAGACACAGAACTTTGTGTATTTCACCCGGGATCAGGAAAGCCAGGAAGCAAGAGCGCTGGGATTTTGTACAGATCTCAGGTTTTCCACAGGTGTAGGGTGCCATCAACTGCAGTCATGTGGCGCTTAGATCTCCGTGGCAACACGGAGCCAACTACGTCAACCGCAAGGGCTTCCGCTTGCTGAATGTTCAGCTGGTCTGCGACTACCACAAACACATCCTATAAGCCTGCGCACGATTCCCAGGGAATGTCTATGACTCCTACATCCTAAGCAGGTCTCAGATCCCTGAAATCTTCAAGGGCCCAGACAGGCTACAGGGTTGGCTCCTCGGGGACAAGGGCTACCCGCAGAGGACATGGCTGATGACGCCTGTGCGGTGACCTCAATCTGCAGCAGAGCGACAGTATACTGAGGCTCATGCCATGACCCAGACTTTGGTGGAACAAATGATAGGCATTTTGAAAATGAGATTCCAGTGCCTCGACTGCACTACAGTCCACCGAGTGTGTTGCGTATCATCGTCACTTGTTGCGCGCTCCACAACCTGACGCTGCAACGGTGAGGGGACCTGGCTAAGGAGGCGATGGAGGAGCTGTACATCTCCTCTGATGAAGAGGACGTCAAAGGGGTGACTGGTGATAAGGCCCTTGAAGACGAGGATGCCAGCAATGAGGCCATCACTCTGGCCAGACGAGGCAGGCACACTCAGGAGGCCCTCACAGCTACAAGGTTCACGGAGGATGATGATGAGATGCAGTGAGGACAGTCCTGACATCCTCACCTTGCATCCGTGAATGTTTGACTCCTGTGTGGCTGTTGGCAGCGCACATACCCTCAATGCTCAGGCTCCTGTCATGGAGACACAGTGGAGACCCTAATAGTCGCAAAATTCCAGGAGAATGCTGACGACATGCAGTGAGGACACTCCATAGATCTTCACATTGCCTCTGTGAATGTCTCACTCCTGTCTGGCTGAGGGCAGTGCGCTTGCGCTCTGTGATCAGGGTCATATCATGGAGACACAGCTGTGAAACAGTAAATGTGCCTGATCCTTTGTCAGCCTTCAGCACCTGACCCCTTTAGGAGCATAGCATCACCGGTCACAGATACTGAAGAGATGGGGGGGCCAGCCCCACTTTAAAGCACACAGAGAGAATGACGGTGACGCCTGCCCACAACATCCTGGCAGTAATAACAAGCATCATTGAGGTGCAGGTATCACTAATATGCCCAGTGAGTGTGAAGCCAGACCATTGCTTTGGTCTGAAGGTTACACACTGCACAGGGACGAGGCCCTGGAAAGCTGCTTTATCTTGTGCCGGAACCAAGGTTTCACATCTGAGTAACACAAACACTGCTCATCATAACAAAGAGTCACAACACAGGCAAGGAGACATTCTTGGGAGTTTATTTACAATAGTGAACATCAAATCCAAGTGATTAACACCCATGCCCAGGCTGTGCAACTATATCTTCTTAACCCTCCTAACCCTACCACTACACTACACCTGCCATTGGTGTCCCGATAGCCACAGTGGATGTGGAGGCAACCTGCTGACTGCTATGCCCTGTCTGTGATGACTTTGATGGCCTGAGACTTGGAGGGCCCCGGCCTGCTTTTGGGGTCCTGCTGCATGGCAGTGGTACCCTACTCGGCCTGTAGAACTGGAGCTGTTGGGGTCACAGCAAGAGGAGATTTGGATGGGACAGACACTCCCGGAGTCACCTGGGTGGAAGGCCTGGGGTATGCACCTGCTGGACCTCCTCCTTATGGGTGCCCAAGGGCCCTTGGCTGACTCTTTGAGGAGAAGGGGAAGCTGGATTGAGATCGAACTGCTCCGCACCCCTCTCGCATTGACACTGTTGGAGGCCAACTAGTGTCAGTGATGGAGTTCAGCCCGTGCAGGTCCGATGTCCTGGACCAAGGTCCCCGTGGTAGCCCACCAACCTACAAGCATTGACCTCACTGCATTGGCATGACAGCACTATCACCCCAGATTGAAGGTGGATAGACTCCTGCATCGTGCCTTGCAATCTGAGGATTGAAGCGGACATCCCTTCCTGATGTTCCCAAGTTTGCCTTTGCAGCTCCAGCAACTGAGGTATGACCGGGTCCAGAGGTTTGTCATCTGACTCAGACTCAGCAGATTTCTGGTCTCCAGCAGTCCGTCGATTGCTAGAAACCTGGGAAGCCCCTGCTGCCAACTATTGTGGATCAGACAGTGCAATGTGCTCCCCAGATTGTAACCCCGAGGCTACTCTGGAGCTAGGTCCCACCGACAAGTGTGTCTTTGTTTTGGTGGAGGGTGTGGGTGAGCGCTGTTATGGGACTTCAATTAGGGTGTCATCAGATTTTTCTTGTGATGTGTCTTCAGGGCCTGAGTCGAGGACCTGGCTTGTGGACTCCCTCGGCTGCTTCCAGTTGCCTGTGAAAGCAAGGAGGGATAATTAGTGCATGGCAGGGGACTGCGGAACAGGGGAACTGTCTCACAGCATGGTTGACTGATGGATGTTGCACTGCTGGATCCTCACTTGCTTGAGCACCGCCCACCTCACCGTCAGCACAGGAATGGTCCAGATCATCGCTGGCCAGTTGGATGACTCAAAGTCAGTGAGGGCCTTGATGTCAGGCATTCCTCCACCAGCCTGCGACCTCTCCCTTTTGTTGTGTGCCAGCTTGTCCTGCATGAAGACAGGTGGAGAGAGTGTAAGCAGGACGCCTGCCAGGCCAGATGATAAGGATGCCTGGCATGTGTGGTGGCTAGTGGTACCATGGATGGGATGAGGACACAATCTGCAGGGCAGATGAGTGTGTGCGTGAGGGTGAATGGTGATGTCCCTTGAACTGCCAGTGTGTCAGATCCCTGTGGACGTGTGATGCGTTTGTAAGTGTGCTAGTTGAGGGTGGAGGAGGTCATTCATCCTCTTTTGGTACTGAGTAGCTGTCCCCTGTTGCAGGGCATTGGTGCTGAACACAGCTGCCACTGCCTCCCTGCTGGATTGGTGACCTTGCTTGTTAGTCTTCACCCAGAGGTGGGGTAAGGACTTCATGGCAGTCTTCCATTGCATTCAGTAGGCCCCTGAGGGTGGGGTCGCTAAATTTGGGGGCAGCATGTTTCCTCCCTCCGGCAGCCATGACTTTGCAGCAGCTTCTGATGCCTTAGAGAGAGCTAGCTGTGTGCGGGGGCGCCCTTTAAATATGGCGCCAGGATTACTGAAGGCCTGAGGTGAAGGCAGGGTGGGTGAATCAGAGGCTGTCCCGCCAATAATCCGGTGTGTTTACTGGGAATGCATTAATGAGTGAGGTGGGATGCGCCTGGAATGGGACGATATGGCATGAAAACCTGCCATTGCGGCCAGCGGGTAAAACATCCTCTTTTCTCGCCCACTACCGAGCTTTATGCAAACCTGGGACAATTCTGCCCCAAGTTTTTCTTCTTGCTGAAATTGAACCAATATCATATGTAGTCCACAATAACTGATGCACACATAACCAGAGATATAGAAATAAATTATAGATACATTTTGTAAGACAAATAGTAAGCTTGTTTCCAGTGGCATTTTAACACTGTAACATCCTTCCCTCTAAATGGACACACCAGCAACTGTGGGCATATATAGTCTTCAAGATGAAGTGTGCCCTAATTATGCCTAACAAACCACTCAAATTTACTCCCTTCTCCTTATTTCAAACGAATAAATGTAGTTGAACTGTCAGCTCTTCCAAGCCAGGTTGGAGAAATCAGCTTTCACTGCTGCATTTCAATTAATTGTCTTACACTTTACTTTCTCTGAATTAAAAGAATGCTAATGTGACATCAGTTCCACCGAGTGAAATTAAATATTATGACATGGGTCAGTGGCCACGATTCACCATGTGATGATTTTTCTTTTATCTAGACTGTGCTGACAGGGGCATATCCTGAGTGAAGGCCAGCTGCTGCCCCACATAAAAGGAGTCAAAATTGAAAGGAGAGTCAGTCCAGACACCTTCACCTTGGTGCAGACTGAAGAGCTGCATTACTAGAAACATAGGAGGAGGTTACTTACTCTGCGCCCGCCCCCCCCAACCCCGCCACCCCCAATATTAGCCATCAAAAGAAGGAAGGGTAAATAGAAAAAATCCTTAAAAATAGAATAATCTGTAAATAGGAAGCAATGTCATTAACTAGGATTTCCTGTTACAGTGGTAAAAATATTTTAACAGGTAACTTGAAAGTACAGACAACAACTGGCAATTTGATTTCAGATCCTGTTAGTGCCAGGCAGACTCCTTCAATCGACCTGTTTAAAATTTATTTGGTCACTGGATGTGGGTATCACTGGCTAGGCCAGTGTTTATTGCCCATCCCTAATTGCTCTTGAGAAGGTGGTGGTGAGCCGCCTTCTTGTACGGTTGAAGTCCATGTGGTGTAGGTACACCCACAGTGCTGTTAAGAAGGAAGTTCCTGGATTTTGACCCAGTGACAGTGAAGCCATTCTTTTACTGAACAACTCCAACTGTAACCTTTGTCTAACTGACTCTGGTCCTCCCCACTGTGGTCCCCAGCTCCTTGTTCAATCTTGTTTCAACACAACTTCACTAGAACTTACAGACACTAAGATGAACTTATTCCAACTTCAACACCAACTAGCATGGTGAGCTCCATGAAATTAAATGACTTTTGTCCAAATAGTGAGGTTAAAGGTAGTTGACCAAGTGCTACAAGTTTCAAGCTCTCAACTTTAACCCTTACAAATCTAGGCAACTGTGGAAATAAAAGCATGTGTTACAGTTACATAGCTCTACAACTTTATTAATATTGGCTCATTTTAGAATCACAGATACAATTTGTAACATACTGCTCCCTTTAGAGACTATGAGCAGCCAGATGACTGTGATATCTATAATATATTATAACTTTTAAATTAAAAATGGTCAGTATGATATCATAAAAATCCAAATGGAAGCAGTTAAATGCTTTTGCAGATTTCAAATGCAGTCAAGAGAAAGGGAGCAGAATTTAAAAATGCAAATTTTTGAAAAATGTATGCTCTAAATTCAACTTTATGGGTCTATTTTCATAAATTGACTATATTAATATGAATTTTAAACCACATTTTCCTCTTTTATTTATATTACATTCAAAATGTTATGCATTTTTAAAGGGCCTAATGCTTACTGAAAAGCAATTTACAATGAGTTCTGCATGGTAAAATTAAGTTATTTCTAAGCTCACATTTTTATGGGATGGAGATTATATGCACTCCACCTTTCAATAGTAAGATGTGTATTTGCAAAAGTCTGGAAGACACGTCAAATGTTTATATAAAATGTTTAATATAATATATTCTGTACAAAATATCAGAATGTATAAACAGAGGTAATAGCTTAAAAATTTAGATAATTGTTCAGCAGAAAGAATTTAGATCTATGAGAATGTTACATTTTGTTTCTTAACAGTCCAGTAGAAATTTAAGAATAAACAATATTTTTTCCCGTTTTCTATAATGTTAAATACTTTTAAAGCTTGTTAGTAATAGCAAATTGTAGTTTTCTAGGATTAATAACTGCTTTGGTCCTTGCCCGCATTCAATCTCAATTAAAATTAGCTCTTGCAATAATTGTTTTCTTCCGAGGCCATGATTTTCACAGAAAAAAAAAATCTTTTTAACTAGTCATCCAGTTAAAAAAAGATCCCTGGAGGAAACCAAGGCGAAGTCTAAAAGAGTGCAGTCCCTTGCAGTTCACACTACATTTCTCCCCAGCTAAAGACATACACCAAAACAGTGCTGAAGACAGACCTGCAGTTCTCAAGTACATATTTCAGAGGAAGTTTGCAACTTCAGTCAATCTGAAGCAAATAGCTCGAGAGGTTGTTTCAAAACATCAGCTGCAGTATTTACGTGGGTTGCCACTGCTCCCGGTTTTCTGGGGACACGCTGGTACAGGTTTTGTTTTTGCCATTTATGGCTCTTCTAGGTAGGTTCTTTATTTGTCCCATTACCTCCCCCTTTTGCCTTGCATCATTCACACTTTTTGTCATTTAATCACTAATAAAAAACAGAAAAAATGTTCTGACAAAAGGCACTTGACCTGAAACACTAACTCTGTTTCTCTCTCCGCAGATATTGCCAGTCCCACTGAGTATTTCTAGCGTTATCTGTCTTTAGCTGTCAGATTTCCAGCATCCACTGTATTTTGCCCCTGTATTAATCATTCAAACACTCCTGCTTCCCACCCATTCACAGATCTCCTCTTTTGTTTTCTGGCACCCTTACCCCCCAAACACCCCAACTATTCCTACCCCCACCTTTCCTGGCCCTGTACTTGCTTAATAACTGTTAAATCACTAATTTGTTCTAGCTCTGACTAACCATTGGGCCTGATTTTAACTGTGTGCAAGTGGGTGGATCTTGGAGTGAGTAAAATCTCACCTACTAACTTTGTTTTTCTCTCCACAGATGCTGCTTGACCTGCTGAGTATTTCCAGCATTTTCTGTCTTTCCTTCAGATTTCCAGCATCTGCAGCATTTGCTTGCTTCATTGTGTTGTTTTCTGTGATTCCCATCATTCATATTGTACTATATTCTCTGAATTTTAAGGAAGTTGGTGAACCTGAACACTTAAGCTACCTAGCAGGTACGGTGGTCACTGTGGCAAAGAGCATAGGCAGAATTTTACGGCTCCTCCCACCGGCAGGATCTCCTGGTCCTGCTGAAATCAATGGAGCGTTGAACGGCTTGCCACATTTTCTGGCCCCGCCCCTGCTGCGACCAAGCCATAAAATTTCGCCCAGGTTCTTTTGCATTTTATGGAAGAGAAAGATAAGCATGTTTTGGATGGCAGCTGCAGTATGAATTGGTTGGAGCGGGAAGGAGAACTTCTATATTTAGAAGGAAAATTAAAACTAACATTGAAAAGAAGTGATAACAAGAAGACCATTTTACACCAACCCAATTCAAATTGTTGCAATAAGGTGCATGAGACAATAATTTGCTGCTGATTACAGGGTAGGCAGGTAGGAGCCACCCACCTATCTGTGCATTGCAATGATAGGTCTTGGCTTCAAGTTATTGCTTTTAGTGACTTTATTGTGTAGTAGATTAATCAGTTTATATTGCTGAATGTAGAGATCAAGTATTGGATTGACTTTTTTTGACATTTTAATGAATTACAATGTTTGGATAACAAGCAATTTAAAGTGGTACATTTAAAGTTCATTTATTTTTCCTTCAGGTATTATGCTTATTGCTATTTCCTCTTTTTTCACCCTTCAAGTCACTGTCAATGGTTGTTGAAAGTCGCTTACAGCAGACATTTTTATATTTGCTGTTGAAGATTATTTTGCAAAGGGATCCTTCCAGACAAGGTTGCTCTGCATCCTAGTGACATTTGTGGATATCTTAATTTTTCCTACTCCAAGTTAGCCAGCTGAAAGTCATATGCTTCATTTCCAGGTAATAGCTGTTGAGTTTTGACTGAAGTTGCTGATAGAAGTTTGATGCATTCTCGCTACAATAGAGCAATATGATCACCAGACTCAGCAAAATGATCATCAATAACTTGCGTAACATTGCTGGCAATTGGGAATTACATCTGTTAGCTGGTAAAAAAAAATACAAATAGATCACAAAAATGCAATATTATATCCTTTTGTATCATTACAATATTCTTCAAAATATAAAAAAAATGCACCTTCGCAGTGTACCATTTTATTAGTTTTACATGAAGGATAAGCTAACAGTTTGATAGTGGGCAATGCAGGACAGGAGACTGATTACTCAATCAGACTGACCGAATTCAACCACCGATTGCAAACCAGCGCTTATGAGTTCAGAACAGCCAATTTAATGATGCTAATTTTTTCTTCTCTTCTGGTTTTAAAGTTAACTGGAAACCTGACAAGCACACTTATTTCACTGTAGGTGCCTTCCTCCATCTCCTTCAATTGTGTCATGGCAAAATTATTGTTGCTGTAAAAAGTTACATTGATAACATTTGTCAATTGTACTCAATTTCAACATTGTTATTTAATATGTTCACATATTCCCATTAAAAATAACACAGCACTGCTGAGCCATGAAGAACAGGATGGCAATACAATGAATCGTGCCACTTTTTTACACATACTCACAGAATTAAAACTTGAACCACCTCTGAAGAAATATGATTCTTTCATAACATCTGTGCAATGTAGCAGTCTGAATTAATTATTTAGTGTATCTCCTTTTATATATGTTGCAATACCTTTACTTAACGATTAAACAACAGGTTATTCAGTAGCAGCCATGTCCTAACTAGAACTACATTTCTATGTGTTTCCAATCTAGTTATTTAAAATCTGTCATCAACTATCCCTATAATTTTGAAATGTGTTTTTGCTATTATCTTCTTGAATAATAAAAAAAAAGACTTGCATTTATATACCACCTTTCATGACCTTAGTGCAGTGAAACTCAGAGCAACCTAGGCGAGTGAGTGGGCCGCATGACTGGCCCTCCTTCATCTCAATGGGCCGCAAGATTGAAATCGGGCATGTATACTAACCATGACTCCATAAATAAGGTTAAATACATTTAATATGCACTGAATATTTCATAATGAGTTATAGAAAATGCTTAATCATTCATATATGAATAGAACTGTCATCAACTTCAAATGGTAAAAACAAAAGAGATATTTACATTTACTTACATCATGCTCAGTGCGACTTCTGGTTGGATCTGTCCTCCACAAGCTTTCTTAGATTAGGACTCAGGGATGTTTGGACACTTTGTAATTCAGCACTGAGGCTTCTATCCGTTAGCCTGTTGTGCTTCTTGCATTTGATGTGTCTCAAAGCAGAAAAAGTCTGCTCCCGTGCAGTGCTTTGATTGGACACAGAGCATGGCTCTCACAGTCAATGTTGTGTACAATCAGCGTGCACCTCACATGCCCTTGCCTTGTGTGCATATCACTTTAGTAATACCGGTAAGAAAGAAACTGCGTGAATAGAAACTAGTGGAATCTGGCAAACCTACGTGTGGGCAACAGTCAACAAAATGTCTCATGGGCCGCACTCAGGACCCTGATTGGCTGCATGTGGCCCATGGGCCACAGGTTTTCCACCACTGTCTTAGGGTGTCCCAAAGCACTTTACAGCAATTAAGCACTTTTGAAGCTACATTGAAGCATAGTCACTGTTGTCATGTAGGAAAAGCAGCAGTCAATTGGCACACAGTAAACTCTCACAAACAGTAATGCGATAATGACCAGATAATTTGTTCCTGTGATGTTGATTGAGGGATAAATATTGACTGGGACACTGGGAATAACTCAACTGCTCTTCTTTGAAATGGTGCCATCTGATCTTTTACGCCAACCCCAGGAGCCAGACAGGACCTTGGTACAGAATCGTCCCAGATTTGCACTAAGTGCGGTAGCGAGCGGGTAAAACAACGTTTTACCCACCAGCCGCGATGGCGAATTTTCACGCTGTATTGTCCCAAAACTGCCGTAGTACTAATGCATTCCCGGGAAACATGCCGTTTCCACGGCAAGCGGGCTCTCATTCACTCACCATGCCATCAACTCACTGCTTCATCAAGTCGGGTGCCATATTTAACGTCCAGCCGTGTACACACATCTCAGTGTTTCCAGCCCATGACTAATGCTGGGAAGATGTCCAGAAAAGATAAAAAGACTGCAGCCCCAGGTTTAGTGACGAGTCACTGGAATGCTATTTGGGCACCGTGGAGGCCCACCGTGATGTTCTCTACCACCAATCTGGCCACAGGACTGGCAGCAGCATCACCAATCCATCATGGCAGTTGGTGGCAGTGGTGGTCAGCGCCAATGCCCTGCAAAAGAGAACAGCCACCCAGTGCCGCAAGAGAATGAATGGTCCCATCCGTTCCGCCAGGGTAAGCCACTCTTTTCATCACTCTCAGCTCACACACTCACAAACCCATCACACATCCACAGGGATCTCACACCTCAAGGGACAACACCACTAACTCTCACACACACCCTCACATCTCCATCAGGTTCATACACTCTTGAGCTCACATCCTCATTCATGTCCATGGTGCCGCTCGCCACACAAACATTCCACGTAGTGCCATGTGTCCTTGCTCACACTGTCTCCATCTGTTCCCATCTAGGAGGAGCTGTCTCACATCAGTAGGGAGAGGTCCCAGACCGGGAGTGCAACGGCCCACATTAGGCCCCTCACTCACTTTGAGGAGTGTGATATTGCGCTGACTGGTGAGGACATGGACTGTGCCTGTGGTGACTGTGAGGTCGGAGGCGAACACCCTGTAGAGGATCCTGCACCACATCACCCCTCCCTCAACACAACTGTGCGTGCTCTCTCCTGCTTTTGAGTCTGCTGCCATGCACTAATGGTTTCTACGTTAGTTCAGGGGGAGCTCTGCCAAGGGACTGACACCCTCAGCCAGCCAGCCCCTCAGCTCCATCCACGTCCTCATCTGCAGCCAATAGGACACCTCCTCCAGTAAAGAGCTGGAAATAAGCAGCCTGGAAGACCCATCACAGTGCATACCCACACCCTCCACCAACAAAAAGACACACACCTCGGTGGGACCTAGATCTAGAGCAGGCTCGGGTTCACAATTTGGTGATCACCGCACGGACACATGTCCGCAGCAGGAGGAGGCAGGTTCAGTCGAGCTCCCAGGCACTCGGAGGACTGCTGGGGAGGAGGCCTCTGTGAGGTCCGAGTTAGATTATGAGCCTCTGGATTTGGCCTTCCAACTCATCCTGGAGAGTCAGCAGAAGGCAGAGATCATCATGCAGAGCTGTTGGAAGCCTTCAACAGAATGGCACGTGAGTTGGAGGAGTGCGTCCGCCTGCTCTCTGATACAGTGCTGCCCACATGTACGTGTATGGAGGTCTCCACGGGGAGGATGGCAGATGCCATGGAGGCCCTGGTCCAGCAGAACATGGAAAAGAGTGCAGACCTGCACTCCATCCTGGTAGCCATGGGTGAGCTCCTGCATTGGCAACATGAGAGGGAAATGGGGCACCCCGACCTCCCTCCAGGTGCTCCTTCCCCTCAAGAATTCAGGCCGGCACCCCTGGGCACCTGAAGGGAGGAGGAGCGACAGTTGGACACCCCTGGGTCATCCACTCAGGAATCTCAGAGGCTGTCTTCTCCCTCCGAGTTCCCTTTGCCTGTGAGTCCTTCAACCTCATCCTCTGTCACCACAAAGGGAGCAGCTGGCCAACAAGTGATTCTGGAGGGAGAAGTGTGTGTGGCAGAGCCTTTCGGAGACTCATGTAAGCACTCTCCCACGTCCGTGGATCATTCACGTTTCCAACTCATCCCAGTGTCCTGAGCATTTTCAACGCTGCCTGCTGGGGTTCACTTTCAGTTGTCCATCTGAGCTGACCTGCATCTCCGCCCACCCAATGATCACACTCCCATGCAGCACATGATCCCACCCACCATGACTCTCGTTTCACTTTCGATTTGGACAGCATGGTCTGGTTTCACTGCATTGTGTGCTCCCTCATCTTTTCCCCTCCCCCAGCCACCCATTTGCTCTGCCCCTTCAAAGTTGACCCCCCGGCATCACCTACCACCTCCCCTCTGTTACCGACCATCCACAATCCTTTTCCTTCGGGGATGTCCAGGTGAATGTGCACGTTCTCTTCTTTCCAGAAAATTCCACCCCCGTCCACATTCACCTCCCCAACCTCCTCCTTCCCACCCCCAGAGTCCTCTGGTTCCTCACCAACCACCCGCGCCATCTCTTCTATTGCTACTTTTGGACCCTCACCCTACCACCTCACTCTCACCCTTCCTCCATACCACGCCTGCCCTCAGTTCGCTCCCCAGGTGGCAGACATGGACCTATCTGACCCCTTCATGTACATTCACCTGGACATCCCCCCCTCAGCACGCCTTCCCCCCTTTGCACCACTTCCCCCCTCTGCACGCCCTCCTCAACTCCTGTGAGCTATTTCGCAGCAGAGCCATGTCCATGATAATCCACCCAGCATGCCATGGACATTCCTCCAGTGTGCCTTTGGTGTCGGGCTCCAGCATCTTCTGCTCCTTGGATGGCCACAATGTGAGCAGGGCCCTGGAGGGGTAAGTCCCGACTTCTGCACGTCACACTTTTCAAGACGTGTTCTATACCGGCGTGTTCTCCCGCTGACATGGGCGGACGTTCCAGCAGGGGTGGAGAGGATGGATGATTCTGATATGCCGATGAATTATAATGAGGTTCCCGACATCTGAGGCAGGAAAGTGGAGGAAAGCCATAATCAGATCAGCCATTATCTTATTGAATGGCAGCAGGTTCGAGGGGCCAAATGGCCTATTTTTGGTCCTATTTCTTATGTTCTTAAAATGGGGCTAATCTTTGGTTCCACCAGGATTTGACCATATTTGCATGTTTATAAGAAAATCCAGCCAAAGGGGATGTAGATAAAACTTTCACCCTGCCCCATATCAAGTGGAGTGTGTTTAGGGGAATTGACTGGTTACCTCAGGGAATTCTACCTATTAGGACCTTTGTAGGCTTCATCAGGTTAGAGCTGTCAAGAGACTCATGGAGGTCCCAAAAGTTTCCTGCAAATAGCTAATCCCAGCAACTGATTCCTTTAGAAATTCATATTCCACTCTGACAACGTTGCTTAACTATAGCATTGAAAGAAATGAGTCTGAAAAGAAAATACCTCATAAAATGATTCAGTGTCTAAAATATATAAATTCACAAATATAAACCAACGGGAACCAAGGAAGAAAATACTTGGCAGAAAATTCAGGCTACCACAGAAATTATAGCAGTCAATACAACTTACAGGAGAAATATGATGCTTTCACACAGCAAGAGAAAATAAATTTTATGCTCAGCAGTTTATTTTGCATGTATAATGACAGTGAATTTAGTGCAGGCATTGTGTGATTATGGCTTGGATATTAGCTCTAGGCCATCTGGACTGGCTCCCATAATAAAAGCAAGTTGCCTTTTAAAATGGTATGCAGAGCCACGAGCACAGTTACAGACAAAAATTAATTGCAGAAAGGTGTTGTGTTGACCAGGCACTAGAAAGACAGATTCACACATCTGGAGTGCTAGCACCACAGGGCCTTTAAAAGAGAAAGAAAGCAAAAGCCAGAACCAGGAAATAAAATGACAAAGAGTAATGTTACCCCTGAGAGCACAAAATAGATTAGTTTGGAGGAAAACACCCCTGTGGAGTAGTGAATGCCAAATGAAAATCAATAGTAAGCAGAGTATTATATCTCTTTAAAAGTTATTTAAATTGCATGATGGAAGATTACCTCATAGTTAAACATCATTCTAATGAGCTCCTCTTCATGGCGCTCCTTTCAGAAATGCTCCCATCGCTTGCCATACTTATAAAGTTCATGCACTATGTTGATTTAAGAAAAATAATCAATATTTTATCCTCATTATTCTCTGTGCATATGGCTAACAAAGAAGTTAGAATTCCATCATTTGAATAGCACTGGTGGAGGGGGCGAAGATGGTCAGATCCATTTTCACTTAACCAGCTTCAGCCTCACACCAAGGAAAGTCTGAAACAGTGGATGCAAAAAGGGTCTGCAATTGGTCACAATATAGCTGGTGCCAGGAACTTCAGGTTGAGAAGGGTTACATAATATGCATCAGCACAAATGGGATGGCCAAAATGAGTATTAACGTTTTAGTAGCACAAACAATTGCCTTAAGTGCAAACTGAAAAATCAAAAATGAATCTTTTATGCTGAACTTGAACTTACTTGAGTTACAAGAACATTTACAGCAAAGTGTTTTTATTGCTAGCAGGAATTTACTGAAAACTTTTCATTTCTGTCATACCATAATAGGGTTGCCAACCCTCCAGGATTGGCCTGGAGTCGACAAGAATTGAAGGTCAATCTCCAGGACACTGCTCGGAGCAGCCCTGGAGAAAACTCATAGGGATATTATAAAAGGTTGATTATTTTTTTTTGCCATTTTCTTCGAACATTTCTCTTTATGATAAAAATATTGAAAAAGGGGGGAAAAGGCGGTTTGGCTGACAGTCAGGCATCATCCAATTGGGTAATGAATCTTTTTGTTTTCCAATTGGCGTAGAAAGGCAGTGCATCACAAGGACGGATATGAAGGCCAACTAATGGCTGGAGTGTGGGGTCAAGCCATGTGATGAAACCTCCAGGAATACATTTAATCACCGCTGGCAACCCTGTATGTTAGCAAAAATAATCTAAACATGACTAAGATCTTGCTCTTTATTAATCTTTTTTAAGCAGAGTGGCTTGAAAGTGTCACATGAGATTCTAGCACATGGACTGCACAAAGGTAATAAAACAGGGATCCTTTATTCCAATGGCTTCAAATCTTTATAAACATTAAGTATAAGTTTAACTCAGGGAAACAAACTATTTACAATGGACATTCATGGCCGACCCTCCAGATTCACTAGGATACCACCAAGAGCTTAACTCCTGAACTCTGATGGATAGCAGAGTTCAGTTGGTGGGGCCCTTATTGCTAATTTCCTGTGACCACGTGAACCAGATTACCTTGCCCCCCGCCCCCCACCAAGGCTCGAAGGGAATATTTCTCTCCTCGTGGCTTCTCGAACTCAGAGATGCTGTCCAGATGGTCTGCCTAGATCTCCAGCAGCTATGTGGCTGCACCACTTCCACTTCCCTATTCTCTATCCACGGTCAGAGGATAGGGCAGCCTTGGCTCCTCCACACTGCAACTTACAAGTCCTGGGCTTCTTCTTCTGCTCCTTCCTGCTTTCTCTCTCTCTCTCTCTTCCCCCCTCCTTGTGGCTTCTGCTCCATCCCTTCTGCAGCCTGCAGTCCAGGCTCTGCCCCCAGCCTGCCAAGGACATCATTTTATGGCCTGAGAGGGGCCCACAGGTCGTCCGCATGCCCTGCTCGGTGTCCTCCTGGGCTGATGTTCTCTGCTAGCGGGGAACCCAGTGCCCCGAAGTGGGTGGGGCCCAGCATCCGGCCCCACACAGAAGTCGGGACACTGGGTCCCACTCACCTCCCCTGCTACAGAAGTCTCGTACTAAAATATTGTTATAAATTGAAATTGGATGACTATTCAGGATTTAAATTAAGCTAGGAAATGTTGTCAGCCTGATGGCTTTTGAACATCTCTAATCTTTATGGAATTTCTCCTGGAAGAATTGTATTTATTCAATGGGCTATGACTGTGATTTACTGCATTATTTGCAAGTCGAGACATTATTGGATTGGGAGCCAGGCAGTGAGCATAGGGATGATGGGTGCATAGGACTTATTGCGAGTTAAGGGCAGCAGAGGTTTGAATGAGCCTCAGGTTTATGAAGGGAGCAAGGCAGGAGGCCAGCCAGAAGAGCACTGGACTAGTTGGTCTAGGTGGAACAAAGGCAAGAATGAGGGTGTCAGCAGCAGATGAGCTGAGGCAAGGGCAGTGTTACAGTGGTGGAACAGAGGTGGTGATGGAGTGTATATAGGTTTGGGAGTTCATCTCAGTGTCAAATAAGATGCTATGGTTGTGGATAGTCTAGTTCAGCCCCAGAGAGTGGCCAAAGAGGCATGGGGTCGGTGCCTCGGATATGTTGATCTGGTAGCTCCAACTTCCTTTTGGGTTTTACCTTCCCATTTATTTAAATTTCAAATCATTTGGTTTAGATGACAAAGTTAGAAAAACCTTCTCTTTAAGAAAGAACACTAGAACCAGCAATTTGTGGTACAGTCAAACTCCACACACTATGTCAAGTGCTGGTCCCCTTTGGAACTCCATCTATTGCTTGTAATAATGAAATTGGGAAGTCAGCCACAAACTGTATCAAGATTGCTGGAGCATGGCTGTGACCAATTGGTTAGCATCAATGTCATTTGAGTAGAGCACTCTTTCTATATTCTAAATCTCTGTTATTGGTTATCCTGGTACAATTTCTACAGCGCTAGTACTCATTTTGAACATTCCAGTTTTGCTGATGCACATACGTACCCTACCTCAATCTAAAGTTTCAGCCACTAGTTGTATCGTTACCGATTACACACCCTTTCTGAATTTAATGTTTTAGACATTCCCTGGTTTGGATGTGATGTTGAGTAAGTGAAAATGGAACTGGAAAAGTCTTTGCTCCGCCTCCTTATACTACTATTGTTATTCAGATGATGGAATTCTAACTGCCTATGAACAATATGCACAGAGAATAATGAGGATGAAATATTGATTATTTTGAAATCAAAATAAAGCTGTAATTGTGCATAAGGACTTTAGACTATGGTTTTCGCAATATTTAGCGGGAAGAAATTTTTGTTCCTCCAATACTGGATACCGGACAAATCAGAGGCAGTGGATGGATTGATAGATGTGGCAGGGTGCTATCAGTGCACATGCGGAGTGGATGTGGTCAGGATTTCCTGGTGGGTGTCCTGACGGGCAGGAGTGGAAAATATCACCGGACTGGAAAGATCAATTTACTGCCTTCGTAAAAGTGGTTCGGGATTGTACGTTCCAGCCACCAATTGTGGGCTCCATTTCCAGCTGCAGCACATTGGGAACGTCATTTTAATACATTTGTATTCCATTATAAGGGCTGCTCGCCAGAATCATCTCCCCACATTGGATCAAGCGGGCACATCGGTGTCCGATTAGACCGACGTGTTTCACAACGGTATATAAGCAATGTGCACCTGGCAACCTGCACTTTGCTCGTGTCTTCGAGGTTCGTTCACCTACCTTGCATCGTGCAGGGCCGATTAAACTCAGACTCAACACTATGCTTCACAGGCAGCACCAATTCACTTTCAGGGGGGTGTCAGTGGCAAATCTCTACTTACCAGACCATGGTAAGGCAGGCGTGGCTTTTAATGTGCTGCAGGGCAAGGCCTCCACTGGGGCAGGGGGGAAACTGGCCTGAGGCATGGGAAGGGGCTGCAGGGCAAGGGCTCCACGGCTAGGGGGTAAGAGTGGGGAAGGTTGTATTCAGACCTTGACAAGATGGAATATAATGTGGGAAAATGTGAGGTTATGCACTTTGGCAGGAAGAATAGAGGAGCTGAATATTATTTAAATGGAGAAAGACTGCAGATAGCTGCAGCACAGAAGGATTTGGGGGTCCTCATGCATGAATCACAAAAAAACTAGCATACAAGTTCAGCAGGTAATAGGGAAGGCAAATGGAATGTCGGTAAAAACAAAAAGCTAAAAGCTACTGCGGATGCTGGAAATCCAAAACAAAAACAGAATTACCTGGAAAAACTCAGCAGGTCTGGCAGCATCGGTGGAGAAGAAATCAGTTAACGTTTCGCGTCTTCATGACCCTTCAGCAGAACTGAAGCATAGTCAGGAGAAAGGTGAAATATAAGCTGGTTTAAGGTGGGGGGGCGGGGGGAGAGAGAAGTTGAGGGTGTGGTGATTGTGGAGATAAGCAAGCAGTGATAGGAGCAATAATCAAAAGATGTCACAGACAAAAGGATCAAAGAGGTGTTGAAGGTGGTGATATTGTCTAAGAAAAGTGCTAATTAAGAATGGAAGACAGGACACTCAAGGTACAGCTCTAGTGGGGGTGGGGTGGAAAGACTAACAAAGTTTTAGTTTTAGATTTCAAAATAATGGAAATAGGTGGGAAAAGAAGAATCTATATAAATTATTGAAAAAAAAGGGAGGGGGGAGAAACGGGGTGGGGATGGGGGGAGGGGGAGTTTAAGATCTAAAGATGTTGAATTCAATATTCAGCCCGGAAGGCTGTAAAGTGCCTAGTCGGAAGATGAGGTGCTGTTCCTCCAGTTTGCGTTGGGCTTCACTGGAACAATGCAGCAAGCCAAGGACAGACATGTGGGCAAGAGAACAGGGTGGAGTGTTAAAATGGCAAGCGACAGGGAGGTTTGGGTCTTTCTTGCGGACGGACCGCAGGTGTTCTGCAAAGCGGTCGCCCAGTTTGCGTTTGGTCTCTCCAATGTAGAGGAGACCGCATTGGGAGCAACGAATGCAGAAGACTAAGTTAGGGGAAATGCAAGTGAAATGCTGTTTCACTTGAAAGGAGTGTTTGGGCCCTTGGACGGTGAGGAGAGAGGAAGTGAAGGGGCAGGTGTTGCATCTTCTGCGTGGGCATGGGGAGGTGCCATAGGTGGGGGTTGAGGAGTAGGGGGTGATGGAGGAGTGGACCAGGGTGTCCTGGAGGGAACGATCCCTACGGAATGCCGCCAGGGGGGGCGAAGGGAAGATGTGTTTGGTGGTGGCATCATGCTGGAGTTGACGGAAATGGCGGAGGATGATCCTTTGAATGCGGAGGCTGGTGGGGTGATAAGTGAGGACAAGGGGGACCCTATCATGTTTCTGGGAAGGAGGAGAAGGCGTGAGGGAGGATGCGCAGGATACGGGCCGGACACGGTTGAGGGCCCTGTCAACGACCGTGGGTGGAAAACCTTGGTTAAGGAAGAAGGAGGACATGTCAGAGGAGCTGTTTTTGAAGGTAGCGTCATCAGAACAGATGCGACGGAGGCGAAGGAACTGAGAGAATGGGATGGAGTCCTTACAGGAAGCGGGGTGTGAGGAGCTGTAGTCGAGGTAGCTGTGGGAGTCGGTAGCTTGTAATGGATATTGGTGGACAGTCTATCATCAGAAATTGAGACAGAGAGGTCAAGGAAGGGAAGAGAAGTGTCAGAGATGGACCATGTGAAAATGATGGAGGGGTGGAGATTGGAAGCAAAATTAATAAATTTTTCCAGGTCCCGACGAGAGCATGAAGCAGCACCGAAGTAATCATCGATGTACCGGAGAAAGAGTTGTGGGAGGGGGCCGGAGTAGGACTGGAACAAGGAATGTTCCACATACCTCATAAAGAGACAGGCATAGCTGGGGCCCATGCGGGTACCCATAGCCACACCTTTTATTTGGAGGAAGTGAGAGGATGGAATGTTGGCCTTTATTTCAAAGGGAATGGAGTATAAAAATACGGAAGTCTTATTAAAACTATACAAAGCACTAGTTAGACCACACCTAAAACAGTTTTGGTCCCCTTATCTAAGGAAAGGTATACTGGCATTGGAGGCTGTCCGGGTTGATCCCGGGTATGGAGGGATTTTCTTATGAGGAGAGGTTGAGTAGGTTGGGCCTGTACTCATTGGAGCTTAGAAGAATGAGAGGCGATCTTATCGAAACATATAAGATTCTTAGGGGGCTTGACACGGTGGATGCTGAGAGGTTGTTTCCCCTTGTGGGAGTATCTAGGACCAGAAGGCATAGTCTCAGAGTAAGTGGTCGTTCATTTATAACATAGATGAGGCTGAATTTCTTCTCTCAGAGGGTAGTGAATCCGTAGGATTCTTTACCACAGAGGGCTGTAGAGGCTGGGTCATTAAAAATTTTCAAGGCTGAGATACACTGATTTTTAATCAGTAAGGGAATGAAAGGTCATGGGGAAAAGGCAGTTAAAGTGGAGTTGAGGATTATCAGATCAGCCATGATCTCATTGAATGGTGAAGCAGACTCAATGGGCCGAATGGCCTACTTCTGCTCCTTGGTCTTATGGTCTTATAGACACATGACCAGCAGAGGATGGTGGTGAGGAAGCGTCCTCACCACCAGGATGGAGACAGAGTTAACTACAGAATGACATAAGCGATTTTAGGCCAGAATGGGAGGGTCGCTGAGTGAAGAAGTGCTGCAATGTTGAGCTTGCAAAGACTGTCCTTGTCCCAGTCCAGGCAGGAGAAGTGCATATCAGCCCAGTCTCAGCCGTGCCCGGGATGTTGTGTGCAAGGCATTGTCGTAACATCATGTAAGTTAGTCCAGGGGGTTTCCGGCATCCTACTGGGCCGCAGATGGCACACTCAGTCAGGGGAGGCATCTACAGCCTTTAGTTGGGGAGAAGGTATTGTGGGGGCATTAGAGGGTGTCAGAAGGGGAAGATATATGTCAGTCTGTGCAAGGGTCCTCAAGAAGGGGAGGGGTGAGGTCCAACAGGGCATAGGCACATCTACCTCACCATGTTCTGAGGGTAACAAAGGGATATCCACCACAATCACAAAGGGATGAAGGAATACAGTGGAGGATTGAGAGCTTCCTGGAGGGAGGGAAACCTGAACATTAAGCTCCTCCAGGATGATGGGAGGGATTCCCACTCTCACACAGGAAGGGCCCAAGTTGGTCTGGTAGTGAGACCTCAACATGACCATCTTCCAACCTGCAGCTATGGTGCAGAACAAAATTAAAATGAGGAGATACTCTGCTGGTGAAGGCCCTGAGGGCCGATTGGAAGGCAGGTGCATGCACTGGGGAGGTCAATTAAAGAGGCACCCAACTGAACTGTGCATTCCCAAATGAGGAGAGATGCACAGCTGAGACATGTTAGGAGCCTTCCAATGACAGTGCAGGGAATCAGGAAAGTGAAGCTATGATGTGCATTCATGCAAGACTAATCCCGCAAAGTGACACTAATCCATCTGCTTGTTTTAACCCCTTGCTCACAGCGTGGAGATTCCCCAGAGCAGTAATGCACCATAGAGCAATTGGACAACTGGACAAGACTCAGATGCGTGTTAGAATCGTGGCGCTGGCAGCTTCACAGAAGAGAAGCCTCAGGCCCCACTCAAATAATCTCAGTCCCTGACTAAACATTTTCCCTCATGTTTATTAGAGTGCAGTGAATGAGGATCTCAGCACCTGGGCTGAAAGCAGCATATCCAAGCACCTGGCCAAAGAAACCTCATAGCAGTCAGTCATGTAAATGGGTGGGGGTGTTGGTTGGGGCAGGGAAGGTGCACCTTGAAATGCGCCGGCCTGGATTTTTGGGGCAATTAGTCTCCGATACTGGAACAAAGCCCTTGAACCCACATTCACTTACAAGTCATTTACAGAAATAGGACCTTTGCAGGCTGATGCTGCCTCATGTCTGTTTCTCATTGATGCTGTAGAGAGGAGACCAGCGGGGAGATGGAGCCCGAATATATTGCTGCCCCCATAATCGTATACAGGCAGGAGAGGAGGAGGAGAAGATTGCGTCAGAGGCACTAGGCTTGCCAAAGGGAGGAGCAAAACCCTCAAGACCAAGGGGCATCAGGGCCCCATCCAGATGCAGAGGATGAGGGTTACAGAGATGTCGTGCGTAGGTGCCTCGCAAGACCGAGATGTACAGAACTCGCAGGTCTTATCTGCGGATGAGCGAGAGACAATGTCACCGATGCCTCAACATGTCCAGGAATCTGGTGATTCAAATTTGCCACGAGACCTGGGAGGGCATCCATTGTCACTGGCTGTGAAAGTAACTGCCACACTGAACGTCTATGCGAGTGGCTCCTTCCAGAGCTCCACTGGGGATCTCTGTGGGATTTCTCAAGCGTCCAGACACAAATACATTCATGAGATCACAGATGCCATTTTTGCCAAGGCCCACAATTACACTAACTTTGACGGAGATCAAGCAAGCCAGCACTGCGCCTTGCTGCTACTTCCGGATTCCCACAGGTGCAGGATGCCATCATCTGCACTCATGTGGCTATGAAATCTCTTTGGTAACAGACACTGCAATACATAAACAGGAAATGCTACCACTTACTCAATGTACAGTTGGTCTGTGACCATAAGAAACTGATCATGCAGGTTTTCGCCAGATACCCAGGGTGCGTCCATGACTCATAATATGGAGTAGATCGCAGGCCCTGGCCATCTTCAAGGGAACACAGAGGGTCCAGGGTTGGCGAGGAGTATCTGCAAAGGATGCGGCTAATGATGCTCATGTGGTGGCCACAGAACCCTGCAGACAGAAGGTACAATGATACTCATGCTGCTAGTCAGGCATTGGTGTAGCACATGATAGGCATCTGAAAGATGCCATTCCGAAGCCTGGGTAGACCTGGCAGAGCACTCCAGTACAGTCCCCAGAGGGTCTCATGGATCATCTTAGCTTGCTGTGCGCTGCACAATCTGGTGCTGCAAAGGGGGGAGGACTTGCCAGATGTGAGGCCCTCACAGTCACCAGATTCCACCAGGAGGGTGATGAGTTGCAGTGAGTACCCTCTTGGACAAGTTCCCTCCATCATGGTCCAACATTAGCACCAGCTTTGCTATTACACTCATTTCAACCATGCACTTCAACATGAGAGTAAATAGTTACACATCAGGCTCACATTGTTCTGATCCTCTGAAGGGTGATGAAGCCTCAGGAGCACGTGTCCTTGCTGAGATGAGGTACTAACTAGAGGAGGGTATCTCAGCATCAAGGGTCAGAAGGTGCTGCTTCTTCAAGCAACTCTCCAGCATCCTAGTTCCAGCAGCAGCCTACAAGAGCCGTGAGCTGTTCCACTATCCTCAGTGAGCTCGTAGCTATATGCCTTCAATCCGACAAAGCTCCTGAAGGAGATCCATCTCCAGCAATAGAACAACGCATCCTGTGTAACCTCAAAGGTGAAACAGATAGGTGACACTTGGGTCAAGGCATTCTGCAGGTCTGCATCTAATCTGTGATGACTCAACCCTCTGTGTCATCTTCTTCTCTATCACATTAACATCCAGCACTCTCAGTCAGGGATGCTGGCCTGCTTTTACCTCACCTTAATATGCATGTAGACCACCGGAAGATGACAACAATTAAAATGCCTCCTCTTTAAGACACACATTGTGCCCTCTTGGCCAGCCCTGGCCCTTGCGAACTCCAAAATGCTCAGACACCATGAGGCCCTCAAGGTGGCGAGTTGTTGCTAATAAAGAGCAGACTTCAGCTTCAGTACATCCTCCTTCTTATCCCATTGCTCCCCTCAACATTGTTTAAAGCTATGATGGGCACATCCAGAGCTTGTGCAAAGGCTCTGTTTACCCTAAAAATCATCATTTGCAATTAGTAAGACACTTGGCGGCAAGTGCTTAGATGATGGGACAGACAGCGCTGCATCCCAACATTGTGTTGAAAGCCTTGTGGTCGCAAGGCAGACATTTATAGGTTAAGAAACTATCAAGGTTGTAGGTTTTACTGCCAGGCAAGGGGCAGAGCTTCAGCACCTCGAGGTGACAAGGTGCTCCCACTTATTGATGAGCTTAGCAGATGTACACTCGGAAAGTCAGAAACACAGTTGGCAGACAGGAGTGCACCCAAGATCTGAATCTGGGCTCATAGCATGAAAACCCTGCCGAGAGACAGGGAGCACATGGAGTTGCACGATACACGATCCTTCTCCATGCAGAAACACATCTCTCCTTGTACACTTTCACCTTTCAAGAATGCAAATGAGATAGGAGAACACCTCTGCCTCAATCTTACACAGCCAAGAATAAATATGACAAGACCTAGCAAAGCATGTGAACGAGGTTCCTTCCACAAGCACACTTCACATTAAGGTCGAGGCATCACTGATGTCGAGAATGATCTGAAAAAAGGGCACACACTGTGGTGTTATGGAAGAACACTACATCAATGAGAGGCCCATGATAGTGACATCTGCGATAAGTTGGGGGGGGAGGCACTATGGTATCACACCTGATTGACAGCAACACAGCTCATCATAAAAAGGAGGCATACACAAGAGAGGTGTGAAATGGGTGTGATTCTACTTACATTTGTGAACATTATATACATGTTGTGAACACCCGTGCCACTGCTGCGCTCCTAAATTTTTTAAACTTTCCTAACCCTACTGCTATGTCTAAGTGCATCCACAGTGCATGTGGAAGCAGCCTGTTGACTGCTATGCCCTGTTGTCTGTGATGACTTTGGCGGACGTCCTCTGGAGGGCCGCGACCTGGAGGGCCCCAGCCTGTTTTAGGTATCCTCAGGTGGACCCTCCTCAGCTTGTGGAGCTGGAGGTGATGGAGTCACAGGAAGAGGGGATTGGGATCAGCTGGACAGTTCTGGAGTCACCTGGGTAGATGGCCCTAGGGTATACATCTGCTGGTCTTCCTCTCTACGGGTGCCCGAGGGCCCCTGCCTGACTCCTTTATGAGAAAGGGCAGCTAGAGTGAGATCGAGATGCCCTGCCCCCCTCTCACATGGCCACTGATGGATGCCACCAATGGCTACAGCAATGGAGTGCAGCTCCTGCATCAGCACAGGACTGATGTCTTTGACCAAGGTTTCAATGGTGGCCACCATCCTGTCCATGTTGACCTCAGTGCATTGGCATGCTGATGCTATCACCTTAGACTGAATGCAGATGGACTCCTCCATCATCCGTTGTAAGCTGAGGAATGCAGTTGACATCCCTTCCTGATGTTCCTGTGATTGTTGCTGCAGCTCCACTCACTGATTTAGGACCGAGTCCAGAGACTTGTCATCTGACTCGGACTCAGCAGAATCGTGGCCTCCAGGAGTCCTCCGAGTGCTGGGGACCTCGGATGTCCCTGCCTCCGCCTGCTGCGGATCAGATTGTGTGCTGTGCTCACCAGATTGTGCTGCTCTGGAACTAGGTCCATCGAGGCATGTGTCTCTGCGCTGGTGGAGGGTGTGGGTGAGTGCTGAGATAGGCCTTCTGCTGTGGTGTCCTCAGGATCCTCATCCGAGGTTACATCGGGATTCAAGCTAAGGGATTGGCTGGTTGAGGCTGTTAGGCACTTGGCTGAGGTTCCTAGAAAGGAAGGAGAGATAATTAGCACATGGCAGGCGACACTAAAAGAGTTGGGCATGGTTGTCTGAGGGATGAACTGGTGCAGAATCCTCACTTGGGTGTGCACTGCCAACCTCACCGAGACACGGTCCACGTCCTCTCCGGCCAGCTCACTGGCTTAGTTTTCAAAATGAGAGAGGACCTTGAGTTCCAGTACTCCACCTCTGCTCTGGATTCCTCTCCCTGTGATTGTGTGAGATCTTGTCCAACATAAAGACAGATAGAAAGAGTGTGAGCAAGATGCATGCCAGCTCAGATGATAAGGATGTCTGGCATGTGTGGGTGGTGAGGGGAGCCATGGAAGGGATGAGGACGCAATCTCCAAAGGAGATGAGCCCAGATGGAGATGCGAGGGTGTGTGTGTGAGTGAGTGGTGATGTCCCTTAAGCTGGCAGTGAGTGAGATGCCAGTGAATATGTGATGGGCTTGTGCATTTGTGAGTTGAGAGTGCTCTTGGTTAAGAAGGATGAAAAGGGATAATTTACCATCACGGTCACATAGGATTGCATCTGTTACAGGCAGGCTACAGGAACCAGTGTGAGGGACTAAGACCTCACACTGTATATTTTTATAAAAAATATCTAGATATGCTCGTTGGTATTTCTAAAATTTTAAAACTGAACAAAAACCTTTAAAATGGCTGAACCTATGTCTGTCTGTGACCCCTGGACAGAGGAAGCTACTTGGCAGTTTGGGAAAACTCATCCCTCGTTAACTCTGAGGAGCCACTAATGTCTACCTGTGGACTATACAGCCCAACTTCAAAGAGAGCTATACAAAGGCCACCTGCATTTAATAACCCAGGCTGGCCAGAAGGCAATGGATCATCTGCTAAGACAAAGGTCCTGCAACCTTCCTTTTAATTCCTAAGGGCTGAGACATTTTACAGTCTTTGGAATCCAGATGATGGATACACATCCTTTGTCAAAGACCTGGTGGAGAGGTGGGAGTCATGTGACATGGGCGTCTGGCTTGTGGAACAAATACTATTTCCTTGCTGAACTGCATAGCTCAGTCTGCTATTTACCATCTGACTAGCAGCCACACAGAAAAGGAGGTCTGACCAGGTGGAGCACCTGGTTCCATCTACACTGCTTCTTCTGGAAATTCTGTACCATCACCTACAAGACTGGTTCATCTCTGCATGTCTATCTTATCGTGTGAAGTCAATACCAACAAAGTGAATTAAACAACATAGGTTTTCAGCCCACCGACCTGGAGCTAAAACAGCTCTGAAGAAGAGTCTTACAGACTTGAAACATTAACTCTGTTTCGCTCACCACAGGTGCTGCGAGACCTGCTGAATTTTTCCAGCATTTTCTGTTTTTATACCAAAACATCCTCTTTAGCACAATGGCAGCATAGCAGAGAGAGGAGAGAAAGAACTAATTGATGGACACCCAGTTTTGTCATATGGGGGAAGTCAACCACTAACATGAGATCAAGTTTGCTGGAAATTGTACAAGACATTTGAAAAGAATATAAAGATACTGCTGACAGAAATTTATGCAGAGCTAAAACATATCTGGGGAGACCCAATCAGAAGGATAATGAGATTCATGTAGCACATCTTAAAGTTGACTCCTGGCTAGTATGGGCCTAGAATCTTATTTTTTTTTGTTAGACACTTAATAAATTCACTCCCTATCACGTACCAATGATATGTTTTTAATATGTATGTTCTTCCAGTGCAGTGAATTGAACTCTTTAATCATATTTCAGGGTGCGTATAAACAAATTAACGCCAGGAGAGATGTCAAAATAACAAAACTGAGAGTGCTGGATATTTCAAATAAAAATAAATGTTCTGGAAGTGCACATATTGACAAATGTTTGAAAAAGAAAGATAGGTTAATGCTTTGGATGTAACTCTTTGCCAAACCTGCTGTAAATATTCCCATCATTCTGTTCTTATTTTAGTAGATGGAATTTGCTATGTATACATATGCGCACGGCAGGAAGACAGAAAGGAACAAATTTTAGTAACAAAGCAAAGAACGGCAGTAATAAGTCTGCTTTTCTTCTAAAATTTTAAAATTTAGAAAATGCTCATAATACAATTTGAATTGTGAGCAATACTCTCAACGAATAATCCATTTTTAAAGTCAGGTTAATATGTTAACTCTTATGAAATAGTGCATTATTAAGTCTGAAACAGCATTGCACAAGAAAAATTAGGAATGAAAGAAAGCCATTTAGCTCATCGAGGCTCATCCCTTTATTACAGTTCCCTGTAAACTATTGCTCAATATTGTACACCAGTCCATTTGCTTCCTTTTTTATACGATATGAAATGGTCAAAATATAGTCAAACGTACTGTGAAAAATTATCTCATCCAATTCTCGAAACCGAACTCTTCTTTCAGTTCTCGTTCTGTGAGTAACATAAGCATCGTCATTTTTTGTCCTATTGGATCTCTTCCTCAGTATGGATGCTGGACATTTCAGTGCAATCACCTGCTGGTTTAAAAATATTTATCAAGCTATCTCTGTATATGCCATCATAATTAAAGTTTATACTTCTCTATTTGTGGTTGATATGATTTAATTTAAAAAGGTAGAGTTTTTAAGTAAATGGCTTTAGAATATTAACTCCAATTCAAATATTGTTTCACCGAATGCCCAGTTTTTCTCTCAAAATCCATGTAAACCTGTAGCGTGCCATTAAATTTTCATCAAAAAGATAACTTGCAAGGAAAACATGGTTCAATATTGACCCTTAACTGAACTCTTGACTAGCTGAAAATACCTGATCAAGAAGCTAAACATTATTTGGTCTGATCTGATTTTTATTTAATGATGGGTATAAATATCAATGACAACTAACTGAATCTGTAGCACTAGTTCATTTTCATTAATGGCAGGATCAAGAACAGGTACAAATGACCCATGGAAAAACACACTGACATGTTAAGATACCTCTTGTGCGTGACACGTTCTTGAAGATAATGCTTTTGCTTTAAGTCTTCTGGTATCTGGAGTGTTTTCAAACCCCTGTGGCAAAACCTTATTTGAATGATCCAGCAGTAGATCTGCAGAAAAATCCTGAGAGTTGGCTGAATGATATGGTCCTAATGAATCTAAAGAAAGGTGGTAGATATAATGCATATAATTATCAATGATGTTTCAAATAGAATACACTTCATCAGTAAAAAAAAATGATGGCTGCAAAATTTGGCTCCGTAGTGCCAGTAATTTCGATACTACAGATGTTACTTTCATACTAAAATGGCGTCCATGGCACTTCTGTTCACTTCCAAGAGCTGGCGTCGAATGCCATCTTGGTGAAGGCATTAGTGTGTGCATCATAATTATGCACTGAATGTATGCACAATGGGTAGACTATGACGTCAGTCAGCTACTAAAGCCGATTTGATGCCACTGCTAACGTTTTGGAATTCAATGCTCCAGTTAACATCCTCTCAAACATGCACAGCTGAACATGCATTCAGCGGCAGGAAGGATCCCCCCTCCACCAGTTCTTGTTAAAGAGATCGTGAACAACTTGCAGGTTATAGTTGCTGATTGCTTTCTACTAGCTCTGTTTGAGTTTTATGGAAGTGCTGAGTGTTTGGAGGTGTTACAGTTAGCTGAAATCTGCAGGGAGTGGTGCTGCAAATATAGAAAGCATTGCTTGTGACTGCAAGAGCACTGGGTGCACCATCTGCTCCTAGTCATGGATGCTATAGTGGGATTCCACCTTGGGCTGCAGCATGAGACAGAGATGGCATAGAGGTAGCAAATAAGCAAGCAAGTTGCTCATACAGGGAGGAGGAGAAAAGGGGGTGGGAGAAGGGTTTCCAGCAGGAGGCCTTATCCACCTGAGGCCTTCGGGGAATATTTATTTTACTTCACCTAAGCTAGGAACAGTGTGTGTGACATCTGCGACTCACAAAGGAGGTTCTCATGGAACTCTGCCATCACTTGCAACTAGACGTGCAGCCTCGGAGAGGGTGAGATCAACGCTGCCAGTGGCTGTGAAGGTGACTGTGGTACTGAATTCCTTCACTTCAGGGTCGAGATCCTTCCAGATTAGAGAAGGTGACATTTGTAACATCTACAAGCATGTGATCCTTTGCTGTATCAGAAGGGTTTTTTTATTGCCAGGAGAGAGGATTTGTTGGATACGATCTAAACAGAGAGAAGCACAGGTGGCTTTAGGATAGCAGGCTTCTCCATGGCACAGGGTGCCATTGACTGCACATACATGATTTTGCAGGCGCTGCAATTCAATGGTTAGATGTACCATAAATTCAAAGGGTACCGTTCACTCATTGTGTGGTTGGTGTGTGCCACACTCAGCACAACACACTGGTGAATCATGCTACGCTGGCAGCAGTCATGATGCATTCATTCTGCGCCAGTCTGCTGTTCCATCAACCTTTCAGCCACCACGTCAAACCAGAGGGTGGCTGCTGGGTGACAAGGACTACCTGCTCTACATTTGCTTCATGATTCCCCTCTGCAACTGTATGTTATCAGTATACATACAATGAGAGCTGCCACGAGAAAAATCATCATATGACTGGGGTGCAGAAGTAAGAATACCACTGCCTCAACTACATTGGAGGAGCCCTACAGTACTCATGCAACATGTTAGTGCCAGTCTTGTGGATGCCTTTGCCTGGCTAGGGCTCCTATGCAGTGCTACCCCATGGCTGCAGCATGGCTGGTGGAAAGCTGCTGACCTACAGATGGCTTTGCAGGCTGCCTTTGAGAAGCCTTGGGGCTAGAGGCCCCAGCTTCAGACTATGTGAGCAGCCTGATCTGGCTGGCTGACAGGCTGCAGCACAGGTGAGTGTTTGCAAACAGCTTCAACCCAAAATTCCGAGTGGATGATTCATCAGAGGCTCCTCCTAAGGCCTTCAGCATTACAGATGCCAATTTTCAGCCAATTTGGTAAATTGCATGTGACATTAAGAAAGCTGAGCTCCCTGAATATAGCAAAGGCTATGAGCTCTGACAACATCCCAGCTGTAGTGCTGAAAACTAATTCTCCAGGACTAACAACCCCACTAACCAAGCTGTCCCAATACAGCTACAACACTGGCATCTTACCCAACAAAGTGGAAAATTACCCAGGTATGTCATGTTTACAAAAAGCACTCCATATCTGGAATTCAACTCTTTTGTTCATGTTTGGACCGAGGAAGATGGCTGTAGTTGTTGGAAGCCAATCATCTCAATCCCAGGACATTGCTGCAACAGATCATCAGGATAGTGTCCAAGGCCCAACCATCACCTGTTGCTTCATCAATGACCTTGTATCCAACATAAGGTCAGAAGTTCACTGATGGTTGTGCATTGTTCAGTACCATTCATAATTCCTCAAGTACTGAGGCAGTCCAAGTCCACATGTAACAAGACCCGAACAAC
The DNA here is from genome assembly GCF_964194155.1 of Cetorhinus maximus. Taxonomy (NCBI): domain Eukaryota; kingdom Metazoa; phylum Chordata; class Chondrichthyes; order Lamniformes; family Cetorhinidae; genus Cetorhinus; species Cetorhinus maximus. The sequence goes on along the minus strand of NC_135896.1, from coordinate 41,493,768 downwards.
ATTCAGACTTTAGCTGATAAGTGCCAGACAATATTCATGCTAGATAAGTGCCAGATAATGTCCATCTCCAACAAGAGAGAATCTAACCACCTCCCCTTGACACTCAATGGCATTACCATTACTGAAACCCCCACCATCAACATCCTGGTGGTCACCAATGACTAGAATTGTAACTGGACCAGCCAAATAAATACTGTGGTTACAAGGACAAGTACCTTTTGATTCCCCAAAGTCTGTCCACCATCTGCAAGGCACAAGTCCAGAGTGTGATGGAACCCTGTCCACTTCCTTGGATGAGTGCTTCTCCAACAACACTCAAAAAAACAAGATACCACCCAGGATTAAACAGCTCACCTGATAGGCCATCCCCATCCACCGCCTTAAACATTCACTCCCTCCACCACTGACACGCAGTGGCAGTCGTGTGTATGATCAGGCAAATGGGAACACCGCCACTTTCAGTTTCTCCTCCAAGTCGTGCACCATCCAGATTTTGAAATATATCGCTATTCCTTCATTGTCACTGGGTCAAAATCTTGGAACTCCCTACCTGACAGGACTGTAGGTGTATTTACACCACATGACCTGTAGTGGTCCATGAAGGCAGCTCGCCACCTTCTTCTCTAAGGAAATTGGGGATGGGTAATATACAGGCCTTGCCAGCGACATCCATATCGCACAAGCGAATAAATCTTGAGAGATAACACAAGTTTGTGCTTCATGGAGTCATTGGGACCCCTCCAGGACAGGCACCTCAGCTCTCCTGGTGATCTGCTGCAGCATAATTCACTTGATAGTTGTGAGATCCTGATAGCCCCTTTGAGCACTGGCATCCACCACCATGATGGCAGCATTCTGAACCCGCAAGGTAACAAGCTGAGATTTCATAAGCAGAGTCTGAGTTCCACTGCAGCACTCAGGTGGTTTCTGGTTGTGCTGCAAAGGAAGTTGAGCTATCGGCCATCAGGTGCTGCATCATCTTTAGGTCTGCAGGCGCTCTTATGGAGTTGGCCATGCTGGAAAGGATGGGTTCCAAATTTTGAGTGAAGTCCTTTGCCCAGTTGTAGCCAAACTCTTTCACATTCCTTGCAGCAAGCTTCATGGCAGGCCAACCAATGCACCAAACATTTTTATGTACACGTGCATCAGCCTTTTTTTATGCACCATCCCATTTAAGTCCTCATCTGAGTCCTCTGCAGCAGAACGAAAGTGCAACCTCGACCTCCAGGAAGCTGGCACCTGCACTATCCTCTCCCCCTGCACTGGCTGCAGCCCCCTTGTGCCCAGAGACTCATCAGGCTGAACTTAATTTCCATGGCATAGATCTTGCAGCCAATTGGCATAGATCTTGCAGCCAATTAACATGATGGAGGCATGGGGCCCATTCAATCATGAGGCGGAGCAGGTAGCAAGGTGCCAACCTTGGCACAGCCTAACGAAAGGCTGGAGCTATACCCAGCTCCTGCCATCTTCAAAGGGCTTCCAGACCTGTGTGCAGGTTTGCCTGGCTTACTGCTAAAACCTCCTTGGCTCAACCACAAGATCCCTCACCCGCTTGGCTCAACTGGAAGACCCTTCATCCCCTTGGCTCAACTGGAAGACCCTTCATCCCCTTGGCTCAACTGGAAGACTCCTCATCCCCTTGGCTCAACTGGAAGACCCGTCATCCCCTTAGCTCAACTGGAAGACTCCTCCATCCCCTTGGCTCAACTGGAAGACTCCTCATCCCTTTGGATCAATTGGAAGACTCCTCATCCCCTTGGCTCAACTGGAAGACTCCTCATCCCCTTGGCTCAACTGGAAGACTCCTCATCCCCTTGGCTCAACTGGAAGACTCCTCCATCCCCTTGGCTCAACTGGAAGACTCCTCATCCCTTTGGATCAATTGGAAGACTCCTCATCCCCTTGGCTCAACTGGAAGACTCCTCATCCCCTTGGCTCAACTGGAAGACTCCTCCATCCCCTTGGCTCAACTGGAAGACTCCTCATCCCTTTGGATCAATTGGAAGACTCCTCATCCCCTTGGCTCAACTGGAAGACTCCTCATCCCCTTGGCTCAACTGGAAGACTCCTCATCCCTTTGGATCAATTGGAAGACTCCTCATCCCCTTGGCTCAACTGGAAGACTCCTCATCCCCTTGGCTCAACTGGGAGACTCCTCATCCCCTTGGCTCAACTGGGAGACTCCTCATCCCCTTAGCTCAACTGGAAGACTCCTCCATCCCCTTGGCTCAACTGGAAGACTCCTCATCCCTTTGGATCAATTGGAAGACTCCTCATCCCCTTGGCTCAACTGGAAGACTCCTCATCCCCTTGGCTCAACTGGGAGACTGGGAGACTCCTCATCCCCTTGGCTCAACTGGAAGACTCCTCATCCCCTTGGCTCAACTGGGAGATTCCTCATCCCCTTAGCTCAACTGGAAGACTCCTCATCCCCTTGGCTCAACTGGAAGACTCCTCGTCCCCTTGGCTCAATTGGAAGACTCGTCACCCCCTTGGCTCAACTGGAAGACTCCTCGTCCCCTTGGCTCAATTGGAGGACTCGTCACCCCCTTGGCTCTACTGGAAAGTTCCATGGGTGGGATGAGGTTTCATGAGGGTTTTAAAATATTTAACAAAGGTTTCAGTAAAAGTTATGGACATGTTCCAACTCATGTGACAGTGTCACATGAGGGGACATTTCAGGGAAATCTTGCTATCATTTGTTTCACAATTTTTAATTTGGTGCCAATCTCCCTCAGGCAGCACTTAGCCTCAGGGAGATCAGTGTGCTCTTTTGCATGCATGCGCAAAAGAGCGCACTCTTGGCTGAGGGAATCCCCCCCTCCCGCACAGGGAGCGCATAGCGCTTCCTGGCAGATGTCACGCTGGGTGGGCCTTAATTGGTCCGCCCACGTACCCACGTAAAATAGCGGTGCCCCCCCTCCCCCCCACAATTGGAGGCGCTGATCAGATGTACACCCGTCTGCACCCAGTCCTGCATTTTCCCCCCCACCTCGATGGGGGGAAATTTTTCTCTATGATAGATTTTTATTATTAGAGAGGTAAAGTTCAAAGACATTTGATAATTTGCATTCAAAGGGGAAATCTGTATAAAGGAGATGAGGTTGTGTGTAGGGAAGGAGGCATTCTAAGATCAAACAACTGTGAAATGCCTCCAGCATCTATGCCTCAAGCTGCTGTCTAAAGAAACTGAAGTTAAGAAAACTCGCTTTGAATTCGACTGTTCAGGGTATCGTGTTACTTTGTCTGGGTCTTTTATAATATTTGTTTTACTGTTGCCTTAAAGGAGGTGTAACTGGGAGTTAGATTAATCAGGGTAGCTAGAAGTTATCATAGTAGTAATTTGTAAACCTACCTATGTACTTAAAATCATTTTTTAAAATTTAATTAAGGTTTAATTTAGTTTTGCAAACCCTCTAAGCCTCAGTGGCCTCCTTTTTACTGAATTCAAAGCCCGCATCTCGAAATAAGTACAAATTGCAAATAGTTGTGGCAGCTGCTTCAATTTTCCCTCTGGGATTTGGGCAGCTTGGCATTTACCATGCACCTGCCATAATGAAATTGGGGGCTCTTTGTGGGATATATTTGAAATTCCTTGATTGGTTTGGAGTTGGTGAATCATAAGGTTACAAGGTGGAGAAGCACTTTGAGTTCAGGAGTTGGTGTGATGCTTTTTTTGAAGTGATGACACTGCAATATGGCTTTGGCAGTTGCTAAGATTTGTCTGGGAGTTGAAGTTATAACGATTACTGGTTTACAAAAGGTAAATAAAGTTAAGTTAATGGAATTGGCAGATAAGTTACAATTAGGATTAACAGCAGGGATAAGGAAATCAGACATAATTGAAGGTATAGCACAGCATTTGACATTAGAAGGAATACCTGAGAGACCGAGTTCTCCAAGGGGTGGTTCATTGGAATGGGCTCAAATTCAGTTGCAAATGAAAAAATTGGAACGAGATTCAGCAGAAAAAGAAAGGGCAGAAAAAGAAAAAGAAAGAGCATTTCAAAAGGAGCAAGCGAAAAGGCAGGATAGAGAATTAAAACAGGAAAGGGAAAAAGAGAGAGAGAGAGACAATTCCAGCTTAAAATGCTGGCAGTTAAAAAAGAGATGCCAGTAGGCGATGAAGGGCTTATTTCCAGATCAGAACTCAGTCGAGAGATGTTTAAATTTGTGCAAGCTCTTCCAAAGTTTGAGGAAAGAGAAGTTGAAGCCTTCTTTATTTCATTTGAGAAGATAGCTAAACAGATGAAATGGCCACAGGAAAACTGGACATTGTTGTTACAATCCAGGTTGATTGGTAGAGCACATAAGGTTTTTGCTTCACTGTCAGAAGAAATGTTGGTGAACTGTGATGTGATTAAAAAAGGCTATTTTGAGTGCATATGAGTTGGTTCCTGAGGCATACAGGCAGAAATATGAGAAAACAGCCTGGTCAAACTTATATTGAGTTTGAGAGAGTAAAACAAAGTAATTTTGACTGGTGGATACGGGCATTAAAAATAGAGACGACATATGCACCTCTTAGAGAAGTAGTTCTTTTGGAAGAATTTAAAGATTCAATTCCTTCGGTAGCGAGAACTCACGTGGAGGAACAGAGGGTTGAAGGTAAGACAAGCAGCAGAGTTAGCTGGTAATTATGAGTTAGTTCATAGAGTTAAACCTTTTTTTTCACCCTTTTAAATCAGAAAATGATAGAAAGTGGGAAGCTGAAAGGAAGGTGGGTAGTCAGGGAAGAGAAGTAGGTGGAAATTCACAGGAAGTTTTTTCCCAAAATAAAAAGGAAGGTGCTGAAGATAGGGGTGACGCTTGAAAATTGAGGTGTTTTCATTGTGATAAAGTTGGACACACAAAATCAGTGCAATGGAAATTATAGGGAAAAAACGATTCTCCTGAGTTATATGTCAAACTTCAGAGAAAGATTGGACAGAGCATATGAGTTGGCTAGGGAACATTTAAAGATATGATGAAAGTAAAGGCAGACAGGAAAACTACAGTTTGTAGTTTTGTTGCTGGGGAGGAAGTGCTATTTCTGTTACCAGTACTGGGTGACTCATTAACGGCAAGGTTTAGTGGGCCTTACAGGATTAAAAAGACATTGAGTGAGGTAAATTATTTAATAAATACTCCAGATAGAAGAAAGAAGCAGAGGGTGTGTCATATAAATATGCTTAAAAAGTACTTTGATAGGGAAGAGGACCAAAGGGAGGTGTTAGTGGTGGTAGACAATGAGAAAGAGATAGACATGAATGATCTTGAAATTGATTTTCCTCTAATCAAATTGGATAATGAGGGGGTACTTGAAAATTTAAATGTGATATTGAGTTATCTTCCAGGCAAGTGTCAAAGTGATTTGGAGAAGCTATTGCGGCCACACAAAGCTATTTGTGGGAATAAGCTGGAGAGGACAAATTTAGCTAAACATGATGCATACGTAAAAGATTCATCTTCGATAAGACAACATCCTTATGGAGTAAATCCATCAAAATGACCACAAGTACAGAAAGAAATTGAATTCATGCTTCAAAATGACATCATTGAGTCTAGTTGCAGTAACTGGAATTCGCCTATCGTGCTGGTACCAAAAATGGTTGGAACACAAAGACAGTGTGTGGATTATCGAAAGGTGAATGCAGTGACAAAAGCAGATTCATATTCTATACCACAGTTGGAAGATTGCATTGAGGAAGTGGGACAATCAAAATTTATCACAAAGATTGATTTGCTAAGAGGATATTGGCAAGTACCGTTATCGGAGTGAGCAAAGGAGATATCAGCTTTAGTGACGCCAGCTGGACTATATCAGTTTAAAGCCATGCATGTTGCAGTTTAAATGCACCTGCAACATTTCAAGGACTGACAAACAAAGTAAGTACAGGTCTGAGCAATTGTGCTGTTCACTTTGATGACTTGATAGTTTTCAGTCAAATGTGGGAGGAGCATCTGGAAGAATTATTTACTCAATTACAAGAAGCTAATTTAGTGATGAACCTGGCTAAAAGTGAATTTGCAAAAGTACAAGTTACATATCTAAGCCATGCCATTGGACATGGTAAGGTGACTCCGAGAGATGTGGAAGTCAAGGCCATCATGGATTTTCCCCATGTCTATGACAAAACGAGAAGTTTTGAAATTTCTGGGCATGAGCGGGTTTTATCGGAAATTAGTATCAAATTTTAGCCAGTGTGGTTGCTCCATTGACTGAACTATTAAAAAAGAACAGGAAATTTCAATGGACACAGGAATGTCAGAAGGCATTTGAAAGTTTGGAAACTGTATTAACTATGACACCAGTTCTGGCTGTGCACAATTATGCCTAGCAATTTAAGTTGGCTGTTGACACAAGCGATATAGACATTGGGGCTGTACTGTTACAATAAGATGACACTGGAATTGAAAAACTGATAGGGTATTTTTCACGGAAGTTGAATGTACAACAGAGAAGATACTCAATGATCGAAGAGGAAACTTTGGGTTTGGTGTAAGCAGCATTTTGAGATTTATGTGGCAAACAATTTGTCAGAAATAATTGTTTATACAGACCACAATCCTTTAAAGTTTCTGAACAAATTTTGAGACAGAAGTGCAAGCCTATTCAGATGGAGTTTATTGCTGCAACCATTTAATCTACAAATTACACATATGGCTGGGTGAGAAAATCTGATTGCAGATGCATTGTCAAGGGTTTGAAGCTTAAAGGGAAAATTGGACATTTAAGACCTGGACTGGAATGATTTCTGTTGATACCAATGATTTGTATATATATTATGTTAATGCATGCATTTGGTAGTGTAATAGTGTAATAAGTATAGGAGGTAATATAGGATGGGTTCAGAAAATGAAGCCGTCTTTTTAAATTATGACGGTTCGTTTTTTTTTTAATAAGGAGGAGGATGTCAGGAAGTTACAATAATTTTCATAATGTTATTGGAATTTATTGTAGAGTAATAGTGGGGTCTGTGGCGATGTGTGTGTGTGTGGACTGTAGTGCAGTGCTCCACCAGATCCTCCCAGGCAACAGAATCCCATCTTTAGGATGTCAGTGGCCTGCTTGATCTTGGCCCAGGTCAACCCGTGCCTGTAATGCAAGGTTTCCTCATCACTGTCAGCAGCCATGCCCTTGGTGAGTACCCTTTTCTTCCAGTATCCATCCCTCAAGGCATGCGAGGGGCTGGAACCTGAAAGTGTCATAATATATAAGCGTCATGACTGCTCCCGAGAAACCAGATACACACCCACACCAAGTGCATTCCAAGGTGGCAGACAAGTTGAACGTTGATCAAATGGAATCCCCTCCTGTTAAAGAAGGCTGCTGGCTGATCCAAGGGAGCCTTGTTGGCCAATGAGTACAATCTATTACACCCTGCACTTAAGGAAATCCTGCAATGACCCCGAAGTTGACTGGTGGCTCTGCTATCAGGGTCAATTCAATAGTGCACAAACTCTTTAGTCCTCTTGAACAATTCAGCAACGGGCTGCTTCCCGGGAGACTCCACACTTGCACTTGCCAACCTGAGGCCCCACCTGAGGATCTGAGGGCCTGTGGTTCCTGTGCGCCACTCATTAAATTCGAAAGGTACCATAAAATCACATTCAGACTCATTGGAATGATCATTAATTACCTGCACAAAAGCACACTTGGCTTCCCGCTTGGTGGCACACTGGTGAGGCTCCAAGTCCACAAGTGCAAGTCAACCACATCAGAGCTGCCTTCATTGTGATTGGGATTGTTTGAAGAAAGGGGACATGAGGCCATTGTCTCACTGATGAAGGACGCCTCTGAGGAGATGAGGGGCAAGAGCTTGTGGGTCTTCTCTGAAGAGATAATGCGGATCCAGCATCATACTGTTGGACTACTGCTCCATCACGTCCCGACACCTCCCCACCTCATAGCCCATTTGAGTGGGCCACATTAATCTATACCCATCATATGCAGATCCCATCCTTATGCTAACCTTTAAGGTAAGCACAGTGCCAATATCTGAGCTGATGGCTGTGGCTGTCGGATTGAGTGAAGGTATTTCTGCTTCATCAGTCTCGTCTTTCTTTAGGATCTCAGTTTCCCACGGGCATAATTTTACATCCTGTGGGTGGGCGCGTGCCTGACCGGATCGGGCATAAAATCGTGCGATATTTCGCTCGGCGGGCGCGCGCTAAAGTTGGAAGCGCACCCGGCGACAATTAAGAGGACAATTAAGCCCATTAACGGCGCAATCGTCTCCGATTTTTCGTGGCCCGTCCAACGTTACGGTTGGTGGGCGGGTGAATCAGCCAGGTGGCCTTTACATTTTTCATCAAACCTTATCCAAGGGTGGGATGAAATTTCCTTTATGAAATGAATTTAAAAATAGATATGTGTGGGCAGCATTTTTATGAGGTATAATTTCAGGTGCTCGATTGTGATGCATGGGCTTTTTTTTTGCACTTCTTAAACCTTTATTTAATCATTTGAAGGTCTGCAGCTCCCTGAGGCAGCTGTCTGCCTTCAGGGAGCTCTCTCGCAACGCCCACCCACACCCACAGTGATGTCATCGCCCGCCCTCTTCCTGCCCCCACCCTGGCAGCGCTGAGCTTTTCAGCGCGCGTTTCACACTGGCTGGCCATTAATTGGCCATCCAGCGTGAAATCGCGGCTGGGAGCCTATCACGATCAGTGGTCCATTTCCTGGCCAATCCCGGGCCCCCGATCACGCGCGCCTGCCAAAGGTAAAATTCAGGCCATAAAGGACAAAGGCAGAGTTGGGGTGGAGGAAGGGGGGAAAACAAGAGACAGATGGTTCCACCATCTACAGATGGTAAACTATAACAGACTGCAGGATGGTGGTGAAGTGGGATGTGATGGATTAGGTAAGAACATGCTGTCACCCTCAATGCTTTCAGCTGACCACAGCCTCAGTGATGGCTGCTCCAATGATTTCCAGTGATCCAATGATTTCTCCTCCATGGGGGTGAGGACATGCAGCTCTGCCCGCCCTTTGCCATTTAAGTGTTCCTGCTTCCAATGATGAGTCATCTTGTCTTGCAAGAGAGATTGAAATGTGTCTGCGAGTGTAATGCAGTGTGTTTGGGTGAAGTATCTGCCAAGTTAAGTAGCTGGCAGTGTGTATAAGCTGAGAGGTATGAGTGTGAGTCTTGCTGCAGTGTGAGGGTGAGGCGAAGCAATAAATGTGAGATCTAAGTCTTGGTTGATAGAGACTGTTGTAGGTGCGTGAAGGAGTGTGGTGAATGGTGCAGTGTGTGAAGCTGGTGGTGCAATTAGTAGGAGATGGAATACAAAGGTGCATTAAGGTCATTAAGCTTCTTGTGGCACTCCATGCAGAGCCTCAGGACTAGACAGCCTGCATTGATCGCAATGGCTACCTGCTCCCACTGCCTTCTCAGTGTCTGTCTGGATGGCCTCCTAACCCACTGCGTGAAGAGGACCATTCTATCCTTCAGCCTCCTGCACTGCGTTAGAGAATGTTAGGGCACGCTCTCTGGCCCGTTGTGCCATTTTTCAAGGTACGTTCTGTTTTTTAGCTCCTATTCCATCATTTATAGCCCTGCTGCAGCTAGAATGCACCTTACCTTCAAATTTAGGCCTCCTGCTGAGTTCTGCAGCGACTTAACATCATGTTCAACACTGGGCTGCCTGCCACAATCATCATAATTAGCAGCCAGCACGAAGCTTGCATGCTGACTGTATTAGACTGAAGGCGTGCAGGTTAATTGTGCATCATGATCTCCACATCTGATTTTGAGGGCTATCCAATTGAGGCCCCAGATTTTTACCATTGGAAATATGCCTCACAGAAAATGTACTTTTAAAAAAAAGATGGAAATATAAACGCCAGAAAAAGTGAAACACAGAAACACAACAGAAACTGCAATGTACAAATCAAGAAAATAACAGGGCTTTTTTCATTATTTACTATTAGTTTTAGCTTACTACTAGAAAAATTTCAATGAATTAACAAAATAAAAGAAACACCACCAACACTTCCAAGTGTTTTGTACCAGCTCAGGAAATAAAAGAATGCTGAACTTAACAGAGCATGGGACATGAGTGGATGATACCCAGATGACTAGAGTTTAATTCGAGTGGAGCTCAGGAGATCAATGGAAGAATGCTGCAGTCATGAGGTGACTTATGTTTCAATGTCAATGGGAGTGAGGTAGAAATATAGGCAGGCAATGCTACAAAGGTGGCAATAAAGATGCCAGAGCAGAGGTTGATTTTGAAGCTCAGTTTGGAACCAAAAGAGAGGGCGATGGTGTGTGTTACTGGGTTTATTATGAACACGCAGTTGGGGTAGGCTTGATGTATGGCAGTCGATCATATAGCAGTATTAGAGTCAAGGGTAGTGGCAGAGAGATAAGCTTAGATGCTGTTGGCATACATACGGAAGACAAGCCTATGCTTATGGATGCTGCTGATAGAGGATTACATGCAAATGAGGGAGGAATGAATACTGAATACAAATTATTGTACTCTCATCACAGCCAGAAAATTAAGCACATACTACCCAAGTGGGGAATAACTTCACTTGACTAATGATAAAAGCACCTATAAATCATATAACAAAGTGCGGAAAATGTTAACTTTATATACTTCAAGCAGAATTAAGCAAAATGCAGGTTCTGGTCTTGAGTCTTTCATTACAGTCCAAAAATACATCAGAAGAGAATAGCCTCCTTTTCAATCACAATAGTCCTATAGCTTGCCCATGCCACTAATAAAGAAAACAAAGTTACCTGCTTTGTCGATCATTTTACATTCAGAAGTCAAGAATTTAAATCTTCTGCTAGTAATTGGATTTTCACTGACAAACACTTTCTGATGCAGAGAAAAAAAAAGACAATTGAGAATTGAATTTTAGCCCAAGTCATTCATTCCATGCATCACCTACACGCCATTTACTGGATTCTGCCCAATCCATTTAACTTCCTGAGGCATGGTTCTGCAAAGTTTCTCCTCAGCCTTGTCTCCCCACAAAGGCCAGTAAAGCAAAACTCTGGTAAAGCAGTCTATATATTACATTCTATGTTATTCAAAGGAAAATAACAACCAGCTGCATTTATGATGTTATTTTTAACACAGTAAAACATCCCATAATGATTCGTGGTGGCAAAAACAAAACCCAAACTGTGGTGGTAGAAGCATCAGTGAAATGGGTAGCTTTTAAAGGACGTTTTTGACAGAGGGCAGTGAGTTAGCGAGATAGATTGCTTGCAGGACTGCTTTCCAGGTGAATCTGGCCAAAGTCTTCCACTGAAGGTGGAACAGTGAGAGGGATAGTTGCAAATATGGCCAGAGAAGAAAGATCAATCGGCATATTCACACTTAGCCCAAGCTGAATTTCAAACCACACAGATGTGGTGGAAGCATTTGTAAATGGGGCTTAAAGACAGGGCTGATGACAGCAGGCTTTACTATTTTTAAACATGTGATAGTCGCAGAGCTAGGCAGGGACATGTGGATGTTGTGGAAAACAGAAATCTGAGCCTCGTAAAAAGGCGAAGTTACAGCCTTGGGAGCAGGAATTGATATGCAGGATGAGGCTGTGTTTTCAGAATAACAGGAGTGCCAAAAACTCAGAGGAGAAAAGACTAGCATGCCAAGGCTACTGAAGAAAAGGGGTAAGATTTCGAAAAGAATTGCTTGCATTTATACAGCATCTTTCATGACTACTGGGTACCTGAAAGTGTTTTACAGCAAGTGAATTACTTTGAAGCTTAGTCACTGTTTTAAAACACAGCAGCCAATTTGTGCAGAGCAAGCTCCCACAAACAGCAATCTGATAATGACCAGATAATCTGTTTCTGTGATATTGATTGAGGGATGATCATTGGCCAGGACAATAGGGATAACGCCCTGACAGCAAGGAAGTTGCCGAGGGACTTGGGGATGTAGCAGATAAAAATTTTGAAGCAGATGTGGGTGGGATGATAGAGAATGAAGTGTTGAAAGACGCCAGATGCCTTGAAAAGGCAATCCCTTCCCTATGATGTGTAGTGACCAGAGGATATGATAGAATCTGTGGTTCAGTGAGTTAGGTTCAGTGAGTGGGTAGGTATCAATGGTAGTAAGCCAAACTTTGGCCAATTCCAGCGGTCCAGCATGCCTGTGGATTCATCCAAGGTGATTTTCTAGACATTGAGACTTTACTAGACATTGATACTCTTATTCACAAGAGAACAGACATTGGGCGGAATTTTCAGTGCCCACTGGTGTTGGGTGGCGTGAGCGGACAATATGGCGGTTTCATGACGGCGTGAAACCAGTACACAGCCGTCCGCTCAGCCCACCGATGGTGGACTGCGTTTCCCGCCATCGGACGTCGGAAACTTCATTGAAGTACATCAGCATATCATTATCAGGCAGGCCCGCTGGAATTGTACCCCTGCCATCATTGCTGGAACAGCCATCCACGTTGGTGTGCTTTCCCACCGACGTGTTTCACAACAGCACATAAGCGGACTGCACTTTGAGGGGAACTCGCAGGTGAGTACACAGTAACATTGTGCAGCACTCGCCAGGGTTGCCTGTTGGACTTCAAGCTTCAGGGGTGGGGGGGTGGTTTGGGTTTAAGGGCAGCCCTGCCATTGAGGCGACTTGTGAGGGGGTGCCAAGGGCCTGCCGTTGAATATAGCGCACAAGCGTTTGGGGTGGGGGTAGCGGCCGCACATTAGGGAAGCCTGTGACCATTCCATTGCAACTGAGACAGTTCAGGCGCAGCCACATTGATATGACTGGAGTCGGGCTTCTAGCTTATTTGGCCACTCAAGCAATGTAGAGGCATCAAAGTGCCACCAAGTGCTCCAGAACTTGTCACAAACACCCCCCCAGGTCAACCAGCTCTATGTCTGATGGCCTACAGAGTGTGAAAATGATGGAGGCTCCTGTCTGCACAGGGGCAGGGGCAGCAGAGGCAGCTGGGGCTCCCACACACTCCGCCCAAGAGCCACAGCGAGCCTTCACAGGCCGGCACCTAGCGACACCCAGGGTCTATATATGCCGCGTTTCATTCCTGCAGATGACTGAGAAACAGTGTCGCCGAAGACTGTGCATGTCTAGGGAACTGGTCGGTCACATTTTCCAGCTACAGCAGGGCTTGGCACCAAGGGGACATGGAGGGCATCCACTGCCAGTGATCGTGAAAGTGACCATGGCACTCAATTTCTACACCAGTGGCTACTTTCAGGGCTCCACAGGTGACCTCAGTAGGATCTCACAAGCCGCCACCCACAAATGCATCCATGAGGTCACAGATGCCATCTTTCCAAGGGCACACAACTTTGTGCATTTTGTCCAGGACCAGTACAACCAAGATGCAAAAGCAATTAGATTTGCCCAGATCTTGGGGTTCCCACAGTTGCAGGGTGCGGTTGACTGCATTCATGTGGCACTCAGATCTCCGTCGCAACAAAAGGCATCTCATTCGCTGAATGTGCAGCTGGTGTACGACCATCAGAAACGCATCCTGCAGGTGTGCGCACGGTGTCCAGGGAATGTGCACAACGCCTACATCCTCAGTCGGTCACAGAGCCTTGGGGTCTTCCAGGATCCACAGAAGCTGCAGTGATGGCTCCTCAGGGACAAGGGCTACCCACAGAGGCTGTGGCTGATGACATTAGTGTGGCGGCCTCAAATTCCATCAGATCGACAGTATAATGAGGCTCATGCTGCAACTCGCAACTTGATGGAGCAGACCATCGGGCTGCTGAAGATGAGGTTCTGGTGCTTGGACCGGTCTGGTGGAGCCTTGTAATACAGTCCGTAGAGGGTGTCACACATCGTCATCATCTGCTGCGCCCTTTATAATCTGGGCTACAACGGGGAGATAAGCTGGCTGAGGAGGAGATGGAGGAGCTGCACATCTCCTCCGATGAGGAGGACGCCGATGGGGATGAGAGTGAGGAGGTCCTCAGAGGTGGCAATGACGGGGATGAGGCCCTCACACTGGCTAGAGGAAGCAGACATGCTCGGGAGATCCTCATAGCTGCTAGATTTGTGGAGAATGATGATGACATGCAGTGAGGTGACTCCATAGATCCTCACATTGCGTCTGTGAACGTTTGACTCCAGTCTGGCTTATGGCAGCGTGAATACCCTCTGTGAAAATGCTCCTGTCATGGAGACGCAGTGGAGGCCCTAATAGTCACTCGATTGCAGGAGGATAAAGATGACATGCAGTGAGGACACTCTATAGATCTTCACATAGCCTCTGAAAATGTCTGATTCCTGTCTTGTGGAGGGCAGCTTGCTTGCGCTGCATGATCAGGGCCATGGAGTTCAGCCCACGCAGCAGTGCAGAAGTGAAGTCCTGGACCAAGGTCTTCATTGTGGCCGCCACCCTACCAGTGTTAACCTTGGTGCGTTGGCATGCTGGTGTTATCACCTCAGACTGAAGGTGGACGGACTCCTCTATCGTGCCTTGCAATCTGAGGAGTGCAGCGGACATCTCTTCCTGATGTTCCTGAGCTTACCTTTGCAGTTCCAGCAACTGTGACATGACTGAGTCCAGGTGCTCGTCATCTGATTCGGACTCCGCAAATTTCTGGATTCCAGCAGTCCTCCGAGTGCCGGAGACCTGGGAAGTCCCTGCCACCACCTGCTGTGGATCAGGCAGTGCGATGTACTCACCAGATTGTGATCCTGGGGCTACATCTAAAGCTAGGTCCCACGAGGTGTGTGTCTCTGCGCTGGTGGAGGGTGTGGGTGAGCGCTCTGATGGGGCTTCAGGGAGGATGCCTCCAGATTCCTCTTCAGAGGTTTCTTCAGGGCTTGATTGGAGGCCCTGGGTCAAGGGCTCCATCAGCTGTTTCCCTGATGTGCCTGCGAAAGCAAGGGGAGATAATTAGTGCATAGCAGTGGCTTGTGAAAGAGGACACGTTACTCACAGCATGGTTGCTTGATAGATGTTGCACTGCTGGACCCTCACATGGTAGAGCAGCACTGACCTCACCGTCAGCACAGGACTGGTCCAGATCCTCGCCAGCCAGCAGGATGGCTGTTTTCAAAGTTCGTGAGGATTTTAATTTTGGGCATTCCTCCACTGGTCTGCGACCTCTCTCTGTTGTTGTGTGCCAGCTTATCCTGTATGAATAGAGATGGAGAGAGTGTAAGCAGGATACATGCCAGGCCAGATGAAAAGTATGCCTGGCCTGTGTGGGTAGTGAGTGGTCCCATGAATGGGATGAGGGCAATGACGGTGTCATTGTGAGACAGTGAGTGGTGATGTCCCTTGAACTGGCAGTGAGTGAGATCCATGTGGATGTGTGATAGGTTTGTGAGTGTGTGAGTTGAGAGTGATAAAAAGACCCAAATTACCCTGGTGGAACGGAGGAGATCATTCATCCTCTTGTGACACTGGGTGGCTGTCCTCTTTTGAAGGGCATTGGTGCTGACCATTGCTGCCACTGCCTCTCAAGCTGGGTTAGTGCTGTTGCTGCCCATCCTGCGGCCAGAGCAGGGGCAGAGGACATCCCAGCGGGCCTCCACGGCATCCAAAAGCCGCTCAAGGGACATGTCACTGAACCTGGGGGCTGCAGTCTTCTTCAGTTTCAGGGCCATGTCTTCCATGCAGCAGTGGTGGTCTGGAAGCACTGAGATGTGTGGCTTGTGACTGGACCTTAAATATGGCGGCCGGCGTGATGCAGCGGCGGGGTGATGGCAGGAGGGCGAGTGAGAACCCACTTGCCATGGAAACAGTGTGATTCCCAGGAATGCATAAATAATGTGGTGGGTTTGGTACGATATGGCGTGAAAATCTACATCATGGCCAGTGGGTAAAACGTCGTTTCACCCGCCCGCCATCGCACTTAGTGCAAATCTGGGAAAATTCCGCCCATTGTAAAATGTAACGTGAAACAGACAGGTGGTTAGGAAATCCACAGATTCTATCATGCCTATTTGTTTTTGTCCTTAAATCTTGTATTCCATTCTTCATAAGGTTATTATCCAGTTCCGTTTTAAAGTTGTTAAGGAAGAATGCATTGACTGTATTTGGTCAGCGGTTAAGACACTTATTTATCTGACATATCTAATACTGGAGAAGTAAAAGTTATTGCTTAACACTTTGCTAATTGTAAATTCATTTTATGCTCACACCCTCACTGTGCACATAACGGTCCAAACTAAATAACTTGATGATGACCACAAAACCATTGCCGATTGTCAGAAAAACCCATCTGGTTTATTAATGTCCTTTAGGGAAGGAAATCTGCCATCCTCACCTGGTCTGGCCTACATGTGACTCCAGACCCACGGTAATGTGGTCGACTCTTAAATGCCCTCTGAACAAGGGCAATTTGGGATGGGCAATAAATGCTGACCTAGCCAGTGCCGCCCACATCCCATGATTGAATTTAGAAAAGCTACAATCCATTCCTTTCAGACCTATATCATGCCTTTATAAAAAAACTTCTTTCCCCCACAAAAAAAGTTCAATCAGAGTCTTTCTTCATAGCTTAGAATCTAAATCCTCGTCATTCTCTTCTGAACATGTTCCTATCTACCAGTTCTTTCGAAGGTACGGTGTTCAAAAATGCACAGAAATTCCAAATGAGGTGTCACTGACCATCTTTGTGAAGTTAGAATAATTTGCTTTGACTTGTAAAGGCAAACATTGCGAGATCTACTTCAAAATTTATCCTAAGGTGAAATGGCCTTGGGATGTGTCCCAGTACTTCATCACCCTTGTTGATACAGTTCACATTGACTTGCTACTTATAGTGTACTTCACAAACACCCACATCTAAATTTGCTGCTTTTACTAAATGTAGAACAAGCATAACTCTTTTGTTTAGTTTACTTGGCAGATGCTGTCAGATGTTTTAAAGTGATGGAAAACATACCTCTCCATTACATTCCAAAGCAAGATGTGACCTGGAAAACAAAACGAACTTAAAAAGGGAATAAGACCATTAGCTGAACAACAAATTTATAAATATTCACAGAACACTGGAAGAACAACAGTAATGGATAAAAGTGAGCTGATAATATGCTTGTTATTTAAAAATAAGTTCACTGGAATGAGTATTTGTCCAAGAATACATATTCATCTTTAAATTAATTGGAAACAATGCCTGCTGTTTAATTCCAAGTTGTAGTTTTGCTTGTGTCCTACTCCTGCTCCTAATTTGTAAGTTCGTATGATACCTAACACCACAGAAAATTAATACCTCAGAATGTTATAACCTGTAGATTCCTCATAACATTTCAGCTCATGCATTGAGTTGCTGAAAACTCCTCTTTTTATGATCGTAATAGTGTTCCTGAGATGTCAAAGAAGCTTCATTGCTGTTACCACACGCTGCCATAAATACCTAGTTCATGGTTCATTGCAATATTTTAGAGGCAATTTTGAGTTCTGGGGCGATTAAAGTTTCACCGTATAAAATGGGATAAAAGCAACTAAAGCAGCTTGAAGACTATTGCACTTAAAAGGTTGGGGCCATGTTGACTTAAGGTGTTAACAGCTAGAAAAGTAAGAGCATAAAACAGCAGGTGGGTTTACTTAGCTGGAGAACTGGAGATAAGGTGCCTACACTGCTTGCAAAGAAATGCAGCCCAGAGAGTTGTTTTGTTTTATGAGTTTTAGGTACAATTAATTTAAAAGCATTCAATGAGCCCTGGAAGGCTACGTCATCTTGGAGATGGGTGGAGCTTAAGGTTTTAGGGTTTCAATTTATCTGTGTATTTGCTGGGGGAGTGAGTATTCTGCAGGGGAAAAGGCCATACCAAAAAGGTGCTGCTGTTAGCAGGCTCCAGGCAGCAAAATTGTTGCTGTTAGCTGGCTCTGTGTAGTTGGAGCCCAGGAGAATTTTTGCGGAGCTGAGAAGATGGCGGAAAGTCACTGGCTCCATACTGGAAAGGGTTAGGGCTCAGAAGAAGCCCTGGGAGCCATTTATAGCTTGATGTAGCTGGGGGGATTGGAGCTTGGTGAAATCTAGGGCAGCGCCAGTCCAATGATGCTATTAAATTGCTGAAATTGCGCCAGTAAGTAGCAGCTAGAGTGCAAACTCAGAAATCCAGGGAAACGGAATCTCAGGAGGTGAGATTGAAATCCTGGGATGTGTGCAGTTGTTGAGGAAGTTTGATGAACGGACTGAATGTATGGTTGCAAATTTGCTGATGACACAAAGATTGGTAGGAAAGTAAGCTGTGAAGAGGACATAAGGCACTGCAAAGGGACACAGGTAGATTAAGTGAAAATGGGCAAAACATTGGCAGATGGAGTATAATGTAGGAAAATGTGACCTTGACCACTTTGGCAGGATATAATAGAAAACCAGCATATTATTTAAATGGAGCAGGCTGCAGAACTCTGAGGTACTAAGGGATTTGGTACATGAACCAGGAAAAGTTAGTATGCAGATACAGCAAGTGATTAGGAAGTTAATTGGTAATTGTTATAGCAAGTGTTATAGGTAATTGGTACTTGTTATAGCAGGGCACTTAGAAAAATTCAAGGCAATCAGGCAGAGTCAACATGGTTTTGTAAAAGGGAAATCATGTTTAACCAGTTTATTGGAGTTCTTTGAAGGAGTCACTTGTGCTGTGGATAAAGGGGAATGGATGGATGTACTGTACTTAAATTTCCAGAAGGCATTTGATAAAGTGCCACATCAAAGGTTGCTGCAGAAAATAAAAGCTCATGGTGCAGGGGGTAACATATTGGTTTGGATAAAAGATTGGTTAGCTAACAGGAAACAGAGAGTTGGCATTAATGGGTCTTTTTCTGGTTGGCAGGATGTGACGAGTGGAGTGCCACAGGGATCAGAGCTGGGGCCTCAACTTTTTGCAATTTATATAAATGACTTGGATGAAGGGACTGAAGGAATGGTTGCTAAATTTGCTGATGACACAAAGATAGGTAGGAAAGTAAACTGTGAAAAGGATGTAAGGCGGCTACAAAGTGATATGGATAGGTTAAATGAGTGGGCAAAGGTCTGGAAAATTGAGTATAATGTGGGCAAATGTGAAATTGTTCATTTTGGCAGGAAGAATAAAAAAGCTTATTATCTAAATGGTGAGAGATTGCAGAGCTCTGAGGGTGTCCTAGTGCATGAATCACAAAGGTTAGTATGCAGATACAGCAGATAATTAGGAAAGCTAATAGAATGTTACCATTTATTGTGAGGGGAATTGATTACAAAAGTAGGGAGGTTATGCTTCAGTTGTTCAGGGCATTGGTGAGGCCACATTGGAGTATTCTGTACAATACTAGTCACCTTATTTAAAGAAAGATGTAAATGCTTTAGAAGCAGTTCAGAGAAGGTTTCGCTTCACTGATACCTTGGATGGGGCAGTTACGAGGAAAGGTTGGACAGGCTTGGCCTATATCCATTGGGGTTTAGAAGATTGAGAGGTGATCTTATTGAAACATACGAGATCCTGAGGGGACTTGACAGGGTGGATGTTGAAAGGATGTTTCCCCTTGGGGGAGAGACTTGAACTAGGAGACACAGCTTATAAGTGAAGGGTCTCCCATTTAAGATGGAGGTGAGAAGATTTTTTTTCTCTTAGAGGATCATGAGTCTTTGGAACTATCTTCCCCTGAGAGCTGTGGTGGCAGGGTCAATGAATATTTTTAAGGCAGAGGTAGATAGTGTAGTGATAAGAGCAGCTGATACTAAGTGGAGAAAGGTTAGGACAGATACATAAACCAATTTCCACATGTGTGGCGAAACGATGTGGAAGGGAAATTGGTCTGCATTTATACTGAGTTTTGTGAATAAATCTATGTTGAAGATAGTCTGGCCCCAGCTTTTTCCTTTGCCAGATGGATGTTCACCAGATTAACAGAAGCATCTCCCCCACCCCCCACCTCCTCCCTCCTCCTTGTATTCTATGGTTTAAACCAACTTTGAGTAGATGATCCAACTTGGCCACCTTCTGAGATCCCCGCCTTCACAGAAAACAGTCTTCAGCCAATTTGATTCACTCCACATGATATCAAGAAACACCTGCATGTATTGGATACAACAAAGGCTATGGGTCTCAAAAACAACCAGCTGTAGTGCTTAGGATTTGTTCTCCAGAGTTAACTGTGCCTCCAGCCAAGATGTTAGCACATCCACAACACTGGTGTCTACCCAACAATGTGGAAAATAGCTCAGGGATGTCCTGTCCACAAAAGAAGGATAAATCCAATCCAACCAATCGCCACCCCATCTGCCTACTCTCAAACATCAGCAAGGGAGCTGTCAAGTGGCACTTACTCAGCAACAGCCTGTTCACTGATGCTTTGTGTAGCTTCCACTGGGACCACTCAACTCCAGACCTCATTACAGTCATGGACAAAAGAGCTTAATTGCACAAGTGAGCCGAGAATGGCTGCTCTTGCCATCAAGGCAGTATTTGAATGAGTGTGGTGTCAAGGAGTCCCAGTGAAATTGAAGTCTATGGGAATCAGGGGAAAGCTTCCTTCTAGCTGGAGTCATACCTAGCATAAAGCGAGATGGTTGTGGTTATTGGAGGCAAATCATTTCAGTCCCAGCACATCACTGCGGGAATTCCACAGAAAAGTGTACTAGGCCCAATCACCTTCAGCTGCTCCATCATTGACCTTCCATCACCAGCCATAAAGTCAGAAGTAGGGATGTTCACTGATGATTGCAACTCCTTAGATAATGAAGCAGAGTGTGCCCATATGCACCAAGACCTGGACATTATTCAGGTTTGGACCAATAAACACCAAGTAACACTCATGTCAAACAAGTGCCAAACAATCATTTTCTCAAACAAGAGACAGTCTAACCACCTCCTCTTGACATATAACAGCATTACAATCACTGAATATATGCATTTAAGGGAAGGTGGCGGTGTAGTGGTAATGTCACTGAATGAATAATCTAGGGGCAAGGGTTCAAATCCCACCACAGTAGCTGGTGGAATTTAAATTCAATTATTTTTTTAAAATCTGGAATTGAAAACTAGTCTCAGTAATGGTGACCATGAAACTATCATTGATTGAAAAACCCATGTGTCTTTTATGGAAAGAAATATACCACCCGCATCTAGCCTGGCCTACGTATGACTCTAGACCCACAGCAATGTGGTTGACTCTTAACTGCTCTCAAAAGGCAGTTAGGGATGGGCAACAAATGCTGGGCTTGTCAGCAATGCCATGAAAGAGTAAAAAAAAAAATCCCACCCCACTCCCACCATTGGCCAGTGACTTAACTGGACCAGCCATATAAATACTGTGGCTACAAGAGCAGGTCAGAGGTTGGGAATTCTGTGACAAGTAACTCACCTCCAGACTCCCAAAAGTGTGCCCCCCGCCAACAAGGCACAAGTCAGAAATGTGATGGAATATTCTCCACTTGCCTGGGAGTGCAGCTCCAACTACTTTTCAAGACGTTCAACACAATTCACAAAACACCCCTTGATTGGCACCCCATTCACCACTTAAACATTCACTCCCTCCACCACCTCCAGTATGTACGATGCACAAAATGCACTTCAGCAATTCTCCAATGCTTTCTCAAGAGCAAACCTGCAACTTCTACCATCTAGAAGGACAAGGGCAGCAACTGCATGGGAGCACCATTACTTGCAAAGTTCCTAAACTGACTTGGGAATATACTGCCTTCAGCATCACCTCCTTTGGTGAAGACAGTGGTGCAGTGTAGTGCTAATGTCACTGGACCAGTGGCCAAGGCTAATGCTCTGGGGACAGAGGTTCACAACCCACTTTGGCAGCTGGTGTAATTTACATTCAATTAATAAATTCAGCATATCGAGTGAGTCTCAGGGATAGTGGCCATGACAACTATCACTGATTATTATAAAAACCCATCTGGTTCACTAATGCCCATTAGGGAAGGAAATCAGCCATCTTTACCTGGTCTGGTTTACATGTGACTCTGGACCTACAGTAATGTGGTTGACTCTTAACTGTCCTCTGACATGACCTAGCAAGCCATGCAGTTCAAGGACAGTTAGGGATGCGCAAAGAATACTGGCCTTGCCAGTAATGCCCACATCCCATGAAAGAATAAAAAGAAACCTGGAACTCCTGATCTAATAGAACTGGGTGTACCTACACCGCATGGGCTGCAGCAGTTCAAGGAGGCAGCTCACCACTGACTTCTCAAGAGTAATTAGGGATGGGCATATATGGTCTTACCAGCAACTCCCACGCCCTATGACTGAACAAAAAAAAAAACAATGGCCGGGATATTCCGGCCCCGTTGCAGGCAGGACCCGCCACGGGGGAGGTGGTGCCCCAGCTAGAAGCCCATTGACTTGTGGCGGAAGCAGACGATTCCAGCGGCAGGAGGGTGCGGAAAATCCCGCCCAATATCGTTTGTGAAGATTTTGTACAATTTTGTCACAGGGTGCGTAATGGAGCATGTAAAGCTGATTTGTGTTCCGACAGGCTAGGGAGTGACCATACTAATAGAAAGGGCAGGCAGAGAATTATGGCTACAATGTTGTCACCCTTTATTCCTTGCACTGGCATGTTTAGGAATGTCAGTAATAGTTATACACATGCCGGCAATTGCATACTGTTTGGTGTCGAAAATAATTTGATGGTAGAATGTACAAGTGGCGCAAGGGGCCTTCCACTTTGCATGCTGACTACAATGGTCTCTGATCTGATGGAATTTTTCTCATCAAATTTTAAATAAACAAAATAATTTTCCTCAAATGTTAATGAGAACTTGTAGGCATTACTATCACTGAAAAATTGGCTATATTTCATTTAAAAAAGTTTCACATCAGATTGGTACAGGCTAACTAACAAAAACATTATAAATAAATACCAAGCCTAATGTTTCCTGTTCAACACAGAGGAAGAATATCTGATCTCACATGATAGTGATTGGTTTATTTTTACAGTACACTAGATAAATTATTTAGACGTAAGGGCAGCGTGTTCAGGACTATAGGCTTGTTTACTGTGTAGCTGTGGCATATGATTATTATTGAGAAGCATTCTAAACAATGGTCAGGAAAAGCAACTACATTCAGTACCTGACACAGATGTGTAATTGTGTATACATAATCCTCTTTAGTGAAGCCATTTCACAAAATTTAAAGAATGAGCTTGACCCTCTGCCTCTTTAGAATCAATTAACGGTGCAAACTCTATTTCAGAGTCTCCTCATATAGGCTACACGTACAAACAGCAGTCATTCATGTAGAAAAGCTTAACATGCTTGTACATCCTTTCATGAAGTTTTTAATGTAGGTATTTAAAATAAAGAAGTTAATATCTGTATTAAAAAGATGCTCAGAAAGTTCTAGCACATTAAGCATTTATATTGGAACAGCAGCAATTGGAAATTACAGCAGGAACAAAGCAAACACGAATTATGATGTAAAGTTACTTCCAGATATTGTACTGATAAAGATCATGACCCCTACAAAGAGAGCATACAGCAACTTAAAAAGCTTTACTACCTGAAGAGAAATCAAGTAAATTGGTTTACCGACGCACAGAAATATATTACACTCCTTCTATAAACAAAAAATGGGGTTTTATTGCAAGTTTTTCTGGTGATCTTTCATCTTCCTTGCTATAGAAAGCAAGATTCCAGCAGGTTTACTGAGCTAAAGGCACAAACTGTTTCATGCTATTTAGCAAAACTTGGCAAAGTAGTAGATAGCGATGTTGATAGTTGTAGACCTCAGGATGGTGAAACAGGCAGAAACATGGCAGATGAAGTTCAATGCTTAGAAGTCTTAAGTAATAGCTTTTGGGAGGACTAATATGGAGTGAGAGTATGTTATACACATCATGATTTTGAAAAACGTGTATGAACAGAGAGACCTTGATGTCAATTCTTTAAGGTAGTAAGGCAAGTTGATTAGATGGTTAAAAGAAAGCAAAAGCAAAATCCTGCGCATGCTGACAATTTGAAATAAAAACAGAAAATGTTGAAAATACTCAGTAGGTCAGGAAGAATCTGTGGAGAGAGAACCAGAGCTAATATTTCAGATGTCCTTACATCAGGACTGGTTAAAAAAGCATTCAGGTTACTTGAGTTTATAAATAGAGGCATAAGAATACAGAAAACAAACGGGTTGTGCTATAGCTTTATAAATCACAGGCTAAACCTTGGCTTACTATTCTGAACAATCCTGGGTACCATACTGCAGGAAATATGTAAAGGTCTTAGAAATGGTACAGTGGAGGTTTACCAGGATGTTACCAGCAATGAGGAACTTCAAGTCTGAGAAGTTGGAAATGTTAGGACTGCCCCTCAGCAGGGAGAAACTTTTTCTCTCAGTTTAATTGTCAGAATGCCCTACCTAAAAGGGTTTTTTTTTTCTTTTATGGGATGTGGGCATCATTGATAAGGCCAGCATTTGTTGCCCATCCCTATTTGCCCTTGAACTGAGTGGCTTGCTTGGCTATTTCAAGGGGCAGTTAAGAGTCAACCACATTGCTGTGGACCTAGGGCCACATGTAGGCCAGACCAGGTAAGGATGGCAGATTTCCTTCCTTAAAGGATGTTAGTGAATCAGTTGGTTTTTTTTACAACAATCAATGATGGTCTCATGGCCACCATTACTGAGACTAGCTTTTTAATTCAAGATTAATTGATGTAATTTAATGTCCACCAACTACCATGGTGGGAGTTGAACCCATATCCCCTGGACCTCTAGGTTATTAGCCCAGTGATATTACCATTATGCTATCATCTCCCCTATACTTTACAAAAAATTTGTGGTGCAACAAATGGCCTCCTTCTGTGCTCTAACCATTCTATGATTCTAAATCAATTTCATACATAATTTTAAAAGGGAGTTGAAAAGATACTTGAGAATGAAGAGTTTACTAGGGCTATGGATAAAAAGGGAGGTGTGGGTTTGAACACGACTGCTCTTTCAAGCAGCCAGCATAAACACAACAGGCTGAAAAGTTTCTGTGTCGTAGTTTTCTATGGTTCTAATACCTTGCCTACCTCAAAGGGTAAGGTGATGTTTAGTGTCAGTGCAATATTTCATTAGTGTAACAATGCTGAATGTGCAGCACAGTGTACTGATTTCATGGTTAGCATTGGCAGCAAGACACAGATGACCCTCAACCCCTGGAACTGTGCAACATTCAGATAAAAGATTTTTTTCAAAAATCTGATGTGATCCATTACACTGGCTTTTAATTTATAATGACCCAAGAGCTGATTATTTTATGTTGCATAATTATGAACATGTAAGTGGGATTATTTCTGCTGGAACACAGAACAATAACGTGATTTATTAGAGGTTTTAAAAAATTATCATAGAGTCATCGAGTCAATTACTTGAGTTAATTTATGGAAGAAAGGAAAGACTATTTTCTCAAATTTTAAAGTTTCTTAAACACTATAGGGGACGGTAGCATTGTGGTAATTTTACAGGACTCATAATCCAGAGGCCTGGCCTAATGCTCCAGAGACATGAGTTCACCATGGCGTCCGGAGGAATTTAAATCTGATTAATTCATCTACAACAAAAAACTACTCCTGATAATAGTGATCAAGAAACTACCGACTTGTTGTAAAAATCCATCTGGTTCACTAATGTCCTTCACGTAGGAAATCTGCCGTCCTTACCAGATATGGTCAATATGTGATTCCAGACCCATACAAACGTAGTTGGTTCTTAACTGAGCTCTGAAAGCCACTCAGTTATAGGCAGCTCATCACCACTTGCTGAAGGGAAACTAGGGATGGCCTCGCTGGTGACACTCAGATCTCAAGAACAAATAAAAAAGGGAAGAAAGAAGGGAGTAGGATTATAACAAAAACACATTACTGGAAATACTCAGCAGGTCAGTCAGCATCTGTGGAGAAAAACTGAATTAATGGACGGAATCGTCCGTGCCCACTGGCGTCGAGTGTGTTCGGTGGCGTAAGCAGGAAACATGGCGAGAAGGCCAAAAATTGGTTTCATGACATGGTGAAACTAGTTTGCGATCGTTCGCTCAGCCCATTGGTGGCGGGCCGAGCTTCCCACCATCGGACGTCAGGAACCTCATTGTAATAGATCAGCATATCATTATAAGGCTAGCCCACCGGACTCATCCCCCACCACTGGATTGCTGCCCACATCGTCGGTGTGCCAACATGTTTCACAACAGCACATAAAAGGGATGCACTTGGCGGGCTGCATCTTGAGGGGAACTCGGAGGTGAGTGCACAGTAATGTTGTGGAGTGCTTGCGAGGGACGCCTGTTGAACTTCAGCGCTAAGGAGCGTTGGGGAGGTCGGGGGCAAAGGCTGCCCTACAGTTGAGGTGACTTTGGCGGGAGGTGACAAAGGCTGCCCTGTGGTTGGAGATAGCACATAAGCTCGTGCGGGGTGGGGGCAGGGGGGTTGGTGGACGAGGGAAGTGGCCACACATTAGGGACACCTTGTATAAAGTGACCATTCCTCTACAGGTGAGACAGTTCAGGCACAGCCACATTGATATGATAGGAGTCGGGCTTCTAGCTTATTTGCCTACACAAGCAATGCAGAGGCATCAAAGTGCCACCAAGTGCTCCAGAACCTTTCACCCTTCAGGCACAGACTGCAAACTAATGAGTGTTTTAGTGGGCTGCAGAAAAGTTGGATGACTGGGCACATTGTACAATCTCCTTGCTAAAGCTGGCCATGGAGCTGTCACTGCTGGAGGAGCTCACAGCCTCTTGCAATGTCATCATCCCGGTTTGGACCAGTCTCCCCCATGGTTCAAGCTAACAGTGCAGCCTTGCAGCGCGGGTTAGGAGAATGCCTGCGTCTGAGCTGAGAACACAGCATGCAGTCCAATGGGCAAAGCTGCCGCCAATCTGTTGGGTGGAGTTGGGCGGAGGTGGGTGGAGTTTTGGGCGGCCATGCAGTGCACTAATCTCTGGCCATCCAAGTGGTGGACAGCACTCTCTGCGATGCATTAAGGGGCCTTCAGAATTAACCAGGAGAGGTTCTTAGTACACCCGTGCTAACCCACACGTCTCTCTTTCATCCTGCAGGAGTACAACAAAGGAAGCATGGAGCCCAGTGATAAAAACAAAAAACTGCGGATGCTGGAAATCCAAAACAAAAACAGAAATACCTGGAACAACTCAGCAGGTCTGGCAGCATCGGCGGAGAAGAGCAAAGTTGACGTTTCGAGTCCTCATGACCCTTCAACAGAACTAAGTAAAAATAGGAAAGGGGTGAAATATAAGCTGGTTTAAGGGAGGGGGGGGGGGGTGGGGGAGAGAGAAGGGGGGTGTTGTTGGGACAAGCAAGCAGTGATAGGAGGAGATAACCAAAAGATGTCACAGACAAAAGAACAAAGAGGTGTTGAAGGTGGTGATATTATCTAAAAGAATGTGCTAATTAAGAGTGGAGAGCAGGACAAGCAAGGTAGCTCTAGTGAGGGTGGGGTGAAATAAACGATGGGTGGAATACATTTGAAAATAATGGAAATAGGTGGGAAAAGAAAAATCTATATAAATTATTGGAAAAAACAAAAAGGAGGGGGAAGAAACGGGAAGGGGGTGGGAATGGAGGAGGGAGTTCAAGATCTAAAATTGTTGAACTCAATATTCAGTCCGGAAGGCTGTAAAGTGCCTAATCAGAAGATGAGATGCTGTTCCTCCAGTTTGCGTTGAGCTTCACTGGAACAAAGCCTTGCTTTCTGCATTGTTCCAGTGCAGCTAAACGCAAACTGGAGGAACAGCACCTCATCTTCCGACTAGGCACTTTACAGCCTTCCGGACTGAATATTGAGTTCAACAATTTTAGATCTTGAACTCCCTCCTCCATCCCCACCCCCTTTCTGTTTCTTCCCCCTCCTTTTTGTTTTTTCCAATAATTTATATAGATTTTTCTTTTCCCACCTATTTCCATTATTTTCAAATGTATTCCACCCATCGTTTATTTCACCCCACCCCCACTAGAGCTATCTGTACCTTGCTTGTCCTGCTCTCCACTCTTAATTAGCTCATTCTTTTAGATAATATCACCATCTTCAACACCTCTTTGTTCTTTTGTCTGTGATATCTTTTGGTTATCTCCTCCTATCACTGGTTGCTTGTCCCAACAATCACCGCCCCCCCCCCCTTTAAACCAGCTTATATTTCACCCCTTTCCTATTTTTACTTAGTTCTGTTGAAGGGTCATGAGGACTTGAAACGTCAACTTTGCTCTTCTCTGCCAATGCTGCCAGACCTGCTGAGTTTTTCCAGGTTTTTCTGTCTTTGTTATGGAGCCCAGTGAACTAGCTGTATGCCTCGTGGTGTACAGAGAATGAAGACAACGGAAGAGAGAGTGACTCAGGCGCCTGGCTGTGCAGAGGGAGGAGCAGCACCCTCTGGAAGAAGGGGCGGCTGGGGCTCCCGCACACACTGCCAAAGAGCTGCAGTGAGCCGTCACTGGTCAGCGCCTAGCTAGACCCAGGGACTATAGACACTGCATTTCATTCCTGCAGATGGCCAACAACCAGTGTCACTGAAGACAGCGCATGTCCAGGAAACTGGTCAATCACATCAGCCTGGTAATGCAGGACTTGGCGCCTTGGGGACATGGAGGGCACCCACTGCCAGTGGCTGTGAAAGTGTCAATTTCTATGCCAGTGGCTCTTTTCTGGGCTCCACAAGTGATCTCTGTGGGATCTCACAAGCCTCCACCCACAAATGTAACTATAGGGTCACAGACGCCATCTTTGCGAGGGCACAAAACTTTGTGCATTTCACCTGGGACCAGGACAGCAAGGATGAAAGAGTGATTGGATTCGCCCAGATCGCGGGTTTCTCACAGGAGCAGATGGGCTGCACTCATGTGGCGCTCAGATCTCCATCACAACACACAGTGGACTACATCAACCACAAGGGATTCTATTCACTGAATGTGCAGCTGCTGTGCGGCCACCAGAAACGCATCCTGCAGGTGTGCGCATGGTTTCCAGGGAGTGTGCACAACGCCTACATCCTCGGTCGGTCACAGATCCCTGGAGTCTTCCAGGGTCCAAAGAAGCTGCAGGGTTGGCTCCTTGGGGACAAGGGCTACCCACAGAGGCCGTGGCTGATGACACCCATGCGGTGGCCTCAGACTGCAGCGGAGCGACGCTATAATGAGGTTCATGCTGCAACTCGCAATTTGGTGAAGGAGACCATCAGGATGCTGAAGATGAGGTTCCGGTGCCTGGACCGGTCTGGTGGAGCCCTGCAATACAGTCCGCAGAGGGTGTCATGCATCATCGTCGTCTGCTGAGCCCTTTACAACCTGGCGCTCCAGGAGGGGAGACAAGCTGGCAGAGGAGGAGATGGAGGAGCTGTACACCTCCTCCGATGAGGAGGTCGCCAACAAGGATGAGGGTGAAGAGGTCCTCGGAGGCAAAGGTGACTGCGATGAGGCCCTTGCACTGGCTAGGTGAGCCAGGCACGCTTGGGGGGCCCTCATAGCTGCTAGATTTGTGGAGGATGGTGAGAACATGCAGTGAAGTGGCACCATCGATCCTCACATCGCAGTTGTGAACGTTTGACTCCAGTCTGGCTTATGGCAGCGCGAATACCCTCTGTGAGAATGCTCCTGTCATAGAGATGCAGTGGAGGCCCTAATAGTCACTCGATTGCAGGAGGATGATGACGACATGCAGTGAGGGCACTCTATAGATCGTCTCATGGCCTCTGAGAATGTCTGACTCCTGTCTGGCCAACGGCAGATCACTTGTGCTCTGTGGTCAGGGTCATATCATAGACATGCAGCCATGAAACTTTAGAAGCACCTGATGCTTTGCCCGCCTTCAGCACCTGAGCCCTTCAGGAACCTCAGCACAGCATCAGTGATCAAAGCTGCTAAAGAGATGGGGTCAGCACCTCCTTAAAGACGCTGAGAGCACACAGAGAGAATGTGAGAACTCTGTGATGCCTGCCCTCTACATTCTGACAGCAATGACAAACACCGTCAAAGTGCAGGCATCAGTAATGTTTCCAGGGAGTGTGAGGCAGGACCATCACTGTGGTCTGAAGGCTGCACAGAGCACAGGGAAGAGGCCATAGACTGAGACACCTGCCTTTTATCTTGTGCAGAAAGGTTTCACATCCAAGTGACAAGAACGCTGCTCATCAGAACAAGGAGCCATAGGCAGGGAGACATTCTTGGAAGTTCATTGACAATAGTGAACAGTATGTACAAGTGATTAACACTCATGCCCAGGCTGTGCAACAGCGCCTTCTTAACTTTCCTAACCCTGCTGCTATGTCTTGGTGCTCCCCGGACTTCCACAGCAGAGATGGAGGCAACCTGCTGACTGTGACGCCCTGTCTGTGATGACCTTGAATGGCATCCTCTGGAGAGCCGAGACTTGGAAGGCCCCAGCCTGCTTTTGGGGACCTGCTGTGTGGCAGTGGCACCCTCCTTGGCTTGTGGAGCTGGAACTGCTGGGGTCACAGGAAGAGGGGATTCGGATGGGCTGGACATGCTCGGATTCACCTGGGGGATGGTCCTGGGATGTGCACCTGCTGAACCTTCTCACTGGGGTGCCCATGGGCTCCTGGCTTGAGGAGCAGTGGTATTGGAGTGAGTGAGATTGAGCTGTCCCACACCCCTCTTGCATACACGCTGTTGAAGGCCAACTATGCCGTCAGCCAACTATGGAGCCAGCAATGGAGTTCAGCCCATGCAGCAGTGTAGGAGCAACGTCCTGGACCAAGGCCTCCATGGCAGCCACCATCCTACCAGTGTTGACCTTTGTCCATTGGTATTCCAATGCTGTCACCTCAGCCTGAAGGTGGATAGACTTCTCTATTGTGCCTTGCAATCTGAGGAGAGCAGTGGACATCCCTTCCTGATATTCCTGAGCTTGCCTTTGCAGCTCCAGCAACTGAGACATGACCGAGTCCAGAGTCTTGTCAATTGACTCGGACTCAGCAAATTTTTGGCTTCCAGGAGCCCTCCGAGTGCTGGACATCTGGGAAGTCCCTGCCTCCGCCTGCTGTAGATCAGACAGTGCGATGTGCTCACCAGATTGTGATCCTGAGGCTATTCAAAAGCTAGGTCCCACCGAGGTGTGTGTGTCTCTGCACTGGTGGAGGGTGTGGGTGAGCACTGTGACAGGGCTTCAAGATGGGTGCCTTCAGATTCCTCTTTAGAGGTTTCTTTGGGACTTGATTTGAGGCCCTGGATCGTGGACTCCGTCGGCTGTTTGGCAGATTGCCTGCGGAAGCAAGGGGAGATAATTAGTGCATGATAGTGGCCTATGAAACAGGACACATCACTCACAGCATGGTTGTCTGATGGATGTTACAGTGCTGGATCCTCACTTGGTAGAGCACCGCCGACCTCACTGTCAGCACAGGAACAATCCAGATCCTCACCGGCCAGCTGGATGGCTGTTTTCAAAGTTCATGAGAACCTTTATTTCAGGCATTCCTCCACCGGTCTGCAACCTCTCCCTCTTTTTCTGTGCCAGCTTGTCCTGCATAAATAGAGATAGAGTGTAAGCAGAATGCCTACCAGGCCAGATGATAAGTATGCCTGACATGAGTGGTCCCATGGACGGGATGAGGACAATGACGGTGAATGTGAGAGAGTGAATGATGATGTCCCTTGCACTGGCAGTGAACAAGGATCCTGTGGATGTGTGATGGGTTTGTGAGTGTGCGAACTGAGAGTGATGAGAAGAGTGACTTACCTTGGCGGAACGGAGGAGATCATTCATCCTATTGTGGCACTGAGTGGCTGTACTCTTTTGAAGGGCATTGGCGCTGACCATCTCTGTCACTGCCTCCCAAGTCGGATTAGAGAAGGTGCTGCCCATCCTGCAGCCAGAGCCGGGGTAGAGGATATCATGGCTAGTCTCCAATGCCTCTAAAAGGCACCGAGGAACGCATCATTGAACCTTGGGACTGCAGTCTTTTTGCCTTTCGGCGCCATGTCTTCTGTGCAGCAGTCCTTGGCTGGAAGCACTGAGAGGTGTGTGCGCGGCTGCACTTTGAACATGGCGCCCGGCATCATGAAGCAGCGAGGTGATGGTGTGGCGAGCAAATGAGAGCCCGCCAGCCATAGAAATGGCTTGTTTCCTGGGAATGCATAATTAATGCGGCGGGTTTGGGACAATACTGTGTGAAAAGCTGCCATTGCAGCCAATGGGTAGGATGTCGTTCTACCCGCCCGCTACTGCACTTAGTGCAAATCTGGGAAGATTCCACCTAGTGTTTCAGGTTGAGATGACCTTTCATCAGAGCTGAGGAAAGATAGAAAATTTAAGAATTTTTAAGCCAGTGGAAGTGGAGAAGGGGGCAGGAAGAACAAAAGGGAAGCTCTGTGATAGGTAAAGGGCAGGAGCAATTCAATAACAGAGCATTTCATGCTGAAACAGTCAAAGGACTGGTAATGGAGTAAAGTGACAAACATTGTGTCCAGATGACACCCATAACAACCATCTGAATGCAACATGAGGGGATAAAGAAAGAAACAATTCAAGACCAACCCACCAAAATGAAAAATGAAAAAACACTGTTGGAAAAAGATGAAGGCAGAGGTTATGATCTAAAGTTCTTGAACTCAATGTTAAGTCCAGGAGGCTATAGAGTGCTGATTTGACCCCTATAAAATTTCAGCCAGGTCTGGGGTGGGTAGGAGGGTAGCAGGAAAGCCACCCAAGATAATTTTATGGGCCTTTGCCACCCATCTGCAAACCTGCCGATGGGGGCCTACTAAAGTTTGCCCTCTGAAAAAGTGATGGCAGCAGTTTCAATAGTAACTTTCAAAGGGGGTTGTATCAAAATGACATATTTGAAGGGCTATGGGGAAAGACCAGGTCAGAGGGACTAATTAGGACAATCAGTTCTGATGAAAGGTCATAACCTGAAACATCAACTCTGTTTCTCTCTCCACAGATGCTGATAGACCTGCCAAGTATTTCTAGCATTTTCATATTTTTATATCAGAGGCACAATGGGTTGAATGGCTTCCTTCTGTGTTGCATGATTCTATTATTCACATGACAATTAAAAGGTACGTGTGTTAATTTGTTTCGCTGTTATATTTTCTCCTCTTCTGAAGGTATTAACTCCTTGCTGGGGTATATTTCCAAAGGCTCAATCTGTGCCTTGTGTTGGTTCCCCTATTGCATGAAAATAAATCCAGAAATTTATTCTATTGCTATTTTTAAAAAAATGGATTTTGTGCTGAACCAAAAGAGATGGCTGCTGTAAGTCACATGACCACAAGGTTGGCCCCTTGTTCTGAGAGCTACTACCAAGAGTTACAAAAATAAAATAATTATTTTCTAAGCCTGTGGAATCTCACAGCTCATTGGATAGGCCCCTTGCAACCTCAAAACCGGGAGACTCGCACATCGAAACTCATTATGCCTTCAGAACTGCTAACAGACATGTATCACACCTGGGACTGTCCAGGTCCATTTCAAAAGGGAACCAAGGGACAAAGAGATAAGCTCACCTTTCTAGTGGAGTCAGAGTGTCTGCCTAGACAATAGCTTCCTGGCGCCAGACCCTCAATATGGATGGTAACACTTTCAATAGCTAATGACTGGGACATTATCAGTCCTGAAATCAAAACCAGTTCCAGATACTGGATAAACATCCCCTTTCAAGTCATTGTGGGAAAAAAGATCACATGACTTGAGTGACCATTTTGAAATCTGTATATGCCTTTGAGAACGGAGAAATCTTCAGACTGTTTTAACATCAATTGAAATGAACTCCAGCTGCCCAGCTGGGCAAGCAGTCAGTTACTATCTCTCAACTCCACAAAGCCTGCTTGATTTTAAAAGCCTCTTATCAACACCTGTCAAGCAGTCTAAGCATAGAAAGCCCAAGTGCTGCAGTGTTATCCATTTCAATGATTTTTGCATTGTCATCTCAAACCAGAAACTCATCAGGACTGAACTTAGCCATGAAGGAAACGTTCTCTGGACTTTGACTTCTTAGACTCTGGAAATAACGTGAACTAATATTCATTTCTGTGGTCCTTGTATTGTTACTACAAAACACACCACTGCATACTTTAAAAATAATTCAAAACACCTTCTGCTTATGGACAGGTGATGAGAAGAATTAAGCACAGTTTGTCTGTCTCTCTCCTGTCCGAAACACTTTCCTATGTGGTCATTATTCATGCATTAATCTTATTGCGGACAGCCAAAAGACTAGACTATTCAACAGCAGGTTTATCACAGTTACTGTTATTAGGCAAGCAAGAAAGGCAGCCATTTTCTACCTGATTTTAGTGTCATTTGAGGGATAACGTTTTGTGAAGACATTAGTAGTCCCTGCCCTTGTTCAAATAATCCCAGGGGATCTTTTTTGTTCAGCTGAACTGACAAATGGGGCCTCAGCTTAACATCTTATCTGGAGAACAGCTTCCCTGACAGTGTAACACTCCCTCAGTACTGCTGAAGTATCAGTCTAGGCTGTGTGCTCTAACCTTGGAGTGAGGCTTTTTTGAATTGGCAATAAGAACTGTTTTTTAACATAAATTTGTCAAATAATATACAATCTTGCGCATTAGCAGTTCTCATTTAAACAACGTGTTGCGCCCAGTGCAAAAGAATACCTCATTCATGTTTTCTTGTCAATATTTTGTGCACAATCCCTTTTAATGCCCATGATTTTTCTCCTGCCATTCGATAGACACATGCATCCTGATTTTCTCCAACGTTTCCACACTTTAAAGCCAGGAGGATTTAATGTGATACTGCTGTATAAATTATTTAGAAACTGAGCACATTCTTTCCTACACTTGACATTTGTTAGCTTTATCTAGCCAATTGTACCTGCACTCTATAAAATACTACACTACTGAACAGTGTGAAAACATCATTTTCATATTGTAGCTTCAATATTGAATGCAATGAATGTAACAGCAATAAAAATAAATAAACTTAACCTGGAGTTAATCCCTCCACCTTTTTTCATTTATTCA
Source organism: Cetorhinus maximus (assembly GCF_964194155.1). NCBI lineage: Eukaryota > Metazoa > Chordata > Chondrichthyes > Lamniformes > Cetorhinidae > Cetorhinus > Cetorhinus maximus. Next base: position 41,458,924 of record NC_135896.1, on the reverse strand, counting down.
ATATCTTACTTTTGATCCTCCAGTCCTCCAATTCTCTGTCCTACCTTGAAAATGGCAATGCATCATGGGGTACCTTTCCACATGCAGCAGTGACCCACTTTGATTTTGTCCAAATTTGGATTCCTTGTGGATAGTGAGTATTATAGTTAGTCAACAGACAACTGCCTATTCAAATCTGTTCAAAACACATGACATTTCCAACAAGGCCCAGCACATAGTGATCAGGAAGGAGAACAATCAGCAGGTTTCCCTCCATTATGGCAGGCAGATGGTAAATGCCAAGCTGCTCAAATCCCAGTGGGAAACTTGAAGCAGCTGCCACAACTGTTTGCAATTTGTATTCATTTTGAGGTGCGGGCTTTGAATTTAGTAGTAATAAGACCACTGAATCTCATTGTTTTTTTTCACAAAACTAAATTAAACCTTTATTAATAAAAAAATGACTTTAAGCACATGCATAAGGCAGCATCTTACCTATGCCGGGTGGGTTGGGTGGGCGCAGAGCCGAACGCCATCCGCGATTGGCTGTGCACTGCCATTTTATGTGGGCGGGCCCATTAAGACCCGCCGAGCGTGACGCGCGGCCAGTAGCGCTCAGCACTACCTTTGCGGGCGGGGGGAGAGGGAGAGTCAGGACCTGTGCTCTCTCGCGCGCATGCACTCAAAAAAGCGCAGCAATCTCCCTGTCTCAGGGAGATTAAGTTCATTATAAAACTTTTGAATAAATGAACGGAAAAATTATTTAAACATGTTCCCTCATGTGACAGTGGTGCATGAGCTGGGGCATGTTTGTATATTTAGCAAAATTTATTTAATTATTTTATTAAACCTTCAGGAAACCTCATCCCGCCCGTGGATGAGGTTTCCTAAAAATGAAGGCCACTTGGGCTCTTTGCCTGCCCGCCAACCTTAAGGTTGGACAGGCAGCGTTGATAAGTGCTTTAATTAGTTTTTTAATAGTCTTAATAGGCCATTGACAGTTTGGCGGGCACGTGCTGGAGGCGGCTGCGCGCCTGCTGAACGTAGTAACTAAATGACGCATGCTGATGTTGGGACGCTCGCCCGACATCACCACACGTCATTTTACACGTCGGTGTGTCGGCACCCCCCCTTCCACACTGACGTCAAAAGTCTGGCCTATGCCTTTGGACTTTACCTCTCTAATAATAAAAATCTATCATAATACCAATTTTGCCAGTAATCTTTGGGAAAAATAAACATACTGTTTCTTAATTTCTCCTGGTTAGGTGAAACATTGCGACCCCTCTTTTGAATTCAACCTACTGTGGTTTATTTAAAAATGCAAATGTTCCCTTTACACCTCACGTTCTAAAACTTCCATTATGTTTACCTATTTAGCATTTCAAACCTAACTTCTCTTTTTACATCAAAGCCTTCAGACCAGTTGTATCTAATTCAATTAAGTCCCAAACACACAGACACACATATACACATGTATACATAGACACAGACCCCACTATTACACTACTTTACAATAAATTCCAAACAGCATTATGAAAATTATTATAACTTCCTGACACTCCCCCAAGCTTGGAAATACTGAGGGGAGCTAAAGCACCCTGAACATCTGCCTGATTGAGACCGATTAATTCAGCACAAAGCAGAAATTATAACTGGGAGGCTTTCTACTCCCTTGCTCTTTATTGAATCACATGTACAATTTCCCAAGCCATTGTTAAACTGTTTTATAACTTTCTATGACTTTAGCCCTCTGGCATTTTTACCTTGGCAGTACAGCTTTCATGATCATCAATTCTGTTTCATATTTATGCTCTGATCAAAGCACAACAATTCAACAATAAGTTTTTTTTGGGTAGATGGGGCAGAGGGAATAAAGAACAGATGCAGCATAACAAAAGAAACAACTTTCGCCATTTGAGAACAGTATAGGCCATTCAGTATTCAAAACATGAAAATAGTTTAGACATGAAGTATTCCTGTGTTAACTGATTGATTATAGCTGCGTAAAAGATGTTTAGTAAATTGTGGCCAACTTAAATTTCAGCCAGGCTGCATCACATGCTTATAAGAAAGTCAAATTATTTCAATCAATTACCCTATTTATTCCTAAAGTTGCCCAACTTAAATATGTTAGTCAGCTTTTAACACTTGAGTATCTAAATGAAAGCAAAGGAACAATGGCTGTCATTAGCAAAGTTATCACTGTTAACCAAGTTCCCCAACAAGTGCAAGAAACAAGCAATTTATATTTCAATAGCAGTGGTCAAAGAATGGATGCTAAGCACAGGAAATCTAAAGGACAGGGCCTAGTAACTGAAATGGGAGATGCCTGTGGTGGGGTGTAAGTAAGGAGTAATCTTGTGTCAAAACAGAAAATGTCTGAAATACTCAGCAGGTCAGGCAGCACTTGTGGAGGGAGAAGCAGAGTTAACGGGTGGGATTTTACAGCCCCGTCGCAGCAGGGGCTGGGCTAAAAAATGTGGCAAGCCGTTCAATAGTCCATTGGCTTTGGCGGGACCATAAAATCCCACCGCCATAAAATTCCACCCAACGTTTCAGGTCTGATGAATCCCGAAATTCATCGACCTGAAAAGTTTTAGCTGTGTTTCACTCTCCACAGATACTGCGTGACCCGTGGTTTTTCTGTTTTTATTTCAAATTTTCAGCATCCGCAGTGTTTTTGCTTTTGTGCTAATAATCTGGTATCAATAGATTGGATGCTGGCGAGGTGGGTAAGATAGGGTGGTGTGAGGCAATTAAGAGAGTGAAGCTGAAGATTTTAAAGCCCATTCTCAGACATGAGAAACCAATGGAAGCTGATGTCAGTGAGGGCATTATGTGAGTGAGGACATGAGTTGTGTTCTATAGATAAATTGGTGTTTGTGAAGGATGGAGTGGAGAGGCCAGGAAAGAGAACATAGGAAAAATAACACTTGAAATAAATAATGGTGCCATTATACTGTAGTTAGCAGTTTGATACTACGCTAGCCAGCAATTATACTGCTGGCTCCACACTGCTCTATATGAAAACAAAGCAGAACTGTGTACATTAAACACTCATATAAAGCTTTGCTCATTAATTCAATTGATTTTTTTTTATATTAGTTAAAAAACACAATGTCCTATGATCTTTACCAACATTAAACTGGGATCCTTATATAATTGTTAACAAAGTTTAAAGCAATGGATTTGTACTTGAAGCTCTAGTGCAACTTGTAAGGATTCCAAACGAAATAAGGCGTATTCTCATGCTGGTTATGAAAATGTACATTGTGCAACCTCAAGCTAGAGTTAGACTGTGTTCTTTGCATCAGCTCAAACACTGTCATATCACTGCAGTTTAATCAAATTAAAGGTTTACATTGTTATTTATATTTGTAATGCCAGCAATATAACAACGGAATTAGATTAGCAGATACTGGCTTGACAAAATCTTAATATCTCCACTTTTTCAATAACAATCAAATAAAAAACTTCAAAAGTTTAAAGCATTAAGGCACGTGCTGTTCTTTTAGCCTTACCTGTTGCTCATGATGCAGAGCTTGGGTCAGCTTCTTATAATCTTTGGCAAAGTTAGGCCTGTATTGAAGACTTTTCACTGGAGTTCCAACTTTCTCCTTCATCTGTAGCTATTACAAAACGCCACCGAACGAAGACGTCATTAAGCCCTGTTCTCAGCTGGTAGGAAAAAAAATGCCAAAGATTGGCATATTGCCACTTTAGATAAACACTAAGGGTTCAACTAAAAATGGCAGTAAAGGGCATGGCACTTAATAAATAATGATGCAGTGTTTGCTGTTTGGAATTCAGTTTGATTGTACAATATCTGAAACAGCTGGAGGACACTGAAGAGGTATCCCATAGCTTAAATGCCACACAAAACAGTTTGCATTTGTGGGAAGTATTAAGCAAGTGCTAAAGTTATTGATTGAACAGAATAAGCATTTAAGGAAATGCAGCCTTGTTTTATTCTTTACCGAGAACATGGTGGGAAGGGCTACCTGGCAAATGGGCAGGCAAATTTTTAGGCACTGTCACTGAGGACCTGTAAGATCAGTGCCCGGCAGTTAACTAACTCTTAGGAGGAGAAATGAGAGGGTATCACGGTCAGGGGAGGAGAAGGGAATCTTGGGGCAGGAAAGCTGCAAGTTTTCTTTTTGGGACCTGGAGGAGCACTCCCACTCCTCCTGGTCCACAAGGAAAAAGAAAAATATTAAAAATGACCTACCACTCTGGGCCACTTCTAGCCCAGGATCAGCTTACTGCCTGCCAGGTTCGCCTGGTGGGGAAGCAGTTGTGGTTTACTAACATAGGCCTTGGGCTAAAATTGCAGTCAGGCCTCAATGACCGAATCGGAGGTAAGCCTCCATATTTAAAGAAGGACCATCCGGTGCCTACTGCTTGGTGTCCCATGCACTTGCTCAAAAATAGATTAGAATTGCAACCCACAGGAAACCAGTTGGACCGGAGGGGGTAAGCTGCTGTGGCTATTTTAACTATTTAAGATTATTTTAAGGGTTAAAATGTAAAATTTTGGCCTACCTGAAAATTTAGTTTCCCTTATGAAGCATGCAGAAAGCAAGAGAACTCTATGGAAACAGGGCCATTCTATGAGTCATATAACTAGTAGAGGGCCTCTGATAAACACTATTATTTAAAAAAAGACTCTTTTACATGTAGCATGAACACATGGAATCACTTTCCACCATACAGTTCTTGAGCAAAGAGGAGAAAATCTACTGATGAGACTTTTGAAGTTCCCAGGATTTTACAGCCAGTAACATTCCTCCAAATATGAGAATTGGCAAAAGTTCCATGAAAATAAAATTTATATGGAGTGTTTCCTTCCAAAAGAGGCTGTTTACATGTGAGTGAAACAACAAAAAGAAAATCAACTCTCATGACAAACCTTTGTGTAGACAGACACATGCAGGAATATGAGAGAGAGAGAAAGAGATGGAGACAGAGACAAGAGAAAGACGTACCTCAACTAATGTTATCTCTGGCCAGTATCTGCAACCAATCACTTCTCATATACTCATAGTGCATAACTCCCTCCCTATATGCACTGGCTCTGTTCTCTCAGGCTTTGTTCGCACGATCTACATCTAATAAAAACCTTGTCAGATTCTTGAGTCACCTTAAGGTTTTATTAATTCTAGTTTTCAAAAATATTTTATGGGGCTATACTTTGGTATAGTTTCCTGAGCATGTTTCCAACCTTGACTCCCTATTTTGCTTATCAACCTCCCCTCTTCCTTGCTTCTATTTGCCAGGCCTCACTGGCTCCCTCTCTTTCCTTTTCTCTCTACTACCTCTGCTGTCCCTCCTTCCCTTCTGATCTCAGTAGTATAGTCACTTCATTCAAGATCCAGCCCCATTTCAAAAACCAAGTAGCCTTCAACTCTTTCCCACTACTCCTTCTCCTCCAACTCTCTTCTAACCATTTAGTGCTCTATCTTCCTCTTCAGCACCTTGCAACATTTAACTCTGTTTCATCTTCTTCTCCTGACCTCCAACTTGTTCTACATTTTTATCCAGGTCTCTAACCCAACCCTATCTATCCCCTCCATCCAATCTGTTGTATCCTCTATATCTCCCTCTACCCCACTTTTTCCCTCCATACCATTTCAGCTTCTCCCTACAGCTTCTTTTATCCTCCATCATTACAGTCCTTACTCAGCTCTGGTCCAATTATTCTCTAAACCTGCTTGTCCTGTGGCGTCCGATGCCTTGACTCCCTCATGCAATGCCATGAGAGATGAACTAATGAATTAAACATTTGCTTACTCTGCGCACTGCATGTTTACATTGATTTTGTATTCTTTGTCAGTCTTGTATAATAGAAATTCTGTTTGTCAAGATTTCAGAATGGAAAAACTCTGTTTTGAAAGCAGTTAATCTATGCAAAGTTTCTGAGATTACCAGGAGTAAATTAGACACAGAAAAACTAAATATAAATGGTTAGTAAATTTTTAATTAACCACAATTATCTTTAGTATCAGAAGTATTAAATGTTCACTTCAAGTCATTGTTTGGAATCTAGGTTGAACGATCATAGAAAGGTGATGAAATATAAAACTACACATGATACAAATTCTGTAACACTAGAATTTTTTTAAACTAAAGTTTAAAATACAGCTATGAAACCAAAATGCATTTCTTCCAGAATATAACTTATAAATTCTGAATCCCTGTGCAAGATAAAAGCAAAATCAGAGACTTACCTAATTCCTCCGTCATTGCAGTGCGATTGATCAAATCTACTTTGTGGTACATTTTTTAATGTGAACAAACTGCAGAGCTCGGTTATCTGTTTATTTAAGTGGGAAGTTCTTTAACCCTGATGTGACTTGTCACAAACTTTAAAAATAAACTCATGTGAACAAATTCTACTTAATTACTGATAGGTTAATGGTAGTTTTCTACGCACAAATACATTTGTAGTTTTCACAGTTTGCATATAATCTTTGTTCACTTAAACTAATTAGCTTTGTAAAACTGCATGTATTTCCAAGAAATCACTTTGTTCTGGGTCACAGTTTGGCAGGGCCTGACACTTTAATTCTTACAGTCACCTTTAGCTTCATGAAGGCGGTTTGGGCAGCAGGGAAGAGAAAGGGGCCGGGGGAAGAGAGAGCGAGAAAGAGAGATTGAGAGAGAGAGAGAGAACATGAATTTTCAAGGGCTATAGAATGAACACATCAGTAAAAAGAGAGAATACATTTTGTGGTGATCTTTGACTCGGAAGTTGTATGGTCAGTAAAATTTGTAATTTCCTTAAAAGGACTGTGGGATCTGTAATTGTTTTTAAGGATGTTTGTATCAATTACAATTTTCTTGGAAAATAATAATTACTGGTCCATGTGACCTAGTGAACCTTGACCTGGAAAGAGTACAAACAGAAAAGGAAGTTGAGAAAGAAGCCATATGACTGGCAGACACAAAGGAGAGCTGCAGACACAAAGAAGTGCTACAACTGGACACAATTATCGAACTCCTGTTGCAGAATTTTACAGTCCCTGTTGGCAGGTTTGCAGGAGTGTGCCTAAAATTCCTCAGATGGCCTTCCAACCAGGCTCCAGCCTGCCCAACCTCTCTCCAACTTTACGGTGGGACAGCAAGGCCTTGCCCCAGTTGAGGCCCTTAAAGTGATCAATTAATGACCACTTAAGAGCCATTTCCCGCCCAGCCTCAATTTTCATGCTGGCAGGACAAGTTCAGGAGCAGGGGGAAAGCCTGGAAAGTTACCCTGCTCAGGCCTTGGGTGAGAATGTAGGGCAGTGCCTCCATCAACAGCCTCTTTTCAACATTGGGTGCCTTCCCACCAGGTCTAGCCACTGTGGATGCTCCCTACACCCCTGGCCTCTCCACCAACAAATCCATCCCCAATTCACCCACTCCCCCAGGCCTCAACTTCCCACCCCACCCTGAGACCCCACACTTAACTAGTCCTCGACTCCCGGGACTTAAACTCCAGGGACTCCTTGCCCTGAAAGGGAAAAAGACTGCAGCCCCCATTTGCAGCAACGCATCCCTCAGGCGCCTTTTGGATGCTGTGGAAGCCTGCCGGGAAGATCTCTACACCACCTCTGGCTATAGGTTGGGCAGCAACAGCACTAACCGGCTTGAGAGGTGGTGGTAATGGTAGTCAGCGCCAAAGCCCTTCAAAAGGGGACAACCACGCATTGCCGTAAGAGGATGAATGATCTCCATTCCGCCAGGGTAAGTCACTCTTCTCATCACTCTCAACTCACACACTTACAAACCCATCACACATCCACAGGGCCCCTCACTCACTGCCGGCTCAAGGGACATCACCATTCATACTCTCACACTCACCGGCATTTTACTCATCCCGTCCATGGGACCACTCACCACCCACACATGTCAGGCATACTTATCATCTGGCCTGGTAGGAATTTTGTTTACACTCTCTTCATCTCTATTCATGCAGGACAAGCTGGCACACAACAAGAGGGAGAGGTCATAGACCGGTGGCGGAATGCCCGAAATCAAGGCCCACATGGACTTTGAAAACAGAGCCATCCAGCTGGCTGGCGATGATCTGGACCGGTCCTGTGTTGACGGTGAGGTCGGCACTGCTCTACCAAGTGAGGGTCCAGCAGTGCAACATACATCAGACAACCATGCTGTGAGTGATGTGCCCTGTTTCACAGGCCACTGCCATGCACTAATTATCTCCTCTTGCTCTTGCAGACACACCTGCCAAACAGCCAACGGAGTCCACCACCCAGAACCTCCAATCAAGCCCAAAAGAAACCTCTGAAGAGGAATCTGGAGGCATCCTCCCTGAAGTCCCATCACAGCGCTCATCCACACCATCCACCAGCGCAGGGACACAGACCTCGGTGGGACCTAGCTTTAGAGTAGCCTTGGGATCACAATCTGGTGAGCACATTGCACCATCTGATCCACAGCAGGTAGAGGCAGGGACTTCCCAGGTCCCTGGCACTTGGAGGATTGCTGAAGGCCAGGAACCTGTAGAATCTGAGTCAGATGATGAGCCTCTGGACTCAGTCATGTCACAGTTGCTGGAGCTCCAAAGGTAAGCTCAAGAACATCAGGAAGGGATGTCTGCTGCACTGTTCAGATTGCAAGGCACGACGGAGGAGTCCGTCCGCCTTTAGTCTGAGACGATAGCGCCGGCATGCCAACGCACCAAGGTCAGCACTTGTAGGGTGGCAGCCACCTTGAAGACATTGATCCAGGACTTCGCTCTTGCACTGCTGTGCGGCCTGAACTCCATCACTGATGCCATGGTTGACCTCCAACAACAGTGTGTACATGAGAGGGATGCCAGGCAGCTCAATCTCTATCCAGCTACCCCTGCTCCTCAAGGAGTCAACCTGGGGCCCCTGGGCACTCATAGGGAGGTGGATCCACAGGTGCACACTCCAGGTCCAACCATCCAGGTGTCTCCGATATTGTCTGGCCCATCCGACTCCTCTTCCTGTGATCTCAGCAACTCCAGCTCCACAGGCCGAGGAGCGTGCTCCACACAGCAGGACCTCAGAAGCAGGCTGGGTCCCTCCAAGTCTCAACCCTCCAGAGGATGCCCGCCAAAGTCATCATAGACAGGACACAGCAGTCAACAGGCTGCCTCCACCTCCGTTGTGGATGTCCAGGGAGCACCAAGACATGGCAGCAGAGTTAGGAAAGTAAAGGAGAATTAGTTGCACGGCCTGGACACGGGTGTTAATCTCACGTACATAATGCTTACTATTGTCAATAAACTCCAAAGAATGTCTCCCTGCCTATGGCTTCTTGTTCTGATGAGCAGTGTTCTTGTCACTCAGGTGTGAAAACTTTCTGCACAAGATAAAGGCAGGTGTCCCAGTCCAGGGCCTCTACCCTGTGCTTTATACCTTCAGACCAAAGTGATGGTCCGACCTCACACTTCCTGGAAACATTACTGATGCCTGCACCTCTATGGTGCTGGTCATTGCTGCCAGAATGTAGTGGGCAGGCACCACAGAGTTCTCTCGTTCTCTTGATGTGCTCTCAGCATCTTTAAGGAGGGGCTGGCCCCCATCTCTTCAGCAGCTGTGATCACTAATGCTGTGCTCCAGCTCCTGAAGGGCTCAGGTGCTGAAGGCAGGCAAAGCAAAGAGGGTTCTTAGATGTGTGCCTTGTTGCTATTAATGGTATTGGGGGACCTCAAATGGAAATCAGCTGCTGGTGATTGCAACTCGAGGAGTGAATCAGTTGAGTGGGATTGTGAAAGATCTTACATATCAGAGGCCGAATTGGAAAGACCGGGAGATTGCACATGGAACAACATTTGTGCGGGTAGTGATGTGCGTGCATGTGGATGTGTTAGACATACCTTTATTGTATCGGCTATTTAAAGTGAAATTTACCTTTTCATTTGAAATATCATTTGCTCATTAATTCTTGTTTAATTTGCGCTGGTTCTGATTTGTGTTAAAGTAAAAGCTGCAAGAAATGGAATCATGTTGTTAATTTCATCATTTGGGGGTCATTCAGTAAACTTGGTTAGTTTGGTTTACGGTTTCAGGGATCATAACAATTTATGCAGCACCCTACCACATTCTCACAACATCTAAAATGCCCAAAGAATTAATTTTGAAATGCAGTAATTATGTAGGTAATATAGTTATGTAGATAAGTGTGCATCCAACTTGCCAACTGCAAGGTTCCACACAAATTAATTAATTAAATAGCTAGTTAATCTGTTTGGCAGTGCTGCTGAGAAAGGAATGTTTGTCAGGACAGGGGTAGAACTCCTCTGTCCTTCTTTAAATAATGCCATGAGATATCTTACTTGCAACTGAACAAGTAGCCTTGAGTTAATATTTCCTTCAAAAGACAGTGTCTCTGGCAATGCAGTACGGCCTTAATAGTGCAGTGAAGTACCTCGGCCTAGATTATACACTCAGGTCAGGAAAGAAAAGGGATGAGAAGGTATGACCTATTCGTTAATAATCAAATTCAAAATTTTATCACATATACTACAAGCTTGATGCTGGCTTATTCATGATTCAAAACCATTAGTAGATAGGCTCAGCAAATCATATTGTAATTTCAAAAGAAGCTAAACTGAAAAACTGAACTGTATGCAACATGAGATTTTATTTTCAAAAAATCAGATTTAATATTTTACAAATACAAATCACAGAATCACATAGTGCAGAAGAGGCCCTTCAGCCCATCGAGTCTGTACCGACACATGAGAAACACCTGACCTACCTACCTAATCCCATTTACCAGCACATGGCCCATAGCCTTGAATGTTATGAAGTGCCAAGTGCTCATCCAGGTACTTTTTAAAGGATGTGTGGCAACCCACCTCCACCAGCCTCCCAGGCAGCGCATTCCAGACCATCACCACCCTCTGGATAAAAAAAGTTTTTCCTCACATCCTCCCTAAACCTCCTGCCCCTCAAACCCTTTGTTTACTTTCACCTCTCATTTCAACCTCAATTAACTGTATGTGTCCAGTATTATTTTGATTAAAAGAAAATGAAGTATGACTCACAAATGAGGTTAATCAAAAAGCAACTAATTTTAAAAAAGCTATTTAATTATTGCAAAATATTTAACCACATGAGTTACTGCCTTCTGGAGAGGAGCAGCAAAGGGATTTTTAAAAAAAAACTTCACTTAGATTTCCATCACTTTTAGCCAACGGGAATATCTACTCCTGTGTGCATTGTTTATGCTATATATAGCCATTCAGCACCATTTCTGATGAATGTACTGTTCTGCAGATACAATATAAACAGCAATTGTTTAAACAGCAGAGTAAAAGTCAATTTATCTCCTTTGCCTTTGATTAATGTCTTGATTGCTTATGTTTCCCAACTGTGCTGCACTGATTGGTGTAATTTGTACATCTGAGCTGAGAGTACAACTCCAAAGCCTTGAATCCTTTGACTTGACGTGGTTAATCAGTCTTAAATGCTCAAGAATAATGAGACATAATAATCATCCTTCATGAACTATTTCAATTACTATACAAATGTAAAGTCGTTCTCAACATAGATCAGACAGTATGACCGCAAAAGGATGTCAATTAAAATTAACATATTCCACTAGCACGCTTAAAGCGGTTAATAAAAAACTTTATTATTAGTCATATTGGATTGCAAATCTGAAATGCACACATTCATCACTTGTAGAGAATATAAATTATTATTCAACAAAACCTTGGAACAAATGTCTCAGGTGGATTATGAATGGCACTTTCATTATAAAAATTCTATGGCCAGGGTTTTATGGCCCTGCCGCAGCATGTCCCCCACCCCACCCCTACCCCGGGGCATGCAGCGAGCCATTTAAATCTCCATTCAGTTCTGTGGGACCGTAATACCCTGCCGGGTGGGAGGGGTCATAAAATTCTGGCTTATATATATATTGCACTTTAAGGCTAGATTTTCCATTCACCAATCATGAATGGGCAAAAACCTTAACTTTATGTATGAATGTCCAAGTTAAGTGCTGACCTCATGCTGAGTGGTCTACTGATTAATGTAATTATTCTTAACTTTAAATATCAATGTATGCTGAATGACAATGGCAGGACAGAGTCATAAATTACTTTTTGGACTTTTTGCATTTTCTCTTATAGATTTTAGGGCATCTTCCCCTGCATTATTTATGGATAGTCAGATGCTGGATTGGATTGGTGGGATGGGAAATGCAGTAATCAGAAGGGGGAATGGTCAATGTAGTTGGGCAGTGGAGCAGCTGTGTGGGCCAGTGCACAGAACAAATATCCATGCCATTACTAAGACTGCTTGTTTCTACTTCCATTACAGCAACCCTGTCTCAGCTCATCTGCTGCTGAAACCCTTGTGCCCTTGTTACCTCTAGACTTGACTATTCCAATGCACTCCTGGCTGGCCTCCTACATTCTAGCCTCTGTAAGGTTGATGTCATCAAACTCTGTTGCCTATGTCTTCACTTAAACCAAGTCCCGTTCACCCATCGCTGACCTACATTGGCTCCTGGTCAAGCAACTCATCAATTTTAAAATTGCCATCCTTGATTTCAAATCTCTCCATGGCCTCACCCCTCCCTATCTCTTTCAACCCTACATCTCTGAGATATATATATGTTCACCTAATTCAGGCCTTTTGAACATTCATGATTTTAATTACTTCACCACTGGTGGCCATGCTTCTATGGGGACTTCTATCATGGGTGATTTTGATCTATAATACAACGAATCAGATTGGCAATGGTAGCCTGGAAGATAAGTTCATAGATTTTTTTTCGGACAATTTCTTAGAGCAGCACGTCCTAGAGCCAACCAGAGAGCAGGCTTTTCTAGACCTGGCAGTGCACGATGAGGCAGGATTAATTAATGATCTCATAGTAAAAGAACCTCTAGGTAGCAATGATCATAACATGATTAAATTTCACACTCAGTTTAAGGGAGAGAAAAGTAGGTCCAAGACTAGTGGTTTAAACTTAAATAAAAGCAATTACAAGGGCATGAAGACAGCTGATTAAAGTGAACTTGGAAAATAGGTTAAGGGGTAAGTCAGTAGAAATGTGGTGGTAGACATTTCAGGAGATATTTCCTAATGTTCAGCATAGATACATTCCAGTAAGAAAGAAAGACTCCAGGGGACGAATGCACCATCAGTGGTTAAGGAAATTAAATATAGTATCAAATTGAAAGCATCCAATTCCATGGTAGGTTAGATGATTGGACAGAATTAAAAAGAAACAGCAACAAATGACTAAAAAAAGTAATAAGAGTATGAGAGAAATTAGAGTATGAGAGAAAGCTGGAGAGAAATATAAAAATTGATAGTAAGAGTTTCTACAAGTATTTAAAAAGGTAAAGAGTAACTAAAGTGAGTGCAGGTCCTCTAGAGAGTTAGCCTGGGGAATTAATAATTGGAAGTAAGGAAATGGTGGAAGTGTTGAACAGATATTTTGTGTCTGTCTTCACTGTAGATAACATCCCAGAAATACTTATAAATCAAGAAGTGAAAGGGAGGGAGGAACTTAAAACAATTACAATCACCAGAGAGAGAGAGAGTACTGAGAAAACTATTAGAGCTAAAAGCTAACAAGTCAGCAGGACATGATGGACTTTATCCTAGGGTCCTAAAAGAAGTGCCTGTGGAGATAGTAGATGCATTGGTTTTAATTTTCTAAAATTCCCTTGATTCTAGAAAGGTCTCATCAAATGGGAACTGCTAACCAGCCAGATATCCAACAGACATTCAAAATCCCTGTAGAGGATGAAATAACCCCATCCCTTGTTGGTTTCTACTATCTTTAAATGTGTCAAAAGTTTCTGAGATGAAAAATCAAAAATGTGATTATTTGCTTTACAACAATGTCTGTAAGACATGTTATCAAATTCCTTCTTGGAATATACAGATAAGTGGTTAAAGAATTGGTTTTGGTAAGCCAGAACCAGAGATAAGTCATCTGGAAAAACTGCTGAAGGAAGTAGTAAAAAATATTTCTCTCTCATAAGCTAAAATTGACTCCAGGAAAATGCAGTTACCTGAACTTCAGTTCAACTCCAGGATTTTAAAGGAAACCATCTAACTTCAAACAGCTGCAATGTTCAACAACTTACAACCAGGATAAGCAAGGGCTTAATTACATATTGTTTTAACTTTTGTTTGGACTCTAACTTTTCTTACTTCCGAGGTGTGTTTGTGTGTGTGTGTATTTTTTTCTAGGGTTTAGTAACTAAAAAAAATACTCTTTCTTTGACTCAAGAAAACCTGGTTTGATTGGTTCCATATTAAAAAGTAAATACATTTGGATTGGAAAAGGAATCTGCGGGAAAAGTTTAAAAAAGCTTTATTGTGATCAACTGAGGGGGCTGAATAAAGGGAAGCCAGTTCACTCCTCCTCACCCGGTCGTAACAATAATATTAGAAGCCATTCGGAGAAGGCTCACTCGACTGATTCCTGGGAGAAAGGGGTTACCTTATGAGGAAAGGTTGGACAGACTGGGCCTGTATCCATTGGAGTTTAGAAGAATGAGAGGAGATCTTATTGAAACACATAAAATCCTGAAGGGACTTGACAGGGTGGATGCTGAGAGGATGTTTCACTTTGTGAAAGAGACTAGAACTAGGGACACAGTTTAAAAATAAGGGGTCTTCCATTTGAGACAGACATGAGGGTTGTTTGTCTTTGGAATTCTCTTTTCCAGAGAGCAGTGGAGGCAGGGTCATTGAATATTTTAAAGACTGAGTTAAATAAATTCTTCACTGGCAAAGGGGTCAAAGGGTGTAGGGTATAGACAGGAAAGTGGAGTTAAGGCCACAGTCAGATCACCATGACCTTATCAAATGGTGGTGCAAACTCGAGGGGTCAAATGGCCTATTCTTGCTCTTAATTTTTATGTTCAAGTGCCTTCAGCTGCATGGGGCCTACGTTCTGTAATTCCCTTCCAAAAAACCTCTCTGATCTCCACATCTCTTTCTTTATTTAAGATGCTCCTTAAAACCTATGTTTTTGACCAAGTCTTTGGCCATCTGCCCTAAAATTGCCTTATGTGGCTCGGTGTCTAATTTTGCTTCATAACACTCCTGTGACGCACCATGTGAAGTCTTAATTATGTTATAAATAAGAGAGGAACTGTTATATGCTGACCAATTCTGCTACTCTGCTTCCCAAAATGCCATAAATGTTGATATTTGATTATAAATATTAATATAACATCGAAGTATTGTATAAAAATGTGGACAGAATGTATGACTTATAACTACATCCTGGTAAAATTATTCCACAATTCTGCGTCACCTGAAGATTGCACTTGGTCTAGACTCCTTGTACCTAAAATGTGACAGGAGATCAGCCACTGATATATTAAAATCAGTTCATGATTAGCACACTCTATTTTAGAGACTTGCAGCCAAGTATCCAATCATCACCCATAGGATTTGCTATGATGAAATGTCAACAGTTACTATTCCCTACTGCACATCCTGTAGGTGGCCCCTCAGTAGAATTTCCCTGTATAAAATAAGCAGCATGTCTTGGTTCCAGTCATACCAGCAAGTCCCATTCCAGCACTAGATGGTGGTTTAGGGCCGACATATCCAAAACTGCAACTAGCATTACAGTCTCCCCTCCTGGATACAGCTAATTCCACTACCCACTACAAAATGTTGTCTTTAGTAATGACTTTCCCCTGTGTTTTCAAGGTTTTGAATAATTAAATGTGTGACATGATTGCTGGGTCTGTCATTGCCTTGTTCCCTGCTCTCTATTGATCCCCACATTGGATCTCCAGGCTCACTCCTATTTCCTACTGCCTGATCCTTTGTATTTTTTAATGCTTTCAGTCCTCAAGTTTATAAATTCAATCTTCAAGTTTATAAATTCAACCTAGGGCCTCCAGGCTCAGTATTACCCCCCACCCATCCCAATTCCCATCTTCAACTCATTAACAACATCATGCCGCCAGGCAGGCCCCCACAAATCTCTCCTCCCTCGCTAATTTTTTAGATCCTCAATAATTTTTTTTTCTGTTTTTTCTGTTCCTTCGAAATTTTAAATATTTATTAAAAGCTGATTGAATAAAAAGCCTCAAAAGGGAACTGGACTTATACTTGAGGGGACATTTGGAGAGCTAAAGGGAAAAAGCCAGGGCGAAAGACTAGTTGGTCGCTCTTTCAGAGAGCGAGCATGGGCACAATGGGGTGAATGGCCTCCTGTGCCACATGATTCAATTGTTATACTGGTGAGAAGGAAGGTTGAATGTTCCAGGTTGCAATGAGGTGCATCTTTCGGTCCAGAGGCAGCAGAACACTTGGACATTTGATCCATGGTGAAATACTGAAGGTTGCATGGAAGTATTGAAGCTCACAGGTCAATATTTTCAATGCATAGGTAAGAAGATAAGGACCAGCAGTCAGTGTGCTGTGCAGTGGGCTTGGTTTCAGCAGTGTAACAGGAAGTGGAACAGGAAACTGGCAACATGAAAACAGCAGAGATAATTATTTCAATAGAGACATGTAAATCATGGCCTAGATTCCAATTCGCTTAAGTAATATCATGGAAGATCAACTAATAACAAAATGTGTCATATCTTTCATTATTAATAAGATTAAATTAAAATGATTGTCTTTTCTCCTATGTCTGACCTTAGCCACATATTATTTTGTATGTAAGTAATGTGTGTGCATTTCCTGTGATCTTATGCATTGTTAGTTCAATAGAAATTAACACACTCTGGCAATACTGGTTTTTAAAAGGTTACATTGTCACCTTCAGGAGCAATATAATTACAGCATTATCCATTGATTTCAATACACTGACATAAGTATATTAAAATATGGTATTCTTAGACCACATTTTGCCCATCACACTTGTTTACATGCAAATTTATTCTTGATTATGATTCCCCATCATATTTGCACATATCTTTCCTTTGTAAAGTGAGCTGAAATTAGCTGCCCTGGTCTCAGTCACATTTGAAAATGAAACTCAAAGTAAAATCAGTCACTTAACATCCTGATCTTCAAGCTGAAATTTACAAGCATGTTGTAATTTATAAAGTTCCCTCACCTGTGCCTGCTTTTACTTAATGGCCTGGATTTTGTGGCCAACAGTGAAGTGACAGCGCTTGCCGCTGATCTTGAAGATAGCTGCTCTTCTCTGTGGCATGGATTTCACCTTTCCCAATGTAAAGTTGATTTGGCACCAACTATAATGGATCTCCAGTGTCAAGCAACAATGATATCATCAAGCAGCCAATCACGTTCAAGAATCCTCACAGACAACAAACAGGAAGTAAAATGCACTGATTATCCTTCACTTTTTAACCATTTTACAAAGAGTAAAATAAAGATTAGGACACACACACAGGGCTAAGATAGAAGCTGTAATATCAAACAAACTTTAAAAATATTTTCATTATGTCGAAAACCTATGAAAATTTTATGATAATGAAGCAATTTGACATTTCACAAATATGAAATTGGGTTTTCAGGGTCAGAGAGGTTGTTCAGCAGTAATTATGACATAGTACGCCATTAAAAACCCAGTTACACTTCATTCAATAAAGAGTAACTTTTTGGGAGTTTCTTTTTACAGCAAGGTTACAGAGTAAAAAGTAGAAATTCACATCAGTTCAAGTGATTTCTGAAGATTTCTATCCGCAGGTTCTTCAACATCACAAACTGTACAGGAGCAAGGGATCACTGACAGCAACTTCGAGATTTTAACTTTTAACGTTTAACTTTGCTTGTGTGGATGCCACAAGTTAATGTCAGTTTTGTAATGATGGTGGACGCTGAGAGTTTCGCCAACATTACAATAGGAGAGACAATAGCATAGTGGTGTTATCACTAGACTAGTAATCCAGAGGCCCAAGCTAATGCGCTGGGGTTAAATCCCATTGGTGGAAATTAAAACTGGTATATAAAGTTAGACTCAGTAATGATGACCATGAAGCTACCATCGATTGTTGTAAAAGCCCATCTTGTTCACTATTGTCCTTTAGGGGAGGAAATCTGCCATCCTTACCTGGTCTGGCCTATGTAAGACCCCAGACCCACAGCATTGTGGTTGACTCTTAACTTCCCTTTGCTATGGCCTAGCAAGCCAATCAGTTCAAAGTGAAATTAAGGATGGGCAACAAATGCTGGCCTTGCCAGCAACGTCCACATCCCGTGAAAGAATAAAGAAAAACAATTACAAAATCTGGATCAATAATTTGACTCTGTGGTATTAAAAAGCTATATTTCATAGAATCATAGAATGGTTACAGCACCAATGGTGCAGAAATGGTGACCATTTCGCCCCATGATTCCGTGCTGGCTCTCTGCAAGAGCAACTCAGCTAGTCCCACTCCCTTACCCTTCCCCAAAATCCTGAAAATATCTTTTCTTCAGATAATTATCCAATTCCCTTTTGAAAGCCATGATTGTATCTGCCTCCACCACACTCTCGGGCAGTACATTCCAGGTCCTAACCATCTGCTGAGTAAAAACAGTTTTTCCTCATGTCGCCCTTGGCTCTTTTGCCATTCACCTTAAACTGGTGTTCTCTAGTTTTCAACCCTTCCACCAAAGGGAATTATTTCACTCTATCTACTCTGCCCGGACCCCTCATGATTTTGAACATTTCTATCAAACCTCCTCTCAGCCTTTTCTTTTCTAAGGAGAATAGCCCTAACTTCATCATCTACCTACATTACTGCAGTCCCACACCCCCAGAACCATTCTTGTAAATCTCTTCTGCACCCTCTCTAATGCATTCATATCTCTCCTGAAGGGTGGTGCCCAGAATTGGACATAACATTCCAGTTGAGGCTGAACCAAAGGTTTACAAAAGTTCACCTTACTTTTGTACTCTATGCATCTATTTATAAAGTCAAGGATCCTGCCTGTCTTATTAATCACTTTCTCAAGCTGCCCTGCCACCTCCAATGATATGTGCACATATACACACAGGTTCCTCTGCTCCAGCACCCGCTTTAGAACTGTACCTTTTATTTTACCTCATCTCGTTCTTCCTACAAAAATATATCATTTCACACTTCTCTGCATTAAATTTTTATGCCACATGTCCATCCATTCCACCAGCTTGTTTGGGTCTTCTTGATGTCTATCACTATCCTCCTCAAGGTTCATTATGCTTGCAAATTTTGTGTCATCTGCAAATTTTGAAATTGTGCCCTTCACACCCCAGTCTCAATCATTAATAAAGATCAAGAAAAGCAGTGGTGCTACGACCAACCCTTGGGAAACCCCTGTGTATACTTTCCTCCAGTCTGAAAAATAATTATTCACCACTACTCTCTCTTTCCTGTCATTCAGCCAACCTCATGTCCATGTTGTCACTGTCTCTTTTATTCCATGGGCTTTAAATTCATTGACAAGCCTATTTTGTGGTACTATATCAAATGTCTTTTGGAAGTCCATGTTCACCACATCAACCTCATTACCCTCATCAAGTCTTTCCATTGCCTCATCAAAAAAGCCAATCAAATTAATTAAACATGACTTGCACCTAACAAATCCATTCTGGCTTTCCTTAATTAATCCGCATTTACCCAAGTGACTGTTAATTTTTCTCTTAGATTATTGCATCTAAGTGCATTCCCAATACCGAGGTTAAACTGACTGGTCTATAATTGCTGGGTTTAGCCTTACACCTTCTTTTCAAGAAGAGGGTAACATCTGCAATTCTCCAGTCCTCTGGCACCACACCTGTATCTAAGGAGGGCTGGAAGATTACATCTGGTGTCTCCGCAATTTCCACCCTTACTTTGCCTTTGCTCAGTATCCTAGAATGCATTCTGATCCAGTCCCGGTGACTTATCAACTTTACGTACAGCCTTTCTAATACCTCTTCTAATGATATACACGTACAATGATAAATATTTGGGCTTTGATCCTTTTTCCAGTGCACAATTGTATTGTGTTTGGAAAACAAGTATGGAAGCTTAAAGCTTTGTTGTGTTAAACAAAATTTTTCTCCATAAAAGTCTATTTTATGAAGTAAATTATCATCATGGAATTATGGGCAAATGTTTAGAAAAATTGCAAATACATAAAAAGCAGAATTTTCCGTTGTGGGAATCGTGGCAAGCAGGGGCATTAAATTTGGCTTGATGGAAAAGGTTAGTTTCCGACTGGAGGGAAATTAATTTGGAATTTTGTTCTCCTGTCTTTGATGGTAGATTAAAGGTAGGTTGAGTTTCCCGCAGACCTATGTCAGCAACTACATTTGCATTCATTTGCATCTCATGAATGCTCATTGAAAGGCCAACTCACCTGAATTACGTTCCCCTCTAAATTAACTGCCCCGCCAGTGGATAATTAGAACAGTCTGTTTCCCGATTGTCTATAAGTGGGGTGCATCTGGTGAGCTTCAGTTCATTGATGACTTGGAGGTCAGTAGATGCTACTTTTGCCTACCTTTAAGAGCGTTGCTATGAGATATCAGGTGCCTGTATTGCAAGCTGCACTAAGGCTGGGCACAGGAGGCAAGACCAGCAGGGGGTGGGGAGACGGAGGCAGGACTGGGGGAGGTGGTGTGGAAAATGAGAGGGGAGGGGGACGATGGAGGCAGGAAAAGGAAGAAATAAATGACCGCGGAGCAGGGAGACAGAGTCAGGGCTAGGGGGTGGTCAAGGAACAGAGTGGGGTAGTGAAGGACTGTCCTGGCAAGAGTTATAAGGCTGTCCATGGAAGAGTCAGAGATTGTCCTGGGGCTGAGGCCACACTGTCAGGGAAATATTGAAGACACTGTCCTAGTGCTACATGGGCCATGTTAGAAGTCTCAACATGGCATGCATGTCTTGGTCCTGGTTTTGGGCAAGGGAAGGTTTCTCTGGGCAGTGATGGTCATGCACAATATGGTGTGCAGGGCATAGTCAGTCACCTAAGGCACTGGATCCTAGGACTTGGGTCTTTTGACCCTAATTAAGGCCCTTGTTGTGAATGTGCAGTCATATCTGAGGGGAAAGATCAAAAACCTGTCATCCTTGAGGGTGATATCACCCTTGTTATACCATGTACAGACTGAGGGCAAGTCAAGGGCTAGAGACTGCATTCTGCCTTGGATACGGAGGGAAATCATTCAATGGGAACTACCGTCAATTGCTCAATTGTATCCGTTCACAAATACAAGCAGGAGTGGAGAATGCAAGCTGCAGGCAACACTGCCTTGTTGGTGGCTATGATTCGAATGAGGAGAAGAAGGGCCCATTGCCAATTGGCACAGATCAGGGAAGACCATTTCCCTGAAGAACATGAGCCAATGGGGCCCCAGGAAGTCCCAAATGCTGATAAGGTGGGGCCAAATCCACAAAGACATTTTGTGCAACCAAACGTCTACAGAAGCCAGAGCTCTTACATGGAGATGAGTGAAGGACACTGCCTCAGATGCCTTCGCTTGTCTAGGGATGTGCCAGCTTATATTTGCCACATTCTTCATGAGGAACTCACGCCGCACAGACTTGGACAGCACCCAATGCCGTTTGCTCTGAAATTTATTGCCGCACTGAACATTGTTGCAAGCAGATTCTTCCAGGGATCCGCTGAGGACCTTTGCAGAACCTGACAATCGACAACACACAAATGCATAAGGAAGGTGACAGATGCCCCTTTCAGTAAAGCTCACCATTACGTGCAGTTCCGCATGGATGAAGCAAGCCAGGCTTCCAGGGTTGTGGGGTTCGCTGAAATCTCAGGCTTCCCACCAAGTGCAGGGCGCCATCAACTGCACACACGTGGCCTTGAGAGCAGCAGCCTGCGAGATTCATTAATAGAAAAGGATTTCACTTTCTGAACTTCCAGCTCATTTCTGATCACAGAAAGCAGATCCAGCATGTTTGTGCGAGAGGCCCAGGGAGTTCACATGACTTGTACATTTTGAGTCACTCCAAGGTGCCAGAGATATTTGAGGAAGCTCAGCATTTCGAGGATTGGCTCCTTAGTGATAAGGAGTATCCCCAGAAGACATGGCTAATGACACCTCTTCATCAGCCACAGAGTATATCTAAGGAGAGATACAATGCTGCACATTCAGGCACAAGGCCCTTAATAGAGTAGACTATTGGCCTCTTAAAGATGGGTTTCCAATGTTTGAACTGGTCAAGCAGGGCTCTCCAATACTCACCACAGAAAGTGTCCTGCATCATCATTGTTTGCTACATCCTGCACAACTTAGCTACAAAGGAAGGATGTTTTGCCACACTGAGACTTGGAACAGCTAGATGTCTCCTCAGATGAGGAGGATTTGGAACAAATCTGAAGAGGATGAAGATTTAGCTGAGCCACATGAGGATGTTATTGCATGGGCACGATGTGGCAGACGTGCCCTGACAACCTCATAGCAAGAAGAATTCAACAGGAATATGGTGAAGACAAGTTTTCATGATTGAAGTTCTGTTCAGACTTCAATGCAGGGGACACAACAAAACCTTCATTGTCAGCGTCACCATATCACGAAAGGTCATCAATTTCACAATGATCACAGAAGCAGCATAAGTCACCTTCAATCCTAACAATGGAGTCATCCTTGGAAGGTGCAATAGCCTAGGGAACATGTAGCCATTGAGGAATGTGATCAGTACTCCACTAGCGCACTTCCTTTCACAACTACACTTAATGCATTCCTTTCAACCATGGCGTCAACAATTCAGTGGGCATGGCATCCTCAAGCATCTGAAATGCTATTGTACACACAGATGCACTCATGCCAGTATGACAGCAGCTTAGCAAGGTAACGCTAACAGGAAAACATTTATCAATGGTTAGCACTTGACCGTCTCAAGAGGGAGCTCCACCTGGACAGCACCATCTCTCCAAATACCAGCTCTCACGCATGAAAAATGCAGAGGCCTCATTTTGCTACTGAGCCCCAGGATGCCACTGGACATCAGGATGCAGTGGCCTGTTTCTCAACAGCATGCACCCAAAGCTATGATGTATATTTGCATTCTCTTCACAGAGAGTGGCTCAGCAGGATCATGGTTTGATTATTTACAAGCACTCATGACCCTGCATTCGTCAAAAGCCTGCCAAGTCTAGGTTCTGCATTGGCATTTGGGAGAGACGTGGCCCAGTCAGTACTGACACAGAGTCAATGACAACTTCTTCCCTTCATAGATCCTGCTGAGCACTCAGGAGATGTGCCAAAGCATCGCATTCAGAGCATTACAGTCCTTGACATTGTCCAGCTCACAAAGGCCAATCCTTTCTATATACCTTAAGTCAATGAGTGCACAGTCATGTAATGAATTCCATATCGATTCGTGTACTGTGCCCTTACAGGAGCATTCTGTAAAGCACCACTAGGCAGCTGTCCAGGAGTAAATTACAAATCTCACAGGTAAGTGGACGGCTTCATCAGGATGAGCACACACCTCTGACATCACACACTCATTCCTCTCTAGCAGACATTTCTAATGTCACCAAGTGGAAGCTATTTCAATCGTTCAGTGTCATGCATGGGGAGAGTGGGAACTAAGAAAAGAATAACATTCAGCCTTAAACGCACAGACATAAATACGCTGCAGGGAGGCAGGCGTGAAAGGTTATGGTGCTCAACGATGAATACTACTTTTCCAAAAGGTTCACAGTCATAAAATAAATATCATTGGAAAGTACACTTGGGAGAAAAGATTCTAACGTTCATTGCGTCAAATACTTGTTACATCCACAAACTATAGGCATCAGGATAATCACTAACCTTGATGGCCAATTCTCATGAGGCCAAATAATGTCTGCCTGACATTATTGTCCAGCCATCATTTTTACATACAAAGTGCTCTTGTCAATGTCACAGATGTGGAACTAAAGACGATTCATTGTGATTAGGTTGAGTGAGACGTAATGGAACTGAGGAACCAGGTGGGAGATAACTGAGGAGGGTTTATTTTGTACCCTTGAATGAATCTGGGCCCTTGCATCACATCGATTAGCCATTCGATATCTGAAAATTGGAGAGGAATAAAGGTGAACTATATTTACAACAGTGGAGGATATATACAGTGAATGAACAACCCATGCCACAATTGTACATTCAACACTTCTTAATTTTTCTAACCCAGCCGCTATGTCTAGGTGCAGCCTTGATATCCGCAGCAGAGGTGGAGGCAGCCTGCTGACTGCAATGCCCTGTTGTCTTGAGATGACTTTGGCAGGTGCCCTTTGGTGGCCTGAGGCCTGGAGGGTCCCGGTTTGCTAAGGGTCTCCTGCTCTGGGGCAGGTCCACCCTCCTTGGCCTTACCTGCTGGAGCTGATGGGGGTCATAGGCAGAGGGGATTTAGAGTGGCAGGACACCCTTGGACAGTCCTGGGTGGATGCCCCAGAGTATTTGGCTGGCGCTCCTCCTCCCTGTGGGTGCCTAAGGGCCCCTCCCTGACTCCTTGGGAAGAAAGGAGGGAGGGTTGGAGGGAGGTTGACGAGCCCCGTCCCCTTCTCGCCTAGCCACTGCTGAAGCACACCCATGGCTAGAGTGATGGTGTGCAGGTCCGAATGCAAATCCAGCAGAAACTGCTGGATCTGGGTCTCCAAGGCAGAAGCAACCCTTCCCATAGAGATTTTGATGCACTCCCATGCTGGAGCCATGACATCAGACAGAACGTGGATAGATTTCTCCATCCTTCCTTCCAATCTGCTGATGGCCTTTGAAAACTCTGCCTGATATCCCCTACCTGTCTCTGCACCTCCAACATTTCTCTCAGAGCTGATTCCAGAGGCTCATCATCGATTCAGACTCATCAGAGGCCTGATCTCCAGCAGGCCTCAGAGTGTCGGAGATCTCAGCTACTGCTGTCTCCGCCTGCTGTGGACACATGGCTGCGAGGCGATCACCATGTTGTGAACCCGTGTCTACTCTAGAACCAGGTCCCATCGAGGCGTGTGAAGTTGAACACAGTAACGGGTCTTCAACAGATGTTTCCTCTGCCTCCTCATCTGAGGTGGTCTGGGGGCTGGTGCTGAGGGGCTTGCTGGAGCTCATCCTCTGCCTTTTCTTGCTGGTAGCTGGAATAGAGAGAAGAGATAATTAGTGATTGACTAGGCAGGCTCCTACATTATAGGTCACTCGCTACCATTGTCCACATATTATCAATGTATACTGGATGGACCCTCACTAGCTTGTTGGGAGAGGCTGATCTCACCTTCTGCGCAGGAATGATCCCTATCTTCTCCAGCGAGCTCTGCCACATGCTCCTTGTGGGAGGGGAGTTTTTCAGCTCATGGATCCCATTCCTGGTCTTTGCTCCCTCCCTTCTGTTGTGGGTGATCTTGACCAGCATAAAGACAGATGGATTGACTGTGAGCACCATGGGTGAAAGAGCAGTTTAGAAGCATGTGTGTCTATTGTCTCTGCTGAGCCCTCCCCAGTAAGGGGTTAAGATGCTGTTTGTGCAGGATCTTACATGAGGTGATGAGCTTAAAGTGGCTGGGTGACATTTAGTGCTTACATCCCATCTCTTGGTCGTGTGTGACATCCCTGTGGACTTTAACCCTTAGACTGCCTGATGCCTTTATGAGAGTGTGAGATTGGAGTGAGTAGAAGTTTCACTTACCCTGGCAGAGCACATCAGGTGATTCATTCTTTTCCTACACTGCAGGCTGGTCCTTTTTTGTTGGTCATGGGCGCTAACCTCTCTGGCAACCTCCTCCCAGGCTGGCGTGGTCAGGTAGGAGGATCTCCTGCTCCCATCCTGAGGAAAGAGGACCTCCCACTTTTCCTGGACAGCCTGGAGGAGAATCCTCTGCAGTGAGTGAATGTCTGTGTGGGTACCATTTAAATATGGCACCAGGACCTTCAACCCCATGAGGTAACGGCAAGGTGGACGAATCCCTGGCTGTCTCGCCATGTGATTCGACGATCTCCTTGTTGATGCATAATTAACGAGTTGAAAAGTGGAAAATCGGGCGGATAAATCTGACTTGCTGCCCAACAGGAATCACGTTGACTTTCTTGCCTGCCAACGCACTTAGTCTCCAAAATGGAAAATTCCACCTAACATTTCTCTTTTCCCAGTTAACCTCACCCTCCCTACTGATCAGTTATCACGTTTGATCAGTTAACTAATAATAGAGGACGTTGTCCTTAGTTTCTCTCCTTATGTACAAATGAAAATGTTCCAGATAGTATCAGTTATGCATAACTGCTTAAATCTAAAATAAAGATAAGGCCCCATCTCCTTTAAAATCTTTGCTATTAGATATCAGATTGCCTGTCCTGGAAAATATTTAGCCCTCAGCCAAATTACTAAAACAGATTAAATCTGGTCATTATCGCATTGTTGTTTGTGGGACCTTGTCATGCACAAATTGGCTGTCAGCTTCCTGTACATTAGAAGAGTAAATACGCTTTAACAAACTCATTGGTTGTAAGGTGCTTTGGGATATCCTAAATGCCGCTATATAAGTCCATTTATTTCCTAGAAAACTTAGAATGTTTTTTGTTACATGAAAACTATTCTAGTTTCCTGACACGTTGCACTGTGAAAGTGGGAATTGCAAAGACAAACACAAAAGGATCTTTTATCCTTTCTTTGCTGAAACGGAAAGTAAATCATGATACAGTACAAAATATTCTTAATCTGTTACTCTTTATAAGGTCTTAAATTTCAGATTGATTTACACCAGAATAAAGTAAATACACCAGAAGGGAATAAATAGCTGTAGCACATTTGGTGTATCAGACTCAGCTGGAACAGTTTATACAGATGGGGGTGTTGACCCAGCAGCCAGAGTTGTGAATGTAGCAAATTGTGCACATCTGACAAAATTGGCACACCCTATTTAACTGACATAATCAGCAGTTGTCACAGCAGGAACTAATGGCAGCTAACCTTTGTTCAATGAACATGGGCACAAATACAGAAAAATTACTTTCCTAAAAGGTATGGGGCCACTTTCTAGATCATTAAGCCTATCAAAATTTATCACTAACTAAAACAGCATTGCTAGGGAGCATAGTTTCATTGTCTTACTTTTTGTTAGATTTACATTTTCACATTCATTGTATTATGTATTCCCATCTAGCTCATATACACCAAAAGATTCCTGAATTGATTTTGCATAGTCAAAAAATTCTGTTAAAGAATAAATTACGGTTGGTAGAATAGAAACATAGAAAGATAGAAAATAGGAGCAGGAGTAGGTCATTTGGCACTTCAAACCTGCTTTCCATTCAATATGATCATGGCTGATCCTCTATCTCAATGCCATGCTCCCGCTTTCCCCATCCCCTTGACGCCTTTAGAGTCCAGAAATCTATCTATTTCCCTCTTAATTATATTCAGTGACTTGGCCTCCACAGCCCTCTGTGGTAGAGAATTCCACAGGTTCACCACCCTCTGAGTGAAAAGTTTTCTCCTCATCTCAATCCTCAATGGCCTACCCCATATCCTAAGACTGTGAACCCTTGTTCTAGACACACCCCCTCCCCCAGCTAGAAGAAACATCATCCCTGCATCCAGTCTGTGTGGCCCTGTCAGAATTTTATACGTTTCAATGAGATCCCCTCATATTCTTCTAAACTCCAGTGAATACAGGCATGGTCGGCCCAATCTGTCCTCATACGACAATCCTGCCATCCCAGGAATCAGCCTGGTGAACCTTCGCTGCACTCCCTCTGTAGCAAGTATATCCTTTCTTAGGTAAGGAGATCAAAACTGCACACAATATTCCTGGTGTGGTCTCACCAAGGCCCTGCATAGCTGCAGTAAGACATCCTTGCTTCTGCGCTCAAGTCCTCTCACAATGAAGGCCAACATGCCATTTGCCTTCTTAACTGCTTGCTGCATCTGCATGCTTGCTTTCAGTGCCTGGTGTACAAGGATCCCCAGCTCCCTTTGTACATCAACATTTCCCAATCTATCATAATTTAAATAATATTCTGCCATTCTGTTTTTCATACCAAAGAGGATAGCTTCACACTTATCCACATTATACTGCATCTGCCATGTATTTGCCCACTGACTCAACCTGTTTAAATTGCCTTGAAGCCCCTCAACATCCTCCTCACCCCTCACATTCTCACCAAGTTTTGTGTCATCAGCCAACTTGAAAATATTACATTTGGTTCCTCATCCAAATCATTGATATATATTGTGAATAGTTAGGGCCCAAGCGCTGATCCCTATGGTACCCCACTAGTCACCACCAGCTACTCTGAAAAGACCATTTTATTCTTATTCTCTGCTCCTGTCTGCTAATCAATTCTCAATCCATGCCATTATATTACCCCCAATCCCATGTGCTTTAATTTTACACACTAGCTTCTTATGTGGGACTTTATCAAAAGCTTTCTGAAAATCCAAATACACCACACCCACTGGTTCTCCCTTATCTATTCTGCTAGTTATGTCCCCAAAAAACCCCACTAGGTTTGTCAAACATGATTTCCTTTTCTTAAATCCATGTTGACTTTGTCTAATCCCATTGATATTTTTTAAGTGTCCTGTTATCACATCCTTTATAATAGACTCTAGATTTCCCTACTATTAAATATGATGCACTAAACACATATTATAAAAAACATGTGCTCTGAGCATATTACATCAAAAGGAGATGAATATTGCTGAAAAAGGAGATATGTGCTGTAGCCAGAATACCAAATTTCAAACAATCACAATGTGGCTCATATATGCTTGCTAGGAGCACATACATTCATATGCAGGGACCTGCAAACAAAAGGAATATGTTCAAACCTTGTGCCTTTTTTAACTACCTGGGAGCCTGGGGAACCCTGTTGCTTTCTCCATAGCAACCCTTAGCCAATCAGAGTCAACTTACCAACCAATCAGCACATGTTTCTCTAGTGGTATAAATTGTTGTGATTGTCTGAAATTTGACATTCTTGCATTTGTCCTGTTGAGTGTAACCTGTCCTACAACTGACCTGTGCCTGAATCTCACCCTACAGCACTCCAAACTGACAGTTAGGAGGGGCAAAAGATTCCTGGAAGCAACATTGTTCCCTTGTCACAGCAGCATTAACTAAGGGCAGGCACTTGACCCCAAATGGAAATTCAAGTCAGTACACTTCATGCTCCAACACGTGTTTCTATACTGCTTGGGTTTAATTGTACTGCATGTTACAGAATATCTTCAAGCATAGTTCTGTGCACTGAGTGCTCATTCAGCGGAATTTTTCTAAATGAAGCATTCCGGGAAGATGTGCTATAAAAATAACTTGAATTTCAAAGAGAAAGGACATGTGGGGGGTGGGGGGGGTGGGGTGCAACTGCTTATTCATCTCATTGCTATTTGTTGCATTTTGCTGCCACATCTTAGTTACTCCTATTTTCTTTCAACAAAAAGTAATTCTTGCATTGTAGCACCTTCAGTCTTTTTGTTGATTTGGCAAGTACTTCTTATGCTATTTTGTTACCAATTTACTAACAAGTGCTGTGTTTCCTCCATCGCATTATCAGCATCCCTCTTAAACACCCTAAATATATATAAATAGTTGCATACTATAAAACTCTGAAGGTAATAGATATTTATAAGTTTACTTGAAACTTTTCTTAAAATGCTTACTGTATTACTGATCCAATAATCATTATCTTAATGCAATGAATCACATCACAAACATGCTAGAAATCTTTTCTTTTCATTTCGTTTTAAACGCACAGGTTTTTAAATTACTATTAGAACCTTTTGATTCACAATTAAATATTGACTTATTTCGGAGCAGAAGCTGATCTGTCAGTGTTAGCTCACAGTAACTTGGGTGCACTTACCTCTGTATATATGCACTCATCTTGCATTGAACAAATACAGCTGAGAGTCATGAACAGTCCACACTCGAGTGACCACATACAGTTGCTATCATTTTAACTGAAGAATGAAGTGTAAACACAGTGACAAGAGATTAATGCTGCAAATAGTCTTTTTAAAAGTAATTTTGTCATCTCTCATAGGGAAGCGTGGATCAATTTGTTAATCTTGTGAAAAACTGAAAAAAAGTAATAAAGTACACACAGAGAACTCCACAAAGGGCGTGATTTTACATATATTTGTAAAATCTGATGTAACCAAAGTAAAACTACATCTCTTTATGTGATGTACACTTAATAATGTACATTATGTAGATGAGTAATTAGTACCCTGGAAAACTTCATGGAAAATATATTTTCATCAAACCCCTGATACAATTGCCATAGGTACCAGTTATGCAAAAGGTTATAAATTGACTGTGTGTCACTTCACGCTGTGTTCCATGGTAGTTGTTATCTGGAATTAATATCGTCATATCAGCCACATCACCTCCATCTCCCACCCCACGCCAATCTCATTGATAAGAACACTAACAAACAGAACTGGTAAGCAGTTGAAGAAGTCTAAGGTTAGGGAAAAACTCTAGATTAAAAAACTTGTCACTGCCTGCCAGAGAGATTTCATCTCTGATTCCAGATCTGAGGAGGGAGTGGTGATCACCTGTTATTGTGTAGGAAAGATTAAAGAAAATGTTTATTCGTTAACAGATGCAGGCACTACTGGCAAGATCAATATTTATCATCCATCACTAATCGCCCTTGAGAAGGTGATGGTGAGCTGCAGCCTTAAAATGCTGCAGTTCTTTTGGTAAAAGTATTCCCATTGTGCTGTTAGGTTGGAAGTCCCAGGATTTTGGACCAGCAACGATGAAGTTTCTATAATATATTTCCAAGTGTGACTTGGAAAGGAACTTAAGAGGTGGTGTTCCCATCTGCCTGCCGCCTTTCCAGGTGCTGCAGGTTTGAGAGGTGCTGCCAAATAAGCCTTGGCAAGTTTCTGCTGTGCATCTTGTAGATGGTACACACTGCTGCCACCATGCACTGGTGGAGGAAGAAATGAAGTTTAAATTGAGGATGGGGTGTTGATCAAGCAAACTGCCCGGCCCTAAATAGTATTGAGTTTCTTGAATGTTGTTGGAGTTGCTCTCATCCAGGCAGATGGGGAGTATTCTGACACTCCTGAGTTGAATTTGTCCTGCGTTTTGTGGACAGGGCAATTTTCCATTTTGTCAGATTGTTGTTAGTGCTGTAGCTGCACTGGAACATGTTGGTTAGCAGTGTGGTTAGTTCTAGAGTATAAGTCTTCAGCACTACAGTAGGGATGTTGTCAGAGCCTATGGCCTTTGCCTAACCATTGTGCTCAGCCATTTCGTGACATCGCATAATTTTGTTTGCTGCATATTTTAAAATGTTAAGTATTTTTACATCTTCAATAAATGTAAACGGGCAATTAGTATTTTGTGCATATTGCAAAGGATCCTTACAATTATGCTAGCTTTTCCTACTCCCTTTACTTTTCTGTGGACTTTAATTCATAAACTAAATGCTTAAGCTACTCTAGTTTATGATACCTTTGGTCTGTTTTGCTAATTTCAGCATACCCTAAAAGTTAGTTGATAAAGTATGCGTCCTTGTAAAATGCAACAAGCTTTTACTGCTTTACTGGGAACCTGAGCAGGGAGACAGAGGAGGGGGAAACAAGGATAGAAACAAAAGACAGAAAAGTAAGAAACAGAAGTGGAAGGCAGAAAAAACAAGGGCGAAAAACAAATGGGGTCATAGTGCAAGATAAAGCTAAGATGACTAACAAGGTTTAAAAGACAAGTCTAAAGGCATTGTATCTTAATGCGTGGAGCATTCACAATAAGGTAGGTGAATTAACAGCACAAATAGATATAAATGGTTGTGATACAGTTGCAATTATGGAGACATGGCTGCAGGGTGACCAAGGATGGGAACTGAACATCCAGGGGTCTTCAATATTTAGGAAGGACAGACAAATAGGGAAAGGAGGTGGGGTAGCACTGTTAGTAAAGGAGGAAATCAATGCTATAGCTCGGAAAATCATGATGTGGAATCTGTTTGGCTGGAGATATGAAACACCAAGGGGCAGAAAAAATTGGTGGAGGTTGTTTATAGGCCCCCAAACAGTAACGGAGATGTAAGGGAAGGCATTAAACAGGAAATTAGAGACGCATGCAATAAGGGTACAATTGTAATCATGGGTGACTTTAATCCACATATAGATTGAACAAACCAAACTTGCAATAATACTGTGGAGGACGATTTCTTGGAGTGTGTACGTGATGGTTTTTTTAGGCCAACATATTGAGGAACCAACTAGAGAGCAGGCTATCCTAGACTGGGTATCGTGCAATGAGAAAAGATGAAGTAACAATCTTGTTGAGCAGGGTCCCTTGGGGAAGATTGACCATAAAATGATGGAATTGTTCATTAAGATGGAGCATGAAGAAGCTGAATCCGAAACTAGGGTCCTGAGTCTAAATAAAGGGAACTACCAGGGTGTGAGGGTTGAATTGGCAATGGTGGATTGGGGAACATTTCTAAAAGGGTTGATGGTGGATAGGCAATGGCTAAAATTTAAGGAAAATATGCATGAATTACAACAATTATTCATTCCTGTCTGGCACAAAAATAAAACAGAAAAGGTGGCTCAACCATGGATTGCAAAAGTAATTAGGGATAGTATTAGATCCAAAGAGGAGACATATAAAATTGCCAGAAAAAGCAGCAAGCCTGAGGATTGGGAGCAGTTTAGAATTCAGCAATAGTGGACAAAAAGATTGGTCAAGAAGGGGAAAATGGAGTATGAGAGTAAACTTGCAGAGAACATAAAAACTGACTGTAAAAGCTTCCATAAATATGTGAAGAGAAAAAGATTAGCAAAGATAAATGTAGGTCCCTTACAGTCAGAAAGAGGGGAAATTATAATGGAGAACAAAGAAATGGCAGTAGAATTGAACACATATTTTGGTTCAGTCTACACAAAAGAGGACACAAATAATTTCCCAGAAATGTTAGGGAACCAAAGGGCTAGTGAGAGGGAGGAATTGAAGAAAATCAGTATTAGTAAAAAAATGGTGCTAGAGAAATTTATGGGGTTAAAGGCTGAAAAATCCCCAGGGCCTGATAATCTACATCCCAGAGTACTAAAGGAAGTGGCCCTGGAAATATTGGATGCATTGTTGGTCATTTTCCAAAATTCTATAGACGCTGGAGCGGTTCCTACAGATTGGATGTGGCAAACGTAAACCCACTATTTAAAAAAGGAGGGAGAGAAAAAAACAGAATTACAGACCAGTTAGCCTAACACCGATAGTGGGGAAAATGCTGGAGTCTATTATAAAAGACATGGTAACAGAACACTTGGAAAGCATTAACAGGATTAGACAAAGTCAGCATGAGTTTATGAAAGTGAAATCATGCTGAACTAATCTACTGGAGTTTTTTGAGGATGTAACTCGTGAATTGATAAGGGAGAACCAGTGGATGTGGTGTATTTGGATTTCAAGAAGGCTTTTGATAAGGTCCCACATAAGAGCCTGAATTTTTCAGGCAGCGGGCAGGCTCGGCGGGAGCGGGCGGGGGCAGTCGCAGAGCCGATCACCTTAAGGTTGGACAGGCAGCGTTAACAATGACCTTAATCACTTGCTTAATGGCCTTAATAGGCTGTTTACATATCAGTGGGCGCGCAGCTGACTCCGGCATGCGCCTGCCGAATGAAACATCGCGAGACAGCGCAATGACATTGGGACGCCCGCCCGACGTCATCACATGTCATTTTACATGGCAGTGTGTCGGCCCCGCCCCCACACACCGACAGAAAAATCCTGCCCAAGAGGCTAGTGGGCAAAATTAAAGCACATGGGATCGGGGGTAAGATACTGGCATGGATTGAGAATTGGATGACAGACCGGAAACAGAAAGTGTGAATAAATGGATCTTTTTCTGGATGGCAGGCAGTGACTAGTGGTGTTGCGCAGGGATCAGTGCCTGGGCTCCAGCTATTCACGATATATATAAATGACTTGGATGAGGAAACCAAACGCAATATTTCCAAGTTTGCTGATGACTCAAAACTGGGGGGGGTTGTGAGTTGTGAGGAGGATGGAAGGGGGCATCAGGGCGATTTAGACAAGTTGTGTGTGTGGGGGCAAACACATTCCAGCCTCCATGCATCAAGTTGCTGTCTACAACAACCGGAGCTAAGAAAATTCACTTTGAACATCACAGTCCAGGGTTTTGTGTGCTTTGCCTGGGTCTGTTGAAACCTATTTTGTCTTACAGTTGCCTTAACGGAGGTGTCACTGGGAGCCAGATTAACTAGGGGAGTTAAGAGTTATTATAGTAGTAATTTGTAGAACTATGTATGTGCTTAAATCTTTTCTTCTATTAATGATTGTTTAATTTAGTTTTGTAAAAAAAAAACTAAGTCTCGGTGGACTTATTACTGCTGAATTCCAGGCATGTATCTTGAAATAAAATACAAATTGCAAAGCAGTTGTGGCAGCTGTTTCAAGTTTCCCTCTGAGATTTGAGCAGCTTGGCATTTACCATCCACTGTGCCATAACACACATGACTCCCTGGCCTCTCCCCTAACAATTGCATGAAGAATACTAAGGCCATTGCAGGTGATGTAAGAAAATAAGTGACAGACATTCACTGGTTCATTCCTCAGGGCAATGCCTTGACCAATCAGAATCAAGCTGCCTAGTTTAAATTTCAAACAATGCTTGGCAGTTAACTGTCAGTCACCATCAACTGGTGCACTCTCCATGGCACTGCCCCTACCACAATCAGAGTCCACTTGCCAACCAATCAGCACTCTCTTCTCATATAGTATAAATTTATTGTTTCCCTTTACATTGTATTCTTGAGAATTGTTCTGATGAGTGCAAGATGAGAAGTTTTAACAAAATGTCTCTTTTTTCACCAATCCTCAAGCTCTGTGCTACCAAACAACAACATTTTTTGTTAAGGTAGACAAAATTTGAAATCCCAGTTACTCACTAAGAGAATAAATCCACAAGATTCCACAATTTCAAACCAACAAAACAAAATGTTACCATGCCAAAGTCAACAAAGTAAACCAACAATACTTAATCGTACACTATGACATATAGAATTAACATGAGGTAAACATGAATGAACAGGCAAACTGTGGTTGAACACACCACAAACTGCACATTTAATGGCAGACACACCCAGGATTGGCTCCTCGAATTTCTCAGTGACCCACCCAGATGTGGGTCACAAAAAATATTTAAAAGTTCTGTCTTCCTCATGGGGGATTTCAGCACCTCTACTTCCAAGAGCTAGTCAGATTCCCAGCCAAATGCGGTCCACTTCCAAGTTCCATGGGTACAATCTTAACCCAAATCCACATTTCTCTCAAATCTGCTGCCAGATCTTTTTTTCCAGCTGATCTGACCTCCTACTGAAACTACATCCCACAGTGTTGGCCAGGCTACATGGCAGCATCTAAATACAGACGTGGTCCCAGCTTCTCAGCCACGTTGCTGCCAACAAATGCCTCTAGGCTTTCCTTTGCTGCAACAACCAGCCTCACTGAGCTGGCACTGCCCCTGGGCTTCTCTAAGCTCCAATCTCCCCAGCTGATCTGATCAAGTACTGCTCCTGGGTTTCCCTTGAGCCCCAACTCCCAGCAGCACAGAGCTACCAATGGATCCCAATGCTTCTCTGAGCCTCAGCCCCCTCAGCAGCAGGAGCTAATGTCAGTATTCCAGCTACATGGAGCCAACCTTCTTCTCCCTCTGCTCTCCATGGCTGCTGTTAACTCTGCCCCTTGAACTGATCTGTGACCTTTTTAAATCTCTTAACAGGGTCCACCTCTGTTCCTAGGCAGTGTCTAATGTATCCAAGCTGGGTAGCTTCTGTATTTTAAATATTATAATCTCTAGTAAACTAGAGGTCAACCTCAGCGGTGCTAATTTACAAAAACACACAGATTAAAAAATCCAGAAAGTATTAATTCCTTCACACTGTTTAAGTATCATGATCTGGAGTTTTTTAAATCCTCTGCTCTTTAAACTTAAAAAAACAGGCCTAAGTTGACAGTGAGAGTTAAAAAAAACACACCATCTGCTGGACTACTTTGATTGACAGTCCACCTGGTGTAGGTTAGAAAAAAACATGGCTACCCATTCCACAGTTTCAATAAAGTTTTTTGTTGACATTTTTCAAGAGCTATAATTTTGTCAATATGAATGCTTGGCTGAGTTTCAAAATCTAAAAAAACCACTTATCTCAGGACAGGTGGCTAAGTTTCCAGTTTTATTGGCAGCTGAAGCAGGCTATTAAAGAATTAACATTTTTTAATGTGGCTACTGAATAGAAGTGTGTTCATTTTTATAGCAGAATAGCTACTTGAGGAGATTTAAAAGCTTAGGATGGGTTTCATGTATGGAAGTATTTTTCATGATCAACTTTGTATACATGAGAGATGCATTAGATATTTGGTAGTTTGCATTTTTCATCTCCACCTTGGTCCTGAGGTTTGCCTATGTTGGATATTGGATGAGTGGCTATGGAGGTGGCATGGGGGTGGGTGTGAGAAAACATGGGGTGTGTGTGGGGAGCATGAGTTAGGCTTGGAGGTGGCATGGGGGTATGAAGGGGCATGGAGTTTGGTGGGGGGTGGGATGGGTAAGGGTTAGAGGATCTAAAACAACTGGGACAAAATCTCAGAGAAACAAAGTAGACCTTCTGACAAGCCTACTTCGGCACTCACCAGCCCCCATGGCTGCTAATGATCTTCTTCCAGGGTTAGTGCACCTGACTCAATCCTGCCCCCACCTCCCTGAAGCAAAAATTTGATTTAAAGGGGCCCTTGAAACTGAGGTGGGTCTGCCGAGTCGGGAAATTTCCCGACTCAAACTACCCACTTCAGAAGCAAAAGTCCAGCGCTATATGTTGGCATGTCATTCAAAACCTTTTAGTATCATAATGAATATATCACATCTTCTAAATTAATTGCCACAACTAGCAAAATTGCCGCTATGGGTATATAGCATTATTGCTCCCATTAAATTTCCTGTTTAACTGTTCTTGGCAGCTAGCTGATAGCATTCTAATCATTGCAATGCTGTGATTAGTAGGCGCGGAGATAGGGATGGGAAGTAAAAGTATTTGATTATAACAATTTCTTTCATTTTTGTCTTTAGGCCCTGTATTCATCAGAATGATTTAAAACCTTTTTTTAAAGTTAATGGCAGCCATTCCACATTTGCTTACACTTGCTTCAATACAAAGCATCTATTAAGAACCCCTTATTAATGACACCACATACAACCCACAGTGTGCATTTCAGAAAAATATCCGTCTACAGACTTAATGATAATTATTGCATTCTAATAATTCTCACAACAATTGAAATGCTTTTGGCTTCTGTATCACAGAAATTCCAGATGAGGACTTAAAAAGTTTAAATTATTTTCGAACGGTTACTGTAAACCTTTAATTTTTATTTCTATCTTTCAGTCTACAAAGAGTTTTTTTTATTCTGATAATTGGCCTTACACCCAGATCATTAATCTGTTTTTCCTTTACAGATGTAGCTCCAGCATTTTTTGTTTTTATTTCAGATTCTCAGCATTGCAGTTTTCTTTATATTTTGCATTGTGCATGTTTAGTCACTAAGGCGTCATGTGCAATCATCAGTCACTTCTCAGCACTTCCAGTGTCACAAATCACATTCTTTGTCTCAGTGAGCATGGTGCACTATCCCTCCTTGTCCACCTTAACCCCTATGCGGTCTTTGACAATTCCAAGCACATTATCCTCCTCCAATGCACTACTTCCACTTTCCAGTTCAAAGAGTGGTGGTCACTTGGTTCTGCTCTTACCAATCTGATTATAGCCAGAGCATCACCAGGAATGGTTTACCTTCCTGCCACCACCTTTGGAGTTTCTCCTCTTGAGATTAATTTTCAGATTGCTTGTCCAATATCCAGTCTCAGATGAGCTACAATTTCTTCCAGTTAAACTCTGGAGGACTAAATCCATTAACTCCAGTGCTCACAAACTCTGCACCCTCGCCACTGATTTGAAGTTGAGTCAGACTGCAATACTGGCTTCCTATTCAACCCTGAGTTGACCTTCCAAACATGTATCTTCTGTATCACCTCTGTCACTGCCTCAGCTCACTTGCCACTGAAGTCTTCATCAATGTCTTCATCACCTCAGGCTAGACTAATTCAATTCTCTCCTGTTTGGATTTCCATTCTTCACCTTCTATAAAATCCCATTCATCCATATTTTGGCACCTGGTACATGACATTCAAGAAGAATTGGAAGCAAGGTAAAGGTGGAAGGGTAGCACTGTTGATCAAAGAGGGCATTGGTGCAATAGTTAGAGATGACCTTGGTTCAGGAGATCAGGATGTAGAATTGGTTTGGGTGGAAATGAGGAATAGCAGGGAGAACAAGTCCTGAGTGGGAGTGGTCTACAGTAGTCCCCCTAACAGTAGCCACAGTGTAGGACAAAGTATTCAAGAGAAAATATTGTGTGCTTGTGATAAAGGGATGGCAATAATCATGGGTGATTTTAATCTACATATAAACTTGAAAAATCAGATTGGCAGTAGTAACCTGGATGAGGAGTTCTTAGAATGCTTTCCAGATAGTTTCTTAGAGCGGCATGTTCCGGAACCAACCAGAGAGAAGGTTATATTAGACTTTGTGTTGTGTAATGTAACAGGACTAACTAATGACTTCAGAGTAAAGGTACCCCCAGGTAGCAGTAACAACAATATGATTGGATTTTACATCCAGTTTGAAAGTGAGAAGAGTGGGTCTAAGACTAGTATCTTAAACTTAAGTAAAGACAACTATGTGGGCGTGAAAGCTGAGCTAGCAGAAGTGAACTGGGAAACTAGGATAGAGGATAAATCAATAGAGAAGCAGTGGCCGACATTTAAGGAGATATTTCAGAGTATTCAGAATAAGTACATCCCTATTACAAAGAAAAATTCTAAGGGACCCACCATCCATGGTTAACTAAAGGAGAGCATCAAACATAAGGAAAAAGCACACAATTTCGCAAAGACAAGTGGCAGGAGAGATGGTTGGTCAGAATACAAAGAATGGCAGAGAATCACTAAAAGGTTAACCAGGAGAAAGAAATTAGAGTATGAGAGGAAGCTAGCTAGAAATGTAAAAACAGATAGCGAGAGTTTCTACAGGTATTTAAAAAGGAGAAGAGTAAGTAAAGGAAGTGTTGGTCCGCAAGAGAGTCACAGTGGGGAGTTAATAGTAGATAATAAGGAAATGGCAGAAGAAATGAACAAACATTTTGCTCCTGTGTTCACTTTGGAGGATACAAAAACATTCCAGTAATAGCTGCAAATCAGGAGGTGAACGGGAGAGAGGAACTTGGTGAAACTGAAATCACTAGGGAAACGGTACTGAGCAAATTGATGGAGCTATAGGCTGGCAAGTCTCTGGGTCCCGATGGAATAGATCCTAGGGTCTTAACAGAGGTGGCGAATGAGGTAGTCGATGCACTGGTATTAATTTTCCAAAATTCGCTAGATTCTGGGAAGGTTCCATCAGACTGGAAAGTAGAAAATATAACTCCTCTATTCAAGAAGGGAGGGAGGCAGAAAACAGGAAACTATAGGCCAGTTAGCTTGACGTCTGTAGTGGGGAAGTTGTTAGAATCAATCATTAAGGAGGTTATAGCTGGGCATTTAAGAAGAGCTCGAGGCAATCAGGAAGAGTCAACATGATTTTGTGAAAGGAAAATCATGTTTAACTAATTTATTGGGGTTTTTTGAAGGAGTAACATGTGCTGGGAGCCTGTAGACAAACTGTACTTGGATTTCCAGAAGGCATTTGATAAGGTGCCACATCAAAGGTTATTACGGAAAATAAAAGCGTGTGGTTTGAGGGTAACATATCAGCATGGATAGAATATTGGCATGAGTCACAAAAAGTTAGTATGCAGGTACAGCAAATAATTAAGAAGGCTAATGGAATGCTATTCTTCATTACAAGAGGAATTGAAAGTAAAAGTAAGGAAGTTATACTTCAGTTATACAGGGCATTGGTGAGTTAGCACTTCAAATATTGTGCACAGTTTTGGTTTCCTTATTTAAGGAAGGATGTAAATGTGTTGGGGGCGGTTCAGAGGAGGTTTGCTAGATCGATACCTGGAATCAGTGGGTTGTCTTATGATGAAAGGTTGGACAGACTGGGCTTGTTTCCACTGGAGTTTAGAAGAATGAGGGGTGATTTTATTGAAGTATATAAGATCCTGAATGGCCTTGACAAGGTGGATGTAGAAAGGATGTTTCCTCTTGTGGGTGAGTCCAGAACTAGGGGTCACTGCTTTAAAATTAGGGGTCACCCTTTTAGGACAGAAATGAGAAGAAATTTTTTCTCTCAGAAGGTTATGCAACTTTGGAACTCTCTGCCTCAGAAGGCAATAGAGGTGGGGTCATTGAATATTTTTAAGGCTGAGGTAGATAGGTTCTTGTTCGACAAAGGAATCAAAGGTTATCGGGGTTAGATGGGAATGTGGAATTCCAAACACAAACAGATCAGCCATGATCTTATTGAATGATGGAGCAGGCTCGAGGGGCTAAATGGTCTATTCCAATTCCTATTTCTTATGTTCTTATATGTATATCTGCACCATGTCTCACTCCCCCATCACCCCTGTGGTCATTGACCTATATTGATTCCCAGTTCCCCAATGCCTCAGATTTAAAGTTCTTGTCCTTTTGTTTAAATCCCTGCATGGCTTTGCCCCTCCCTTTCTCTGTAATCTGCTTCAGCCCAGCAACCCCACACCGCCCCCCAACTTTCTGCTCCTCTGCCTCGGCCTTTTGTACTTCCTCATTCCTTTGGTGGCTGTAGCTTCAGCCATCTAGGCCCGAAGCTTTGTGTACTTGATATTGGATCTCAGGCCTCATTCAAGTTAAAACTGGTTTCACAGTGGTCTTTGCTACCAAGGCAAGATGATTGGGAGTGGGGAAGCTTGAAAAGGAATGATCAGGATGTGGAAGGGGGCATGATTGGGAACGGGGGAGCTGGGAGAAGGATGACTGGTGGGGGGGTGGCGGCTCAGATGGGAAGGGGTGATTAGGAGGAGTGATGGGGAGGCAATCAGGAGTTGGGATTTTGCATACGACAAGTAAAAGGGAAGATTTGCTTTTCATGATCACCAGACATCTCAAAGTGCTTTACAGTCAATGAAGCACTTGTGAAGTGTAGCCACTGTTGTAATGTAGAAAATGTCAACTTGCACATAGCAAGTTCTCATAAACAGCATGTGGTAATGACCAGATAATCTATTTTTGTAAATGTTGATTTAGGGATAAATATCAGCCAGGGCACTAGGGATAACTCCCCTGTACTTCTTCAAAGTAGGGCCATGGGATCTTTTACATCCACCTGAGTAGGCAGATGAGGCCTTGGTTTAACATTTCATTCAAAAGACAGCACCTCCAACAGTGCAGCACTCACTGCACTGGAGTGTAGATTTTTATACTCCAGCACTGGAATGGGACTTGAATTCAGGACATTGAAACTCCGAGGCAAGATTGCAGTTAACAGAGCATGTCCATAGAGCTACAGCAATGACTGGGAGTGGGGCAGGCAGTGGCCTGTAGAGGTAATTTTTTTTAATATGAAGCCAAGCATGAGGAGTATGCTTGCATGCAGTTTTTCCTAAACGCAGCACTGGTTGTGCTCAGGCCAGTTCAGCTTTACAAATGAGGCCTCTTGGCATTAAACTTCTTATTTGCATGTCAAACAGGATTATCATGTATTTTAGGCACAGGCTAAATCTAAACCAGTAGACACTCTCTTTCTGTTCACCATGTTGTCCAGTAAGTAATTGACTACATAGACCAGGACCAGTCTCCAGTCCATATTAATTTAGCTGATGTCAATGTGGGTCATTGGGGAGTTGTCACAATTAACCTAAGAATCTCCTGAATCAGAAAGAAAAAAAAACATTCAAAGTCTCAGCTCTTGTTGCTATGCAGAGATCCAGCCAGAAGTGCATGAATGTTAGGTGTGGACAGGATCGTACATAGCTGTGCAATCGCAAAGGTTAAAACATTCTGCTGTCAAAAGCTGACACCTGCACCAAGGAGAGCATTATTTTAACCCATGGGGTAATTCCTTTATGTTATTCCAGCGTTCACATTAAATGATGATTCACTACATATAGAAGTAGGTGATGACTTTTCTTAAGTAAGAATTTCTCTTAAATAAAAGCAAACTAATACCTGTGTTTCTCTCTCCACAGATGTTGTCTTAATTGCTAAATGTTTCCAGCATTTTCTTTTATATTAAACAACATTTCCTCTTTAGCAGACTTGGGCTCAAGCAGCTTTAGGCCTTAGTTAAGGATGGGAACCCAGATAATTATATAGTTAAGAGTAGTATACGCTGAGTCTTAACCTTAAGGAAATCTCAATTATACACATTCATGAAGCCACACCAGATATTACTTGTGCCAAACAAACAGCTGCTTGTGTATCTTTTCTCTTGAACATTAACTTCATCAATTCCTTGTAAGCAACAGCAGGAGATGTTTGCCATTTCCCCCAACCTTCACTGTATGCAGTTTACAGGACACCTCGTTCACACAGGCTGTTAAATTCATCTCCTTCCATCTGGGAAACAGGCAGTAACACAATGTTTCACTGCAAGAAGCTCACTATGGGGTAGGGGGGAGAAGACAACTGGCACTAACTGAGTGCATTGACAATGACAACCAAATGGCAGAAGAGATATCTGTACAAACAGCCAGGAAGAGTCTAAAGACAAGTTCTAACAGAGAACAAACATTCATGAGCTCATTGACATAAGGCCCAGGCGATAGTAACTCCGGGGTTTCACATGCATGCCCAATGTCAGCTGCATGCCAGAAACTGGCAGAAAGCTGCAGCTGGTCAGTGGATGGGCAGGAGCAGACTGCTGGTCAGTGGATGGGCAGGAGCAGACTGCTGGTCAGTGAGTGGGCAGGAGCAGACTACTGGTCAGTGGATGGGCAGGAGCAGACTGCTGGTCAATGGGTGGGCAGGAGCAGACTGCTGGTCAGTGGATGGGCAGGAGCAGACTGCTGGTCAATGGGTGGGCAGGAGCAGACTGCTGGTCAGTGGGTGGGCAGGAGCAGACTGCTGGTCAGTGGATGGGCAGGAGCAGACTGCTGGTCAGTGGATGGGCAGGAGCAGACTGCTGGTCAGTGGGTGGGCAGGAGCAGACTGCTGGTCAGTGGGTGGGCAGGAGCAGACTGCTGGTCAGTGGATGGGCAGGAGCAGACTGCTGGTCAGTGGGTGGGCAGGAGCAGACTGCTGGTCAGTGGATGGGCAGGAGCAGACTGCTGGTCAGTGGATGGGCAGGAGCAGACTGCTGGTCAGTGGGTGGTCAGGAGCAGACTGCTGGTCAGCGGGTGGGCAGGAGCAGACTGCTGGTCAGTGGGTGGCCAGGAGCAGACTGCTGGTCAGTGGGTGGGCAGGAGCAGACTGCTGGTCAGTGGGTGGGCAGGAGCAGACTGCTGGTCAGCGGGTGGGCAGGAGCAGACTGCTGGTCAGTGGGTGGGCAGGAGCAGACTGCTGGTCAGTGGGTGGGCAGGAGCAGACTGCTGGTCAGTGGGTGGGCAGGAGCAGACTGCTGGTCAGGATTGAAGAAATGGTTCCCCTGCACCTGTTTAAGTTGCAGGGAGATTGTTTTTGGAGGGCCTTGTGATTGGGAATGGGGGAGAACTCGAGGCAGGGCAGGGTTCGACTTCCCTTGCGGGGCCTGAACTTCATGCTGCTGAAGTAGTAGATTACTTTACCATTGCTGGGGCAGGTAGAAGGGGTCCTGGGGGGCAC
This sequence comes from Cetorhinus maximus, assembly GCF_964194155.1. Taxonomy (NCBI): domain Eukaryota; kingdom Metazoa; phylum Chordata; class Chondrichthyes; order Lamniformes; family Cetorhinidae; genus Cetorhinus; species Cetorhinus maximus. The sequence continues at coordinate 41,415,328 of NC_135896.1, read as the reverse complement.
AGTGGCTGTTTGTGCGATAGTCGATCTATTAGTATCTGATTCAAAGATTAGGTAATAAAAGCAGAAATATGCTCACATCCTTCATCTTGATCAGTATAACAAATGCAAAAGATGACACCATTATATTTTAAATAATGGATAATTGGCTGCACTGATGCAGCGTTGGACTGTATCACACATGTCTGAGGACAACATGCTAAACAGAATAAGATTATGGAGATTTTCCAGAGCTAGCTCCCAACATTTTTCAATACAAAACTTTGGCCTTTTACAAGGTCAGGCCATTGTAAGGTGTGAACAAATCGAATAAAGACTTTTTCACACATTTACTGCTTTACTGTGTTTCTATTGGTACTTGAATGTGTTGTTTTTGACATAGGCTGCTTTTGTAGGCACATGGAAACTTCCAGATGGGAATGGGGCCTCCTCAGATATCAGGAAGCACCACTTGTGGGCGGACCCCCAGGGATTCGACTCATCGGAAGCTTACCGCATTTATATAGCATCTTTAATGTAGTAAAACGTCCCAAGGCACTTCATAGGTAATGTCATCAAACAAAACTTAACTCTGAGTCACATAAGGTG